>NC_084790.1:85729590-87075675 GCF_028858725.1 Colius striatus
GAAACACCTGCCTTGGCCTTCTGCTTCAGCTTGACAGGGTTTGAGAATCCCAGTTTGGCTGGGCAGGGCTGCAGCTGGGAACATCTCACCACTGCCCCGCTGCAGGAGGAACCCCAGGGACAGGGCAGCAGAAGGACCAGCCCCAAGCAGGCTTAGAAAGGCATTTGCATGAGGTGACTGGGCCATACACAGGTCAGGCAAAGCTCCACTTGCTCTCCAGCTGAATTTTGTTAGCAGGAGTCCTCGATGCTGCTAAGTCCCCTACTCCACTCGCCAGCAGCTACAGGACCTGGTCTGCACCCTTTACCATACAGCTCCTCTTCTGCAACACAAGTCACATTAAATTCCTGTTTCCTTCTGCAACAAAATAAAATCCATAGCCACGTAATCCCAAAGTGCCCAGGTACCACACTGGGCACTGGGAGTAACAAGAGTGTTATTAGAGAATCACCAAATGGATTGGCTCAGAAGGGACCTTAAAGCTCACCTGGTTCCAACCCCCTGACATGGCCAGGGACACCTACCCCAGGTTGCTCCAAGCCCCATCCAACCTGCCCTTGGACACTGCCAGTGATGGGGCAGCCACAGCCTCTCTGGGCAGCCTGTGCCAGGGCCTCTCCACCTTCACAGGGAACAGCTTCTTGCTCAGATCCAGTTTAAATCCACTTTTTCTCACTTTGGAGCCATCACTCCTTGTCCTGTCACTCCAGGCCCTTGTACAAAGTCTCTCTCCAGCTTTCTTGTCAGCCCCTTTAGGAACTGGAGGCTGCTCTAAGGTCTCCCCAAAGCCTTCTCTTCTCCAGACTGAACACCCCCAAACTCTCTCAAGCCTGTTTCCACAGAAGAGGTGCTCCAGCCTCACCTTCCTGGACCTATAATGGTCTCCACTCCTTACCCAAGTGGAGTCCCACATGCTTGAAGGCTGATGCAGTTTTGGAACTACTCTCATGCTCATAATTAAGCACAACTGCTAATTATCTTGTTTGATGGGGACTATTAAACACCAGTCACCCCTGCTCTTAAAGGGGCTCAGATGAGACATCACAGGGAGAGGGTCTCCACCAGAAAATGACAGCTGACAATGTTTCCAGGACAGGTTCCTCTCCAGTTTAAGTGCTCCTCAGGGCACTGCTGAGTCTAACACAGCAGAATTCATCAGCATAGTGTAACAAGCACGGACTTAAGCACCAAGAAAACACTACCTGTCTCACAAGCTCCCAGGAGATCTCCTGCAAGTATCAAGTGGAAGCTCAATACACAACACAGAGCAGCTCCCAATGCAGCCCAGCAGCAAGCAGGCGAGGGGAAGACCTGAAATGTCCCACTTGGTCACTCCAAAGTGCCTCCCCAGTGTTTTCTCTCATCCTGGCTCAAGCAGGAGCAGGAAGGACTCTGAGAGAGGTATGGTTGTGGCTGTGCTAATGCAACACTGCACATGGGATCAATAGGCTTTTAGTAAGACAGTTGTATTGATTCCAGTAAGCCAGATCATCCACTTTCCCTCCCTCTGCATCTTCCCTCAAAGCCCCATCCCTATCCCAATGACAAGGTGGTCCAGGAGGTCCCACCTCTCTTCTTGGAAGGTCATCTCCTGAACTGCAACACCTCACTGAAGCTCTCCCACTCTTCCCTCCTTTCCTCTGTTCATCCCCATGCCCAGTTACCCTCTAACAGAATCTTTTAGCAGCTGTGAGCAGAGGGTGCACCAATGCTCACCTGCCTGGGGAAGGACAGCCCTCCACAGCAGGTTGTCTTCTCCAAACCACACACTCAGAGGCCACTACGGTGTGTGAGTTCGTATGTATATGTCATATGTACATGACCATAGGCCACAGGGCCAAATGCACACATCCACACAGAGGTGACATGTGAGCAAGCACTGGCACCTTCCTTAATACTTCCCAAACTCAGGACAGGGCAACACATCTGCTTCCTCATGGGAACCTGCATCAGCAACTGGCACCATCAAGCTCCACATCTTAAAGCTGTTGGGTTTGTTACAGTTTTTAAAGCCTTCTTTGCTCTTTTTCTCACATACTCCAGGCCACAGGACACATCTTCTTGCTGCTCCAAAGCCCAGAGCTCCCACAGAGGCCTGATGCAGGTGGCCCAGCAGGAGAGATGACTCATATGGGTTCAAGTCACTATCCATGGCCCCAACACCTACCACACCAGGCAGATCCCTGAAACATCCCCACAAGACAGCCAGCCAGCAGCACAAGGGCCGGCACTGAGGCCACCAGCTCTCAACTAGAATCTTTGTCCTCGTTAAAAACACATTAAAAACCAGTGACATGGGCAAGCTGTCACCAAATCTGCATCACTTCCCAAGGGCCTCACTCAGAAATCCCTACACAGCAACAGGATTGCAAGCCATGCCCCAGCGTGCATCCTACGCCCATTCAGCACACAAACAGGACAAGTCAGCATCCAAACACGACACAGCTTAATTACCTGATCATCGAGCTAAGAATCAATTAACCTGATTGTTACAACCAGCCCATAGATGGGGATAACAGAGCCCTTGCAGCCAGCCTCCCCCTTCCCCAGGGACACTTGTCATCGCATCCATGCACTCATCCGATGAGATGCTGTGGTTGGCACATCACAGCAGTTTAGCCACGGCTTTCCTTGTGCCCCCTTATGGACTTTCCAAAGGAAAAAGGAGTTTTCAGACCTGAGATGTTACTTTTGAACTGCTCCCAAGAAGGACAGAGGTCAATCCAGTGGGGCTTCTTAAACTCCCACGGGTTCAAAGGAGGAGCAGCCAGAGTCACACTTCACCCTGCATCTGTTTGACACCCATGGCCAAAAAAAATAAGTGGCAACCCCCTAAAACCACCAGCAAAATGAGTTACAGAAGGAGAAATCTGCATCAAAGTTATGGGCAGGAGACTAGCACAGAGAGAAGAAGTGGTTCCTCGGAGAGGGCTGGTGCCGGTGTGGCAGCATCTCCACACTGACCACGGTCACAGGCAGCATCTGAAACACTACAGCTCTCATTATGACAGCAGATGATGCTGGCACTTCACAGCCTCTCAGTAAAAACCGTCCTGAAGCCAAGCACTTTTCTCGATGAGCCCCTGCCTGGCGTTATCGATGGCTTTCACTGAGCACATTCCCCGTGCCCTGGCTGCCTGCAGCGCTCCCGGGCAGCCTCGGGAAGATGCTGAGCACGGGGAGAGGACTGTGCCTGTCCGTTCCTGCTCCGGACTGGGCACACCTCTCGCTGCGTGCAAAGGAGCTCTTTCATCAGCTCCAGGCAATCCGCAAAAAACGTCTCTGGACACCAGCCTCCCGCTGGGAAGGGAGCGGAAAGCCTCGAAGCAGGCGAGGCGCACCCCAGCTTTGGCCAAAGAACGGGAACGCCGCGCACCCTGCCCGGGTAACCCCACAGCCACAACTGAGGCGGGGGAAGCGCGATTATCTCGCTTAGGTGCCGCTCTCGGCGTAAACCAGCGCTCGAGGCTCTGGCGATGGGCACTGTGCAGGAGCGAGCCTGGGTGCGGAGCGCCGGGGCGGCC
Source organism: Colius striatus (assembly GCF_028858725.1). NCBI lineage: Eukaryota > Metazoa > Chordata > Aves > Coliiformes > Coliidae > Colius > Colius striatus. The sequence goes on from NC_084790.1 coordinate 85,733,115, forward strand.
GCCAGGCTGGCAGCGCGCAGCTCCCTGCCAGGCCATCAGCCATGTTCCCTGGCGCCTGCCATGAGCGAGCGGCTGCCTCGGACCTGCCCCCGGCCACGGGACCTGCCCAACAGCCACGGCCCTGCAAACCGCGCACCTTAGCAGCGTTTCGGTTACTTTACGGTAGTCTTAAGTGCTGTTTGTAACTCTCCTTCCACCTTTCAGGAACACGAGGAGGGGCGGGTGCGGGAATCACCCTGCGAGCGCTCGGGGACGCGGAGCGAGGTTTAGCTGCCAGCTCGGCCGCCCGGGTGACAGACCCCCACCAAGGACAACGCCAACTCCAAAGCGACCCGAGTTCACCTTTCCCTGCACAGGAAAACCTGCCAGGTCGTTCAGCTGGGTGCGGGGAAGCCCGGGAGGGGCTCCGGAGCGGGCCGGTACCCGCGGAGCGGCGGCGGGGGATCCCCTCCGCTCCCCGGGCACCCGCGGGCACCGTCCTGGGGGGCGCGGGGAAAGTTGCGGATCCCCTCCGCGACCGAGAAACAACTCCCCCAGAACACAAAGGGGACGCCCCCTCTTCCCCTCCCCCCCCCAGCCCGCACCCTCCACCCCGCCCCGCTCACCTTGGTGTAGAGCTGAGCGGCGGACATGGCCGGGGCGAGCGGCGCTAGGGCATGGGGTCGGCAGACCCCGAGCGGCACCTCCGGACCCACAGCACGGCGAACCGACCGACAGACGGACCCACCGACACACCGACCTTTATACCCGCCGCCAGCGGCCGGGGCGCGGGGAGGGAGAGGAGCGGCGGGGCTGTGGTGGGGCGGCGGGGAAGGAGGAGGAGGAGAAGGAGGCAGAGCCGCCCCGCCTCCGCCGCGCCCCGCTCAGGTATGGGGCGGCTCGGCTGGGCTCGGCTGCGCTGCACCGGGCTCGGCTCGGCTCGGCTCGGCTCGGCTGCGCTGCACCGGGCTCGGCTCGGCTCGGCTCGGCTCGGCTGCGCTGCACCGGGCTCGGCTCGGCTCGGCTCGGCTCGGCTGCGCTGCACCGGGCTCGGCTCGGCTCGGCTTGGCTCGGCTCGGCTGCGCTGCACCGGGCTCGGCTCGGCTCGGCTCGGCTTGGCTCGGCTCGGCTGCGCTGGACCGGGCTCGGTTCGGCTCGACTCGGCTGCGCTCGGCTCGGCTCATCGGCCCCACACCCGCGCAGGCCCTCTGTCCTCTGAGCTTGGGGAGGTGGATGCAGGGTTAGCACTTTGCTTGTCGGCTTTAACTGTTTTTTGGGTTTTTTCTTTTAAAAACCCTATTTTCATACACATTTTTGCCCCCCTTCCGCCGTCCCACCCACCTCCCAGAGGCTCCCCGGCAGCCGCTGGCTCCTGCCCCAGCTCCGGGTAGGGTCCTCCACTGAAGGACGTGGCTTCTTTCACCTGACATGCATCATGTTCCTTGGTGGGTTTGGGGTGTTTTCCCCTTTTGTTCTTCCTTTCCCCGAAGTAATTGAGGCCCAAGTGGTGGATTGAGACTCTGCCGACCCCCCCAGCCATTGGGGTTCACCTCGAGGGGTGAGGAAGGGCCGGGTTGGTACGGGTTGGCCTGTACCAGGGCTGTCTGCACCTGGGACTCACACTGCTTCTCTCCATCCCATGGGAGCACTTCAAGTCGTGCCAGTAAGGCACTTTTGGAGCCTGAGAAACGTGATGCAAATGCTGGGTATTCCTAATTAATCGCTGTTGCCATTCATTATTGTTCCAGGTGTTTTGCATATTAGCTAAGCAGGCAGAAAACATTAATAACCCCTCAGCGGGGCTTATTCTGTGCCACAGTTGTTTCCCGGTGTCGTGGCTTGGCCCAGCCAGCACAGCAGCACCACGACAGTCTCTCGCTCGCTGCCCCCATTCACCCCCACCCTCGTTAGCATGGCAGAGGCCCCAGTGAAATGGGAGTAAAAAGATCACCAAGGTTGTTGTGGATGGAGACAAGGGCAGGGAGGGCTGGCTGCCAGTTACAGTCCTGGGCAAAACTGACTCCAGTGCTCGACTGAGAGGGGACAGTAGGAAAGTTTATTTTACAAGAAACAGAATGGAATGAAAGCAAAAAGGGGGCAGGATGATGAGAAAATTACACCCAGCACTTTAAGATCTCCCTCCCCATCCCTCTTTTCTTCCCAGGCCCAGCTCACTGCTCCCCAGATCTCTCCCTCCTCCCCCCTCAGCGGCTCAGGGGGGCAGGGAGTGGGGGATGTGGTCAGTCTCTCACAGATGGGCTCTGCTGCTTCTCTCAGAGGAGAACGACTCCTGGCATCCTTCCCCTGCTCCAACACGGGGTTCCTGCCCCGGGACACCGTCCTGAACCAACTTCTCTGGTGTGGGTTGTTCCCAGCAGCTGCAGCTTCTGCCTACACAGGGTCCCTCACACGGGACACAGTCCTTGGTGAATATCTCTGGTGTGGATTCTTCACCACAGTTGCAGTTTCCGCAGTTACAGGGTCCCTCTCTCGGGACAAGGCCTCTTCTGGGCATCAGTTTAATGAGCTGCTTTGTCCTGGGTTCCTCCCCACAGTTACAGCTGTGGACATTGAGTCCCTCCTTCAGGACACGGCCTCCTCTGGCCATAGTCACTGTCCCTGGCACAGCATCTTTAATTAAGTGAATCTCTGCCCCTGGCTCAGGGTTCATAGCAAAATGAGTCTCTGCCCCCGATGTGGGCTCTTTAAAGAAATGCAAACAAATCTCAGCTTCACCAGTCCTCTCCACAGGATGCAGGGGAGTCTCTGCTCCAGCACACCTCCTCCTCTCTTCCCTCACTTGGAGTCTGCATGGTTGTTTCTCTCAGTCTTCCTGCTCCTTGCACCACCACCAGCCAGAAGAAGAAGGGACAGAAGAAGGGAGAAATGGGAAGAAGGAGGAGGAAGAACCCTCCTCTTCTGGCTTCTTCTTAAAAAGTGATCATGGAGGTGTCTAATTGTCTCAGCCCCAGCAGTGGGTCTGGCTCAGAGCTGGGGAGAGTTTTGAGCAACCTCTTACAGGAACCATCTTTACAGTCCCTTCCCCCTTTCCAGAAACAGCTCCATGCCAAACCATGACACCCAGATAAATGGGGATCTCTCCTGCTGTGGCCTCAGGCTGCACCATTCACAGAGCACCCACAGCTTTCCTTTAAAAGCAGTCGCTGGTGGCATCTCACCCTCTGTCCTCATCCCCTGGGAGGTGAAACTCCCCCCACTTAGTTATCTTGTCCTCCCAGGGCCTGCTGGAGAGCAGTGCTGGTTTGGTGGGAGGAGAGCCAGCACCACAGCTCTTTTCCAGCTCTGATGTCCTTGGTGAATGCAGGTGGCTCTGGGAGGAAGTTTGGGAAGGAGCAAAGGTTTCAGGGAAGCCGGGGGAGCAGCAAGAGCCCAGAGGCAAAGCACAGCTGCTCCCGTGGAACACCAGCTGCTGCCGTGTGTGATTTCCCATCAAATGTATCGTAATCTAAAACTGTAATTAAAGCTAGGAAATAAAAACCCCCAAATACACACAAAGTCCCTGAAGCGTGTCCTAAGGAAGGGCTGGGCTACTGGAAAGTGTCTCCTTCGGGAGACAGAAGCTTCGTCCCGTTTGAGAATCAAAACTGGTGCTGATCATAACGAGCACTGGCTCTTAAGTCACATTTTGTGTTATTACCTCTTGCATTCACATCCAAGGCACTTGGAAGTGAAAAAGAAGCGAATACCACTTTTTTTCCCCCCTCTTAAGCAGAGCTGGTGGCTTCCTGGCTAGGACAGGATGGGTGTTTGGAGATGTGTGTGCTCCCCCAGAGGCTCACAGGTCCTTGTCCCTGTGTTGCAGTGACACGTGGAGACCTCAGGGAGAGATGGATGGATGATGGCACCGAGGGGCTGTGGAAGGCCTGGTGAGGTGGGCATGGTGTGGAACTTCCATTCTTCCACATCAGCTTTGGGGGTTTATTCAGGTAGATGAGCTGTTAATGTGTGAAGCTGTTAAATGCAGACAGGCAGGAGAGACCAGGGTTTGTGCAGTGAAATCCCTTGGCCCACAAAGCTACAGCTACAGCGTTGAATTTTGATGAACAAGCAGTACATTATATAACCCCATCCCAAAATCCTCCGTGGCAACACCTCACAGCAGGAGATACTGCTGAGAGTACACATGGCCAGGGGTAAAATGAGAGCTGTCGCTGAATCATAGAATGGTTTCAGCTGGGAGACACCTTTCAGCTCATGGAGTGCAGCCTTTGTCCCAGCCCTATCACCCACCAGCCCATTGCCCTCAGTGCAACACCCACCCAGCTCTGAAACCCCTCCAGGGATGGTGACTCCAGCACCTCCCTGGGCAGCTGTGCCAATGCCTGACAGCCCTGGCAGCAAAGAAATTCCTCCTCACATCCAGCCTGAACCTCCCCTGGTGACACTTGAGGCCATTTCCTCTTGTTCTATTGCTTGGCACTGGGGAGAATAAACCACCCCCACCTGGGTACAGCTGCCTTTCAGGTAGTTGTAGGGAGTGAGAAGGTCTCCCCTGAGCCTTCTTTTCTCCAGGCTCAACAGCCCCAGATCCCTCAGCCCTTCCTCACAGCAGATGTGCTCCAAATGCTTTCCCAGCTTGGAGCTGCCTCTGGATCCTCCCCAGCACCTCCATGTCCTTCTTGTACAGAGGAGCCCAGAACTGGACACTGAGGTTCAGGGCCAAAGCCGAGTCCAGGGGAATGACACCTCCCTGCTCCTGCTGACAACACTCAACCTTATTGCTCAAAATCAGAGGCAACATCTGCACAGTTCAAAGTAGTTCAGACTCTGTGTGTGTGTGTGTTAAGGTTTGCAGGGAAAGGCTGGTGTTTTGCTGGGTGGCTTTTGTACACAACACTGCCTGTGCAGTGCACAGTAGCAGGTAGTGTAAAGCTATAGAGCATCGATTCTGACAGCTCCAAATGGCAACAGGACACAGCTGACTGTTGCTAAATACAAGCCCACATCCTGAATTTTTTGCATGCAGCGTTTTGCCAAAGACATCGAAGCTGGACTTTCCCTGTGCTGGGCTGTGCAGCAGTCAGCACGTGCTACATCTGGCCACGATCCTCAGGTCTGGCTGAGGCTGCGGTGTCGCTGTACCCTGGGCAAGGTTGCACTGTCTGTTTCTGCAGCAAGTGTTCCTACCTGTGTTAAAGTAATGAATAATTAACAAGGTGTTAAAGCAATAAATGATTAACAAAGAAGGATTTTACTGCAAACAAACTTGATTCTGTCCAAAGCTGGCTGTATGTTTGTAGTGAGCATCCAGACCCCTCACATGCTCCCACAGCCTGCAGCCCAGCCCCAGGGGGCCCAGCACCTTGTGTGGACAAAAACATCACTGCAGAAAGTCCTAGGGTTGGTATAAAAGCCCCTGTGAGCAAAAAGATGAGGGCAGAAAAGTCTTAAAAGACTTGGCAAGTAGTGCTACCTTAGAGTAGGTCTGGAGTGATGTGACTGGTGGCTGGCACTTGTAGCTCTGCCTCAGGAAAGTCACCCAGATCCTCCAGACCTGTTCATGTGAGAAATGTAGTAAAAAGAAAGTAGAGGAAAAGTATTTTGCAAAGCTCTAGTACCTGTACAAATGAAGAGGCTGTGAGTGGCTGCTTTTTGAACGCCACAGTTTTGGTTTGGTGCAGGGAGAGGTCACCCACCTTCCACTTACCAGCAGTGTTCCTGCACTCTCGGGCTAATAAACGGTTTGGCTGCAGGATTGCTCACTTGGGGCGAAATACCACGCATGTGAGCAGTAGCTACTGCTCCTGAGGTTCTCAGGACCTGTAAGTCACCATTTTGGATCTGTTTTGCTAGTTCCTGCTCACTGGCGCTGTAAGTCACAGATCTAACAGGAGCATTGGTCAGAGAAGGGCAAAGGCTTGACCACACTGTGAAGTGTGTGCCATTCAGCACTCTGCTTACTTCTACAGACATAAAGGGAACTGGAAGAAGATGGAAAACGCTAAGATTAAGGAAACTCTTCAGTCTTGAGACAGAAAATCGTCCTCCCTGCATCACTCCTCTGGCTAGAGCAGCGAGAGGATACTTCTAAAGGAGTCTGGAGACACAGCATAGCAGCCTGGTGCAAACCTTCTCTGATCTTCTAGACTCACCTGAAGTGTACACAGCACCCTGCAGCAAACGGCTCAGCCCAAGCACCGTGCTCACTGACCAACAGTTTTCCCTCAGAAAAAACTGGGTGCCCATTCTCCCCTGGGAATTCATTTCTGCTGCAGGTGAACCTCTTCCAGTTTGATCCTTTCATTTGTGAGCAGATGTCACGTTCATTACAGAGAAATTCTTCCTCCAGGAGCAGAAGCTCAGGCACTTGTATAAATGTCTGATAGCTCTGACCAGCTGTTCTGAGTTGCTGTGAGATTTATTGTGGTTCTGGATGGCTCAGGCTCACCGAGCTCACCATTGTGGTATTTGTGTCTCTTGTATTGGGTGTACCCACCGGCTGGGTCACAGCCTTTAACAACGTGGTTTAATTAATCCTGGAGTTGTGAATGTGCTATTATATTCATTCTTCAAAGAGGGGTCACAGTAGTAAAAGAAAAATCTCCCTTGCTTGCACAGGAGCCTGTGGCAGACCAGGAAATGACCCTCTTAATCATCTTGCCCAGCAGTGAGAGCATAGACCTATGATTACCTGAGCTCTCTGGACTGATGAAACTATTTCCATTACCTGAGATGGCCCTTCCCACCTGCAAAATAGGAGGAGCATCTCTGAAATCCTCTGTATGGCTTCAGAGGTGGCTGCTGAGAAGCACCACGTAAGGACTGGATGTCATGGCTGACACCCCACCTCTCCCAGTTAGCTATGTTTCACGTTTCTGAACGTTTCCTCTCTCCATGTTTGGAGAGACAGACTCTGTTTGGATACAAGCAAGTCAAGGAACAAGGCAGGAAGAAGCTCCGCTCTGCTCTGTTGAGGCAATTTGGCTGGATGCTGCAACTTGCCCCTCTTCCATCTGCAACCTCAGAAACTGCTACAGGCAAGTTTTGCTGTAAGCAATGATAAAAACCTCACCACACTCCTTTGCCTCTCAGCAGGGCAACATCTTAGGGCCATGTCCATCCGTCATTTTTACGTGTAATTAGCTGGGTTGCTCTGCTAAGATGACCAATACCAATTCAGAGAAATACACCTCTACCTGGCCTTTTGCAAACAGCTTTCTCTACAGACAAAAGGCACTTGTCAGCTTGGTGTTTGCTTTAAACCAAGTGCAGGTGGTTTATTCCCTATTCCAAGAAATGTGGGAGCTGGGACTCCTCAGCTCTGTCCCAGATGTTTCACAGCTTCTCTGTGTGTCCATTCACACTCCCACACAACAAAAACACCCCCCAACAGGGAGCAAACACTGAAGGGGGAAGGTAGGGAGGAAGAACGTGGTAGAGGAAGTGCTTAGTGAAGGAAGAAAGTTGGAGAAGGCTGAAAAAGCAGAGGCTGAGGGAGATGGTAGAAACTGAACAGCTAAAGGAGGAGAAACAGATATGCAGCAGCAAAGGAAAAATGCAAGAAACAAGACAAAACACTTCTGAATGCCCCAAAGTCTATGAGTGAGAAAGGATGTGAGGTTGTAAATGGATTCTTCACTTCCCTCCTCTGAGAAGGAGAAAAGAAAAACATACCAGGGAGCTGGCTGAGAGCAATCCCATGGGGAGAAGCTCCCACCTGTCCTCTTTGTGTCACCCACTGCTCGTCCTGCATAACAGGCAATCTGGCTGTTAACACAAGGGGCTGTGAGGCCAGTGAGGCTGTGTCCCTTCTCCCCACAGCCAAAACCCTTCTGAGACCTTTCTGTTGACATCTGGCTGTTTTTTAGTGTTGCCCTGTCTTAAAAAGTTGTTGCTGCTCTGACCCTGGCATTCTGTGTGTTCAGACTATGACATCAGTGGCAATCAAAGGCAATCCATCAGCATGATAAATAATGACTTTTTACAAGAAAAAAAGAGGACTCCAGTCCTGCACGATTAATTCTGTTCAAGCAGAGGTCTCACAGGCTAACTTTAGGACTCTGATACTCCAGAGATTGTTCAACAGCCATCAGAATGTAGGCAAAACAACATCAGCTCTTTACTGTCCATCCCATAGCAAAGGACATTCATAGTTTTATATTTAAGAAGGGAAAATAAACACGAGTCACTGAGTACTTTTTGTCTACATACAAGCCAAGATTTTGCAAGTATTTGCCGTTCAAGAGGTGTTTCAATCAACTTGCTGAAACTCTTCTATGTTTTCTTGGTGCAGATTTTAAGGCATGCCTGCGTATCCTTCGTGTCGTGACACACTCTTGTACTGCAGAGAGCACACAGTGTTGCACTGAAATGTCAAACACTTTGTTTGGATCGGTCATTTTGTCAGAGAAAATCCAATGGGAAGAAAAAAACAAACCCACAGCCTTTATAAATATGCTGTGTTTCTTGTATTTTCCAGTTACAAACTCTGAGCATCACCATGGAGAGAGATCTGCTAACTCCAGTCACTTAAACATCCTTAGGAGTGTTTTCTTAAGGCAACCAGGTGAGCTGAAAAATCATTATAAACTATTTCCTAGAGAGTTAGACATTAGGTTTCTTCTTAAAGGGTGTGTCTTTGCTAATTTCTCACAGGGCTTTGATAGGATATCCTGTACCCTTTTTTGGTAAGCTCTCTCTGCTGCAAGACTCGATTCGTATTCTCGCTGCTTCTCTGCTTCCTCAGCTTTGTGGGCCTGTTGTCGATGGGCAATTTGCACTCTGAGCTGCTCTTGGTATTCTTTTGCTTCATTTACTTTTCTGGAAATGACATATGAACAGCATATTTATGAAGTGTGGGGGAAAATAAGCAACTTAGTATCATTATTAAATCTGTTAGCATTCAGATAATAACTAAAACTGGTAGCATTAGACCTGACTAAAGAACCAATCAAAACACTTTCAGGTGTTAAGAATAACTACCACTCTATTATGGAATCACACACAGTGGGGGTGGGAAGGGCCCTGCAGAGCTCCTCCAGCTCAAGCCCCTGCTAAAGCAGCTTCCCCTTGATCAGGGGGCACAGGAACGTGTCCAGGTGGGGTTGGAAACCTCCAGAGAAGGAGCCTCCACACCCTCCCTGGGCAGCCTGGGCCAGGGCTCCCTCACCTCAGCACCAAAGGAGTTTCTCCTCCTGTGCCAGTGGAATTTTCTGTGTTCCATCCTGTGCCTGTTACCCCTTGTCCTGTCACCAGCCACCACAGAATAAACACTGTTCCCATCCTCTCGCCACTCACCCTTTAGGCATCTATCAGCATTGATAAGGTCCCCTCTCAGCTTTCTCTTCTTCAGACTGAACTGCCCCAGGTCTCATGGCCTTTCCTCATCAGGGAGATGTTCTAGTCCCCTCAGCATCTTGGTAGCCTTGTGCTGGACTCTCTGCACCCTTGAACCAAATGCTGGAAGCTAATCTAACATCCTTTACAGAACTAATTGCCTTTTGTTGTACCTTATAAAGCAGACTGCAAAATTGGTGCTTAACATAAAAGCAGCAAGAATAACTCCTCACCAGCACGGCTTCCTTGCCCCTCACAGTGGCAGTGAGGGGACAGAGGGTCAGGTCTCGGTCTGTTCTTAGCTCAGGCTTGTTGCTGCAGCAGCCTTACACCCTTTTCCCCTTCCTTATTCTGAAGATAATTGCTTGAGGATAAGTGATGACTGCTGCAACATTGTATTGATATTCGAGGAAATGACTGTCAGAAGAAATCATTCTTCCATTCTACATTGAGAGTCATCTATTACTTTCACCACCTTTTGGAGCAGCAGCAGTGAAGTCTACCTACGTGTTCAGGCACTTCTGGAGGAGTCACACAGACTCACTCAGACACTTAAAATGTCATCAGTCTAGTCAAGACTTGTGTGCTAACGCAACAGGGCTGAGCCACACGCGCTGGCTGATGCCACGGGACGCCAGCGCTGCCAAGTGAAGCACATCCACCCTGACACCCAGCAAATTTCCTTCAGAAAGATGAGATCTTCGCCATAGCCAGGAGATTGAGACAAAAAAAGAGCCATCAGAGAACATCACAGATACTGGCTCTACAAGGAGCTACTCAGTTCCCTCCCATGGATAATAATGGAGCACAAAAGGGAAACTGACTGAGAGAAGGCCCTTTGCCCCCAGGCTTGGCGTTGACATCCAGAGGAATGTTTAAGCTACTGTGTAGCTTAAACCTTCTCACCCCGAGGAACTGTAAGGTAAGGAGAACCCCATGCAGCTGGGTTACCTGCAGCAGTCTGGTGTTGTGGTGGCTGCTCAAGGGATGTGTGTGGGTGGAGTTTAGCAAGGAGCCTGAACACACTAGTTCTCGTAGGTAAGTAATGAACTAACCTCTCATTAACTCTCCCCCTCAAACCTCTGCCACTCATAATAACAGCTCAGAGGGGATGTATTTAATAAACATGATGGATGTAAGTAACATGCTGGTCCAAAAGGACCAAAACAAGGCTGTGTAATGAAACACCATAATGTGTATGAATTAGTGATATCATACCAAGTTTAGTGATTTTAATTGCAATATAAGAGAGCTGCTGCTGAGCAGCCTGGAGTTGGCAAGGCTGCACAGTGGCAGAGCCTCTCTGAACAGAAGAAAGTCCACTCAGTGCTCTCAGACTTACCTGCAAATGAGAATTAGCCTACTCATAAGTGTAAAAGATTGATCTGCAACGAAGTTAACAGATGGCACCAAAGAAAAATACCTTGCAAGTTTTTCTTCTTCTGTGTGCTTGAGTTCTGTGATTGCTTCAGCTAACAACTTCCTCTCTTGAGCGAGTTCTTCCTGCTCCTTCGCATTTCTCCGCGCTGCAGAAAAACACAACACCCAAACAACTTTCAGAAGATAACACAACTGCTATGCTTGAAGGGACAGTGAGACTGTATTCAAGCCAAGTAGCCTAAATAGCAAGCCTGAGTGTCATTGCTTCTGAAGAGGCCCACAAACAATGGCAAGTGGATTCTCAGCTGATTTGGTTTTCATCCACTCAGAACAGAGAACATTTCACGTTTGGAATTTCATTAAAATAACAATTAACAGTGATTGATACCTGCTTATGCAGTTCTTATTTTACTGGGCTTTGCTCTGCTGATATGAATGGGAAATTCATATGAGGAATGCCTGTAAGAGTAAAGCTTCAGGGGCAGACTCAGAGCCAGGAGCATTGTTGTCCACTGAACCATACAGCCTGCACATGCCAGGCCAGACAGTCTTCCCCAAAGCAGTTTGTTGTACTGCCTCTGCCAAGACTGCTGCCCAGAGAGCAAGCTGTGGTTACTCACACTTCTCCTCAATCTGCAGTTGCCTGGTACTCAGGACATCTTTCAGTAGCTGCTTCCTAGCCTCCTTTTCTAATCGCATTTGTTCGGCCTTCTTGGCCCAAACTTTTGCCATCTCTTCATCAAAGTGCTTGTTTACTTCTTTTTCTTGCTGTTTCTCCTCCTCCTGCTGTTGAGCCAGGTGTGCCAGGTAAGTCTGTTCCTCCTTCAACAGCTCTTGCTGCAAAAACAAATCAGCAGGTCTGAGTAAATGAGTTCAAAAAAGCCCTTCAAAACAGAAAGAGGAGCAGTGGTTCGTGGTCAATGTGGGAACTGGGAGCCCAGAGCTGTGTTCCAAGCCCTGCTTTCGGAAAGAGCTGCACAGAACCCTCTTCCTGGACAGTCAACACTGCCTGGACAACAGTGTAAGAGCAGAACACCGAGTGATCCCTGACAGGGTCTAACAGTGAGTTTAATACAACCTTCCTAACCTACATTAGCTCCTAAATACCTCGAGCAGAGAAATGAATACAGCTCCCTGATCTGTTTCAAAGTTACCTTGAGGCCCATTTTCACCCCCAAGTTGGACAATCTACTTGTTTCAAATTCAGGAAGTGGCAGACACATCCATTGTTTCATGGCACCTCTCAGATATTTAACATGAGGTTGTTGCACTCATATATAGACCTGTTAAAGATTTGAAACCATGTCTCAACATTAATAAGTAAGTTAAAGGTTTCTTTTATAGTTACAAATATTTAGCAAGTCAGGCCCATGAAACAAACAAAAAACTTTCCTAACCTCCATTAGGTCCATGCAAAAGGATGAAAAAGCTCAGGGGATTTATACACAACGAAATCAGCATGGAGGGAGAAGATTCTGGGGTTTCCTGAGAGCTCCCTTCTTTTGCCTAGCCTGGTAGCCTTGCTGATTGCCAGGCATGCTTTGAAGTACATGCTGGGGTTTTAACAGTTAATAGGCTTCTTCAGAGAAGCAGAGCACTGGCAGGAGGCTGGCAACAGGCTATGCAACAAAAGAAACAGCTTGGTCAGAGAAGAGGGCTCCTGTCTGATCTCATTTACACTGTGTGGTTCACTAAGGACCACAAAATTAGTCCATATAAGGCTATTTCCCCACAGCTTCACACTGAACACCCCCAGCCCTTACTTTTCTTTTTGTTTTTTCCTCAGTGCCCTCCTGGGTTTCCTGAAGACATTTTTCTAAGATCTGCATCTCAAGGGCAAGTTCCATTTGTTTTTCTTCATTAAGACGACTCTTCTTGTCCTGCGCTGCGCTGAGCAGCATTTCCCTGCATTCCTTCTGTTTCTCTAGTTTCTCCTTCTGAAGTTGTTCATTTTCTAGCTTCAGCAGTTGCTGCTGTTCTTCCTACAATCGTAAAGAGTCAGCTTGTAAAACCATGGCATCATTTCAAACTAAACGATGGCTAGAATTAGTTTAATTAGAAGACTGAAAAGCAAAGATAAATATTTAAAGCCTTCCTTGCTGACATTGGAATTAGTGTGATCCATTAGACCTGTTAGAGCAGGAACATTTTACCATATCATTCATTAGAGTTCAGGATTTCTTTCTTTAATTACCTCATGCACTTCAATACCAAAACACTGGAATTCCTGATGTTCTCCCAACATTTCAAGTGGATACACAGTCATCTCTTTAGAGAAATCGTTATCATCACAGCATGTGTGACCCATATCCAAGCCTTTACATGCAGCTATAAACACCAACTGATTATCAGTCACACACTTGGGCCCCAACAACCCCAGGCAATGCTACAGGCTTGGGGATGTGTGGCTGGAAAGCTGCCTAGCAGAAAGGACCTGGAAGTGTTAATCGACAGCAGCTGAACATGAGCCAGCAGCGTGCCCAGGTGGCCAAGAAAGCCAAGGGCAGTCTGGCTTGGATCAGCACTGGGGTGGCAGCAGGAACAGGGCAGGGATTGTCACCCTGTGCTGGGCCCTGGGGAGGCTGCAGCTCCAGGGCTGTGTTCAGTGCTGGGCCCCTCACTCACTGCCACAGGGACACTGAGGGGCTGCAGCGTGGCCAGAGCTGGGCATTGGAGCTGGGGAAGGGGCTGGAGCACAAGGGTGCTGGGGAGGGGCTGAGGGAATGGGGGTGTTGAGCCTGGAGAAGAGGAGGCTGAGGGGAGACAGGAGCACTCTCTGACACTCCCTCAAAGGACGTTGTGGCCAGAGGCAGTCAGTCTCTGCTCCCAAACTACAAGTGATAGGACAAGAGGAAATGGGCTCAAGTTGCCCCAGGGGAGGTTGAGATTGGAGCTGAGGCAGAACTGTTTCCCTGAGAGGGGTGTCAGCCCCTGTGCCAGGCTGCCCAGGGGGCTTGGGGAGTCCCATCCCTGTAGCTACTGCAAAGCCATGGAGCTGAAGTGCTGAGGGCCATGGGTTAGTGGTGGCTTTGGCAGCATGAGGGAAGAGCTTGGGCTCAATGAGTTTAAAGGTCTTTTCCAACCATCATGATTCTATGATTCCATTTTATCTGTCCTGTGCCCATGCTGGATGCTAAGAGCACTGCACCTCTAGTAGGACATAAGGTTCCACAAAGTAATTGGACCCTTACATTGTGATGGGCTGAACTACTGAATTTCCTGACTTTCCATGGCTTCAAACTGATTCACTTTATATTAGAAAGAACAGAAAAACAGAAATAAAACTTAGTTCTCAAGAAACAAACAATGAAAAATAACAAACATATATTCAAGATCAAACAGGTACATTTGTATCCTCAAGATTATTTAGCCAAACCTAAAAGCACTCCTGAAGTAGCATCCATAAAGTAACTTTGTATTCCTGAACATCCTGCATTTCACTAAGTTTCTAAGCACAACTGTTATAAACAGTGATAAACAATATGTGACCATAGGTCTCAGGAGCAATGCTTCAGCTGTCTTGAAATAACCTCTGCTCACATACCAGTACAGGTTGGGGAATGAACTGTTAGAGAGCAGTGTAGGGGAAAGGGAGCTGGGGGTGCTGGTGGGCAGCAGGAGGAGCAGGAGCCAGCAACGTGCCCTCGTGGGCAAGAAGGCCAATGGCAGCCTGGGCTGAAGTATTAAAAGGGCTGTGGGCAGTGAGTAGAGAGAGGTTCTCCTCCCCTTCTACTCTGCCCTCGTGAGGCTGCATCTGGAATATTATGTCTAGTTCTGAGCCCCTCAGTTCCAGAAGCACAGGTAGCTGCTGGAGAGAGTTCAGTGCAGGGCCACCAAGATGATGAAGGGAGGGGAGCATCTGCCTTATGATGGAAGGCTGAGGGAGCTGGGGCTCTGTAGCTTGGAGGAGACTGAGGGGTGACCTCACTCATGGTTACAAATACATAAAATGGGTGTCAGGAGGCTGGAGCCAGGCTGTGCTCAGGGATGGCCAATGACAGGACAAGGGGCAACGGGTACAAGCTGGAACAGAAGAGGTCCCAAAAAACCACAAGGAAGAGTTTCTCCCCTGTTGAGGTGAGGGAGCACTGGCAGGGGCTGCCCAGATGGGCTGTGGAGTCTCCTTCTCTGGAGACATTCAAACCCAGCTGGACGAGTTCCTGTGTGCCCTGCTCTAGGTGGTGCTGCTCTGGCAGGGGGGTTGCACTGGATGAGCTTTCCAGGTCCTTTCCAACCCTTAACATTCTGTGATTCTGTGAAGGTACACAGGTTTTTGTTAACCTGTTTTGAAATTAAATGTCTGTTTTGTAATGTGAATAAACCTAAAAATGCATCAGCAGGTTTGTCATAAACAGCATGTCTCATCCTCCCCACACAGAAGTACAAAGATGCTTCTCCCAAGGAACATAACTTGTTATGCTGGACATAAAGCACTCACTGACTCTCGCCATGTTTCCAAGCCAGAGCTGACTTTTCAACTGCCTGAATGGTCAAATTAATCCTTCAGAAGCTGGTAAAACAGCTTTTAAACTCAGTATATGCTGTTTGAGCCATAGAATAAGTAATAAATAAGAAAACTTCGAATAGTAAAGGCAGAAAGAAAGTGGAACTATTTAGCAGCCTCCTGGGCAAGTTGGTACATGTCTGAGGCTGAACTCTGACACGAGTGAAGTCGTGTGAAAGGATGGGATCCATGGTGCTTATTCCATGACAGTTGATATGAGAGGGTAACACAACATTAGAATGTTCAGAGAAACAAGAGTGCAGAGAAACTGTTACCAACCTCCTGTCTGCAAGCCAGGACCAAAGCACTAGCACAGGAACTTCTGTAGTGTTTGTCAGACCACAGTCAGAATGACATGATTTCTATCAACCTTCTCAAGAAATCACAACTCTTTAAGGGAGAGAAAAGAGAGGGGGAGGAAGGCAGCTCATGTAGGTAATACTAAAACTGCTGTGTCTGTTTTGTCATCCAGCCTGAGACACCTTGACACACACATATGGTCTATCTAAAGGTACAGGTTTTGCTTTTCTAAATAATCTATTTGCATTGCAGTAACCAGAAGGAACTATTATACACAGAGACCCTTGGCTCTCTGGCCTGTCATTCATGCAGATGAAAACCGTGATCATTAGAGGCTCCCAACTCTGAATTGAGAAACTTGTAGCCAGGCCATCTGTCACCTACCTCTCCTGATGGAGAAGGATTACATCCTGTTTTCAATACAGAAACTCTCCTTCTTGGACTCTCTGAAGAAGGCTTTCCTTCAGAGACTTTACCAGAAATGTATCTCCTTGACAGAGCCTAAGGCAGCTGCCTGCAGAGGAAGCTACAAAGTCTTCTGTTTTAATAGTGTTTTCCTGAAAAGGCCACTTAAGTAGAAGTATTCTTTGCCTAGGAGGCTTGCCAGTGCCTTAAAAGATGTTACAAGCAAATAATTGCATTCTGCATGTTTTTAAATACACAAAGCACTACAGTCTAGCTAGGAATAAGGACTCCTTTGTTTTACAGACAGGATTTTCTCAGCTTTAGATTTATTACTGGCCCTATTTTTAAAAAGTAGTGGAGTATATATCTTGACAACTTCAGCCTCCAGTGCCTAACAGTACCCCAAATGACCACTCAGTTGCAACACATAAGTAACTGCAAAATGAATCACAGAATTGTTTTGTCTGGAAAAGCCCTTTCAGCTCCTCAAGTCCAACTGTTCCCCCAGCACTGCCACGGCCACTGCTAACCCATGTCCCTCAGCCCCACAGCTACACGGCTTTGGGATCTCTCCAGGGATCCACCACTCCCCTGGGCAGCCTCTGCCAGAGATTAAATCTTTTGGGAAAGAAATCATTCCCCATCTCTAATCTAAACCTCCTCTGGTGCAACTTGAGGCTGTTTCCTCTTGTCCTGTCCCTTGTAGCTTGGGAGCAGAGATCAACAGCCCCGATGGCAGGGAGCTGCTGAGAGAAAGAAGCCTTCTCTTCTCCAGGCTGAACACCTCCAGGGCCCTCAGCTGCTCCCTATCAGACTTGTGCTCCAGACCCTTCCCCAGCTCTAGTGCCCTTCTGAAGACTGAATCTGATCTAAATAGTGTCTCATAACTCACAAAGTCCACACAGAACACTGTGAACCAGCAAACCCCACTAAAGCCAGTGTAAGTACAGCAAGCCCGCACTGGGGAGAGATGAGGAAAAAAGAGAGTGTTGTGGCCAAACAGTTGGGCCAAGGTAGTCAAACCCTTCCATGATGCTGATCTAGGGAGGACCTGCTTTAGCAGGAGGGCTGGACTAGATGACCTTTAGAGGTCCCTTCCAACCCCTACCATTCTGTGATTCTGTGCTGCGATGCCCAACAGCAGCCAGCACTAACAGGTGGGAGAGATTAGGCAATGCTAGGTAATTTGTTCTTAAAAAAGAAATTGAATGGACATAGGTTCGGAAGTTCAGGCAGCTGGAGCTGGAACAGTTGGGATTTTTCAGATAGACATGTCTCCTCATGTATGCATCAGGGTCCTGGACTGTACCTATAGGCTCTGCAACCCCTGTGCTTGCAACCAGCCCTGATGTGAGCCTTGGATCAGACAGCTGGGAAACAGTGGTGTGAGAAAGGGCTGAGAATGCACTTGAGAGCTGCAGTTAGGCTCATTCTCTCAGCTCTGGTGCTTACGTGAGCTATGCTGCATGCACACCTGTGCCTGAAGTCAAGTCTCACTCAGACCTGCTGATTTGGCTTCCTGGCCTCATCTTGGGCTTCATCACTAGAGCCTGCTGAGCAGCTGGGACTGTTAGATGACCCCAGTTACTGTTGGCAGAGCTGCTCTGCCTCATCCCTTCAGGTACTGCAGGACTCTTGTCAAGGAGGACAGCATACTCGCCTGCCCTACTGTCACCTTCAGCTCCTGGCTCACCTGACCTTCTGGGAGCAACACACTCTTGCTGCTTCCTCCCAGTGTAATTACTGTAAGGATTAAACATATGTATCACGATCTGAGATCTGGTGTTACACGTTACAGCTGGGATATGAGGCTGTCTAGCTATCCCGCAGGAAACTGGAGATCAGAAAATTACAGACGCCTGGTAGAAGCTTAAAAACCTTTCCATTTCCTACAAAATCCTTCACAATGCTACGTTTGAAAAGATGTATTTCCCTCTGTAAACAGGAATGCATTTGCCACAGCTCTGGAAAAGAGGCTTAGCATAATAGGACAGTCTCAGATACTAATGGAATCAGGGAAGATACAAATAAGGTACAGATTAATCTAAATATCTAGTAAGCCTATCATTAGGAGGACATTATACACAATGCTGAATGGAGAATGACATGGAAATTACCAGCAGTCGAGCCTCTTCTTCCTTCATCCACTTCGCCTCCTCTCTCTGAGCGCTGAGCACCGCTACCTGCGCACTGAGCACATTCAGGATTTCCCCACTCCGTGCAGCTGACTTCTGCATCTCCTCCTCCTCTCGCTTCTCCTTAGCCAACCTATCCTCCTTCCAGAGCTCTGCAAAGATCTGCTCCTCCTTCCTCTGTTGCTTTTTCAGTTCCTCCTTCAGTGCTAGCTGGGCCAGCCAGTCTTCACACAATTCCTTCTGATGCTTCTTCATCCACTGCACACGGAGCTCCTCGCACTGTTCTCTGAAAGGCAATGTGAAAGTCTTTAGAAGTCACAAAAGACTTCTGGAACTGTGTGATGGATGGAGACTCCCAGCTCCTAATCGCTCAGAAGCCCACACCTCAGGATAACAAATCTTACACCTGGTCTGATAGTGATTCTTTGTGAAGCCTAAGGAATCAGAGAGACAGTTTCGATGGAGATTTTGATGTTCATCAGCTGAAGAGCTGGTGCTGCACTTGCATTTGTAAATCAAAACCCTTATGTACATTCACAACATATACACGTTATCTACACAATGTACATTTTATATAAAATACATACACATAGTTGGGACACGTGTTGTGTGGGGTTTGCATATATGCACACACACTTCTGTAACGTACAAAACACACACTACACCTGTACAAACAGTAGCTTGCTCTTTATTCAAATGAAGACTTAGGTCTGTTGGTCACTTGAAATCTCGTTCCTATTCACAAAATACTTTGAGGATAGACATTTAGGTTACACAGTTGAACACAAACTGCTACAAATTTATTAACATCTTTAATGGGTTTTTTTTTTTAGGGGGTAACTCAGAAAAGTTGTAACAAAAGTCTGGAGAAGATGCAAAGTCAGATGAGCAACAGCTTTCAATATTCTTTTACTCACTGTAACTGGGTGCATATAAGCAGGTTTTTGTTTTCCATTGAAGAACACATGGTTACTTACAGATTCTGCTTCTATTTTTGCAAATAAAGCACTAATGACATCACCAAACAATACTAACTTGAACAATACGCAGTTTCTTTCAATCCTGTTCTATAACCAGGATATAGATTTTCATAGAATCATCACTTCAGCTGGAAGACACTTTTAAGATCATCAGATCCAGTCTTTGTCCCAGCCCTATCAACTACTAGACCAGACACCTCCATGGACAGTGACTCCAGCACTTCCCTTGGGCCTGACAATGCCTGACAACCCTTTCAGTAAGGAAATTCCTCCTCATATGAAACCTGAACCTCCCCTGGTGCAACTTGAGACTGTTTCCTCTTGTTTTGTTGCTTGTTACAGGGGAGAACAGATTGACCCTCACCTGATTACAGCTTCCTTCCAGGTAGCTGTACAGAGTGAGGTGATCTACCCTCAGCCTGCTCCAGGCTTAACACCCCCATTCCCTCAGCCCCTCCCCTGCACCCATGTGCTCCAGCCCCTTCCCCAGCTCTGTGCCCAGCTCTGGCCACGCTGCAGCCCCTCAGTGTCCCTGTGGCAGTGAGTGAGGGGCCCAGCACTGAACACAGCCCTGGAGCTGCAGCCTCACCAAGGCCCAGTACAGGGGGATAATCCCTGCCCTGATTCTGGCCACCCCAGTGCTGATCCAAGTCAGGATTCCCTTGGCCTTCTTGGCCACCTGGGCACGCTGCTGGGTCCTGTTCAGCTGCTGTCAATTCGCAAAAACAAACTGTGAAACTAGCAGATACTGTGGAAGATATCCAGGTATTAAGGAACTATAAGCTCTAAGGATGCATGACAGCCACACATGAATGCTGTGAAGTAAAAAAGATACCTCACAATTTCATGCTGAATGCTATTTCAGAATTCATAGCATACATCCTAAGATATCATTGGCTCAATCTTGAGTCACTGCATGACAGCATATTATTACTTTATACAAGGTTTAGCTGACAATCCTCTTTAGCCAAAACACTAAATATTCATCAAGCATAGTACTATCAGTCTCCACGTCAGGATATTTAATTCTTGTAACTACAGCACTGATACAAAATCTGAATGAATTCCATTGCCTAAGATTTATTTCTTTGTTACTTAAAAGCAAAATTGAGTTTGACAGCACTACAAGCAGGTTTTGGTTGTTTGCTTTTTTATTTTCCATGGCTCTGTTAAGGAACTGTCTTAGCCAAGCCTTCATTTTCTAAAATTATTTCCAAGGGCAATATAGCTGCTGGCTCTATCTAAAACTACATCTATAGTCTCTGACTTGGGTTCTGTTTACAGAATTAATAGCAACATTAATCTTTTTGCTGGGGTGTCGTGGTTTGGCCCAGCCAGCACAGCAGCACCACGACAGCCTCTTGCTCGCTGCCCCCATTCACCCCCACCCTCGTTAGCATGGCAGAGGCCCCAGTGAAATGGGAGTAAAAAGATCACCAAGGTTGTTGTGGATGGAGACAAGGGCAGGGAGGGCTGGCTGCCAGTTACAGTCCTGGGCAAAACTGACTCCAGTGCTCGACTGAGAGGGGACAGTAGGAAAGTTTATTCTACAAGAAACAGAATGGAATAAAAGCAAAAAGGGAGCAGGATGATGAAAAAATTACACATAGCACTTTAAATCTCCCTCCCCCATCCCTCCTTTCTTCCCAGGCCCAGCTCACTGCTCCCCAGATCTCTACCTCCTCTCCCCTCAGCAGCTCAGGGGGGCAGGGAGTGGGGGATGTGGTCAGTCTCTCACAGATGGGCTCTGCTGCTTCTCAGAGGAGGACGACTCCTGGCATCCTTCCCCTGCTCCAACACGGGGTTCCTGCCCCGGGACATTGTCCTGAACCAACTTCTCTGGTGGGGGTTGTTCCCAGCAGCTGCAGCTTCTGCCCACACAGGGTCCCTCACAAGGGGGACAGTCCTTGGTGAATATCTCTGGTGTAGATTCTTCACCACAGTTGCAGTTTCTGCAGTTACAGGGTCCCTCTCTCGGGACAAGGCCTCTTCTGGGCATCAGTTTAATGAGCTGCTTTGTCCTGGGTTCCTCCCCACAGTTACAGCTGTGGACATTGGGTCCCTCCTTCAGGACACGGCCTCCTCTGGCCACAGTGATACAGAGTCCCCCCTTTGGGACACGGCCTGCTCTGGCCACAGCTTTAATGAAGAAAATCACTGCCCCTGGCTCAGCGTCTGCAGTGAAGTGGTTGGGTTACCCCCACAGGACACGGCCTCCTCCTGCCATAGTCACTGTCCCTGGCTCGGGGCCTTTGATGAAGTGAATCGCTGCCCCTGGTCTGGGGTCAGCTTTAGCAAAATGAGTCTCTGCCCCTGATGTGGGCTCATTATCAAAATGAGTCTCTACTGCTGATGTGGGGTCTTTATAGAAATGCAAACAGATCTCAGCTTCACCAGTTCTCTCCATAGAATGCAGGGGAGTCTCTGCTCCAGCACACCTCCTCCTCTCTTTCCTCACTGACCTTGGAGTCCGCATGGTTGTTTCTCTCACTGTTCCCACTCCTTGCACCACCACCAGCCAGAAGAAAATGAAGGGGCAGAAGAAGAAGGAAGAAGAAGATGGAGGAAGAAACCTCCTCTTCTGGCTCCTTTAAAAAAAGTGATGGTGGAGGCATCTAATTGTCTCAGCCCCAGCAGTGGGTCTGGCTCAGAGCTGGGTAGAGTTGTGAGCAACTTCTTACAGGAGCCATCTTTACAGCCCCTTCCCCCTTACCAGAAAAGGCTGTCATGTCAAACCATGACATGGGGCCATGAGTTCACATCTGTATGAAGGCTACAAAAACAATGCAAATTTGGCCTCTCCCTGAGGCCAAATGGGGCAATGGGGCAAACAGGGGAAGAGTTCAGCAACATAGGATGTGACTAGTGGTCTAGAACTCATTTCTGCCCCAAAACTAGGAAGATTATGCTCTAGAATAATGGCTGCTTTACTTGATGCTACTCTTTTGTCACCTCCTGCTCACCTCCTGCCAACAAGAACAGAACAAGCACAGCTCCTGGAATCATTAGTACGTGGCCAAGGCAACTACCAGCATGTAATAACTACGTGTTGGCTTATAAGGTCTTCCAAAGCTTTGTCAATAAAATCCATGCCCAGCCCAGCCTAATAAAAATCACTTACTGATTTATAAATCATGAAAAGCCCAAACAGTCCAGAACGGGCTGAACAAGCTGCTGACAGACAGAAAAAGTGACAGCGCCAAAAGCCAGCCTGACCCTGCTCTCAGTGCCACAGTGAGAGCCATCCAACCAGTACAACTTACAGTGGAGTGGTGCAAAATCAGTGTGACTGTGACTGTGGAGGGGGAGGATTGCGGTGCCTCACTCTCCCTCAGTGCTGCAGGAGCCAGGTACAGCCAAAGAACACAACGCTTGACCTGTAATTTCATGCTGAAGCAGAGAGCTCGCCACATTTTCTTCTTGTCATTATTCAGTGTTTGCTGCCTCCAGTCCCTAAAGGGGCTGACAAGAGAGATGGAGAGGGATTTTCTACAAGAGCCTGAAGTGACAGGACAAGGGGTGATGGCTCCAAACTGAAAGACGAGGTGCAAGAAGCTCTTCCCTGTGAGGGTGGCAATGAACATGTCAGCCACAAAACAGTCCAAGGGGTGTCCCTGCCTTCAAGCAGGTCAACAGATAAACTGCGTCATTGTGGGTTTACTTACATTTTAACACTGGGATCTCTTTTCCAGCTCTTGGGCAGGAGTTAGTGGTGATTGCAAGCAACAGTACTAATTAGTATTCATGGAAAAACATACTTCTTAAATGTTGAGGGAAACATGCCATTATTAGGATTTGAAATCTTTACACTGTTAGAAATAATTAGATTACCTTAACACATTGGGTTCAAAGTTCTCTCAGCAGTGAAGGAATAAAGAATTACTTATTCTTTTTCATGATTCTAAACTAATCTGAATTTAATTGAATTCTCAGAGGGGAAGAGAAGTTAAATAAAAGTTTGTCGTGGTTAGAATTTTAATAGAAAATAGCCCTGTAATTGCTTGATTTCATCAAAATAATTCCTTCAAAGCAGCTTTTACAGCAACCTATAAACATCTGCTCCCCCAGATGGCTGGTTTTCTTCCTTACTTTGCTATCCTAAGCTTCTTAACACGAAGATTGTGCCTGTATGTAGCCATTCTCAAAGATGGAAACTGCATTTATTCCCCCAGCTCTCCGTTATTTATCCATTTTATGGATGCAGTACAAAGTTGCCGTGATAACTACATTCTCTGGATGGATGCTTCTGATATTATCACAAGAAACAGGATGTAGGGTGCATTTTATGCAAATTTTAAGCCATTGCAATTTTCTTTAAAGATAACAAAGATGATGAAGATGCCCTCGGGCTAAAAGTGGTTGAATATCTTCTCAGACAAGTCCAGCCCCTGATGAAAACTTTAACTGCAGCAGGACACCAGTGGTTCAAGTAATATGCCCTCCGTCATCTGGTGACAAAGGATTCTTCCTGGCCAACATCACTGGTGCAAAACCATTACATGTGTACCCTCAGGTATGAATTACAGCTCCAAACCCAGGCCACGTGCTGATAAAAGAGCTGCCTTTCCATACTCTGAAATAAGGTACTGGAGTGCTGCTGTACACTGTAAGTGTTCCTGTAACTCAGGTTTGACAAGCTATACCTGCACAAGAGTGGAGTGCCTTGCTTCAAGTTAAAAGGAATATGAAGAATTTTGTATTAGGTTTCAGAAAATATTTTGTACCATTAACATTAAAAACAGAAACAAAGCTCAGGCAGTGTGGCTTGGATGAGTGGATGGTGAGGCGGATCAAGAACTGGATGAGTAACAGTCCAGAGAGGTGATCAATGGCAAAGAGTCAAGTTGGAGGCCTGTGGCCAGTGGAGTTCCACAGGGATGGGTTCTGGGGCCAGTCTTGTTCAACATCTTCATCAGCCACCTGGATGAGGGGACAGAGGGACCCTCAGCAAGTTTTCTGCTGGCACCAAACTGGGAAGACTGGCTGATGCACCAGAGGCTGTGCTGCCAGTCAGTGGGATCTCAACCGGCTTGAGAGTTGGGCAGAGAGAAACCTCATGAGGTTCAACAAGGACAAGGGCAGAGTCCTGCATCTGGGAAGGAACAACCCCAGGCACCAGGACAGGCTGGGGATTGACCTGCTGGAGAGCAGCTCTGCAGAGACAGACCTGGCAGTGCTGGCTGATAATAAACTGACCAAACCTGGAGGGCAAGAAGCCAATGGCATCTTGGGATGCATCAAGAAGAGTGTGGGCAGCAGCTTGAGGGAGGTTCTGCTCCACCTCTGCTCTGCCCTGATGAGGCCTCATCTGGAGTCCTATGTCCAGTTCTGGGATCCCCAGCCCAGAGGAGACTGAGGGGGCATCTCATTAATATTGACAAATACCTAAATGGTGGGTGTCAGGAGGTTGGGGCAGCACTTTTTTTTCTGTTTTATCTAGTGACAGGACAAGGGGTGATGGGATGAAGCTGGAACACAAAAAGTTCCATTCAAACATAAGGAAAAACTATTTCAGTGTGAGGTGAGGGAGCCCTGGCCCAGGCTGCCCAGGGAGGGTGTGGAGACTCCCTCTCAGCAGATCTTCAAAACCCACCTGGACACATTCCTGTGTCACCTGATCTAGGTGGGACCTGCTTCTGCAGAGGGGCTGGACTAGTAAAATAGTTTTTCCTTAAGCTGAAGTGGAACTTTTTGTGTTTCAGCTTCTTTCCATCACCCCTTGTCCTGTTACCAGACACTATAGAAAAAAGTGCTGCCTCATCCTCCTGAAAAACACCTCTCATATACTTGTAAGTATTCATGAGATCTCTGCTCAGTCTCCTCCAGACTAAACAGCCCCAGTTCCCACAGCCTTTCCTCATAAGGAGGATGCTCCAGTCATCATCTTGGTGGCCCTGCACTGGCCTCTCTCCAGCAGTTCCCTGTCCCTCTGGAGCTGGGGAGCCCAGAACGGGACACAGGACTCTAGATGAGGTCACTTAATTTCCAACAAAGTGTGATGGGAAGAAAATCAACCAGGAACTGTGAATAAACAGGGCCATATTTTAAAGCTAGCACATAAATTTGGAAGTGCATGCACTGCCTTAATTACTGTCTGAGTCAATAAACTCCACATTACCTAATTTAACAGATAAATATCTGTTTCTTCAGTTCGAGTTTATACACAAGTGAAAGCAAGTGTTGATTTTTATCCCTAGCCTCTGCACACTGAGAAGAAGGTGTCATGGATTTCCACCTTACTGTGGGAGACTGGGGAAAGAGACACTTCAAATGATTACAATTAAATTACATTAATATTATTTTCATCCCTTCCTCGGAAAACCAGATTTCCAAGAACTGAATAAGTCAGATTTCATGCCAAGGCCCCAGGGCCTGAGCAGCACCTGCAAATCTTAATGACTTCAAAAGATACTGCCAAGCTCAGCATCCTGGGAGACTTGGAACAGGACTTCTGGTTGCATGAAAACTCTCACTTTGGCTGGTAATCTTGAAAAGTATGCAATAAATAAAAACACTATCTTTTTGGACAATCTGAACTTTTCAAGGATCTTCAATGTGTTAGCTTAATAAGCATGATTTAGGCCAAATCAACCTGCCATCAACTCTTTATCACTCCAATAGTATAAAGCTGAAACGGAACTCCAAGCCAGGAGAAGGAATTAAAAAAACCAGCTGACCTGGCAGACGAAAGTGCAGGGATGCTCACACAGGACAAGGAGCTTCACACTATGCTTGGAAGAATGTTTTCATGGTATCTCAACACTTCACACAGAATCACAGAATCTTAGGGTATGGAAGGGACCTTTAAATAAATCAAATGAGGGAGGCAGGACAGTTCTTGTACCTGTTGCCTTCATCTCTACTAAGGATTTTTTTGATCACACACTTTACTGAGTGTTACAGCATTACAGATTTGGATTCCTGGTCTTTAGAAGCTGCATCCCTTCATCAAAAGCCAGAAAAAGACCATACACTGCACACAGCATAGCTGAGGCCTTTCAGTTGCTGGCAAAGCTTGTACATCTCTAGCCAAACCACCTCAATTCTTTTGTTTTATCATTTCAATCAGATTCCTCTTTCCTTCCACAGTTTCCTATTGTTGCCTTCTCATTAAATCGCCTCTTTGTATTTCCTTAACCCAAATTCTATTCGTAAGATACCTGAATTGCTGCTCTCTTTTTTCAGCCACCAGTTGTTGCCTTTCGTTTTCTCTCTTTTCTCTCAGTAATTTTGCTCGCTCCTTCATCTTTGCTTGCTTCTCCTCCACTGTTTCTTCAAGTGCCTCCAGCTCAGCAAAGTAGCTGCTTTCCTCTGCCTCCAGGAGCTCACGAAGCCTGTAATGAAAACATTTAAATAAAAGCTGAAACAACCCTTCCATTGAATTACAAAGTTTTAGTTTATTTGCTATGAGCACAAACTGGGTACTGGGTTCCTTTCCATACTTCTTGCAAGTGCCAAAGGCAGAATATCAAATGGAACACAAAGTTTTAAGCCTGGGAACATTCCTGTTGTGTCCATGGAAGGAATCTTACAGCATAACAGGAGTGATTCTGTCTTGGCACAATTTAAGCACCTTATCTTGCAAACCCATTTCCAATGCTGCTTTACAACTTTAATCCCCTGCTAAACAAATTATTCTCATTTTCAGGCTATATTTGTCAGCAGCTGATATCCATTTGATCTTGCACTATTGTTATAATCCCTCCCCTGTACTTACCACCCTTCTTGACACATGTATAACTGTATCTTCTCTCAAACTATGTTTTGTTATTTTAGCATCACCTAATTCTGAAAGATATGTCATGAGAAAGCTATGTGAAGTTAGTAATTTTTAAATACAACCCCATTAATCCTCATGGTAAGAAACCTGTGCCTAAGGAACCCAGAAACTCAGTAATTCCAACCCAAATGCCACAGAGGCCTCTGAGAAATCATTCTCACTTTTCCTCAGTGGGATGCCCCTGCTGCTTTCCTGAGCAACAGTGCAGGCACTACTGGTGGGAGTTACTCCAGCACCAACGACCAACTAATTGTGGAAACTGAATCGCATTCTCTTCACTGCAAGATGAGCTGAGTGTCCTGCAAAGACACCACTGGGCATCTTAAACTGCTACGTAAAAACAAATTCTATGTTGAACAAAAGTCCCGCACCTGGGGAGGAATAACTCCACGCGTCAGTCTAGCTGGAAAACCGATTCTGCAGAAAGGGATCTGTGAGGCTGGCAGAAAAGAAGCTGAACATAAACCAGCAATGCACCCTAGTGGCAAAGAGAGCCAATGGCATCTTGGCCGCACGAGGAAAAGTGTGCAAGACCTCATCTGAGATGCCAGGACAAGTTCTGAGCTCCTCAGTACAAAATACAGACTTAGATGACTAAGGGACTAGGACATCTCTCCGAAAGATACCTCTGTCTCCCGAGAAACCTGGGAAGCCTGGAAAAGAGAAGACTCAGGGGGATGTATGTAAATACCTGAAGGGAGGAGATGCAGAAAAAGCAGACAGCTTCTTCTCAACAGTGCCTAGTGACACAAGCAGTACAAATGAAAACATGTGAAACTCTACCTGAACACAAGAAAATGCCGTTTGGGGCATGAGGTCAGGGGGAGGTGCTGTGTTGTTTGATTTGGTTTTGTGGTTGTTTGGGTTTGGGGAGTGGAGGGTTATGTGAAGGTAGTCAAACACTGGAACAGGTTTCCCACAGAGGTGGTGAGGTCTACATGTATGGAGATCAGCAAAACTCAAATGGACATACATTCCTGGGCAACTTGCTCTAGATGAGTGTTTGAGCAGGATGCTAGACTAGATTATCTCCTTCCAACACAGTCATTCTGTGCAAGTGGTGTACAATTCCTAGGTGTACAATATCCTACTCATCAGACCAGGATACCAAACTGAACAACTTTGACAGCACCAAAGCCACTTGAAAAAATGAAACAAAAAAAAGGAGCAACCATGAAAGAGCAACAGAAAAATTAAACCACATGATTGTTTTTCTAAGATCAGCACAGTATAATTCTGTTCATGCTTCACCTTTCTTATCTTTTGACATTTTTTCATTTCATTTGACAAATTCTCGTTTCTCCCAGCTGCCCATGATGCAAAGCATTACTTGTAGGACTTCAACGTTCACTTGTTGAGGTCTCAACAAAACCCTCAGTTACATTCAACAATTACAGCTTCCAACACTTTTATCAAAGTACTCTTTATTCTCTTTAAAAATCAATTGAGGAAAGTGCTGTAATACTTTTATCTTGCACTCGGCAGAGGGGGCTCTAAATGCCATCTAAACTGTACTAGTTGATGTGTTTGAATACATATCTCTAGAGACTGGCTTGGTGACTAGTACTAATAATAAGACCACCATTCTAGGTGGTCCTGCATTAGCAGGAGGGTTAGACTAGATGGTCACATCCCTCTCCCTATCTGCCAGAGGCTGCATCTGGAATATTGTGTCCAATTCTGGGCCCCTCAGCTCCAGAAGGACAGGGAGCTGCTGGACAGAGTTCAGCACAGGGCCACAAAGATGACAAAAGGTTGAGGCAGCTGGGGCTCTTCAGCTTGGAGAAGACTGAGGGGTGACCTCATTAATGTTTACAAATACAAAAAGAGCAGGTGTGAGGAGGATGGAGCCGGGCTGTTCTCAGTGATGGCCAAGGACAAGGGGCAACAGGTACGAGCTGGAACAGAAGAGGTTCCAAAGAAATACAGGACAAACTTCTTCCTTGTTCAGGTGATCAGGCAGTGGAACGGGCTGCCCAGATGGGCTGTGGAGTCTCCTTCTCTGGAGACATTCCAACCCAGCTAGACAAGTTCCTGTGTGACCTGCTCTAGGTGGTCCTGCTCTGGCAGGGGCATTGGACTAGATGATCTTTCAACCCCCACCATTCTGTGATTCTATGGAAGGCTGCTGTTTGCTCTACCTAACTGCTTGGCTACCAATTAAGCTTTCTGTTACAACGAGTAATGAACATCAGGCACCAATGCACAGTGTAACGTACAGAGCCGCACTCAGTTGATGGCTTCTCCCATAATCATTCCTCTAAGGATACAGTACAGCTGAAAACGGTAGGACAGATATTGGTATTAGCTACTTGTTCGCTACCTCTCTCGTCTCTTATCAGTTGCTGCCAGATACTCCTGCATTGTCGCATCCACCTTTCTCTGCACAACACTGTGCAGCCATTTCTCTTCATTGCGTCGGTGCCACTCGTGGACGTTGCGATAGTGGTTGTGCAGTTTTAAGAAGTGAGGACTTTCAAGGAGTTCCTGTTCTTTCTGCCTGCGAGCCAAGGCACGATTTAGACTTGTTTGCTCTTTAGGAGGCTTAGCTCTCTGTAAGAGAAAGTGTGTGTCAGTGGTGAAAATGTTAATATGGTGGGTTTTTTAAGTTTCATTCATGAACCAATAAGTACACAACACTAAATTATAAGAGTTTAGGGTAACTAGAAGGGAAACCTCCACAGCCTTTACTGAATGGTTTGGGTTGGAAGGGATCTTTAAAGGTCACCTAGCCTAGCCCCCAAAGAGCAAACCATCAGTGCAAGACTGACATGAAATGACCTCAGGTACTGGTCTGTTGCCCAAGTTATACCTTAAATCTTTCCCGCGACATCCAAGGGGGTGTGGCCAGTCTGCTTTACCGTCCCGAACTGACGCTCTCCCCGCGGGTAACGCCGGCGGTGCCGCCCGGGGCCCTGAGCGCCTCCTCACGCATCGCCCCCGCTTCGCCCACGTACCCGCAAAGCAACAGCCTCGCCTCGCGCGGGGACAGTCAGCCAGCTTCCCCGGGGACCCATCCTCGGCAGCGAGTCCTGCCGAGGCCCCCAGCTCCCCCGGGAGCCCCGTCTCACAGCACTCCCGCCTCCTCTCGGAAAGCCGTGCGGCAACCGGCACCGGGCTGGTGCGACCCCCCAAGCACCTCACCAGCGCCACGGAGTGCGGGACGGGCCCGGTCACCTCCCGGAGCCGCCGCTGCTGCCGCCACCGCTGAGTTTCCATCGCGCCTCCCGTTGCCATGGCAAAGAGACGCGGCGGAACTGACGTTTCGGTTGAACCGCCGCATGCGCAGGCGGCCGGGAGGGCTGAGGCCAGGCCCGCCTCATGGCGGCATGACACCCGCTTCACCCTCAGCATGCCCTCAGCACGGCTCCAAGCCTGGCTCTCAGCCCATCGTCAGCCAGGCTCTCAGCCCCACTCAGCCTGGCCCTCAGCCTGCACTCATCCCGCCCTCAGCCCGGCTCTCAGCTCGCCCCTCAGCTCGCCCTCAGCCCACTCTCAGCCCAGCTCTCAGCCCGGCTCTCAGCTCGCCCCTCAGCCCGCCCTCAGCCCACTCTCAGCCCGGCTCTCAGCTCGCCCCTTAGCTCCCCCTCAGCCCGGCTCTCACTTCACCCCTCAGCTCGCCCTCAGCCCACTCTCAGCCCAGCTCTCAGCTCGCCCCTCTGCCCGCCCTCAGCCCGGCTCTCAGCTCGCCCCTCAGCCCGCCCTCAGCCCACTCTCAGCCCGGCTCTCAGCTCGCCCCTCAGCCTGGCTCTCAGCTCGCCCCTCAGCTCGCCCTCAGCCCACCCTCAGCCCGGCTCTCAGCTCACCCCTCAGCCTGCCCTCAGCCCACCCTCAGCCCGGCTCTCAGCTCGCCCCTCAGCCCGGCTCTCAGCTCGCCCCTCAGCCCGCCCTCAGCCCACCCTCAGCCCGGCTCTCAGCTCGCCCCTCAGCCCGCCCTCAGCCCACTCTCAGCCCAGCTCTAAGCTCGCCCCTCAGCTCGCCCTCAGCCCACTCTCAGCCCAGCTCTCAGCTCGCCCCTCAGGCCGGCTCTCAGCTCGCCCCTCAGCCCACCCTCAGCTCGCCCCTCAGCCCACCCTCAGCTCGCCCCTCAGCCCACCCTCAACTCACCCCTCAGCCCGGCTCTCAGCTTGCACCTCAGCCCGCCCTCAGCCCGGCTCTCAGCTGGCCCCTCAGCTCGCCCTCAGCCCACTCTCAGCCCAGCTCTCAGCTCGCCCTCAGCCCACTCTCAGCCCACTCTCAGCCCAACCTCAGCCCGGCTCTCAGCCCACCCTCAGCTCGGCTCTCAGCTCACCCCTCAGCCCACCCTCAGCTTGCCCCTCAGCCCACCCTCAGCCTGACCCTCAGCTCGCCCTCAGCCCGGCTCTCAGCTCACCCTCAGCTCGGCCCTCAACTCAGCCTGGCTCTCAGCTTGCCCCTCAGATCACCCCTCAGCCCGGCCCTCAGCTCAGCTCTCAGCTCACCCCTCAGCTCACCCTCAGCCCGGCTCTCAGCTCACCCTCAGCTTGGCTCTCTCCTTGCCCCGCACACGCTGTGCCACAGCTCTTGGCTTGCAGTGTGTCTGAGAGTGATGGTGTAAACAAAATGTTGTCTGCCGTTCAGAGCCCCGCTCCCGGTACTCCTGCTTGGTGTAAGGTTTACCTCGCTGTGCAGCCTGGTGGCATCTACTGGGAGCAGAGGCTGACACAGATGGGAACCTGCGTGAACAGGTTTTGAGTCAATAAGCGCATAAAAGAAGGATCTGACTTTAATGGGGAGAATGGGTTCTGTGTGCCCACGGGCTGATGGTTGCTGGGTGCACCCCACAGCAACAGCTCCCGGAGAAGGACCCTCGAAGAGGCCTTCTGTGGTATGAGTCCTGCTGATGGCAGGCTCCACAGCTGCCCAAGGGAGAGGAAAAGCTTGTGGGGCTGTTAAGCCTGGAGAGGAGACCTTATTAATGCTGATCAATACTTAAAGGGCAGGTGTTGAGAGGATGGGGCCAGTCTTGGTTCTGTGGTGGGCAGTGACAAGAGGTAACAGGCTCGAGCACAGGCAGTACCACTGGCAGAGGAGGAGAAACTCCTTTGATGCTGAGGTGATGGAGCCCTGGCCCAGGCTGCCCAGGGAGGGTGTGGAGGCTCCTGCTCGGGAGGTTTCCAACCCCACCTGGACACATTCCTGTGCCCCTTGAGTGAGGGAAACCTGCTTTAGCAGGGGATTGGTCTGGATGAGCTCTGCAGAGCCCTTCCAACCCCCAGCATTCAGGGATTTTGTGATTCCATGAAAACAGGAAACAAAACATTGGCTTTGGATCAGCGATTGCTTCAAGTTCAGTGCCCACAAAGTCTCAGGAATAACCTATTGCTGAAGCTTTGAAGCCCAGGAACACACATACTGCCAAGAACTTGGCTTTCTTGCACATAATCAGGACTTGGCTGATAGCAAATTGGAAAAAAAATGACACAAAGGAAGAAAGGTCAATGTTTATGTCTGACTGTAAGGCTTGTTCTTATCCAGCTGCTATCTACAGTGCAATTACTTTGAGTATCAGAGATGGAATCCTTGCACAATCAAACAAGTCTGTATGATAGATAGCATTTGCACACTGGAGCACATTCTAAGCAACCACAGTAGTGCTTGAACTGGAATCTCTTGGGTAGACTAGTAGATCTCAGTAGAGACTTCTGTTTTCACCCTATGGTGACTTTAGTCCTTGAAATGTTTGGCAGAGAGAGACAGCTTCTCTGCAGGAAACTCTGGCTTTCCCCCTTGAAAACTCCCCTGTTTATTTGTTGGGAGAGGCTGAAATTCTGAGTATATTGCCTAGTATTTTATGAGGTTTTTAATGGGAAATGTTCCCTTGGTGTTAACATTCACACAAAAACACAGATTGATTTCACGTGTAATAAATACATGCAGACTACACAAGCATGCAGTGCTTCCATCTGTTTGAATCTGTGGATCCTCCTGTCCCCCTGTTAATGCTTTTATTGTTACGTGGATATTATTTATTAAACATGAAGTCCCTCCACCGGGTTTGAAAAGATTTCCTCATGAAAAAGCCAATTTTAGTCCAAAGGCGTAACAGATGGCTTGTGACTTTATCTGACATGAAAAAAAACCCAGATTCTCTTTAACTTACATGTCAAAGGGGTTCCTGATGGCTGCATTGTTCTTCAGGCTTTCCTCACTGGGGGAATAGATATATATGGGTATTAATAACATGTGATTTGTCCTGGGTTTGCTGGCTTGAATCTTCCTTCCTCAAATCCTGTCTCTAAGGACCAACCAAAGAACTTTCCAGGAAAAAATCCCCACTGGACCCTGAGGTGTCAACAACTGCACAAATCTCAGAGCTTTTTAGATGTTGGATGAGGTTTCTAACTGCTTTAAGCAGAGATAGCTATAAAAAGAGACACCTCTCCCTTCTCACCCTGCTCAGACAGATCAGCACAGAGATACAGCTCATGGAAGTGAACCCTGGTAACGGGGTGATGTGATTCCTCAGGCTTGCTCTCCCTTGGCACGGCTACAAGAACATGAACATTGGCATGAGGGAAGGGCTGGGAAGGAGCTGAGGGCAGGACAGCACCCATGTCATGAGTTAGAACAACTCACCAAGACAGAGACCTTTTTGAAGAGCAAAATCTGGTGATAAAATCCAGCAAGGACAATAGGGCCTTTCTGCTCTTGAAGTATCAGAAGCTGATTGATGTCAAACTAAGGAACAATTCCCCCTTTTCTTTGTAAAAAACCATAAATCTTTTACTTCTTCCTCTAGAAGAAAAACTAACTCAATTTAAGTGAACCAAAGTCATCCCCACCCCTCATTAAAGACAAGGCTTTCTCTACAGTGGCTGCCTGTTCCTTTTGTGTGGGATTGTGGTGGCTGCATGAGCCAGCCCTTGGGCACACCAAGTCCCTTCCTTCTACAGAATCAAAAGTCCTTCTGCCCTGACAGATGCCCTGGGCTTCCCAAGCTGGGGCTTTGAGAAGTTTCCAGCTCCTTTCTGGTTCTGAATTCCCCTGGGGTTTCCTCACTGGTCATGCTCTAGACTGCCTCAGGTTCCTCCAGTCATACTGCCTTCAAATCCTTCCTGCCAGTGCCCTCAGATAATCCTCAAAGTACTTGCTTAGTAAAATTGTGTCTTTTGGTACTTGTATTCTTTTTTATTTTTTTTTAAGGATTTGCTCTTTGTTCAGATCCACATGACTGAGTCAGGAAGAGAGACAGCAGAGTCACACAAACATGCCTCCAACGACATGCTTTGTGCGAATAGCAGAGCTCAGAACTCACACCAAGGTACTCTGAGTAGAGCAGTTAAAAAGAAACCCTTTCCTTCAGCCACAGCTGGCACCATACATCTTGGCACAGAGCCCCAGATGCAGCAGGACTGTGTGGTTTCCTTGGGGAAAGCTGCCTCACGTCTTGTCTCTCTCACCTTTGTAATTCATCTGAATTCCTGATGGAACAACGTTGAGCCTGAGAGTGCTGCGGACGCTTTGTCGTGCAGCTGTGAGCAGCTCTGACTGTCAGCATTCATTGCGCCTCTCTGTAATGAAGCACCTGTTTCTGCTGCAGCCCTGTGTCTCCCCAAGGAAGCTTCTACTCCAGGCATATCAGGTGGAGACGAGTAATTCTTAAACTTTAATCAACCCTGAGCTTCATGTTAGGGCTGAGATGCTTTGAGTTGGAGTCCAAGGAGTAACTGTTTGCCTTAGGAGCTGAAAAGAGATCCACAAACATTCAGTGTGAAGAAAGGAGGCAGCTGATGGGATAGGTCTGCACTTGGCTTGGCTAAGGGCATCAGCTGTGTGCATGAGTTGTGCTTGGTCACTGTGGTTTAAATGGAGAAGTGCAAAGATCAGAGCCCTTCCCTGACTATGTCTGAGCCAGGCGCCAGCACAGAAATGCTCTTCTTCACATCAACTCACCCTGCGGAAGGCAGCGGGGGAGAAGATCAGCTGCTCTTCTCCCTCCACACCCATGAGTGAGTAGAGATGTTATTCTCCTTGCTTTCTCTCAACCTTGAAAGAGCAAAGAGTGACCACAAAAAGGGAAAGCTATGTGAAGAAGGGCTGAATAATCCCAGCATGAGAAGATCATCATGAACACAGACAGTGTATTTTAAGGCTGTCATGCACCCAGATTTACAGAGTTTGGTGGATCTAGACATTAAAACTGCCCTTATTGCTAAAAAAACTGGTTGTGGTCCTTCCTTGCCTCCCTACCCCTTGAGCCAACCTGCCACTGTTCTCCTCAGTAAACTTTTTCCTGTATCCTCCTGGTTTCACTGTGAAGACCCTGTTGTCCTGCCTGGCTTTGCCAGCATCCAGTGCTGCCAGCATTCCTGTCCCTCTGCAGCTACTGGGACACAGCCCCAGAGCCTCATCTAGTTTTAGGTGCCAGCCTTTCAATGCTGTCAGAGAGATCCAGAGACCAAAACATCTCTGAGTTGCTTTAGCTGTTATCTTGCAATTACAATGAAATATCACAGAAAAGCTAACCAGGCCCTTTGCAAGGTTTCATCACCTATGTCCTACCCTGTCCTCCGTCACTACCTCAGCATGCGGGGAGAGACTGGTTGTATAGTCAAAATTCCCCTTTCAGCAAACCAGGGTCAGTGGAGCAGAGTGAAGTGGGAGGCTTGAAATTGCTGTAGTCACAGCTCTGGGATGACTGCGGTGTTATCTGTAGTACCTGCTCAGCTGAGCACTGAAGTCCAGGAGGAATAAGCTACAAGTGACAGGACAAGAGGAAACAGCCTCAAGTTGCCCCAGTGGAGGTTTAGATTGGACATGTGCAACAATTTCTTCCCTGAAAGAGCCGTGAAGCCCTGTCCCAGGCTGCCCAGGGCAGTGGTGCAGTTCCCATCCCTGGAAGGATCCCAAAGCCATGTAGCTGTGGGGCTGAGGGACATGGGTTAGTGATGGCTGTGCTGGGAGAATGGTTGGACTCAATGAGCTTAAAGGGCTTTTCAGGCATCAAGGACTCTGTTACCCTGTGAAATCAATATTCTACATCCAGCACTCTGGCAAAGTCTAAACTGCAAACCCTGGCACAGTAACACTCTGGTGAATGCACTGCTGTGGCAGATCTCTACTGGCCTGGGGTGCAGAGATGTGCAGACATTTTGCCTTCTTGATTAAATTCCAGGTGGGAACAATTTCCCTGGTGTAAAAAATGATAAAATGTGTATATTTGTTGCTGGGAAACACATTTTTCCGTGACTGAGCCAAGAACTGAGTGTGTAACCCAGCTGGAGTATTTAAAGAGGGACTGAAAGTGTTTAATTTTTTCAGGTTTCGCTTGTTGCTAATTTTGTGATCTCTGTAAAAGATTACTTCAATGTTCTTAGCTAAAAAGCAATCTCTGTTAACTGTAAACTTTCCTTCCTGTTATTTTCACATGAGTCTTTTCAAGTCAGACAAAAGATTCTGAAAGATAAGATGGTGTACTATGAAAGATGCTTCTGCCTCCCCGTCCCATGCCAACCACAGGAAACTGATTTGCTGTCCCCGTTGCACCACTGGTCACCAAAACATCTGGTAGGGTCAGCAGAAGAAAGCAGGGATAAAGGGTTAGAGTCAAAGGGAGAATGAGGAAAGGACAGGTTATGCTGAGGTTTGATAAACTGATAGTTCTTGAATGAGCTTTGTGTGATGCAGACTTCATCCTAGAAGACATAAGAAGTGTTTCCAGCCGTCTCAGAGCCATTTGCAAGGAGGCTTTTAGAAGGGAGGCAAAGTGCCTGCAGGCTCAGAAAGGGGGAATATAGTCTCTCTTTCAAACAAACAAACAAACCCCAAACCAAACAAGGAAAGGGTTTGGAAATTACAAGCCTCAAGAACTTCAGTTCCTGAAAAACAATATCAAAGACACCATGGAATAAGTAATTGGGAAATCATTTGTATGCAACTAAGAAGAAACTACAGAGACAAACATCACCCAATGCAGATTTGTCAAGGACAAATGGTTTCACTTGAATCTCATTTCCTTTCATGATGGGTAACAGGCCTCTTGAGGGAAGATACAGTAAATGCCATGTGATGAGGCTTTTAGCACCTCCTCACACCCCAGGGCAGCCTCAGTCCCACTGTGATCCCTGGGCAGGGGACAGTCACCCACGGTGTGCACCTGCCTCTCCTGGGGGTTAATTTCAGTGATGGTGAGAAGAGTATTTCAGCCTGGAGAGGCCATGGAGGTGCTGAGTGCTAGGACTGGGATAGGGATGCAGTTTCCAAACAACCTGAAAGATTGGGAGGAAAGGGATGAAAAAGCAGATGTGGCACAGAAAGAACCAGAAGTCATCAGGAGAAGCAGATGGAGAACAGAAAGAAGCCAGAGAGGTTTGATGTCCTCTTTGTTGCAGCTAAACCCTTGGGACTTTTTGTCTTTATGTGGTTGATACGTGATAGATACAGCAAAAAATAAAGCTCTTTTTCCCACCAAATGTCACATGGTGTAAAACATGCCATAAATAGTTCATTAGCAAACTTGTTTTTCCCAGTATGTTTCCTAAACCCGTTTGAGGTTTACACTCAACAGACCCACCCAGTTCATTCAGGGCAAAAGGTGCTTCAGCAGATTTGGAAATGGAGTCTCCTTCTATGTCATCTTTCTCTTACTGTTTTAGTTACTTTTCATTTCCTTTTCTCTCTACTCCTTTCCAGAGCTGACTGTGACATTTCCAGCTTACTGCTTTAAAAAAGAATCATATCCTCAACAGTAATCGCCTGATTTGAAGAGTTAATTTGAGGGAGAACATTTTGATGGTAACAGTTTAATTAAGAATGTTTGTTCATTCTCACTGTGAAACTACCTTTTAAAATAAGAGAACTAACAAGCAACAAACAATAGAAATAATATCTTAAAGAAAAGGGTTTGTTGGCAAGGTGGTCTCTTTGCTGGGTTGTTTTTTAATTCCTTTACATTTAATCTAAGATGAAGCTTCGGAATTTGTCCTTTAATTCTCAAAGTATTTCCCACAGGTTACCACTCATTCCTACAAAATTCTGAAGGTAAAAGGCTTCCAGGTGATTTCTTCATTAAAATCTGTGTCCAGTTCATCATTAACATCTGTGTTCCTTTCTGGGCTCCCCAGCTCGAGAGGGACAGGGAACTGCTGCAGAGAGGCCAGTGCAGGGCCAGCAAGATGATCAGGGCACTGGAGCATCTTCCTCATGAGGAAAGGCTGTGGGACCTGGGGCTGTTTAGTCTGGAGAAGAGGAGACTGACGGGGGAGCTAATTCATATTGACAAATATCTCAGTGGTGAGTGTCAAGAGGTTGGGGCAGCTGTTGTATTTAGTAACAGGACAAGGGGTAATAGAAAGAAGCTGGAACACAAAAAGTTCCATTTAAACAAGAGGAAAAACTATGTCACTGTTTCAGTGAGGGAGCCCTGGCCCAGGCTGCCCAGGGATGGTGTGGAGTCTCATTCATTGGAGGGCTTCAAGACATGTTCCTGTGTGACCTGATCTAGGTGGGACCTGCTTCTTAGGGGGGTTGGCCTGGATGATCTCTAAAGGTCCCCTCCAACCCCCACCATTCTGTGACTCTGTGATCTCAGCCTGCCTCGCTCCAAGGAAAAGTGAAAACAATGGTTTTTTTGAAAAAGAAGAAATACTCCACAATTACACATTTTTAGTATTTATTAATGTAATTGAAATGATCTCAGCAAAGACAAGCTTGCTGGCAGGAGGGGCTCTGTCAGCAGCCATCAGGGCTTGACTTTGCCCTGATATTTACCCTTAAGGGAACTTAATTTTGAATTGAGACTGGCTTTTCCTGCATGGGGACTTGTGTGATTTCAGCAGACAGCACTGGCCCCCCACTGCCTTTCAAAGCAGCTGTGCCGCGAAGTTTTCGGCTCTTGGCCTAAAAAACCAAGCTCGAAGCCTAAAACCAGGCTCGAAGTCTAAAAACCAAGCTCGAAGCCTAAAAACAAAACCAGACTTGAAGTCTAAAAAAACAGGCTCAAAACCTAAAGAAACCAGCTCTAAGGCTACTTCATGCGGTGATCAACCCAGGGTCCGATTCTCAGCTGGGTGGGAAGAAATCAGTCCTACTCAGTGTGAGTGATAGCAGAAATCTTCTCCACTTTATTGAAAGCAGGCTCTAACTTCTATACACAGCAGCTTCAAAGCCAGCTCAGCAACAGCAGCTGAATATTTTCATGTTCATCCTACTTGTGCTTTCTGCCATAAGCAAGCTCCCTCACATTTTCCCATCTTGTTTTTCCCTCAAGTTATTTACCACCTTTAGCCGAAAACAGTCCGACCTTGAGGGAACAGAAAGCGGCCTGCTGTCTACGTGACAGCAACTGCTTTAACCATGGCTCTGACTCTGGTCTTGATTGTGCATCAAATCCATATAACTAGAGCCCAGGCTGCCTTGCCCCAACGGGCCCAGCATTATACCCCGGGATACATGTCCATGCTCCCTTAACCATTCCTCCACACAGCTGCAGCTTCAGTTCGTAGGTTGCGAGCAGAGACTGTCACCTCCCTTTCCAGTCACCTCCCTTTCATAGAATCATAGAAATGTAGGGCTTGGAAGGGATCTTTAGAGATCCAGTCCAACCCTTTTCTGTGATTTCCCACTCCTGTTGCAGCATAACCCTTCCAAAATCTATATCCCTGGAGGAAACTGGCTCACATCTGTTTTTGCTGGGGAGGGGCAAAGATGGGGAAACATGTTATGGCTGCATCCTGCAGCTCAGCACAGGTTGAGGTTCAGGCTGCCAGAGGTTTTCTTTGGAAAATCAGCCTTTGGCTGCCCACCTTACACCTTCAGCTTGTTCACAAAATCCAAGAGGCTTTTGCTGATGGAAATAAAGCAATATTGTCATCCCCTCTGCGGTCACTAGAATTCAAATCCCTTGCCCTCTGGCTGCTCAGCCTCACATTTTGGTTTGCAGAGCATTTAAACCTGGGTTGTAGCTGTATCTCCACTACATGCAGCTGAAAACATGGGCATGAGATATTGCCAAACCAGAAAGGATGAGAAGTGCTTGATCATAGAATCCCCGAATGGTTGGGGGTTGGAACAGCTCTCTATAGTGCAACCAGCCCCTGCTAGAGCAGGTTCCCCTGGCTCAGGGGGCACAGGAGCGTGTCCAGGTGGGTTTGGAAACTTCCTGAGAAGGAGCCTCCACACCCTCCCTGGGCAGCCTGGGCCAGGGCTCCCTCACCTCAGCACCAAAGGACTTGCTCCTCATGTTTCAGCTGGAACTTATTGTGTTACAGCTTGTATCTGT
This sequence comes from Colius striatus, assembly GCF_028858725.1. Taxonomy (NCBI): domain Eukaryota; kingdom Metazoa; phylum Chordata; class Aves; order Coliiformes; family Coliidae; genus Colius; species Colius striatus. Next base: position 85,773,115 of record NC_084790.1, read on the forward strand.
TCCCTCTCAACCTTTCACTGGGTACTACAGCAAGAAAATGTCACCTCATCCTCCTGACACCCACTTATAAGTGTTAGTGAGGGAGACAGCTGTGGGTTGGCAATCCTGGAAGGCAAATCTGCTGCAACTCTTTTTAGCCACAGCCAGAGCTTTTCAAACAAATCCTCGGCTTAAAAAAAAGCTTGACAGTTTCGAAAGTATAGAAGTAAAACTCGAAACAAACCAAACCTGACAAACAAACCCAAACACACCTTGAAATCAACAATGATTTCGTCAAACGCCTGCCCCCAGCCTGTGCCCCAACCCCCTGCTTTGGCACACTGTATCGGTGGCCACGGGGGAAGCACTGCCCGCCTCCCGTGGGAGGGACGGGTCGGGACGGGACGGGACGGGACGGGGCGGGCCCGGGGGGCGGCCCCACGCACGACTCAAAGCCCGGCCGTGATCCGTGGCTGCAGCTCTCGTCTCTCAGCCCCAAGGGTCCATGGATTGCGGCGTGATCACCTCCAAGACCGTGCTGCTGCTGCTGAGCCTCGCCTTCTGGGTACCGCCGCGGGATGCTGGGGGGGGGGGGGGAGGGGTGCCGCTGCTGGGGTGGGGGGCTGCTGCTGTTGGGGTGGGGGGCTGCTGTTGGGGTGGGGGGCTGCTGTTGGGGTGGGGGGCTGCTGGGGGGCTGCTGCTGCTGGGGTGGGGGGTGCTGCTGCTGCTGGGGTGGGGGGTGCTGCTGCGCACTCGGCGCGGAGTTTCAGTCCCGGCTCTTCAGAGAGATGGTTGTACTTTACGATCTGAAATGATTTTAGGAAGGGCTTTGGAAGAAGATGTTGCTGTGGGACGTGACCCTGTTCTCCTTAGCCCAGGCTTCTAGAAGTAATTGGGCATTTAGTTTGCTAGCGACTTACTAATTCCTATTGCTAACCCTACACATATATGGTAAAGAACAAGAAAGTTTGGGGTTTTAAAGTTTCTAGGGAAAAAAACCCAAACCATGTGGGAGGCTTTTTTTTTACGGTGTGTTTTTAATGTAGTAGGGTTTTTTAGATTGCTTTAGTGACATGCCATTAAAAACACTCCTAGGAGCTCATCTTGTGACTGGAAACAAAGGGAGCTGTTTGGCTGCAGTGGGGTGAGGGCATTACGCAGGGGCTGCCCTCGCAGCGTGGGGCGAGGAAGTGCTTGGGAGATGAAAGCAGTGGAGAACTTTGTTACAACTGTGTTTTGCCACAGCTGTGCCTTTCTCGATCGCTTCATCAATAATTATTTAGAAGTAATCAAATAAAACAGAAAGGGAGGGAGGTGGGGTTGTGTGCTTTTTAGCCTAAAGCCCCCCACCCTTGTTTGGGAGAGCTTGGCAGGGGAGGCTGGTGGCACAGCAGCCTCGTGACGGTGACCACGGGGCCTGGAGTAGGTGGCTGCTCAGAAGAGGCCGTTTCAATTCTGGTAACTGATTTTTGCCCTGCGTGGGGACACTTGCATAATCTCCCCAGCCGTCATCATCATCTGAGGACTTGGCCTGCTGCTCTTGCAGAAGGAGCCCGGTTCAACCTCGTGTGCTTTGGCAGCACAGTTTTGGGAGTTCAGAGCTGCTTTGCAGCACTCACTTTCTCAACAGCTGTCTGCAAAGGAATCTTTGAATAGGCCACTGGTAGCCCGAGAGCGAGGGTCAGGAGCTATGCAGCCTGGGTTAGGGCTCGGCACAGTGACACCCTGGTTGCTCTGCACTTCCCCCATCACCTTGCCTTGCAGCACTGGGTAACAAGGAAGGCAGAGGACTTTTCTAAAGCAAGGGATGGTTAAAGAGAAGAACCAGAGGTTTCCCAATGAGAGGAGCTACATGGGGAAAAAAACCCACAACTTTAAAAATGGAACTAGCATGTGAATTACCACCTGAGGTCTCGTGGTTCTGTGGGCTGTGGTGCTCTGCTTTGTAAATGTGGGTCTTCCTGGGGGTTGTGAGGAGCTTGTTCCCTTCCAGTCCTGTGCTTCCTTCAGAGGTGCTCAGCACCATCCATTGCTCAGCATGCATCCATTGCATCCATTGCCTATGTTCCAGGTGACAGACTATGGGCCTGACGCAGAGGAGGCTGCCTTACTGCTGGGCCTCCATTAACCTGAGCTCAGGATCTGTGCCTGTCACGTTGAAGTTGTTTGGTGGTGTTTTGTTGTTTGTAAATACCTGCAGAGAAACATTAGCATCCCCCTGTTTGTATGTGGAAATCCCCTGAGCTTCAGTTCTGGTGTACATCAGATCATCATCCTTGCTCTGCTTTTAAATGTTAAACAACAACTTCATGTGCTCCTAGAAGTGTGTCTGTTGCTGTGGGGGAACTCTTTAATTGTAACTGAAGCTACTGGGTCATCTGCATCCATGAACCGTCAGTAATAATCCTTCTGCCTGTTTATAGCCTCAGAATTTGGGGTGACCCAGACCAAGCCTTTGGGGTTTGTACCTGGGAAGAGCAATGCAGCCCCAAAGCCTGTGGCATTTAATGTGTGGTAATAGCATTCCTGCAGCAGAGCTACAGAACCTGGAATTCAGGTTTTAGGAGGGTGGGGAAAGCAAGAGCTGACTCTTTTATGCTCTTTCAGAACACTTCTAACTGTTGGGGCTCTACCAAGTACAAGGCTCCAGATCATGATGAAAATATAAGATTTCCAAGGAATATTGGAGTCCCTCTCAAAGGAGGAACTGGTGCTGGGGCATTGCATGCCGCAAATCCTACCCAGCTTGGAAATTATTGTGGAAAACAATTCACCACCTATGTACTCAGCAGCTGGTGCAGTTATGTTGCTCTGACAAAGGCTGTTGCTTGGAAATGTCCTAAAAAGGCAATAAATTCTCACTTGGATATCTGATCTTTATCGGAGCGCAGGAGTGAAGAAGGACTGATTTTTGCAGCCTGACAAATAGGGGCATCCTAAATGAGGTTAAAAAAACCTCCCACCAGGCTCAGCATTGTATCTGCAGGTCATTCTGCTGGGGGAAGGGTGAGATCAAGGGGCTCTGGGTGTGCAAGCCAACACAGACAAGGCATTGATTGATGCTGGTTTAACTACACAGGTACCAAGGGTGGTGCTTCAAACTGTGGGAGTTCTGCCCACCTCCAATTTTGCTTTTTAGCACCTACTAATTAGGCTTAAGTGGATGTTGTCCTGGTTGGAGGAGACTGATGTTCTTGGCAGTGTTTTGTGATGGGAATTGGCCTGGGTGGGATGTGATGATGCTCCCTGAAGGAAAGAGGAGAACTTCTGGGATTCACTTGTTCATCCAAGGAAAGAAACTGGGAATCTTAAAGCTAAGTGGAAGTTTCATCCTCTGGTATTTCTGTATAATGAGATCTGAACAACTCAAGTCATGCTTGTATAAAACAGCAAGTGAGGATGGGGATTTAAGGTTAGAAAAAAGATGAGACGTCTCTAAAGTCTGGTGTCACCGCACATGCTCAAGGTGCTTCTGAGCTTAGGTTGTTCAGGGGTTAATTTATTGACTCTTCAGAAAACCAAGCCAGGTTCTGCCTCTTTGGGAATGGCTATGAACGCCAGTTTCTGCATTGGGATCTGACTCCAGATGGTTGTAAGAGTCATCCCTTCTCTGGAGAACAGAGAGAGAGAGAGGCTTTGCCTTCCCACTGATCCCTGATGAGGATATCCCCGCACTGCAAAGCTCTTGGTGGCCAGCTGTCCCCCATCTGCATTCTCCACCCTCTCCAATACCCTTTTTGAAAATACCTTTGGATTTGTGACCCAGGAGTTTTCAGGGAAAATGAACCAAATGTGTTTTGGAGTACTAGCTATTGTCATCTCTGCCTTGAGATACTCATGCTGGTCTGGGCATCCTCAAGTGTTTAGTCTTTTTAATCTAGCTCCTTTGCAGTTGGTGCATCCAAGTCCAAGGTGTCTGTGGTTTGAACTGTACAGTGGTGTACTGAGTGTGTTTTGGAAGCTCAAGCAATCCCAATATTGCTGTGGTATCACTTTTAAATATTTTTTTAGTAGTTGGGAGAGATAAACTTACCCATTAAAGAAAAAAAGGCTCCTGCATCTATGAATAGTTTGGAATCAGTCATGCTGGTGAGGAGCGGTTGGGGAATGCTTGCTCTGACGTCTCAGTCACGGAGAAGTCGGGATACTTAAATTAAAAACAGTGCAGTGGAGATATTTTTCACCTCTAAATGGTGTTAAACATATAGTGAATAGCAAAGGTTATGTTGGAGATGATTTGTTCTAGAAACTCATGTCCTTTAAAGGATGGAGGTGTTGTCCAAAGAGTTGTTAGAGGTCTAGGTTTCAGCAGCCCTGTGACCTGTTTCTCACCTTTCTTCCATCTGCTGTTGGACAGATTTTTACTCCTGCCTGTAGCTGCCTGCTGTATGTGACAGTGGGAGACAGGCAGATCTGATAGGGTTTTTTTTAATGCCTCATGTGATACTTGACAGGAGGATGGGAGAGCTGTGGAATGTTTCCTCCCCCCTCCCATGTAGGGGAAACAGTGCTGATGGGTCATGGAGTCAGTCTGACTCAGCAGCGTCCGTGGTGGAAGAAGCTGCTTAACTAGGAGCTTTATTTTTACAGTTTTTAGCACATCCAATGGGTAAAGATATGGTCATTGATCCAGTTATGAAAGGGCTTGGGACAGGTTTCCCTCCTGGCTCCTTATTTCTGCCCCTCTGATGAAGCTGTGGCACTGAGACTAATGAGGCCTGGGCATGTCCTCACCCTGCCTGAGGCGTGTTGGGTGGGAATTGGGAAAGGGTGGATTCCTTTCTAGCTCTGCTGTGAACTTGCTGCTGAACTGAGAAGACATCCATGTGAGCCAGCAGTCACTACACAGGTCTGATAGCAGGGCTTTGATTCAGACCTGGACACTTCATTGTGATCCACTTGAGTGTGCCTTAAAAGGGCAACATTCCTCCTTATTGTAAACTGTTCTGCTGGAAATCAGGAAGCAGAACTTAACTGACTTGAGGAAAACGGAATTTGGTGTGTGAGTAGTGACCTCACGGACAAAATTAAAACTCAGATGTCAGTGCTGTGTGGTCAGGAAGGGGGAAGTCTTCAGATGATGATACAGATATAGTGTAAAACTTTACCCTTTCCTTTGTGGGAAAGAAGCTTATTCTGGCTGTCCACAGTGGTCCCTGGGGCTGTGAAAAGACCCGTTGGATGGCTGGGTTATGGATCTGTCCCCAAACACATGTTGGTCTCTTTACAGGTCTCACAGTTTGCTGGTCTCTGAAAGCAGAGGTCTGAATGGTGAATGATTCTGGTAACTACAGCTGCTCTCATTTTGCTCCCCCTTTGCAAGAAGCTCAGAACTGGAGGATGCTTTATCCAGAGGGAATAGAAAGCAGCTCTTTCCTGTAGTATGAACTGGGTGCTTCCTTCATCTTCCCCTGAAAGGATTTCCCTGCCAAACTTCATTGGTTTACCGTGGAGCTGTCAGGATCCCTTTGTGGGCAGAGAATCCCAACCTATGCTTTCTCATATGGAAGAGGCATGCAACAGGCATGTGGTCCCACCAAACACATCCCTTCCCTTTCAGCTGGGTGACAAGCATCATTTCAGGGCAGATTAAGAGGTATCTGCCCTGTCACTGCCTCTAAGAGGTTTCCTCGTGTTTTGGGGTTAGCTGCACTGCAGTTCAGCTGTTTGGTTTAGTTGCAGGATCTGGTGGCTGAGCCAGAAGCAGCTTATTAAGAAACTAGGGTAGTTCTGAAGGCAAATATTGAACTAGAGGGTGTTTTGTGTTTGAAATGGTCATTCAGATGCATACTATACATCCATCCATGCTCAGCTGAAGTGATGGTCACAGCAAGCTCTTGCCTTGCAGTCTGTGTTGGTATTTGGGGAGAATCAGAGTGGAAAGGGCAGTGTCACTTTCTCCTAATAGCATTCCTGTTGTCCTCAGAGATATGTGATGCTCTATGGTCTTGATTATCAGCAGCACACTAACCCCAAGGCAGAAGGTTAAGCATTAGAAGGCAGAGGACTTGGGGCAGGATTCCTTGCTTTTTACTGGTGTGCAATGTCTCCATGAGGACATCCCACCACTTAGCTTCATTGCATGCACGCTGGCTTTTAGAGATGGGAAAATAACCCTGGAGTTAGGGCTGGGGAACTGAACAAGACGTGTTTGGACAACTCTAAGAGAACAGTTATTTAATTAAACCTGAAAACAAACCCACTAAAACCAGAATCCCCTGTTCAGCACATGAGTTTGCAGCATGTAAAAACTACATGTAGGTGTTGGCTTAGGGTGTTGGGTTTTTTTCCTCCCTGAAAGAGGAGGTTTTTGGAGCCTTTTGGCTGCTGCTTGTTGTTTTGTTTTGAGGAAGAAAAAGAAACCCCTTTCCACTGTACCCGCCACGCAGTCCTGTGGTATGTTTTGAAGGCAAACTACAATATGCCCTGCAGTTGTACATCACAGCTGAATATTTAGATGTCACGTACTCTGGAGAGTCTTCCCTGGCTTTGTAGGCTTTGTGCAGTTCTGCTGGTCATGTCCCACCTCTGTGCTTCATGTGAGGAGACTGTGGTTTAAGGGCTTTTAAGTTGTGGCTAATGACTGACAGGAGATCAGTTTTAAGTGGCTCTTGGGGCTGGTGGCAATTGAGGGCAGCTTGGTAGGGGCTCATGGCTTTGGATCAGAACAAAACTTGCTGAGTTTGGTATTTTTTACCATTTTGCAAATCAGTGTTTTTACAACCTGAGTGTCTGAGGGAACAGACAGAAACTTGTACATTAGGGTTTTTTAATTGATGATTACTTTTTGTCCGGTAAGAAAAAAATAGTGGAGGAAAACGAAGCCAAGGCCTCAGAAATTAAAGGATTTGTAGGACAGCAGTGAGCAGAGCCATTCATGTCCTTGAAAACGGCTTGTCAGAAGAGGTTCTGAGGTCCTGGTGGGCACCAAGCTGACCATGAGCTGGTAACGTGTCTTCACTGCAAGAAGCTGGAGGGTACTCTGGGCTGCATGAGGAGGAGTATTGTCAGGAGGTAGAAAGAGGAGATCCTCCCCCTCTGCTCTGCACTGGGTACTGGATCTAGTGTTGGTTTTCACAGGAAAAAAAAGATACAGATGTGCTTGGGAGAGGGAAATGAAGATAATGGTGGAACTGAAGTGTCTGTCTTGTGAGGACAGGCTGAAAGAGCTGGGGCTACTCAGCCTTGAGATGAGAAGGCTCTCGGGGGTCTTATGATGTACATAAAGACCTGAAGGAGTACTTCCCCCTGCCATGCCTGATGGCTGGTGGGTAGTCAATTGTTGATAGCAAACATGTTGCATAAAGCCTTTTGAGCAAAGGATTTGTCTGTTTGTTGCATTGAGGATGGGATATGCAGCTGTAGTTGAGTGTTGGTGGAGTTTTATTCTAGATGTAGGAGGCATGGGGACAGCACAGGAGTGGCAAACGCTTGGCAAACTGACAATTGAAGTTGATACCCTAACCTGTCGTAGAATCATAGAATGGTAGGGTTGGAAGGGACCTTTAGAGATCATCCAGTCCAATCCCCCTGCAGAAGCAGGGTCACCTAGATCAGATTTGTCCTCTGGCAAATTAAAGTTGCTGAAAAGGTGACAGCATCCCAGTGAACGTGGCTGGTGAGTGTGATGGCAAAACATCGGCATCAAGTTTTGCATTGTGTGAGGTGCTCTGACGTAAATCCCTGCAAAGGTACTAGTGTCAAAGACAGTGGTTTTCAAGCCTTAAAATACCTCTGTTAGCTGACTTGTCTAATGGAGAGCTAGAAGGGAGGGGTTCAGGGAGTGTTTGTCTGGATATTGGTAGTTCTTCCAGCAGGTATGTGTGGTTGTTTTCTACAAACTGCTGTACTTGGTCTGGTAAATAGTACTGTTTATCTTTAAAAAGGTCCAATTAGCCCAAGCTTTGTGCTGTGGCAGATAACTAGTGCTGGTCCTGGGAAAGTCCTGTCTCATGTGGGAGAAATGCTTTTTTTTCAGGTCTCATCCCACTTGTTTTGTTGTACAGAGGAGGCCTCTCACTGAACACACTTGTTTGATGAATTTGCATCCTTCCCTGCTCTTACAGCTTTTCCTTTTAACCCTATGGCTTTGTTAACTCTCTGAACCCTGACAGAAAGCAGGTATTTAAAATTGTTGAGTGGTTGAGTGAAAAGAAAGCAAACCCATAACCACTGGGTTTTCCTTCACTAGGTTCACTCGCCAAGTGTTCACCCAGCTCTTCCCCACTTAGCCCAGCCAACTGAGCCAGGTACACAGGGGGCATAAATTCCTGCTGTAGTATATAGGATATATTAGTGGTATATATTCCTGCTTCACTGAAGCAACATATACAACAAGCTGGAACTCTCTCCAGCACACACACATGAATATTCCATCTTGCCTGTGAAACACAAGAGGATAAGGGTAGGAAGAGCCCAACCTGCCTCACTGATGCAGAACAGGACAGCTCTTGGAAAAAAAAATACATAAAATCTACTATTTTGAGACTACAACAAGTTTTTTACTTTGTGTCCCACTGTCAGAAGGAGAATTATTTCAATGCTGATGACTGTGAGCTCCCAATCTTCTAGAGAGGCTTATGGCCATGCAAATACTTGAGGACACTTTCAGTGTCAGGGCTATAGAAGGGGCCCCTTAAACTTCCCTTTATACAACTGCCCTGAAAAAGAAAAAAATATGTCTAAAATTTGCATTTATCAGTCAAACAGAACAAACACTTTTCCACTTTCCCTTCTTTGTTTTAACAAGTTGCCCTTTACGTGATGGCTGGTAGCAGAAGTTGGTGTTCATTTGCATTTATCAGCGTAGGCTTCCTTGTCTGCCACCAGACTTCATTAAAATACAGTAAAGGAGCCAAACTACCAGCTATAAAATTAAAACCAGAAGTGTTTGTTGTTTCAAGGCTTGGTGGGGGTTGCTTTTGAAGGTTTCTCCCAGCATCCTCCAATTTCAGAGTGCTGATTCCATCACTTGGTCTGCTGATGTAGTCCAGTTAAAGGATTTTCTCTTCAAAAGCAAGTAACTCTGGCTTTAGGTCCTTGAGCTGTGGTAGGTGAGACAGCAGAGACAGTCTCAGCTTTGTTGCTCGCTCAGCTGTGAAAAGGGACTTTCTTGCAAAATTTCCTTTTGCCTCATCTCTTCAGCTTGTCTCATGGGAATCATCAGCATTGATTGTAAAGAAATACCAGTGGAGTTTCTGGGAGCCTCTGTGAGTCAGATGGGGCTGTTGAGAGGAAGGGGTAGGGTTAGGATGTGCTGCTGGCTGGAGGTGGAGCGCTTCCTGGAAAGTCTCATTTTTTTTCGAGGTCCAGCACAAATACCTGTTTAACAGGCATCCTCCACACTTTTGACTTAAAGCCTATCTTCATCAGTGCAAGGGACATTTCTTGTTCTACCTCTTGTCTACAAAAGTTTTGTCTTGCATCTAGGAATGGGCTGAAGGTTTTTGCAGGGTGGGGGGAAAAATCCTTCCACTAGATTTTGAACTTACCTGAAGTACTGGGAAGTCTTAAATGGGAGAGCTCAAAGATTTGTGCACTGAAATAGTGTTTCCTTTCCATTTTTGAAGTATAGTTCTGGTTCTTACCTGCAAAAATGCAGCAGGGAACAGATTGTTAGCTGAAAAGCCTTCCACCGCTGAGTGACCCTGCTCTTCAGGCTTCAAAACCTTCAGTTTGAATTAAAAACCACAGGTGAAGTTGTGGCTGTATCTGAGTTCATGGGGAAAAATGGAAACTTCCTTTATGCCAGATCATTACCCAAAGTCTTTTATTTTTACCTCATTACACTTCCTTTTTCTGCTTGGAAGCAGAAGTTCAGACATCCTGGTAGACCTCTTGCTGGCTATGTTTCATCTCTGACCAGAACCCAGACAATCCTGAGTGTTGCAATAATACTTACTGTGAAAGCACTGGTCTATATTTGCATTGATAAAGTTTGGGCAAGAAACTCCCTCAACTTGATGCTGGACCCTCTGATGCTGGCTTACTGTCCTGCAGCTTTGCTAGTCCTGGCTTTGTGGGACTGCTGTGAATTGCCTTCACAATTACTTTAAATTCATTCTTTTTTTCACGTGTGGTAACCCTTTGCTAGGCATGAAGGTTTTGTCAGTTTTCCACAGTTGGTCTATCTTTAGCAAGTCCTCTGCATGTTTGCTTTGCACTGTGTGTTGGGCACACTGAGAGCAGGTTGAAAACTGAGTGTATAGTTGAAGGATGGAGAGCTGGGAGATTCTTCTGTGTAATGCATCATGTACTCATCTGAAGTCCTATGTCCAGTTCTGGGCTCCCCAGCTCCAGAGGGACAGGGAACTGCTGGAGAGAGGCCAGTGCAGGGCCAGCAAGATGATCAGGGGACTGGAGCATCTTCCTTCTGAGGAAAGGCTGTGGGCCCTGGGGCTGTTTAGTCTGGAGAAGAGGAGACTGAGGGGGCATCTCATTAATACTTACAAGTATTTGAGAGGTGTTTTTCAGGAGGATGAGGCAGCACTTTTTTCTATAGTGACTGGTGACAGGACAAGGGGTGATGGGATGAAGCTGCAACACAAACAGTTCCATTTAAACATAAGAAAAACCTGTTTCAGTGAGGGAGCCCTGGCCCAGGCTGCCCAGGGAGGGTGTGGAGGCTCCTTCCTTGGAGGGCTTCAAGACCCACCTGGACACGTTCCTATGTGGCCTGATCTAGGTGGGACCTGTTCCTGCAAGGACGTTAGGCTGGATGATCTCTAAAGGTCCCTTGCAATCCCTACCATTCTATGATTCTATGACTTCTGAAGCAGGCTGTCTTCAGAAGTACAGAACTGCTTGCAAAAGCTGGGACTGGAGTCATGCCAAGGAGCAGGGCTTGGCATTCTCAGAATATGTCAAACGATTGACTTTGCACTTTGCACGTTAACTTCCACACATTAACTAAGTCTCAAGGCTCTTTTCTTGGCCACACTTTGAGGTGACGTTGCTGCTGAATGTGGACAACTCATTTATGTCCCAAAAATGTGGTTTATGTCTTTTTGTACCTCAACTATTCAGTCTGTGCTGCCTTTCCTGCAGTGAAGGCATTCCTGCTGCCTTTCCCCAGGGACTGCCTTCCTCTGTCATCAGCCTTTCTGAAGGGTCTCGCAGCCCTTCAGGGTTTTCTTTCCTGAGCTTGTGGACACTCAGTGTTAGATGACAACTTGTGGTTGGTCATCCTTACCTGGGCACTGAGCTACAACAAAGGCTGATGACCTCAGGAAAAATGTTTGTGTTGGTGGTGAAGCCCTGATGTGAGCGCTTGGTTTAGAAATGCACATGCAGGAGGCTTGGTGGTGGTACTGACCAGCTCCTCCTTTGGTTTGGGGTGACTACCTGGCAGCACTTTCTTTAGCCTGGAAACTGTAAAGCCATAACTTAGGTTTGGTTTCCGTTAGGTTTGTGATGGTGGCAGCAGCAGAGGAACCAATGACGAGGTGATTTTTGGGGGACAAGCACAGTTGTTGTGGACACATCACCATGTTGTGTCTGTATTCAAGGCAGAGAACCGTGACTTGGTGCGTGCTGGGGAATCATGGTGCACCCACCTGAAACTTCCCCAAAACCTAAGAAACCAGAACACCATTACTCACAGCCAGGCCCATGTTTACCAGGAAAGCTTCAAAACTCAGCAGCAGACACAGTTGTGTTAGTCAGGATGGGACAACTACAACAGTAACTGTGGCCTCATTCATGTAATGTTCTTTTTGCCATGAGGATGGAGGAGTTTAACTCAACCCAGAGTGCTGCACTGTTCCTGCTGTGGTCACTGGGATGTTTTCCTTGGCGACCATGGGAGCAGGGGCCAAACTCTGAACCCTTTTAGGATCTTGAGCTCCCATCTGAGCTGGTGGTAGAGCAGCTGAGCAGAGCACAAGATAGTCAATGACGGTGCTGGATATCCTAGAAAGTGTTACAAATGAAGGATAAATTGGGTAAATCCCATCATCACGTTTTTCTCTGTGATAGTTAGCCCAGGAGTGCTGCTTCATTCTCCATGGCTGCCACTGCCCAGATGATGGTGTTCCAGAATGGAGAGCAGGTGGATAACCACACATGCATCCAGCTCTTCAGGCCAGAAATACAGGATGCACTGAGTCCTGCTCCTCACTCTCTTTGTGCAATTGAAGGCAAAGCAGGATGGAGGTGCAGTTTTACCTTTAGGGAGGCTCACCTTTAGACTCCTACCACTCCAGGGACTTTGCTAGTCCTATTTTGGTACAAGTGTGATGTTAGAGGAGCAAAAGACAAGTTTTCTCACAGTGGTGTGAAGCTTGAGGCAATGGTGCCCCATGAGCTGTATTGGTCTCTTCCTGAGAGGAAGAAGCTCTGGTATGCCTGCAGACAGGGAAATGGGAAAGAGGTTTTCCTCAATGAGAGGAAAAGTTAAAGAGAGTTTTAAGAACTGCTTTAATCATGAGCACTGTCTGAAAACACAATGCATGTGGAGGGGGAAAAGAAGTGCCTCTTGAACAGATGATCCTATTTCTTTTTCTGATGTCTTACTTTGTACAGGACCTACTGTATCTAAGCCCCAGCACAGCAGGAACTTGCTTGACATGTGTTAAATGTCTCTTAGGGTTAGTTTGACCCTGGCTTCATCACTTGGTGCATCTGATCCTGGTAATTTTGAGGTCCAGGCAGAGTCCAGGAATGCAAGAGTGGTGTGGGATGAAAGCTGTCTGAGATGAAGGATGTGGAGGTAATTGAAGGGCAGGCACCAGACCTGCCCAGAGGGGAAGGAGCCCAACAAGGTTAAGGATTTAGCAAGTTCTAGCTCCAGTGTGAGGAGTGTTTGGTTTAATTAAAACCTACAGCACTGGAGGAAGTAACAAACTGCTTGTAAGCTGTATGATGAAACCCATCCGTAGCCTACTGAAAACAGAATAGTTTCCCTCAAGTTTCCAGAACGTGAGTATGGTCAGTGCTTCATTTTTACAGGCAATAGTGTTGTGCTGCAGGATTACAGAGGATGGATGAGGTGTTGTAACTCTGGAGAGATGTTGGCAGTGCATTGCTGAGTTTGTCACTGTTATCTCGAGGGCTGTACCCAGTTCTGCACTCCTCGGTCTCCAGGGCTGCTAGTTGGGCAGCTGTCACTGCCTCAATCAGCAAAACATCCTTTTGAAGGACAGTCTATCTCAAAAGCTGCAGAAATCCACTTCCTCCAGGAGAAAGAGGGACTGTGTTTTGCTGAGATAAAGAATATTTGTGCCTGCCGCAGTGGTTAATGCTGCTGCAAGAGTGGAGAGGATGAGTTTGTCTCAAAAAGCTTCTCAAAGCTTAAGATGGTGGGCACCTTATAAACCTTGTGGTGGGCATCTTAAAAGCTGATGCCTCCAGATGCAGCATTGGGTAGGATGTAGGTGGGCTTGGGTAGCCAGTGAGAGCTTGCAGAGACGGTGCTGATGCATGTCAGTAGGCTCCAGTGCTTCGATTTGGCTGAAGCTGTGCTTTGTTAGTAGGGGGATGATGCACAGGAAGCACATTCTCTCTTCTCTGTGCTAAAGTTGGAATGGGTAGGTGGTTTCAGTTGCAGCATGTTTTTTCTTCTAGGTCTTTGCATACTGTAGTCATTGCTCCTAAAGCTGAAAAGTTAATTGTACTGTTACAGAAAGTTCCATATTTGCTTTGCTGGGCAGATGCTTAATAACTAACTGCTAACAATGTTCTTCATTGCATTTCAGGCAGCAGCAGCAGGTCTCAGCTATGTTGGGGCATACGTGGTTAACACCTACAAGAACTATGACAACTTTCTGCAGGACAAGTACGCTCTGTTGCCAGCTGCCATCATTATTTGCATTGCTGTGGTGATGTTCATCATTGGGTTGATCGGCTGCTGTTCCACCTTTCGGGAGTCTCGAGTTGGCCTAGGGCTGGTGAGTTTTGCATGTTCTTGCATGTCCTCTTCTTCACCCTGTTACTAAACTAGACCTTCTCATGATGCACATGACAGAAAGTAAAAGTTTATTCTTAAGTGTTATTTGTATTGCCAAACACCCACAGCTGTGGAGTTTCATGGCTTTGCCTCTGCTAGCTTAGAATCATAGAATCATTTTGGTTGGAAAAGCCCTTTAGGTTCCTGGAGTCCCAGCCCTCCTCTCAGCTTGCCAAGGCCACCACTAGCCCATGGCCCTCAGCACCTCAGCTCCATGGCTTTGGGATTCCTCCAGGGCTGAGGACTCCCCCACCTGCCTGGGCAGCCTGGCACAGGGGCTGACAACCCTCTTGGAGGGGAAAAAGTTCTTCCTGATTGTCAATCTAAACCTCTTCTGGTGCAATTTGAGGCTGTTTCTTCTTCTTTCATCACTCCAGCTTGCTGGAGATGAGCTTTTAGAAGGAAGGTAGTGTTGTTAATGAAGTCAGTAACAGAAGAGCATTCTCCAAACTTGGTTTTATGGTTTAGGAAGTGTCGTTAGTTTATTGCACTGCTGGGTGCATGGTGGATTGCTCCACATAACATGCACCCCAAAAAATGAAAAAACACTCCTTATATATTTTACAGAGCAATGATCTCGCTCTGGGCACTGTGGTCTTGCTAGAGCTGTTTTGAAGCTGTTTATCTGCTTGATCCCATGGTTTTTAGTCAAAATACAACTATCCTCAAGGCTCCCTCCCTCGGCCACTTCTTAGGCTGGTTCTGAAGGCCTCCTGCTCACAGGTGTCTGTACAATAGATAAGCAGCCCTGGTGCTTTAAAGTACTGTGGATGATTCTAAATCATGCTTGTATGAAATAGCAAATGAGGATAGGGATTTGGGAGCCTACAAATGAGGAGGAGTGGAACTTTAAGGAATCTGAGCAGGGGTCTACAAATGAGAACTCTGAAGTCTGGTATCAGTGTTGTGGAAAGAGATGTGAATTTCTAAAGGAAGCAAACCAGGGATATAGCTGTTTTTCTGCTGACTTTAGTTCTCTTAATCCTGAAAGCATGCCTTGGCTGCTTCTACAATGACTTTTAAAAAGCCAGAAAGGTTCATGGGTCCATGCTGTGAGTAAGCTGAGGCCCTTAGCTGACGCCTTGAAGGCTCCTTCTTTTTTCAGTGGTATCTAGCAACAGGACAAGGGGTGATGGGATGAAACTAGAACAGAAAAAGTTCCACTTAAACATAAGGAAAGACTCTTTCAGTGTGAGGTGAAAGAGCCCTGGCACAGGCTGCCCAGGGAGGGTGTGGAGGCTCCTTCCTTGGAGGGCTTCAAGACCCACGTGGACACGTTCCTGCGTGACCTGATGTAGGTGAACCTGCTTCTGCAGGGGAGCTGGACCAGATGATCTCTAAAGGTCCCTTCCAAACCCTACCATTCTATGATTCTCTGTGAGCTCAACAGTATGCAATGCTCTGAGCTCAGCCACTGGTTTATCTGTGCAGTCTCCCACTCAACAGTCACCCTGTGAAATGTTTCACAGATGACACCCTGTCTGTGTCCAGGGGGCGTTGGGCACAGGTCCTGTGGAGCCACAGTCATAGTCACAGCCATGCATGTTAATCTCCTAGTCTACACTATTTTCTGGAAGCTATGATGATTGAAGGGTCAAAAACAGATAGTGTTGACTTACCACTATAAATTAATGTCATGGGTAATGTTAAATTGAAATGAAAGGCTGTGGATTTCTTCCTTATGGTCTCTCTCTTCTCTTTTCAGTTCTTTGCCATTATCATGGTTATCTTTGTTGCAGAAGTATCTGCTTTTGTCCTGGGATTTGTTTACAGGGAAAGGGTAAGCAAAGAATTATCATCTCTCTACTAACCTAAAAGTAAAGAATAGGTCTTGCATTGTTAGGGGATTCCAATATATCCACGTTTCTTGCACTCCATCCCCTATCCTTCAGTCTGTGGGGCAGGTGGGAACGGGGATGCCACCATCTCTTATGTGGATCAGTCTTTATGCATTCACCAGGTTGCCAACAGTGTCTATCAGGGATTACAAGTGTTTAGGTTGGGTTAAACAGTTGCTGATGGCTTCAAGAAGAGGCAAACTTACATCCAGACATGTGTTTCTTGTTAAGTGCTACCTGTATTTTGTTCAAAACATTGCTTGGGTATTTTAGGGGGTTTTTCTTTGTTGTGGGTTTTGTTTTTGTTTTTCTTGACTTGGCTGGGTAGAAATCTCTTTGCAGTTTCCTACTAGAAAAAAATGTGTTAAAACAATATGGATTCTTTCCTTCCTCTAAATAGGTAAAAAATGATGTGCAAAGCACAATGCACTCAGTCTTTGAGCAGTATGATGGGAAAAATCCAGAGTCTAGTGTTGTGAACTACTTGCAAGAACAGGTAAGAAAATATTGACTTTGTCCTGGGAATTATTTAGAAAATAACAATTTGATCCTAAACAAGGAATTTGGGCTGGGAAGAGGAGGGGGAAGGGGTAAATGAATGACCTTGTTGACATGAGTGGCCTTTGGATCAGACCAAATGTGTTCATGTGAGCAACTGCTGCTGAAAGTCCTGTACTATAAAATAGATGACAGAAGGCTCTATCCTGCAAGCTGTCACTTCAATGTTAGAGCTTTCAGAAAGAATAAACCAGAAAGGAGGTAATAATAAGAAAAAACTCTTTCAGTGTGAGGTGAGGGAGCCCTGGCCCAGGCTGCCCAGGGAGGGTGTGGAGGCTCCTTCCTTGGAGGGCTTCAAGACCCTCCTGGACACATTCCTGTGTGACCTGATCTAGGTGGGACCTGCTTCTGCAGGGGGGTTGGACTGGATGATCTCTAAAGGTCCCTTCCAACCCCTGCCATTCTATCATAGGAGAAGGGAGGTTGATCTGTATCTCTTCAGCTGTTTTCTTGAAGTCCTGCTACTTGTAAATCTGCTGCAAACTGTGGGCAGCTCTTTGTGGAGAAAAAATGAGGGAGCATGGACAGGTATCTCAGGGTATAATGCTGGGCCCGTTGGGGCAAGGCAGCCTGGGCTCTAGTTATATGGATTTGATACATAATCACGACCAGAGTCAGAGCCATGGTTAAAGCAGTTGCTGTCACGTAGACAGCAGGTCGCTTTCTGCTCCGTCAAGGTCAGGCTGTTTTTGGCTAAAGGTGGTAAACAACTTGGGGGAAAAACAAGATGGGAAAATGTGAGGGAGCTTGCTTATGGCAGAAAGTGCACATAGGATGAACATGAAAATGTGACCTATTAGCTGCTGTTGCTGAGCTGGCTTTGAAGCTGCTGTGTATAGAAGTTAGAGCCTGCTTTCAGTAAAGTGGAGAAGATTTCTGCTATCACTCACACTGAGTAGGACTGATTTCTTCCCACCCAGCTGAGAATCGGACCCTGGGTTGAGAGCCACATGAAGTAGGCTTAGAGCTGGTTTTTTTTTTTTTGGCTTCAAGCTGTTTTTTTAGGCTAAGAGCCAAAAACTTCGCGGCAGCTCTTGATTAGTATACCTAAGAGAGGTTCAACACAACCCTGGCATATTGGAGGTACATACTTGCACATCGCTGTAACTGTCCGGTGTTTTTGCAGCTTCATTGTTGTGGAGTAAAGAACTACAGTGACTGGACAACCACACAGTGGTATAATTCCACCAGCAACAACAGTGTCCCTCTGAGCTGCTGTAGGCAAGAGATGGTGAAGAACTGCACAGGGAGTCTGGATCAGCCCCAAGAACTCAATACACAGGTGAGGATAAAGGGACCAGTTTAAGAACTGGACCATGATCATTCTCTGAACAAAACAGAACCAATGAGGAAACCACTTCAGGCAAGATTTAGGGATCATTTCAACCATTTCTTTTCAGCAATGTGTTTCATCAACCCTTCTCTCCTCAAGCTAACTTCCTTCTTGTATTAGTCTATAAAAGGTGGATGATGGAGGGATACCAGTCTGGCTGCCTGGTCTTGTCTATCTGCTGGTATAGAAGCAACATGACAAGGCCAGAGCACTAGCCATGAGCATGTCGTTCTTGAAACTGATCTGGGGTAGGGGAAGAGAGTCTTCATGGTTTACCATGAATCTGGAGAATTGCATATTTGGGCCCTTCAGTCTGGGGCACAAGCCTGTAAGTTGAATTTTATAGATACCACTGCTGTTCTTCATGGCTTTGAGTTTTGAGTGCTTGTTGAGTGACCTGAGCTAAAGAAGATTCTGGGAAGCAGTGTCAGTGCCTGTCACCATGCAAGAGGTGAACGACAAGCTGTTGGGTCTAGGAGACAAGAATGGAAGCTCTCAAATCTGCAGCGGTTGGTTAAACAGGCTTTACAAGGACCTGATTCCTTTTAAGTACCAGAGATGCAGGGGGGGAAAAAAACAAAGAACATCCAGCTGAATTACATCTGACTTGTTTTCACTTCTCTCTTTCATGGCAGGGCTGTGCAGAGTTGCTGGAGTCTGGGCTGCAGAGTGTTATCAGCTATGCCATGCTTGTAATCCTGGGGTTTGCTATTGTGAAGGTAAAAGTTTTATCTCCTTCCTCAAGGAAAATAATACTGTTTATACTTGGATCCCAGGGCTTTTTCTTCTACCATGTCCCATTAGTCTACAGCCTCTTGCTGGCTCTGAAGCAGACCCAGTTCTGTTTCTTTCTTGTTTTCTTCCAACTGCCTCAATTTCATCTGCCTGATGGGAAAAAAAAAAAGAGATCCAAAAAGCTAGTAGGAAATTTGGGTTGACAAGTCAGTGGAAAATCCATCCTGGCCATTTGGTAGGAAGTACAAACAGCTATGTGTGCTAAAAAAAAACCCTAGATCTAGAAGTCTTTGTGAAAAACAAGCAGGATTGCTGTGTCTAACTGGGGTTTGAAAAACTGCTCATGGAAGTTTTGGTTTTAGTTATAACCCAATTAATAGTCTCCTGCTTAGATTGTCCTGGAATAAACAGAATAAGAAATATGACTAGGAATGAAACTAGCAGGGATGTTTATAGACTTAGATGATTGAATTAAATGAAATGTGAAAGCAAATCATGGTGTGGGTGAAAACAGGAGAGAAAAAAGTTGATATGGGACTATTATTGGAAATTGATAGGCAAAAAAAAATCACTTTCTGGACATTCATTTTCAAAGTGTGTTTTAATATTGAAAAAGATGTCCTTGCTATCAGGAAAATGGGGTCTGTAACAAAATACAGCAGAATTAAATATCTTTCTCCCTCTCTTTCAGTTCTTTGGCATGATGAGCGTCTGCGTGCTTACTTGCAAGAGAGAAGACAGTGGATATCAGCCTCTCTACTCGGGGATGTTTTCTTAATAAAATGAAAAGATCACTTGTTTTTCTTCCTGATGATACAAGAGACTCGTAAAGATGAATGCTAAAGGATAATTTATGACCTTCTTGCTAAATAGTTTGGTTTACATATATGAAACACAAAGAACACTCTGTATTGACTTGGGAAAATCTTTTGCAAGTGATGTCAATTGGCAATTTCAGTCTTCATTGCCCTACAGTAACATACCCTGATCTTGCATACCACAGCTTTGCAAGGCTACTGTAGATTTGGATTTGTGGCTTTAGACAGCACTAGACAGTGTAACAGACTGCTGAAATAGTTTTTCTTCTGCAGTTTTTTCATCTACTCTTGAAACATGCAGACGAAACATACCTGAGATGGCAGGATGGGCTTCAGTTAACTATACACACATCAGATGATTCCAATGGTGGTGTTAAACAGAAACTTCTGAATACGAGGTTCAAATACTCTGCATGAGCATGGGGATTTAGAATGTTTTCTTTCTATTTTATGGCAATGTTTGCTTTTTCCCGCCTCCAAGGGCATGTATTAGTGCAAGACAATCTGTGCTTAAAGTCTAGAATGGATATTTGAATTTATTTTGAAGCAGCTAGCAAATGTGAACAACTCCAAGCTAGGAAGCAAAGGGTGTTTTTGAGCTTTTGGGCTCAGGAAATCTCCTGGCTTTTTTTTTGTCTCTTTTTAATGAATATGTTATTTGATATAAAAAATTGTTCATAAAGCAGGGCTTTTTAAAATTCTTTTTCTCTATTTACTGATGCTGTTATGGTTTTTCTACACAAAGACAGATTATGTCTCTCTCTTTAATGTGGAAGTTGCAGGAGTTATTGAATGAATGTTGGAAGATGGGAGTCACGGGATGTGTCATCTCAGCATGGTTGTATACCAGACAGGACTGCTAGAGGGTTTAGTGCAGCTGTTCCTGTGTTGCTGAAGGTCTGACCACTAAAAATATTGTGGTGTCGTTCTTGTACTGAGCAACTTTAGTAGCCCATTGTCTGGCAGCATCATGCGACTCCTCGTTTGCTAGTTTGGCTTTATTAGAGGTCTACAGCCTTGCAGTCACTCCTTGGATTGCATCACTGCTTCAAAAATGGCCTTTTTTAGCTCATTTGTATCTTCATCTGTTTCTCGGTTCTTGAAGAGGTTTTGGGTGTTTAGAGTTGAGGAGGGAGGGGAACATAGGAGCTATCTGTTAGCAAGTTGTGGAAAAACAAGATTTTGCTTTTTTTTTTCTTCCTTTGGAGATATTAGCAGCCTATCCTTAGCAATAAGCCTTTGTGTTTGTAGCAAATTAGGACAAAGGAGTTTAAGGTAGATTTAAGCCGTTTCTCTTCGTGTTTTTTCCAGGGGGGGGGAAAAAACCGAGTGAGTGACGGCTTTATAGGAGACATAGATGTTGAACAGTGCCTTCATTTTCACCGAGGCTTTGTCTCCTGTTGAATG
This sequence comes from Colius striatus, assembly GCF_028858725.1. Classification (NCBI taxonomy): domain Eukaryota; kingdom Metazoa; phylum Chordata; class Aves; order Coliiformes; family Coliidae; genus Colius; species Colius striatus. The sequence continues at coordinate 85,793,728 of NC_084790.1, forward strand.
CCGAAATAAACTGAATTTGCGTAACCCATCAATAACTGCTGCGAGGTGTTGGGGGTTTTTTTTGGTGGTGGAGTCCCCGTCCGCGGCGGGGGGGGAGGGACAGGCCGCTTCTCCCTCAGCGCTTCCCGCCTTCGCCTCCTCCCGCGCATGCGCAGCGCCGGCGCAGCCCACGGGCGGGCGGGGCGCGGCGGGTTTGAAGCGAGCTGAGCCGCCAGCCGGGACTCTGCCGGGGGACCCGCGTTCCTTTCCTCTTCTCCCTCCTTCTCCCCACCGCCTCGAGCTCCACCGTCTTCATCGCAGAGGTAAGAAGAGCCGGGGGCTCTTGAGGGAAGAAGGACGTTGGGTCGGGAGGCGAGGCGGAAGGGACGGGAGCCGCGGCGGGTTGTAACGGTTTCCCCTGAGGCGCGGAAGGGGCGGGGATGGGCAAAGCTGGGACAGCGAGTTGAGCCAGCGCGCCCTTTTTAGCACTAAAAGGAAAAGCTTGGTTCTGAGGTGAGGAAACCAGCAGAGGGAGCCGCGTGAGCGCCAGGAACGCCGCGGCTGCCACACGCGCGGGTTTGTCCCTCTGCGAGGGGCACGGTGCGGTGCAGCAGCGGGGTTCTGTTCATTGCTGGCTGTAACAGATGAGTCCCCGTCCCTGGAGATGCTGCAAAGCTGTGGAGTCGAGGTGCTGAAGGCTATGGGTTGGTGGTGGGCTTGGCAGGGTGAGGGGAGGGTTTGGACTCCATGAGCTTAAAAACCTTTTCTAACCAAAATGATTCTGTAAGTCTGCTTGCCTAAGAGCAACTGATGGATAATGCTGCTCTCTGTGCTTCTAGTTCGGAATCTCGGACACTGAATTTGTAGCATGTAAAATAATTCACTACTAAGTGCAAGTTGCTTCTCTGCCGAAGCCCGCTGAGTCCAAGAATGTTTGAATATCTGGTCTGATCTCGCACACGTTTACAATTGCTTGTCTTTAACATCAGAGTTCCTCCTACTTGTACCCTAAGCAGGGGATATTGTTTTCCTCTCCAGTCCTTTTTAGTTAGACAAGCTTCTTGGGTTAACTCTGGCGCTTCTCAACTGCCTATTCCCACCCTTTTCGAGTATGAAACAGATTCCTGTACAAGAGGCTCTTGGCAAACTAAGCTGAAAGGATTGCCAAACCAAAATATTCCCAGGTGGTAGGGATCCTGTTTGTGTAAGAAAGACGGGGAAATGGTTGATTTCCAAGAGTAGTTTCACGGGCCTTTCTATTTGGTTTTAAATTTGAAAAACTGGGCCAGAGTAATGTAGCCTGTCGTGAATCACAGAATCCTAAGGTTTGGAAGGAACCTTGAAAGATCACTTAGTCCAGCCTCTGTGCCAGAGCAGGACCACCTACACCGATGGATCTAGTGCAGCCAGGATAGGCTCTAGATCCAAAATGAATGAAAAACATCATAGCCTCATTTGCCGTCACATCTTGGGACTTTAACACAGGAAGCAAAGCAATGTGAAAATCGAGAGACTCTTGAGTGCAAGTGGACTTCTGAAATACAGTGCTTTTCACTTTATGTATGTGCCAAGTGACTGGGCCATGGGCAGACAGCCTGACATTTCCCTTTTCAGGTTTGCTGAAGATACATGTGTAGTAAGCAAGTGCATGCTCGTTTTCTTTCACATAATTACTGGTCTTTTTTAATATGGATCATCTGATACGATTTCCTTGAGAGAGCCTTATAGAACTACTTTATATAAACCAGTTATTTCTTCTAATTTTACAACTTTTTTAGTATTGAACACCTTACTGTAAATGACCCATTTCAGTGAGGAACCACTGTACTGATATTAGAGTGCATTTATCTCGAAAGTTTCAGGGAAACTTCTTTGTCTAATGCCAGTTACTTTGTGGTAGTTACTGCATTTACTGCTTCACTCAAGTTCCCTTTGCTTCTTTGACAGATCAGAACCCTCTTCAATATTCTGATTGTGTGCATAAGTGTTTGCAGTTTAGGTCTTTGTTAAATTACTTCATGTTTCTTTATTTATCTCTCCTCAGTATGATATGGCGTCTTCAGACCTGGAAGATTTAATCTCTCACTTCAACTTGAAGATTTCAAATGTAAAAAAGACTCTTCAATTAAGAAGTATAGGTAAAAGAAATTAAGAGGGGGTTTTGGTTTGCACCTCCTGGCAGGAAATGGGAATGCTTTAATGGGGCAAGGAATGTAACACGAAGTGCAATTCAAGTGAAATACAGAGAGCAAAAAAACCAAAATGAGCAAGGATGGGAAACTGGGAGCATTATCCAGGAGCTATGTGTCAAGTAGAGAACTCAGGCTACGTGAAAGTATGTTCCTCTGAGGGACTTAAAGACTGCTGGCTAATGCAGCCTGTATTCTGTATATTTGTTGGGGAAAGCTTCAGTTAGGGGAATTGAAAAGTATCTTGGTGAGTGTGTTAAGCCTAATAACCAAAAATATACAAAGTCATAGAATGAGGTTTATACAAGTATCTTGTCCTGGCATTCCAGGAGTGCCTGGCTGTGATGCAGATATGCAGTGGTATAATAAACTGGTTTAAACTGACCCACTGAAATTGATCTGAATGTTTTAGTTTCTTATCCTTTCCTAGGCACAAACAGTGGTTACATGGGGTCACAGAAATATTAGATGGGAGGTTCACCTGGTCATCTAGGCTAACTTCCTGTTGGAAGAGTATTAGGCTAACTGTTTAACAAGAGACTGCTGCTGCATCTCTCAGGAAGATAACGGTGGTTGGGGAGTGTCGAGTTAGATAATTGCTGCTTGTGGAGGGTGAGGTACGTGGGATTTTGGTTTTGTGTTGGAGGTGTTTTGACTTAATGTTCTCTTTCTGACAGGCCAAGAACCATCCCTCAAACTGGTGCTCTACAAAATAGGACAAGAGGTAGTTCTCCTGCACGATCTCCTGAACAAAATGGAAACAGAAGTTCAACAGCAAGAAAGACTGAAAAATAGGCTGAAAGTAAGCTTTTCTTTAATGACCAGGGGAAAAATACAGAAAGGTTCAAAGGAATCTTTGATAAGTGCATAGCCATTCTTTTCTAGGTCTTCATTGATAGGTTTGTATGCATGGGGCTGGTTATAAGTGGAACTGAGACTCACAGCAAGCTTACTGATGGTTTATTAAGAAGCTTTCCAGCACAGCAAATGTGAAAAAATTTGGTTTAGACATTGAAACTATGTCTTCATCAAAACAGATACTGTGTTCTAAAAAACAATTCTGATTTGACATCCTTGCAGTTGCTGTGAAGGCAGTTTCATTAGAATATTATCTGCTGTTTTCATGTGTGTTTGTAGTGCCTTTGTGTCTTCAGACTTGTTTTTAAAGTGTTGTTTGGAAAACATAAGTGAGTTTCCTGTAGTATCTCTTCATTGCCACCACCTTTTCTCCTGCCCAGACATGCTACAATACCTTGGTGAAGACTTGTTTCTTGCCCACTTAGTTTACTGTCACCTTGAGGGCAAGGAGCCTGTGTTTTCTCACTAAGCTTTGTTTTCCTGATCTGCTTTTATTTTAATTTTAAAAAATTATTTTAGCACAGCCTTAATAGTAAATAAATTTTACTTGCTTTACATGGGTAATTTTAGATTTCTGATGAATTCTAACATGTATTTCAGGACCTCCAGCAGTCTGCTGAGAGAGATCAGATTGAAGCACAGCGCCTCCGTGAAAACATTCCTCCCCATCTGCCTAAACCAACTCAGAGCTGGTATGTGGTACATGAGAGTGGAGGTATCAGACTGCTGCTGGCAGCATCCAGCTGCAGCACTGTACAGCTTGATTGTGTATTAACTGTGGTCTTTTGGGTACTGAGGTTGTTATATGTATTGATTCTGTATTGATATGTATTGAGTTTGTTCTTGACTGCATCAAGAAGAGTGTGGGCAGCAGGTTGAGGAAGGTTCTGCTCTCTTTCTCTTCTGCCCTGCTGAGGCCTCATCTGGAGTCCTGTGTCCAGTTGTGGGCTCCCCAGCTCCAGAGGGACAGGGAACTGCTGCAGAGAGGCCAGTGCAGGGCCACCAAGATGATCAGGGCACTGGAGCATCTTCCTTGTGATGAAAGGCTGAAAGACCTGGGGCTGTTTGCTCGGGAGGAGACTGAGGGAGAATCTCATTAATATTTACAAATATTTAAATGGTGGGTGTCAGGAAGTTGGTTACTTTTTTTTCTCTTGTATCGAGCTTCAAGACAAGGGGTGGTGAAGCTGCAACACAAAGTTCCATTTGAACATAAAAAAAAACCCCTCTTTCAGTGTTATGGTGAGGGAGCCCTGGCCCAGGCTGCCCAGGGAGGATGTGGAGGCTCCTTCTTTGGAGGGCTTCAGGACCCACCTGGACACATTCCTGTGCAACCTGATCTAGGTGGGACCTGCTTCTGCAGGGGGGTTGGACTGGATGATCTCTAAAGGTCCCTTCCAATCCTTACCATTCTGTGATTCTATGACTGCTTACTACCTGGCTTGTGCTGGCACCCTATCAGATCCCTTGGATAAAACCAATAAAATATGAAGTTGTCCAGATCCAAGCTTTCAGTGACAGGTGGTAGAAGGATAGTTCTTCAATTCCTTGTTTTAGAATTGCGTACTTGCTTATTTGATATCTGCGGTGCCTCAGGATCGAAGGATGGGTTAGTGACGCAAGCGCTGGGTCAGGAACTGAAGTTCACTAACCTTCCAAATGTCCTTTAAAAACAAAATCCTCTAACTCAATCACCTTTCTGTGGAGATTTCAATTATGCTTGTGGTATTTTTCTTCTCCTTTCCCTTCAGCAGCCTGGCCTTTTATTTTAGCTAACAATGACATCCACCTGCCTTTGAGAGTGCTGTACTAAGAAGCTGTTCAGAATAAAGTATTTCAAGTGAGAGACTGAGAAATGAGCAAGTGAAAGAGGAGCTATTATTCAAAGGCTTCTAAGACATTGTAACTCTGACTGGCTTTCTCTGAGTGGTCAGCTCTTTGGCCTGTTGGAATTTCATTTTAGGAGGTGATGTTAATGTTCAGCCTCAGGCTGAAAACATTACAAGCGTATTCCAGCAAAATAAAAGGTTAAAGATGTGGGAATAAGGTTACAGAAGAGAAGAATGAAGTGTAATTTTGAGTAGTGTGCAGCAATATTCTCATCTGTGTAGGCAGCACTCAAGTTGAAATTTGGACTTGTCTCAGCTGGTAGAGAGATGACTTGTGCAGAAGTCTTTTTTCTGAATGTGACCTTTTAAACATGATCCCTGAGCTTAGGAAAGGGCCTCCTGAAATATGTCTAGAGATGTCTTGTTCCTCTTCAATTTTCTGTTCAATTTAGGCATTGTTTTATGGGATAATTTTGTTGTATATGTGAAAGAATGAATTTCAGAACAATTATTTTCTCAGATGTCTGTCCCAAAATGCTTGGGGAGCTGAGCACTAATTGTCTATTGAGCAAATATTCTGGGAAGTAATGCAGAAAGCAGAGTGAGCACTGCAACACGGGTGAGATAGGCCTTCAAATTGCAGAAAGAATGAAAACTCCACCCACCCAGATCAGTTGAATGCTTCATGACTTTAGCTATTGTTTCTCTTGATGTTCTCATTTACCAGAGGTATCTCCAATGAAATAACAAGCAAATTCAGTGTATCTTAAAGCCTTTCTATTCCAGGTGTTTGAGAGATCAATTTCTCACTACTCCAAAGCCAGACTTTGAACAGAAGCTTTGGTTCTTTCTTTTCATGGTCCAGGTCAGCAGTGAGCTGTGTGCATACCATCTCACTGCAGCAATGTACAGGCAAGGTAGTGGGTGGGAACCCAAAGCACAAGTACCTGTGTGTAGGGATTCATCTAGAAAAGATCAGAGGTTTGTTGCAGTGAAGAGTATGGCAGGAGACTGGAGTATACAGGAGAAGTGAAATTTTAAGCTGCAGACTCACCTCTCAGTCCTCCTGTTAGTCTTTCTCTTCTGAACTCACCTCCAGCACCACCGAAACTCCACACCTTTCCCTCTTCCTTCCTGACATTCCCTGCCACTAACACTAGTTAGAGTGTCAAGGTCAGTTTTATGCAGGACCTCACCTTGTTTTTTAGATGTTGACATCTGAATTAGTTTAACTGATTTACTGGGTTTCAGAAGGGTGCAGAAGAGAGCTTATCCCATCACTGTGTGCTGGGCCAGGCAACTGGGCAGCCCAGCAGGTGGCACTCACTGTCCTCACTGCTGTGCTCTTCATAGAATCACAGAATCATAGACTGGTAGGGGTTGGAAGGGACCTTTAGAGATCATCCAGTCCAACTCCCCTGCAGAAGCAGGTGCCCCCTAGATCAGGTCACACAGGAAACCTCCCAAGAAGGAGCCTCCACACCCTCCCTGGGCAGCCTGCCCAGGGCTCCCTCACTTCAACACTGAAATAGCTTTTGCTTGTGTTTAAATGGGGTTTTTTTGTGTTGCACCTTCTTTCTATTACTCCTTGTCCTTTCACTGGATGCAGCAGAAAAAAAGTGCTGCCCCAACTTCCTGACACCTAGCATTGAGATATTTGTAACTGTTAATGAGCTCCCCCCTCAGTCTTCTCCAGACTAAACAGCCTCAGGTGTAACAGCCTTTCCTCAGAAGGAATATGCTCCAGTCCCCTGATCATCTTGGTGGCCCTGCACTGGCCTCTCTCCAGCAGTTCCCTGTCCTTCTTGAGCTGGGGAGCCCACAACTGGACACAGGACTCCAGATGAGGCCTCAGCAGGGCAGAGCAGAGGGGGAGCAGAACCTTTCTCGACCTACCACCCATACTCTTCTTGATACATCCCAGGATGCCATTGACTTCTTGCCCACCAGGTCTGATTAGTTTATTATCAACTAGGACTCCCAGGTCTTTCTGCAGATCTACTCCCCAACAGGTCAATCCCCAGCCTGTCCTGGTGCAGGAGGATGTTCCTCCCAAGGTACAGGACTCTGCACTTGTCCCTAATCATAAAGGTCTCTTGGTTATTTATTAAAAGTCCAGACACCTGATATTTTTATTCTGCAGCTCATCTCTAGTATTGGGTGAATTTACTCCCTTGGGTACTTCTCCCCTGATAAAATTTTTGGAAGGGAATACTGGACCATGGGAATTTTTGGAAAGTTAGGTCAAAGTAGAGGATGAGTCATTTGCAACAGGTCAGCTCAGTACTGCTTTAGTTATCTCTGTTGCACATCTCATCCCAGTGATGTCCTTGAAGTCAGATGATGGTGAATTTGGCCAAATGCCTCCTCTTTGCTGTATTCCTACCCACTAGGAGGAGAGCAGCTAGGGGTGTGGCTGGGAGGCAACTCAGTGTTTGAGGCTCCAAGCTGAGGGTTTGGAGGAGGGGTAAATGTATAAAAAAGACATGCTCTAATAACCACTCAGAGCAGGAAATTCCCACCTTTGGGTGTCTTGCCTAAAAAAATAAAATATATATGTATTAAAAATATCCCAGGCTGCTGGATGATGTTGGATTTCTTTGCTTTTGAAAGATTAATGCATGATTTCCCAAGATTTGAACTCGTTTCAAAGAGTTGTGAAGTTATTTCAAGTCTGCCTGTGCTGCAGCTGCAGCTCTGTGTTGTGCTTCATCTGATAAAAAAGTGAGGCCTCATGTTCTGAGAGATGCAATGGTACATTGAATTCTTAACTGCTCTGTGCTGCATTTGGACTCCTTCCAATTCACCTGCTTAGCAGCCTTTCTAGCAGAGAAATAAAGAGCTATGATTAAGTCAGCTAAAGTATGCAATATGGAATGGAATAGGCTTGCTTTATTTGTGTTTCTTTCAGGAAAGATTGTGAATTGGGTTCATCCTGCATGACAGATGGATTGGAACTTAGGTCTGTGAGAAAGCAGACGTGATAATATAAGGGTATTCCCCTTACTGCTTATCTGCTGTTTATACTCTTAATATTCATCTATTTTACAGCATCACTTGGCCAACTGTGAAACATGGAGAAGAAACAAAAGTTGCAGAACGTGATCATGCAAAGAAGCCTATGAAAGAGACAATACCGATTAAAGAAGCAGCCTTTATAACTACAGAAGAATTTCAAAGTGTTCCTGCGTAAGACCCTGTCCTGCTAATTTAGGTGGTGCTAAAATAGGTTTGGGAAATGAGCTCTTGCAGAACTGAGTGACAGAGATGTTTTCAAACGTTAAATATTTGCAGAGGATGAAACATCATGATGACAGCTCCAAGTAGTTCATATGCAACACTGGCAAACCTAAAAATGAAATGAGTAGAGCTGATTAGGATATGTTGGGAAGATCAGAACTGATCAATTAAAACCCAAACCTCTTATCTCTAAAGTTACTTCAATTGTACAAGAAAAGTCTGTTCCACTAATAGAACCCAGGTAAAAAGATGGGGTTTTTTCCTGTTTTGAGGACTGACATTTTAAAAAGCCACCATCTCATCAGGTGAAATGTGTGGTTACAGTTAAAAGGAAGAATAATGATCAACACTGTTTTTATTTGACACAACTATTGGGTTTTGAAAACTTCAGGTCCTGACTTATTAAATTGTTTTGAGTCAGGAAAAGAACTCAGACTTGTTAAAGGCAAAAAACACTTCCTACTCAAAAATCCCAATGTTCTGGAATAGAAAACTCTGGATTTTTTCCCCTGCCACTAGGACCCGATTAGTAGATATCCTTGTCTAGTAACTTAAGTGGCATTTTGGGGACAAGGACAAATATTTCTGCAAACAGGATAAAATTTTCTTGATGCCTAAGGCTGGATTATTATCTAGAGTGGATTCAACATGCTCCCTGACAACTCTTGTTTCAGTAATACCTTTGTTGAGTTTTACTTGAGTCTTCCAAGTCATCTTTCCTATAGCTTTCAACATTTTCAGCTGAGCAGTGTCTATTTTCTTCCACCAAATTGCACAATCCAAAAAACCCAAAGGAGTCTGAATACTGAGCTAATGATAAAGGATTCTGGTACAGGTACTTGGCTTTTTTCATCCTGCAGCTCATCTGTAGCACTGGGTGAATTTTCTCCCTTTGGTACTTCTGATAAAATTTTTGGAAAGATATAGCATGGGAATTTTTGGTCTTTATCTCTACTAATGCAGGAGAAATGGACATAGACTAATCCAGCCAAATATTGCTTTAACCTCTGGTTGAAGCTTGGCTCTTCCTTGATAGCCCCTGAAAGTGTTTCATTTCGCTTGACGGTGGACAGATTTCCACTGCTCGTCGTGGGTGTGGAGAATGGCGACAGAGGCCAGCTGGATCCTCTTCTGTTCATTGCTGTGTTATAGAAAAGTTGCATCTTAGGCTGTGAAGTGACAGAAATATTTTTGTTGAGATGGGAAAGGCATGTTTGTTCTGTGGAGGAAGATTGACATGAACTTAAATAGATCTATTAATGTCCTAGTTTTTTTTTTCCTGTTGCCTGGCAGTGTTATAAGAAAAGATTGAAGGGAGCTGGCTAAGCTTCCAGTTTCACATACTAATCAAATCTGATGTTTGCAGCCCAAGTTTTCTCACACCAAACATATTCTTTTAGAAGAGAGTTGGGTTCACATCCCAGGTGGGCTTCTGATCCTACAGCATTTTGATGCCGTTCCGGTCCTGGAGCCATAACTGGGCTAGCACAGGACTATGACTATGCTGAGCCTCGCTGAGGGACTTCATGAAGCACAACTGTGAATGTGTGTCAGTCCCATACCAGCTGGGGATGGTGGGGTTTGCATCTGCCAAGAATCTGTCCCTTCATACTGTAGCTGTGGCAGGCTGCAAATGAAAAATCGAGGTGGTTTTCACCTCCTTTGTGCTGAAGGGGAAGGAGAATCATGAAAAAGGAGATCTATTCCTCAGTGACTTCATGTTATTAGAACTCTGCAGCAGGTATTTAACAAAGGTACATGCTGTGTGAAGGTGCAGCTCTGGAGCACCTTGATCAAACAGAATAGTCTTGCACAGTAAGAAACTTGCAAATTAGCTTTCAAATCTGACACTTTTTGGAGGAAGAAAAGGAAAGTTGCACAGTGGATATCTCAGTTAACTTTGAGTTGAAGGCAAAGGAAAAACCTTGCTTTATTCTGTCTCTGAAATTCTTACAAATTAAGGTATTTTTAGAATCTGCACATTCATTATATCCATAAAGTCTCAGAAGATGGTAACTTGGGGGAATATATTGTTTCTCTTAGCCTAAGTGTTTTTGAAGGAGCAGGTTTGGCCATTAGGAGGTTTCTCTCTTCTTTTTTCCAATGATATGTAGGTGATAAATTGATGTTGTTCTTTTCTTTGAAGAACACAGTGTGGTTCTTTGGCTTTCATACCTCTGAAAAAAACATTTTGAAAAGGGCTTCTGTGGACTAAAAAAATTGAGTGATTATTTTTTTGGGGTGGAGGGGAAGGAATTCTGAATGGTTTGCTTTTGGTCCACTCTCTATTTTTATATTGCTCTATGTATGGACCAAAATGAAGTTTAGCACTGAAGGGTTTCCTAGCCGTGGCTGAATAGAAACATGAGAATGTGAAACAGCTGGAGTTTGTGATCCTTAACAGTTATGCCCAGAAGAACAAGCTGGTTGCTTTTTACAGAAGGGCTGTGTTGGGCCCCTCACTCACTGCCAGAGGGACACTGAGGGGCTGGAGCGTGGCCAGAGCTGGGCAGCAGAGCTGGAGCACAAGGGTGCTGGCGGGGGCTGAGGGAATGGGGGTGTTGAGCCTGGGGGAGGCTGAGGAGAGACATGAGCACACTCTGTAACTCCCTAGCAGGAGGTTGTTGTGGCTGGAAGAGGGAGGATTGGTCTCTGCTCCCAAGCTACAAGTGACAGGACAAGAGGAAATGGCCTCAAGTTGCACCAAGGGAGGTTTAGATTGGAGGTGGGGAACATTTTCATCCCAAAAGGGTTTGTCAAGCCCTATCCCAGGCTGCTCAGGGCAGTGGTGCAGTCCCCATCCCTGGAGGGATCCCACAGCCATGTAGCTGTGAGGCTGAGGGACATGGGTTAGTGGTGGCCATGGCAGTGCTGGGGGAACAGTTGGACATGAGGAGCTGAAAGGGCTTTTTTAACCTCAGTAGGACTCTATGACAGAACTTAGTTTCAGATTAACATGCCTACATTGAATAGCCTGAGACACAGGCATCTCCATGCTCATCAACTGCCCCCACTCCTGTCACTGAATGTCCTATGTGGTACAGTTGATGAAGCCAGAAAAAGGCTCAGCTTCTGAGCTGCTAAAGGTGATCTCCATTGCCTGAGCAGAACTATCTGGTGCTGTTGGAAATGCTTTAGGATCTAGTGCTAGCTGTTTAGTTAACTAGATTTTCTATAAACCCCAGCACGTGTGCTGGCCCTGTGGGAGCATCTCAGATGCCTGAGGGCCTCTCAAAGACCCCTCAGATCTTTGGTTCAAGCAGCAAAATCACACTTCTCTGTTTCAGCATCAGGATGATCTGTTGTGTCCTCTGCTCTTCGTTAAGCATATTCCCTGTGTCGTTACTGATAGTGAGAGCACAGGAACTTAGAAGGTTTTTATACCTTTGGCCTTAATCTTCATAGCTGTGCACATTCCCCTGTGACTTTATAAATAGGCTAAGGGGATAGAGCAATAAATAGCAGTTAGTATGTACAGGCAAAGCTCTTCTGTGGTTATGGGCCACGTGACTGTATTTCAGGGGTGGCAGTGCTGCTTTTATTTGAAAAGATGTTATGCATGCCAAGGGGAGTGTTTTTATAAAGATAGCTGCACCTCTGACTTTGAATATGGATTAATCCAAGTATCAATAAAGGTGAAAACCAACTGCAAATAACTTAGTGGCAATTCAGTCTGAAATGAAGAGGATTGCTTTGGATTGAGTTTTTACACACCTGATTCAGATCAGAAAGCAGCTGTTACTAAAATCTACAGCAAACACTTATTTTAGTAGGTAGCTGTAGACCTTCTGGTCTGGAATATTGAATTTGTAATTGATTAGCTACTTGTGCTTTGAATTCTTTGTATGTTTTCCAAAGGTTCTGTTGTTCTGCTCAGAGTAGAATGAGGGAAGGATTTCCGCTTCCATTGGCCTTTTCAGCTGTGTGGTCCCACAACTTTTAGCCTCTTCTCATGCTGACCTAGAGAGCCTGGTTCCTTCTTAAAATGAATTGTAACCCTTTTCCCAATTCCACACATCTCCAAACTGATTCTAAACCAAACTCAAGCAGATGAGTTTGATTCATTGTGGAGACTGAATGATATGTAAAGGGTGGGTGTCAGGAGGTTGGGACATCCCTTTTTTCTATAGTAGCTAGCAACAGGACAAGGGGTGATGGGATGAAGCTGGAACACAAAGCTCCACTTAAACATAAGGACAAACTGTTTCATTGTGAGGTGAGGGAGCCCTGGCCCAGGCTGCCCAGGGAGGGTGTGGAGGCTCCTTCCTTGGAGGGCTTCAAGACCCACCTGGACACGTTCCTGTGTGACCTGATCTAGGTGAACCTGCTTCTGCAGGGGGGTTGGGCTGGATGATCTCTAAAGGTCCCTTTGAACTCCTTCCATTCTATGATTCTCTGTTCACAGGATAATTCAGGTTGCCCTGGCTTTTACTGTGGTGTTTTTCCAGGTTTTTAGGTTGCATTGAGTTTACTGCTTGTCATACGAGTTTCAGGTTTCACTGTCAGATAACGGCTGCTCAATGTGGAGTTTCTTTTTGCTTGGATGTGTGTCTTCATGTCTCTAAATAGCTTTATTTGCAAATATTCTGGTATTTCCACATCACTTTGGTTTTGTCTTCTGTACTTCCTGTACCTCTCAGCTGTTACCAACAGGTCTTGTTGTGGTGCTAGTTTTATGAAGTGTTCTGGATGTTCAGAAGCAGGTGTTAGTAGCTCAGAACTATGTCTATATAGTTCAGTAGACTGCACAGTAAAATGTAGAGAACAAACACAGAACTGGTGTTCCTTCATAAAAAAAAGGAATGGCTGTAAGGTCAAACACAGGTTATTTATGATGATAACATGAAACAAATTGCATTCTTTAGGCAGAAATATTTAATGTCATTCTGGCTTGTGTTCCTTTTTCTGCAAAGTTCTTTGGGGTTTTTTCCTGCATTTTTAGTTTAACAACAAAAAAACCCCAAAATACCATTATTCCTGGATACTTTTTATTGGCAATGGGTATAAACTGGAACAGAAGAGGTTCCAAAGGAGTACAAGGAATGATTTGTTCCCTTTTGAGGTGAGGGAGCACTGGAAGGGGCTGCCCAAATGGGCTGTGGAGTCTCCTTCTCTGGAGACATTCAAACTCAGCTGGATGAGTTCCTGTGTGACCTACTCTAGGTGGTGCTGCTCTGGCAGGGGGGTTGGACTAGATGAGCTTTTGAGATCCCTTCCAACCCTTAAGATTCTGTGATTTAGCTTTCTGATGTTTCATCATTCTGGCTTTTTCCCCTTTGACATTCTTAAACAATCAAGGCAACAGACAAAATTAGCGACTACATACATTCCTTAACACAAAGCAGAAGAAACTGTGTCTAACTTAGGAGCAGCCTGTTCAGTTAGGGCTGAAAAAAGTGAAAAAGAAAGGTGGAACTTTGTTTTATGAGTTTATGGTTATTGTTTTTTATTTGTAGGTATATGAAAGGCCGTTTAACATACCATCAGATTAATGCAGTTATTCAAGAGATAAACAAGGCTGTGGTGGGCAAGTACAAGATTCTGCAACAACCTGTGAAGTCTATGAATGCAGCAGTCAGAAGTCTCTACCTCAGGTTCCTTAAAGAAGAAACTAAGGATACAAAAGGTATTTTTTTCCCTCCTTTGTTAGTTTCAAACTTGTAACACTTGGGTGTTACAAGTATAAGTTACAAGCACAAGTATAAATGGACAAGATATTGACTGACTAATGACAGTGTGTGCTTTTCACATTATAGTGTAACTTAACATCACCTTTTCCTCAGAAAATAGTCCATCCAGGTACTGTGGTAGTTGGTGAAGCGGTTTAACCTGTGAGAGTGTGAAAATCTATCAGTCCTGAAAAGGTCTGGAAAAGCTGCTGTTGCTTATTCTCAGACAGACAACAGGGGAAAGAAATAAATCTGTAGACAGCAGAGCTTTCCCTCCCTTCCCAGCATGGAGTTCCACAGTCTGAATTGGATTTGTCCCTGAAGAATTCTCATCCACTACTTGGGACAAACAACACTTCAGCAGTCTGGATCCTTTCTCTCCTTTGTTATCTGGGGAGAAGACTATAAATGAGATTCATTTCCAGATGACATTCCATACAGAATATAAATGTCTTACTACTATACAGACTGGGTTTTCAGTATAAAATTGAGTCACCTTTTGAGTACACTATAGGACTTGATGTGTCCTATAATGTAGAGGGTTATTGTTTTGACCACAGTTTTCACATAACTGATTTGGTTACTTTTTATCTGTTTTCACCAAAAGTGTGTCACTTACGTGATGTAGCAAAGACATTGAGTGCACAAAGATGTAATTTAGAGTTTACTACAAGGTCTGGGAACCCCTTGTTTGATAACCAAAGTACATAAGGTTTTGATTTCAGTTTTTAAATGAGAATGGACATAGACTGTTGGAAAACTTGTTCTGAAGCTGGGAAGCCTGTGTAGACAGTCATGCTGCAGTGACTTTGTGGAAGAGACAGGGCTGATAACCTCCTAAAAGCACAGAGATAGCAGAAAATGCACTGAAATGTGTGTCTCAATTTAAAAGCAAGTTGTACTTCCAAGTTAGTTTTCCCAAAGATATGGGGCACAGTCAGTCTCTAATATAAAAATGTCCTTTTTGACTTTAGTTTTGAGAATGTGTAATTATTCCTGGAGGGGCGTCCTGCACATATCAAGCTTGATGATGTCCTTAGAGTGTCCATGTGTTTCCAAGTTGACATAAAGCATGGAGCAAACCCGCTTCTTTCTCATAGAAGGAGAGCTCTTTTTCAGGTAGCCCCTCTGTTTTTCCTCTGGACAGAATGCAGGAGCATTCTGCTATCAGCACTTTCACTGGGTGCTCAGGAGTCACCTTATAGCCAGCTATGTTTTTTTCCTTCCATTCATCAATGTTCAAGGCTCTCTCAGTAGTGAAAACATTCATTAACTTCTACATGCTACATGCATCTCTTCTCTAGAGGAGGCATTCTGATATGGTGGAGATGCTGGTACTTAAAAATGAAAGTCACTGTTGTAGAAGACTTTGGTAAAAGCTGGACAGCTTCACATGACTGGCTTCTGATTTGGGCTCCAATACTTTGGAGGTTTTTATCCATACAAGTTCTGCTTCAGTCTAACAGTGGTTGATATTAATCTGGGATTCTTAAAGTGCTTGCTTCATCATTTTAAACTTAGGGTATCTTTTTGATTTAAGTGTTATCATCCTGTGGATGACAGTAGCCTCACCACTACAGAGCAGAGGATGAACACTAGGAAGCCTTGACTGCTGCTTAGTCTGCACTCTGTGATCCACAGCAGCCTTAGCTGCAATGAAGAAGCCATTCTAGCAGTTTGAGAAAGCTACAACTAGTCAGAGGTCATTTTCTATATAGATATATTAATATAGAAATTTTCTTATCTTCTTATCATAGAATCACAGAATGGTGGGGTTGGAAGGGACCTTTAGAGATCATCCAGCCCAACCCCCCTGCAGCAGCGGATCCCACCTAGATCAGGTCACAGAGGAGCGTGTCTAGGTGGGTCTTGAAGCCCTCCAAGGAAGGAGCCTCCACATCCTCCCTGGGCAGCCTGGGCCAGGGCTCCCTCACTCAAACACTGACACAGTTTGTCCTTATATTTAAATAGAACTTTTTACGTTCCAGCTTCATCCCATCACCCCTTGTCCTGTTGCTAGATACCATAGATATAAGGGATGTCCCAACCTCCTGGCACCCACCGTTTAAATATTTATAAATGTTAATAAGATCTCCCCTCAGTCTCCTCCAGACTAAACAGCCCCAGTTCTCACAGCCTTTCCTTGTATGAAAGATGCTCTATACCCCTGATCATCTTGGTGGCCCTGCACTGGCCTCTCTCCAGCATATCCCTGTCCCTTTTGAGCTGAGGAGCCCAGAACTGGACACAGGACTCCAGATGAGGCCTCAGCAGATATGGCAGAGCAGAGGGGGAGCAGAACCTTCCTTGACCTGCTGCCCACACTCTTCTTGCCCCCAGGCTGCCATTGGCTTCTTGCCCACGAGGGCACATTACTGGCTCATGGTGAGTTTGTGATCACCCAGCACTCCCAGGTCTCTCTCTGCAGAGCTGCTCTCCAGCAGGTCATCCCCAGCCTGTCCTGGTGCAGGGGCTTGTTCCTCCCCAGATGCAGGACTCTACAGATAGATATGGAAGTTTTTCTACTAGAAAGTAATTATTATTTTTTTTAATATCTGAAAAAGTGAAGCTTTTCAGATCTTCAAGTACCCAAGACACACACTTTTTCTTCTGTGTGTTGGAAAGTTCAGTTAGGAAACCAGGATGTTCAGCATCTGTGAGCCTGTGCGTGTGTGTGTACGTAGTAGGGGGTTTTGTTTTGTTTTTGTTTGTTGTGACTAATCATCTAGAAAGTCTAGGGAAAGGGTCTGGCAAGCTGTCAGACAATTCCTATCTGGCCAGCACAAAATGATTAAATGTCTTCATCCATTGCATTTTTTCAGGATGAGGTTGTGCATTCATTGATTTGTTTGCTTAAATTTCTCCTGTGAGTGTTTCTCTGCTTAGGATTCCCGCAGTCTCTCAGCCTGAACTGATTGCCAGCTGATCTCTTCCTCTGATTTCCAGACAAAAAACCAGATGCTGCCTGGTTTATCAGGGTGACATCCCAGACAGTGAGGTGGTGCAGTTAGGTTAGCCAGGTTAGTTCATGGACCTACTGTTTCCAACCAAACCACCACCCTTTATCCAGCCCTGGTTTCTTCATGAGAAAGATTCTGCTCTGCTGAACGATGTTTCCCTAAGTTCTGTGCAAATATAAGAAGAAGAAACAGTGTTCTGCACAGACTCAGGACATCCTGATGCTTCCCTAGCTATGCAGGGCAGCTGCAGAGCCGGTGTGTGGGTTATCCGTGAGTTCCCGACACCGTTTAGGTGTACTGCGTGTCACTGGAAACTGCAAATGGTCTCCCTCCAGCTGTAGGTACACTCTAAGCAGATTTTTTTCTTTTCCTGGTGAACCAACCTATCCACTTCTCATCTCTCTGCAATTTCAGCAGTGTTGTGAGCTCTGTTCAGATTCCAGCATAGTTCCTGTTGGGGGGACCTGTAGCTTTTGATAGTTCTTGTCTATGGAAGATTCCTCTGCTGTCACTGTCCTCAAAGTGTCCCAGTCTGTGAGAAAACACAATCTGTTCTTCAGCTCTGCCTCAGCAGTATTTTGGGATACACTAGGCTTATAAACAGCGCTCTGGAACCATAGTTGTAGTGGCCATCACATGCTTGGATGCTCCTTCAGAGCGGAGCATGTGTCCTGTTATGTAAATGTTTACAGAAGAACACAAATTTGCCTGTGTAAAGCTCCATTTACTTGTTTAATAAAGAAGGTTTCAGCTTCCCAGCTAGCATCAGCTATTTTCTCCTCAGTTAAACTGGAGGGATTCTCCAATAACTTACAAGAAAGAAGAAATGCTCCATCATAGCTAAGATGATGCTGCCACTGCCTTACTTGACGGGTAAAAGGAGGGAGAGCAATGTTATCCTCCTTCTCCAAGCTAGAACACCTCTATCCTTGTGACTTCCTTCTTGTGAGACTTGGAAGCAGGATGCTACTGTAGGATATGTTACTTTTCTTCTACTTCCTCTCTTTCAAGATAATTGGATGTTTCCTTCTTCTACTTTAATTAGTGTGTTCCTGGTTTCAGATTGCTTTTCTTTCTCATGGTTTTGTGCAGATGTGTCATTTTACTAGATCTATAATTATCTCTTATCTGAAAGGTTTATAAAGCTTGAATATCAAGTCACAGCCAGTGAAGATAACTATGGAGTGCTTAGAATAACTCCTTCCTTATGCCTACCGTGACCTGCAGGGACTTTCTCTTGGGATTCATTTGCAGGCTGTTTAAAGCATTTAAACTTTAGCCAAGTTCTTGGTTTCTTATGAGCACTTGATAACGAGAGTTTCCTTTTACAAGTAGTTAATCAGCTACAAGAAGGGATGGGCTGCCAGCCCTGATGCAGGACCTTCCTATGCTGGTTTTCTGGAGACACAGGGAGGATGCCTTTCCAAGTGGCTGGTCTTTCTCTTGTGTTTCCTTGATGAAGAGTCATTCTTTTCCAGTTCTGATGGAAGTCAAGGGGATCCTGGGCTATGTGGCTCTGACGTAGGCAGGGCTCTCTCCTTTTGTTTGCAAAGGACCCATCCCAGAACCTGAGTGCTTACCAAGAGAATATCAGTAGGCCACAGCTTATTTCAAAGCAATTACTTGGGGTTCAAATTATGCTGCTGCTCAGCTGTTCCCCAGTTGATGCCTTTCTCTGTAAAGCTGTGCCATGATCTCTGAGCAGACTCTGAGCATCTCTCTGGGTTTGCTCAGGTTGGTGCTTTTGGCTGTCACTGAGAGCAGAACTGTGGGCAAGGCTTCAAGGAGAAGCTTACTGTGAGGCACCATGGCTCTTCAAGATGTGCTGTTGTTCTGGTTTAGCAAGGAGCAGCTTTTGGCTTAGTAACAGGGGGAGCGGGTTGCAGTGAAGACCCGGTAAAGAGTTTGCGGACTCTCCCCCGGCTCCTGGGTTCACACCCACCTCCGGCCCGGCTGGGCCAATCTGGCGCCTCTGCGATCACTATTTAGGGGACGGGAATTTGAAATGCGAGTCAGGAGGTGTAAGAGGGATACAAGATGGAGGCGACCACGCGGACCCTTCAGCCAGAGGAGGAAGGAAGGAGGAGCAGTAGACCAGAGACCCTCCTGCAGGCTGTGGCGAGAATGCAAGCTGTGCCCCTGAAACCTGTGGAGATCCGTGGCAGGACTGAGAGCCACCAGCAGCTCCATGTGAGTGAGCCCGGACGGGAGAGGGACTGTGTGGGGAGACTGCCATGGCCCAGGCCGTGCTGGAGAGCCTGCACGCCGCAGAGCAGCCCCACACGAGAGGCAGAGAGGAGCTGCAGCCTTTGGAATGGGTGCACGTCGGAGCAGCCCGTGCAGGGCTGCCATGCGTGTGAGTTACCCCACGGACTCGCAGGGAGGACTGGTGTGGAGTTCACCCGTCCTGAGGAGGGACAGACGGCAGAAACTATTGGGAGCAGACTGACTGAGACCTCCACTGCCTGCCCCCCCGAACCGTTCGGGGGGGGGCAAGGTAAAAACCCCGGGATCAGGGCTCTGAGCCCGGGAAGAGGGGAGGTGTGGCGGGAAGGTGTTCTTAAAAAGGCTGGTTGGACTCTTCATTGACGTATTCCTCTGTGTTGTTTCGTTTTGGTTATGTTTTGGGTTTTTGTGGGTATGTTTTAGTTGATGTTGCATTAAATTATTTTCTGTTTTCTTCCCCAAACCGAGTGGCCTGGTCTGTTTTGTCCTGGACCTTAAGCGGCAATTAACTCTCCCTGCCCTCGAGCAATTCTCAGCCTCTTCGGTACTTGAGGCTAATCGTGGTCTTTGTTCCCTGATGGGCCTAAACCACGACAGCTGTCAACTGACCTTATACCATCCACATCTTCTGGTGCATCTGTGGCACATCTTGTATTGGTCAGTGGAGGATGTTTTGGACTGCTGCAGACCCCATACCCTGATAGAGACGCATGGATGGTTTGAGAGTTGTTAGTAGATAGAGCTGACAGCAGACAGAGTTCACTGCATGGGGATGGTGGATGATGCAGGATAATTGAACTTAGAGTTACAGAATGGTTTGAGTTGGAAGAGATCTTAAAGCTCATCTCACTTCAAACCCCTACCATGGGACACCTTCAAGCCCCTACCATGGGACACTTTCTACTAGCCCAGATTGCTCCAAGCCCCATCCAACCTGCCCTTGGACACTTCCAGGGATGGAGCAGCCACAGCCTCTCTGGCCAAACTGTGCCAGGGCCTCACCACCCTCACAGGGAAAGTCTGGGGAAAACTTTGCTGATGTCTCACCTCAATCTCCCCTCTATCAGTTTGAAGCCATCACTCCTTGTCCTGTCACTACAGGCCCTTGTAAAATATCCCTCTCCAGCTTTCTTGTCAGCCCCTTTAGGGACTGGAGGCTGCTCTGAGGTCTCCCTGGAGCCTTTTCTTCTCCAGGCTGAACCCCCCCCAACCCTCTCAGCCTGTCCTCATAGCAGAGGGGCTCCAGCCCTCAGGTCATCTTTGTGGCCTCCTCTTGACTTGATCCAACAGCTGCATGTTCTCCTGATGCTGGTGCTCCAGAGCCAAGGGCAGCACTGCAGGGTGAGCTATCAGCAGAGTAGAGGGAGAGAATCACCTCCCTCTACCTGGTGGTCACAACTTAAGGGAGAGGTTGGTAGTTCTTTCTGGTGACAAGTGAAGCAGTAGAACAGAGTTCTTGAGGTTATGTGAGGCCATCCTCCTGCAGGTTGTTTTTCATCAGTGTGTGGAATTAAGAAGAGGTTGTAACACTTGTGAGGTGTAAACATGTTGTGCAACGTGGTTGTTTCTATAGCAAAGTCATTGTTTGTTTTCCAGGTGAGTTTTTTGTTGTGGAAGCTGACATCAAAGAGTTCACACAGCTGAAGATGGATAAGAGGTTACACAGCATCTTCAGCATCCTGCGCCACTGCCGGAGACTGAGACAAGTCCGTGACTCGAAGCTTGTCCGATACATCATCTGCTAATGAGCTTCCCATGTTCTGCTTACACGAGGGCAGGAGTGTTTTGAGATGCAGAGAGATTCTCTGTGGGAATTCAACTTGAGCACCTAGAGATGCTTTTCAGACACTTGTCCCTTACTTAGAAGTGGCACTATCAAGTGGCCTTGAAGTATTTGAGGTTTGGTTTGGAAAAGCTGAGAACTACTGCTGTCTTTTGGTAAATGACAAATGCAAAGCAGACAGACAACTGGTGCACCTGAGGTCACAGGAGGCTTTAGTCACCTTCTCAGGTCAGCACTTGAAAGCTGCATTCTCTGCATGTTAGTGATGTTTGTTTTTCTCTTGCTGAGTCAGAGACTGTTTAAAACTCATCACACAGACAGATTTCTGCCCTCACACCGACCCATTAGACTGGAACAGTAAACCAGTGGGGTTTTTTAAGTGGAAATCTCGACTTTCACTCTGAAAACACCACTCAAACTCACCCCAAGTCTTATTATAGAAGAATGCCTTTAAATTAGTATAGTAAGTTCTGGAGTAGTACCTGTTGTGATAAATATCAGCTCTGCAAGTGATCAAAACTGATTTGATAAGAAAAGCCGTGGTCTTTCTTCCATGAGCTTGTCCCTGCTGTTAACATTTAATCTAAGATACCTGCTCTTGTACTCTGTCTGCATTTAGACGACAATTTAATGAGCAAAAGACCCCAAATGAGCTTTGAATTTTCTCAATAAAGATTCTGGTGTGTTCTGTGTAATCCTGGGTTCAAATTTCTCCTCTGTGTGTGGGGATTATTCCCATTTTTGGGGGGAGGGCAGGGGCTGTTTTCGGGGAGGTTTTTAGGTCTTTTGCTCTGGGAGATCCAAGCTGAGATCTCTGATTCTGCACCGTGTTACAACATCTTTCTGATTTCAGGTAAACACACAGCCCAGGTGTATGTGCAAAAATCAGTTCCCATAGGTGTCAGTTGAATTTGTCATAGAATCACAGGATGGTAGGGGTTGGAAGGGACCTTTAGAGCTCATCCAGTCCAACCCCCCTGCAGAAGCAGGGTCACCTAGATCAGATCACACAGGAACGTGTCCAGGTGGGTCTTGAAGCCCTCCAAGGAAGGAGCCTCCACACCCTCCCTGGGCAGCCTGGGCCAGGGCTCCCTCACTCAAACACTGAAACAGTTTGTTCTTAAGTGGAACTTTTTGTGTCTCAACTTCTATTCTAATCAGGGAAATACAAGACTCTTCCTTAACAATTGTTTAAAAGTTACTGTTGTCAAAACCTTTGATCCCTCACTGTTCAAAGGAGCGGGGCTTTGGATAATGAAAGCCCTCTGGTACCTGTGTAGCACCAGGTACAGGAATCATGCAGCTGTGGCAGCTCTGCCAGGCACAGAACCAGCAGCAGCAGGTTTCAAAGCTGGGGTAGAGCAAGAGAAATGATGCAAGCTTGCAGCAACTGTGACCCTGATAGCGAGTGTGATGGCAAACAGTAGCCAAAGACCAACCTCTGCTTCTGAAACGGCCAAGCAGCGCTTGTGCCAGCACGTGATGTGGCTGTTCACTGCAACCCAATGGCTGCTTGTTGCTGACAGCCTGCGTTATTTTTCATTCAGGTTGGGGCTGCTGAGATCCTCAAGGTTGCCTCCTGCTAGAGATTAAAACCCCAAACCTGGCAGTGCACAACATGACCTTGGTTTTGACTCTTGGCAGTAAAGTCCCGACGGTTCTGTCAAAAGTCCTCACTCTTTTGTCTCTGTTCAGGTGTCATCACTGTGGTGGTTTGTTCAGTTGGGCTTTTTTCTTAATGCTTTGTTCTGTTCTGGGTAAGCTTGGTTGCTACTTGAATATTGTGGTGGTTTTTTTCCTTCTGCCTGTAATTCTTCTACAGTTTCATTGTGGGGGTTGTGGTTTGTGATTAATTAGATGTTAGTTAACAGCTTTCCGTCTGTTACTGCGGAGCTTTGACTTTTGTAAACTCTTTTCCCTGAGGCACATTCTCACAAATAACTCATCCCTTTAATCCTCCCTCCTAACATGGTGGGCTTTTTCTTCTCGTGAGGAACTCTTGACGTGGATTGTGGTCACTTACTGAACCCATTCCACCTTTCTTCCTCAAGAAGTTCATGCTGACTTGTGAGCTGGCAAAGCGCAATGCCCTCATGTCCCAGCTGCTCAGCAAGTTCCCATCTCCTCTCTTGAACGAGTTTTAGGTGTTTCCAAAGTGTTTTAGGGACAAAATGTCATCAGTAGGCATTGCCTCAAAGGATGACTTCTCTCTCTCTGCTCCATCTTTCACTGGCAGTAGCACTCGAGAGCAGGAAGTGTTCCTGACAGTCCTGCCAGATGGTTTTGTGTAACTCTCCTCCAAAACAGAGCTGACTTGCAGCTTTCCACTGTTGAACTTACAGTCTTCCAAATGTCAGCTGCTCAGGTATTTCAGCTTTTGGAAACAAGGAAATAAAGCTGAGGTCAGACAAATTTGATTACCTGGTACACGAGAAAGGAACTGTGATCTTGCAACCTTCATCTCTCCTCCTCGAGATGTGGCTTGGTTTGAGCTTTCCCAGCCATTACTTTCTGCCCCCAGACATAGTGGGAGCCCTAAGGAACGGGAGAAGTGCTTAGTGAATGTTTTTTGGTGAGAAAGTTACCTCCTGAGGCAAGTCTGGACAAAACATGGAACTTAATGTTTGCCATAATCTGATATGATGCGGTGTCTTGGGCAGAGGCAGACACAAACGGCTCCAACGTTTTTTGGCCTTGATGGTCAGGATTCAAACTGAATCTTGCCACGCTTTGCACGATTGGAGGGGTTTGGAGGACGAGAAAGATGGTGTCTGACAACAAGAGGGTGAGGCTGCACAGTCCTGGCAGCAGCTGGACTGATTGAACTGCCTGGGCACGCTGCTCAGAATAAAGCCAGCGACACACAGTCCCGGGACAGTCGGGTTTTGTGTCTGTTGGGGACCCACTTAGGCATCTGAGAAAGCTGAGAGAAACCAACATTTTCTGTTAAAAAATGCTCTTTGTTCCTGTTGTTTTGTTGTTTATCTGTGTTATTTTAAAAGCCTTTTTTTCCTTGTTCTCTTTGGGAGTCAATGCTCAGAGCGCTCTCACCCGTGAGCATTTGTCTGCGTGTTTTTCCGGGAGGCGGCAATTTCCATCTGCAGGTGCACGTTTCCCTTTCGCAGTGCACACAAGGAGGAAGAGAAAGTGAGTATTTCATGTCATTCACTCTGAATCTTCACTTCTAGGGAGTTCATGCACAAAAAGATGGTAAATAACCATGTGAGGGATTGCTGGAGAAAGAGAATGATAGAATCACAGAATGGTGGGGGCTGGGAGGCACCTTTAGAGATCATCCAGTCCAACTCCCTGCAGAAGCAGGTCCCATCTAGATCAGGTCACACAGGAACGTGTCCAGGCAGGTCTTGAAGCCCTCCAAGGAAGGAGGCTGCACACCCCTCTGGGCAGCCTGGGCCAGGGCTCCCTCACCTCACAGTGAAATAACTTTTCCTTATATTTAAGTGGAACTTTGAACACAAGGACAAACTTGTTCCCTGTTAAGGTGAGGGAGCACTGGCAGGGGCTGCCCAGATGGGCTGTGGAGTCTCCTTCAAGGGAGACATTCAATCCCAGCTGGATGAGTTCCTGTGTGCCCTGCTCTAGGTGGCCCTGCTCTGGCAGGGGAGTTGCACTGGATGAGCTTTCCAGGTCCTTTCCCAACCCTTGACATTCTGTGAGTCTGTGATTATTTTTAGTCTAATTTTGCATTTATAGGTTGGGCTTTTTTCTTCCCTTGTGTGCTTGTTCCTTACAGGATGAGACCCCTTCAGGTATGTCACCTGCTCCCAAAACCATGAGCTGGGCTAAACTTAGAACCCGAGCGTGATGACTAGGAGAGGGCACATTCAAATAGCTACAAAGCTTAATGTAATTAGGCTTGCCATTTTCCATGATGAAGTACAAAAGCTGAATGGTGCTTTCTTATTAAATGGTTGTTCTTCAGATTTATTCCTGTATTTTTAACATAACTTGTATCACATGGACTTTCCTGGGAACTGGGATGCAATTAAAAGGCAGAAAAGCTTGTTTAAATGAAACCACTTCAAACCTGCAAAGGTTTATGTATAAGCAGAAGCACTTAGGGCTTTTATATGCATAGACAGCAACGTGGGAGAAAACTATTCCCACGTGTGTTGCTTTCAAAGCTGAATAAACCCAAGTGTTTTGGAGAGCTACAGTCCAAACCAATTCTCAGTGTATCTGAACTTTGTCTTAGGTCGTAGCCTCTGCTTCCTCATCTTGAGAGGTGCACAAGGAAAAGTGGTTGTTCCCATTTGCTCACTTCCTCATGGAGTTACTGAATGCAACTCAACCCCTGGAATATCAAGGCAGTGAACAGCCACACAATGGCTTTATGTTTCTCTCGTCTTATTCCAGGTCAGCAGTGCTTATTTAACTGATGGGAGATTAAAAAATGATGAGAAGTCCAGGCCTTTACATCACTTTGTGAACTCCAGCTCCTTGGACTGTCCTGGCAATATTTTAAGGCAGCTTCATGCTCAGCAGGAGTCTTGTGGATCAACCTGTTCCAAACTTTGTCTTTTTGCCTGTTTTACTTTTTCCCCAGATTTCAGGGGGAATTTGTTCACAGGAGAAGCTCAGCCCCTGTTCCCACGTATCTCTCGGCTCTGGCCAGCTTCATCCCTCTCATCCCTCCTGGCACAGCTTCTCTTGCACTGTGCTGAGCAGCACCATTTCAGTGATGAACTCTAATGTTTTGTGTTTGATATTTGTGCAGCAGCTGAGGAACCTGAATAATTAAACTTCCCCATGGCCCAGGCAGGCCAGGAGTCAGAGGAGCCTCCCCACAGCCGGGAGCTGTGCTGGCTTAAAGGATTTGCTGGCGCAGCAGTTGCTACCTGTATAATGCTCGTTCCTTCACAGAAACCCCAGTGCTAATCATCAATAATTCAGCTGTGGCTCAGCAGGTTTCTGGATGGTTTCGTTTGGAGGTGATGGCTGTGAGCGTGGCTTCCAGCCAGTTGTCACGCAAGCCACATTTATTCAAACCATCCAAGTGTTTGGTTTTCACAGTCCAGGTTTTCCTACTTCATTTAATAGTCTGGGTTTATTTTCAGGGATGCCTCCACCTGTGCTGCAGCACTTCCACCTTGAGCTGCACGGGGATCTTGGCAAGGCTCGCAGAATGGCTGCAGTTGGGTGATGTTTGTGGCTGTTCATTCTGTTTGGTTTGTTGTTTTTCTTACAGCCTTGGTCTCTCGAGGCCTCATCTTTGGGCATCTCTCCTCATTTACAGTTGGGTGCCAATGATCCAGAAGTTGGAGGTGCTGGCTTGGTGAATCCTATTAAAATCCCATCTGCAGACAACCCTGCTTCCCTAGCTCCTGCACCTGATGTTGCCTCACCTTCTCATGTCACATCCTGGGAGGATGATGCCAGACAGAGGTCTCCATGGGGAGGAGAAATCAAGGGCAGGCTGGAAGAGAGGTGGCCAGTGGTGGTACAGTGGAGAAGATAGAGGAGCACAAATGGAAGTAGGAGTCAATTTGTGTGGGTGTTGCAAAGCAAGGCAAGAAATGTATCTAAAAACTAAGTTACCAAATGGGAGCTGTGTTAGTGTGGTGGTTTGACTCCCAGACCCCAGACTCAACACAGAAATAGGAAGAAGTCAGTCAGCTTATAAATTACAGGTAGGCATCTGCCTAGACCCATCCTCTGTGAGGTCCTGGTTGCATCTCAGGACAAATTAAAGCCAGGAAGATCAAAGTGAAAACAGGTTTGAAGTAAGGGAAGAGATATTAATTTGGGCTACTTAATGTAGACAGAGATGATTCACGGGGAGATGACTTTGCATTTGGAAAGTTGTGATGCGGAGCTGGAGCTGGAGTGGGAGGAGGGACAAGGAGGATAAACTGAGGCCACTCCTGGAGATTTCCAGTCTTGATGTTCACAGAGCCCAAAACTTTGCAGCAAAGCTGTGGGCCAGTAGCTGTGCCTTCAGGTTTGCCCCTATGGACCTTGGGCATGATGAGACACGAGAAGGTGCTGCAGAGGGATGATACCCATTAACCTTTACTGTCTCTCCTCTCTGCAGCCCAGTTGGTGTTTGTCTTGATGGTGGTCATTACTCAGAAGTATGGAAACTGCAAAACAAATGTTTAATCCCATAACAGGATGGCCAGGACAGCAGAGGACTTGCCCTGGGTGGAAGAGGAAGAGGTTAAAGACTTGTTGGTCAAGCCTAAGGCTCGGAAGTCAATGGGTGCTGATGGGATGCATCCTAGAGTGCTGAGAGAGCTGCTGATGTGATTGCTAAGCCTCTCTCCATCATTCTTGGACAATCATGGAGGACAGCGAGGTACCTGAGGACTGCAGAAAGGCCAATGTCACTGCAGGCTGCAAAAGGGGCAGGAAGGACGACCCAGGAAACTCCAGGCCGGTCACCCTCACCTCCATCCTTGGAAAGGTGATGGAACATCTCATCCTGAATGTTGTCACTGAATATATGAAGGAAAAGATGGTTATCAGGGGGAGTCAACATGGATTCACCAAGGGGAAATCCTGTTTGACCAACCTGATGCCTTCTATGAGTGCATAACTGGCTGGATGGATGAGGGGAGAGCAGGGGATGTCATCTGCCTTGACTCCAGCAAGGCTTTGGACACTGTCTCCCACAACATCAGAAAGCTCAGGCCATGTGGCTGGGATGAGTGGAGGTGAGGTGAATGGAGAGCCCAGAGGGTGCTGATCAATGGCACAGAGTTGAGTTGGAGGCCTGTGGCCAGTGAAGTTCCACAGGGATGGGTTCTGGGGCTAGTCTGGTTCAACATCTTCATCAACCACCTGGGTGAGGGCACAGAGGGACCCTCAGCAAGTTCCCTGCTGGCACCAAACTGGGAGCACTGGCTGATTCCCCAGAGGCTGTGCTGCCATTCAGTGAGAGCTGGGCAGGCTGAGAGTTGGGCACAGAGGAACCTGCTGAGGTTCAACAAGGGCAAGGGCAGAGTCCTGCATCTGGGGATGAACAACCCCTGCTGGGGGTGACCTGCTGGAGAGCAGCTCTGCAGAGAGAGACCTGGCAGTGCTGGCTGATAATAAACTGCCCATGAGCAGCAGCGTGCCCTCATGGGCAAGAAGCCAATGGCAGCCTGGGAGCATCCGGCAGAGTGTGGGCAGCAGGTGGAGGGAGGTTCTGCTCCCCCTCTGCTCTGCCATATCTGCTGAGGCCTCATCTGGAGTCCTGTGTCCAGTTGTGGGCTCCCCAGCTCCACAGGGACAGGGAACTGCTGCAGAGAGGCCAGTGCAGGGCCAGCAAGATGCTCAGGGCACTGGAGCATCTTCCTTATGAGGAAAGGCTGTGGTACCTGGGGCTGTTTAGTCTGGAGAAGAGGAGCCTGAGGGAGGAGCTTATTAACATTTATAAATATCTCACTGGTGGGTGTCAGGAGGTTGGGACAGCACTTTTTTCTATAGTAGCCAGCAACAGGACAAGGGGTGATGGGATGAAGCTGGAACACAAACAGTTCTATTTAAATATAAGGACAAACTGTTTGAGTGTTTGAGTGAGGGAGCCCTGGCCCAGGCTGCCCAGGGAGGGTGTGGAGGCTCCTTCCTTGGAGGGCTTCAAGACCCACCTGGACATGTTCCTGTGTGACCTGATCTAGGTGGGAGCTGCTTCTGCAGGGGGGTTGGACTGGATGAGCTCTGAAGGTCCCTTCCAACCCCGCCATTCTATGATTCCATGATTATCACTCGTGTCTCATCTGCTTCCATCTAGAAAGAGCATAGCCATGGTGATCATCAGGGGATCTCCTGGATCCAAGCTCTGACAGCCCCAGACTGCACCCTCACAGGACATAAACTGAGACACTAATGAGACTCTGTTCCATGCTGCTGTCGTGGGACCTTCTCATTTCTAAGAAATGCTTTGCCTGAGATCATCCACATCTTCTGGTGACACCCACTGTGGGTAAACCAGGCTCCCCTTCAAGTGAATCCACGCTTCAGGATGGTGTCCTCTGCCCAGTCAGAACCCCAGGTGCCTGGTAAGGATAACTGCTCCTCTAGATGGTGCAGTTATTTGCCTCCAAATGAGCTGAAATCAAAATCACATTTTCTAACTCTCTAGCAATGCCCAGTAATGTATTCCTGCAACATCCTAGAAATCAGAAGGCTTTAAAAAACCCACCAAAAAAACCCTTAGAGAGCTTGCCAGGGCTCCTTGCTCAAACATGGCTGAATAAATCAGTTGTAAATTATCTGCCCGTGCTGCCTCCTGGGAAGACTCAACAAAGTGGAGATGGCCCCATAACCCGACTGTGTGGGGAATTAGCATGAAAAATACTCCTCCTCTCATCGCTCTGGACTGCGATGTGTGTCTGGGGCAGAGCTGCCTCCTGCTTCACAATAGCTGCAGCAAGCATCAGCCACCAAAGCCATTTCAATATTTTCCCTCTGGGAAATCACACTGATCCTCATAGCTGGTTCTTTTTTTTTTCCCCTACTTAAATAATATGCTGACTGTTACCAGCTGGAAATGGGTTGATTTTTGTGTTTGCAGCAGCATTTTCCTTCTGGTTGTTGCTTGGTTGCTTAAGGAGAAAAAGGCTGAGGCTTGCTCCCCACCAGGAAACTGCCCCAGGACCATGCACACAGGCTGTGCCTGGGAGAACGTGGTGTATGGGAATGTGTGTGTGATCATGTGTGAGTCTGGAGGGCCTCGTTGCAGGGCTCATCCCAAGCCTGCTGAACCAGCCCCACCGAGCTCCTCCCAGCAGCTGGGAAATCTGGAAACTGCTGGAGTTTCAGTGTTGCTTTCCCCTGCTAATAATGAAGTGGGTAATTAGGCAGAACAGTGGCGCATCCATGCTGATTCTTTAAAGCCCCGTGGGTGTGAAAACGAGCTGTATTTCCCCCCCTTCCCCCGCCCTGGTGCATCCTGGCTGGGACCTCCCCCACTCCCTCACTCCTCAGTGTGAGTGATGCTTTGGGGCTGGGGAGGTGCCATGGCAACACCTCAGACAGGAGCTGGTTGGGTATGAATTTATATGCACACACCAATTAAAATGTAAGCAGCCTTTGAAGCGAAGAGCGAGCGGAGCCCGTGGAGCAGCACCCACCATTTGTCACTGGCGTGTCAGAGCTCTGAAGGGACGTCTCTGTGCTGGTGGCTGCCTGTTTCTGTGGCTCCTCCATCCCTGCCTTAGAGACTCTGAGAAACTTTGGCTGCTCCATCATCTGCAGCAAAGTGCTGATGGGGCTTCTCCCTGCTTTGGGAAGGGCTGAGCTCTCTGTTAAGCACCTCAGTATTTCCCACCCCAAAACCAACACTGCTGGTTTTTGCTGCAGTGTTGATCCAGGAGGGGTTCTCTTGGATTTCTGCCTTAACACGAACGGCTGGAGTGGTTTCCTAAACGTGGATTATGGAGAGGAGTTATCAGAGCATTGAGGTGCTTCCCAAGGCCCCACCATGAGCAGAAAGTGCAGACTGCAGTGCAAAGCTCTCCATTCCTGGCTGCCACCTCCTCGTGCTCCCCAGAGCTCTTGCCTTGCAAATCCCTTTCAGAGGAGTCGTACTTTTTGCTCACTGACTTGCCAAGCTCCATGTTAAACCCATTTGACCTCACCTTTGCCCTTTAGCTTGGCAAGTCTGGATCTCTCTGCCCTAACAGAAAACTGTCTCCCACCATCCTACCTAAACCCAGCCATGGCTGGGGAAAACCTCTTGCCCTTGTTCCTGCTCCTGGAAGCTGCTTGACAGAAGCTCTAGCCCCTCATTTCACCTTCTCTAAGCTAGTCCTGCTCTCCTTCTCTATCCCAACACCTCCTTGGCCAGGGATGATGCTGCCAGAAGTTGGCAGGAATCTGCCCTTTGCCTCACAGGGTTTGGTGTCACCATTTGTAGGGACAAACATTCCAGACTCAACTGGATGCCAGGCTACAAGTGTGATGAAGCATCTACCAGCATTGTACAGCTAGCAATGGTTTGCCTCTTCTGGTTTGGGTCCTTCCCTGAGCACATGGGATGTGCATTTTCTGTGATTCTGGGTTTTTGTCCATGTTTGGACACTTCTGGTTATGGTTGCCTGTGACTTTGAGGTGTCTGTGCCCACCAGCAGGGAAGAAATGGGAAACTTCAGTGTCCTCATGGCTTCCCATCTCCAAATCCCATGCAGATGCTGCTGCCAGAGCCCTTCCCCACATGAAACCACGTCCACTTGTGTTTCTCACACCAGCATTTCAGATTTGATCCCTTGCATGGGTTTTCTTTCAGCCCCCTGACCACATTATATATTAACCTTGGGAAGCTCACCTGGAAATGGAGAACATAGGAGAAGTGCTCTGCAAACCACCATCAGAAGCATCAGAAAACACGTTAAAACAGCCTTTTGTTGAAGGCTGGGAGCACACAGTGGAGGGGTGGTGGAGAATGCAGAGCTGCTGGGCTTTGTGGGGCCGACATTTGGGGCAGATCAAGATGAAACTGCAGGTTTTTGGAGGCTTTGCCCAGATTACTGCTTCTTTTGATGGCTTTTTCAACAGTTCCTTTCGTCTGCCTTTGGTTGGGATGTTTTCACTGTGCCTTGCATGAAGAAGGAGAATCCATGCAGGGAAGTCTTTCCTTGGTGACTGAGGAAAACAACATTCTATACCTCTTGAAAGCACAAAGAGCATGGAGAGGGGTGACAGAGGGAACGTGATGGTCTGGGCAGCACCTCTTAACCTTTCTGGTTGACCTCCAGTAAGGAGGCTATACAAAAGCTCTACCAAACTCTCACCCCAAAAGCACCAGTGAGGGAAGGGGCTGAAATGCTGGTTCTGCCCTGCACCCATGTCAGGGGGATGATGGAAAGCACCTGGGTGGTGGTGGCAGCACTGGCTGCAGGGGGATTCTTGCAAAGGTGTTTCAGAGGTGGTGAATCATAACACAGAATCCTGTGTTCTGGACTCTGATGCAGGCAAGTAAGTCCCCAGTGACCAGAGAAAGGGTGCTTGGAGGACTCCAGCCCAAACATTCCATTTTTCAATGATGGGATGCACCATTGCACCAATCTTCACACAGGTCCAGCCCCTGAAGGGTCTTTTCTGCCTGGTTGTGGCCCTCAGATCCTCTATATTTTCATGCAAAAGCATGTCCTGGTCTTCCAGATCCTCAGCCCCCCTGGTTCTCTGGTTCCATACACATACCCAGAGCAGCCATCTGAAATCTGGTCTGCATATTCAAGAGATTTCTTCATTCTTCTAAAGCCTTGATTATTTTGCTCTGGCTGCTCTTGCTGAGCTTTTGAGTGGGTCACTTATCTGAATTAGCTTGATTAATGACAGAGCCCAGACACCAAGCTCCTCAGCCTCTTCAAGCGATCTTTTCCATGGAGCATTTACAGTGTTTCATTCTCTTTTGCTGCAGACAAGCTTTTCTCTCAGCTGTTAGATGGGAGCACACAGGCTACAGGTACATAGACAATGTTCAAGTAGGTCAAGGAGTTCCTCAGCTGATGAGAACATTTCCCTGGCTGAACATAGGAAATTACAGACTAATCTGTTGCAGGTGTTGAGGTCTCCTCAGGTCTGGAATCCTGCAGCACCTTCTTCCTTCTCCTCCATGTGCCTTGTCATTGACAGTGTACAGCAATGCCAAGGTCTGATGCTTGGTGTCTCCTGTGCCTTCTGCAGGTTGCCCTGCCTTTTCGGCTGGGGTTTACAGCTTCCTTTTTCTTTCCCTCTGTTGCAGCATGACCTTCAGCACCAATTTTCCTGCACTGTCCTGCCCTCCCTCCCCAGCCTGTGCCTGTGTCATGACAGGGCAGGTTTGCAGAAAGTCTTTTGGTGCCAACCAGGTCTTTGGTGGAGGGAAGAACTTGGGCTGAGCTGGCTTGACTCCACGTGCTGGTGTTGAGTATCATTCAGGTGGGAGTTTTCAAGCAAAAGAAGGCTGTTCCTTGTGTGGGGCTGCAGGAGAGGGGGGTCATGCCCTTGGGTTGAGGTGCACCTCTGCATGGAGCTGTAGCCACCTTGATCTTCTCAAGACGAGAACTGAAGCAGAGGCTAGAAACTATGTGAGGCAGCTGATCCAGAGCCTCCTTGAGTTCAAATGTAACCACTCCTGGCCTCTGAGCTCATACTAGCCGTTGCAGAAAGGCAGCTGCAGGAGTAAAGCCCTCTGGGTGTGTGTGAGGAGCAGGGGTGGTCAGTGCTGGAGGGTGGGCTTCCAGAACTGCTCTGGAGCTGGGATGGAGACTGGGGCATGAGGAGCTACTGTGCACACTGCCGCAGTTCATCTCAGGGGAGATAAATCACCCTGGAAAACATTCTCCTTTGTTATGATAAGTCTGTTATTTCACCCAGCACTGATAGTGGAGAATCTTTTCTCCACCCAGCCATCCATTATTGAATTGCTGCACAAGGGAGCCACGTGAATCCTCCTCATGGCCACCATGGCTCAGCCCAGAGCGGGTTTTTCTGCTGGCTTGGCAAAGATCAAGCATCATCTGCTGCTGCTACCTTGACCAGCCCCTGCTTGCTTCTTCCTTTGGTAGAACATGTCTGGCAGCTGACGTCTTCTCCAGTCCAAAGGCACCAGTTGGCACCAGTGGCCATGCTGGTTATTCTGGCTTTATTCTTCAGCTGGAAATGTCTTTCTTGTCTTGGAGGCTTGGGAGGACCAGGGACGTCAAATCAACACTGGAAACCCCTTCAAAGCTCTGCATAGCTGTGTGATCTGGGGCTAATGCTTCTTTCAACTCATATAAAGTTGCTCTGGTCCCTCTCCTGGTGATGAATCACAGTGTGCATCACAAAACAGATGTCCTGGTGCAATCACATAGTCCTTGTCATTTCTTGGGGATCACCAAGAGGGAAAATGCAGGCATGAAAGGCACAGGTTGAGGAGTGGAGCCCTAAGCTCTGCTTTCCACCAAACCATAATGAAACCTTGGCCTGTAACCACCTAAGAAAGGAGAGGGTGGGAGAAATGGTCCACAAAGCCCCACCAACAGCTGCCACTGTTCCAGGCAGCAGTGACATTCTGGGGATAGGCAAAGCTGGCTGGCTCAGTCCAGGCACTAAAGCAGTGACTGCAGCCCACTCGGAGAAAGCAGCAGAGAAATGTGTGCAGGGGGAGCCAACAGCTGCCTCCTTGTCCCTTTTGTACAGCTCCAGCAAAATCCAGCTCTGGAGACCTGGGAGGAAGGAGGTGATGTGGGCAGCTGGGGTCCCCCGGCTATCCTGCCCTGCCCTGTGTTCTATGCCCAATCTCGAGGCTCAAGCTGTGTCTGCACTCCTCCAGCAATGAACAAGACTTGCCAGCCCGGTCCAGCACCAGAGGAGAGCAAGCTCACAGCTCTGTCACCATTAGCACCTCATGGGCAGCCAAATTTCCCTGTGCTGCTGGTGACCTGGAGGCACACTGGAAGCAGCAGGGTCTCAGTGGGCAGCTGGTTTACATCTTCTCAGCTTGTGCGGGGAAGAGACCAGCTCTGCATGGCTGCCTACCTTGTCCTGATGAACTCCCAGCTAAAAGCCTCCAGAAAAGGCACAGAAGTATTAATTAACAGCTCAATTCCCAAACTACCTTGAGCACTATCTCAAATGTGCTCCCTCTGTGACATTACAAACTGCGTTGGGCTGGGAGGCTTCCCTGCAGGAAGGTGGTTGTCAGCTCCTGCTCTTTGGCCTCTTTGCATTCCCAGCTTGATTTGAGGTTGAGTTGTAAATTGAAGTCGAACTCCCTATTAAAGGCTAATTCAGTTAAATACTGCTCAGCTTTACTGTGTCATGGGATCTGAGAGGCTGAGAGGTTAGGCAGTTTGCATCACGTCCAAAACAGCTTTTTAAGCCTGAAACTCCATTTACATTCAGAGCAGCAATGCAGGGGAATGGCCAGTCTTGGGGGAAAGCAAAAGCCACGCTTGATGGGCATTTGGCTTTGGTCCTTTCTTGCATTGAAATATTCCCCAGACGTTGGGTCTAAGATACAAAGGGTTGGATGATGCCTCAGGCGAATTGTTCTAGAAGGAGATAATATCTCCTCTCAGCAGTTTTCCCAACCCAGGCTGCTTAAGGTCATTGGAGAACTTCACTTGCACATGTTCAAACTCCTCCTTCGTTATCATCCATCAAATCCTCCATCCTCGCCTGGCGCCTCTGATACCCACTGCGGCCGGTGCAAAGCCACCCAGCTTAATTGGGACCTCAGGGAAGCTGTTCCCGTTCTGGAGCCTGCACTGCTTTAATTAATGGATAAAGTACTCCATGAATAAGAAACCCTTGACTAACTCCCACTTTTACCATCCCCCCACATGCTTCTCCCTGGTAATTTGGAGCAATGCTTTGTGATGGTCCATGCAGAAGACAACTGCTGCTCGTTTTCTGCAGGATCAGTGTGCCAATGAGGAGGAACTCAAATGCTGGGAGATGGCAAAACACTTAAACACCCACGTGAGCAGCTGAGTGGTCCTCAGGGTAGCTCCTTGGTTTAAAGCCAAGCCTGGATCCAAGTGCTGCAAGGGATTTGCCCCAAAGGGTGAGGAAACGGCAGTTTTGAGGTGAAGCTGTTTAATCTGGGATCACCTGCGACGAAAGAAAGGCGTCTGAGAAGCATAAGGTTTGAAAGAATTCTGCTGGGTTTCTTTCTTGAGGCAGGGTTTCAGTTCTGGGGACAAAATGCAATCAGGAATGCAGCTGATCCAGGTACTGGCATCCAGAACGGGCTCGCAGTGCCTTCCCACTGTGCCTGGATTCTCCCTGGTAGCCCCAGCTAAACCAGCAGCACCAGACAGTGTGGGCAGGCAGAGACTGTGCTTTTAATTAGGTTAAATTAAATTTATGACTGATCCTTTATTAATGGTGGAGAAGCCAGGACAAACAGTTTGTGTGGGGAGCAGGGGTGCGGGGAAGGATGCTGGGCAGGGACAGGGAGGTGATGCCCTGGTGTGTGGAAGCTCCTTCTGTAGGAGCACACTGGTGTCAGCGCTAACTGCTCATGACAAAGTGACACAAGAGTGGGGCAGAAACTGGGAAGCACTGTGGCAAAATCTGGGTTCTTGTTCCTGAGGATTTACGAAGGTGGCTGCCTGTGACATGAGAGAGGCTTCATCTTTTTCTCTTTGCCTTGGCAGTTTTGGGTCAGTTTAATAAGACAGAAGACAAAAGGAAACACCTTTCAAGGAAGCTGATGCCACATTGGTGACAGTTTGGGAAATCACAAGCTTTGCTCATGAGCAGTTGTGCTGCTGGTGAGATGGAAAAAGCAGGCTGGGATGCCTCGCAGTCGTCACTGTTCTTGCCCTGGATTGGTGAGTGGATGCTCTGACACCAGCGTTAAATCAAAGGTGACGTGGGAAGATGGAGGAAGAAGTGAATAAAGAGTGTTGTTCCAGGATGCAAGGAGGGTGCTGAGACCTGGGTGCAGTGGTGATAGAGCAAGGGAAAGAGGGGAGAGAAGCAGAGACGGGCTCTGCAGGCACAAGGAACAAACCTTTTCAGTAAATCAAAAGCAAACTTGCTGCTGACACCGCTTTCATCACATGGACTCTTCCCTAGGAGCTCAATGTCTGGCCCCACATCTGCTCAGCCACTGGCTGCTCCATGCTATCCTCTGCCACGTTGCCCAGCCCTGGATTGAGGGGACCTCCAAATACCTCTGACCCTTCCTCCTCCATTTAATTCTCCATTCCTTGCAGGAGCTGTGGGCAAGACTTCACTCGTGCCTGACCAGCCTCATATTTCGATGTTTCCTCCTTTGAAGCACTGCCAGTGTGATGAATCAGGCTCTGTCAGGAGCTATTTCCTTAGAGGACAACTCTGTCTTGGCTGGTGTTCTGATGTCCAGCAATGGTCTGTTGCTGCTGTGGGCAGGGTGAGATGGGCAAACAGGCAGCGCTGGGTGCAGCCAGCTTTGCTACACCACAATGAACCCAAGCCAGGGCTACAGTAGATGCTCACTCCTTCTAAGAGGTAGGGACTCAAAGCCTTGACAAAGTGGAGAAAGGTGTTCCTTTTTGATGTCCTTAGTTGCAGTGGGAAGGAGAAGGGTGCTGTGCACCTTGGAGGACCATGGTGTGGTGGGTGCAGGCATGGAGGGCTGCTTCACTCTGCTGATATATCCCCACCAGCCAAGGACTTGCTGGCCCAGCTGCTTTGTAGACACCGACATTGAAGTATCTGTTTCATTTATAACACTTTGGGGTGAAACTGGAGCGTGGATGGGGGAGCCAACAGCATGTGTGGTGACTTAGAGTGGTTTCATTTCCACAGCTCAACACTCACAGCACCTAGCTGTCCTGCTGTGTTTAATTTCCACTTGTGTGTGTGTGTGTGTGTAGGTGAATGCTACTCTGGGGCAATTGACCACACATTATTGTCACACACTCTGCCAGGGAACTCATCTTTTCCCACCAGCATCCAGTGCAGATGCAGACCAATTTCAGTGGAGCAGCCAACGGCTGATGCAGCCAAACATGCTCCAGCAGCACCTCACCGTGTTTTGACCACCACCAAAGTGCATCCAACGAGCTGTGCCACAGCTCCAAACAGGGAGGAAAAAAGAACATGCATTACTAAATGGCTTTTTCTTTCCCCTGCCCCAAGCCCCACTGCTGTGTGCAGCGCTGAGTCTGGAAGTATAAACTGACCTTTACGAGGCAAATGCAGTTTGAGCAGGAAACGTGGATGTGGGAGAAGAGCAGTGGCCCAGTCATTAACCAGCTGCTCTTGTTTGGGTATCTCTGTATGTCCTTTTTCTGCACAAAAGGTTAGGAATCCAAAGCTTTTTAAATAATTTATATTGTTCATTTCTCTCTTTTTGGCCTCAGTTTAGAGAGCTGTTCACTCAGTACAGCTTGGGGCTGAGCTGTTAGCTAAGGCCGGAGCTCTCGGAGGAGTTCTGGCTGGCTGCTCAGCCAGACCCAAACCCCAGGGCTTTGGGTTTCTCTGCCCTGGTTGAGTGGACTGAGTGGCACCTTGGGTGAGAAGCAGAAGGGAGATAGTCTCACAGATGCGTTTGCAACCCCAGGATCTGCACAGAGCCAGTCCCTGACCACTCATCAACCTGCTGGAGAGGGAGTCCAGCCTGGACAAGGTCATTCTGCACAGGCTGCTGGCTATCCTGGCCCTTTAGCACCCACAGCTCCTCTGGCTCTGCTGCACCAGCTTCTCTCAGAAAGCTGAGGTTTGTTTACTCTGTGCCAATTTATTTCATTTTCAGTTCAAAATACAAAAAGCACGTGGGCTATAGCAACATAATTTGCAGCCTGCTGATTAATAATACAGCTGACGGAATGAAATTGGGCTGCACGCTGAAAATGCTGAGGAAAGCTGAAATTTGGGAGCAGCGTGTGCACGTGGGGTAGGCAGCCTGCAGCATGGAGGCTGCCCAGGCCAGAAACACTGCTTCCTTTTCTGTTGCCTCAGTCAAAAAACTCCTGAGGCAACTGATGAGGGGGAGACACGTGGGGGCTGGGCTAGGTGGTACTGGAGATCTCTTCCCACATAAACGTTGGGGTATTGAAAGGCTGGAAATGGAAAGGTGTCCAGAAACAGACAACAGAGCTGCTGGGAAAGGGACACAAGGGTGATGGGGAGGTGCTGAGGGTTCTAGGGGTGTTCAGCCTGGAGAGGAGGAGGCTGAGGGGAGACGGGAGCACTCTTGGGCAACTCCCTGACAGGAGGCTGTGGCAGGTGGGGGTTGATCTCTTCTATCATCCAATAAGTGACAGGACAAGATGAAACAGCCTCAAGTTGCATCAGGAGAGGTTTAAATTGGAGATAGGGAACAATTTTCTCTCCAAAGGCCTGTCCAGCCCTGTCCCAGGCTGCCCAGGGCAGTGATGCAGTCCCCATCCCTGGAGGGATCCTGAAGCCATGTGTCTGTGGGGCTGAGGGACATGGGTTAGTGGTGGCTGTGGCAGTGATGGGGCAATGGTTGGACTCAATGAGCTTAAAGGGCTTTTCCAACCTCAACAATTCATGATTCAGTGATAAATTATCGTGTTGTTCCTCACAAGCACAAGAAAGCAAGAGTAAGATGGGAAATCTTTAGAATGCAGAGCAACTCCTAACAATATTTCCACCTATGCAGAGAGAAAGCAACCTACAAGGTGCTGATGAATAAAAGCGTGGTGTGGGTTTGTTGTGGGTCCTGAGATGCTGCCAAAACCCAGCAACTGGCCTCTGGAAACGTGGCCTCTTTTACACCATTTTATGGAATTAGCTATGAGAAAAGGAGTCTTTATTCTCTGCCTATTGTGTACAGGTCTGCAAAAGCATCAGTGATTCACCCCGGTCTGTGCTACCTTAGGTCTCTAGTAGAAAACCAACTGACGTTTTACACCTTGTTCCAAGGGCTGACAAAGCATCATGGGCTGTGTCAGAAAAAAAGTGGCATTACCTGTGTCAAAAAGGATGCTCTGAACATGCCACATCCAGCGGGCAGTGGCGGTTCTGCAGTGGCTCCTGCCACTCCACTGAGCCCACATCTGGCAGGGTGTTGCTGAAACTCATTCCTACCATACACACTCAGATCCTGTTTGTTTCAGCAGCTAGCAATTTAACTTCCTAAACACGTTGGAGAAGCCCTGTAATTGCAGAGAGAACAGTGTTAAACGTACATGTATCACAGAATCACAGACTCACAGAAGGTTAAGGGTTGGACCTAAAAGCTCATCCAGTGCAACCCCGCTGCCAGAGCAGCACCACCTGTAGCAGGGCACACAGGAACCCATCCAGCTGGATTTGAATGTCTCCAGAGAAGGAGCCTCCACAGCCCATCTGAGCAGCCCCTGCCAGTGCTCCCTCACCTCAACAGGGAAGAAACTATTCCTTGTGTTTCTTTGGAACCTCTTCTGTTCCGGCTTGTCCCTGTTTCCCCTTGTCCTGTCACTGGCCATCACTGAGAACAGCCTGGCTCCATCCTCCTCACACCCACCCTTGACACACTTGTAATAAAACCCGGTGGGTTTTGGCTTCTTTGCCTATGGAAGGGGTGAATTTCAGTCTCTGAAGAAAACATTGCACGTGCTGTGATTTGATAATAAAAACGCCCCCTCTCTCAAGGAAAATAAGTGTTGGAAAAGGGGAAAGCAGAGAAAATCAGCTTTTTTTCCTGAAGGCATTCGCCAGTCCCAGCAGGAAAGCTGAACTGAGAGGTTTCAGCCAGGACTGATGCTACACCTTGCTGCGTTGGCCTTACCTCTGCTTTTGACTCTCTCACACAGGATTAAAACCCACCTCATGGCACGGTGGAGAAAAAGAAGAGATTCTTACAGCTGTCGTTACTGCCACACGCTTCAGGCAACAGTGTGCCTGCTTTGATCAATTGCACCGGGTTCCTCCTCACCAATCACCAGGAAATTGATGTAAACACACAACGCAGATTGAGAGCTTTGCTTCTCCCCGCTTAAAAAGAGACACAATTCCCTGTTCCTGAAGATGCAGCACAGGCCCGTGGTTATCTGTCCAGCTTCCCTAGTGTCTAACTCAATCACTTATCCTGTTAGCCTCCCATCTCCGTTCATCCTGCTTGTAAACACAGCCCCTTGCACCATTACACACCCACAGGTGCCATTTATGGCACACACACAGGACGGGATTTCCACTCGCTGTTCTTGGCAGCTTCATGATGATGAGGAGATAACTTATAGCTGCCTGGAGTTACTGCTGCTGTCTCTCGTTGGTGTCTGGGACTGATCCTGCCAAGCTGTGGTGCTTGTTGCTAGAGTGTTGTGAGAGCTGCTCCACGACACCATTCACAGCCCTGACAAGAGTTTGTTTGTTCACGTGGCGCCGCCCCAGGGACGACCACCAAGGTCCTGCGAGATGCTGACCAATGCTCTGGTTTTCTGAAGCTCCACTGGTATCCAGCCTCTTCACCAAAACCAAACGCTTCTCGACCAAACCAGTGCCTATAAACCAAACGGCTCAGAATACAGCAATGTGTTATATGAATGAGGGTTTAGAATTTCCGAGTTTAATTCAAGCTAATGACTTTATTGGATAGGAAAGCAAAACAGCGCTGGGCGGCCTGGGGACTACAATCCCACCACGGCTTGCAAATGTTCGGTCCTTTATTTCCCTCTTCTTAGCTGATGTAATACTCAGTAATGCCCTGGTGGTCTCCTCGCTTTGTAGCTTCTCAGCTTCAGGGTTGTTCCTCTCATGCTTTTCTTGTCCTTTGTGCTTGATTTGATCAACAATTAATCGCCAACAAACTATTACACCCCCCTCCGTCTCCTCTTTCTCCACTTTGGTTGTGATAAAACCTTAAAGCAAGGTGCCAGCCAACAGTCACATTTGAGAATATCTTTGCACAAACACCCTCCTTCTCCTCCATCAAACTCTTTCCAGGATGCCTTTTGTTGTCCCTGGCTGTGTGTTTCTCACCTGTGTCGACCAGGGGAATAATCTGCACACTTGTCTTTGAAAGGCAGTGGGAAGCAGCACCCACACTCACAGTGATGTGGAGCACACAAAATTGGTTTCCCTGGGAGGTTTTAACAATAACTGTTAATTCTCCTATTCCTCTTTCTTCTCTCTGGTATTTTTCCCCTTGCATTCACAGGCATAAGCACCAATTCTGTACCTTCCCGCTCACGGGGTCACTGCGTGGGAACATTCATTTTTATCTTAGACGGCGTTTAACAGTCGAGTGGTCTTGTTACAGATTACTATACCACCAAAAACTGTTTATACACCTTCATTTCCTCCCGTGTAATTCCCTGAGAGTTTAATTTACCGGACCGTTTTCTCTTTTATTTTGTTCTCACCGCTCCCCTTGCAGAAGATGCAGCAGGCTTGGTTCTTTCAGCCCTAACAAAGCAGCGTGCTTGTCTGGAAGGGGATCAATAGCTATCGAACTATCACGCTTCCTCCACTTAGGCTGTTGAGGCAGTTTCCTTTAATTGTTCTTTCACACTGTAAATACAGCGTATGGTGAATTTTCCCCCCCGCCCCCCGTGAAGGCTGCTCAGTGGGGTCATGCCACCCAGGAATGCAAAGACTCCAGGTACCTCAGACCCTTGGGGCATTGCCACAAATCTCATACACCTTTCTGCTTGGGAAAGACCCCACTTCAGCAGGGATAGACCTGAGGAAGGGACAGCCAGGAGGATGTGGCTTTGCTCCAGGGCTTCCTGGCTGGTCCCGCAGGCTGGTGCGATGCTGGCATGGTGCAGACCTGGAAACCACACACCTTAGAGGAGGGGAAGGGCAGGAAGCCCAGCCAGGTTGTCTCAGTGTTGGGAGTGAAAGGGTTCAGCCCAAGTCCACCATCCTGTGCTGGGAAGGGTGCCTGGTGGTTGGGGGCTGGGAGGGAGTTCAACCACCAGCTCTTCACAAGGACCATGGACAGGAGGGAAACAGATGATCTTGGCAACTCCCACAGTGACTGGCCTGGGGCAAACAAGGACACGTACAAGGCAAGGTACGGTGACAGCAGCCAGGCAGGAGGAAGGTGGGGAGGTGGGGAGCAGATCCCCTCAGGCAGCTTCTCCCGGGGATGGTGAGGGGGAACTGGATCTCCTCAGGCTGCTCCTCCCAGGGATGGCGACGATTACCGCGGGGGATCGGATTCCCTCAAGCAGCTCCACACAGAGACTGGCCCGGGGTGGACATGACACGGGATCCCGGGGCCGCATGGGCAGGTGTGGGCAGCCGATGCCCTCGGGAGGCTTCTGCCAGCGGCGGTGAGGGGGAACCGGGCGGGGGGACGCCCGGGGAGCAGAGCCCCTGAGGGGTGCTCCCGGGGATGAGGGGCAGCAGATCCCCTCAGGGGCTGCTCCTGGCCGCGGGCAGCAGATCACCTAAGGGGCTGCTCCTGGGGATGAGGGGCAGCAGACCCTCTGAGGGGCTGCTCACGAGGATGGGGTGCAGCCGTGGGCAGCGGATCCCCTGAGGGGCTGCTCCCGGGGATGGGAGGCAATCGCAGGCAGTGAATCCTCTGAGGCGCTGCTCCCGGTCCGGGGAGCACCAAAAGCCCTGAGGGGCCGCTCCGGGGACGGGGGACAGCGGATCCCCTGAGGGGCCGCTCCGAGGACGGGGGACAGCGGATCCCCTGAGGGGCTGCTCCGAGGACGGGGGGCAGCGGATCCCCTGAGGCGCCGCTCCGGGGACGGGGGCAGCGGATCCCCTGAGGGGCCGCTCCGGGGACAGGGGACAGCGGATCCCCTGAGGGACTGCTCCGGGGCCGGGGGGCAGCACATCCCCTGAGGGGCCGCTCCGGGGCCGGGGGGCAGCGGATCCCCTGAGGGGCCGCTCCGGGGCCGGGGGGCAGCGGATCCCCTGAGGGGCTGCTCCGGGGACAGGGGACAGCGGATCCCCTGAGGGGCCGCTCCGGGGCCGGGGGGCAGCGGATCCCCTGAGGGGCTGCTCCGGGGACGGGGGACAGCCGCTCCGGGGCCGGGGGGCAGCGGATCCCCTGAGGGGCCGCTCCGGGAATGGGGGGCCGCGGATCCCCTGAGGCGCCGCTCCGGGGCCGGGGGGCAGCGGATCCCCTGAGGGGCTGCTCCGGGGACAGGGGACAGTGGATCCCCTGAGGGGCCGCTCCGAGGACGGGGGGCAGCGGATCCCCTGAGGGGCCGCTCCGGGGCCGGGGGGCAGCGGATCCCCTGAGGGGCCGCTCCGGGCTCGCCCCCTCCCCGCCCCTCCCCCTGCAGGTGGCTCCCGCGCGGCGGCCGAGGCCGGTGTGTGACGTCACGGCGGGGGCGGGCGCGGTGCCGGTGCGCGGAGCCGGGCCGGGCCATGGCGGAGCGGAGCGGCTCCGGTAAGTGCGGCGTTCCGACACCCCGCCCGGGCGCCGCTCCCGCTCCCCCCGCGCCGGTGCGGCCGGCTTGAGCCCGCCCGGGGCCGGCGGTGAGGTGGTTCGTGGCGGGAGAGCGACGCGGCGCGGGGTGAGGCGCGGAGGGCGGCGGTCGCGGAGGGGCTCTGCGGGAGCGGGTTCGCTGCCGGGGCGCCCACTCCTGCCCCGTGCGGGACGGGGCTTCGGGCCGGCAGCGGGGAGCCCGCCTGAGGGAAAGCCGTGCCTGGAACCGGCCGGCGGTGCCGGTGTCGCCTCGCCCTTCCCCGGGGCTCAGCCGCCGCCGGGCCTGCCGGAGACCCCCTCCCCGGAGCGGTGGGCTCACAATGGCCGGGACGCCCGCAGCGCCGCTCTGCCGCCCGGCGGGACGAGTGGATCGCGGATGCGCTTGCTCCTCTCCGGTTTGGTACATGCTTTATGTGTACATCCATACAGACCCGTGGGCTCGCACAGCGCAAACCTGCGCACCGCCGAGCTGGCGTCAGCCTGCCCGGCAGGTCCCCGCTCTCCTTCCCCGCGTCTCGAGGAGGAAACCCGCTTCTCTCCCTCTTACCCCCTCCAAGGCAGGCTGCCTTTGCTGTCGGTCTGGTTTATTTATTGCTCGTCTGGACTGGACCCTCGGGTGTGAGAGCGTGCGCCGGGGATGGCGGGCGGCAGCGGGCCAGGCGTGCGGAGCATCAAACGTGCCCAGCGTGTAGTGAACGCGCGCTCGCCTTGCGGGACACGGCACCTCGGGAGGGTTCGCCCCCGGGCTGAGGTAGTGTGGATACCAGAAAGAGGGGAGAAAAACCCGGCCCCAGTGTCCCAGCAGCTCTGACAGCCTGTCAGTGCTTTGCCCAGCTCTGTCATCCAGCCCCGAGGTGTTGGAGAGCGGGGGTAAGGGGAGAGGAGCCCCTCCGGGTTTTCTGTGCATCCAGAACTCGTCTCTTTCTGGGTATCGGAAGTGTGTGAGTACCTCTGCGACCTGTCCCTCGAGTCTGTCTTGTGTCTGTGTGCTTGGGTGATGTCATGGACAGAGAAGGTGCTGCGAAGTATCAAGGGTTTCTCTTGACAAAGCAGCTGGCTTGGTTTTAGAGACACAATGCAGCTGAGAAGGGTTTCAGTCCCTGCATTCAGCTCTGTGTTTCTTGCCCCTCGCTGTTAATTAGGCATGCCTAATCCTACCTGGCGGTGGGAACTTCCCAGGAAACACAGACTGCTTTTCCCTCTCCTGGTCTGCAGCAGGAGCCCAGCCTCCTGCAGAACGAGGCTGGGGGACAGTGACATCATTTTCACTACCTTGGGCACAGTCAAAGCATGCAACTGAAACTCGGATTTGCTGTGCACTTTTCGTGTCCTGGATGGACATGCGTCCATCAGATTGAAGGCTG
This sequence comes from Colius striatus, assembly GCF_028858725.1. Taxonomy (NCBI): domain Eukaryota; kingdom Metazoa; phylum Chordata; class Aves; order Coliiformes; family Coliidae; genus Colius; species Colius striatus. Next base: position 85,838,578 of record NC_084790.1, read on the forward strand.
ACAAAGAAGCCCCGTGGAGGGATGGATGTGTGTGAAGGATTGCAGGAGAAAAGGAGACCAGGACTGTAGCAAGGATGTTGCAGGAGCTGGGGCTGGGATTACATGTAATATTTTGAGATTAAATATCACACCCAGAAGGTAAGGATCAGCATTCCCTCTCCCTGCAAACGATGAAAGGGTAAAGGGATGTGACAACCCATGTACTGTCAATTGTCTTGTACTTGGGAGATCACCACTGCCCGGCCTCTGTCTGGCTTTGGAGCTGAAGCGGAGGGAAAATAAGGCTCACTGCAGGCTTTTCCCTCCTCCTACTGAGCCCAGCCTGTTAGTGAGGACTGTTGGGGACTGACATCCCAAACAACCTGTGTTCAGAAAGGAGCATCTCATCCATCTCGGGTTCTTCAGCCTGAGTGCTTCATACAGATGATCTCTGTTTATCTCTTCTTTATACCTAGAACAGAGAGACAAAGACCTGCCTCCAGCTGCTACACTACATTCTCTTTGTGCTTCTGCCTCCTGGGTGATGGGTGACTTGGGAAGTGTCGTGGTTTGGCCCAGCCAGCACAGCAGCACCACGACAGCCTCTCACTCGCTGCCCCCATTCACCCCCACCCTCGTTAGCATGGCAGAGGCCCCAGTGAAATGGGAGTAAAAAGATCACCAAGGTTGTTGTGGATGGAGACAAGGGCAGGGAGGGCTGGCTGCCAGTTACAGTCCTGGGCAAAACTGACTCCAGTGCTCGACTGAGAGGGGACAGTAGGAGAGTTTATTCTACAAGAAACAGAATGGAATGAAAGCAAAAAGGGAGGAGGATGATGAGAAAATTACACCCAGCACTTTAAGATCTCCCTCCCCCATCCCTCCTTTCTTCCCAGGCCCAGCTCACTGCTCCCCAGATCTCTCCCTCCTCTCCCCTCAGCGGCTCAGGGGGGCAGGGAGTGGGGGATGTGGTCAGTCTCTCACAGATGGGCTCTGCTGCTTCTCTCTGCTCAGAGGAGGACTCCTGGCATCCTTCCCCTGCTCCAACACGGGGTTCTTCTTAAAAAGTGATTGTGGAGGCATGTAATTGTCTCAGCCCCAGCAGTGGGTCTGGCTCAGAGCTGGGGAGAGTTGCGAGCAACTTCTTACAGGAGCCATCTTTACAGCCCCTTCCCCCTTACCAGAAAAGGCTGTCATGTCAAACCATAGCAGGAAGGCAAAATTGCCAGAATTAGCATTATGAGCCAAAATTACCTTTCATTTTCCCAGGTGATGTGAGGCAGCTCACTTGCAGTTGAAGGAGTTACGATGGATGTTATTTGCTTTCCCTCACTTGGGCATCTAAAAGTGTCTAGTTTGAGCTGCCCATGACTAAACAGAGGGGAAGGGCATCTCTTGAACCCTATGTTAAGCCTTTCAGGATGCTGGTTCTGAGTTGACTATCTGAGTTGGAAAGACCTAAATACAAATACGATGAATCTCACCCAACTCTTGCAAACCTTGTTTTTTAGCCCTTTTGCCTTGATCTATCCTTTTTTTAGCACGACCCTGCTGTTCTCCTACGCTCAGGCCTTTTCTGAGGCATAAATAGTGCTTCTCAAACTTTCTACATCCCCAGGTGGGAGGTGTTGCAGAAACACAACTGCAGGGAGGCATTTGCAGCTCATCCTCTTGCAGACACAGAAGGTTGGGTTAAAAACCAGCCAGTTAATTTTGTTTTAATGGCTCTAAGCAACGGTGAGCTCCCCCTCTACCTTCCTCCAATGCCTTGTGCCAACATTTAATTGCTCTCACTCTGGGGAGATGCTATCTCCTTTCAAGGTTGAACTTATCAAGCTTCGACTTGCAGAGGGGGGGGATGTCGTCATGCCCTTGTCACAAAGGCGAATTGTCACTCCCAGCTCCTTGCCCAGTGATCTGGTCACCCCTTCCCCTGCTTCTCGGGAGCCCGAAGTATCTGAGGTGCTGTAACCACATGCTGAAAGGCTTCTGCTCCATCTTTTATTTTTTGTTGGGACCTCATGAGTGTTACTCCATTGTCCAGGTGCCAGTCTGGATGCAGCAGTGACCTTGGTGATGCCGTGTGTTGGTATGAGCTTGCTCTCTGACTTCTAATGGATGTGTTTCCCTTTTGTTTTGGCTTTGCTCTGACTGTGCATGCAGAAGAGATGCCCCACACTCATAGAATCATAGAATGGTAGGGGTTGGAAGGGACCTTTAGAGATCATCCAGTCCAACTCCCCTGCAGAAGCAGCTCCCACCTAGATCAGGTCACGTAGGAACATGTCCAGGTGGGTCTTGAAGACCTCCAAGGAAGAGACTCCACAGAATTACAGAATCTTAAGGGCTGGAAGGGACCTTGAAAGCTCACCCAGTGCAACCCCCCTGCCAGAGCAGCACCACCTAGAGTAGGTCACATAGGAACTCGTCCAGCTGGGGTTTGAATGTCTCCCTTAAAAGAGATTCAACAACCCATCTGGGCAGCCCCTTCCAGAGCTCTGTTACCCTCACAGTCAAGAAATTCTTCCTTGTGTTTCTCTGGAACCTCTTGTGTTCCAGTTTATACCCACTGCCCTTTTGTCCTGTCATTGGCCATCACTGAGCACAGCCTGGCTCCATCCTCCTCACACCCACCCTTTACATATTTGTAAACATGAATGAGGTCACCCCTCAGTCTCCTCCAAGCTGAAGAGCCCCAGCTCCCTCAGTCTTTCATCACAAGGGAGATGCTCCACTCTCTTCATCATCTTGGTGGCCCTGGGCTGAAATCTTTCCAGCAGCTCCCTGTCCTTCTGGAACTGAGGGGACCAGAACTGGACACTATATTCCAGATGGGCAGCCTGGGCCAGGGCTCCATCACCTTCACAGTAAAATAGTTTTTTCTTATGTTTAAATAAAACTTTTTGTTTTCATAGAGTCATAGAATGGTGGGGTTGGAAGGGACCTGGAGAGATCATCTAGTCCAACCCCCCTGCAGAAGCAGGTTCACCTAGATCAGATTGCATAAGAACATCTCAAATCCTTTTCTGGCTTGGGCAGAGATCTCTTTTGTGGCCACTTCTATTACTTTACTATGTGAAAACATGGTCCGTTGGACTCTGACCTCCACTGAGGTGCTTTTGTTCTCTCTGCAGCTGTCATCAACCAAGCATCCATTAGTTACTGTTTGGTTTTGGGTTTTGTTTTGTCACAGGTTTTTATTTAATATAATCTCCCAGAAGGAATCACAGGTGAGACTGAGCAGGGATAAAAATCCCTGAGGACTATGCCCAGATGCTGGTTTCCCTCCCTCGTTGTGCCCCATCCCACTGGGGCTGTATCAACACACACGTAGTGCCTGTGGGGTTTGTTAGACCTGGTGTCGGGTTGATCCTCAAAGTGTTACGTGCTTTGGAGGAATGCAGGCGAGTGCTGCGTTGAGGCAGTTGCCTGCGTCACGCAGCCCTGTTGGCTGTCAGAGGGAAGAAAATATGTCTTTTAAATAGAGCTAATTCCAGGAAACTCAGCTGGCTGATTGGAATAGTATTTTTAGTCTCTGGTTCATGTATTTACCTGGATTTTCTGTCCCGCTGTTCTAGCTGGAACTGACGCCAGGTTGCCTGTTGCTCCTGCCTTTCACTTTTAGTCCTGGCCTATAGCAACTACTCAAAGTCTCCCTGTGTTTTTAAAGGCTTTATTTTAGCAGATGCTTGGCAGCACTCTGTCACTGAGGGGTTTTAAGGCAGGTTATACAGGAGGTTGTTGGGAAGAACCCTGCTTTTGCACAGTGGGGTGCACGCAGTTTAATCTGTTGACCGAATTTCTCTCGTCCTCTTGGGTAAGTGTTTTATGCCAACCCCAATATCCCATTGGCAACACAAGTAATCCACTTCCAATTTTACTGACAGTACATAATACTGAATCCAGCTCTGTATTCCTGGCATGATTTAAAAGTGCCTTAATTTACAGATAATTCTGTTGGCTGTTTGGATTTAATGGATTCCTTTAGAGGTCCTCATCAGTCACCGACCCTGGATGTTTCTTTCGGTGACATCTCTTTTTCTTCTTCCTTTCCTTTGCCTTTTAGGAAGATCATGTTTCCATGCATTTTCCACATCTCATTTTTGCCAGAATGTTGTTTTCCCGTGTTTCAACTCTTGCTGCTTTTCTGGGTTTGAAACTTCTGGGGTCTTTGGTAGATGCTTTAAGTGAGTCCCTTACTCTCAGAGATGCCAACAATTGCTTGTGGCTTTGTAAAACGTGCCTTTTTAAATTTAGACACTGCTACCATTGTTTTGGTCTTGTAGTTTCTGTGACTAACACAAAGCCAGAAAGAAGCTATAATGGAACAGGACTTGCGTTAGACACAGCAGTTCATTTTGGCTTCATCCTTGTCACGTAGGTCTGCTGCTGCTCCATGGACAGTTAACACTGAAACGTGAGCTGCTCCGTGTGCCACCAGTGGCTTTACATCCAAAGACTTACTGGTGTGTTCCTTGGGTTTGGTATTGATTGTTCATGAGTTGCTTGCACTATGGTGTTTTTATTTGTCTCTCTGGTTGTATGTGTGTCGTGAATCGTGCTCTAGTGCAGCTTGAATGGGTAGAAGAGAATGAAATTTGATGCTTATGACCCACAGACGTGCAGAAAATGGCCTTTGAGGCCACTGCAGAAGAAAAACACATACCACATATAGTTTAACACGTTTAAGCACCGAATCTCTTCTTTTGTGGCTCGATATCTTCATACTCTCCTGACTGACTGCTGCACCTTGCAAGCCTCTTCTGCTTGCAGAAGCGATGCCAAGAGGTGCAGCCCAAGCCACTCTGTGGTTCCCATGATCCATGCTAAGGTGAGGCTAAACAGTCATCTGCTTCTAGGGCTTTCCGGGAAGAACTACATGTGAGGATTTACAGGAGCTGATCAGCCCTGCTGAAAGGTGCCAGGGTGACCTTGTGGGCTATCTGTGTGCACAGGAATGGGTCAGGAGCAGGACAAGCTCCTAAATCTCCCTGCTGAAAACCTGCCCTGTTTTGGAGGCTGCGGGAGGAATTAGCAGTGTGAGTTCCTGCAGCACTTTATCTGAGTTAAGCCTGTCTTTAAAAAGCAGTCGGCGTGGTTGTGCTTGGAACAAGCGGCTCAGTTTCTATATTATACACAACAGTCATCTCTGTAGGAAGCTGTCCAGCCCACGCCACTGCAGCAGCCCAGTGCTACACAGCTCTTCGTCTGCTTATCCTCGGGGTGCTCCCCAGAGGGAGGGAAGGAGATGGGGAACTTGAGGGAAAACCTTCCCAGACTGCTGTGTCAGAAGCAAACCCAGGTACGTGCGTGTTGCAGGGAAGCAGCTCGGCTTTGTCTCAGCTTCACTTCAGCATCTCTAGATTCAGGGAAGAGCAAACAACCACCCCCCTCACCCTGGGCCCATACCTGTTGGTGTCCATCTGTCCCAGCTACTCAGATTGTTTGCACAAGTTAGTTCTTGGCTACAGATGATTTTACAACAGTACTAATTACATGGTAACTGATAAACCTGTGACAATTAGCTATGTAAACTAAGATAAAAAGCCTCATCAAAAGTCATGTTTTCAGAGTACAAGCTGCTTCCCTCTGGAGGCTTTCTAAAGCCCTCCTGCTGAAATCCCTCCCTAAAAGAGACTACAGATGATCTCTGGACCCTGAGAAGGACTTGTTCCTAGTGGAGGCGAGGTGGGGCAAGGGAAAGGCTGTGTATCAGCTAGCGAGGCAGGAGCCTTCCTGGGAGGACTTGTTCCCCATCCCTCACTTTTGGATCCTTCTGGAAGGAGCTGGGGGTATCCCCATCCTTGCACTGCGTGCCCCTGCAAAGGATATGGAAGAAAATGCAGGCTGGATCATGTTTGCAGTCGAGATGGAATATCTTCCCATGTCTGTCAGGGTGGAATATCCTCCCACATCTGCCGTCACAGCACCAGTTGTACCCGGCCCCTCGCCGGGGCTGTGTGCTCCATTAACCCCCCCTGCCCTGTCCTGTGAAGTACGGAAAGTTCTGAACTATGAGAAAGTGCCTTTGGGTAGAGGTAAATTAAACCCTGGCCCGCTGTGAGGAGGCAAGGCTGGCAATGTGAATGTTGGAAGTAGGATTAAAATGACTTGGAGGACAAAGGTTAGGTGCTGGGCTTCTCAGGATCTGATTCATCTGGGACTGGTTCCAGTTAAAATCAGATCAAGAAGAATGGGAAGATGAAAAAAAACCAAAGTCCCAAACAAAACAAAACGTTTCTTTGCATTTCTGCCAATATTGCAGTGTGAAACATTGGGACTGGTTTGCATCTCTTCTACAAGCATTGAGTCTGACCCCAAGAGTATTGCAGAGAATTTCTTTCAGGAATTTCAGTTCTTTTGCTCTCTGGGATTTCTGCTTTCTCCCTGGTTCTCTGTGTATTTGGGGTGGTTTTTTGAAGTTGTATCAGCTTAAGAAAGCCTTTCCCCAGCGTAGTTTCTTTCCATATATCTCCCAGTCTGAGTGTGGTCAGAAATGCCATAAATTAGAAATAATGATGTGCTTTTTTAGGACGACACTAAGCCCAGAGCAGACTGCTGGTGTTTCAGTGAAGGCAGGCAAGTCTTGCTAAGGAAAGCTGAGAGCAGGGAATGAGTGAGCAGGGAGCTGGCAGAGAAGTAGGCTTATGGGGGAGCCAAAAAGGGGGTAGTCTCATGAAGCAGAAGTGTTTATGGGGTGGAGAGGACCAGGTCTTGCAGCTCCTGCCGTTGCTGCTGGATTGAAAAGGGATGCTGCAGGAGCGAGGCCAGATGTGCATACAGCTGTGTCATCAACGGCAGCCGGCTCTGTTCCACTCCTCTGCCACCATTTGCTGAACCTCAGTGAGATAAGTTTTAATGCAAAGCTGAAATTTCATGTGCCTGTTTCTCCTTCTTTTTCCTTTCTGATTTTGCTTTGCATTTGGGGTTCTTTGGCTCAAGGGACAAAGAAAGAAACGTGACGTTGGGTGATACTCTTGTGGCAATAATAAAGCTGGAGGTGTGACCCCGTGGCTGTGAAGGGATGACGGTGTGCACGGCATTATCAGTGAGCTGTCTCCTCATTCGCTTGAGTAGCGGACAGGGAGACCTCAGGTGGCATCTTGACAGGCTTTATGTTTGCCAAGTCGGTATTTACCAGTAATATCAAGGGTTGATAGGGGCTGATGTCACATTCCAGCTTCACCAGAGTCTTTTCTGCACTTCTTATTAGACGAGGGCTCATTCTGCTTGTTTAAAAAAGAAGACAAAAGTTACGAGAGAAATCAGATGGCTGCACCCACTCCCAGAAGACCTGCTTGACTTTAAACACGACAGACGTCCGTGCCATCTGCGTGCCTCTTTGGGGACACGTTTTGCCCGGGGTTAGCAATTGCATCGCTGCATCCCCTGATGTGAAGGCAGGTGAGCAGGCAGAACAGCTCGGCGCCAGCAGCCTCAGATTGCTGGTAAATACCAACTGATGAACAAAGTATATTTGTTCATCTAGTGCAGAGAGTGCTTTGCTGAACTGGGTGAGGATGACGGAGTCACAGGCAAGATTGCTAGTGGTGTTCATTGGGCTGGCAGAAGGGAGTTTGATCATGATGCTTGAAGGGCCTTCTTTTATTGTATCCAGTTCTGGGCTCCCCAGCTCAAGAGGGACAGGGAAGTGCTGGAGAGAGGCCAGCACAGGGACACCAAGATGCTGAGGGGACTGGAGTATCTCTCAGATGAGGAAAGGCTGCGGGATCTGGGGCTGTTTAGTCTGGAGAAGGCTGAGAGGGGACCTTATCAATGCCAATAAATACCTAAAGGGCAGGGATTAAGAGAACAGGGACAGTATTTGGTCTGTGCTGGCCAGTGGCAGGAAAAGGGGTAACAAGCACAAGCTGGAGCACAGGCAGTGCCCCTGGCACAGGAGGAGAAACTCCTTTGGTGCTGAGGTGATGGAGCCCTGGCCCAGGCTGCCCTGGGAGGATGCAGGGGCTCCTGCTCAGGAGGTTTCCAACCCCGCTTGGACACGTTCCTGTGCCCACTGATTGAGGGGAACCTGCCTGAGCAGGGGGTTGGGTTGGAGCAGCTCTGCAGGGGCTTTCCAGCCCCCACCATTCTGAGGCTGTGATCTTGTGTGTTTGGAGAGCATGGAGGCAATTCTGCGTTCAGAAAGGGCCTTTACAGTCTTTGTCTCCTGAAGTTATTTGAAATGCCACGCTCTTGTCTGTTAGGAAGGTGGATGTAGGGATGAAAAAAATAAACATATCTCTGAGCTGGAAAGCTAATTGCTGTCTGCTCTTTGAACACAGCGAAATGGGCAGAGTGTGTTTTGGAAAAAGGGAAGACATTGGAAGGCAATTTTGATTCCGATACTCGCAACAGCTTTTCAGTACATGAAAATGTTCCGTGTTGCAGCAGATCTCAGGAGCCAGTTGCAGGATTGCTGCAGTAGCTCAACAGCCAGAAAAGAACAGCAAAGTTTGCAAAACTCCTCTTTCGCTGCAGAGGAGTGTGGGTTAATACTTCATCTCATCTCACCCATTTTGTCTCACCAGTGCTGTGAGACTGAGGAGGGCAGACAGTCCTGCACACCCTGGGAAGGGTACAGGGACATCTCTTTTACTGCAGGACATGCCCTGTTGGGATGTGGGATGCCCATTCCCTGTGGAATCTCCAGAGCTCCCTGTGATGTAGGCTTACATCCTGGAACATAAGCTCATCTCCTACGCTGGCCTCTTTTATCTGAATAAATCTTGTGTGCCTGCTACTACTCAGACAGAGAAAAATAATCTTTAGTGCTGTGATAACGTTTGTCAGCTTTCCTTTATCCCAGCAAAGCACTTAAGATCTGCCAAATGCTTCAGAAACATAAGCATTTTTTGAGCAATAGATACTGAAAGGTGGTGTGTGTTGGGGGGGAAGAGTAAGGCTCTGAGACTTGAGTCTTGCAAACCAAATCACTCAGCCAGGTTGTCTTGACATGATTCCTTTTGCAAGGTGGGTGTCTTACCACCCACCGGAGCCAAAAGGGAAGGAATGGATTAAGGCTGTGAAATTGCTCCATCCCAATCACTCTTTTATGTCTCTGTGCAGAGCAGAAGGGATGTTTCAGAGCAATATTGGATTTAATGCTGGGAACTTGGTGATCTAGACCCCATGCTTGGTGTAAATGACCTAAACTGCATGCTCTTGACAAAATACAGGGCAGGCTGACACTTTCTAGTGTCATTTACAGCATCAGATTTGAAAATGGAGCAAAGCAGCCTCCCTCCCTTCAGCTGCTTCCCTCCCTTCAGCTGCCTCCCTCCCTCCTCCCTTCTGAGCACACAGGTCTTGATGGGGAGCAGGACTGTGCCCAGCTCAGATGATCCTAGGCAGGCAGGGCTCCACTTGTCCTGCTGTGAGGTGCTGTCTGGGCTTTGCTAAATGTATTCACCTCCTGTTTGCATCTTTTGGGTTTATTTTGACAAACAGGAGGTGGTGAAACATTTCTTCTCCTAAGTAATGGTCAACTTGAACACAAAGTGCTGGGTGATCTCTGAGAGGCACAAGCCTCATGTGGGATGGAGCAGATCTTCCAGGGTTCCAGAGGACTATGGGGCACGGATGGACCCTCACAATTACTTGTCCTGGTTGAGACTCCTTCTAAAATGAGGAATATCAACTTCATAACTGTCTTAACTGCATCTGGGCAGCAGCCTGGGTGGTGTGTCCCAAAACACACTGGGTTTCTCTAACAGGAGCCTGTGGTGGAGCAAACCCCACAGAACTGAGCCTGGACCTTGCTGCAGAGGAGCTGGGTGCACAAGCTGGAGGCCTGCCTGGATCTGTTTCCCACTCACTCTGACCTCATTAAAACTATAGGGTGAAAGTGACATGAATGGAAGAGGTTTGCTATTTAAGGCTTAATTCCCTTTTAACCCGGAGCATTTATCTGGAGTTTGTGGTAACCACTGGCAAGGCAATTAAAGTGACTTTTTAATGGGTTATTGTTGTCACTTCACCAGGGTGGGAAGCTAAAGATCCCAGGCTGTGAGCTGCCTGAGGTAGGGGCCATCCTTTTGCTGTGCTGTTCTGATGCTTTCTCCCTAATTGGGGTTTTTTTTCATGAGCCCTGGCTGAGTCATGATGAGAGGGAAGGTGCAGAGATGTGGTTGAATAGAACATGGGGAGAAAGATGGGCTTCAAGTCCCCAGGGCTCTAGCTTGGATCCATCCTGGAAAAGAAAAGAACTTTGGGCAGTGCAGTGCCCATCTTATTTGGAAGTTGCTGGGTGTTTTGCAGGACTAAGCTCCAGGGCTAAAAATCAATGGGGAAAAAAAAAAGGAGGAATGCAAGCTGGAGTCCAGCTGAATTAATTTCTTAGTGCAACTCAGCCAAGAGAAGTCAGGAATCAATCTGTTTTTCTCTGCACAACATTCATTCATTCAGGTACTGCCTGCTGCCTTGCGATCTCTCCTCACCTAGGTTATTTAGAGGAATGCTTTCTAAAAATAGGCTCCTGGTTTGATGCCTTTCCGGTTTTATTCTGTGTAGCACTAAAAACCTTGCCTAGAAAGGCTGTCCAGCTCATTGACATTCCCTTAAAATACAGCTAATCCACCTAATCTCATTATAGTAGTAGGTGATTATACTGAGAGCAAGCTTTAGCAGTGGTCCAGCAAAGCCTTTTATTCCACGTCTATTATCTGGATGGCTAAAAGTCACTGGGAGTGTGTTTAGGTTCTGCTTGGGCTATTTCAGGACCAGGACTTAGAACATATTTGTTTTAAATCTCTAGAAAAATCTCCCACATTATTTTTGGCAATGCCAGCACATTTCTGCCACTGGCTTTCAGCTTTGCTGGCTGCTGGTATCCCATGACTACCCCACCACAGCCTCCCAAAATCACTGGGGAGCATTAAAACAGCAGAGACCTTTTGTTTTTTTAACCCCAGAGAAGAAAGGGGGAAGTTGTTTTTTAACCCCAGAGAAGAAAGGGGGATTCCTGGGCTCCAGCATGTGCTTGCAGGTGCAGGACCTCGTGGCCCTGCTCTTTAGGGAGTCAAGACAAAGGAAAGGGATGAAGTTTGAGATGCTGAGTCCCTGCTGTTGGGAAGGACCTGCTTTGCCCCCCACCCCAGGCAGGATGGATGCAGGGGCTGGAGGTGCTGGGACATAACACAGGGCATAGATGTGCACTGTGGTAACCTGACAGTGAGCCAAGGCTTGTGTCTGTGGGAGTGGGGAAGATATTTGGGCTTGAAACGTGGCTTAAGCATGTCCATGAAGAGGAACATCTCCCAGGACACACTGCTGCCTAAAGCCCTGTACACTCCTATCGAGGACTGGCTCTTCAACATTGGCCAAATACCGCAGAGTTTATGGTGAAACACAATGTCTGAACGGTCTCCTGGTGATTAATTCTCCTTGAGCTCTGAACAGCCTGTGCTGCTTATGATGGGTAACAGGTCACATTCTCCCAGAGGGTCATTTGTGGGTGGATATCTCTGATCCTCTCAAGAATGACAGAGACAAGAACATGCAGCTGGAGGTACAGACACCCCAAAGCCTCTGTGATGCTGCCTGGGAGGAGAGAAGGTCATAGGGGGGTGTTTCTGGCTGGGGCACTGGGCAAGCCTCTGCACCAACACAGTTTTAGCCTTTCAGTTGCTGGAGGAGCATCTCTCTTGCTGTGTTGGGGCTGCAGCAGCGTGAGACCATCCCTGCAGAGCTGCAGTGGGAGGAGTGGGGGTGGAAAACTTTTACAGAGTGTCTTCTGCAGACAAATGCAGGGTTTTCTTTCCCCCTCCTCCTCTCTAAATGCTGCCTTCGTTGTTTGCCCCAGCTGAGCGTGCAAATCTGCAAGCAAGCACCATCCAGCCCCGTCCCCCCCAGGATAAACTGGATGAGATTTGTGAGTGAGCAGAGGGATTAAGGGGGAGGTTAATCTCAGAGAGACACAAATGCAAGCACTTTTGTGAGATCCCAGCTCAGTGTTTTGAGAGGACATCAGGCCCTCTGCTCACAGAGGTACCTCGTGGGGCCCATGGAGGGTAGGAGCGAGCCGCAGGAGCCATCTCCCTGCCTGCCAGTGCGTGCTGCACATACCTCCTCTGGGGCAAACTCCTGCTGCAGGCTCTTCAATCACAGTAAAAAAAAACCCTTTAGGGCTGTTCCTGTATTTTTCTTAACTTACTTTTTTAATAACCATCTTGTTTTTGCTTATCTTGGTCCAGTACCACCAATGATAACTCAGGCAAAGTCCTGACCTGTGGGATCCCGGGGAAGCCAAAGCCCAGCTCTCTGATGAAGCACCAGCAGAGAGTGGATCTTCTCCTCTCTTTCTTTAGAAGGAAAGATTGTCGGTGCCAAATCAAATGGGCAAAGTGAGTTGCCCCCAGTGAGGCATCATGTTTCTGCTCTGGTTTACGGTTGAGGGAGGGGCTTCTGAGTCATCCCTTCTAGGAATTGCTTTATTTAGGTAGTGGAAATAATTATTTTGGTTTGAAATTGATGCATTGTCAGCTGTTAAAATCCCATGTGGCATGAAAACTGTGTCTGGCAGGACTAGGGCTGAAGAGAGGCCGGGATGGAGGCTACAGGTGCAGCAAAATGCGATGGCTACCGTATCTATCTGCCCACCCATCATGGGCAGTCAGACACAGGTTGGATCTTCACAGAGATGGAGCTGGGCTTTTGCAGCTAATACCACGTCAGACAAATGTTCTCAGGCTGGTGGGAGAGGGTGGATTGGCTGCAGGGCACGTGTACTCAGCCGTGTTTGTTCAAGGCACTGTCTGGTTGCTGTCTGGCTGTGGACTGCTGAGCCCAGACTGGTTTCACATGCTGGCTTCCTCTGGGAAACGAGGTCTTTTCCCTCGTCTCGCCTGCCTTCAGCTGCTCACAGGCTCCTGCCACGGCTGAGTTAGCACAACAGGCTGGCTGGGGACAGCTGGGTGGCTTTCCTGCACTGCTTCAAATCCCTGCGAGTGTCAGCAAGTCCTTCACTGTTTCTGTCCTTCCTGGGAACTAATGAGCAGTCTCATCTAGTCCTGTTTTGTTTCAATTTCATTTTTTTTTCTCAGTGTAATTGGTGTGGCCACAAGTTAAGGAGGAAGATTCCTGTTTTCTTGTGAGAGACTTGGGTGGCAGAGGTGGCTTTTCAGTGCTGAGTGATGCTGCTGCGCTCGCTTAGTGTACAGTGGCATGCTTGGGAAAACCCCCTGTGTTCTTCTGCAGTTCAAGCCAGGGCTCTGGGGTCATTTCTGTGCTGTTCCCCTTTGGTTTTGCATTCCCCCTCTGGCTTTTCCCACAGGCTCATGGAGATTTCACTTCTGGTGCTTTCTGGCCTTTGGCTGGTGGCAGCTCTGTTCTCCTCCCCCTCAATGGGTTTGGACTCTAGTATTAAAGGCATCTGTAAGTAAGTACTTATCTGTAAGGATAAGTACTATTTTTAGAGAGCTAGGTATAAGATCCACTCCTGAACAGGTTGTATGGCTGTTGTTCTGTACAGGACATGCTAGATCTCAAAGGAAAAAGCTCTTCATGAAAAACAGGTTACTTAGAGCACCCAGGGTACGTGATGTGCTGTGCATCAGCAGCCCTAGTGAAGCCAGGAGGGTAAAACCCATGTTCAGAAAGCCCAAGTGCACCCACTGATTTGACTGTAGTAATCTCTGACTCTTTGCTATAAGCAGCTCTGGTGTAAGAGGGTCTGATTCTGCCCAGGAGGAGGACTCTGACAGTAATGATTAGCAAGAGCTTCACTCAGAGGAGCTTACAACAACAGGCCTCTGACTTTGCAGCTTGCTTTTAAGCAGGTCAAAGTGGTTGCCAGTGTCAGTGCACAGGCTTCTGGTGGTTTTTAGGGTACCAGCACGAGGTGTCTCTGGTTGAGATCCTAGCACCAAGGTGTCTGAGGACAGGCAGCACAAGAGCATCACTTGTTTTTCATCGTCCTTCAGCCTGAGTGGTTCCTGTGTTCATCATGAGCTTTGGGGAGCAGCTCATTCCCCTGACATTGAACTGGTTTTACTGGGTTGGGTTCCTGCCCCCTGTTTCCCTGGGATCCCATCTGCCAGATCTGGTCTCCTGATGTGTTTGCTTCTTCTGTAGTGCCCAGTGTGGGGTTGTTGCAGAGCACAGGCCATTTGTATTGGAGCATCTCTATGAGAAGGAAAGGCTGTGGGACCTGAGGCTGTTGAGCCTGGAGAAGAGAAGGATGAGGGGGAACCTTGTCAATGCTGATAAATCCCTAAAGGGTGAGGCCAGTCTTTGTTTTGTGATGGCCACTGCCAGGACAAGGGGTAACAAGCTGGAACACAAGAAGTTCCACTTAAACACAAGGGAAATCTTGTTTGTTCCTGAGCCCTGGCCCAGGCTGCCCAGGGAGGGTGTGGAGGCTCCTTCTTGGGGGGTTTCCAAACCCACCTGGACACGTTCCTGTGCCCCCTGAGCAAGGGTAACCTGCTTGAGCAGGGGCTGGGCTGGATGAGCTCTGCAGGGCCCTTCCCACCCCCAGCATTCTGTGATTCTGTGGGGTATGTTGAGGGTCTCAGGATAGGCAGGGCATGAGGCCCCTCAGCTCCGTGGTAGGCACCTTGTACTCCTTGGAGAAGCAGCAGTTTGTAAAGCAGGGAACCATGTCCTGTGGTTTATAGCTGAGCTGCAGGAGGGAAAGGAAGAGGCTGTTTGCTGAGACAAGAGCTTAAGTGTTGCCTTTATCTGTGTTTAGCCCTGAAGAGGAACCCTCCCTGGTGCTCTCTGCAGGATGCTTCTGCAGAACAGAGCACCAGGAGCCTGTGGTTATGGATGGGAAGGACTAATTACTTTCAGCCTGCAAGCAGTTGCAGGCCTTGGAGGGAAGAGCTTTGGGATACTTGCCTGTATTTCCCTCTGCTTCAGCAACTCTGTTCCTGTAACTAAGGGTTGGTTTTCCTAAAAACATGTGAGTCCATCACAGGAGCAGCAGGTACCACACTCCCTGGACTCAGTCTGCTGCACCCTCTGCCCCAGGGTCTCTGCAGCTCGACTTCTGTGGTCAGAGATGGCTTTTACCATGCATAAAAAGACATTTGAAGGGCTTTTGCTGCAGGGGGAGTGATGCTGGGGTGAGGAGAAGGAAAGAAAATATGAATCTCCTCCTGCTCCTGCCAGATCTGCCTAATACAGGAATCGATAAGCTAAGGCTGAATGATGAGCACAGCCTCTGCTACGGCCCTCCTGCTTTGCAGCACAGTGTTTTATCTTAGGCCCAGCTGAAAAGGCTGTTGAGATGCAATGATTTGCAGGATATGGCCCTTTGCAAGGTGTTCAGGTGAGAGATGGCTGTCATCCTCCTTTAATTAGCACCTGTGGTGCTCTGTTAATAACACACATCTTGTTACAACACTTGAGCTTTAATGAATTCATCCAGCTAGAGAGACTGACGCTGGTTCAAGTGGGTTTGGTGAAAAGGAAGAGCTCATCACAGCATTGCAGTTGGGTCTTGCAGTGGGAAATGCCGGGAGACAGCAGTGCAGAGCCCGTGTGAGGGCAGCCAGAGCCCCCACGATCTCATCTGAGGGCACTCCGAGCCCCCCTGAGCCTTTGAAGTGGTGAAGGGAACAGAAAGGTCACAAATCCAAGCAGCAATGTGAGAGCAAATGCTTTCTTTGCATCGAGTGATGTGGGAGAGACAGAGAGGAAGGATGGAAGAGTAAAAGAAAGCTTAATTCCCTCATCCTTTTGTTTTATGTCACAATCACAGAATCACAGAGTGGTTGGGGATGGAAGGGCCCCTGCAGAGCTGCTCCAGCCCCTACTAAAGCAGGTTCCCCTCAATCAGGGGGCACAGGAATGTGTCCAGATGGGTTTGGAAACCTCCTGAGAAGGAGCCTCCACACCCTCCCTGTGCAGCCTGGGCCAGGGCTCCCTCACCTCAGCACCAAAGGAGTTTCTCCTCCTGTGCCAGGGGCACTGCCTGTGCTCCAGCCTGTGCCTGATACCCCTTGTCCTTGTATTTCTCAGCATTGAAAAAGTCCCTTTTTAGCCTTCTGCAGGCTGAACAGCCCCAGCTCCTGCAGCCTTTCCTCCTGAGAGAGACGTTCCAGTCCCTTCATCGTCTTGGTAGCCCATCAACTCTGTGGCACAAGGGGTCCCAGTTACAAAATCTCTGTGTCTGTGCAGGGGCAGCTGCTGTGACTGCCTTCAGGGAAAAGGGGAGTGAGAGGTAAATCGAAACAGTGAAATATGTTCAGTGTTCATAAAGAGGGAGCATGGCTCTACATTTCCTGCATTATTCTTATGTGCACAGTGTTTCTTGGGAATCTGTGTCGTTCTCCATATAAACAACCACATCCCTTCCTTGGCCACCCCTCTGTGCCTGGCGTGCGGCCAGGTGACTGGAGAGTTAGGTTGGTGAGAGCACCTGCCCCTTCCCTTGGGCACTGCTGCAGGTCTGATGGATGACTTTTACCTCACATACCTTTAGTGAATCGGTGGGTTTTACGATCTGCAGAACAGGAGTTTCCAACAGGGACGGTTTTTGGCGTGTGCTTTCTGAAGTTAGCCCAAAGCTCTCCCAGCTTTAAACTAGGACAGGTGGGAAGTGGAAAAGGGGATGGGAGTAAACTTAACACTCAAATCGCTTAAAACTAGCATCTCTTTGTCTTTTACTATCTTCCAGCACCCCAGAAACCTCCCCTGTCAAGCACATGAGCAGCATACTGGGGTGACTCCACTGATGCAAAGAAGTCAGATTTCTTCTCCTTGCATGTTGTCTTGGGGTAAGCACAAATTTTATTACTCTCTGCCCCTGACCCTTTGTTGTGCTCCAGGACCTGTTCGCTGTATTCTGCTGCAGTTTGCCTGGAAGCTCCCATTGAATTCAGCTTTTCAAGTGGATGGCACATCCTGTCATCATCAGCTTGAAGAATCCCCTGGGACTGGTTTGTAGTTCTGTGAAAATAGACCACGCTTTCCATCATCTGCAGCTAAAGAGCATTGCTGCTGTTTTATGACCACTGCTGGTCTCAGCTGCTCTTTTCATTAGGCCACTGAAATAATACTTTTTCATTATAATAGGCTTGGAGAACCAATAAGAGAGGAAAAACGAAGGTTACTGATGCTGGGGATCCTGAAATTCCCTCTCAGTTAGCTGCAGTACTGCCTCAGCATCCAACTCTTCAATGGAAATGGATGTTTAATAAGTCAGATGTTTGTTTCCCTGATGCAGTTTCCAGACATTGGCTGCTTGGGTAATGTGGGAGCAGCACCCAGGCTGTGTGCACACTTTATTTCATTTCTTTTGTAATAACTGGTCTGATTTGGATAATGGAGAGAGCTGGAGGAATAACTCCTGCAGCCTTTCAGGAAAGGTTGGTCAGCCTGATCCTTTGGGTCTGCTGTCGTGTTGGTTAAAGGAGACAGAGATGAGACAAATGGTGATGGCAGCCTCTCCCATGGGAACATGTTCATAGAATCATGGAGTTGTTGGAAAGATCTTGAAAGTCTTCAAGTCCAGGCCCTCCCCTCACCCTGCCAAGCCCACCACTAGCCCATGGCCCTCAGCACCTCAGCTCCACAGCTTTGCAATAGCTCTAGGGATGAGGACTCCCCCACCTCCCTGAGCAGCCTGGCACAGGGGCTCACAACCCTCTCAGGGAAGAAGTTCTTCCCCATCTCCAGTATAAACCTCCCCTGGTGCAACTTGAGGTCATTTCCTCTTGCCCTATCGCTTGTAGACCGGCTGCCCCCAGCCACCAGCCTCCTGTCAGGGAGTGTCAGAGAGTGCTGCTGTCTCCCCTCAGGCTCCTCTTCTCCAGGCTCAACACCCCCATTCCCTCAGCCCCTCCCCAGCCCCTTGTGCTCCAGCCCCTTCCCCAGCTCTGTGCCCGGCTCTGGCCATGCTGCAGCCCCTCAGTGTCCCTGTGGCAGTGAGTGAGGGGCCCAGCACTGACACAGCCCTGGAGCTGCAGCCTTCCCAGGGCCCAACACAGAGGACAATCCCTGCCCTGCTCCTGCTGCCACCCCAGCGCTGACACAAGCCAGGATGCCCTTGGCTTTCTTGCCCCCCTGGGCATGCTGGTGGCTCCTGTTCAGCTGCTGGCACCAACCCTCCCCAGGCCCTTTCCCTGCAGCAGCTTTCCAGCCCCTCTGTCCCAGCCTGTGGTGTTGCCTGGGGTCAGATGATTCCTGTTGCTTTGGGGCTTCACTTGTATTCACCAGCAGCTTTTCCCTGGATGGTTCGGTGCGAGGGACCCCTCCACGAGAGCGAGCACAGGAGCACGCTTGCCATCCTCCAGTGCCAGGCTTTCTGGGGTAATTCTGCCTCAGCTCCTCTAATTGCAGAAGATGCCTCAGGGTCATCACTCAAATGGGCACTGAGATGTAGCCAGGAGCACCGTGAAGGCCATTGCCTTGCTTCTGAGATAAAACAGGGCTCTTTCTTCCCTTTTAGTCTTACTCATTGCATTTTCCCTTTCAGTGCTTCTAGAACTGTACTAATTATTAATAATTAAGCTGATGAGGCAAAATTTGGTTTCCTTCCATTGCATCTAGAGTAAGCCAAGAAGCTCAGAGTGGGAGCTAGCACTGCATCCCATCCAGCCCTACCTGGTCTCAGCAAACCCCATGGAGTTAGATTCATAGTTGCCAGATAGGACAAAGGGCAACGGGGACAGGCTGCAACAGAAGAGGTTCCAAAGCAACACAAGGACAAACTTGTTCCCTGTTGAGGTGAGGGAGCACTGGCAGGGGCTGCCCAGATGGGCTGTGGAGCCTCCTTCTCTGGAGACATTCCGACACCCCTGGACGAGTTCCTGTGTGCCCTGCTCTAGGTGCTGCTGCTCTGACAGGGGGGTTGCACTGGGTGAGCTTTCCAGGTCCCTTCCAACCCTTGAGATTCTGTGCTTGTGTGAAGGCTGAGAAGCGTGGGTGGCTCTGGGTGCTGGAGCTGGAAGGTGAGGCATAGAGGTGGATCTCATACCCAACGTGGCACCTTGTTGAAGCATGTCCAAGCCCTATTTCACAGAGCTCCCTTTGCTGCTTTTCTTGGGTTTTTCCCTCCTGGGACATGTAGGAAAGCCATGCAGACACTGAGTTCTTCAGCATGGGCTTAGGAAACTCTGGTTCATCACCATAAAGCTCCAGTTTTGCTGGAGTTGTACCTCTTGCAGCCCCTTGGCTGCTCATCAGGTCCCAGCCTGACCTTAAACCTTCCATTGTGCTCCCTTTCCACAGCTGGATTGCAAGGCAGGTGTGGCCTTCCTGCACAGGGTGCACTTTCCTGCTGTCTTTGCAGAGCCTCAGGATTTATTTACCTTCCTTTTCCCCTCCATTCCTTGTTTGTCATCTTTGCTTTTCTCCTTTTTTCCCCCCTGCTCCTTTGACTGTGGACTTTGCCTTGCTCCACTTACTGACAGCAAGAGCAGCTTTCTCTGTTCGATCCTTGCGTGCAAAAGCCAGCATTAGATAATTGCTGGATGGAAGAGAGGCTGTAATTATTCTTGCTTCCAACTAAAGGAGCAGGCAGTGTTTGCCAAACTGCTCTGTAACTGCTGGCAGATGCTCTTTGGAGGGTATCCCTGCCCTGCCTACATCCCTTTGCACCGTCAGATGGTCCACACGTCTTTGTTTTAACCACTCACTCTTTCCCTCTTCAAAAAGCTACTCTGTGCTCAGTTCTCTACTACCTTTAATGGCTGATGGTTGTAAACCCATACAAAGCTCAGCATTTAGTGTCTTTTCCTGCTGCTACTGTGGGTAAGTTCTCCCAGACAGCAGGAGGGTACAGCTGGCACGGCTGATGCTTGGGGTGTGCAGAGCACCGGTGGGGGGGTTAACAAGGCTGCTCAGGTGATTAAGGGCTGTAACAGAGGCATTATTCTGGCATGAAGAACACAACAGGAGCAGCCCCATGGTCGTTTTATTTCCCCCCTGTGAGAAGCACCAGGGAACTAGTTGGTCATCTGAGACATCCCTGTGCAAGCTCACAGCCCAAGCTGGTCCCCGTAGGTTTCCCTGGGGTCAGAAGGAACTGGTGGTCCCTTTGTTGGGTAGCACAGGACGTCGTTCTGCACATGGGTCGTGTGTGGAAGAGAAGGCGCAGCAAAATGAGGTGTCAGGAGGTGTTTGAGAGAAGGACAGGGCCGAGGTCAGGAAGGAGAAGGGGTCCCTGTTCCTCTGAGATTCATAAACATCTGCAAGGAGATGCAGGAGGTTGAAAGCTTTGATTAGCTCATCATCTGGAAACAAAGTAAAGCCCAGCTGTTTCCTAACACTTTGTTCATTTTGCTCAGTTCTGTTTAAAAGTTAAGTAGTAGCAGGTGGAAAACCAGAGTGTTTTATCTAGAGAGTTTTGAACCCTCTCTTCCCCACTGGAACATCTGTGAGAAGTGATCTTTTGCCTGTGGCCATCTCTGCAGGATCATGTGCCACAAGAAAGTGACATTTTTGTCAGGAAAATCCCCAAAATATTGATATCGTCTGGCTAAATCTGCATCCTCGTCCTCAGCAGACGTGGGGATTTGCTTGTTGCACTGTTGCCAGCAGTGGGGTGGGAGTTTCTGCCACCATGCCAGAAGCTTCCTCTGCTGCTTTGCTTTTCCTTACAAACCAGGGCATCCTGTTGAGAGATTCCTTAATCTCTTAGCAAAGCCAGAACACAGGCTTTGAGGTATAAAAGTTGTGGTCCTGAGACGCTGTAACTCACTGCTGTTGCTCACCTTGCTTCTGTTGGGTCCACATCCATTTCTGCCAGGTTCTTAACCCCAAGGCTGTTAGAGTCTTTGCATATTAATACAAGATGAAAGAAAGAACACCTTAAGTGTAATCTCATTCATATATAAATTTATGTATTCAATTTTACCCTTTCAAACACCACTGTAGGACTCTGCATCTGTCTCTACATGTATCTTGTTTGCACAGGAGAGTTCTTGGGTCTGTGAAACCACAGCCAGGGAAGGGCAAAGCTGAGGCTGGAAGCTGGCTGATGGAATCACAGAATCATTTTAATTGGAAAAGACCTTTAAGCTCATCGAGTCCAAGCCCTCCCTTTACATTGCCAAGGCCACCACTAACCCATGGCTCTCAGCTCTATGGCTTTGCAATATCTCCAGGGCTGGGGACTCCCCCACCTCACTGGGCAGCCTGGGACAGGGGCTGACAGCTCTTTAAGTGAAAAAGTTCCTCCCCAACTCCAGTATAAACCTCCCCTGGTGCAATTTGACCCCATTTCCTCTTGTTCTATCACTTGTTATGAGCAGAAACCAACCCCCTCCTCACTCCAGCCTCCTGTCAGGGAGTTGCCGAGTGTGCTCCTGTCTCCCCTCAGGCTCCTCTTCTCCAGGCTCAACACCCCCATTCCCTCAGCCCCTCCCCAGCACCCTTGTGCTCCAGCCCCTTCCCCAGCTCTGTGCCCGGCTCTGGCCATGCTGCAGCCCCTCAGTGTCCCTGTGGCAGTGAGTGAGGGGCCCAGCACTGACACAGCCCTGGAGCTGCAGCCTCCCCAGGGCCCAGCACAGGGGATACTCTGCAGGGAACAACTGTTAAACTGGGGCAGATGGGGAAAGTATTTTTGCACTGTCTGGGTGCTGAGTGCATGCTTATGAAGGCTGTAGTGAGAGATGGAGTCTGTTCCTGTTCTCCCACTGTGTCCCCCCACCCCTGTGTTCATCAGCAGCAAAGCAGAAGGATGGCTGCCTGTGCCGACCAGCTCTCAGCAGAGTCATGGGGTGCCTGAGCTGTGGTCACAGACACTGCTGGGGGGTGGTAAATCCCTGCAGCCAACACCACAGCTTTCGTCCATCTTCATGAAGATGCTCTCCTTCTTCCCCCAGCACACTGAAGGGGAAATGAGCCCTCTCATTAGCTGCTTGTGCACTCCAGGCTGAGCAACGCCAGTGAATCTCTCTGTAAAGGCACTGGGGATGGTGTGGGTCGCTCCACGAGGGAAGGGGCTGGCAGCTCCCCGTGACTGCAGGCACGGAGCCAGCGGCATCCCCTTGCTGCTGCCCAGGTTTGCTGGGGGACCCCAACTTCAGGGGGTGTCCCACAGTTTTTAAAGCTCTTTGCAAAACCAGCCACGGTGTCACACCCTCGTTTGCTCAAGCAGTTTTGGTTTTCAGAAGCTGAAAAAGCTCGTTGTCTCTGCCCTCAGCTGCTTCCCTGGGAGGGTTCATACCCCAGTGGGCTGCTACCGTGCTCTCCTTGTGATGTGCTTGACATTGGCAGGCAGAGGCACAGTGTGCTCCTGAATCTTTGCTTTCTGCAAATTGCTCTGCAACATTTCCAGACGGTTTAAAATGATGAAAACAAGAAAGAAAGAAAGTTACAGGCTTCTGTGCAAGGCGAATGGGAAAGGAAGTATTAGCTGTCTGAAAAGTGCTGGTAATGATGCATGCTCTTGGAGGAGGATAACTAACGCGCCTACAAAAGGTCACAGTTT
Organism: Colius striatus; assembly: GCF_028858725.1. Classification (NCBI taxonomy): domain Eukaryota; kingdom Metazoa; phylum Chordata; class Aves; order Coliiformes; family Coliidae; genus Colius; species Colius striatus. Next base: position 85,860,941 of record NC_084790.1, read on the forward strand.
TGCTCATGGTTACCCTTCAGTGAGCCATTTACGTTGGCAGGGCGTAGGCAGTGCTGTTATCAAATTAATCCATCTCCTCTTTTCTCCCAGGAGCTGGGCTGAGACCTGCTGAGGGATAACCAGGCTCTGCAGGGGCACGGTGCTTGGCTTCACCAGCGAAAGAGGTACAGGGGGGAAGGTGTTGGGACTGCAAACGTGGAACCTTTCCGTGCTGAGTGCAGCTGGTAGAGTGAGTTTGGGCTTGCAAAACATTTGCTGCCATCGAGATTTCTATCTGCTGATGGGGAAGATGGGGTTTGCCTCCACCGAGAAGGGAGCACTGAGAGGGGCAAAGCTTTGCTGACTGCTGGGGAGCCTGGACAGTGCCTGGATGCACTTCACTGGTGGGGAAAACGCTCTTAAAACGTGTGGGCAGGGAAGGTTTCGGGCAGTGGAGGGCCCATGGGTCTGCTCTGGGCTCTGCCCCACGTTGTGGCTCGCCAGCTGCACCGGCACTGAGGTGCTGGGGATGTGGGGCTGGGCATCCAGCTGCATCGCCTGCCCTGCGCTTCAGCATCACCTTGGGGACATCAGAGAAGGAAAACAAGAAAGTGGCTGCAAAATGTAGCAGCACTGATCTTGTAGTCTCAAGAAGAAGAACCTTCCTGTTTTGCTAGAGACCTCTGGGCTGTGTTTGTCTGGCAAAGACTCTTCCACCGCTTGGTTCCTCGCTCAGTTTGAAGCATTGTGTGTGCTCATACCTATTTTCACTGCGCCTGCACGTTGCCTCGAAGCAATGGACTCAGAGTGGAGACCACTCCAAACCATCAGTAAGCAGTGATGAGGCGCTCGGTTCACAGCCACATTTGTGATCCAGAAGCCCTTTGACTCTCCCGGCTTGTCAAACCACGGAAGGAGGCCAAAAGCGGGAGGAAGACGGAGCTCGCGATGGCAGAGAAGTGTGACTGTATCGCCAGCATGTACGGCTACGACCTGGGCTGCCGCTTCGTCAACTTCCGCCCCTTGGGCTTCGGGGCCAACGGGCTGGTGCTGTCAGCCCTCGACAGCAAGAGCTGCCGCAAAGTGGCGGTGAAGAAGATCACGATCGGCGACGCGCGGAGCATGAAGCACGCGTTCCGCGAGATCAAGATCATCCGCCGCCTGGACCACGACAACATCGTGAAGGTGTACGAGGTGCTGGGGCCCAAGGGGACGAACCTGCGCGGCGATTTCTTCAAGTTTAACGTGGTGTACATCGTCCAGGAGTACATGGAGACGGACCTGGCGCGGCTGCTGGAGCAGGGGAAGCTCGCCGAGGAGCACGCCAAGCTCTTCATGTACCAGCTGCTGCGGGGGCTGAAGTACATCCACTCGGCCAACGTCCTTCACCGTGACCTCAAGCCAGCCAATATCTTCATCAGCACGGAGGACCTGGTGCTGAAGATCGGTGACTTCGGGCTGGCCAGGATCGTGGATCAGCATTACTCACACAAGGTAGGTGACACCGAGTCCATGGGGCTGGCGCTGTCTCAGGGAGGTGGCAGCTGGCACAAGGAGGTCACAGAATCACAGAACAGTGGGGGTTGGAAGGGACCTCTAGAGATCATCTGGTTCAAACCCCTTGCTAAAGCAGGTTCCCCTCGACCAGAGGGCACAGGAATGTATTTTGATTTGGAAACGTGCTGGGAAGGAGCCTCCACACCCTCTCTGGGCAGCCTGGGCCAGGGCTCCCTCACCTCAACAGGCAAATAGTTTTTCCTTTGTTAAAATGGAACTGCTTATGTTCCAGCTGATGTCCATTACCAGTGTCACTGGGCACTACAGAAAAAAGTGCTGTCTCATCCTCTTGACAAACACTTTTAAAATACCTGTAACTATTAATGAGATCTCCCCTCAGTCTCCTTCAGACTAAACAGCCCCAGTTCCCGCAGCCTTTCCTCATAAGGAGGATGCTCCAGTCCCCTGATCTTCTTGGTGGCCCTGCACTGGCCTCTCTCCAGCAGTTCCCTGTCCCTCTTGAGCTGGGAGGCCCAGAACTGGACACAGGACTCCAGATGAGGCCTCACCAGGGCAGAGCAGAGGGGGAGAAGAACCTCCCTCTACCTGCTGACCACACTCTTCTTGATGCCCCCAGGCTGCCATTGGCTTCTGGCCCACGAGGGCACGTTGCTGGCTCATGGTTAGTTTATTGTCAATCAGCACTGCCAGGTCTGTCTCTGCAGAGCTGCTCCCCAGCAGGTCACTCTCAGCCTGTCCTGGTGCAAACTTGAGTTGCTGAACTTGCAATAGAGCATAGTGGCTGCACTGTGGTAGATATGCCCAGGAGAAAGGGGTCCTTGAGGCTGTTAGAGCTGTGAGCCTTGCTGGAGTGTTCACTGTTGGGGTGGTCACCGTCCCTGCCTCAAGCCAGGATGGGTTGAGCTCTGCCCAACATTCCTGAGGGTTTTCCAGTGCTGCAAAGCAGTGAGCAGGGCACACGAAAGCTTCAAGTGCCATTCAAATGTCTTTCATTGCTTTATATCATAAATGTCAAAGATGTACTCAGGCATTTTATTCTATCCCAGCAATGCTCTGTGGGGAGGTATGCATTTGCTTGCTTTACTTAAATGACTGAGCTCTATGTTTCTTCCTTTGCTGCTTTTGTAAAACACCAGCTGCTGTTCAGCCCTGAAGTGGAAGCCCATGGAAAGAGTATCTGGCTCTTGCACAGCCACTCTGCTGTCTTTGTCTTCACTTCTGTGCCAACCTGCTCCTTAAAAACCCAACTCTGAATTACACTCAGTTAATCATGGGGAAAGAGGGGTGAGTCTGTGAGATACAGCCACAGAATCACAGAATGTTAATGGATGAAAGGGACCTGTAAAGGTCATCCAGTCCAACTCCCCTGCCAGAGTAGGACCACTTAGAGTAGGTCACGCAGGACCACCTAGAGTAGGTCACATCACCCACTCTGGCTGAGGTAGAGAAGGAGAGACGAGGAATGAACCAAAATGCAGGAAAATAAATACCAGCTCTTGAGTAGGGGAAATTATCCACTTCTTGCTAGGGATGTCTTTGGGATTGAGTCAGTTTTCATCTCCTGCTGCTGTCACCGCTGTGCTTGTGCTGAGGTTTAAGTACACTTTGCATTCTCGATGAGTTTCTATAGGCTCTCATTTGGACACTCTTGTGTGAGGAGGCAGGGAAGGGGAGAGGCAAAAGGATGGCCAGATGACAGTTTTGTGATCATGAAGCTGAGGCTTTGTTTATTCTGATTTCGAGTCTGGGGTTTGGGGAGAAACAAGAGCCTAGGGGAAGAGAGGGTTGCAAGGGACACTGAGGAGTGAGTGCTGGGTTTTTGTCACTGCTGCCTGCCTCTCCTGTGCTCCCATCCTCACTGATTATTTGTTACCCAGCTCAGGAAGAGGCTCCTGGCTTTTTCAGTGTATAGTGTTTTGGGTCTTTTAAGTTAAGTGCATTCTTTTCCCAAGGGAAGGAAAGCTCCCAGAGAAGACCCCTGCAAACGAGTCAGTGCTCCATAAACACAGAAGTCACTGATTTAATGAGCATCATCTTGCTAGAGACTGCAGGATCAGGGTAGCAGTCACCTGTCCATGTCTGCTGCAGAATTACTGTTATTTCTAAGCAGTTCTCTGCTGCTTTAATAACAGCCAGTGCAGTGGGAAGAAGCTGTTAAGAGCTGTGTCTTTGTGGTGGAATGTAGCTTTGCCTTTTCATGAGCATCCTCTGATTCTTCCCAGGGATGGGAAGCTGGAGCATCAGTGCAAAAAAAACCCCACCAAACCCAGCAGGTCACCACTGTGCAGGGTGACCTGGCTGCTACTCTGAAAATAGCACCAGAGATAATGTCAGTTATTTGTACACCCTGGCAGTGGGGAGGACTGTGTTTGCTGATGCCGGGTGATGGGCACTGTGAAGGCAGAGGTACCACGGCAGGGCTTGGAAGGGGCTTGGCTCAGTCCTGCCTTTGATTTCCAGCTCTTCTCAGATGACTCAGAAAAATCAATTCCTTTCTGTATTTCTCTTTTCAGCCTCCTCTTTCCTCAAGGACTCATCCAGATTTATAAGCTCTTTGCTCTGTGCTCTCACAGAAAACATCAGCAAGAGGGAGAGGACCAGGGCATTGCTGTCTGAAGCTGCTGAGCCTCCACCCCATGCCTGACTGGCACTGAGCAGAGCAGGAAGCCTTACACCCCAAATTTTGGTGCTCCTAGCAGGTGCTTAATGCAGAGCCATCCAAAAGCAGATGAAATGCTGCTCTCTGGGTAATTAAGTGCTGTAAGGACACAGTAGATCCAAACCCAGTGCAGAGCTACACCTCGAGCGTAGTGTTTTCTTGCATGTCTTTGTGGCGAGGAAGGGTCGTCTTAAACACTTGGATTTCTCTTTCCCCTTAGGGTGTTTTCCATCTGCAATGTCCTTACACTGATGGCTGGGTTCTGCTAGTGCAAAGAAAAACCCCAGCAGGTTGTGTGCTCTTCTCAGAAAGGTCGCAGCTCTTCTGACCCACTGTTTCTCAACCCCCAAACCATCCCGCTGAGTGTTAAAGATGGCAAATAATAACTGCAGGACACTGTGAGCAGAGTTTTAAACACGGCTTAGGAACACACAGACCACCTAAATAACAGCCCTTGCTTGGCAATGTGTCCTGTTTATGTGGCTTGCAGCAGGCAGCCGTTTAATGAGATGGGAAAGGGGCAGCTCTCCAGCCCCAGGAGATGCCCTGGGACACAGCGGGGTGTTGGCCTTCACCAGCTTCGAAGTAGAGCAGCTCCAACTCTGTTTCTCACCATTTGGCTGGTGTTTTGTGCTCAGATGCCTTTCTCTGTGTGATAGAGCAGCGCAGGGGCATCTGTTTGCTTGAAACTTCTCTGGAACAGACAAGATGAGTTGCAAGCTGCCGAAGTCATGTCCAGATCAGGGTCTACACCTTGACAGGCTGCTTAGATTGCTTAAGTGTGAGCCCTGCCTCAGATAAAAATGCTTCTAAGCTCCCTGGGTACACACATACTTGCAGAAATCTCTTTGAGGCACAGAATATCAGGTCCAGGAGGCGAGGACTCCAGGGAGATGATCCTGTGCATCCCTGTCCCTCTCAGTCACCCCGTCTCTTCCTCCTTGCTCTCGTCATCCAGCCTTGCAGGCTCCTTTCTCTTCCTTCTTACTACTCTTTATCCCTGGGAGCTGCTAATCCTGCTGTTCATCCCTCTAAAACATGTGCACATTAATCTCTGTCCCCTTAGTTGCTGCTGTTTGGGCTGTGAACGCCTTACCTTGCATCTTGGTGTCCAAATGGTGAGTGGGAGAGCGTTAGAGATGAAGAGCTGAGGCAGCTCTGGCCTCCATGAAGTCCTTATCCCTTTGCAAACAGACAAAGCTGAAACCACCTTTTTTTCAGGAAACACCTCCTTACTGAATGCAGTCATCTCAGCTTTGTCAGAGGAGACCTGTGCCTTACACTCTCCATCTGCAGCCTCCTGGTCCTGCCTGCCTCACACTTCACTGCGTTCCCCTCAGGGTCCAGCCTCTCTGCATCTCTTCAGAGGCTGCTTGGGTGTGTTTAGCTGCCCAACTGCCAGTCCATCCCCACTTTTATGCCCTAATAGATGTGTCTTTGGCTTCAAATGAGAGTCTAGATGTCTCTGCACAAAGTTTGGAGGGAGTGTAGAAGTGAGATGCTGTCCTCCCTTGAGCACCCTCAGCTCCTGGTGAGAAGGAGAGATGGGACAGCAGGGAGGCAGCAAAGTCAAGCATTAAAGATTGGGATAAATACCAATGAATGTCTAGACTTAAAAATAACAAACGTTTCAGAGGGCAGACCCAGCCCTGGCTGAGTATCTCATGTGGCACGTTGCCCAGTGCTGGTCAGAGAGGAGCTGTTGGGCTGTGTGGTCCTGTCTGGAGAAGACAACCCACGTGCCTGCTCTGTGAGGATGTGGAGGCTCGATGGATCTCCTTACTTAGATGATGAGACAGCGAAGCAAGATAATCCTCAGCCTCCCATGATGTAAAAAAGAGTCAGATTACCTCATCTAGGGGCTCTACCCGGTGCCCCAAAGTGTGGGGGGCATCTGCATGGGGCTGCCAGGGAACCCTCTTCCCCTTTGCCTATTTGCAACATTAATTACAGAACTAATTGGCAGGAAATCCACTCTAAGGAGGGTGCAGCAGCCCTTTTAGGGAGAGACCTTGTGGTAAATGGTTTCCAGAACATCTTCAAACCTTTGAAGTCCTCCCTTCATTTTGTACTTGCTGCTCAGTGCAAACACAATAGCTTCCAGTTTATCCAGTACAATAACAAAGTTCCCAGGAGAGTCATCATGAGAAGGTCTTCAAAGGAGTCAGGGATGTGGGACGTTGCTCCATAGTTGTCCTGGAGGGGACCACCCATCACGTCGAGCCCTCAGGTGCAGGGAGCACTGACCCTCCCTGCTGTCACCCTGACCCCCTTGGCTCTCCTTTTCTGTCCTCTGATGAGAGCTCGTGGTGATCTGTGGTGGTGAAATGAACGCACTCTGTCATCCCAGCACGACATCCCACCCCTGTTCGTGGCTGTGGATGGAGGTGTGGAATCGCAGACTGGGGCTGGGTCTTGCTGTGGTTACAGTCCACAGGCAGCTGCTCTGCACCTCTGTAGCTTTTGGAGCGCTTTTTTGAGTGAAGGGTGGATTTTGGTGTGTGATGTGCTCAGGAGAGGCTGCGATGTTAGGAGCTCCTGGTTTGCAGTAGATGGCAGGCTGAATTTTGGCATCCAGCTCAGGGAGACGTGCCCTTGGTCTCTCCAGCTCTGAAGAGGAGCTCTGGACTTGGGTAAGGATTGTTTCAGAGCACTGGTGGGTCGTCTTATGCTGCCCAGGTACTGCTGTGCTGTGGCAGCTCCCCTCGGCTGCGACACCGGGATGCAGCAGGAGCTGCACCCATCTGAAAGTGTTTCTGCTGGTAGAATCACAGAATCGTTTTGGTTGGAAAAGACCTTTAATATCATTGAGTCCAAGCCCTCCCCTCACCCTGCCAAGCCCACCACTAACCCACAGCCCTCAGCACCTCAGCTCCATGGCTTTGCAATATCTATAGGGATGGGACTCCCCCATCTCCCTGGGCAGCCCATTCCAATGCTTAATAACCCTCTTGGTGAAAAAGTTCTTCCCTCTGATTCTGTGTAAACCTCCCCTGGCACAACTGGAGAGCGTTTTCTATTGTTCTGTCACTCATTACTTGGGAACAGAGACCAACCCCCATCTCCCTGCAGCCTCCTGTCAGGGAGTGTCAGAGAGTGCTGCTGTCTCCCCTCAGGCTCCTCTTCTCCAGGCTCAACACCCCCATTCCCTCAGCCCCTCCCCAGCCCCTTGTGCTCCAGCCCCTTCCCCAGCTCTGTGCCCGGCTCTGGCCACGCTGCAGCCCCTCAGTGTCCCTGTGGCAGTGAGTGAGGGGCCCAGCACTGACACAGCCCTGGAGCTGCAGCCTCCCCAGGGCCCAGCACAGGGGACAATCCCTGCCCTGGTCCTGCTGATCCCAGACAGGCTGCTCTTGGCCTTCTTGCCCCCCTGGGCACGCTGCTGGCTCCTATTCAGCCTCTGGCACCATGCCCCTCAGGCTCTCCAGCAGCTTTCCAGCCCCTCTGCCCCAGCCTGGAGCCAGGCCTGGGGTTGGTGTGGCACAAAGGCAAGACCCAGCACTTGGCCTTGTTGAACCTCATACAAGTTGCTTTGGTCCATGGCTCCAACCTGGCCAGAGCCCTCTGAAGAGCTTTCCTGCCCTCAAGCAGGAATGTATTGTCCACAGAGTATTATGCACGTATTTCTCTACAGGACTTGGTAGTCCACAGGACTGTTGTGCTTCCTTCCAGGTTGTAGGATAGGAACTTACATATTTTATGAAAATAAAGGTCTGTCCCCTGTTTTCAGTCGCTGTGGAGGCAGAGCAGACATAGGTGGTGAGGCTGGATGAGCCTCTCAGGACTGCAGTGCTGTGCTTGCCCAGCCTCTCTTGCTGGAGCACCTTAAACCATGTGAGAAGAGTCTTGGTTTTCAAACCTCCCATCAGACCTTTGCTGCATTTTCCCCCTGAGGAAGAGGGATAACCCAGAGGGCAGCAGCAGAAGGCCACAGGAGTCGAGGAGGGGTCCAACTGTGCAGTGCACAGGTTGGTGTGATGGAGAGAAGCTGTAGGTGCCTCCTCTCCACGAGTCCTTCCTGATCCTGGTGGTGGGTGACTCAATGGTCCAGCTTATCCAGCAGACAACAGCAGGGAGATGACAGTCAGGTACGCTGGGATGGGGAGCAGAGGCTGAAGTGTAACGAGAAGCACTGCTAATTAATTACCACCTGCAGCCTCACACAGCAGGGGAAGGGTTGAAGATGTGTCCAAAACAGTGAGTTTTTGCAGGGAGTTTTCTCTGGTAGGTGAGAGATGCCTGGGGAAGGAAGGTTTGGCCCATTGCAGCACACAGATATTTGCAGTGTGTTGCTCATACATTTTGCACGACATCCACACCCCAGAGAGCTCAAATCCTCCTTTTTCTGTCAGAGAGGAGAAACCTATGAACTGAACATTAAATCTGTAAAGAGAGTGGGAAAGGGGAGAAATGGTTCCAGCCAGGAGTTGCCCTGGATCCCTGTCCCCAGAGTTTGTTTTCTTAGGAGTTTCCAATAAATACCAGCACCCTCATTGTTGGGAATAATTGCAGGAGTTTTGGTCTGATGGGTTAATGCCTGGGGGCCTTTGTGCCAGGTCTGATCCAGCAGCACTCACAATCTAACAGCATTAAAGGAAACTTCTCAGCTACTCAGTCCCTGTTACAACTTAAGAGGACCAAAATTAAAATGGTTTTTGTTGTTTTCAAAAGCAGGGAGGAGTGGGGTGGCGGATCCCTGGCTGCAGAGGGGTGCTTGGACACACTGGCACGTGTGCCTCAGGACACTGGAGGGGGCACTGTTAGAGTCTTTGCTCCAGCTCCTTGTGCCACGAGCAATAAAGAGACAAAAACAGAGGCATTGGGAGTATGAAATTAAAAACAAACGACCTGGTTGCATCGTTTCTGGTGGGAGAGTTGTAATTCTGTTGCTGCTGAAAACAGTTTATGGACTGTATTAGCTAGGATGGAGTTTTTGACTGAGTTTTTATGCTTTTATTGCGTTGTGGTACCCTCCAAACGTTTCATGGCCTTTAAATGCAAACCCAGTTTCGCATGCAACTCGGCTTCATCGTTTTGTTTTACTTCATCGTGCCTCAGTCTACCTCGTTCCTTTGATGTGTTTGTATTTAACATAGAAACTAATCCCTGTTACAAATATTCCAACATTACCCCGATGAAACAGCCCCTGGTGCCCGAGCCCAGCGTGGCCCCGCGCACCCGGAGCTTGGCTGGCTGGTGGAGCCAAAGCCCTGGGACGTCCTTTACAGGCCTGAACACATCCCCTTCATTTCTGAGGGAGCTGCTGAGTGCTTGGCACTTGTGTTGAATCTCCAGGGTGAGCTCAGGAACGGGGAAGGCTGTGGTCCAAAGAGACAACGACGCTCTGTCTGCTGAGGGCGTCTGTTTTAAAACCAGGTCAAGCATCCCACCCGGCTGTCCTCACTGCGAGCAAAGTAGGGCAGGGGATGAGGACCTGGGTGATGAGGGAGGAAGGTGACTGTTAGGCAGGATGGAGGCTCAGTGCAGAAGCAGCGAGGTTTCCAAGCCCTGTATCAGGTAGCTAATCCCAAAAAACGCTTTGCTACTTATCCCATGGTGTCTGATTTTCAAGAGTCTTGGCTAAGAGCTCTTGCGTGGGCTCCCTGGGGAGCTCCAGCCTTCACAAATTCACTTTGAGCGTCAGTGCTGGGAGATGGGTCCATGGGAATTCAGTGGCACGTGGCTTGCTGTTAGCAGCAGTCGAGGTGGCTGTGGAGGGACTCTGGATACAGGCTGAACTGAAGGTGGAGTCAGCAAAGGGCTGCAAGTGGGTAACGTCTGGAAGTCTAAGCACTGAGCTGGAAAAAGCTTTCCTCACACACTGCTGGGCTATAGCTGGGACCCAGCAATGTACTTGAATAACGTGCTTGACTTCCAAAATGTCTATGGTGGTGGAACTGGGTTTTATATAACACACGTAAGTCCTCCTAACAGTGACATGAAGTAAGTTCTGCAGGTATTGACTCTGCCGATCTGTGCTATTAAAGCCACCCGTCCGCTGCAGAAGAGGCCTCAGTGCAGAGGTGACAAACAGCAAATAAGCTTTTTGGGGAACAGCAAGTGGAGCACTGAAGCATCTCTGTTCCCAGTGGGTGTCTGTCTCACTCCTTTGCTTCCCCACAAGACACAGAGGCACAGCCTGCCGGCGGTGCAGCGGAGTGTGGTGGGCAGGTTTCTCTGCTGAACCCGATGGTTCAGCCCCGGCAGGCTGAGCAGGGAGGAGCAGATGAGCCCTCCTGCAAGGCTGCTGATGTTTCTGTCTCTGCTTTTTCAGGGTTACCTTTCTGAAGGCTTAGTGACAAAATGGTATCGCTCCCCTCGCCTCCTCCTCTCTCCAAACAACTACACCAAAGCCATCGACATGTGGGCGGCCGGCTGCATCCTGGCTGAGATGCTGACGGGAAGGATGCTCTTTGCTGGTAGGTTTCTGGCTCCCCTGGATTAACTATTTTTTCTCCTTTCCTCCTGCCTTGCTACCCTAGTCAAAGGCAGAGGGAATCCCTCTCTCCTTGCCACCCAAGGCCACGCTTACAGCATCACTGCAGGGATCCCACGGTTGGTTATTTGACATGAGAGCTGTCTCCAGAGCAAACTTGGAACAAACTTTGCACAGCCTCTGCTGTTAGAGGGTCTTTTGGTTGGTGCAAACTTCCCTGATGCAGCCAAGCCCTTGGGGATGGAGAGGAGTTGGTGTCTTGATTTTCACTCAGCCTTCCTGTCCTGCTTGCCTGGACAGGACACATAGTGGTACTGGTGTGATGGCTCCTGGGGAAGCCACCGGCCCGTGGTGTGCCCGAGGCTGACCAGGGTTGATGATTGCCTTAGTGCTGAGCAGGGATGGTCTGCAGCCAAAAGCAAGACCCTCAAAAAAACACGATGAAACAGCAAAACCTGTTTCTGGGTTTCCAACAGAAAGTAATAGCTTTTTGTTGGGAGGGAGCGTGCTAAAGAAATATCACAGGGTGGAGTACCAGGACAGGAGGTAACGTGGCCCTGACCCAAGAGGCTTGTACTCTGTGCTCTGGATTTGAGTTGTGATTGCTGTCCTCGAGGTATGTCTTGTCTTTGAGGGGAGACATTTGAATGCCACCACCCATTTTCAGGACTTTCCTCTAAGCAGGCATCGGAGAGGCAAAGGCGCAGTGCAAAGGAAAAGAAGGCAAGAAAAGCAATAGCAAGAAGCGTGTGATTATCAGTGCAGCATCTGAGGCTCTGCTCTGACGTCCTGGAGCAGCAAATCTTTATTTCCCACAGTTCCAAAGACGCTGCTGCCAGGAGCCAAGCTGTGCTCCCCGAGCAGGGCCACGGAGCCGCTCGCTCAGCTGACCATGCGGCCTCCCAGCCCCAGGCCTGCAGAGATGCTGCTCCTTGCCCGTCTCTCCGTCGCCCATTAATGTTTAGGATGACAAGGCTTAACGTGTTCCGTGAGCAGCCGTTGGCAGAGTTGTGTAAATAAATAATTAGACCCATCAATAATGGAGAAGGACGTTTTCTTCACAGAGACCTCGGCGCGCCGCAGAGCTCCGCAGACCGCGTTTGATTGCAGCTGCTCTGTCACCCCCTCCCAGCTCCCGCTGGCAGCTTCCACATTTCTTTTGTGAAAGCTGAAAGATGAGCACTCAGGATCATTTTCGAGAGATGTCCTCAGTCTCTTCTCTCCAAAATTTTCATCTCCAGGGATTTCAGCTCTATCGATTCTGCATCAGACCTGGTTGCTCCTTCTCGGGCTATATTCCAGGAGTGGGGATGGCTCCATGTGCTGCTTGTCCCTGTGGGCGCAGGGCATTTTCTGGTCTGCCTGGGAGGTAGCACAAGTGAGCGAGCTCCCAAGGCAGCTCTGCCAGCTGCTGCCCCTTGCCAAGCCATGGTTTGCACCGTGGGAGGGTCTGTGATCTTTTTGGGTGGAAGCAAACTGGATGATGCCCTTACAGGGCAGAGCTAAGGCTCTGCCAGTCCAAAGCACGGAGTGTGAACGAGCCTCAGGTCAAGCAGAGCAGCAGAAGCAAATTCCAATGGAGACACAGGGCCTTGCTCCAGCAGGGGTTGCACCAGACCAGAGCAATGCACCACCTCACTTTAAACACGGTGCAGCTGGAGCACCACAGCAATCCTTTTGCATTCTTAGATCAATCTCATGTGTTGTTTTATCCTGTTTTTTCCAGACTGTGCTTGGACACTTTCTCAACCTCAGCTTGGTTTTTGTGCTGTCTGAGGACCCCAGGGGTAGAAGCTACATTGGCTGACACCAGCCTAGGTGTACAAGCTGGTCCCTAGATCATAGAATCATAGAATGGTAGGAGCTGGAAGGGCCCTGCAGAGTTCACCCAGCCCAAGCTCCTGCTCAAGCAGGTTCCCCTGGCTCAGGGGGCACAGGAACGTGTCCGGGTGGGTTTGGAAACCTCCCGAGAAGGAGCCTCCACACCCTCCCTGGGCAGCCTGGGCCAGGGCTCCCTCACCTCAGCACAAACCAAGATTTCCCTTGTGTTTAAGCTGGAACATTTTTTGTTGCCTCTAGTGACATAACAGGGGGTGATGGGAGGAAGCTACAACACAAGAAGTGCTGTCTCATCCACTTGACACACACCTTTGAAATGCTTTTAAGTGTTGATGAGATCCCCCCTCAGTCTCCTCCAGACTGCACAGTCCCCTGTTCCTTTAGCCTTTCCTCATAAAGAAAATGCTTGAGTCCCCTGATCATCTTGGTGGCCCTGCACTGGCCTCTCTCCAGCAGTTCCCTGTCCCTCTGGAGCTGGGGAGCCCAGAACTGGACACAGGACTCCAGATGAGGCCTCACCAGGGCAGAGCAGAGGGGGAGCAGAACCTCCCTCCACCTGCTGCCCACACTCTTCCTGATGCCCCCAGGCTGCCATTGGCTTCTTGCCCACAAGGGCACGTTGCTGGCTCATGGTCAGTTTATTATCAGCCAGCACTCCCAGGTCTGTCTCCGCAGAGCTGCTCTCCAGCAGGTCACCCCCAGCCTGTCCTGGTGCAATGGTCCATTCATGGTCAAGTCAGAAGCCAAGGCTGTTCCAGGATGTGAACCATCTGGCCTCTGTTAGCTGTCTGCCTTCAGTTATGCCTTAGAAGTATTTACTTTTCCACTCCTGCTCACAAAGAGCATCTGTAGAATGAGCTGAGGTGCCTGTGCTGGTGTCGCACGTGGCTACACGTGAGATTGATTCTGCCCAGGCGAGACGCCCCAAAGCAGCAGGTTGGTTCCTGAAAACCCACAGCAGGTTACAGATCAGGAGGTGGGGTTTGGCAGATCTCAGACTGTGCTCAGCCAGGCGAGGGCTGTACATGCATCACTGCTTCTCTGCTTTCCAGCCCTGTGCATTGGCTTTAATAAGCCCCTAGATGAAGGCAGGATATTTAGTTAATGGGTGGGGATCAAAACCGAAGTTCAAAATACATATTCCTTTTGGGTTGCTTTAAAAATAGTCTGTAGAGCTGTTACAGGAAGGTCCTGGCCCTGTGCCCCAATTTTGCTGGCCTCCTCTTGTACCAGTAAGGAATGAAGACCCGGGGTGGGAGCCTGGCAGTGGGGTAGGATGCCTGTGATGTGCCATGCCACGTACCATCTTTCATCTGCTGGTATCTAAAGAGGGGATGAATAAATCTCAGCCCTTTAGAATAACTGAAACTGGCAAACACTTGCGTGAGGGCATGGGTTCATCCTTGCTTCTGCTTTTCTCCCCTTTGTGTGGGAGAAGGAGTGTGTCCCTGGCCAGCTGCAGCCCCTGTCGCTGCAGGATGAGAGTCCTGGGTCGCCAGCAAACACCTCGTGGGAAATAACAGCCATGTAGTTCCCAGAAAGATGCAAACGTCTTGTAATTGCCTTGCACTGGATAAATTGGCTCTTGAGTATGCGTCAGCAGCACAGTTTAAATTGGGTGCTTAGCATAAGTCAATATAATTAACTCAGCAGTCTGTCTGGGGTGCTTAAGCAACTCTGTTAAATTAAGGTGATTGCTTATTAAGAGGAGATGCCACTGGCTGCTCTCATTCTCCTGCACAAATTGATATACACCCCACAGAGAGGGACCCCTGGCTCTCCCCACAGCCCCTCCCCTGGGCATTGTGGTGGCAGGAGCAGCTTTTGGTTTGGCAGAGGCCCAGGAGGGCACAAGAGGTTTGGCTGACCCAAAGCTTCCAGGAGCCTAGCACGTCTCCAACAGCTAAAATCTGGTTTGCAGACCGTTAGAGAGCTGCCAGCACCTCGAGCAGCGTGGAAAATGGGGAAGAGCAGCCGCAACTGAGCAGCTACAGCTCCCTCCAGTGACTTTCCACCAGCTGCTGCCGAAGTGCAGCTGAAAGCATGGACAGTGGGAGCCAGGGGAAACAGGAGAACAGGACAAGCTGCCTGTCCTCACAGTTCCCCATGGGGCTGTGCCTGTGGCCAGGAGCAGGGAGGTGGTGCAGTGGCTTTTCCCATGGGGTCTGTGCTTGCTTCCAGAGGATGCACTAGCAGGGCTTGGGTGCTCTCCCAGGACTGGGAGAGGAGTTTCCTTTTCCTAGGCACGACACAGAGCTCCTCCTTCTCTCCTCAGGTAAGGACAGCACGTTGGGTTTATTCTGTCTGTAGCTCCTGTTTTTCTTTTCAGGGATTAATGCTTCCAGAAGGTCGGTAGGAATGACATAAATAGAGGATAACAGCAAAGTACTGCGTTCCTGAGAGACATAATTCAAGGCTTTCAGCATTGCATTAGCAGCTGCTTTGTGTGACTAAACATGATGCCTTTTGGCTGCCAGGTCGCTCAGTGAGCAGTGCCTGCAGCTGCATTGAGAGAACAACAGCCACAAAGCCTTTGTGTCTTCTGATACCCTGTAATTTTGATCACAGATTAGGAGTTAGCCTGACCTACAAGGTGTTTGCTTCCCCATGGCCACCTTTAGCTTCCTCTGGAGCCATAATGCGAACCTCTGGATGACCTAAAGCTAGTTTTGCTGTAGGAGAGTAAATTCATTTGCTCAGCATTGATATTAGGAAGGTGTCCCTCTGCCTTGTTTACTTTTTCTGTTGCTCTTCATTCCTTCTGAGCAGATGCATGGCACGATGGTGACCAGCTGTGCTCATGCCAATGTGCTTTGGGGTTGTTGAAGTTCATTGCCACATCCTGGCTCAGAGCTCTGCTGATTGGGGTGGAAGTGACCACGACTGCATTGAACCAAACCTGGTTGGAGTGGTGAGGCCACGGAGGATGAAGATCCTTTCCTAACCCTGATGTTTGGACCTACCCTTGCCCAGGGCAGATGTGTTTGGGGTCAGCTCTGTGCATGTGGGTCTGAAAACATCCTGCAGTCTCACAGGAAGCTCTGGGATGGAGAGAGCATCCTCTGTAAGGTGCTGGGGACCTCTAAGGGGACTGGGGATGAAGCCAGCAATGGTCTCCACCATCCCTTATGAGCTGGCCTCTCTCCCTGCAGACTGATCAGAAGTGTCACGGCGTGAATGAGCTTCAGTCCTCCTTCCACAGATCAGCTGGGCACAGCTTGTCAGTGAAACAGCCTGAAATCCATGACTGGGCCAGCAGGGACTTGGTAGCCCAAAAATCCCTGTTGATTTGTCTGTCCCAGCCAGCTCGCTGTCTTAATGGATAGTCCTGCCCCTAATGACAGAACATTTATAATGAGTGTTTCTGGCAGGCAGAAAATCAATAGTGCAGCTCGGTGTTTCTGCCAGGCTGCTTCTCTGAACACGCAGGAAGCTACAAATCAGCCGCAGAGCTCTCGGTGGCATCCAATAGTGTGGGAAGGAATGGGATTAACGTTCATTAATGAGGCGGTTGGGTCCGCTCCGCTGGCGCTGCCGCTCCTCTGCTCACACTGCCTGGCTGCCAGGCCGGGGCTGGGGCTATGAGGTGTGTGGATAAACTTATCCTGAAGGGAAAGGCTTAAAAAGGTCTGAGTGCTCATAGCAGTTGTGGGGGTGGACACCATCAGAGCCTTGATTTGGTACGCGGCAGCCATCAGGAGCCAGTCAGAAAACACCATTCCCATCAGGAGAGCAGAGAGAGAGGCACTTGCATCCATTTAAAGGTGAAGCTTTGGGACCTCTGGAGCTCAGCACGTTCTGGTTGTCGTTGGGGTTGTGGCAGGACTTGTCACCACTGCACAGGGGAGCTTTGCTTCTCAGCGTGGTGACGGCATCAGGCACAGCCCTGCTTGGCTGCAGCCACCTGAGCTTCGTCTGGGACTGGGAATGAGCCCAGCCTCCCACCTCCATGATTGGTGTTCCTGCACAGCCTGGCAGCCACAGGGTGATATGCCAGGAGGCCAAAGGGTCTAGGTTAACTCTTTCATCCTTCACCCAGCTGAGAGACCCACCAACATGAGCAGGAGAGGGAGATGTGGAGGCTTTAGCAGCATGGCCTGTGTGCGTGCAGATGGAGGCATCTCATCCCAAGCTGTGCCTCAGACATGCCTGAGCTGTTGTTTCACATGCTGCTGTGTAGAGGGAGAGCCAAAAAGCCATTTCTCAAGCGGGAGACGGGATGAGAGCAGAGGGGCAGGGAAATGACCTGGGGACTTTGTTGTGCCAAGCTCATAAGAAGGTGGTGACACCGTCTTCCTTGGAGCAAAGATCAGTGTCTAATGCCAGAGGCATCAGTGCAGAGGGGCTGGTGGGAAATGCAGCGCTGCAATGATGTGGCTCGTTTCAAAGAGGTGGCTGATAATACCATTACACCCCCGTGGTTTAGCTTCTGCCTCTCACCTCACCTCACCTCACCTCACCTGACCTCACCTCACCTCACCTGACCTCACCTCACCTCACCTCACGCCTCTTTTCTGCCCGTTTGCCGTTTCAGGGGGTCACGAGCTGGAACAGATGCAGCTCATTCTGGAGACAATCCCCGTTATCCACGAGGAGGACAAAGAGGAGCTGCTCAAAGTGATGCCCACGTTCATCAACAGCACGTGGGAAGTGAGGAAGCCGCTGCGCAAGCTGCTCCCCGAGGTGGACAGTGAAGGTACCGCCGTGCCCGCTGGCTTCAGCACTGTCCTTCTCCTGGGGCTTCCCCTGGCTGCTGTGTTTTCAGACCTGTTTCCCCAGAGGGTTACAGGATTTATCCTCTTAGGGCCAAATGTGTGAGGGGAATACAGGTAACTGGGGGGGGTTGCAGTCCCACCCTGTGTCTCACACGTCCCCACTGCTGTGCCCCAGGTCCTGCTCGCTGTCTGGCTGGGGAAGGTGAGGGCTGCAGCACAGTACTCGTGATGCAGTAGCTTTCTCACAGATGGCTCATGCAGAAATCAGGGTGAAACAGCCTTCCAAGGCACTTTCAAAGTGAGTGCCTGCCTTCCCATGCGTCCTGTTCAGCTGTGAGAGTTCAGCCCACAGGTTACTTCCAGTCCCTGTTGCTTTTCTCACTGTGCTTTTTTTATCCATGAACATGGTTGTACAGTACAAGAAAATAAAGGCTTTTTTACCTCATAAACATCTGAACACTGTGAGATGGTTGTCACAGGCAGAAACATTGTCCGAGTGCTCTGAGGCTTAGACATCACTCGTGTTGGGCTCCTGTGAGGCTTGAAGCCCACTTCACCCACATCCCTCCTTTGGCTAAAGCAGGAAAGAAATCAGGTGTCTTGTGAGAGGGCTAAAAACCCCAGGCTTTTGGACCCAAACTTTTTTCCTGGAGCAGCTTTGTAGGCAGCTGTAGGTGGGCAATGTGGAGCAGGGGCATGTCAGCTCTTCTGAGCTCCTTCTAAGGCTCAAACCGGGCTGGTGGACCTCACCGGCTCCTTTTGGGAAGATGTAAGACCAGGCCCAGCTTGGCAGTGTGATACCCATTGGCCTGGGTTACCCAGGGACCACATCAGCCTCAGCAAGCAGGAATGGATTTATTCCCTGTCATTACTACAGGAAGAAAGGTCACCTGCACCCCTTACATAATTGATTGGCATTTTCCTGCCTCTCTGACCCGTGGTATATAACACATAAAACATCGCTTCACCGTGCTTCTTGCCCACAGTCAGTGACCTTATGAGGTTATTGATTCCCTTCCTACTTAATTAGTCCAAGCAGTGAAATAATCCTGTGGGAGGCAAGCAGATATTGGTTAATGTTTAAGCACTGAGGCAATAGGTATGGCCCGTTCTTTCTGCTGCATGGTTGTGCCCTTACAGAAGCTGTCCCGTTCACACAATTACATCTTTAATGGGGATATTGCTGAAGGTGTGACGCAAAAGTCATAACTGAAGAAAGGCATGTTGCTATTTGTATTACCTGAACTCGAAGGGATTCCCTCATGCACCAAGAGTCAACTGAATAAGCAACATCTTTAATGACAGGATTTGATCTTTTCACATAACCTCGGTAAAAGGAATCATCGAAATACACCAAACCTTCTGTGTTTAGGTTTAAGTCCAGTCACTTTAATTGCACTTAATTTGTCATCTTAGGAAGAGCTCATGCTCCACAGCCCTTCTAAAATAATGTCAGACACTCTGAGTTCTTTAAATATTGATGCATAAACCAATTTCATAGTGTTGGTCATGCCAAAGAGCTTTTAAAATGGTGTTTTTAATCTAATCCTGCTTTTGTTGCACGTGAAGATGTGAAATCATAGAGTCATAGAATCATTTTGGTTCAAAAAGATCTTTGAGCTCATCAAGTCCAACCCAGCCCTCTCCTCAACCTGCCCAGCCCACCACTAACCCACGGCCCTCAGCACCTCAGCTCCATGGCACTGGGATCCCTCCAGAGCTGGGCACTCCCCCAGCTCCCTGGGCAGCCTGGCACAGGGGCTGACACCCCTCTCAGGGAAAATGTTCTGCCTCAGCTCCAATCTAAACTTCCCCTGGGGCAACTTGAGGCTGTTTCCCCTTCTCCCTAGTTTTGAAGCAGAGACCGTCTGCCCCCAGCCACAGCCTCCTGTCAGGGAGCTGCAGAGAGTGCTGCTGTCTCCCCTCAGCCTGCTCCAGGCTCAACACCCCCATTCGCTCAGCCCCTGCCCTTGGCCTTCTTGCCCCCCTGGGCACGCTGCTGGCTCCTGTTCAGCCTCTGGCACCATCCCCCCCAGGCCCTTTCCCTCCAGCAGCTTTCAAGCCCCTCTGCCCCAGCCTGGAGCAGTGCCTGGGGTTGTTGTGACACAAGGGCAGGACCCAGCACTTGCCCTTGTTAAACCAATTGTTTAACAAGTTAAAATAAACAACTGGCCTCAGCCCATCGCTCCAGCCTGGCCAGAACCCTCTAAAGAGCCTTCCTAAATCAGCTCTCTGAGATGCCACGTGCTTGTTGAATGGATGTGAGGTCTCAAGGTCTTTTTGCTGTATATGTAGTGTTCTGGCCTGGGCTGGCAGCACCAGGTGTATGTGCTGTCCTGCAGAGCTGCGATGCTCAGTCCTTTCCCCTGACTCGCTAGATGAAGTGGGGTCTGGGATCTGCAGGACTGCTGCACTGCTGGCTCCTGGCTCTGTGAAGGGCAAGGTGGCTGCAGCAAGGGCAAAAGGGCCCGTTTTAGATGCTGTGACCTTTATTCCCTTCCTTCCTTTGAGGGGATTGTTACGGGGCGTTCACGAGGCTCCCCCTGGAAAGGAAGCTGGTGTTGCTTTTGAGGAGTCTGTGAGCTTGTTTCTCTCTGCTTCACAGCTATTGATTTTCTGGAGAAAATACTGACATTTAACCCCATGGATCGATTAACGGCCGAGATGGGGCTGCAGCACCCGTACATGAGCCCCTACTCCTGCCCTGAGGATGAGCCCGTGTCTCAGCATCCGTTCCGCATTGAGGATGAGATTGATGATATCTTACTGATGGAAGCCAACCAGAGCCAGGTGTCTAACTGGGACAGGTATGTTACCCAAAGCTGGGCCAGAGGCCAGATACTGGGCTGAAACTCTTCAGGCAGAGCTTGGCTGGTGAGCCTCTGACCTGCTCTCGATTGGGTTAGGTCGCACTTGCTCCAGACCCACAGAAGACACCTGGTGTTGTTTCTTTATGCCATATGGTAATTCTAGCCCAAGCTGCCACCTTGCTGAAGCCAACAAGAGGTTTGTCCTTGATTTCCACAGGGAGCAGGTGTTGCATCTGCACATTCCCTTTATGGGGTATCTTTCTGCTTTTGGTTTTGTTCACAGCCTGTATTGTCATCATGTGAGTTACAGCTGTTTAGATGATGCTGCAGTTCACAGAACCACTGAATGGTAGGGGTTGGAAGAGACCTCCAGAGACAATCTAATCCAACTCCCCTGCCAAAATCTCCTGCCAGAGCAGGTCCCACCTAGATCAGGTCACACAGGAACGTGTCCAGGTGGGTTTGGAAACCTCCAAGGAAGGAGCCTCCACACCCTCCCTGGGCAGCCTGGGCCAGGGCTCCCTCACCTCAGCACTGAAACAGTTTTTCCATATCTTTAAGGGGAACTGTTTGTGTTCCAGCTTCATCCTATCACCCCTTGTCCTGTCACTAGATATAGGAGAAAAAAGTGCTGCCCCAACCTCCTGACACCCACCATTTAGATATTTGTCACTATTAATGAGCTCCCCCCTCAATCTCCTCTTCTCCAGACTAAACAGCCCCAGGTCCTGTAGCCTTTCCTCGTGAGGAAGATGTTCCAGTGCCCTGATCATCTTGATGGCCCTGCACTGGCCTCTCTCCAGCAGTTCCCTGTCCCTCTTCAGCTCTTCCCTCTCTTCTCTGTGTCTATAACACAAGTTATACAATAATGTAGTTCTTGTACTGGTGGGGGACCAGGCCTGATTTGCAGCTCTGTGTTTATCACTTTCCAATGTGTGTAAGCCCCAGAAGCTGCAGATCTGTGGTCTTTAAAAAAAGATCCTTAATGGAGTTGATTTTTAAATGGTTTGCTGAAAGTCACAGAGGAAGTTTAGAGTGGATCAGAGCCTTGAGCTGAGCACTCTCATGTCCTGGATGATCACCCGTTACTAAGCCTGACCTGGAGCAGGTAGGACAAAACAAGCAGCTAAGAATTAGCTAGGTTCATTTTCCTACAGAGCTCCTTCGAGATGAGATGGCTCAAAGTGCCTACAGCGTTGCTCCTCATGGCATAGCAATTAAATCTCTCCTTTTTAGTCCACTGTATTTCACCAGAACTGAAAAAAGAAAAGCCTAAATAAATCCCTCACCTTCGCTCTTATTAATCTCTTTGCCTGGGTGAACAAGTACCAGGCTGGAGGCTGGGGAGCAAAACCCAGCAAATTAGGTAAAGGGGAAAGCTGGTAGCTTTCCTTGGGCTATCTGTCTTCAGTGTATCCCCACAGGTCTGGGATCCCAGCCAATTGTAGCCAACAAAGCAGCAAATCTGTTGCAGGAGGTCACCTTGTCACCTTCTTATCTCTTGGCTTTTATTTCTCTTAGTGTGACAGAAGAAGCTGGGGTGTAAACTGTTGGTGCTGCCACCCAGATGGGGACATCTGCTATAGGGCCATAAATTCTGCAGCAGAAGCCAAGTATCACAGAGATAGGAAATTACTCTGCCTGTCAGAGAATCCAAGAATAGTTTGGTTGGATAAGATCTACTACCACGGCCCTCAGCACCTCAGCTCCATGGCTTTGGGATCCCTCCAGGGATGGGGACTGCACCACTGCCCTAGGCAGCCTGGGACAGGGGCTGACAACCCTCTCAGGGAAAAAGTTCCTCCCAGTCTCCAGTCTAAACTTCCCTGGGGCAACTTGAGCTCTTCTCCCTTCTTCTGTCACTTGTAGCTTGGGAGCAGAGACTGACCACCACCTCCATCCATAATCTCTTGCAAGGGAGTGTCAGAGAGTGCTGCTGTGTCCCCTCAGGCTCCTCTTCTCCAGGCTCAACACCCCCATTCCCTCAGCCCCTCCCCAGCACCCTTGTGCTCCAGCCCCTTCCCCAGCTCTGTGCCCGGCTCTGGCCACGCTGCAGCCCCTCAGTGTCCCTGTGGCAGTGAGTGAGGGGCCCAGCACTGAGCACAGCCCTGGAGCTGCAGCCTCCCCAGGGCCCAGCATAGGGGACAATCCCTGCCCTGCTCCTGCTACCTCACTATTCCTGATCCCAGCCAGGCTGCCCTTGGCCTTCTTGCCCCCCTGGGCACGCTGCTGGCTCCTGTTCAGCCCCTGGCACCATCCCCCTCAGGCCCTTTCCCTCCAGCAGCTTTCCAGCCCCTCTGCCCCAGCCTGGAGCCAGGCCTGGGGTTGGTGTGGCACAAAGGCAGGACCCAGCACTTGGCCTTGTTGAACCTCACACCATTGGCTTTGGCCCATGGCTCCAACCTGGCCAGAGCCCTCTGAAGAACCTTTCTGCCCTCAAGCAGATCTACTCACCTGCACAGCTTTGTGTCAGCAAACTGCCTGAGGGTGCTCTCGATTCTCTCATCCAGATCATTGACAAAGCTGTTAAACAGAACAGGCCCCAGCACCAAGCCCTGGGGAACACCACTGGTGAGCAGCCGGCGACTGGATTTAGCTCTGTTCCCCATCACTCACTGGGCCTGGCCAGTGTGTTGTGAAGAGCATTTCATTGCTGAGACACAGAACTTCACTGTCTGGGATAACACATCTGTTAAAGGCAGCTCAGTTAGGATCCAGTAAAAGACGTGTCACATGGAGAACAGTACATAAAAACGGGTGTCGTTGGGTAGTTGCAGTCAAAGGAGTTTGACTGGCTTGAGAAGTTACTGCTTAGCAAGGCAGCCCTTCAGGTGTGCTCTTGGTCACAGTGTCAGAGTAAATTGGTCATGTCCAGTCTCAGTGGGGATTTTAGCTTTTCTTTTTTCACTGTTATGGCCACAGAGAAGGAGCGCTCACCCCGGCTTGTCTGCAGGCTGAGGGTCAGTTGTGATCATATACTACTACTCCCTTTTTAATCCCAAGCAGAGGGAAGGTGATGAAGGGCTAAATGAAGGAGCCAGTTGGTTTGGTTGCTAGGCTTTTATTCCCTCTACTGGTCCTGTCCACGCAGCCTGAGCAACCCTCAGGCTTCTCATAAATCACATCTTCCCCCCAGCCTTTGTTAACGCACACAAAAGAGGTCTCTGACACTAATAACAACTTAAAGCTGTGTAGTTAGGTGACATACTGGCCATGGATGAGCAGAAATAGCAGCAGCAGCATACATACCACTGCTGTTTCTAATAGTAGCACGTTTTCTGCTGCAGGTACCACGTCAGCCTCTCCTCCGATTTGGAATGGAGACACGACAAATACCACGACATGGATGAGGTTCAGCGGGACCCCCGGGCAGGGTCTGAGTCCATCGCCGAGGAAGCACAGGTTGACCCACGGAAATACTCCCAAAGCAGCTCGGAGAGGTTCTTGGAGCTATCCCACTCATCCATGGACCGAGTATTTGATGCAGATTGTGGGAAATCATGCGATTACAAAGTGGGGTCGCCTTCCTACTTGGACAAGTTGCTGTGGAGAGACAATAAGCCCCATCATTACTCAGAGCCCAAGCTGATCTTAGATTTATCTCACTGGAAAAGAGCAACCATAGCACCAGGAGCTGAGCTATCGCTGGAAGAAGAGCCATCCAACCTCTTCCTGGAGATTGCTCAGTGGGTGAAGAGCACACAGGTGGGTCTCGAGTGTGCCAGTCCTCTCCCAGAGATTCAGGAACGGAGCCTGCCGTCTTCTCCTCACCATCTCCACAAAGAACCCGCGGAGGTGAACAGTGAAACAGACCCCGAGTTTGACCTGGATGTCTTCATCTCCAGGGCACTGAAACTTTGCACAAAACCCGAAGATCTTCCAGACAACAAGCTCAGTGACATCAATGGGGCCTGCATACCTGAGCACCCTGGTGAGATTGTACAAACAGAGGTGTACCAGAAAGAGCGATGGTGAGGAACCCATGCCCGGGACGCCCCGCTATCTCTCCCTGCCCCTCTCTGATGTGTGGCCCTTGCCCCGGGGCTGAGTGGCTTCCATTTGTCATTGAGCATCTGTTTTTAACACGATACCCCATGCCTTTTTCCCAAAAGGCAAGCACAAACCACGTGCCCCTTTTGATGCCTTAGAAATGCCTTTAAGGGGATCAAGAGGCACGAATGAAATGCTGAGTTTCTTACACTGCCTTGCAATCTCTGGGACCAGTTTGAAGCTTAAATGTACGAGGGGGAAGATGATGGTACGTGCTAGATTTACAAACAGAATTCGTATCAACTTCTTTTCCTTTCTTTTCCTATAGCATCTTAAAATGACGAGGACAAAAGTCAGCATTTTCGCTATGGTGAGATCCCCTCCTGGTTTGATGTGTTCCCAAAACGCCAAACTCTGAGCTCCTCTGAGGCCCCCGAGTGAGTAGAGGCGGTAACGGAGTGAAGCGATGCCAGGCAGTGCCCCTCAGGCAGCGGAGCGCGGAACTAGACAAGAACTCTTCGAGAATGGTAATGGGGAAGGAATTTCACCTACAAAATACGGGCCACTTGGGACTGGATTTAACTTTTCCTGATCAGAAGACTTTGGTGAAGCGCGTTCTCCTTGTCTGCTTCCTCGCACAGACATTCTCCTTTCTGTTGCACGTGGTAGAGCTGAGCTCCATGAGTGCTCAGGAGGCCCCATGTGATGCATTTCAAGTGTAACAGCCTGGTGCTGCGAGTCCTGTGTCGGGCAGCTGCCCAGCAGACCACCAGATTCTGCTGGTAAGGGCTGGATGGGAGCTGAGAGCCAGAAACAAGGTGTCTCACGGTGTTGTTCTGCCTCGTACCACCAGCTGCACAGACACAACAAGGGCACCCACCTTTGCTCGTTAAAAAAGGCATGAAAATACTCCTATTATACCTTCTGACAAAGATGCTGTGAAGGAAACAAGAGTTCCTGTGGCATTAGATTCGTAACTGGCCACTTTGCTTCTGTCTTCATTGGAAGATGATGGTGCCTGCAGGCAGCCAAGCGCCATTTGTAAATAGACGCAAACGCAACCCATCTACTGCAACGTCTGTTTTCATCCACACTCCTGAGCACTTTAACAATGAATCAGCTAACAAGAGCTTGTGTAGGGAAGAAATATTCTATACTTATATTTAATCCAACTCAGCAGTTTTTTGAATGGCAGCATCTACTGTAAATAGCGTCGTGAAAGCCAGTCTGCTTCCCTTGCCACCCTGACACGGCAGCACTGCTGTCACCTGGGAAAGAGAAACCACTGTACTTGGTAACTCCAAGGTCCATGTTTAACTGTGTGGATTCTTTCTATCCCTTTTAACAAACAATCTACTAATTGTTCTGAGATGTGAAGAAAACTCAGTGGAGACTTGGGTGATGCCTGACTGCAGCACTTACTGTGTTAACCCTGGTTTCTCTTCCTGGTGGGATCGAGTACAGGTTTAGCTGTAGGAGAGCTTGTGCTGGGCATTGGTGAGCCCAAACCCGTGTTCTCCTTGTGGAGATCTCTCCTCAGGCTGATGGAAACGTCGTCACTCTGATTAGCAGCAGAGGTGTGAAAGCTGCTGGCTGTGTGGATGGCATGGGGTGGAAGTCCTGGGGCAGGGGTGCAGAAGGCGTGTGGAAGGGAAAGCTGTTGGAGGAGGCATCTGGGAGGCAGAGACGTTGGGCTCTGGTCTTTGCTCCGAGCGTGTGGACGTCCCCCACAGCAGTTTAGAAAGGGGAAACGAGAGAAACAACGCATTGCTTCTCCGTGTGTCGCAGATTATTGATATACCTCAACTAAAGCTCAGCACTTTTCCTGGTGGTGGGGGAAATTCAGACGCCGAGGAAGTGGAGCAGATCCAAACCCATCCGCAGCAGCACGGGACTGACCTGCCGTGGTCACGCTTAGGCATGTGCCCAGCAGCAGCCAGCAAAGGCTGGAAGGGGATAGCTGGGGCTGGAGTGAGTGAGTGTGTGCCACGAGGAGGGGGCAGCAGCAGCTGCAGTTGTGTCTCATCACTCCCTGTTCCAGCCAGGAGGAGAGGAGCTCGGCTTCTGGTAGGGGATGCACAAACACTGCACCAGGGACATCGACTGCAAACCACTCATTTGGGAGCCAACGGAGTTTCAGCTCAAAGGATGAGATCAGCAACGTGAGAGATGACTTTTAAAACTCTCTTCTGATAAATTCAGTGTCTGTTTGCTGCCGTTGGGTTAAGCAGGGAGAGGTGCTGACCTGTGAACTCGCATCACACCGCAGCGTTTTCCTCAGCGGGCGTCGGTCGCCACGTCCTCAGATGGCAGAAGCCATTTTCCGTGGGCTGTCGCATTGGGGCGTAAGGGACAGTTTATTAAGGCTGTGAAAGTTTTGCTTTTGAATGTTGTCTTCTAAGGAGCAGTGGGAGCTTGAATGCCCACAGTTCCAGGGTAACATTAACCTCACAAGAAGCAAACGGAGCATTCTGCCACTGCTCTGGGTTTCCCATCTCAAGTTCGTGAGCTGTTATTTAACGTTGTTTCATAACCTCAGCATCACGTGGTAGGGGATAAGGGGTGGGAACTAGAGGAGTGGCTTGAATTTGTTACCTGAGAGTGCTCAGCTGATCACAAAGCCAGATTTATTTCTCATGTACAACAATAAAATTCAAGGCCTGACCCTTCTTCGCTTGGCAGCCTGTGTTTGTTGTGCTTATTATGAGGCTTGAGGCGTTTGTTCCAGTCCTGGCGTTTGGATTTCTCCTGCAAATGGTCACAAACACCCAAATCAGTGCATGCATCACATTAATATTGGCATTCCGGGGTTGTGTGGTGTTGGGTGGCTTTTCACCAAGCTTTGCTTTGGCTGATGCATCCATCGGAGTGCTCAAGGTCATGGGGAGGGGGCTTAGACCTTGTCAGCAACACGGTGACTTCTGAAAACTGCTTCTTCTTGCAGTCGTTCAAAGAATCATCGTGGCTTTAGGGAGGTGCCAGCGTGGGTGTGCTGAGCAGAGCAGGAGGGAGGAGGCTTCTTGTTATCTCCGAGGCTCAGGAGCGAGACACGTCATCCTGTTTGGTGACATGTAGAGGCACCGCAAGGGACTTCACTGTCAGAAGCAGAGAGACTCCAGGTGCTTCCAAGCTGAGGAGGCCTCAAGTTCAGAGGCTGGTGTTTAAGCCAGTGCTCTCAGAATCACAGATTCTTAAGGGTTGGAAGGGACCTTGAAAGCTCATCCAGTGCAACCCCCCTGCCAGAGCAGGACCACCTGGAGCAGGGCACACAGGAACTCATGCAGCTGGGTTGGAATGTCTCCAGAGAAGGAGACTCCACAGCCCATCTGGGCGTCCTCCTGAGCTCCCAGATGCTGTGTCCATGTAGTGGTTTTGCCTGGGTAGTGGTTTTTGCCTGGGTTTTTTGGTAGCAGAGGGGCTACAGGGGTGGCTTGTTTAAACAAAAAGAGTTGCCAGAAGCTTCCCCTGTAGCTGACAGGGTTGGGGACAGTCAATGCTAAGCTGGACCCTGCACCTGACCCAGGCCTGGCCAGTTGGTGACTGAGGTAACCCCTCTGTGAGTAACGTATTTGAGAAGGAGAAGCTGCTGGGCAGTTGCTGAACTGCAGCAGCAACAGGGAGTGAGACTGGGAAAACATCTCCACACACACCAAGGTGAGTGGAGAAGGAGGGGAGGAGGGTGCTCAGGCCCTGGCAGAGAGATTCCCCTGTGCCCTGTGCTGCAGCCCATGGTGAGGCAGCTGTGCCCCTGCAGCCCATGGAGGCCATGAGGAGCAGAGACCCACGGGCAGCCCGTGGAGGAGCCCACGCCGCAGCGGGTGGGTGCCTGAAGGAGGCTGTGACTGCGTGGGAAGCTCACCCTGGAGCGAGCTCCTGGCAGGGCCTGGGAGCCCGTGGGGAGAGAGGAGCCCAGGCCAGAGCAGGGTTGCTGTCAGGGCTTGTGACGCCGTGAGGGCCCCGGGCTGGAGCAGCCTGTCCCTGAAGGACTGTTCTCCTGTGGGTGACCCACGCTGGGGCAGGCTGTGAGGAGCTGCCCCGTGACAGGCCCCGTGCTGGGGCAGGGTGTGAGGAGCTGCAGCCCGTGGGAAGGAGCCACGCTGGAGCAGTTGGTGAGGGACTGTGTCCCGTGGGAGGGACCCCACAGTGCAGCAGTGGGAAGTGTGAGGAGGCCTCTCCCTGAGCAGCAGCAGCGGCAAAGCCCATCTGTGATGAACTGACCGTAACCCCCGTCCTCCATCCCCTGCGCTGCTGGGGGGAAGGAAGGACAGTCCTGGGCAGAGGGAGGGTGGGGGGAGGTGTTTTTAAAATGGTTTTATTTGTCATCTCCCTGCTCTTTATGTTCCTTTAATAAATCAAACCGTTTTCTCCCCAAGTTGAGTCTGTTTTGCCCGTGACGCTAACTGCTGAGTGATCTCTCTGTCCTTGTCTCAACTCACAAGCCATTTGTTGTATTTCTCTCTCTCTCCTGTCCAGTTTAGGAGGGGGAGAGATTTTATGACTGGGATAAACAACCACAGTTCAGCCTTTTGTGTGATCTTATTTAAAGAAGAATGGGGAGCAGCATTTCCCCACCCTGAGCCTGTGAGAGCTGCTTATGCTGGCCCCCACACAAGGGTCTGTCCTTCCACTGCAGTCACACGCTGGGGACAAGTTAGGAAAGACAAGGTGCAGCTGCCTGCTCAGCTGCTCTTACAAACACCTTTAAATGTCAGAATGACACCCCTGATGGTTCATGGAATCATAGAATCGTTTTGCTTGGAAAAGCCCTTTGAGCTCCTGGAGTCCAGGTGCTCCCCACGGAGGCAGGAAATGATTCCATCAGAAAATCCTAGAATTGTTTGGTTGGATAAGATCTTTTAAGATCATCAAGTGCAACTGTTCCCCCAGCACTGCCACAGCCACCACTAACTCACGTCCCTCAGCCCCACAGCTCCATGGCTTTGGGATCCCTCCAGGGCTGGGCACTCCCACAGCTCCCTGGACAGCCTGGCACAGGGGCTGACACCCCTCTCAGGGAAACAGTTCTGACTCAGCTCCAACCTCAACCTCTCCTGGGGCAGCTTGAGGCTGTTTCCTCTTGTCCCATCATTCATTACTGGAGAGAAGAGACTGACCCCCACCTCACTAAAACCACCTGCCAGGTAGCTCCTAGAGAGTGACCATGTCTCTTCCCAGCCTCCTTTTTTCCAGACTCAAGGACTCTAAGAATATCTTTCATCAGATTTGTTCAGGATCTGGCCTGGTGATTGCTCTTCCCCAGTCACAAATACCTGACTTATTGTCAGTGGTGCTGGGATTCAGCAGCTGTGGAAAAATCAGCCATGGTTTTTCATTCAGCCATGGAAAAATCAGCTTCATCTGACTTTTAAAGATGGTTTTAGGCGCATCCTGGAAAGTGTGTGCTACTGACAACACACATGGGTCCCAGTGTAAAGCCACAACATCATATCCATATTACAGGCAGGGCTATTGGAGACTGGACTGTTAATGATCCTTTTAACCCAACAAACATGTGTTTGAGCAATTTCACGCCACCATCTAACATTCTGGAGAGCTTGCAGGGAGAGTGCTCTGTAATATGGCATTCAGTCCTTTCAGGTACAAAATGTTCTTCCTCTTCCCCCCCCCCCCCCATTAATTGTAAGAGGAATTGGAGAGGACAAATCCATCACATGGTGTTTGCTTGTGAGGAGTTGCCTATGACATTTGCAAAGGCAGGGTTTGGTTCTGAAGCAGTGCAATGCTCGGGTGAACGCAGTTCATCTTCAGATTCTGAGGCTGTGCTCGTTTTCAGCTGCCGTCTGGCTGCTGTCAGAGGTGGTTTGTAACGAATGGGTTGCTGAGATCAGAGAGCTGGGGTTTATTTATCCGAAAAGAATAAAGGAATCTGTCTTAAAGAGGTGGCCTTTCCTCAAGAGGGGCTCATTCCATTGTCTCTTGGCCTGTGGCAGAGTACACTGTGGAAAAAGAGACCTCGGAAGAGTAGCTGGCAGTGAAAATGAAGTGTTTTAGGAGGTCCATTTATTAAACTTGGGAGAAAATATACCCAAGTACATCTTTGACAGTGCAGCCTGTAACTAAAAATACCATTAATTCCTGTGTATGGCACCACTTGTGTGTGCACACGGGTGGTATATTCATGTTAAGTTTAAGCACTGTATAATATTCCTCCCAGAAAATGGCAGTTGATGTAAGTAAAGGTGCTTCAAGGTGTGATTTGAGCTCTCTCCTTACTCTCTGTGCGTTGGTGTGTGCAGGTGAGAGCCCCTCAGGGCACATCTGATGGCTGGATAGTGCTTGGGTGCCAGCCCTGTCCTTGTGGGCGTGGGAATTCCTGCCCAAGTCAGACTGGTAGTGGTATAAATACCTGGGTCAAAATCTGGGGTAATTATACTAAGCCTTAACAGACCAGGCTGCAGAATGGAGCTGGTAAGAATAACTGCAGTGTGGTTCTGTGGCCAGGAATAGCAGGGGGAGGAACCGTGATTTGAAGGTTTTTTAAAGAACAGGGAGTTTCTCACCATGTTTTTATACAGCTCTGCACTAGAAAAGACATTTTACAAAACCTATTTAACAGCCCAAGCCTGGTGCCAAGTCTAATGACAACAGGCCACAGCCTGAACCTCACAGCTTGGTTAAAACCACTGCCCCAAACCAGCTGCTAAAAATGCAAACCCTTCAAACCCAGCAGAGCCTTCACCTTCCTCTGCCATCCCCCATTAGCAGGGGCTGCCCATGTACCCAGGGCTGCCACCACCCCGTGCTGCACACACCTGCACTGTCCTGGAGGGAATGAGCTGGTGGTGATGCCCTGTCCCACTGCCATGTTGATCAGTAGTCACCCAAACAGGAGCCAGCAGCGTGCCTGGGTGGGCAAGAAGGCCAAGGGCACCTTGGCACCTTGCAGCTCCAGGGCTGTGCTCAGTCCTGGGCCCCTCACTCACTGCCACAGGGACACTTAGGGGCTGCGGCGTGGCCAGAGCCAGGCACAGAGCTGGGGAAGGGGCTGGAGCACAAGGATGCAGGGGAGGGGCTGAGGGAATGGGGGTGTTGAGCCTGGAGAAGAGGAGGCTGAGGGCAGACAGGAGCACTCTCTGACACTCCCTGACAGGAGGCTGAGACAAGGAGCAGTTGGTCTCTGCTTCGAAGCTACAAGTGACAGGCAACAAGAGGAAACAGCCTCAAGTTGCCCCAGGGGAGGTTTAGACTGAAGATAGGGAACAATTTCTTCCCCAGTGGGCTATCCATCCCTGTCCCAGGCTGCCCAGGGCAGTGGTGCAGTCCCCATCCCTGGAAGGATCCTAAAGCTGTGTAGCTGTGGGGCTGAGGGACATGGGTCAGTGGTGGCCGTGGCACTGCTGGGGGAACAGTTGGACTCCATGAGCTTAAAGGGCTTTTCCAGCCATAATTCTATGATTCTGTGCTTTTCCACCCCTCATTGCCTTGTACAGCAGTTCCTTCCATAAGTGCCACCAAAAGCCAAGTGACAGTTTTTAAAAGGAGCTGGGCTACATTTCTAACTGTATTCCAGCCAGTTTGAATTTGGACTCAACAAACATGGGTGCAACACTGACCACATTCACATGGTTTTTTTCTCCTGGTGTTTATCCTCTCTGCACATGGACTTTGCAGTGCAAGAGGGGCAATGGAGGGTGAGTAAATGCCACGGCCCCAGCTGTGAGCTGTCAGCTCCAGGACGGATCAGGCAGTGCTGGGCTGGCTGCTCCTCTGTGCTTGTTGCAGCCATTATTTTAAAACCCTGTGGTGCTTCTGTTAGACCCACTGGCACTTCAGGAGGGAAGTGGAGATCAATGAAACAGCTTGAACTCAGCCAGGTCCAACTACAAAGGCAGGTTGAGCTCCAGGATGAGCAACCATCTGGCTGTGGATGGGGCCAGGTGATGGGACAGGCAGCATGATTCCGTGCTGGAAAGCGTGGATAGGGTGAGTGGATGTCAGATGGATGGAGTGAAGTAGGTGGTAGAATGACAATTCAATAAAGAAAAGGTCTCTTCAAAAGTATATGCTGTCTGCCTCCAAATCCTGCTGGCCACTGTTAACTGTGTCATTGCCAACGGGAGTGTGCAGCACAGAGCCATGGTAAAAAGCCCCTTGCCTCACACAAGTTGAGTGCTGCATGTGAGAAGGACAGTGAAAACACACAGATGATGGAGATGGGATGGAGGAGAGAGCTCATGGGCAGACAGAGCTGATGGAGTTCCCCTGCTGAGCAATATGAGAAGAAAATGCTTTCAGCCCAAAGTATTTTTGCTCTGCTCTGCAGGGAATCTGTGCTGACGAGTGGCTGTGTGCCAGGAAGCTGTCTGTCATACAGGTAAAGTCCTTCTCTTCACTGAACAGAAGGTGGGAAGTGAAAGGAAACCTACCATCTGCATGAACTGGGCTCAGCAGCTCTGCTGTGTGCAGAAACGCAGGTGATTCATGTGCTGGATGTCTGGGGCAGCCTCTGGATCAGGCCTCTGGATTGGAAAGGTTTGTTTCCATCCTGACAGCTCCATCTTTCATCACACAGCTTGGCCACATCTCATCAGCCTCTGTCACCTCTGGAGATGTGAATTCCTTCTCCACAATGAGAGTTTCTTGGCGCTGTTGTAGGAATAAAAGCAGCAGGAGCTCAGGATACCACAGAGCAGGTGCACGGAGGAGCCCAGCCGTCCACATGCAAATCATCTGCTTTTTCAGCTTGAGTTCTTCCAGCCCCAATGAGCAGCTCATGTTTTTAGAGGTTTGATTGAGCCACGTTTGGGCATGGGCAGCATTTGTGTCCTACGAAGGAAGATTTGTCAGTCCCCAAAACTGCTGGGAGGGAGGAGACTTTCAACTGAGAAGGTCTCCTCAGGCACAAGAGTCAGTCATTTGGCACAGCTGGGCATGAAGAAGAGTAAGTAAGGCAAGAAGGAGATATGGACTCCTGACATCTATCCCATGAAGATCAGTGATGTTCATGGACGTCTAGAACTCTAGCTGGAGCCCTCTGTGGTTCCACCAACCAGGACAGCTCCTTGTTCTCTTCCTACAGAAAGATGCAGATAAATTAGCTTTTCTGGCCCAAACGAGCAGCAGGTCAGGGGCTGATGCCACCTGTGCATGGCCCTTGCTGGCTCTTGGCCATGGTTGCTGTGTGTCTCACCTCACTGTGTCTGGAGCTGCATCCCACCACCTCCTGAGTGCCACCAGAGCTGCCAGGTCTGAGTGAGCTTCTCCACCCTGCCACAGCCAAGGCAGAGGCTCTGCTGGGAGCAGGGACAGTGCTGACATGAGGAGTCGAGTGCCTGCAGAGAGCTGGCAGTGCTGGTTCGTGTGTCCCACTCAGCCAGGCTGTGCCATCCTCCACATGGAGAAACAAAGGGGAAACTGAAGGCAACAGTGGCAAAAAACGTCAGACAGTGGACTGCTGAGCAACAAACTGAAATATTTAATCACAGAGTGATTTACAGGGTGGGTGGACAGCAGGATTCTCAGGTTCTTCTTTTGGCTGTGGCTTCTCCATCTCCAGAGACACCAACTGACATTTTGCACTAACTGAACTGGCTCATTAAAATCCAGATGTGGGCAAAAACTGTCCATTCTTTCCCCACTGGGTGAGGATCCCTGTGCTCAGCAGGTACTGTATTGCTCTAAATGATGTTCCCCAAATCCACAGACACAGTAGCTGCCAGTAAATGCTGAGATCCTCCATCGTCTCTCCTGTCTCTTTGAGTCCCTCCTCCAGGAGCTACGTGGTCTCTGCGCTGCTGTGTGTTCAGATGAGCGCTTTCCATCAGCCACTGCTCATTTCCTGAAGTGAGGTGAGGAGAGGCAGGGTGCTGCTCTGGGACTCACTCTGCTCCCTGCTCTGCTGTCAGGTAAAAATCACCTCAGCTCTGGGTGTCTGTCCTTAACCTCACCTGTTAAATGGAGGGGGATGCAAAAGAACCTCAGTGAGAAGAGAGTGAGGTATCCTCTCATTTTCACCTCCAAGCTTTTATAGAATCATTACAGAATCCAAAAATTGCTGAATGGTGGGGGTTGGAAGGGCCCTGCAGGGCTCATCCAGCCCCAGCCCCTGCTAAAGCAGGTTCCCCTCAATCAGGGGGCACAGGAACGTATCCAGGTGGGGTTGGAAACCTCCTGAGAAGGAGCCTCCACACCCTCCTTGGGCAGCCTGGGCCAGGGCTCCATCACCTCAGCACCAAAGGAGCTTCTCCTCCTGCTCCAGTGGCACTGCCTGTGCTCCAGCCTGTGCCTGTTACCTTTTGTCCTAAATCAGAGAGTGTTCAGGGTTGGAAGGAGCCACTAAAAGCCATCTAGTCTAGGGCAATGAAGTTACGAATGGGCTGAGGTGCACCTTCTGCTCCAGTTAATCCAGGGAGGGCAGACGCCCGCAGCCCACATGTCCCAGCTACTCTGACTCCGTTTCTGAGGTTCTTGATGGACCTGTTGAGATATTTGCTCAGCAGCAGCCATAAAAGGGACAGGATCCTTTCTTTGAGGAGGTGGATAGAGAAAAGAGCGGGTGGTGGGCAAAACAGTGGGCGATGGGAAGCCACAGGCAGGGGGGCTGGGAAGGCAGAGGGAAGAAGTGGGGCTTAGTGGTGGATTCAGGGACTCCCAGCAGATACTGGGGGGGCTGTTTGCTTCGGAGCTGCAGAACTGCAGCCAAAAGTGTCCTTCAGGAGGGTGTCCCCAGGCCAGGGCTGTTGCTCTGCAAGTGCAGCCACGGGGCAAATGGGGGGATTTATGGTTATAAGCCTGCTGACTTTAGGGCTGTGCAGCTGCTGGGGCTGGGAGCTGTGGTCAGCGAGGACAGGCCGCCCTCTTCAGGGAGCTGCTAGGAGTTGGGCTGTTGGCTGTCCTCCCTTGTTGAATCAGCCCCGCAGATCTGTCCCAGGGGAGCCTCAAGCTGATGGCATCACTCAGAGCGAGCCGCCAGCGTGGCTTTACAGTCCCCGGCAGACTCCCATTGTCAGCACCCGTGCTGTGCCGGAGAGCTGCAGCGCTCCGCCGTTTGCCATCAGGCTTTTTCCCCTGGCAGGGAGAGATTGTGAGATCACACCTACCTGCTGTCCCTGCTCCTGGGAACAAAGGCAGGAGGTGCTCTGTCTCACTGAATCTCATCTCTCCTTGGTGTTCTCCAGCAAAGTGTTTGAGCACATCATCCTCAAACAGGCCAGCAAGAGGAGATGGGGATGACTGATGCTCCTCCTTGGTTTGGTGCCTGTTGTTAAGCCCTTTGTTGGCCTGGGTTGGTATTTAGGCAACGGAGGTTAGAACAGAAAAGGAAATGATGCTGTTTCTGGTGACCTGAGTCCACACCACACAGGCACTGAGGCCACCTGGATTGTATCAAAGTGTCTGAACAATATCAATTCCTATTGACATAAATCCCTGAAGGGTGGGGCCAGTGTTCTGTGGTGGCCAGGGACAGGACAAGGGGTGATGGGCACAGGCTGGAGCACAGACAGTGCCCCTGCCACAGCAGGAGAAACTCCTTTGGTGCTGAGGTGAGGGAGCCCTGGCCCAGGCTGCCCAGGGAGGGTGTGGAGGCTCCTTCTCAGTAGGTTTCCAACCCCACCTGGACACGTTCCTGTGCCCCCTGAGCCAGGGGAACATGCTTTAGCAGGGAGTTGGGCTGGATGAGCTCTGGAGGCCTTTCCAGCCCCCAACATTGTGGGATTCTGTGCCTCTGTGGTCTTTAGCTTTGACAAGGACATTCACTGCACCCTGTGACAAAGGCAACAGAAGGGAGGAAGCTCTTCCCCCATGGGACTGATCAGTGTGTCTGCTGAATTGGAGGAGAGTGCGGTGCTTTTGAAAACAAGGAGTCTCATGCTTTGCAGCAATATCTAAAAATATAGGTTGGAGACTGCTTCTCATGGAGAGAAGGATCTGATGTGTCAGGGGGAACTCAAGATAAGAAGTCCAAACCCTTCTGAACAGTAACTTTGATACCAGACTTTGCAGATTTCTTATAGACCCCAAATCCCTGTCCTCACTTGCTGTTTCACACAAACATGATTTGGAATCTGAGCTGAGTGATGAACTGTGAGAGAACTGCAAGGAAAGGGTCTTTGAAAAGAGTCCAATAACAACAGTGGTTTTCTTAAACTCAGGAACAGCACTTTGAGCTGAGGCAGAACCAGGAGTCCAAACTGTCCTGCTCTCACCCAGTCCCATCTGAGAGTCTCCTACATACCTTTATCCGAATCACAGAGGTGCTCAGATCTGCACTTCTGTTACCAGGAAGGTCCAGAGCGCAAATGAAAGAAGACACCTCAGGTTTACTCAGGCCCAGAGTCAGCTGAACTAAAATTCATGTGGGCATCCGCTTCAGAAGGTACAAACCTTCGTAACGTCTTGGAACAAGAACGCACCTGTTTTACACAAAAGGCTGCTCTCCCTTAGCTACTTCTCTTATGTGGCTGCCAAGAGGCTCTGTCCTGCTCCTGTTGATTCTGAGGAAGCCAGTCTTGGACCAGCCCTGGAACATATTGAGCCACTGAGCTTCACACCAGGCTTTGCAGGTTTCTCATGTATAGACCTCAGATCCCCATCCTCATTTGCTAATTCACACAAGCACGATTTGGACTCTGAGTTGGGTGATGAGAGAACTGCAAGCAAAGCCTTCACAGTGTTTCAAAGCACCTGGGCTGCTTATCTGTTGTGCTGACACCTGTGAGCAGGAGGCCTTCAGAACCAGCCTGAGAAGTGGTTGAGGGAGGGAGCCTTGAGGGAGCCTTATGGCACCATGATAGTTCTGTTTTGGCTTATAAACCATGGGACCGAGCAGACAAACAGCTTCAAAACAGTTCCAGCAAGGCCACAGTGCCCAGAGTGAGATCATTGCTTTGATTCTCTGTCAGCTCCATAGGGAGTGTTGTTTCACTTGTCAGGGTGCAGGTTGGGTGGAGTGATCCCCTGTGCACCCAGCGCTGCAATAAAGCAACGCTGCTGCTTCATGTCACACTGCTCTTAAGGAGTTTAGCCCCCATTTTGGTGCTGGAGAAAAGGTACAGCTCATGTTCACACAAGTTTATCAGCAGTTGAATGTCTTGTTGGTCAGGCCTTTGCATGCTCTGCTGGGAAGTAAAGTATCCACACAGCAACATGTGCAACTGGGAGTATTATGTGACTGCTGCACTTTGCAGGAGCTGTGGGCAATGACCGAAACTGAGGGAGAGAAATGAACTGACTGCCCTGGGCTCAGTCACACAGAAAACACACACCAAGTGCAGTCCTGTCCACCTGCTTCCAGGCCTGGGCACCCCCAGGGGAACCACCACAGTGAGGGTTGGCATCTTGAAACTTTTTCTCCTGAAGGTACCTAACAGCTTCTGCTGGCAGTTTCCTGATCAGACTGCCAGCACCTTTTGCCTTCAAGTGACTCCTGGAGTGGTGGAGGAACAGCCCTGGGAGGAGATTAAATGACAGCAGGGATGCTGAGGGACCCCAGAACCCTCCTCAGGATTGAAGGGGTGCTTGAGCCTGCAGGTCAGGCAGCTTGAGCCGAGGTCCTGCAAAGAAAAGGCAGCAAATCCTGGAAAACATCTCCAAGTACAAAAAGTGGATAAAAGCAGTCAGGAAAAACTGATACAGATCTACTGGAGGGTAAATAATTCCTAAAGAGCTTTCCTTCTGCTACGGCTGCCTGAGGGCTTTCTCCTTTCAGCACATTGCCCTCAGACCTCAGGCCATCAGGCACAGAGCAGAGGGAAGAGCAGGGCAGGTTGGATGGGGCTTGGAGCTACCTGGCAGGGGGTTGGAATGAGGTGAGATTTAAGGTTCCTTACAGCTCAGACTATTCTTCTATCCTGTGACCTGTGACGTCTGCAGCTCTGTCTCAAGCCGTCTTTTATCATCAGGAGCCTTTCAGCAGTGGCTTCACTCAGCCTCAGTGCACTCAGCCCTTGGGCTGTGGAAAATATGCCCAAACTGGAAAAATCCTTGCTAGCTAAAGAGGTCTGAATCATCAAGATATTCAAGTTCCCTCTCAGCAATGAGAAAAATCTTGTTTGTGGTAGCTATCAGAGACTTCCACTGACAGCAGCACGGATGAAATCTTGATGGAGTGAGGCTGTCTGTAATTTATCCTACAGAAGAGCTTCTGAATAAGTGCCAAAGCTCAGTTTATAGCAGAGGTTTTGTAGCTAGCTCATAACTCCCTCTCTGGATATCTCATAACTACGAGCTCTGACACTGTTCCCAATCCAGATGTCTGCACATTCTGCAAAGTGATACGATGTGCCATCAGTGTAAGGGATTTATGGCTTTTATTGTTTATTTGAGGTATAAAATGTCATCACATAATTGTTTCTCCCTGATCACATTTTTAGCATCAACCTTCCTCAGCAGGAAGAGCCACATTTCATGATTCAACGAGAGATACATGGCCAGCGAGAGGACACTGAATGACTTGAAATGCAAAGGAGCCCAGGTAGGACATAGATGTGACATTGGGGGACAGCAGCTGCCATGCTGCCCTGGCAGGGTCCTGTGGGGTGCTTTGTCTTTAGCAGTGTGCAGCAGGTCATGGTAGCTCCAAAGGCAAAAGGCCT
Organism: Colius striatus; assembly: GCF_028858725.1. NCBI lineage: Eukaryota > Metazoa > Chordata > Aves > Coliiformes > Coliidae > Colius > Colius striatus. The sequence goes on from NC_084790.1 coordinate 85,899,439, forward strand.
ACAGAGAAAATCTCTTTAATACCGAGACTGTGTTCTGCTTATCGACTCATAGCCTATTTTCTCACTTCTTTTGGGGAAACTAAGTTGATTTGCACTAGGCCAGATGCTGTCCTTTGCTGCTCTCACAGCAGCAAAGTCAGAAGAAGTCAGGGCAGAGACGATGATACTGTGCTAAGTACAGAAAGTTCACTTCTTGGCCTCTCAAGCCAGTACCCTTTGGAGACCTGTGAAGGTTAAAGGATTGTTTTTTTGGCAGACCTTGCCATTATTTTTGCCTGTTGCTGCCACACAGAGATAAACACACGCTGCTTTCATTGTGGAGAGTTTCAGGTCTGAGGTACCAGTGAAACTGCCCAAGAGTGTGGTGTCCATCAGTTTAAAAGCAGAAGCAAGAGTCATGGAGTGTGTCTGTGCTGGTGGGCCTCATCCTTTAAACTTTCAAGCCTTGCTCCATGCTCTGATCAGTCTCTGTGAGGCCCTTTCTCATTCTGCAGCACATGGACACACTATATCAGGTGACAGACAGACAAAAGAGTGCTGTCTGGTGGTTTTGAGATCTTAAACCCATATGTGATGTCAGCAAACACTTTAGATTTTCTCCAAGGCATCTGAGTGACACATCTTTCCAGCTTAACTGAAGTCGGTGGTATCTGAGGACTTGTAAACTCACAGTGAGTTTAGCCTTAAGCTGTCGGTGTTTTTCAAACTCACTTTGCTCAAATCCCAGGCTGGTATATACTGAGCGATCAGAAGAGGGCAGCCCTTCCCCTCTGCGCTTTTGTCTACGCTCACTGTTAAGGACACAATGTTTCTCTCCTGAGCTCAGTTCAGTCCCCGTCTGTCCCTCTATCCTTCCACCGAGGCAGCTAACGAGCTCAAGCAGTTGAGAAGGAATGTAAGAAACGTGATGTCAAGACAGATGATCCAGAATGGCAGAGGTAGGGTGCTGTGGAGGATCTCTGGAAGAAAGCTTCCCATTATGAGGATGGTGTAGGAAAAGGACCCTATGTATCTGCACCAGACCTGGGAGCTGTGGCCACATCACATACAAATCTTCATGGTTTTAATGGAACAAATACAAGTAGCAGCAGTGGAGAAGAGGAATGGCTTTACCCTGACTGCTAGCAGAAAAGTAGATTTATCTGGGCATGATGGCACAAGAAAGGCTGTGGCCTATCCTTGCAAAGGACACTCTGTGTGTGTGAAGCTGGGGAAGGGTCTGGAGTGTGAGTCTGATGGGAGCAGCTGAGGGAATGGGGGTGTTCAGCCTGGAGAAGAGGAGGCTGAGGGGAGACAGGAGCACTCTCTGATACTCCCTCACAGGAGGTTGTGACTGGGGATTACTCAGTCTCTGCCTGCAAGCTACAAGCAACAAGAGGAAACAGCCTCAAGTGGCCCCAGGGGAGGTTTACATTGGAGATGGGGAACAATTTCTTTCCTTGAGGGCTGTCCAGCCCTGTCCCAGGCTGCCCAGGGCAGTGGTACAGTCCCCATCCCTGGAGGGATCCCAAATCCATGTGTCTGTGGGGCTGAGGGACATGGGTTAGTGGTGGCCGTGGCAGTGCTGGGGGAACAGTTGGACTCCATGAGCTTCAAGGGTTTTTCCAACCTCAATGAATCTGTGCTTCTGTGAACTGTTGAGGCTGGAGCTAGTCAGCCCTTTCTTCATAACACACTTCTGGCATCACCATGGCGGCCAGGTGAGCTCCAGTTCAGATGAGTCTGTGCAAGCTACTTGTATTAATGGAACAAAAATGAGGAGAGAGGAGACTGTGGCTGGTCAGGATAAGTGAGGTAATGTAGGACAGTGGTGAAGGTGGACTGAAAATGGAAGGAAGCAGGGGAAGATCTGGAAAAGCAAGAGGAAGTACCCTCTGGTTAGATCATCTCAGATTTTATCACCACATCCCTGGATGTTGGGGAGCTCAGCAGAGTAGAAGCAACCGATAATCTGAGGTCGAATGGATCATCAGCCTAAAAAGAGGCTGCAGATCAGAAGCAGAGAAAGTAAAGCACAAATGAAGAAGCAGCAGATGCTAGACCTGTTAACCTGCAATGACAGGACAGGTGTCCATGCACAACAAGGCTCCCTGACTGAGGAGACTTCCAGACATGTGTGGACATTCGTTTAAGCAAAAACATCCCTAACCAAGACAGATTTAGCAATGCTGCCACAAAATGTCCCCAGGAGCTGGAGCTTTGTCATCTGTTAAATCGTTAGCACAATGTCAGGCATAGTTCTGGATCAGGCCAGATCTCATTTACCCAAACAATTACTGGAGCCTGCCTGGGAATGAGCACTCTGTTCCCCAAATTGCAGGCTGCACGTGAATGTCAGTTTGGATGATAAAAGGCCAAGGACTGTTCCCTGGCGAGTTGGTCTCAGAGCCAGAAGAATAGTCTTGACACATTTGGTGGGAAAAATGCTGAAATAATTCTTTGCTCAGCAGCTGTGTGCACAGTTACATTATCAGTGCCTTGTGGGGGTGACAGCAGCATAGGTGTGGAGGTGGCACTGTGGAGGGAAGGAGAAGAGCCCTGGGTCTAGGTGAACAGAACAGAGAAGTGATTTTGATGGGTTTTTTTAAGTTTACACTAAGAATTAGTGATATAAAAACCAAACCACTGAATCCAGCTCTGGTGATGCTGCTTTAAATAGGACATTTGAAAAACTAGAAGTGTTACAGAATGGAGACAATGTTATCTCAAGGATGGGAAGCAAAAGTCCGTTTGATTTATCAGATGGGTTGTGATCAGTAAGGTTTACTGTGAGAGAAATTAGTCAGGAAGTTTCGTTTCCCTTTTTTCGATGGTGTCTAGCAACAGGACAAGGGGTGATGGGATGAAGCTGCAACACAAACACTTCCATTTAAACAGAAGGACAAACTGTTTCAGTGTTTCAGTGAGGGAGCCCTGGCCCAGGCTGCCCAGGGAGGGTGTGGAGGCTCCTTCCTTGGAGGACTTCAAGATTCGCCTGGACATGTGCCTCTGTGACCTGATCTAGGTGGGACCTGATTTGGCAGGGGAGTTGGACAGAATGATCTCTAAAGGTCCCTTCCAACCCCTACCATTCTGTGATTCTATGTTTTCTCCAATTTAGCAAAGAGACAACCATCAGCAAATGATCCAAAGTCCATGAAAACTTAAGTGGGACATACAGCACAGTGGTAGGAGAGTGGAAGAGATTTAAGAAAACCTTGAAACTGCAATCAGGTGACTTTGGGGCGATGCATTTTACTGCAGCAGAAACCACTGGCTTCCTCTGAAGTGGAACCAGGCAAAATGCAATGGTCTGTACCTGTAGGAAATCTGTGAAGGCAGTCTTCTGTTGTCTTAAAAGCTTGTGAATGAGCAGGAGTTTGTGCCCTGCAGCGAGTGAGCTGTGACTCTGCCCGAGGCTGCTCCTCTACAGCCAAGAGAGAGCAGTGCGGTGAGGGTTTTACAAAGCTGAGGAATGCCGAGGGCTCCCAGTTGTTCTCTTGGCAACAGCAAAACAACAACATCACGAGTGCCAAAAGAAACTCTTTGGTGTTGAAGACCAAATACGGTGATAAAATTCCTTGAGAGGAAGAAGAAATGACTGGTCCTCTTGTTCTATACCAGAGGTATGAATGAGCTATAAGTGCAACAGTCACTCAGGGGCTGTGTAGTAGCGTGAGATGAAGAGCAGGCTTGAGAAGCAGGGTCCCATGCTATGTGGGGTTGCTACCTGTACAGATCAACGTACAACAGCTTTGTTGCCTTAAGAGAAGCCATTTTGGGTTGGTGGGTCACAGGCCAGGCTGTATCGTGACACCTCATTTCATCGCTGCTGCCCACTGGTACCAGATTAGGGTTGTGTTAAGGTATAAAGCACGCTCCAGGCCTCACACACAGTCCTTCAGGTGGGAAAAGCCCTTTAAGCTCATCAAGTCCAACTGTTCCCCCTGTACTGCCACAACCACCACTAACCCGTGTCCCTCAGCCCTACAGCTACGTGGCTTTGAAATCCCAAAAGTGCTCCTGTCTCCCCTCAGGCTCCTCATCTCCATGCTCAACACCCCCATTCCCTCAGCCCCTCCCCAGCACCTTTGTGCTCCAGCCCCTTCCCCAGCTCTCCTGCCCAGCTCTGGCCAAGCTGCAGCCCCTCAGTGTCCCTCTGGCAGTGAGTGAGGGGCCCAACACTAAGCACCTCTCCACAATGATCTATAGCTTGAAAAAGCCTTGGTGGATTGCAGCCTGGATTTGAAAATGAATTAACCTGATACCAAAGAGCTGCTGGGAGAAAATGCTGGTGCAAAAGCAGTGGGTGTGCTCTCTAGAAACGAAAGCTCTCCCTCCAATTAAAATTGGTTGCTAAAAGTTTCAGACCCTGCAGCCCTGCCAAATCTCATTCCCTCGGGTGGAGGTTTTTCTCTTCTGGGATTAATTACAACAGAGCTTTCAAGACAGACACTCTTTCACAAGGAAGTCTTATGCAGGAGATTTCAACAAGGCATTAACTGCTCACTAGAAATATTGGGCAGGATCCTCAACCAGTCTAAAACGACTTGGGTTTACAGCAGCACTCATCCATGTCATTCATTTTTAAATGCCTTCAGTTTAGGCTGGTTTTAGCCAGGCAGAAAGCTGTGACCTTGCATGTCATTTTAGCAACCTCTTTTGTTTATAGGTGCAGCACCACATTATTCAGAAATATTTTGAAGCCCTCACATTCATGGTGATGGGTTGGGGGGAAAGCAGCAGAATATGAACTTTGTGACAGGCCTCAAAATCATGATTAGAAGAGGAGGGCTTTTTTAAATATAAATGTATATATTTATTGTTACAGTTTCTATAGTAACTCTGCTGCTTTTAACTGCACAGTGCTCGTTCACACGTCTAACAATTTAAATCACGTTAAGTGGCAGAAGAGAGTTAACAGCCTCAGAATTTGTAACACTGGAAAAGAGCTCAGAGTCTGGGCTGGAGAGGAGATGGATGAACTCTCAGATGAGCCAAGTGGTGCTGCTTCGTTTCATTGTCCGCTCCCCTTCCAAACACTGTAAAAGCTTTAGCTGGGGAAGAGCATCATTTCTGTTAAGGTGAGGATAGTGTTAGGACAAACAGCCCTACCTTATTCTGAAAAGGGATGCTTTTTCAGACTTCTGGGCCTGGCAATTTTAATGCCAAGCTGCAGCATTACCTGCCTCGCAGTCTCCTTGTAAAGTCTTCTGTTTTAGTTCAAGGGTACTCCAGACTTTGTATGGCAACACACGAGGCAGAGGTTAACTTCTCATTGCTGTTGCTCTGCGTGTGTTGAGGAGTCCTAATCAGTGCAGGGGGTCCAAAAAACAAAGTGGCAACCATAGTACTTCAAGTAACTATACCCGGGGGGAGACTCCCTTTCCCCACCACCAACAGACCTGCTTGCTCTCTGATTCCTTCCTCTTGCTTTGCCTTTCCTGCCTCGCCCTCCTCCGCAGCATTCTGCCCTCCAAAAGCCGCGGCACTCCGACACTCCGGCTGTCACCCGTTTTGCCCTCACGGCCTCAGACCCTCGTGGCCGCGACTCCTCACGGCCTCCAACCTCATCCCCTTACGGCTCCGTCCCTTCACGCTCAATCTCATCACGGCTTCAATCCTCTCACGGCTGCGACCCCTCACAGCCCCGACCTCTTTCCTTCACGGCCCCGGCCCCTCACGGCCCCGGCCCCTCACGGCCCCGGCCCCTCACGGCCCCGGCCCCTCACGGCCCCGGCCCCTCACGGCCCCGGCCCCTCACGGCCCCGGCCCCTCACGGCCCCGGCCCCGGCCCCTCACGGCCCCGGCCCCTCACACACCCTCATCCCACCTCCCTCCCGTAGCCCCGCCCCCCCCGCGCTGATTGGCCATCGCGCCGGGCCGAGGTTGGCCCGCTTAACCCTCTGCCTGGGCGGGCAGCGGCGGAGGAGAACGCTCATTGGCCGAGCCCCTGTCTCCGCGGGAGAGCCTGCTTCCTTCTCATTGGCTACGAAGCCCTGTCAGTCACGGGGAACGCCCCGCCCCCCGGAGTGTCCCTCCCCGGTGCCTCCCTGTTTGCCCCATTTAGTGGCGGTTTGCGCGGCGGACGGTGCTCTGGCGGACGGGAGCTGCTGTTGCACAATAGGCACAGGTCCTCGGCCAGCATCCCTCAGAGGGCAGCATCCGCAGGAGGAGGTAGATCCCGTTCTGGTAACAATTTTACAATTGCAATGGCGTACGAAGGGCCTCTGTCTCTTTACAAACCCGTACCCTCGGGGGCGTTTTCTCCAGAGCCCCGACCCTTGCTGCTTTTCCTCCTCCAGTGCGTCCCTCCCTTTGAAACCTCTCCCTCGGCCCAGCCGCCTGCGTGTTGCCAGGGTGAGGAGAGCGCGTTCGCTTCGCGCCCCGAGTGTGCCACCGAGCTGTAACTGGAGGCGTGCGGTGGGCAGGACCGGGGCGGCACTTGGGGCCGCGGGGGCCCGGGCGTGGGGCCAGCCCCATCCCGCCGTCAGGGGCACAAAGCCCGCTCGGCAGCGGTGAGGTGGATGGAGGGAGCTCCGGTGTCCTTCGGTCCAGGCCCCTGGGGCCCGATGAAGTCCCACCAAAGCAGCAGCTGTGCCCCCCCGCGCCCCGTTTGTTGGCAGGCCCTGAGGCTCGGCCTGCAGCGGGGAATCCCCTCGAGGGGCAGCGGAGGCCGTGTCCCGCTGCCCTCGGCCCGCTTGGCTGGTGGGAAACACCGAAAACGGCTGTTCTGCTTCGGAGGAAACAGGAGGTGCTGTGCCGAAGCCGTGCAGGGACGTGTGTTTACCAGCTGTCAAAAGGGGTGACAAATCCAGCTGCCGCCTTCCGAGAACAACCTTCCCCTCGTTGGCAGCTGCTCCCAGGGTCAGGCCTGGCAGGACTCTCCCCCAGACTCCCCACACTGAGGGCCAAGTTGCTTCTGCAGCTCCTCAGCGTTGGCCGATGGTCTCCGCCCTGACATTCAACCTGCGGTCGACTTTTATGGCGCGGCCCTAAAAGCCAGAGAGTGAAAGTTAGGAAGTGGCAGAGCTGCTGGTGCAGCCTTGGACGAGGAAGCGCTGCTGTTGGGCTGCCTGGTGATTTTAGAGGTAGTCTCTGGGGTCCTTGGGGTTTGTCTCTTGGCTCTTTAGTGGTGGTGGCTCTTTGAAATGCCACCCCATCACAAGTCTCAGGTTCCTCTTGGCCTCGCTGCACTATAATGTTAAATGGTACAGGATAAGTGCTGGTCTTGCAGCAAGTTGGTATGTTATGTTGTAGCATGAATCTCTTAACTAATTTAAGATACCTAAAAACTTACAGTGTTGATAAAGGGCTGATAAAAAGGGATGATCTTGTAGCTATTAACTATTTGATATATTTGTCTGTCTTTGTGGTCTTGACTCCAAAAGGTTAGCAATGAACAGCAAAGGGAAATTTTCTGTATGTGTGTGTAAACACATGGGTAATAGAAAGAGCTAGACAGAACATGAAACTGCCAGTAATCCACGTGTGTGTGCAGCCTGCAGTGTCTAACGTGGCTTTGGCTCTATTTGAAATTGAGTCCGAGCATGTGTTTTAAGCAAAACTTCTGATAATCCCGTGTGGTAGCATTATGAGTCAGCAGTGTGTCAGCAGTGCCACAACGAGATTTGAAGCTTTTTCTTCTGCAAACTAAGAAAGAAGCTGTCAAAATGCGTGGTAGTGTGCCGTGCTTGAGTGAGTACTAATTGAACGTTCATCTTTACTACTGCTGGCAGCACCTTTGCTGCAGCAGAAGGAGCACTTTGCTGTTACTTCAGCTGGTCACTGATTGTGTATGGGTAGTTTTTCAGTAATTTAACTAGAATCTTCCTTTTTTAAAGTTGTAACTAGCACATGCCAAGGTTTTTAAGTAGTTGGCAGGCTTACACTTCACCTAATTGGCACTGAATTAGCAAGCAGCTCAGTTTCTCCTGCGTGTTGCTGAGCTGTTCTCCCAGGCAGAATTCTCTTTTGTTAGTGTGCAGGAGTTGTTGAGAATATCCTGGTTTCATTCTCAACTTACAGCCAAAAAAAACCACCAGGTTTTTGAACTAAAGAAAACACCTGTAATACAGAGATGAATCAGTTCTCCAGAGTACAGTGGCTTTCTGTCTATTTCTGGGGATTCTGCAGGATAAGGTCTTTGTCACACACGTGTAGTTGCACTCACCTTTACTACTGGAAGCCCTCCCAGTTAGACAAATGGAAACAAAATCAAGACTATGAATACATCTTCTTGTCAGAGTAGGCCAAAAGTACTGCTGATGCAGTTTCTACAGTACAAGATAATGGACTTTTTGATGCTTAAGGAAAATATTTAGGTCGGATCCATTAATGTATTAAAAAAAATAGCACTCTGTGGTAAGAGCTTTTATGAACCAAGACTCCAATATTTAGTCCTACTTTCTAGTTATGCTGTCAGAAGCTTGCTAACATTGTACATTAAAGTAATTCTGAGGACATATGCTCTTCTTACAAAGGTGTTCTGAAATGATTCCCGTTTGAATTTGCCTCAGTGCACTGTATTTGTTGGATGTTTCAGGCCTCAAGTGGTGAACTTACTCAAGTACATCTAACTTTTCCTCTCGTTGAATTCATTTTCTCAGAGTAAGAGGGAAGAGAAGTAGTTTCAATATGTTAAAGGTCTTCTTCCCAAATGACCTGCTTGCCCACTGCCAAGCATTTTATTAGTAACAGTCTGCTGTATGACCCTTTTAATCTGCAGATCTCAAGGTACTTTAGAAATGTCGTTTAAAATGATGGCTCAGGACTTTGCTGGAAGGAACGTGGAATACTATTGCCACCATTTTCTGCAAACTTTCCCCCAAATGTCTGTTTAGCTGAGAGAATCAAAGGTGCTGTGCAGGACTGTCACCCAGCTTCATGTCTCTGCTCCTTCCTCCTCATACTGAGGTACTCTCGGTGTAAGATGGAAGTGATCTGCAAAGCCTGTGCTGCATGGTGGTCAGTGCAGGCAAGGCGTCTTTCTTTCAGCAAAAGTCTCATTGGGAGACACATTTATAGTTGGTACTTGCCTAATGTAATAATTTTAGACTGTGTTATCATTACTGAAGTGATGAAGTCAGCTAGTGTGTGCCTGGTTTGTGTCATGCTTGGGTAGGCAAAAGCTTGTCTGTGCATTGGTTTTTTTTAAGTGATTAGAGTGCAACAGTGCATCCACACCAGACTTGGGACAGTGCAGACTGCTGTGGGTATGTAAGAGAAAGTGTTTGTTGGCCCTGGAGCATTGGTGCTTAAAAAACCAAACCCATTTGAGGACAGAAAGATTGGAAACTCTCTGAGGCCTGTAAGATGTTGAATTAACAGTTATAGTTTGTGTTATCAAGAGCAAGCTCCTGTTAATGCACAGGTAATTTCTGTACCTGAAAGTAAAACTGGAACTGTTCATTTACAAAGGATTTCAAGAATATATTTATGTTTAGCCATCCTTCAAACTGACAGAGGATTGCAAAGTCATCAAGCTCAAGGTGCTGTCCAGGGAGAGTGACTCCCTGGTATTAAGGTATAATCTGCAAGTCAGGCAGCCTGAGCAGTAATTGAAGCAGACCTTGCTTTAATTGACACTGAGCTTCCTGACTCTCTGAGCAATGTAATTGTACCTTTTAAAAGTATGATGAACCTTTCCCTGAAAAGTAGCTTTTGCAATTTAACAAATCCATAATTGTAGCAGCAAAACGTTTGCTCCTAGATAAGGGCACTTGTGCAGTATTGGTAATTAGTTTGACCTGGCCAGATGCCTCCTGATAAGGCACAGCAGAGAGCTGTCATCTGGTATGCTGAAGAATTTAATTCTCTTAAATTCTGACACAGCATCTATGTGGTAATAAGTCAAAAATTTCCAACTGTATTGAATTAACCCTGGTGGTGCACTGCTTCTTTAGTCCTTAACGTTGTCAGCTACTGAAAGAAGAAAATATATTCTTGTTCTGGTTATGCTGACACATGTTTTAGCAGGACTTTTATTCCTCTTTCAATTCCTCATCTTTCTTCTTAATTCCTCCTCGGTGGACATTGCACAGCCTCAGGTCTCTGTGTGTGTGTGGTCATGTCATTGCAGGCCTCCATCTTTCCCTCAGTGACATCCCTCCCACTTCTCTATCAGCCTGTACTGTTAAAATCATCTCTCCTTTTTCCAGTACCACCAACTGAAGCCTGGCCACTTTTCTACAAACCCCATCATAAACCACCTGAAAACCTTGCCACAAAGCAGCATGACCCAACCCTGTCATCTTGAAACCAGGTATTGAGTTGGGAACACTTCTTCCAGCCACGTTGTTGCAGTTTCCTGCCAGCCTCAAGTGCGTTCCAGAAACAGAGCTGGCATGAGGCTCCAAACAAACCACCAGGCATGAGGCTTTGTGTCCCTTCTTCCTTGCCCACAAGGCTAGAGGAGAAGTGGTGCTGCTCAGGGCACATAATATGCTGTCAGGCAAACCATGCTGCATCTAAACTATTTATCTTGCCTGGTGGCATCTTGCATCTGAGAAGCTGTTAGCTGTAATCCCAGACTCCTGGTGCGAGCCAGTTTTATGGCTACCCCAGTGCTGCATCTGGCTCCTGTCAGCCTTATCTGGGGCTGAGTGCAGTCATCCTGGGAGCTCTGGAAAAGCATTAAAACTACTAGTGGCATGTCATGTAGCCTTTCTTTTTAATCATAAGGGTAGATGTGTGGCTTGTTCTTTGCCAGGTTGGTGGCCAGCAGAGCCAGTAGGAGAGGGTGAGTCATGGAGGACTGTGGCCACGCAGACAAAGCAGAGAGCTCTTGGCGCTGCTACAAGAGGAGTAGGGACAGGGATGGGAAAGGATACTTGCTCTGTGGTTTCAGGGTAAGTCATATTAAGGTGAGCTTTGGACGAAGATTCTTGCTAAAAGAAGTTTTAAAAGGTATGTGACAGGAGTTAGAGGAGATATGCAAGAGGGGAGGTGAAACAGAAATAGAAAACAATTGGAAGAGCAGGGGAAGGAGAGCTCAGAACTGAGTAACCAGGCAGGTTTTATGCTGGATAGAAATTAACTGGGATCATATCTCTTGGAGCTGAAGAGAAAAACTGAGTGGCAAACGAAGCTTGATTCCTCCCACGTGCTCTGAGATACCAGCACCTAAAATGATTCTCTTGTGGGGAGAGTGTGGCAGCTGAGAGGAGAGGAAGAACTCTGTCTCACAGAAGGTAGAAGAAAGTAAGACATGCAAGACTTGAATCACAGCCCTGAAAAGTCTCTCTCTCTTTGATTAGATAGTTAATTGATCAAGCCATGAGAAATCTGGGCCACAATCTTGTTTGGTTCTTAAATGCTCATTAATTGCAAAGAAGTAATTTAAACTTAATTAGACTAAGGTGAGGTGTGGTATTTGGCCTACTTTTTAATTCCTTGTTTAAGGTATTTCCTTGTGACAGATTGGAGCCACCCTGACAGCAGATTGATGGGATGGCTGAGGTTTGCTGCAACACTGTAATCACAGTTCATTTTTAACCTCGTGTGCATGAGGAGATGGACTTGCAGGAAAGGAGTGATGGCAAAGCAGCAAACAGAATGAAAGTGAGTTAAGACTGAATTTGCCATTTCTAAAGGCTGGTTGGTTTGCAGCAGAAATGTAGTTTTGCTTATCTGATCCTGAGTTTCAGCTGCCTGGAGTTTTGTGTTCAGTGTACCTCTAGCTAGTTTAGGGAGGAAGGATCATGTTAAAACAACATTTGTTTGTGGTACTGGCAAGGCTTCCATTTATCCTGTCTCCACACAGTAAATTTATGTTCTTTACCACAAAGCAACTAAACACTTATGTTTTGAGTGGGGCTTTTTTTTTTCAATCGTAAACAAACAAAGGATGAGAGAAAGGGATCCTGCTGAATGTCAGTGCTGCTTTCCTCTGCACTTTGTACTGGATAGAGGAGAAACATGGGTATAACTGACAATGAACAATACAAATATTTGCATGTTCTTTTAATGCTTGGGAAGATTTTGAAGAAAATCCTCAGATTGTAACTTGTAAGATCAGTCTGCCATCTGAAAAGTTGATTATGTGTAAATCTGATTACAGAAAGGTCTTCTAAAGTATTCAGGCTATATTTAAGATAATGAAGTTTTGCTCCTTAACCTAATTTTGGCTTCCATCTGGAAGAAATTAAATATCCAAACCATGCATCATTTCATTCCTTAAAAATGTCTCATACTTGCATTACTGTCCTTGTGTGTATCTTGGATATGGGCAAAGAGCTAGGCCACAGGATAATGGGGCACTGGCCACAGCGGTCTCTGACCCACCTGAGTTGCAATTGAGAGGGAGGAGGGTTCGCTGCCACACTGCCTTCCTTGACTGCTAAAGAGACCTTGGTTTTTTTCATCTCCCCATATCAGGATTCTCTGTACAATATTGCATCCGGGCTGTGTACGTCTCTCCTGCCATCTTACTGTGTCTTTGTACAGGCCGTGGTTCCCTATAAGGTCTCTCTCTCATTGCTGTTATCTGTCTGTGTTGGTGAAATAGCATGTAGAGATGAATCCAGGATACATTCCCTGGTGGTACTGCATTATACAAGCATGTAATAAATGATCATTTCTGCTCCAAACAGCAATCAGTAGTTGAATTAAGGCGATTAATAGTTGAATAAAATGGGTTTGAGAGTGGTTATCACCTGGCAAGGTTAAGAACTTTTGAGTGGTAATAAAAAATCTTGTGTTTTGTTAGGGAAATGTGGGTTTTTTTATTGAAAAGGTGTTTTAGGTTTTCAGTTTTACAAAATCTAAGCGTGGAATGCTGAGTTCAGTGATTTTTCTGTTGTTGACCATTTCAATTCTACATCTTGTTCTAACGTGCCAATAGCTATAGTTTGTTTCCTTTCTGTTACCCAGGACACAAGATTTCATTGTCAGAAGGCTGCTGGAGAAACTCAGCTAAAATATCCTTGCAGCCCCAGCCCAAGTCATTCTGTCCTCTCTGGTATTTGCACTGGTGCCAGGTGCATGGGTCACCACAGAAGGTTAATATTTCCTAATGGCATCTCTGCTGTGCGTTTATAGTGCAGTTATAAGACAATAACTTGTGCATGCTGTCTGACTGCAACCCACAGCATAATGCTAGCTCATATCAATATCCCTATGTGCTTCCTCCACTCGTTCATGCACTCTCATTGTAAAACTTTCCTTTCTCTTCCTCTTAGCTGCCATGAGGCAATTCTGGGTTATCATCACGGTGTTGGAGATAAGTGTCATATCTACCACGTACTGTGTTTCTTTTACAACAGATGACTTACAAATACGAGCATTAGTTCCACTGCCTCTGTATCTGAACAATTTTCTTTTCCCCAGGACCAGCGTAAGAAGAACCAAAAATGTTCTCCCGACTGCGAGCAGCTGCCACTCCCTGCGCAGTGGCATGTCGCAGCGCACACACAAAAGAAAAAGGCAAGCCACTGATGTTAAACCCACGAACGAACAAGGTGGGTAGCATGTGATTAACAAATATCTTCATCCAGTGGACCTTGTTCCAGGGTTAAACCACCTCCAGGAGGTGTACTGGGCCACAGCCAAAAAAGGGTACAGAAGATGGAGGAGTCAGTAATCATTTCAGGTTTACTGCATGGACACCTACAGTACAAGGACTTCTGATAACACTTTCTGCTTCTGTCAGCTTGTATATCCCTGGGTTTGCTGTGTTTTACACAATACTGCCGCTTCCTTGTGCCAAACAAAGAATCACTGATTTGTGCTGATTACTGGCTTAGTTTGGGAGCTGGTTGAAGTAAAGCTTCAGTAGGTGAAGAGTCTTATTTCACAGGTTGCAAAAGTTAATTCTGAATTCAGTCTTAACAGTGACAGAAAGTGTTAGCCTCTCTGTCTTAGCCCTGGTGTTTTTCCTGCAAGCCTGTGATTTGGGACTGAGCCATATCAGTAAGAAACATCCCTGTACAGAGAGTTGGACAGGGAGCAACTAAAAATAAGCCTTCGATGGAGCTAGCTGGGAAGTGTAGAGAGACATTAATTCCAGGCATTGGGAGGAACTTCTTCTAACAAAGTAGCTTTTTTTTTCCCCTCCACAAAAAAAAATCCTGATTTTTTTTTTCCCTATTTTCACCCTCCCCATTCCCAGTCTCTTTTTTTTTCCCAGAGTAGTAATAGCCTTCATGAATACTGAAGCAATTAACATGTAAACTAAAACTCGTAAGAAGGGAGGTTGAGGGCATGTGGTGGCCGATCCAAGATTTCTAAAGTAGCCAAGAAACGTTACAAGTCTAGCTGCCTCTGACGGGATATTTCATGAGCAATAGAGCTGCAGAAGCTGAACATCCATAGCTATATCCAGTATTTTTAATGTCTATCTTTCCTCCTCTGGCTCATTCTCTGATTTTGGGGGTTTTTTTTCCTCCTGTAAGGCATTATACTTTCCCTTTACTTTACTTTTCCTTCTCTTCCTTTTCTGCCCATGGCTGTGACTTGTCCTCTTGATCTGTATTCTTAGCTCCTTCCTGTGTTCCTTGCTACTGCCTAGATGAAAAGAAGCGCATGCTGCTATAAATTGGCCAGCTGGCAAGCTAGACTCATAGCCCCAAGCCTCTCTCTCAGCAGAAGGACTATGCTGGTTCTTTCCTCTACATGGCAAAACCTTTATTTTTTCTTTTCCGTGCCCTCTTCTCTCTCATCTTTTCTTCTATCTTTTTGTCAGGATTAGAGGTTGGCCAGTGGGCTCAAAATATCCAGAGAATACATCAAGCTAGGAACTGCAAGCAACATCTCCTTATGTTCTTGTAACTACAAGGGGAATTGCTCCAGTGTGTCCTTCCACAAACATGACTCCTAAGTGTCCTGATAAGAAAGGAAGAAGACAAAATACAGACCTGTAGTCATGTTTCATAATGTTTCTGCTACAGCATAGTGTGATGTGATATGCATGTTGCTTATAAAGAGAGAGAACTGTAGAAGTTAAGAGACTGTCTGACTGCAAAAATAAAATTGGGGTTGCCATGTCAGGGAAGGAAAAAAGGAGTAGATTGGTGTGAGTTGTCAAGATCAGATTATCTCGAGGCTTTTCTGAGCTATAAACACTTTGACGTGCCAATGGAAATTATTTCAAGCCCTGTAAGCTTTCCCAAGTGCTGATTATGCAACAGTATTCAGAAGCAAAAACAATAGGTCGTTTCTTGTTGTTTTTCTAGTGGCACTATCTTTCTGTTCATTTTTTTTAAGCCTGGAATTCTCTGGTGGACTCAGCACAGTGCAATATTCTTTATGCTTTGGTGGGGTGATTTTAGAGGAGGAGGAGAAGGGAAAAGCAGAGAGCTGCTTATTAACAGCATTTGAGTTTCTTATTTATGTTTGAATGTAACCAAGAAATGACACTTGTTAGAGGAACAAGAACTTTCCCCATTTGTTGGGCTGCGTTGTATCAGTTTGTTGTTCTGGCTGGCACCTGTTTGAGTGGGTCTGTAAGCTAGCTAAATGACACTGCTTGTTACTGGATCAGCATCTATATAGAAATGTGTTCTATACAATTCAGCAGAGAAGTAAATGATTGACTGAATGTGTACTTTACCCTTTGTGCTTTTTTTTCCTGGTGTGCCTCGTGCATATATATATATATATATTTATATATTTATATATCTATGAGATACACAGGCAGGCACAGGCTTTATCTCCTGCTGACAGCTTGTTGAGAGCACCATTTTATGGCTCATGTTTTAGTTGCTTATGTTTACTTTTCACAGTCCCTAACAAGTCTACAGAACATTTGGTCTTTTTCAGTATAGGTGGACCCTAAAATAAGAACTGCAAGATGGCAGCATTGCCAGCAGAACACCACACCTTCCCCTCATGCAAATTCATCCACTCTTGTTCTTTGCCGTTGGAGTAGGTTTCTGTCACTACCCTGTGGGTTTTTCTGTTTTCTTTCACATCCTGACCTGTCTTTTGCAGACACATACTATGCTTACATCAGCTGGTTTGGATTCTTATGCTTGAAGGCCAGGTTTTCATGTTTATTGTCAAGATGGATCAGAAAAGGTCGTGAGCTATATCAGCAATGCCCTTGCTGTTGCAGCCAAATAATTGCAGAACATGCTGTAGCTGCATTGCTGGCATCTGTGTATATTTACATTCTTCCATGATATTTGATTTCTGCTCTGTGACAGGGATTCAAATTACAGTTAATTGCTATCAGGACCGTTTATTCTGCTGAAGATCCCTATTATGCCAGGTTTTAACCTTGCTGGGTGCTTAGAACCCCAACAGGACAATCTTGTTCATTTAGGATGGGCAGTTATTTACGTTGTGGTAATGCTTCATATTCTCACTCAAGCCAGCAGAGAACAGGTGATGCCTGAGTAGATAATCACTGACCTTGGACGATGTCGATTCTGCCGTGTAGAGTGGCATCTGTGACCTGTACCATTGTTGTTCTCCTGTGCTGACAATGCCTCACACATTTTTAGCTTCAGCAGATGCTATTAATGCATTGCATTAAAAACACACATGCATCCACATGTATTTTTTATGTATGTCTATGCTTGGGCACGTGTGTGTGGGAATACATGGTAAATTTAAAAGAAAAATTTACTGATGATATCACAAGTGGCAGTTTAATCCCAGTTTGATTCTTGAGGAACTGTCCCAGTGCCTCTCTTCCACACGAGTGATCATCTTCTCATATCCTGTATTAGCTAGACCATTAATGATGGTTTCATCTGTATCCATTCCCAGCTTTTAAAGCCCAAGTCATTTTCATCTATACCTTACTGGATACTTCCAGAAACTCTGATAGGTTGCCTTTGTTTAAAGAGTCAGTTCTTTTAACAAAGATGTACTTGACCTCACTGGCTTCTGGCAAATTTCTGAACAGTGTGTTTCCAATTGAGAATGGAAAGGAAAACTGAAAAGAAACCAACAAGCAAAAGCTAAAGCTAGTTGGACAAGATAAATTAGTTAGGACAAGAAAGATGAAGGATTGTATGAAGATCTAAAAGCAAGTTCTCCCTTTCCCCTGCCCCTGCTCACTATGGCTGGATTTTGATACCTTTGGTTTCTTTTGGTTTAATACTTTCTAGACTGTGTCAGTTGGGTTGAGCAGCCGGGGTGTAGACTATGCAATGCATGTGTGCCTTCTGGGGACACCAGAATCAACAGGATGTGGTGATCTACTGCAAAGGGAATTGTTGTGCAACTGACAAAGGCCGTGCTGGAAATAGTACCAGTGGTTTCTATCAGTCACAAAGAAAGATCCTAGAAGGCAGGAAACTGCTAGAAACTGCTGGTTTCCTGACATGCACACACACCTGGCCCTAAAGTCCCAACACAAGTTTTGTGTCCTGCCTGACTGGTTTGGAAACAGAGGGATTGTTGGATGGACGCTGCACAGCCATGCATCTGCAGCTCCTGGTGCTTTTATCAGCTTCCTGGAAATCTGTATGCTTTTAAAGGGAATTAAATGTGGAGGGGTGGAACTGTCTATCTTACTAATAAGGAAAGGCTGCAGGAACTGGAGCTGTTTAGAGAAGACTTAGAGAGATCTCATTAATATTTCATAGAATCATAGAATCACATGATGGTAGGGGTTGGAAGGGACCTTTAGAGATCATCTAGTCCGACCCCCCCGCAGAAGCAGGTCCCACCTAGAAGGTGTCCAGGTGGCTCTTGAAGTCCTCCAAGGAAGGAGACTCCACAGCCCCTCTGGGCAGCCTGGGCCAGTGCTCCCTCATCTGAACAGTGAAATAGTTTTTTCTTATGTTTAAGTGGAACTTTTTGTGTTGCAGCTTCATCCCATCACCCCTTGTGCTGTTGCTAGCTACTATAGAAAAAAGTGCTGCCCTAACCTCCTGACACCCACCCTTTAGATATGTGTAAATGTTAATAAGATCCCCCCTCAGTCTCCTCTTCTCCAGACTAAACAGCCCCAGTTCCTGCAGCCTTTCCTCATATGAAAGATGCTCCAGTCCCCTGCACGGGCCTCTCTCCAGCAGTTCCCGGTCCCTTTTAAGCTGGGGAGCCCAGAACTGGACACAGGACTCCAGATGAGGCCTTAGCAGATATGGCAGAGTAGAGGGGGAGCAGAACCTCCCTCAACCTGCTGCCCACACTCTTCTTGATGGATCCCAGGCTGCCATTGGCTTCTTGCCCACGAGGGCACATTACTGGCTCATGATCAGTTCACTATCACCCATCACTCCCAGGTCTCTCTCTGCAGAGCTGCTTTCTGGTCACCCCCAGCCTGGCCTGGTGCAGGGGGTTGTTCCTTCCCAGCTGCAGGACTCTGCATTTGTCCTTGTTAAACCTCATGAGGTTCCTCTGTGCCCAACTCTCAGCCTGCCCAGCTCTCACTGAATGGCAGCACAGCCTCTGGGGAATCAGCCAGTGCTCCCAGTTTGGTGCCAGCAGGGAACTTGCTGAGGGTCCCTCTGTCCCCACATCCAGGTGCTTGATGAAGATGTTGACCAAGACTGGCCCCTGAACCAATCCCTGTGGAACTCCACTGGCCACAGGCCTCCAACTCTATTCTGTGCCATTTACAAGTAAATAAATGATGGATGTCAGGAGGTTGGGACATACCTTATTTCTATTGTATTTAGCAATAGGACAAGGGGTGATGGGATGAAGGTGGGACACAAAAAGTTCCACTTAAACATAAGGACAAACTGTTTCAGTGTTTCAGTGAGGGAGCCCTGGCCCAGGCTGCCCAGGGAGCGTGTGGAGGCTCCTTCCTTGGAGGGCTTCAAGACCCTCCTGGACATGTTCCTACGCAACCTGATCTAGGTGGGACCTGCTTTGGCAGGGGAGTTGGACTGGATGATCTCTAAAAGTCCCTTCCAACCCCCGCCATTCTGTGATTCTGTGATACTTAATCTGTAACTAGGGGTTATCATCTGAGAAGGTGCTATTAAGTGCCAAAGGTGGTAGGTAGTATTGCACTTCATTTAACTTATATTGGCTATTCTGCTCAGGACTCGTGAGCTGCTGGGATGGTGGGTGGAGAAAGGAAGGAAGCTGTCTTGGTTTTGAAATTCTTTTGTTTTGTGTTTTCTGTCAACTGTAGGTTTAATGTCTTTAACGGAGAACAAAAGCCATGGCATCTGTTCAGTTAGAGAACCAGATGTTTAGTGAAGTTGTCTCTGAGTTGTTCAGGGAGGTTGTATGGTATAGGTGAAACATTTCAGTCCATCATGCTCATGATCTGCAGTGTATGGCTTTACCATAACCATTGCTGCTTGGAAACAAACCCTAGAGAGGATGGATGGCTGACTTTCTTGCTGCTGTATAAAGGCTGTTTCTGACTCCCCCTTTTTTCTGCAAGGGAATGCTTTTAATTGAAACCACATCATTAGTAAATGAGAGCTACTGTGGATCAGCTCAGTCTGGTTCAGCAGCTGAAGTGATTTACATCGGGTTCTGTGTCCTTTCATGGTTCAACAGGGATAGATTGCTGTGCTAGATCAACCATGCCCTCCATTATATATGCTATGCTGTTGCTGGAAAAATAAGGATATGAAGTTGAGTTTGAAAACTGAAGGAGGGATGAATTCCAAAGAGATTTGCATGTTCTGTGCTGTTCCCATAAACCGAGAGAAACCTTGAATCTGTGGTTGAGATAATAAAGTACAACTTTAAAGGTGTATTTGCTAATTTGCAATGGAGACATGCAATGCAACAGTGAACTTTGTGATTTATGAAAAGGAAGCAGCGTTAAGAGAAGGGGCGGCCCTGCTGGATGTGTTACAACACTGATTAGAAGTTACATGAAAACCATTTGATTAAATCTTCTCTGTGAATTAGGGCTGATTCATTTTCCAAACAGTGGGATGTTTGGTTATATTCTGCATTTATATCTTTATCAGGGGCTTTGATTGTTGTAAACTGTACAGGTTTCTAGAATGCTTGATAATGTGTATGATATGAGGTGTAAGTATCCTCTCCTGCATGTATACAACTGCAAAGACTTTGCAGCTGGGGAAAAAAACGATCAATGCTAGTACTTGTCTGCTTAGAAACTTCTTGGTATTACTTACTTGGGGAGGTTATAAAAATTGTGCTTGCAGGATTCAGGTCTCCTGTTCACCTTCATGCCAAGCAGGCAACTAGAATTTTTAGATGCTGGTATTTATAGCACCACATGCCTTGTGTAGCACAGCCCAGTTGTTAGGGCCGAAGTGAGGTCTCAGTGCCAGACAGTTTGGGGATTAAAGGCACAGTACATGGTAGCTCAATGGGAGCTTATCTTAACTAAAAAACTGTCAGCACTTCATTTTACTCCACTTTTTTGTTTGTGGATTGGTTTGCAGTGTGTTGTTTTCATTCCAATAAATGTATCCACATGTATTAATTAATTCATTTGTCATCTTTGAAGTGTGTTGGGTTTTCTCCTAGATGTGTTGCCTGCTTTGTCTGTGCTGTCTTAGAAAGGACACCTGCTTTTTCTGAGCTGTAAAGAGGATTAAAGAAACTAATCTAAGTGAAAGTCGACGGGTAACACGTGGAGAAAGGACACCTAGCACTGTGGGTCAAAGGAAACAAAAACCAGAACCCCCTGACTTAAACCCAAATCATTGTACTATTTAGGCATTTAATCCCAGTGGAGATGGAATGAATGAGAATACAGCAAGTGTTTGAAGGGCTCTGGGCTAAATTTGTTCTGTTCTAGTTAGAAAGAGGATTAAATTTCCTTGTGGAGGCTGATGGTGTTCAGGCTTCTAAGTTAGCCCTGGGCAAAAATTAAAGCATCTTTTAATGCAGTAAGATCTAATTGTCGTGTAAATAAACAGCTGGAAGTACTTAGTATCACTTAAAGAATTCACTATGCTTAATCTTATTGTAACTCCAGACACAATATAAAACCAGACTGCTTCTAGATTGGAGAAAATGTGAGTAAAGATGGGTGTCTGTTCTGCTTACTACTCACCTCAGGATTCATTTGATTATTAAGGACTTGGGTAGTTTAAGGTCACTGGTTTCCCCGTATGGTGAAATTAAGGAAAAGCCGTGTCCCAGTGTCTTGTTAATAGTGGATATTAAAAATTAGGTAGACTGCTATTTTTAAGGGACTTGTGAGTTTCTGATGAGAAGGATATAGGTTCTGGTAGTGAGATGTTTCAGCTAGTTTAGATGTCAGTGTAGTCAGTATGGTACTACTGAAAGGATTCTGGCCTCACAACCTGCCTCACACTACTGGCATTAATCATTCACTGACCATTGTTTATGTCTCTTTGGAGAAGAAATTAAGCTTTTTTGCTTCTTTTTTTTCCAATATCTTAAATCTTTTGGCATCATTTTTGTTTTCATAGTGCCTAAAGCAACAGTCAAAATACTACTGATGTTGACCAGCTGTGCTTAGCTCTGTATCCTAAATCACATGTGCTGCAAGTACGGTTTGTGTTGAGAAACAGTTGTTTTAAAAAGGCATGAACTCCTGATGGTTTCCCTTAGGGAAAAGGAGAAGATAGCAGAGATGTGACTTTGGAAGATGCATTTACATTCCCAGAGAATCTTCCAATACTTCTTGTGAAGTGCACAGAAGTGAAACTGAAGTAGATCCTTTGCAATACAGAAATCAGGGGGGGAAAAAAGGCATTCAGTTCGTGTTCCTCATGTTTTGGGTTGTTTTTTCCCTCATGCCTGTGTTCTCAGTGCAAAGGCTGAATTATTCAAGTCAATTTTCAGAAAAAAAGATAGCATGTGGCTAAACTAACTGTGAAAGACCAGCAGCAAGGGTAAAACGTTCAGAAATAAGCTGGATGTTTATTTGCAGACAATATTGGGAAAATAGTCAAGAAAAACAATTACATGAGGAAAGTAAAAACCAGTTTGTGAATTACTCATGGATGAAGGATAGAAATCAAGCTCTGTATTTAATATCTGCACAAAGGTTGTCAGAAGTAGAAAGCATCAATCTGTTTTAGGTTTAAATCCTTAGTTTGTTCCAAGAGTATTTTCAAGTCTTTGTTGCAAAAAAGTGTTTTTAAGCGGTTTTTTTCCAAAAGTGAAGGTTTTCTTTTGTTTTTTTTTTTTTTTTTCTGGAAGTAGAACAGATTGCTTTTCAACATTTTGAGGTATTTTATTGGGTTAGTTCATAACATGGAATTAGTACTGAAAAGCAGGTGGACTGCTTAAATCAGTCTGGACGAATGACTGATATTAAATGTGATTTAAATAAGCAAAGAGAAAAATTGTATCAAAATTAGTGGTCATTTTAAACAGGGTTTTTCTTCCTAAGGAGTAGTTTTGTTGGTTATAAACTGTTCAAGTGTGCTGAATGACCGTAAGTGTAGCCTCTACAGATTTGTTTGTTAATGGACATGCCTTCTGCATACACCTCTGAAAGTCTATTCAAACATAAGCAGATGTAAAAATACATCTTAACGTGTGTTTTTTTTAGTCTAAAGTGGGAAGATGTTAATTTTTTTCTTGTGTTTTTTTTAGCAGGTCGAGAGAGGTTCTGCTCCTCCTCTCCTCTGTCCTTGTGAGACCACATCTGGAATACTGTGTCCAGTTCTGGGCCTCTCCATTCCAGGACAGGGAGCTGCTGGAGAGAGTTCAGTGCAGGGCCACAAAGGGAGTGCAGCCATCTCCCTTGTGATGAAAGGCTGAGGGAGCTGGGGCTCTGTAGCTTGGAGGAGACTGAGGGGTGACCTCATTCATGTTTACAGATACATAAAGGGTGGGTGTCAGGAGGCTGGAGCCAGGCTCCATCTCAGTGATGGCCAGTGATAGGACAAGGGGCAATGGATACAAACTGGAACACAAGAGGTTCCAAAGAAATACAGGGAAAAACTTGTTCCCTGTTGAGGTGAGGGAGCACTAAAGGGGCTGCCCAGATGGGCTGTGGAGTCTCCTTCTCTGGAGACATTCAGCCCCAGCTGGACGAGTTCCTGTGTGCCCTGCTCTAGGTGGTCCTGCTCTGGCAGGGGGGTTGCACTGGAAGAGCTTTTGAGTTCTCTTCCAGCCCTTAAGATTCTGTGACTCTGTGATTGCCTAAGGAATTTGGAATGTAACTACAAGGCAAAAAACAAACCTTAGACAACTTCTTTAAATCTGTTGTATTGTTTTGTTTTTTCACTTGGCAGTAAGAAGCTGCTTCCAGCGTGAAGCAATTTGAGAAAATCTGCTTGTGTTTTGAAATCTAGCTCCCTCAGTAAACAGAGGAGGTGTTGTGTGTGAGCGGAACTGATGTTTCTTGTTTCTGTCTCTTTCAAAAGTTCATGACGAGCAAACCTTTCTGATTCTGCTTTTGCTCCCAAATTGATGCACAGAAAGATGTCCTGGATTTGCAGCTCATGTAACTGTTCACTCACCTGACCCAGTAGGATCAGCTGAAGTAAGGAAGGTTTACCATTGCTCTTCTGGAAGTGGCAAACGGAAAGCAGGGTCAGTTGCTGTTGGAAATGGGGTCAGCACTTTAAGACAGGTTGACTGTGACTCCAGACTGGGTTTAGTTAATGTTTTGCAAAGTTGACCGTCCTGTGGAGGTGCCTGTCAGCTCACAGCAGGTTGGTTTGTGTCCTAAGTAAAAAGCCAATTTTATTGAATGCAACTGTTACACAATTGAACTTGACATTTAAGTAACAATAAATCAAACTCTTCATCCACCTTGAAACCCAGAAGAATGGAACAGGTGGGATGGTTTTGCAGTGTAACATTTCTGAAGCTTAGTTTGTTACAAGTGAAGCTTTTTGATAGGAGACAACTACAGCTGAAGATGAGTAGGTTATTTCTAACCCTAAATAAAATGAAGGATTTGAGTAGAATTCTCATCTCTGTAGAAGCATTAGGGCAATTCAGTAACTTTGGGATATGATTGAATTACCAAAAGTATGTAGAAAAAAAGCAGCAAATAAGAAATTCACATAAACCTCTGTGTACTTAATGTTACTCTCTGTGATTGTAGGGACATGCTCCTGGTCAAAATTATGTTCCTATGAAACAAAGAATCATAGAATCCCCAAATGGTTGGGGTTGGAAGGGTCTTCCAGGGCTCACCCAGCCCAACCCCTGCTAAAGCAGGTTCCTCTCAGTCAGGGGGCACAGGAACATGTCCAGGTGGGATTGGAAACCTCCAGAGAGGAGCCTCCACACCCTCCCTGGGCAGCCTGGGCCAGGGCTCCCTCACCTCAGCACCAAACAAGGTTTCCCATGTGTTTAAGTGGAACTTTTTGTGTTCCAGCTTGTTGTCCCTTGTCCTGTCCCTGGCCACCACAGAACAAAGACTGGCCCCATCCTCTCGACACCCACCCTTTAGGGATTTACCAGCATTGATAAGGTCGCCTCTCAGCCTTTGCTTCTGTAGGCTCAACAGCCCCAGGTCCCACAGCCTTTCCTCTTATGATAGATGTTCCAGTCCCCTGATCATCTTGGTGGCCCTGCACTGGCCTCTTTCCAGCAGTTCCCCATCCCTCTGGAGCTGAGAAGCCTAGAACTGGACACAGGACTCCAGATGAGGCCTCACCAGGGCAGAGCAGAGGGGGAGCAGAACCCAGGATGCCCCCAGGATGCCATTGGCTTCTTGCCCATGAGGGCACACTGCTGGCTCATGTTTAACTTGCTGTCAGCAAGAAGCAGCTGTTATTTTACTTGTAAACCTCAGCCTGTCTGCAGTGGGATCTGTTAGTTTTTCTCCAGTTTCACAGAGTGAAATGAAATCTGGCAAAGGGCATGAGAACTCAGAGATGTGGAAAAGTTGTGTTTCAAAAGGACACCCAAGAGGAGAACCCCAGGAGACACAAATATATCCACATCCAGCCTTCTGTGGCACCTGCCATGAGAAAAGGAGGCAGTACATAGTCATAAATGGCAAATAGAAGTATAAAGTGCTGGAGAAAGAACTGCTAATCTCGTCTCTCTTGTTTGCAGGGTATGGCCTTCACATTACAGGAACGACAAATGCTTGGGTTGCAAGGACTTCTACCTCCTAAAATAGAGACACAAGACATTCAAGCCTTACGCTTCCATAAGAATTTGGCAAAAATGACAGACCCCTTGGAAAAGTAAGCACTCCTTCTGGCCTTGTTTGTTATGTCATGCGAGCAAGTTGGAAATTGCTGTAAAACACTGCACGGGGAGAACCAAATGAAGCTTTTCTGTGCCTGTGCTGTGTTTTTCAGTCGTTGGATGTGATTTTCACTTCTTCTCAGAAAACTGCTTTCATCAGTCATGCATTCATCATGTGGCTGAATGTGGTTGGGGAGGTTTTTTTCTTATATTCATCTTAGAATTGTATGTCAATGAAAAAGAGTTTGCACAGATTGGCCAGTAACAAAGCTGCAAACCTTGCTGTAATGTATTGCTGTACTATAATGAGGTGGCAAAGCACAAAATTATTGGGAGAAAGGAGAGGGCAGATAATGGATGCTAGAAAAATACCTGAGAATGAGGGTGAATTGAAGATTTGGTAGTTAGATGTGAAAACAAGTGTTTATCTGATACAGTAGTGACTGCTAGAAAGGGATTTGAACATTAGAATCTCATAATGTCTCATAATGTCTAATACTTAGAATCGTAGAATGGTGGGGGTTGAAAGAGACCTTTAGAAATCATTCAGTCCAACCCCCAACTGACTTAAATGTCAATTTATTTTTGTTTAACCCCCTGCTTTGGTGATGAAAATGTGAAAAGTTTTGGTTTGAGGGTTGTTTTTTTTGTTTAGAACAGCATCTTTTCATCATCCTGTTCTTGTTTTCATATAAGATCAAGTGTATATGCACATAAAAGCTTATGTGTGTCTGCACATAAAAATATGCAGTCTCCCAAAGGCAAGAAGGGCACTGGAATGGTTTGAGGCTTAGTGGACCACATCAAAACTCCTTTGTTCTCATGAGAACCGAAAGATGGCTTTTAAATCCACACCAACGTCCCTTGCTGATCTGAAACGGCCCTGTGGTGTATTGGCAGATTGCCTGGATGTTGTAGCCCAAGGCAAATGGCTAATTCAGCAAGAGGGAGACTGAGTTGATACGTGGTAGGTTGGTGGGTAAATTTGTAAAAACAGGTTTGATTTACACGCCTAGGTAAGCCCTTCAAAATGAGCTTTTTGTCAGGAGTTAATTTGTGTTACAGCTATGTTAATGTGCATTAACTTGTTGGCATACATGGTATGTCACAGCCAGGATTTTTATTTCAGCTTCTTAGCACTGCTGCTCTCTCTTTTCCAACTTCTGTTTAGTGATCAGAGCCTGACTTGGGTAGAAGCAGAAACTTCGTGAAGAAATAACACAAAGCAAGTTTGGTTTTTGCTTTGCCCTTTTTTCATGTTGTTTTGTATTTATGCTTCTTTAAAACAATAAGTGAGGGTGGGGTTTTTTTTCTTCTTTTGCTTAATTTCAGATATATCTACATAATGGGAATCCAAGAGAGAAATGAAAAGTTATTCTATAGGGTGTTACAAGATGATATCGAGCGTCTAATGCCGATTGTGTACACGCCAACAGTAGGCCTTGCCTGCTCCCAGTATGGACACATCTTCAGGAGACCAAAGTAAGAACAATAGGTAGACATTGCTGCTACTTCTGTACTTCTGCCTGTATGCTAGCCTGAAATTTGGAAAGATTTTACTTTGTTGTCATGTGGATTTCGCTACACACACAAGCCTTGTGCCAGTTCAGGGCAGTAAAAGTTCATTCAAAAATACCTCAAGTCCCAGTTTACATTGGCAAACAGAACATTTGAAAACAGAATTGGTAATGTCACGTAAATACCACAAGTGCAGAGCTTCAGCCCCGTCTCCAGCTCTTCCTGGATGCCATACAGTTATTGAATTCTGAGGAGAATGCTGTGGCTTTCTCCAACTCTCAAAGTCACATCTATGAGTCAAACAGGATTGAGCATTCAGAGGAAAGTACAGGGATTTCTGGAGATCATTTGGTCTCAAAGTCTTTTTAAGAAGGGTGACTCCAGGTAGATTCATTAGGTGTATTCTGCAGGGAGGCAGAAGCACAGGTGCATGCACACCCTTATGGCAGGTTTGCTGAAGGAAGCTTACACTGACGATGGCTTTGGCAGAATCAAAGCCCTGACCACTATGTTCCTGTTGGTGGCAAAGGGTCTCAGTGCTGGGGGCATTCTCATGATGCTCTGCAGAGTGGCACAGCAGTCCTCATGTTAAACCGGCGCTACTAGGAGTCACCTTTCAGTTACTCTGATACAGTAAAATTACTGGGCTGGGATCTGGTTTGGTTTCAGCAGTGACTTCAGAAAACAGCCATTCAGGTTATCAGCTCTGTGTTGTGGAAACCATTCCAGCCTGTCAGCCATTTCAGCTCATTTCTATGGTACTCTCACTGCAATTCAAAGTGTATTTCTAGAGCTCTCTCACTTGAGAGCATTAGTGCTCTGTGAAAGAAGGGCAAATCTTTTGCTGTTGAGAGAACTTGACTGTGTGAAGACGGTAAGAAATTAATGGATTTGCTCCTGATCTGGGGTAGGGGATGTGAAAGGTGTGCTCTTCAGTTCTCATATACTTCCTTTCATCTTCTGTATGCCTGTATGTATTTATAAATCAGTTTCAGAACTCTCCTGTAGAAGTTGTCTGTACAAGGACTGGAACTTGGGACATGCCACTTTGTTTCTGAGAACCAGCACTTTCTAAGTGTTGGTAATTTATCTGTTACCACCTCTGGTGAGCCTTTCATGCCCTCTTTCCTCCTAGGAACAGAGGGCTTGCTCAAGCAGAATAATGCAGGCACTTCTTTTCACCTCTGCTCCTTTCTTCTCCTTTGCTTCCCCTCCCTTGTTGCCATGGAGGAGCACTCAGCATTGGGAAGCACTGACCTCCCACTGGTCTTGGAGAAGACAGTATGCTCAGTCCACATCCTTCTTTTCCCTCCCCTCGCCTTGTGTGATGTCTTGAACAGACATTAACTAAGGTAAAATCAGGCTTAGGATCATGTTTCCTTCTCATATCCTTACGGGGGAGGATAGATCTTGTCATGTCTGACACTAACACCAGAGCTTTTTTGCCTTAGAGCAGTATTAAAGGTGAATACATGTAGTAGTGCAAATCCAGGCAGAGTCATGGAAAGTGTTGTCTCCATGTTCTTATTTTAGAGTACATGAATAAACTCATGTGTTAGAAATTGTCCTTTGGGTGACTTATGTGATTGATTGCAGTGCTTTCAGTTTTAAGAAAATTGACTTGTTTGACAGTTAGTTTTACAAAGCAAAGGGAAACTTGTAGCTGCCACCTATAAAATATTTTTGCTTTGCATTTTTCTTCCAGAGGATTGTTTATTTCTATCTCGGACAGAGGCCATATCAGGTCAATTGTC
This sequence comes from Colius striatus, assembly GCF_028858725.1. Taxonomy (NCBI): domain Eukaryota; kingdom Metazoa; phylum Chordata; class Aves; order Coliiformes; family Coliidae; genus Colius; species Colius striatus. The sequence continues at coordinate 85,927,671 of NC_084790.1, forward strand.
AACAACTGGCCAGAGAACGACGTTAAGGTACGACCACTGTACAAAGTGTTTCTAGCTGTTGTTTCATCTCAATTGAGCTTTTTAACATTTGTTAGTATTTGATAGAAATGTAGATACTAAACCTGGGCTCTTTGATGGTGATAGTGATGGCAAAATACAGCTAATGGAGATAACGGCTGTCTTCAAGAGATGTATTTTATGCTACGTATGAGGTTTATGGTTTGTGTAGATTGTGATGATGAGAACTAGGCTTGCCAAACTATTTTACTTCATTGTTGCACCTTGTGGGGTGGTGTTGGGGGATGGTGTTGGAGTCTGACTTACTGTGTTACATAGCAGTAATAGAGGTGATCTTGTCACAGAATTGAAAGCTCATCCATTGCAACCCTCCTGCCAGAGCAGCACCACCTAGAGTGGGTCACACAGGAACTCATCCAGCTGGGTTTGAATGTCCCTAGAGAAGGACACTCCACAGCCCACCTGGGCAGCCCCTTCCAATGCTCCCACACCTCAACAGGGAAGAAGTTTGTCCTTGTGTTTCTTTGGAGATTCAGACACAAGACTGGTAGTTGCACAGCTCAGATTTTGCCATTAAATCCTGTATGACCCACTTGAGTCAAGAACCACAGGTGGAGATGAGGTGAATGATACTTGGACAAAGTTTTTGATGTCTGGATTTACAAGTGGAAATCATAAGCCCAAGTCAGAAGCTGTAGTTCCACGTGGTAGCTTGAATCCTTCCTGTTTGGGCAGCGGGTTTCAGCAGAGGAAAAGATGCATAGCAGGTTCTAACATTAAGCATCATTGCTTTAAGTACAATATTCCTTGAAATCTGTTATTTGTGCAAAAGTACCTGAACTTTTGCCCTGGACAAAAACTGTTAACTGGTATTGCTCTAAACTTTGCAAGTTTCAGTGATCATATGTAATTATTACATCTGCTTTTGTTTTCAGGCTGTCGTCGTCACTGATGGAGAAAGAATATTGGGTCTTGGTGACCTGGGTGTGTATGGGATGGGAATTCCAGTAGGAAAGCTGTGTTTATATACAGCCTGTGCAGGAATACATCCAGACAAATGCTTGCCTGTGTGCATCGACGTTGGCACTGATAATATAGTGAGTTTGACTGAAATTTCCCTGTCATAAGTTACCCCTGTGAAAAGTAGTAAATATTTAAGAGTATTTAGTGCCATGAGAGAAGGTTTTTATTTTAGCACTTTTATTTAAGATAAAACCAAATGTTTTATGTAAGAGTAATTGATTTAGAATTCACTATCTAGTTACATATCAGGGACTGAAAAATGCCAGTTAATCTGTCAGTGAAATGGTGCCCTTGTGAGTGCATTTGGAAATCTGGTGCCTTTGGAATCTGAGTGCTGGAACGCTGTAAAATGTGTTCAGGATTGACCTGACTTGCAGAAACTGGAAACGTGAATCAGATTTATTAAAGCAGTTTATTGTTCTCGGTATTGATTTGTTCCATTTTAAAAGCAGTCATCACCAACCTCAAGTGCCAGCTGAAATTACTGAACATTGATATAGGCTGGAGGCAGTTACAGTGGCTATATAAATCCAGTATCTTTGTTGTGAAAGGTGGTGCTGTGAACTCTGGAAAGTGTATATTGAGGAAGTGATTCATCCTGCTGCTGTCTTTGATTTATTCTTTTTCAGACACTCTTAAAAGATCCATTTTATATGGGCCTGTACCAGAAACGAGATCGCTCACAGGTCTATGATGACCTAATTGATGAATTTATGGAAGCCATCACAGACAGGTATGACACTGAATACTCTGCACGGGTGTATGGCCAAACTGATGGCAAAAAAATCCACCCTGTAACACACTGTCCTTGAAACAGTCACTCAAGGAGTAAGGATAAGACTACAAGTCGAAAGATGTGGCTGTATTTCTGGCTCTGTAGTGATTTTTCTCTGCCACCAGAAGCATGCTGATTGTAGTTTTCTGTTGGAGATGGAACTGTTTCAAGCAGGGAAGGGCCTGAGGACATTCTCTTTCCAAAGATAACTTATGATGTGCAGGATTTGTTTTAAAAAGATGGTAATTTCTTTATGTGTCTAGTGATGGGAGTATATGCCATGTTCCATAGGTATGGCCAGAACACACTTATCCAATTTGAAGACTTTGGAAACCACAATGCTTTTCGTTTTTTAAGGAAATACAGAGAGAAATACTGCACCTTCAATGATGATATTCAAGGTATACCCTTTGTTTGTGTTCCTTAATGGAGATACAGAAACTTTGCCTAAAACTGTAATCTGTCATGTAGATCTGTTCAGCTCACCTCAAACTTCTACTGCTTTTACAGGGACAGCTTCAGTGGCCTTGGCAGGACTGCTGGCAGCACAGAAAGCCACTGGCAAGCCACTTGCAGAGCAGAAAGTGCTGTTCCTTGGGGCAGGAGAGGTGAGTTTTCTTAAGTGCTCTAGAGCAACAAGAGACATAACTGTCAGTTTTCTGCTTCTTTAAGACTTCTGGAGATTCACTTTCTCTGATTTTCACTGTAGAACTTTTTACATAAGGCCAGTTGAAATACATTAACAGAAGGGACTACCTGCTTAAAGATGACTATTTGAAAGCTGTTTAACATTTGCAAGGACTCAAGCAAGTGGGACATGTATGTAGTTGAAGGGGAATTTACCATGAAATTCTGATTTAGTAAGAAAGAGGGTAAGAACATCTTGTGAATTTGTATAGCATTAGAGAGAAGTACACAGTGGTTTTCTTAGGAAGTTCAATCACTGGCTGTTTGCAGCAGACACTGGTGTAGTTACTAGGGCAGCAGCGTAGGTACCAGCACTGTACTTCTTGATCTGTCTGCAAAATTGCTTCCATGGTGCTGACACAATAACTTCATTAGCTGAAAATTTCTCCTGCTGGGGAAGGTCTTGATTGCAGTAATTGGCCAGTGTTGTGTTGTGTTGTGGCCTGAGCCCTGCCCTGCGCTTCCCTCTGCCTTATTTCTCCTGCCAGAGTTAGCAGCATGTGCAGTGAGCCAAGAGAAGGCGTGTGGAGTTGCCAGCATCTGCTTTCTGCCCTCTTGTCTCTGAGGCCTTTATCACAGGCAGCAGGAGATTCAGAAAGCGTTTGGGCACAAACCACTATGCTGGGGTTTCTTTCCACGAGGGCTGCAGTGCTAACCTGTCTAGTTGAGCTGCTTTACTGTGGCTGCTGAACTGGTACAGGCAAGGGGTCAGGGTACCTAAAAGAACTGCCTCTCTCTTTTGCTGGGATCACAGAATGTTAAGTGTTGGAAGGGACCTCGAAAGCTCGTCCTGTCCAACCCCCCTGCCAGAGCAGGGCCACCTAGAGCAGGGCACACAGTAACTTGTCTAGCTGGGTTGGAATGTCTCCAGAGAAGGAGACTCCACAACCCATCTGGGCAGACCCTTCCAATGCTCCCTCACCTGAACAGGGAAGAAGCTTTTCCTTGTGTTTCTCTGGAACTTCTTCTGTTCCAGCTTGTACCCATTGCCCCTTGGACATCATGGAGAATAGCCTTGCTCCATCCTCGTGATGGTGTTGATCCCAGGAGTCTGCCCCATCTAGACAAACATTACTTGTGTATCAGAGGTGACTTACAAAATCTTTTTTTTTTGTGGGGATCTTGAATAGGGTGGTGTTTGTGATGACAGACCTGTTTTGTGCTTTGTTAAAAATCATGGTCCTTTCACCCACAAGGCTGCCCTGGGAATTGCAAACCTCATTGTTATGGCTATGATGGAAAGTGGTGTTTCTACTGAGGAAGCCTACAGGAGAATATGGATGTTTGACAAATACGGCTTACTGGTTCAGGTAGGGGTTGCACCATGCCTTCAAATACCACAATACAGATGGTCAGGGCTTTCCATGTCCTTCTCACAAAAAAAAAATCAACCTTTTATCTACAGGGCCGAGAGCAAAAGGTGGATTCCAATCAGGAACCATTTACACATAAAGCTCCAGAGCAGATACCAAAGACATTTGTAGAAGCAGTGAATGTGCTTCGTCCTACAGCTATCATAGGTAAGTGAGGTTATTTGTGTATCCATTATTTGCTTATTTGCTGCATTTAATTTGCTCATGTGGCTCCAAGGAGGCTCGTGGCAATGACCTGCTTTTCTCCTGGTGTAAAGATGAAAATGTAAGGTCCATTTTCTGCTTGAAAATGCACTGAGCTGCAGGTTAGCTCTTAGTGCATCCTTCATTGCAAGTACAGTATGCCGTCTGCATCTTTAGTCCTCATTGACTGCTTCCTCTAGTTCTTCTCCAACTGGTGTTGGACCTTTCTTAGAAAAGCCTAAGCACACCCCCAGGGACTCTGTGACCCCAATGGACTGTAATGCAGGGCACTAAGAGCTGGGAAGACAAAAATACCACCTTTTTCCCAGGGCCTGCAGCAAGAGAAAAGGAGAGAGCAGCACAAACACTGCTTTTTCTGCTTTCTAGGAGTTACCTGATCTTCCTTCCCCCAGTCAGATTCTCTGGCCAGAATCTGCCAGCAGCATGGCTTGAAGGAGCTATTTCACACTGCAGATCACCAATACCTGTCAGGTCACTGACAGATGTAGGTATTGGTTTATAACCGTGGCTGCCTGCAGAGGGCAGATGGGATTACAGGTGACCCTGGTACAACTTCCTTTGCACATGATTTATTTGGAAAATAAGAGGGTTTTGGCTGAGCAGCTGCCCTGAAGTTTGTAGGAAATGTGCAGTGTTTTTATGTGTTTGTACCTGAGTTTTTGGGTGCGGTCAGAAGCAGCAGCATGGAGGGAATGTGCATTGCACAGATAACACCCAGCAGGGATGAATCATCTGTGAAGAACCTCCAGTTCCCACTTCCTTATTCAGGGCAGCGATAAATGTTCTTTACACAGATCGGTAAAAAAACCATGTAAAATAGGCTTTTGGAACACATTAATTAGATGTGCCAGATGAGCCAGCAATATGCCTTCATGACCAAGAAGGCCAGTAGCATCCTGGGGGGCATCAAGAAGAGTGTGGGCAGCAGGTTGAGGGAGGTTCTCCTCCCCATCTGCTCTGCCCTGCTGAGGCCTCATCTGGAGTCCTGTGTCCAATTCTGGGGTCCCCAGCTCAAGAAGGACGGGAAAGTGCTGGAGAGAGGCCAGAGCAGGGCCACCAATATGATCAGGGGACTGGAGCATCTTCCTTCTGAGGAAAGGCAGGACCTTTGCAGGACCTGGGGCTGTTTAGTCTGGAGAAGAGGAGACTGAGCGGGGACTTCATCAACACTTACAAGTATTTAAAAGGTATTTGTGAAGAGGATGAGGTGGCACTTTTTTTCTGTAGTGCCTAGTGACAGGACATAATCTGGAACACAAAACGTTCCACTTAATTGTAAAGAGAAACTTCTTTGGTGTGGGGATGAGGGAGCCCTGGCCCAGGCTGCCCAGGGAGGGTGTGGAGGCTCCTTTTCCAAACCCACCTCGACATGTTCGTGTGTGACCTGATCTAGATGGGACCTGCTTTGGCAGGAGGTTGGGCTAGATGCTTTCTAAAGGTCCCTTCCAACCCCTGCCACTCTGTGACTCTATGTTCCTGTGAACATAAAATGTGAATTTTAAGCAGCCACTGTCAGAGTGGTGCCTGTTTTTCATCTCCAGCTGCTAGAAAAGCTTGTGATGCTTTGCTTGTGGGAGACTCCAGGGGCAACATGAACTTAATCTATGGATGTTGTCCTCTGCCCTGAGGTGGTCAAGTATTGATTCTGTTTCCATGTATTTCCTTTTATTCCAGGCGTTGCAGGAGCTGGGCGGCTCTTCTCTCAGGATGTGATCAAAGCAATGGCCTCTATCAACGAGCGACCCATAATATTTGCACTAAGTAACCCTACAACACAAGCTGAATGCACAGCAGAGGAGGCATATACATTAACAGAGGTATGCAATGTTTAGGAATGGTGATAGAACTGTTTATGGAGTGTGAGACTGTAAGAACTCAAGCTATTTTAGTTTTACTTGGGCTTACTTGATAACACAGATCTCCCTTGTCTTCTGGCAAAAGGAAATAGAGGTGATTTGAAAAGAAGCCTTGATTTATTTATTTTTTTTTTTAAATAACAGCATTTGGCAAAGCTTAAAATAGTTTAAATCTTGTTATTACCTTTTAAAGGAACGAGCACTAGGTACTGTTTCATACTCAGCTCACTGTTTCCCACCTGGCATTTTAACTCTTCTTAGTTTTAAAGAAGCATCATATGTTAGGAGACTAGGTGCAACCTTTAAAACGGAACAGCCCTTGAAGCAGGTGATGTCCTTGCATCAATCTGGAAATTCTGCTTTGCACTCAGGCACTTCCTGGTGTCTGTAGGCCAGGCCTTGTATCGTTAAGTCATGAAGGCTTGTGCCTCCAGTGCAGGAGTCAGTGGTGGCCTCCTGTCCTTGTTCTCCCCTCTCACCTATGTCTCATACCCTGGCACCATCAAACTTTGAAATGAGTGAACCCAGAATAAACACACCCCCTTCTCCACCATTACCTCAAAGCCATTACCCTGTGGGGTGCCTGGAGGAGGCTGGGGTTTAGGGATGGTTTTTATAACAATGCTGTCACCACCACATCCAGACTTTGGTTTTGCCTTTGGTGAAGAGAGTCGTTCATCCTTCTGCACAACTTTTATATAAAACTAACCATTGTTGAAGAGAGCCTGAGGGGAAGGATGTGGGGGCAAGGGAGCACTAGGCAGACAGAGTGCTAGCTTTAACACTGAACTGGCTGGTGATGCCTTGCCTTTACAGGGCAGCCTCCAGCTCAGGGTGATCTCTACCCTGTCCACGGGGCCTGCCTGCAGACTTCAGGGGTGGGGCTCATGAAAATAATGCTGTTTTATTCTTATTCTTTTTGTTAATACAGTCACAAACCAAGTGACTCAGATATCAGAATGAGTGGGTGGAGATCTTTCCTTGTTTCTTGACGCAGAACTATGAATTCCTTCCTTCCACTGTTAGTGTGGCTCAGTTTCCAGCATTACAACCTCAGTGGTGTAGAGAGGGTAGAGGGTAGAACTCCATCATCTCCAGTTGCCACCCAGATTCTCTATAGTGTTACTGGGCCCATTAGCTCAGAAGGAACTCTTACTACAGAGATTTGCAGGTCCAGAGCAAGCTCTAGGCAGGAAAAACAGCCTCTGGACAATACTTAGGCCTTTGTATTTAATAGTAAATGAGAACACTTTTAAATGAAGATGGTTTAATATCTCTCTCTGATATCTTCCATTAGCCAGAAAAGGGAGTTGTGTGGTATTTCAGTATGTAAAACCAAATTCCATCATCTTGGGTAGAAAGTTAATGAAATGTAGTTACACAGCCAAACCTTTAGCTGGCATAAGTAACTGCAAAAGCTTCTGGCATCTCTGATGGCTGAAGGAGATGAGCAGCGCTATTCAAGGGAGTTGTTGCTATCAGATGCAGAAGCAAGGCAGTGCTGTTTAGATTCAGGTGTGGTGACTTGTCCTCACTGAGGTAACTACGTGATCATAGTGCTATTTTAAAAGTTTGTGCCAAATGGAGAGAGAATCTTTTGGGGTTTTTTCCTATATTGGTTCCATATGACCTTTTGTTGATGACTTTTCATAGACATGGGTTATGTGGACAATTAAATATTACTGTTCAGTAAAGAAATGTGTGTAATTGTGTTCCAGTCTGTATTAATACATTTTGTAACGTTTCTGTCTCCTTAGACTTTTCTCCCTATCTAGTGCTTGTTTCCATTATGTTCTTTAGTTCTCTGAAATGTGCTCAATTTATCCATAGTTTGCCTTTAAAAACAAGGAGTATTTTTAGCTTGAAGATACAGTAATTACTTAGAAAAGCCTCTCTGACTTTACCTTGTTTAACTGACAAAATTTGTCAGGCAATTAGGGATTAGAGCTGACAGCTCTCTGTGGCTCCAGGCCTTGGGAATAGCTTGATCCTGCCTGGTTCAAGTCAGTAAGGAGAGGAAGATATCGTCACTAACTTTTTGTTCCTTATTCTTTTTCCACTAGATGGCACCTGTAAAAGCCTGAGGACAGTTTAGCGTCCTCTACCACTGCCTATTGTGTGGGCTTTTGTTGTGCTTTAATTTTCATTGTCTTTTTGGTTCTGGCCTCAAATGCATCCCTATGTTTTGCTCCCTACAAAAAAAAAATGCTATTGTCCCGAGTTGCTCCGACATTCAAACGTAGTTCCCGAGTCTTTAGCTTCTTTGGTAATTTGTGCTGAAATGTAGATTCTGGAAAGCCTAAAATATATTAAAGTAATGCTATTTAACCTGTTGCTCAAAAGAAAGTCCAGATTTTTTGCTTACAGGGGTTTTACTGCTTGAGGAAAGGGTCATTTATCTGGTGGATGTGTTTCTCACTTGACTTGTTTTAATCTTTTGTCATGATCTAAATCCATTTTAAAGGAAGGAAAAGCAATCTGCATGATTCTTTCCTCTCAGAGCTCTCACCACCAATCTCAGTGTGATACAGCCATCCTTTCCCTTCACCCTCCCACCCATCAGGAACAAGGGACCTTTTGTTACTGTGCTTCTAATTTACTCTCCTTTTGGAAGTGGCCATTATTCAGCTGTCTTTGTACAGTTCCTACTGTGGTGGGTCCTGGCTGGTGGCTGTGGTTCCTGATACATGGTTATAATAATGGTTAGCACATTATGTGTGTGTGTGAGTATTTGCTCTAAGTGATTGCTGTCTTAAAGAACAATGAGTGACAAAACAGATTTCATTTCAAACAGATAAAACAGATTTTCATTTCGTTTCATCTGCTTCCATTCCTTAGAAAGCTGCCTGGTTCAAGGGGTATGCTTGCCCCTTCTGCTTTCCAGACGTTTGCTGTGGAAACATGCAGATATTTACTGATTCTTGTGTCTCTTCCAGGCCCTGCTGGAATGGGCAGGTTTGGTTGTTGTCATTCTGGGATCGTAGAAATTGAGTCTGCAAGGGATTTAAGCATGTGCTTGAATCCAGCTGCATTCAGTAGGGCTGTCTGCCTTTTTGCGTTTGTCTGTGTGCTCGAGTACCTCCCTGACTCAGTCCTAGAGCTGTCTGTGAGCTGTAGGACTCTAGAGTCCCTGTATTTCATGGTGATTATCTTGCACCATACTGTTGGTTCTTCAGAAGCTGCCTGGCTGATAATTCCTCTGTTTTACAGGGTCGTTGCTTGTTTGCCAGCGGCAGTCCCTTTGAGCTGGTGACTCTGAAAGATGGAAGAACCTTCAAACCAGGCCAAGGAAACAATGCTTATATTTTTCCAGGTAATAAATGAAATTCTCTTATTTAATCTTTTAAAACTAGACTATTAGCATTTCTTCCTGAGTGCCCTTGCTACATTACGGACAGTTAGAGAAGCAGGACAAAGAGGTGTTACCCGCACTTAAAGCTGAGAGCTCAATCAGAGGAATGAATGAATGAAATAAAATCAGTTAAGGGTGGATGTTGGGCATGTGCAGCTCCACACGCAACATGCACACAATGAGCTCACCCAACTGGGTGTTTCTAAGAAAACAAAAGGATGTTATTAAAGGCTTTGAAAGCTGCTGCATTATGGATGGTTCTGCTTGTTTTGGTGGGGAAGGTGTTTATATGCTCCTCTTGAAGTTAAGTCTGCACAAATGAGGGTACAAAAAAGCCCTAAGGCTATTTCTCTACCTTCCCCTTTCTCTCCCTTTCCTCCCTGAGCTGTTAAACTCCAATCCCTTGTCAAAAGCCACCAAAACGACTAGCACACGTGGTAATAGTGTAGTGAATGTGTGTAGGAAGCTACGGGAGGATTTTTAAAACTTACATTCTAGATGTCTCACAGCTTCTCGGCAGCAGGCTGCTACTTTTAAAATTATGGCCCTAATTGGCAATAATTTTGTTGTAGGCGTGGCTCTGGCTGTGATCCTCAGCAGCGTTCGGCACATTAGTGATAAGGTTTTCCTAGAGGCTGCTAAGGTAAGTGTGGCAGCAGAGTAGCCTGTGACCGATGACACAATGGGCAGTTTCTCAGATCTTGCTGAAACTCTGTGTTTTCCTGTTTGATTTCTCTTGGGTTTGTCCCTCTCCAGTAAAAATAAAGCAAATAACAAAGGGATTTTGATCAAACAAAACTGAAAAGTCTCAGCTTCCATTGCCATTTTAATGTTTTTCATCCAGAATCCAAACAGCCACGCAGGAAATCTGTCCCTGTGTAACTGGCCTGGCAGGGCTGGCAGCAGACCTGCCTCCTCCTCTAGATGCCACAGCTGGCATGGTGCTCAGGGATGCCGTGGCCACCCTGAGAGTCATCCTCTCCTTCCTTTTCACTACAGAGCATCAGGGTAGGCAGGGAATCAACTGACCAAACACATGGGCAGTCCTGCAGGCACATTCAACTCTGATACTACTACTCCTCCATGGTTCTGAACTACTCCACGGTTCTGGGTAGCTCAGCCTCCAAGAGAAAAATAAGACCTTACATTGGTGAATGCCTAGAAGCAGAATTTGCTGCTACAGACTGCAGGCTGGATCTTTCAGAATGCTGAGATTTTTCACTGCTTTATTCAAGTGCTTTGGGTGCACTCTGGTAGTAAGAACACTGCAACTTGTTTCTCTGGGGTGTTTTGTCTTGTTGCTTGATCCCATTTGGGATGCACTAAATAAAACTGGTTTGTTTTTCTAACTCAGGCATTGGCAGAACAGTTGACTGATGAAGAGCTTGCACAAGGAAGACTTTATCCTCCGCTGTCTAATATCAGGGAAGTTTCCATTTATATTGCTGTCAAGGTGAGTGTGAAACATAAAAGTGAACAGTACTGAAAGTGTTTTACTAGCACATTGACCTGCTGAATTGCACAGTGTGACCCTTGAACACTAGTTGCTTGGGCACAAAATACCCAGTTCTTTGTGGCTCTACTAAGAGACACTTGGAAAAAGTCTGCATTTGTTGGAGGCTTCAGTTTGGCAGTGATGAGCCAAAGTGATGCTCCTTTGATTTCTCAAGCTGAAGTTGTCAGATCCCTGGTGAGGCACTCAGGAATCATGAGAAGACGTTGGTGTTTATCTGGCTTGTGAATCCTAAGCATATTGCAGTGGGAGCGTGGGTGTTATGTGAATGTAGTAAGAGGCACAAACTCTGCGTGGTGATTTAACTTTGCAGGTGATGGAATTCTTGTACGCAAACAACATGGCTTTCCATTACCCTGAACCTGCAGACAAGAACCGTTACATTCGATCAAAGGTTTGGACCTACGAGTACGAATCCTTCATGCCAGATGTGTATGACTGGCCTGAATCTAAGGTTCACTGATGCATCAGAAGATCACACTCCTCAGGCAGTATCTTCTACTCTGCAGGGATACATTTTTCCGACCAATTAACGATCTTTTGAGTTCTGTAATTTATTTTTTGCTCATTTTGTTTTCTTTCTTTTCCCCCCCCTTCTGCCCTGTTTTTCACTTGACGTAGATTTCTCCCCACTCTCCCAAGTACCTGATAAAACTGTATGGATGATGGCATCTGTCACAGGGATGAGAGAGCTCTCCAAAACTAATTTAAATAATGACAGTGCATCTCTAGCTCAGAGCCGTCACCGCGCTAAAGAATTCCATTAATGATGTTTTAGCTACGATGTTTTAGCTGATGATAGCTCTCTCATCACTGCTGATAGCCACTATGATTTATTTCTGCTTTTAATAATCAGTCTTCTAGTTGTCCTCGTGTCGTCACGCTGCATTATCTGTGACATCACCAGATAACGTTTGTCAAAAAAAACCCAATGAGAGCTTAAGACAAATTTAACAGTCTAATGGGCTTTCTGTTTTGCCTGAAAGATGCCCAGTCTTCCTTGTGGCACTGGCTGCTCTGATCCTGTGAGCGTGCTCTGAGGAGCAGTGTGGTGTGCACATGTGGAATCCGCAGTAACGTTTGCATTTTCATCGTTTTTATCAGGAAAAGTGTCATCTGGTTCAAATTACCCTTGGGAAGCCTGAAAATAATATGAATTACTTTTAATAGCTTTTAAAAACAAAACTATGCTGTCGCAGGTTAAATTCTGTCCTGTAAAGGCAGGATCTGAAATGATTTACAGAAGTCTGTCAGAGATTTTACAGGGAGCTTTTTGCAGTGGACTCCAAGATGACATACTAAAGGATTTTGTTTCATTTGTTCATTTTTTTCAGCGTTCTGTTGCTTCAGAGATCATTTTTACCCCATGCATACCCTTGTTCTCGCAGGGAGACTTGTGTGTGATGTTTTCTTGACATCGCTGACTCTCAGACTCCTAAGTGGACTCACTTGCCACTTTGAACAAACCCTCCTGCAGGCAGCTGATGAAGCTGAAACGGAGTGTTACAGGCAGCTATTGGCACACATTTACAGAACTTTGTTTCTGTGGTTGTAGTCCAGTATATCCAGCTCAGTTTGAACAGAGGGCTTGAAAGATCTAATATTTAGAAGCATTAAGTCCATGACTTCGCCTTCATTGCTCTGTTCACAGGTTTGATTTGCCAGGCTTTTTTTGTGTGTGTGCAAACAAAATCGGTCAGTTGATTTTTCCCTGTGACGATTAGTGCTGCACATCTGCTACAGACACCACCGTGTGCAATCCTTTGCATTCAGTTAGGAATCAGGTTTGAGTGCCCTCCGTTAGCTCATGTTACCAGGCGAGGGCACAGACTGATAGTTACAGATGGTCTCTGTAACAAGAACAACGGTATGACAAGGAACAGAATGATAAAACACTGTTCCATGGTTTGCTGCATCCAGGCCAAAAAAGACAGAAATGAACAGGTAGATGTTAAAGGGCTGTACTGGCAAACTTGAAGCAGGAACCCAAAGAGATGAAGCAGAGCTTCTATGACAAGCACCTCTCTCATATCCTCATTTATATCAGAAAAAACGCAGTCTCCACAGAATAGGCCCTAAATAGAACAGGGGAAATAGTCTCTGCACCCCATGCTGCCTAGACTCTGATTTTAAAATGATGTTCACATGTTAGATAAAAAGAACAGTAAACTTTGAGAAGGCTTTACCTAAGCGAGGGAAGAAGACTGATTATGTAAACACAGAAAATAGTGATGTGGGGAAAATGCTACATATACAAACTGTGGTAAAGTGTTGTCTGGTGGGGCACGAAGTGCAACGTGGCCAAGTTGAGCAACATACGTGGTTTGCAACTTGTGTATGTAAGTATGGCAGACAAAAGACCAACACACACATGAGATGTTTTTACAAATAGTGCTTTTTTCATCTATTTTTGCTATGGCTGTTTTTTATTGTATTTAAATTTGTGACCTTACCAGGAAAGAAAATTATTTATTTAGTGTACAAATTATTTTTACCTTCTGCAAGCTCTAGCTGAAGGCTTGTTGTAGTTTGTCAGTGGAGTGGATTGGGGACAAACACTTCGCTTCTGCCAACGCACTAATTAATTAGGCAGGCGAATAACAAAAACATCCCGAGCATGGATCTTGTGTCCTGGCTCAGAGCGATGACGGAGGCAGGGCAATCAGTCCATAAATATAACTCTGGCTTAGAAAATAAAGATCTGCATACATCTCTTCAGTCTGATGACTTTTTTTCAGGCAAGAAGTGCAGCCATGGCCTGTAGTCAGTGGGTGCTGAGGGTACTCGGGAAAAGCTGCTGCTTGGGAAAAGAGTATTACCTGCATGCAGCCAGGGCCTGGCTTTGGGCAAGAGGGATTTTGGTTCCCAGAGGGAGCTCCCACGAAGGGAATTTGCAGTGGCTGCCCTCAAGCTAAGGGAAGATGCTCATTTCATGACGTGCAGTCCTTTCTCTTCCTGGTGTGGGCTCCCTGCTGTCTTTAGGCAGATGCTGAGAGGGACTGTTTGGAACTGGCCAGCAGTGGGGTTTTCCCAAATACCAACATTCATGTATAATATTTTTCTGGAAATGCCAGGTGAGGCTGTAGTTAGAACGCAGCCCTGCCCTGATGGGGCTGCAGATGTATCAGAGCTGTAGAGCAGAGAAGGCCTGACTCTGTCTCTCTAACCTGCCCCAGTTATGGCAGCTGCTGAGTGGCACCAGTTCATCTGTGCATACGCACCCGTGGTCATAGTTTAATCAGGTTCTGTGGATCACCTGCAGTATAGACACGGCAGGGTTTTACCTTTCATATACAGCCACTGTTTTCTTTTAGCGATCGGTAACAAGTCAGCTCACAGTTTTAAGTGCATTTCACTCTCCATCTTTTTCAGATCTTTTTTAGAACCAATATAGATTCCCTTTTGGGTTTGTGTATGCTTCAGATCTAGTTAACCTTGGAATTAATTGCAATCACTAATACTGCTGCTTAGTAAGGAACAACAGTATCCTTTTTTCATATTCTACTCAACCTTATTTCTTTTTGTTTGCTGACTTACTCAAAAGCATTTACCAGACTTTATACAGAAAATTCTCTTATACAATATGCAAAGGGAAAAAGTTGTCACCAGGATGCATTGTACAATGCTACAAAGAGTTAATTAAGCATATACTGTTCTCTAAAGAAATATTTCACCTAAAGGGTCATTAGTGTTCTAGCTTTTCACACAGCCCTGGTGACATTTCCCCTCCGAGTTGTACAGAAGTCTTTCATTTCTCTACTGTGAGGATACTATTCTGGATGTACAGAACAATTCTGAGAGCATCAGAAACTCCCACTGATGTTGTCACCAAAATGGGGATTAAACTCTTTAAGAGCAGCATGGCATGAAGCAGCAGCATTGCTTTGTTGCAGCGCTGGGTGCATGGGGGACACCCAGCCTGCACCCTGAGAAATGAAACAACACTCCCTATGGAGCTGACAGAGAGTCAAAGCAATGATCTCACTCTGGGCACTGTGGCCTTGCTGGAACTGTTTTGAAGCTGTTTGTCTGCTCGGTCCCGTGGTTTATAAGCCAAAACAGAGCTATCATGGTGCCATAAGGCTCCCTCAAGGCTCCCTCCCTCAGCCACTTCTCAGGCTGGTTCTGAAGGCCTCCTGCTCACAGATGTCACCACAACAGATAAGCAGCCCAAGTGCTTTGAAAACTGTGAAGGCTTTGCTTGCAGTTCTCTCATCACCCAACTCAGAGTCCAAATCATGCTTGTGTGAATTAGCAAATGAGGATGGGGATCCGAGGTCTATACATGAGAAACCTGCAAAGCCAGGTGTGAAGCTCAGTGGCTCAATATGTTCCAGGGCTGGTCCAAGACTGGCTTCCTCAGAATCAACAGGAGCAGGACAGAGCCTCTTGGCAGCCACATATATAAAGCCCAGGAGAGAAGTAGCTAAGGGAGAGCAGCCTTTTGTGTAAAACAGGTGTGTTCTTGTTGCAAGACGTTACAAAGGTTTGTACCTTCTGAAGCGGATGCCCAGGTGCCAAGAACTGACGTGTAGAGGGAGACTATGAAAACGTTGTGTCTGATAGATTCTAAACCCCCCTGTGTCCTGAGTGCCTGGCTGTGTTTGTGAACAGTGACAGTTTCACCATGTTGTGTTTGTTTTCCAAGCTTAAAACGAAGCAATGCTGTAGCTGTGGATTGGTGTCCTGTGGTAGGTGCGTGTCTCCTCTGTACTGTTGTTCCCAGCACGCTGTTTTGTGGGAGGGGATAAAGTCACACTCCTTGTCACACTCCTATGGTAGGAAATGCAAAGACAATGAGACACTTTGTAGTGTTTTGTTAGCGGCCCTATCTGATGACAACTCCTGTAGCAGAGTGAGGATCACTATTGTACAGCTACAACTGTGAATTTTAGTTCAGCTGACTCTGGGCCTGAGTAAACCTGAGGTGTCTTCTTTCATTTGCACTCTGGATCTTCCTGGCAACAGAAGTGCAGATCTGAGCACCTCTGTGATTCGGATAAAGGTATGTAGGAGACTCTCAGATGGGACTGGGTGAGAGCAGGACAGTTTGGACTCCTGGTTCTGCCTCAGCTCAAAGTGCTGTTCCTGAGTTTAAGAAAACCACTGTTGTTATTGGACTCTTTTTAAGATGACACGTTCTGCTATCCTGTTTCATAACAGCTGTACGTAATGGGCATGGACTAGTGTTACAGTGAACACTGGAGCAAGGAGAAAATCTAGAGCAAGGCTCTGATTGCACCCACTTGACAGCTGAATTTGAGCAACATAATGCAGTTGCTGCTGGTGAAGGAACATCTAATTCTGTACAGATCTACCTTGACCTACCTACCCACTCCCAAAATACACATTACCATGGTATCAAGAGGCCTGCAGATGTTCTGGGTGAACTATGAAGAAAATCCAGCATGCTTTAGACCTCTGCTTCCTGCCATCTCTTCCTGAATCCTAGCACTCAATGAGGATGCATCTTACTTGTGCCTTCCCCGGAGGAACCTGCACTAACAGCCCAATGGTGCCTGGGGGATCCGATACCTGGTGGCACATTGGGCCGTGGCTACAGCTCATATCAAGAGCTCTCACATCAGATGTTTGATTCAGAGTGCAGGAAACCTGTGGTGTGTGTTTGTATTCCCTGCACACAAAGTAGGGGCTGGATTGGACTTGACTCTCCCAGAATTTGTGACTTACCCATCCTTTAAGCAGTTCCTTTCTAATGGAAATAGAAATCCTTCCAGGAATACACAGAGTCAGATGGCCAGTTTGTCCAGAAATGTCAAAATAATTTGTGTTTATTTCTATTTCACACATATCTACCTTGCACAAATAAACAGAAGTCTACTGGAGTGCTTTTGAGAACAGTTCCAGCCTCATCTGTCCAGGGTTGGCTTTGCCTGGGAGGGTCATTGCTCAGCTGAAACTAAAATTGTGTTTAAATGTGAACTGGTTGGAGTCTTTTTTTCCTCCTTTATAATGTTGTAACTATTGAAATGTGTGTTCTGGTCTTCTATTTTCTTAGTAAAATGCATTCCCTTTGCCTAAATTACATTCGAGTTTGTTTGTTCTGAAACAGCAACGCTTGACCTATTCAGCACTGGCATGCAATTGCCTAAATCCCCCGTGTTTTTGTTGGGTTTTCTTTTCCCTTTTGTCCCTTGCAAATGATCAGCAAATAAACCAAGGACTCAGGCGGTAGGTGTTGTCCTAAAAGCAAGTTCATGCCACTCTGCACACAGGGATGTTGCTTCTTTACTTCAAGCCTGGGTGCTGAGTGGGAATTCCACGAATCAAGCACCCTTGTCAGAAGCCTCTGTGTCTAAATACAGAAGTTACAGAGCTCATACAGTCCCTGTTACAGTGACTGGTTGGCGATTAGCATACAGTTATAATACAGCTTATGTAATCATTTATTCACCTGGGCAAGGGGCTTTTTGACCTGTGGGTGTGATTTTTAGTATTATAATGAAGGTAGTTATGGATACCCAGCCCTTGCTTCTCTCTGCTGAGTTGGCCCCTTCTTCAGAAACTTAATTAACGTGTCCATTCTGAGTCCTTAAGTTCCAGGAGGGATTATTATCTTGGTCAGAACAACCTGAGTGACCCAGTATGGACTACTTTGATCTATCTACCGTGATTTTCTTTCATCGTAGGTAAAATCATGGAATGGTAAAGGTTGGAAGGGACCTTTAGAGATCATCCAGTCCAACCATCCTGCAGAAGCAGGTTCACCTAGATCAGGTCACACAGGAGCGTGTGCAGGTCTGTTTTGAAGCCTTCCAAGGAAGGAGCCTCCACACCCTCCTGGGCCAGGGCTCCCTCACCTCACAGTGAGTTTATGTTTAAATGGAGCTTTTTGTGTTCCAGCTTGATCCCATCACCCCTCGTCCTGAAGCTAGACCGAAAAAAGTGCTGCCCCAACCTCCTGACACCCACCATTTAGATATCTGTAAAACAGGTGTTTGTAAAGCAGCGTTTCATTGTCAAAACGGAGGCTCGCAAACGCGTGGCTGCGTGACAACACCATTAACGTGCTCCTTTGTAAAGGGATGGAGGATCTACATCCACACTTTCAGGGCCTTAACAACAACCGGCGAGGCCCGTCCAAAGGCCCCGCCGTGCCCTTCCCTTCCCACCCCGCAGGCCCGGCTGGGCGGGCGCGAAGGCGGCGAGGCCGGCCGGGCGGTGCAGCGCGGGCCGCAGCGGGAGCTAGGCCTGGCGGCAGCGGGAGCCACCTCAGCCTGAACCCGCCCTCCCCGGAGCCGCGTCCCCGCAGCTGTGTGTCCGCCCCCCGCAGGCGCCGTGGGACGGCGGCGGAAGGCCGCGGCGAGGCGGGTGAGGCGGGGCGAGGCGGCTGGGCCCGGCCCGGCGGGGCTGCGGGGGTCGGGCAGGCTGCGGTGTTCCGGGAGGGGTAGAGCTCGGAGGGGCTCGGCGCTGCTCCCAGCGCAGGGCCCGAGGACAGTGCAGCTGAAAAGCCGCTCGTCAGCTTTTACACGGAGGAAACGGAAGCGGTGTGTTTGCTGCGGCCTTTTGGGGGTACGATGGGCATTTATCCTGACTCCCGAGGTCAGGGCCGTTGCGTGTGGCAGCCTGCCGTGCCTGTAGCACAGCGGGGACCTGGACCACTCTCCTCTAAACCTGAAGAGTGGTGTTTGTTTTGTTTGAAAGGTGTCTGAAACAGTTGAAGCACCTGGAGTTTGAAACGAGGTGGAAATACATCTGAAAACCAGGTGGGAACTAAGAGAGGGCTCAGATGTGGTGAAGGCACACCCCATTAAGATCAGATGGCATCAGAGTTGTGCACATGGGAATTCTGCTCCTGACAGAGCTTTTGAGAGCTTGTCCTGAGCCTACAGACCAGCCCAGCTCTTCATCTGGACGGTAGAGCAGGTACAGAAACGGCTGGTTGTGTAGATCCTGCTGCTGCCATGTGTCACACAGCCTCCAGGCTATGTAAAGGCTTGGTGGTGGTTACTTCTACCCTTAGCACTGATGATAAGTAAAACGTGGATCCTTTTCAAGGATGCCGAAGGCAGAATTAAAGGCCAAGTAAATCAGGTTGTTCCTGTCTCTTGGCAGCCTCTGATGTTGTTTTGAGGGGAGTGATTCTCTCTCCTCTGCATTGCCGGTGCCAGATGTCCAGTGGTAGTGTTTAAATGTCAGCAGTGGCTGTTCAGTGTGCCTCGCTGTGAAAGGGCTTTTCAAGGAAAACACATGCAGGAAAATTAAATAAAGCAAAGAAGGAAGAAATAGCAGTGGATTTAAAGATTAGAGCTTTTCCAACTGGATAGGACTATAAGGAAAAACTTCCTCACTGTACAGGTGGGGGAACACTGGAAGGGGCTGCCCAGATGGGCTGTGGAGTCTCCTTCTCTGGAGGCATTCACACCCAGCTGGATGAGTTCCTGTGTGACCTACTCTAGGTAGTCCTGCTGTGACAGGGGGGTTGGATGGACTGGATGAGCTTTACAGGCCTTTCCAGCTCTTGAGATTCTGTGAGGTAATGTGCTAAGTTCTTATGTTTGGGCTGCATGTTTGCAAACCTTCCACTGACATAAAAGGATATCTTCTGCACGTAAATACCGTGTTTTCTGATCCTGTCCTACTCCAGGGAGGTTTTATTTTGATCCTCAAAGGGAAGGGGAATTTGATCCTCATATTAAAGTATGTGGGGTGGAAAAAAGAGGAAAGCAAAGAACATGTGCTTCTTTCCCAACATCAGTGCTGGCGTTCAGCAGCCTGGTACCTCTCTTTCAGGTGGCCTGTTCAAAATGTCAATGGATATAACTTTCCTCGGCACAGGCTCAGCCTATCCCTCTCCAACCAGAGGAGCGTCAGCCTTAGTGGTTCGCAGGGAAGGAGAGTGCTGGCTCTTTGACTGCGGGGAGGGAACTCAAACCCAACTCATGAAGAGTCATCTCAGAGCAGGTTTGTGCTGTCGGGAAGTGGAGGGATGAGGGAAAGGGAAAAGTTTCGTGAGATCTAAACAAAACACTTTGTCCTCGTGCTGGTGGTATTTGAATACATGGTAAACATGTGTGGGCATCCAAAGGTGGCAGTTGCTGAACCTGCTGTGCAATAATCCTTGATTGCCCTTTTGCAGAAGAATTTGGCTCGAGAACCAAACTCTCCTGAATGAATTTTGCAGTTTCAATTGCAGACCACAGACCAGCTTTAGACTGGCACAGCTGGCAGTTCTCTGAAGGCAGCTCTGGGTAATACCTGCAGTGAGTCTTCTTGTCAATAAATACTGTGCTTTTGTTTTCAAGGGAAGTTGCTTGGGTTTGCGGTAACTTTTACACTTTGGCAAATAAAGCAGACTCACTTTTCAGGCGCTGTGCTTCTGCAGCGTGCAGAGGGCAAGGGCAGAGTTCAGACCCTCCCGTTATAAAGATGGAAGTATTAATTAGAAAACTAACCTCCTGCTCCCACAAAACTTCAAGGTATTCAGGAGATTGACCAAGTGAAGAGACTCATTATAACTAAATGTACTGATTTTTGCTAAATCCATAGAATCACAGAATGGTTTCAGCTGGCAGAGACCTTTCAGCTCATGGAGTGCAGCCTCTGCCCCAGCCCGATCACCCACCAGCCCGTTTCCCCCGGGGCAACATCCACGCAGCTCTGAAACCCCTCCAGGGATGGTGACTCCAGCACCTCCCTGGGCAGCCCCTTCCAATGCCTGACAGCCCTGGCAGCAAAGAAATTCCTCCTCACATCCAGCCTGAACCTCCCCTGGTGACACTTGAGGCTGTTTTCTCTTGTTCTATTGCTTGTTACTGGGGAGAACAGACCAACCCCACCTGGCTACAGCTGCCTTTCAGGTGATTTCACAGAGTTGCTTAGGTAGGAAAGATCACTGAGTCCAACTGTGAAGAGGGAGATTTTGTCCTTTCCTTGCCTTACAGCAAGGAGGCAGGAACAGAGCTAGCAGAGGAGGCTAAAGCACCTTGATTAAAGTACACATATCTGTAATAATTCTGGGCTGTTTTAACTTAGCAAGGGCAGTGCCTGGGAGCTCAAGTGAGAGAAACTCAGACACAAAACAAAGCTCAAATCCAGGTGCATTTTTTCACCTCTTCAAAATGAACCAGTTGAGAACCATGGGGTTCTTACTTTTTAAAGGACTTTGAAATCAAACCTGGGTGCTTCTTCTTTTTTAATTAGCACGTGCAAAATTCAGAACTAGGAGCCAGAGAAATTCCACCTCATGTTTCTCATTAGCCTACGTGCCTGGGTAACGTGCAAGTGCACAGCCACCTTCTGGCACCGCTCTGTGTTGTGATGTAGCAGATGTTGCAAGTTTATTCTGTTCTGTGCTTGTAGCACGTTTCAGAGAATCACAGAATGGTAGGGGTTGGAAGGGACCTAGTCCAACTCCCTTGCCAAAACAGGTCCACCTAGATCAGGTCACACAGGAACGTGTCCAGGCAGGTTTTGAAGACCTCCCGAGGAGCCTCCACACCCTCCCTGGGCAGCCTGGGCCAGGGCTCCATCACTGAAACACTGAAACAGTTTTTCTTATGTTTAAATGGAACTTTTTGTGTTTCAGCTTCATTCCATCACCCCTTGTCCTGTTGCTAGATAAAACAACAAAAAGTGCTGCCCCAACCTCCTGACACCCACCAGTAAGATATTTGTCAATATTAATGAGCTCCCCCCTCAGTCTCCTCCAGACTAAACAGCCCCAGTTTCTGCAGCCTTTCTTCGTATGAAAGATGCTCCAGTCCCCTCAGCATCTTGGTGGCCCTGCACTGGCCTCTCTCCAGCAGTTCCCTGTCCCTCTGGAGATGAGGAGCCCAGAGCTGGACACAGGACTCCAGATGAGGCCTCAGCAGGGCAGAGCAGAGGGGCAGCAGAACCTCCCTCGACCTGCTGCCCACACTCTTCTTGATGCATTTCGCTTAGAAGGAACTAAAACTTCTGTCTCAGTTTTCTTTTCTTGACAAATCGAGCAACAATACCACTAACTATGGAAAAAAAAAAGTGTTTTGTGGTTTGGGTTTTATTTCTTAAACACTGGTTTTATTTTAATTTCCTTCCTTACTTCCTGTTTCTTGCCAAAAAGTGCCGATTTCTGAGTTGTTACAGCGCTCCTTTATCTCCCTGTCTTTGTCTGGTTTGTTTTTCTTTCCCTGTTGTTCCAATCCCTAGGCAGAATTACCAAGATTTTCATAACTCATCTTCATGGTGATCACTTTTTTGGGCTTCCTGGCCTGCTGTGCACGCTTGGCCTCCAGAGCAACCTTGACCCAAACAAACCACCCATTGAGATTTACGGACCACTGGGGCTGCGAAGCTTCATATGGAGGAGTATGGAGCTGTCCCACTCAAAACTTCCCTTTTCTTACACTGTCCACGAACTGGTACCTACGCAGGACCAGTGCCCTGCAGAAGAATTCAAAGACTTTTCTTGCTTGGACAGAGGGGAGGGATCTCCCAAGGAAGCACAAGGCCGAATAATCCACCTGGATCCAGTAGAAGGCTCTTACTCGCTGTTTGAGGATGAGCAGCTGGTTCTGAAAGCCTTTCGTCTGTTTCACCGCATTCCTTCCTTTGGCTTCGTGTTGCAAGAGAAGCTCCGGACAGGGAAACTCAACGTACAGAAACTCCAAAGCCTCGGTAACTACTTTGATTCCTTGTTTTTTTTGCCTTTCTAAAGAAAACAAATTGATGTGTTCAAGCTGAGTAGCAACGTTTGCTTTCCAGCAAACACTGTTTCAGCTGAAGTCTTTTGATGACTGCAGTTCTAGGACTTCTCACAAAGTAGAGCTGCTGCATCTCTCCATAATCCATTTTCATTCCATTTTCCATTCAAGACACTTCAGTACTTTACACCAACGCAGCAGTCTGAATTGGTATGTACTAGGCTGATGTTAATTAACGTTGCAGACCATACTGGGACAAATACGACAAGTTCAGACACTGAAGTTTCAAAAGCACGACGTGGCTTTTGGGGAAATGGGAAGCCAATGTGCTTGCATCCCTTTATTGACTTGTAATGTGAACAACGTGGCTTTTCTTCACTCTTCCTGCTGCTGTTCACAGGCTCCTTAGTTCTACCCAGTATGTGAATTGCTGTTTGTATTGAGGTGGTGTTTTTTCAGTGAGACAGCTCTATAAGTAGTATGTGTCTCTTCTTAAGTGATTGCTTCTGTTTTTGTAAACCTGACACTCATCATAATACTTCTGGGCTCTTTTGCCTTTATTTTACCAGGAGTTCAACCAGGCCCTTTATATGGGAAGCTGAAGAATGGAACTGCAATTGTTCTAGAAAACGGAGTAACGGTTTTTCCTTCTGATGTCTTAGAAGACCCTGTTCCTGGAAGGAAAATTTGCATTTTGGGGGATTGTTCGGGGGTGGTTGGAGATGCAGCTGTGAAGCTTTGCTGTGAAGCAGATGTGCTGATACATGAAGCCACATTGGACGATACTCAAGAGGAAAAGGCCAGGGAGCACGGTCACAGCACTCCGAAAATGGCATCAAGTTTTGCAAAACTCTGTAAAGTTAGGAAACTGGTTTTGACTCACTTCAGTCAGAGGTATAAACTGTCTGTGCAAAGGTGTGAGGAGGATATAGATCTTACCAAACTGAAGAGACAGGCAGAGTCTGTGTTAGATGGTCAAGAAGTAGCACTGGCTGAGGATCTTATGACAATAGAAGTTCCAATGAAGAGGTGAAAAAGTAGGGTTAGCAAGCTCTTTGTGAAGACACCAAGCAGGATGGTGCTGGGTAGCCCCTGAAAATAACACTAGGGTTTGTGGGATCCTGCCGCAAAGTTTTTGGCTCTTGGCCTGAAAAACCCAGACTCGAAGTCTGAAAACCAGGCTCAAAGCCTGAAACCAGGCTCAAAGCCTGAAAAATGAACCAGACTCTAAGTCTGAAAAACCCAGGCTCGAAGCCTGAAAAACCAGCTCCAAGCCTACTTCATGTGGCGATCAACCCAGGGTCCGATTCTCAGCTGGGTGGGAAGAAATCAGTCCTACTCAGTGTGAGTGATAGCAGAAATCTTCTCTAACTTATATACCCAGCAGCTTCAAAGCTAGCTCAGCAACAGCAGCTAATAGATTACATTCTCATGTTCATCCTACTTGCGGTTTCTGCCATAAGCAAGCTCCCTCACATTTTCCCATCTTGTTTTACTCCAAAGTTGTTTTCGACCTTGAGCTGTTAGCTCGTTAGCTGAAAACAGCCCGACCTTGAGGGAGCAGAAAGCGGCCTGCTGTCTGTGCTGACTACGTGACAGCAACTGCTTTAACCGTGGCTCTGACTCTGGTCTTGATTGTGCATTAAATTCATATAACTAGAACTCAGATTGCCTTGCCCCATCGGGCCTAACATTATACCCTGGGATGCATGTCCATGCTCCCTCATATTTTCTCCACAGGATCCCAAGTCATTCTGTTCTGTGGCACACACAGAACGTTCACAAACTGGAGATAGTAACGGGTACAGTAAGTCTTGCTTTTGTAAAAGAATAAAAAACTGATACTGAAAGATCTGGACCTTGGAATAAGTTTGGTTTCAGACATGGAGCCTCCTCAGAAATGCCACGTGTAGGCTGGCACCAGCCTTCACGGCCCTGGGGTTTTCCTTGGTCCACCAGTTGCTACAACAGAGCACTGGATCATCTCTGCAGTATAGTTTAAGAACTCTTCCCTGTTTCAAATGACATCCATTTCACACTTGTGTAGAGTACTTTGTGACTCTTACTGATGTCTATGCCAGAGGAATATTACACTGCCAGAATATTACGTTGCCAGAAATAATGACTCTGACAATGACTCTCTGGCTGGGGAGCCTACAGGTCATGCAGTGGCCTGTTCTTTCTACCCATTCTCAAGTTCGGGAGCTAATTCTCCCTTTGCATGTGAAATCAGGCTTCCTGTCAAAAGTGAATCAGTTGTAACAACGCAGTTAATTTGGAGCTCTAAGTTTGTATACCCCTTCCTGCATCTGTGACGTTTTAGGAGTGTGCTCTGAAAGTTCGTAGGCAGATGAGAAGGTTTTCCTAAAGTGTCCTTACAGTTGCATTTTCAGAGACAAATTATCCTGATAAAAGCATATCTACCCTATAAAAGCTGAAACACTTCATCACCTTATAACAAACACTGGAAGCTCTGGCTGGTTTCAGTACAGCTGCTGGAGTTTGTGCTGGTACTTTTGTACAATTGATGGCAATCCAGGTGGAAAATGAATGGGCTTTAATGCACAATTCCCCTCTGTGCTTTCAACATAGAGTAACAAAGCTCCAAAAACCAGAGCTCTTGAAAGTTCTCTCCCTTGTAAATGGTGCCCCTCTCAAAGGTGGGTTGTGTGCAGTGCGAATCCTCACCCAGACTGAGCTGGTGAGACGAAGAAGTTAAATCCTGCAGGTGGTTTTCTTCACTAAGAGTGTATTTGGCTGTAATTAAGCAACAATCTTCAAAGAAAAATAAAATGAGTGTGATTTCCTAGTGTTTGCCTAAATTGATTGAATTGAATCCAGTATCTTATCCCCACCTTTCAAACAGTCTCTTACCTGTGGTTGGGGTAACTCCAAGTTGAATTACACCAACATTAATATTTCATGCTACAAATGCTTCTTAAAAAAAAAAATGAAACCCCAAAACACTGGGAAGAGTGAGAATGTGACTTCAGGAGCAGAAATTCACTGATCTCTATGGTTTCTCTGTTAAGAATGGCATATAGCAGTTGGAGCACATAGGTCAAGCAGTGACCTGTTCTTTGTGCCCATAAGTTGTTTTGTAAGACAAAAATGAATGTCAGGTGCAGAGATTGTGATACCACACTACTTTGTGCAGTCCACAGCTGAGCAGACTCTTGCTATTCTATGTTTTCCACAGTAAAGGAATAACTTTCTTCATTGTCCTGACCTCCCATGCTACAACTACTTCAGCAGTGGAACAGCCAACAATTCCTACTTCTAAGCCATTCACAGCTGTGATAAGAAGCTCAGGGACCAAGTGGAAATCCACTGGATACCACCTTCAAATGACAAAGGATGGAAAGACAACCAAGGGGCAACCCAAAAGCCTGTGCAACCTGAAATGTGTGCACCCACTGCTGCAGCTCATGTCTCCACGATGCTGGGTGCATTGTGGCCAAAAATGGGGAGCTGCTTGGGATGAGTTAATACATCATCCCATCTCATAAATACATCCTAAATATGATTTAGGATCTAAATTCAAAACAACAACGAGTATTTTGGATAAAGAGCAAGGGGAAGAGTGTATCAAATGGAAGCAGTGGTCTTCAGGGATTAAGGCTGGAGACTTTGTTGTGCAGAGGTGATGTGCTAGTGCATCTTTTTAATGGCCATTTTTTTCTGTATGGACAAGGAAAGGAGGAAATGCTTGTTTCATCTTAGCTGAGAAGGAAAGCTGCCTGGCATTTTCTGGAGCAATGGGCTGGGGGCAATGGGATGAGGTTCGACAAGGCCAAAGGCTGGGTCCTGCCCTTGTGCCACACCAAAAACAGGCACCGCTCCAGGCTGGGGCAGAGGGGCTGGAAAGCTGCTGCAGGGAAAGAGCCTGGGGAGGTTGGTGCCAGAGGCTGAACGTGAGCCAGCAGCATGCCCAGGGGGGCAAGAAAGCCAAGGGCATCCTGGCTGGGATCAGCAGTGGGGTGGCAGCAGGAGCAGGGCAGGGATTGTCCCCTGTGCTGGGCCCTGGGGAGGCTGCATCTCAAGGGCTGTGTCAGTGCTGGGCCCCTCACTCACTGCCACAGGGACACTGAGGGGCTGCAGCGTGGCCAGAGCCGGGCACAGAGCTGGGGAAGGGGCTGGAGCACAAGGGGCTGGGCAGGGGCTGAGGGAATGGGGGTGTTGAGCCTGGAGAAGAGGAGGCTGAGGGGAGACAGCAGCACTCTCTGACACTCCCTCACAGGGGGCTTAATTGAGGTGGGGGTCAGTCTCTTCTCTCCAGTAATGAATGTCAGGACAAGAGGAAATCGGCTCAAATTGTGCCAGGGAAGGTTTAGCCTGGACCTGGAAAGCAAGAACTTTTTCACTGAGAGGGTTATTAAGCTTTGGCTCAGGCTGCCCAAGGGGGTGGTGCAGTCACCATCACTGGAGATACTTCAGCAGCCGTGGGGCTGAGGGCTGTGGGTTAGTGGTGGGCTTGGCAGGGTGAGAGGAGGGGTTGGACTCGATTTTAAAGGTCTTTTCCAACCACACAAATGCTATGGAGGCCAGATTAACTGTATGGCCATCGTTTTTATAAACTAGTTTTGTTTTGGCCTGTTGGTGAACGAGGGCACATTCAGTAATTTCACATTACATGAAATTCCTGTATTTTCAATTCAATGTATTTCAGTATTGGTAATCAAGTTACAGTTGTCTATTTGTGAGCAGACCCATGTGTCTTTCCTTACCATGGCCCACTCTTCTAAGTCTGGATACTAAATTACTTTATAAATCTGACTGGTAGTGAGGCTTGAATTAAATTAATGGGAACATGTGTGCCAGTAAGGACAGAAACATTTGGACCATAAATTGTCTCTTTTTGCAATGAGTTTATCTTCCCATTAGCCATTTCTTCTTAATTAGTGGAGCACAAAATTCCTTTGCATCAAAATATATCTGCCTGACAGTTTTTCATCTGGTCTGGTCCTGTGGGGACTGAGAGGGTGTTTTAACCAATTCTGGGTATGTAAAAGAACATTTATCTTCTATTTTTTTTAAGTTTTGGATAACTTATTTTAAACATTCTTCTGCTTTCCTGGAGGAGTTCCTCTAAGTTTGGTTCCTTTTTTTTTCAGTTGGTACCATCAATGGGACTTGCTAAACTGCAAAAAAAAAGGCTTCTTGTGTTACAGGAAAGAGGAGGAGGGAGGAAATAAGACATGAAGAGTTTTGTTAACAACAGAAATGTTCTTGAGTTTTGCATGTAGCCGAAGAGCATTGATAGAGGGAGTGAGGGTGAGATCTGCATGAGCTTGCAAAAAGGGGTTGAGAAATAAGTTACCTACATATTCTGAGCATGGTGCAGTCTGTGTTGAGGATGGGCTTTAAATCCAGCTGGGAAAGGGATCCTCGATGAGCTTGAAGTGATTCAGCCTTTACTATCAACATCTCCCTATGCCCACAGAGGGACTCGTCATCTGTCTATGTAGAGAAAATACCATTTGGGAGCTTTGTTATTTTTAAAAAGACTTTTAAAATAATTTGCTCTTACTGAATTATGTTCATTTATAAGGAAAAGGATATTAATTATTTACTCTGAATGGTTTCATTCTAGAAATCTCATTGCTGTTGAGGTGGGAGCACTGATCCAGGTCTCACTGAAAATCGATTGTTTGGCACATAGTCACCAGAACAACTTAATGCAGTTTTTATTAATAATAAAAACATATTGACTGAGATCCTGAGGTAGAACAAGTTGCAGAAGTTTGATCAAAATAACATTTTGGGGAGAGAGAGCGGGGACAATTGATCCTGCCAGTGCAATCACTTGATATTTGAAAGCTGTTTGAGTTCTACAGAGTTTAGGTGGTTGGAAAAACTACCAGGTTGTTGGACATGGTATCTCTGTAGCCTTTCAGAATCACTTTAGCAGCCTACAAAGGCCCTTCCCAGGACTAACTGTTGCTTGAGCTTTGGATAAATATGAGGCAGCAGCTCAACATCTTCCCTGGTGAAGATGTTCATGCACCTGCTCATGCACCTCCCAAATTCCACGTTTCACTCTCTGGTTGTGCAGGACATCACAGTGATTGCTTTATGAGCCCCAAACCAGATTTACCTATCAATACAGAGAGCAACCATGACACGTGGGGTACCTGTAAGATACCTAATTCAGGTCCTGTCAGATTGAATACAACATTCATGCTGCAGAGGTGAATTAATCACACCATAACCCAGCTGCCATGTCATCTTTGGACATCCCATTCTTGGATCTGCAAGCTGTTCACACCTGCTTGATAAGTAAGGGGAAAGATTGAAGCAAATTTCCCCATACCCTTTCATCTCCACTCTTAAAACATTTCTGTCTGTAAAGATGGCTGCATGTTGAAAAGATGTTTAATACCCACTATCAATAGTGGCAGTTCGTTGCTTCCCAATGGTATAGGTGAGTCTCTGGTTCATGGTTTGTCTTGAAAGGAAACTAGGGCTATTGCCAATGGAAGGAAACATACTCAATTTTGGGCCACCCACTCACTGCCAGAGGGACACTGAGGGGCTGCAGTGTGGTCAGAAACAGGCACAGAGCTGGGGAAGGGGCTGGAGCCCAAGGATGCTGGGGAGGGGCTGAGGGGGTGTTCAGCCTGGAGGAGGCTGAGGGGAGCGTTCTCTGCAGCTCTCTGACAGGAGGCTGTGGCCAGGGGAACCAGTCTCTGCTCTGAGGCTACAAGTGACAGGACAAGAGAGACAGCCTGAAGTTGCCCAAGGGAAGGTTGAAATTGGAGCTGAGGCAGAACTGTTTCTCTGACAAGACTGTCAGCCCCTGTGTCAGGTTGCTCAGGGAGGTGGGGGAGTCCCATCCCTGGAGG
The DNA here is from genome assembly GCF_028858725.1 of Colius striatus. Lineage (NCBI taxonomy): Eukaryota > Metazoa > Chordata > Aves > Coliiformes > Coliidae > Colius > Colius striatus. The sequence goes on from NC_084790.1 coordinate 85,956,962, forward strand.
GATCCCAAAGCCGTGGAGCTGATGTGCTGAGGGTCATGGGTTGGTGGTGGGTTGAGCAGGGTGAGGGGAGGGGGTGGACTTCATGAGCTTAAAGGTCTTTTCCAACCAAAACAATTCTGTGATTCTATGATGTTATATTTACATTTTACTATTTTCTACCATATAACCAACGGGAAATCTGAAAATCACACTGCTTGGTGCTCAGCATCAACATTTTGCAGCGTTCACCTCCCTATTTGAGTGAATCATCTCCCAGGATGAGGGGGTGCAGCTGGTTCTGCAAGCAGGAGAGGGAAGAGACGGTGCTTGCTGATTGCAAATTATGTCATGATTTGGGGTTTTCTTACTATTATATACCTTGGAGAGGGAGGGGAAGCACTGGTGTGTAACTTGCCAGCCTGGGTGCTGGTGTAGGCAGCTCGTTAGCACGTGGGTTTGCTGTACTCATGGACTCATGGGGTCCATGAGTCCTGCACAGAACGTGCACCCCCTTGAACTGAATCTCTCACTTCGCATCCACAACACTTCAAAAACTCTGGAAATAGATCATTTGCTTCGCACTCAGCAAATCTTGGTGTGAAGAGGCTCCGATTACATCTACCCAGGAAAAGATGACAAATATAGCAGCCTTTTACATTGCTTTTCCTCACTATGATCTTCGTAAGGACGTGGAAGTGACTGTAAATGACTTTGTAGCACGAGCAGGAAATTTTGCTATGGCAGTGTAACAAATTTTTTACATTTCCCTCATTCTTAGTTCTTACCAGAGTAGCTGTGACAGCACAGCAGCACCCTGCCAAACACCCCCCCTTGTTTAGCAAAAGTTGGTTGTTTGGTTAGGGGTTTTTTTTTTCAGTGGATGTAGTATTTTGTGCACCTTTTCCCTTCTGATTTGCATTGTAATGGTGGCCTGACACCACAAAGGAAGAAAGATGTAATCTGCTACTTTGAAGAAAAAATTTGACCCTTTCAGATGGATTCCTCTGGAAAATTTGCTTTGCTGGGTGAGGTGATGAGGAATGGGAAAAGCTGCTGCCTTCATAGCCCAGTGCATTTGTCAGGGTTGGGTGTGTGGGGCTTTGCCCTTTTGGAGGTTGCATTTGTGGGTCTTTGAGTTTGTTTGCCTTGCATTTGCTGGGCCTTCATCTTCTGGGAGTTGCATTTGTGGAGCTTTGCATTTGTGAGGATGTGCATGTTTTGGGGTCACATTTGTGGGGTTTTGCATCTGTGGGGCTGTGCATCTGCTGAGGCCACATCTCTGGGGTTTAGGTTTTGTGGGGTTTCGTATCTATGGGGCTGTGCATCTGTTGGGGTTGTGCTTGTGGGGCTTTTGCACTTGTGGGATGGTGCCTCTCTTGGGGTTGTGTTTGTGGGGCTTTTAACTTCTCGGGGTTGCATTTCCAGGGCTTTGCACATATAGGGATTGTAATTCTGAGACCATACATTTCTAGCTGTTGCAGCTGCGTGGTTACCCATTTATGGGCGTTGCATATGCAGGAGGGGATTTTCACCCTGTTCGTTTGTTTGGGGTTGGATTTGTAGGGCTTTCAACTTCTAAGGGCTGTGTTTATGGGGTCTTACGCTCCCAGGGGTTGCATTTAGAGGGTTTTGCAATTACGAGGCCTGCATTTGCGTGTTTTATTTGCACTTACAGGGGCTGCGGTGGCGGACCTGCTCGTTTTTTGGGGGTGCACTTATTTTTGGCGCTGTGCCTTTTCTCAGCAGCACTTGCGGTCAGCCCCGCCGCCGGACGCCAACCACAAACATAAACCGAGAACGCGCCCGCCCGCGCCGCTGTCCGCCTGCCGGCGGCGCGCTAACCGCGGGACGGCGTGCGCGCAGGCGCAGTGGCGGCGGGTGGCGGCGCGGGGTGTGTGTATGGGGGGGGTGTTACCCGGATGTGGCGCATGCGCGGAGGCGCCTGGACGTGTCGGCGGCGGCCGCGGAGTGCGAGCGGCCGGAGCCGCGGCAACAACAACAACAACAGCGGCGGCAGCGAGGAGGCGGCGGCGGAGCTGACGGGGGTGGCCGTCCCGGGGCGGCCGGGGCCCCCCCTTCCCCGCGCCGCGGGCCCGTGAGCGCAGCTCCGCCCCGGCCCGGCCCGGCCGCAGCCCGCGGAGGGGAGGGCGGGGGGGCGGAGGCCTGGCCCGCTCCGCCGCACCGGGGCTGGCCGAGGCGAGGGAAGGCTTCCCCCCTCCCTCCCCCCGCCGCCGCCTCTCACCACAGCCGCAGGCCGCGCCCGGAGAGCGGCCGCTCCGCCGCCGCCCGCGGCCCAGGTAACATCCGCTCTCGGCTCCCGGCGAGGCCGGCCGCAGCGCGCCCCTCACACCCCCGCTCCCGCCCGTCGCGTCCGGCCGCTCCCCGCCCCGCGGCCCCGCGCCGCCCGGGGCTTCGCCTCGGCCGCGCTGCGCAGAGTTCTCCTCCGCGGCTGCTGTCCCATCTCCCCCTCCCCCCGCTTTCCCCGAGCCAGAAACAAATATAATCCGCCCTCCCCGCCCCCAAACTTCTCGTCTTTAGTGTTTTTGAGACCTTGGTGCCCTCCCTAAAGGCTCTCCGGCCGGCCCGGCCCCCGTTAAACTTTCCGTTCGTGCAGACCGCGCTCCTGGAGCTCTCTCTCTCCCACGCTGGATAATGCCCTGGCTGCTTTTTGTGGGAGCCCCTTTGCGTTTAGTTCTTTAAAATTTGCCATCTTATTTGCAGTAACGGAAAACGGTGCTTTTAGCTGACTTTTCAGACAACGCGGGGCTGCTTAGTGCAAGGGGTGTTAATTAAGGGTTATTCTTTCTTTACTATCTTCTTTTTTCCTTCCCGTTTCTGGGATAGTTTGTGACTTGCAGCGTAGTGGAGTCTTACAGGTTTTACCACGGAAGGCAGGTTAATTTATGGGGTAATCTAGTTGTGGGTTAGGTGTGTTATTAGTTCGAGCCTAAATTGTACTACTGCAAACCAACCGTTGTCAAACATAGGGTTGGAGTAGAATCGCGGTGTCTTTTACCACCGCTTCTCAAAGAATCTTGCTTCTGAATGGTGTGCTACTGTCAGCAGGCAAGAGGGCTTTCAATCTCTGCAATAGCTGGCATCTTCTGAAACGGTCAGACTCTTATGCTGGTAGTACTTTGTTCAGTAATGGAGGTAAAAATCCACTCAAGGCTGTTGAAATAGCTATACTGCCCTATAAAACAGCACGTTTTTGTACTCCAGCCATCACGATAAGTAGGGAACTTGTCCTTGTGGCCCTCCTCATATCTTGGCCAGATTGCTACTGGAAGGAGTTTCTTCTTGCTTTGCATTCATGAAGCTCTTTTGATTTGCTTGTTGCATAAGCATGCGTTGTTTAATATTGATGTAGAAACTTTCTTTCAAAGAGATGAAGCCTAAAGAGAAGCAGTAAGTGCCTCAAACTGATTAGAATTTCTTTTTTAAGTAGATGGCTCTTTACACCAAGAGTTTGAGCACAGCTAACACAATAGGGATGTGGCTATTGAGAGGTATCAGCAGATTTAGCAAAGAACAAAGGTGCTGAGAGAGTGGATTGGCTGATCCTGGTGAGGAGCTGCCTTCTCTGTGTTGGTGTTAAGATACTACTGGAATTTTAGGACTCTTGTTTTTTCTGTATTGTTAATCTCGTGAAAAACTCTGCTTTTGGTTGTGGCTGGAATTTTCCATGCTTGCTTTGCCCAGAGGTGATTTTTTTTTTCTCCCTGTGAAGCTTGAACAAACGCAGAGAACATTATCCCTGTGCAAATTACAATAAAGAACAGATGTTATCTAATACACCTATTGCTAGGGTATCAAAACGTGACGTACAAGTGAAAAATCACACGGCTTCTGCCTGAGCGAGGCCTGACTCTGCCTTTTGTCGCTCGGCAGAGCTACAGCTGTTTCCTCTGTTTGTGAGGTTTTGACAAATTCCTACTTGTCCATGTCAAGGGAAGCCTTGTGCAAGATGATGAGTCTCGCAGGATACTGAGGAAGAGTTAAGTTCAGGTTTACTCTGCCTTTCTACTGCGAGGACTTCTGTTCCCTTTTGCTTTCTGAATGTGTTCTCTCCCGCTGTTCCCAGATTTTCGCCCTCCTCTGGGTGCTAGGATGAGAAGGAGATGGCCTCTTGCTCAGTGAGACACCAAGTATGCCCTCTGCAAGGGCAGAAAGTGCAAGATGCCTAGATCTGTGTTGCAGAAATAGACATAGTTACAGAGGAATTTACTGCCCTTCCCACTCTTGTGGTGTAACGTGCAGTGGTCTTTCCTCCTCTGACCCTACAGAAGCCTGTATTGAAAAGGAGGGGTTTTTTTAAGCTGCATGCTTTCTCAAAAGTAAAAAACAGAGAAGAAAGGAGATCTAGAACAAACAAAAAAATTGCAGCTCTCCAGGATTTAAAATGTGTGTGTGTGTGTAGTCACATCAGCATAGCAGCTTTACCTTGAGTCCAGCTTCCCACATATTCCAAGACAAGGATTTGATTGTCGTGTTTGCTTTTGTTTTTTTTTTAACTGTTGTTCTTGAACAAGACCAGCAGCAGAAACATTTGCTCCCTTTGCAGGGTCGGTCTGTTGCATTTGTCAAGTGCTTCTGGAGTGCACCAGGTGGGAGCTGGGAGGAGCAGAGATGCCGAGAGCTTCAGCTGGGCAGTGGCATCAGATCAGTTCCTTCCCCAGAGAAATGGCTGCTCACACTTTTTAACCGTTGATTTCTGTTGAGATGAAAGAGTTGTCCCTCCGAGTTGGCTTAAAAACTCTTCTCCTTTCATACTGTCACGTGTCTTAAGTTTTTCTGTAGCTACTGACAGCGAGATGAGCAGAATTGATACTGGTGATTCAGATATGCACACAAAAATAGTATTCTGGGGAATGTTAGCTCTTACTGTACAGAGTTTAGTGCCTTCTTAGTACTCTTTCTCTCGCTCTTTAATGCTAATTGTTCTTATGTCTACAAACATTTTGTTCGTGTTCACCCTTTGGGCAAGTAGATAATAGTTTAATGTGCTGGAAAGTATCTGCAGTTGAATCATTTATATCTTTGTCAAATCGTGAACTGCCTTTTTGTTTTATCGGTTTATGGATTTTTCTTTATCGTATTTTATCATAAAACTCCTGCCACAGCATTATTAAACAGCAGAACTCCGTAGTAAATGTTTTGGTGGTTAAAAAGCTATCAAACAGATACGCTGCTTTTCTGACATCTTCGTGTTCATCTAATTTTGGAAGCAACAGCTTATGCAAGAGCCTTTCTTCTCCTTTATTCGTGTGAAATGTTCTAGCAAGATGTCAATTTGTACGCTATTCTAATTAGCCAGTTCGTTACCGTTGTGTAACTGGCTGGTATCAGACTGCTGGAAATCTGGGGTGGCTGTTGCTGGTGAATTGTGCTCCCAGACTATTGGTGGCAGCTGCAAGCAAACAAGTTTGTGGGTTTTTTTCTTAGATACAGTTACCTTCATATTGGCAGTTTGGGAATACTTTTTTTTGTCACTTGGATAGAGGTTTTTTTTGTTGCCATTAATTCCTTTCCCTCCTCTCCCCAGTGTAGGGCTCCCCAAAACTGCAGGCTCTAGATCTTTCCCTTTGACACTGTGCAGCGCTGTAGCCCTCGATCTGGCTGTGATCTCTCTTTGTTACTGCAATAGCTGTGGCTTTATCTTTGTTTCTTAGAAGCTCAGATAATAAGAGCTTTTTTTTTTTTTCCTCCCCAGTCTAAGACCATACTGGTGATACTCACTTAAGTCGCGGCACCTCACAAAGAGTATTCTGGCTGCAAATTTGCTGACTTGCTTAGACCTTTCTACAGTATGTTACAATGGATAATGGCCGAGTTATCTTAAGATTCATGACATGGCTAGAAATGCTGTGTTGGTCCAAGTGAATGCCACTAAACACACTTAGATGCCTTATGTTATTGTCCTTAGCATCCCTCAGCATGTTTCTGTACATAAAACCAACTCTTACATGGATATCCAAGTACTAAAAATCATATAGTAGACTGGTTTGGGTGGGAGAGAACCTTAAAGCTCACATAGTTGCAGCCCCCTGCCATGGGCAGGGACACCTTCCACTAGCACAGGTTGCTCCAAAGCCCATCCAACCTGCCCTTGGACACTGCCAGGGATGGGGCAGCCACAGCCTCTCTGGGCAGCCTGTGCATATCTGCTGCTAAGAATCCTTGTTCTTTTTATTTAGAATAGAATAGTTCAGCTGGAAGGGACCTACACCAGTCGTCTCCTGACGATCATTTGAAATGCTCTGAGGTGACGCAGGGCTGTTATCTGATCAGTTTGTACTCAAAGATGGCAAATCTCTCTCAGCCATTTTGTTTAAAGGCTTCCTGATTCACAATCATGTCATCTGATCCCTAGCACATGTAAAATCTTTAATTTTCCTTTGATTTTTTTAACCCAGCAGACTAGTTGTATTTCCATCACAACTGTTTATTTTAGGCTTCTAGTGCATGCAGCTGCAAATCCATCTCGCATCTTTACTTCGCTCCTGATCTGTCAGTGTATGTTGCATGTTTTCCTGCCTTCCCCAGCAGCATCTCTGGACGTTCAGTGTTTCTGAGCTGATCTGCAAGACTGCTTCCCTTTCTCCATCTCAAGCTTTCCAAAAGGCTGTTCCTGCCCCGACACTTACAGGAGCTATTTTCTGGTTGTGCCGAGGCTTTGTTAGATTTTTTTTTTACCTTTGAATACAGTACTTCACAATTCTTAGCATCTTAGTTTTTAAAACCAAGTGTTGCTTTATCTCTCTTATTCACACTACTTCTCATCTAATTTGTCCTGCAAACAGTGGTGGAGTCTCCCAAGAGTCTCAAGTTGTATCATCTGGAAAAATACCCAGTTTTCTGTAGAAACCTAACAAGTAAAATAGATCCTAAGAAAGTCACATGGAGAGAGGGTTTTGGCCTTTTGCCCATATCTTAAAGTAATTATCCAGTGGCATTTGGACTGTCACATTTTTAGACTGAGTGTCTTGGTGAATTTGATCCCTCCACAGCTGCGATTGGCTTAAACCCTACTGTAAATGAAGAGGGTATCATATCAGCGCCGGGCCTGGATTAACCGTCTTGCCCGAGCTGTTGGGATTGCTGATTGCCTGGATCATATTCCTTTGGGTTGCATCCCCAACTTCCATCTGTAGCTGCCTGGTTTGCCTGTGTAAGCCTATGATTTCCTTTTCTTGTTTGAGGTTGATGAGTCTCCCCAGGTTGCAAAGCATGGCATTCGTGGGAGGAGAGGGGGGCAAGATGAGGAGCTCTGAGCACAAAAAGCGCTCACTGAAGGCCGTGCTTAATGTGTAGAAAAGAATCGTCAGCTCTTTTAAAGAAACCTGGATTTGTAACTTCTCAGCAAGTTTCAGCCTCATTAGAGTCTTGGAAATGGGAATTCCTTGGAGAAAGGGATTTTTCAGCTCAGTTTCCAGCTTTGCTTGCTGAATGGCTACAGCACATTGATAGAGGTTTAGGTGAAGTCTTCCTGGCCTTTTAGTAGCCCTCCTCCTTATGTCCCAACTGAATTTCTGGATACCTGCAGTAACACCTCTGTAAAAGCAAGGAAGCCAAGTCCGTGCCATGAAAAGCAGGAAAACTTTTCCCTCTTTGTGCCTTGCATATGTGGCTGCCCCTGTCTGTATGCCTCTGCGTGCTTTTTTGACGAAGAATTTCAAACTGAAATATGCCTCAGCAACTCTCAGGCCTCACGTGAGGCCTCCCAAGTGATCCTATCTCTCAAATAGCCAGTGTGCTGCCTGAAGAGTTGCTGCAAACGTTTGGAAGTTTTGGCTCACGGTGGTTTTGTTACCCTTGTTTTTTAGCGTGTAAAAGCACTTGTTCTTAAGCTGTGCTAGCTTATAATATTATCTTTCTGGTACTGGCAAACAGGGTGGAATATTAATTTTCTTTCCCATAAATGTACTAATTATCCCTTTGGGTGAGATCTCGTCTGCTTTTTGTACTTGGCACAGTTATTTCTTTTTCTGGTTGGCCGGGAGCACCTTGCTCCCACAGATGGAAATGCTGTCCTGGAGCTCTGAGCTGGCTTTTGCAGAGGGTGCCGAGCATTTCCTAGTCATGCTGGTAAAATGACTTCTGATTTGTGAGTGAGTATGTAGCAGATGAGAACAGTGGGGTAACTTGAGTCAGTGCAGTGCTTGTTTTGCTTTCCTGCCCATAAGGTAAATGTAGGTGCAGTGAGGCCACTAGTGTGAGTGCTCAGTAGTGTTACTTCCACGTAGACAAGTCAATAGTATATTTAATTTTAGTTGTATGAAGTAGCATACTGCTACAGATGTCTTTAGGGTCTTTTTATATTGTTCAGGTAACCGTTTCTGGCAGAATTATGCACAGACACGAAAATGAGGCATGTGGCACCAGTGCTGCATTTTTAATTTCAGACAGCTGCTTCATGCTTTGAATTTCATTGCACAGGCTGAAAAGATACATCACCCTTCAGCAAGGCAAGGCAGCCGTGGGGAATTAGGAAGTACAGAAGAGCTACCAGTGTTTGTTCAAGCCTGTATCAGCCTTGCAGGAGGAGTTTCGGTTCATGGTTAGTTACCAGTTCTCTGAGATAGCAGCGCGTTTGCTACAGATCATCAAAGGTGGTTTTAGTTACCTGACAATCTTTTGTTGTCTTTGAGATGTATCTCCTCTTCAGAGGGTCTTGTTCCTCCCCCAGTACTTTGCCTATCCCAGAACACGAGTTGTTCTTCACTTGTTTTGTAACACTCTACTACTGAAATGAATTACTTTCTGTAACATTAACGAGGTAGATCTCTCTAACTTTGTTAGCCTTTTACCTTGTCTTGTCTCTGTTTTTCTTCTGTGTTCTGCTTGCAAAAGCAAGCAAAATGCCTTTTTATTCCCTGGTAGGCAAAGCTGAGAGCTTCAGTACAAGTGCTGTCTCCTGCTTTTCTGGTGTTACCCATGTTTTCTCATATTCCCTTCTGCCCTTTTCCCCTTTAAACACACTTTCACCCATTACTGTTTCCATGAAGTTCCTGTGTAGAAGGAATTAAGACCTTTGCTTAATACATTTGGCCATACCTATTCCCTTGTACATCTAAGCTGGAGGTGTAGTGTGGGATCAGCTAGCTGGGCAAGGAACGTGCTAAGGAACGAATCTGAAGCTTCGTGCTTGCATCAGATAAATGTTAAATCACACATCTAGCGCTCTGTGTTTGAGGGCATGCTGGAACTTCATCTTCAAAGGCTTATCTTCCAGAAATATATTGCATTAAGATTGCCTTTTGCTTTTGTTTGCACACATGAAAGCAATATAGTAAGAAGGTGTTAAGGCACCTTTTAAATGTGTGAGTCAAGTGAAAGGTAGGCTGGTAGAGCTCTTTCATGAGAAACTAAATTTGTGGAACATAAAAAGCTTGGCTTGTCTGCAAAATACCCTAATGATCCAGAACTACCTCACAGTGTTTATCAAGGTGTGCCAGATTGATAACCCCTGACCTCACCCCCTTTTTCCAGGGATCAAAATTGCAAGATGAGATAACAGCATCTCTGTCGAAGGGGGACTTCTAAAGGGAGGCTCCTGAATTATGCACCAGCAGCGGGTAACAGTGTTCAAAACCCTAAACAAGTGGCCGGGCTTTTGAAAGTGCTGAGCAGTCAGAAGCTCCCGTTGAGCGCAGTGGCAGCTGAGGGGTGACTCAACGTTTCTGAAGATCGTTTCCACTTCAATAAGAGTTTGTTTGCTCATCCTTCGTCTTCTGAAAGTCAGCAGGCAAAATTCTCATTCATGGTTTGAGGGGTGTGGAAGACAGAGCCGCGTGTTTCATTTTAAGCATCTCTTTATTTAAAGCTCATTTGGCTAATAGCTTGATCGAGTCACTTATTTATGATTACTTATGCATATCTATCTGGGATGCTGGTTTATATTTAAGGAAAATGATGTTCTATTCTGTTTTAGCTGGCAAGCTTTTATGGGTTCATGCGAGTGTGGGTTGCCATGGAGAATGACTGGCAGGTTAAGCTTGACTTTAAAAAGAGGCTTATTGAGCTGGAGCGCAAAAAAACCCAACCCTGAGCACTGAGGGAGAAACTTAAATAGCTAGGTAAAATGATTTTACTCCAACTTTTAGGTAATTGTTTCCCTTTGGGAAGAATTAGGTGCAGAAGCATCCTTACAAAAGAGGAAAGCTATTGAAAATGGAACAGGGGGGGAAGGAGTTGTGATGTGTGTTTTTTTTCACCAAGCACACCAAAGCATGCTGTATTTAGGTTGAAATTGGAGAGACTATTAAATAGGGAAGACTTTTTCCTTCTATAATTGTGCTGGGTTTGTGTTACAGTATGCCTTTGACGAGAAGGGAAGCCGTGCATTCACACTGTAACTCGCATGATGCATTAAATTTCTAAGTGAACATCCCACTCTCCTTCTTGTGCAAGACATTTGTTTCCAATAAGTAGCTGCTACTACTCTACCTCTAATAACAGGGAAAGTTCCAGGGCAGTTACAGGTCTTCTAACAGGAGGTGTTCCTCAGATAACGTGAGCAGTCTTTTCTTTCCTTAACTGTTGAAACATATTTTATTCACGTTGCTGAGAACAACGTCTTAGTTTCAGACAGGCTTCTGTTTTAAGCTCACTCAGAAAGTGTAAATCTAGGAAATGATCACTTGTGTTGTTTGCTGCCAACTTCTCAAGAAAGTCAGACCACGGAGCTGGTAGAACGGTGTCAGTGGATGACTACCTGAAGCCAGGGCTGCATGAAGAACCACAGCAGCTCTCTGACAACATTAGGCTCCTTTTCTGTGAGTGCACAAAGCCTACTGTCCTGCGTTTCTGAGTAAAGCGAAATAAAGGGTAGTAATTATCTTGTTCAGAATTGAGGAAATCAGATCAGATCTTCTAATTAAAGAAGACTTGAGAAGGAGAAGGTCTGCTGGCTCTGAGGAGGATGACTTCATGACCAGAAGCCACTGCAGGTTCTTGACAAATGGAGTTTAAAGGCCAGATGTGTCAAGAGGGACTCACTCCTTCTCTTAGTTTAATTAAGTCTGTTCTGTTTGAGACAACTTGGAAGTGCTTTTTTTTTTTTTTAGTGACTTCAGTTGATTTGTCTTGACCCAGAAGAAGCTGGATCTGAACAAGTAAAGACAAAGGTGCCAGCTGGGATTTTTGTGTCTAAGGATATGTGCAATGCTAACTTACATAAGTGGGGATTATAAATGGGCCAGGTACAGTTTTTGACTTTCTGATTATCAAGGAGAAATTAGTCGGAGGCCAGAAAGGAGCTGAACAGGATTATTAAATAAAATGGCTTGCTCAGGATTATTAAATGAAGATGACAGATGATTCTGGTGTGCATTCGCGCTTCTTTGCTACCAAATCCTGTTTAAACCAATGCCCCTTGATTCCCAGACAGTATTTTCACTTGGTCTCACCCTGCCAGCATACACCGTAGGAAATCATTGTCACTGGTCTTGTTTTCCTGATTCAGAGCCTGTTCATCTAATAATCCCTCCCTTTCTATATGTACATACTATGTGTACATGTGAAGCCATAGTCTTTATTTACGTATTGTTACTAGGGGAAAAATATATCTAAAACCGTGCAAGCAGTGTCTTAAGCATGTTTTAACTATCATGGGAGAAGCAATGCAGTTTTTTTTTCTTGTGCTTTTAATATCCTGCACTTAGCTTGAAAATAAAAGAAGCAAAAAGCCACAGACTTCCTTAGAAACATGATCTGCAATTTGTTAAAAAACAATTCTAATGTAGATATTTTTTCCTCCTAGGTTTTACCAAGAGACAGTACATCTAACACTTAACTTGGATCATCTCTTGTTCATCAGCTTGAGAATCATAACAGCCCCCAAAACTGACATTTGATCTGAAAGAAAAAGCTGTGACAAATGGACAATATGTCTATTACTAACACGCCAACAAGTAATGACGCTTGTCTGAGCATTGTTCACAGCTTGATGTGCCATCGACAAGGTGGAGAGAGTGAAACTTTTGCAAAACGCGCAATTGAAAGTTTAGTTAAAAAGCTAAAGGAGAAAAAAGATGAATTGGATTCTTTGATTACAGCTATAACCACAAATGGAGCTCATCCTAGCAAGTGTGTTACAATACAGAGAACGCTGGATGGGAGGCTTCAGGTTAGTACAAGTGAAAAATCAGATGTTTTCCTCCTAGTGAAGCTGGAGCAGAAGTGAGTGGCGCAGGATCCTAGAGTGTTGAGGAAGAGTAGCTCTTCTCTTGCATCCCCCCTCGCCCCCGTTTGTAGGCATGTCTTGTGGCTGGAGCTCTGGACTGCTGCAGTAGTTGACGATTTCATTTTTTTCAAAAGGAGCAGAAGGCGGTGGATCAGCCTTTCTAAACGAGCGTGTGTGTGGCAGTAAAAAGCAGGGTCACGTAACAAATTCGGCTGTTTATCCCGGCATTTTCACTACAAGCTTCTGTTAGCTCTGTGTTGGTCAGCAGTGTGAAGAAAGACCTGTGATCCCTTGCTAAGGTACTCTGAGGAGTCTGCGCTGAGGATTTACGTTAGCCTTACATCGTCAGTACTCAGTACCTGTATAGCTTGGGTGGCGATCTCCTTGTTCCAGGACAGATGTCATGCTTGCTGGCTAGCTTTCTGTCTACCCTAGAAGCAGTTTACTTATTTTTATTTTTCAGTATAATGGATTGGCATTCTTCCACTTGTAAATTCCTTACAGTGTAGCTTAGTGCCTCGTTCCTCTTCTTCTGGGGCAAAGCTCCTTCATCATCCATGGTGGGGAAGGTGACCGTGCATACTACATTAAGCACAAATTCTGCTTCTGCCATTTTATATCCAGTATTTTTTTTTTCTTGAGTGGTGGCTTAACCTTAGCAAAACCCTAAGAGAAATTTGTTTCTGTTGAATACAGAACTTGGGTTAACTATACACCACCTTTTTTTTGTTGTTGTTTCTTCCATATTTTGATGATGGGGAGAGGTTGTGTTGTTTTGTTTGTCCTCTTCCAGCTTTGCTTCTTGCTAAAAGTTGAAGAGGAACGTCTTGCTACTTTCCCAATCAACTTTTGTGTCTGACTTTTTAGGTGGCTGGTCGCAAGGGATTCCCTCATGTGATTTACGCTCGTCTTTGGAGGTGGCCCGATCTTCATAAAAATGAACTCAAGCATGTTAAATATTGTCAGTATGCTTTTGACTTAAAATGTGACAGTGTCTGTGTAAATCCTTACCATTATGAGCGTGTAGTATCACCTGGCATCGGTGAGTAGACTCTTGATTTAAATGGAACAGTGGGAATAGAATGTGAAATGTTTTCCTTTTGAGTGCAGAAAGTACAGGCCTCGATTAGAAACATTAACCTTTAGTGACCTAGTTGTAAATTACTCTCTTATGCTCTTGTCCATCTTTTTAATGCAACTACTCTTTTACCTTCGTTCTGAATTTGAAAGAAGGGTTTGTGGCTTTCGTTTAAGCCTTTCTGTTGGCTTTGCACACGGGTTTTACAGTTAGTGTGTGTCCTAGGAATAGCTCAGCATTGTTAGACTTGTGATGGAGGGGGGATAATACATAGAGTGTGTAGAACTGATCCATAAAGGCTTACAAACTTAATGTTCTTTGTTGAAGGTCTCTGTGTGTATAACCCTTTACACCCCCTTTTCTTTTTTTCTTCTTTTTAAAGATCTCTCAGGACTGACACTACAGAGTTCTGGTAAGTAGTTCTGTTGGCTGTTGCATTTCTGTGGACACAAACTCTGTTAAGCCCTTCCATGTGTATGCACTTTATTCCTCTGTATTTCCTTGGGAGTGAATAGAGAGAGCAGATGGAAATGAGTTTGTCTCCCTAGTTTTGAAGAACCAGTTAATTGCAATATCAAAGACAAGAACTGATAAAGTCTTTTAAGTTGAGGCTTCAGTTCAGCTTGTAGGTTCGTTCTGTGTTCGTTGCCTGCAACTTGTGAACCCCAACAAAGAAAGAAAAGCAAAAACCTTGCTGTTGAACGCTGCCAATTAAAAACAAATCAACCCCAAACACCCAACAGCATGTGCACCTCTGATACATTAATTAATTTAGTTGGGAATAATAAGTGCTTATTATTCAATAAGTAGCTTAACAAGAAAGTAACAGAAGTGGTGTAATTATTATGCAATTGAACGAAGCAGTCTGATGTTCTTGCTCTCCCTGAAACTGGAGAGAAACTGGACATTCAGTGCCTAATGAACATAATTCAGAAATCTACGTTGGTGCAACTGCTGTATTTCAAAACTGTGAGGTTTTTTTGCCTTCCAGAAGAGAAGGAAATTTGGGTCATCCAGTGTGTCGAGCACATTATTAGAAGTACTCTAATGAAAATGACCTCCCAAACAACCCAACGAGCTTTAACTTGTGTGTGCTCATCTCTGCTAATTTGCATTATTACCTGTGTCTTCTGAAAAGTGATCCTTTTGTGCAGAGTCAAAGCAGTTAAATACATAATAAGCGTTTCCTTGTTGTGCTACATTTGTTTCCCATCAGGAAACAGAGGATTACTGTCAGATTTTAATACGTTTAAGGCTGCTTTAAAATGAGCGTTAAGCTTGAGTAGTGTAAGGGGTTTTACTTGAACATCTCCAATAGGATATATATATATAAATGAATTCATGGCCATGGGAGTAATTTCCCTACACTGTGTGTGGAGTATTCTGAATTTGTGGCTGTGTTTTAAGTATAGTGTTACATTGTCTTTGATTGTGAGTTTGATGTTTCTAGTCAATTTGAGCGTCAGTTGCTTAAAATTACTTAAGGGACCCGTGAAGTTTTTAACATGCTGTGTACATGAACCATGTTTTCCGTAGGAGTTTTGTGTACTTTCTTACTTGTGTAATAGGAACTGATTTCCTAGATACTGCATTAACGTGTATTTAGGTGCTTGACGGAAAGCATGCTTTTTATTAACTGTGTCCAGTCTCACAGTGGTGGACTAGAAAGCAAAGTGCTATTGGAGGCTACTACTGTGGGTCTAATAGCAGTGAGCAAGATAAGCAGTTTGCTTTTCCATCCAGTTATGCTTCTAAACTTCCTGCTGCTGACTCGAAGTGTTTGTTTGTAATTTAGAGGAGTCCCTTTAGCACTGTTCATAGAGGTTAAATCCTCCCCACTCCCCCAGTAGCTTTAGTAGTGTTGTTACTGCTTGGAAGCAGTAGTGCAGTTTGTTATTAAATCCTGAGGACAGTTTTGCTTTGCCTGTGTAACCCGTTTGCCTCTCCACAGGTCCACCAAGCATGTTGGTGAAAGACGAATACGTTCATGACTATGAGGGGCAGCCGTCACTGTCTTCTGCTGAAGGCCATTCTGTCCAAACCATCCAGCATCCCCCAAGTAACAGGGCATCCACGGAGCCTTATAGCACCCCAGCCATGTTAGCTCCTACTGAGGCTAGCACTACCAGCACCACTAATTTTCCCAACATTCCGGTGGCTTCAACAAGTAAGATCATCGAGATTTCATGAAATACCAAACTGTGGAAACGGGAAAGCTCAAAGATAACCACTGATTTTATTTATTCTTTGGGGTTTTCTTTTGCCAGAGTAGATCTTGCATGGGAGCTGTGCTGCTGCCACGCTACGCTGCCACAGCGTGTGGCAGTGTGATCTAGGCAGGGTCGTAAGTGTTCACATTTGGGTTACTGTTCCTGGTGACTCGGTCTTTCCTCAGTGAGAGACTCTGACTTCAAAGTCTGTATGCCAAGCCAATGCCAAAGGTCCAGTGGTACGGTGTTAAAACTGGCCACTGACAAAACTCAAGGGTTATTATTGAGAGAATTGCTGTAGGAATGGAAGAATTGTAGCATGTTCTTATCACAGCAGGTGGGACCACAAACAGATATGGTGTAAGGTGGCAGTATATGAAGAGGTTTTCAGACAATTCTTCAGTGTTCCACAACTGACAAAAGGAGTCTCCCAGTTGTAGCTTGTTTTTGTAATGGCCCACTGGGCTACCATACTGACAGCCCTCATTAGTATTTTCATGAGTCCACTAAGTGCTGCCTTGAATTTTTTCCTGCTTTTCTATGTGCATTTGGTATGTGTGGAAGAGTTCAGCTCATCAGCATGAAACCTCACCCTTCAGCAGAACAGTGAAGCAGTTACCTGGCTGTCCTGCAGCCCTAGTGCAGGGAAACCATGAAGTTTGGAGGGATTTCACAGACTCTTTGTCACCTCAGTAGCAGAGATGTGTGAATGTAATGGATTCTGTGTTACCAGATTTGAATTATGCTGGCATGGTGTTTTGATAATGTTCTTCAATTTCAGATGACAACTTTTTTTGCTGAAACTCATGATGGTTTTGCCAAGCTGAGATTCGGGGTGTGTGTTTGTCTCCAGCAGAGAAAAAAGGCTGGGCAGTCTAATTGCGTTGCCTTTGAACAACAGTTTATAGTCAATAACTTTTCCTCATCAGCACTGTAATTGTTGGAGCCAAGTGGACAGGAAAACAAAAGCTTGTTTTTTAAGGTCCTAGTCTGAGTTTTCAGTGTGTTAGATTCTGCTGGCCACCCCAGCTTGAGAGTGCAAGTGTACTTGTGAAACTGCTGATCTGTTTTGTGTTAGTGGCTGAGCTGAAGCCTTTTAAAGTCAAAGTCCCTTACCCTCCTCTGAAATCTCTGTAGTTTTACTTTAAAGCTGAGACAATTCTTTAAATATTTCCCCAGGAACTTTCTCAGGAAGGAGCCCAGTGATGAATGCAGCTCTATTCAAGCACTGGTGTCAAAAAACAAACGCTTTTCAGTCTGTTTAGGAGGGACACGAGTTTAAGCGAGTGTCCTCCTTGGGAAGAGTAGTTATGCTGAAAAAGAAGCAGCTTACTGGACCTACTGTTGGCCTGTTTGGATTTGTACCAAACCTCCTCCAGCTGTGGTATTCATTATAACCTGTGGCATCTCTTCCTCTTTCCCCTCAAACTGAAAACCGAGGTGTAAATGAAACAAAAGTGCGATCGATAAACAGAGTTCTCTGTGTACCTAAACCATTGAGGGCGTCAGAGTCAGAATTAGCTGGTGCAGAGCATCTTGCTTCAGGTTTCCAAAGACACTCTGGTGGGTGGAAAAAATTACTGAAACCGAACTTTTAGGAGCTGTGGATTGCAGTGCCCTTAGTTGGGTGTATTTTCCTACCCAGTAGTGCTGAGCTCTTCTTAATTCAAGTTTTGGAACGTTCATGAATAGGTAGTGTGTTCTTTTACCAGGTCAACCTACCAGTATATTGACAGGTAGCCATAGTGATGGACTCTTACAGATTGCTTCAGGGCCTCAGCCAGGAACTCAGCAGAATGGGTTTACAGCTCAGCCAGCTACTTACCATCACAGTGAGTATACACATACGTGCACTCTTCCTAGTTTTCTAAAACCAGTTTCCAACTGTTCAGGAGAAAATAAGAGGATTAGAAGTGAGATGGGAGGAAAAACTCCCTTAAAAAACCAACCACTCCTTCCATTTTCTAGATAGTACTACAACTTGGACTGGAAGTCGGCCGGCGGCCTACACACCCACCATACCTCACCACCAGAACGGCCATCTTCAGCATCACCCACCTATGCACCCTGGACATTACTGTGAGTAGTGCATGTCTTCAGTTTTGTTAATGAGTGGGGACCCTTCTGTAATTATTCTTTACCTCCTAATCCTTCTTTTTTTTTCACAGAACTAGCATTACTGCATTTAGGATATACTCACTCAAGCTTGATGGACTTTCCTCTGTTAAAGCAGCAGGGGTTACAAATTCAGATAGCTATATTATGCCATTTATATTCCAGATGTCTTGCTGTGCCTAACAAAACTATCAGTTCCCTTCTACACCTCTGTCTTTAGGGCTTTTCATAGAATCATAGAGTCATAGAATGGTAGGGATTGGAAGGGACATTCAGACATCATCCAGTCCAACCCCCCTGCAGAAACAGGCTGACTTAGATCAGGTCACACAGGAACGCAGGTGGGTTTTGAAGAGCTCCAAGGAAGGAGCCTCCACACCCTCCCTGGGCAGCCTGGGCCAGGGCTCCCTCACTGAAACACTGAAACAGTTTGTCCTTATGTTTAAATGGAATATGTTGTGTTCCAACTTCATCCCATCACCCCTTGTCCTGTTGCTAGATACAAGAGGAAAAAGTGCTGTCCCAACCTCCTGACACCCACCATTGAGATATTTGTCAATATTTATGAGATCTCCCCTCAGTCTCCTCCAGACTAAACAGCCCCAGTTCCCGCAGCCTTTCCTCATAAGGGGGATGCTCCAGTCCCCTGATCATCTTGATAGCCCTGCACTGGCCCCTCTCCAGCAGTTCCCTGTCCCTCTGGAGCTGGGGAGCCCAGAACTGGACACAGGACTCCAGGTGAGGGCTCAGCAGGGCAGAGCAGAGGGGCAGCAGAACCTCCCTCCACCTGCTGCCCACACTCTTCTTGATTCCCCCAGGCTGCCATTGGCTTCTTGCCCACGAGGGCACGTTGCTGGCTCATGGTCAGTTTATTACCAACATGCTGTCTTATTTTAAGTATTTCATTTGTGGAAAAGTAACTTGATCCAGAATGTGTTGCATGGGTCTTTTTCTTCTAAAACTCGCAAGTTCCTGGCTGGTTTTATTTTTTAGAAGCTTTGGAGCTGTCTCTCCATGATGTCACAACCTACCCGAGGCTTTGGAAGACGTGTGTCCATGTACAGTAGGCAGCCTAAAAGAACTTTGTGAAAGCTCAGTGAAAAGTACTTGTGAATAAAGTGGTTGTAACACAACCTAAGTACACATTTGGCACCGAATCCCAGAATGGTCAGGGGTTGGAAGGGACCTCTAGAGATCATCTAGTCCAACCCCCTTGCCAAAGCAGGTTAGTCTAGATCAGAAACTTGAACATCTCTTTTTCATCTAGTGAATAGGACCACAACCTCTTTGTTTTAAGGTACAGCGGAAGGGGAGGCAAAAAAGGAAGTGACCAGACTTCCAGTATAAGTGTGTAGCTGAGTACATGGTTTCTAACACCATGTTGCAGAAGAATATCCCTCCCCAAGTAGAGATTTTCTGCATTTTGTGGCAAAAGGCTGTTAACAGTTCTTTATTTCCTAATATAGTACTTAAGCAGGTCACGTCTTTGTGGCAGGTGTTGTTAGTCGAGGTCAGAATACACCCTGAGCTCGTGTTACAATGACTCCTCAGCTTGTCTCCATCAAGAAGATTGTGGCTATTAAGTTTCATTATCATGTTCTGATAGGATCCTGGTTCCTTTGTCACCTTCCTAGTCAGAAATACTAGGATGTAGGAAGTTGAGTGGTGCTGTAGATACTCTGTAAAACGTTTCTCAGTGCATGTATCTTTCCATAATTAATGTTTGTAACTGGCTGGTGATGCCACATAGAGCTTTTCTTGGCTACTGCCATTTCTCACTTCACAGAGTTGCTTGTTTTGACACCTACCATCATTGTGCTGGTTTTGACATCTTGTTGCAAAAGCTGCCGGTACTTAGAATACTATGTTTAAGTCTTTAGTTCTTGTTCTCTGCTGCTTCTAACCAACCCAGTTGGTTTATGAAAGTGGAGAGAATAAGCTGACCAACACCAAGACTGTATTCACTGATTTTTTTCTGGGTCCTCCAGGGCTCCTTTTCCATCTTTAGGGAGTGTTTCCTACAGGCAAATCCACACCATGCCTGGCAACTTGTTGTATGACTGATGAAGCTAATGGAGTGTGGTTTCTGACTGATTTATCAAACACATGCCTCTGTACAATGATTCTCTCCCTGCTCAACTTGGGGGCAGATATGAGGCCGAAGTCCTGTTTTTATTACTTCTCCATGCTGCATCTGGTTTCTGCTGTCTCCTAGAGCTGGGTCTGGCATGAGCATTGTGCAGCCTTTCCTCCTGAGATGCTGAAGGAACTCTTTCCTCTGCTCCTGAATTTTCAGGAAACCTCTATGAGTGTAATTCTTCTGCGAGCATTTTTCTCCCCTGTCAGGTGTGGCCAACTGATACAGAACCTACTGGGATTTGTAACATCTGATATCCTCACAAGTATTTTTCTTTCACAGGAAAACAAGAAGGAAAACTTTATTCTTCCTTGTGTAAAACAAATTTCATGTTTTCTTTTAAAGGGCCAGTTCACAATGAACTTGCATTCCAGCCTCCTATATCAAATCATCCTGGTGAGTAAAATCTGACATGTTACACTAAGTGTTGTGGCAGCTAACAACTTTCTGGTTTGAGTCTGGTCTGTGGGTTTGGTGGTGGGGTTTTTTGGTATCAAGTACTCTGAGGTTTGTGAGACATATTCAAAAGGGGAGGAAAGAAGAAGAGGAACAATTTTGTGGTAAACGCAGTTTGGAATTCAGGCTTCTGTTTTGAAGTTAATGATGAGCTCCATGAACTGGATTTAGCCCCGATTCCCAAGTCAAAAAGTGCAATCCTCAAACCCACACTGAGCAGGCTTTTGCCCCAGAGGTGTTTGAATTCTGAATGTCCTCGATCCTACGCTTGGCAGGGTTCCTAAAGTGGTACTTTTTGCCTGCTCAGAAAGTGGAGTTTAGGTCATGCCAAAGCTCTCTTGAATCCACGATCCAGGAAGATCCTGCAAGTCCACCATCACAGCCAGATAACACTGGAAGACAGGTTATTTCACTGCCTAGTGTTTCCTCTTTGAACCTTTCCAGGTGAGCTTCCTTATTCCAAGAGTCTTCGTTAATGGTAGCAGTGTGTGAAACCCAGGAAGTCTTGTCTTGTGGATTGAGCTAGCTCCTCTTGCAAGTGCAAGGTGGTCTTCTGGTGTTTAGCAACAGCAAAGGCATTGCTTCCACAGGCAAAGCTGCTGCATAGTTGAGAAGCCTAAAAACTTAACCTATTTATTCATTGCCTGGTGACTAAATCAGTGCCAGGAGTAAAGCTGTTGACTGAATTTAATGGTATTTGTATTATTCAGTAAATCCTTTTCACCCTGTAGATTTCACCCTGTCAGTCCTCATAGACAGGAGTGTTTATTGAAAATAACAAAGGAATTCAAGCCTCTTGAATTTGTTCCTTTCTAACAAAAATGGTACCACAGTTTGTTAAGATAAATAGGTGTGTTGTTGGGTGCTGCGGTTTGTGATGGAGTACCACTTATAGCACCGGGAGAGCTCTTTTTCCTCTTGGTTTATCAAGCTGCTGTGCTTAGGGTCCTATCTTATCAGCTCTTCTGCTTCCCTTATTTTTTACTGCCCTGTAGTGCTGATATTCTTTGCCCTGCCCAACAACCTAACTGTGTTTACCCTGTTGTGGAAATGGGCCCTTATAGTCATCAAAGGTACTGAGTCCCCAAAATCCCTTGAATTAACCTTATGGCAACTTCAGGTTTTAATGTGCCTGAAGAGAGAAGCTCTAACACTTTAAAACATGCACAACAAAGCCTGCAGAGGGCTTGACAAGCCAGTTGGTCCCAGGTAGCACCCAAGCAACAGATACACATCTACAGAATGGCTTTGTGTGCTTTGTCAGGTTTCCTCACAATACCAGAGCATTTGGGTTTGGGTAGCATGCTCTAGGGAGACAGGGTTTCCATCCCTCGCGTGGCAGCTCCTTCCAAGTATCACCTTCCTTTTGTAGATGCTTTTTCCAAGTAGCATGAGTTAAAAGGCACCTCTTTGCTATTAAATGTAGTTTTGTTCTCCTCCCTTGCTTAATATTTCCTTGTTTTATCCCATCCTGACTTTTTTGTGTGCAGACAAGATCAGTGTGTGGTCTTTGATGTTTTTCCCCCATGGCCTTGCTTCCCGAATCCAGTTTGTTTTACAAGGAGGACAAGGAAAACTGTCTTCACTTAGGAGGCAGTTACTCTTACATCTTAGGCCAGATCTGTTTGAGGGTTGGTTTCTGTCAGCCTAGCCACGAACAGACCTGTGTTTATTGCTGCTTTGTGTTAAAGGAGGACGAGATCAAACTGTAGTCATCAGGTGCAGAAATGCAGATGGCTTACAAAAAAAGATCTATCTGGAGTTATAAACTGTACAGAGAATTGGAAGATGTTAACTGTGAGAGCCCGTAGCACTGATGTGTGCTAACATAAACACGATGAGCCCGTGGCTGTTGCAGCGTGCAGTGTTCCTCTGTTACAGCACACGTGTGTTTGTCGATCTGAACTTGCTCATGTGAATGTTCACTTAACTCTGAACGACAAGTGCAGTTGCAGGAGGCTTTCATTGATTGTTTGGAACGGGTTTGTAGGGGTTCTGTTGTGCCTTGCAGTCAGTTAATTGTGTATGTGTTGTGTATGTAATTGTATACGTGTTGTTCCTCACAGTCAGGCAATTGTTTATGTTCTTCAGCTCCAGAATATTGGTGTTCCATTGCATATTTCGAAATGGATGTGCAAGTTGGGGAAACATTTAAGGTCCCTTCAAGCTGCCCCATTGTCACTGTTGATGGATACGTGGATCCTTCTGGAGGAGACCGTTTCTGCCTGGGCCAGCTTTCCAACGTGCATAGAACAGAAGCCATTGAGAGAGCAAGGTATTCTGCACAACCCAGAGCTCCACCTCTCTGTGGTATCTGACAGTCTTTTGCCCTGCCTTTAGTGTGTTCCTCCCTTGTTGAAGTGATGAGGATGGTATGGTTCTTTCAAAGCAGAGCCTGTCTTTCTAGGCCACTGCTGTAACGCACTGGAAGTGCAGGCTGTGTGACAAAGACCTTCAGTGCTTTGCAGCAGTGTGTTGCTTTTCATTGCTTTCAGAGACTGTGCCTTCAAGGATAAAATTAGCAACTCGTGCCATTATGTATGCAAGCTGAACATTTGCTCTCCACACCACAGAGTGATGTGAGAGTAACTGCAACATGCAGATTGGCCAGAGGAGTGGAGAAAGGCTGATAGAGAGCTTGCTGGGTTTTCATTCATTCCCATCATGCACGGGCAGGGCTCTGATGTGGAAGCACAGACAGCAATCTTGCCACTTTTCCACCCCCTCACTCTCTCTCTCTTTGAAATGAGAAGGAAGACAATGATTCCATTTCTTCAGAAATGTGGAACTGTGACAATCAAAACGCGAGATTGCTGTGAAGGGATCCAAACAAACATACAGTTCTGCATTAAAATGGGGCTTTGTGCTTGTATGAGTGACTTTCTGTCGTAGGATGCTTGTGGGATTTTACATTTCTGGCCAGAACTGCATGTCTTTGCTACCCCAGCTCTGCACTGTCACCGAGCCGTGTCAGTTGCTGCTCCAGTATCATTGCTTCCACGTTGTGTGTTTCCTACAGATCTGTACATTGTGTTACAGATGGTTTTTTACTTTACAGATTTTGTGTGGCAATAGAAATTTTAAGTGTTAACTACCATTTCAGGTCCCTGCATGAGTAGGGTGTAAAGTAAAGTACCACAGATAAGGCACCATAGACTTGTTTATGCTTTGTTCAGTAAAGGTCTGATTTACAGTATGTTTACCCCTGTGCATTGGAATTGTTTTTCTTTTTGAGGTTGCACATAGGTAAAGGGGTGCAGTTGGAGTGCAAAGGAGAAGGTGACGTGTGGGTCAGATGCCTCAGTGACCACGCAGTCTTTGTTCAGAGTTACTACCTGGATAGAGAAGCAGGGCGAGCACCTGGGGATGCTGTCCACAAGATTTACCCAAGTGCATACATAAAGGTTGGTGTGATGCTCCTAGATGGAAACTGGGGAGGAAATGGCATGCAGAAACACAGAGTCATATAGGTAGGAAAAGCCCTTGAAGCTCAAGGAGTCCAACGATTCCCCCAGCACTGCCACAGCCAACACTAACCCATGTCCCTCAGCCCCACAGCTGCACGGCTTTGGGATCCCTCCAGGGATGGGAACTGCACCACTGCCCTGGGCAGCCTGGGATTGGATTGACAGCCCTTTGGGGAAGCAATTGCTCCCCATCTCCAATCTAAACCTCCCCTGGGGCAATGTGGGGCTGTTTCACCTTGTCCTGTCCTATGCATTATTTGGGAGAAGAGACCAATACCCTCCCTCTGGCCACAGCCTCCTGTCAGGGAGCTGCAGAGAGTGCTGCTGTCTCTCCTCAGGCTTCTCTTCTCTAGGCTGAACACCCCCATTCTCTCAGCCCCTCCCCAGCACCCTTGTGCTCCAGCCCCTTCCCCAGCTCTGCTGCCCGGCTCTGGCCATGCTCCAGCCCCTCTGGCAGTGAGGGGCATTTGGTTCTTGTAAATGGGGAAGCTCTAAGTAACTGAAAGAAATGTAACTTCACTTTTGATTGTTCTTTAAAGAAAGATGATAAGTTTCCATTTGACACGTCCTTCGAGATGACTGTGCAAAGGAGACTTTTTAAAGTCACTGTAATCTGAAAGTGTCATCTAGATACCACAAAATAACTAGCTTTTTGTGTTATCCAAACAATCCTGACAGCATTTTTGGGGGGTATTTTTAGCCTTAGGACAAGTCACACTTGTGGAAAAACAAACCAAACCAAACCATCGTTCTTGAATCAGAGACAAACTGTCTGAGGTTTGCAGGGATTTGTTGTCATCCATTTCTTTAATCCTCAGTTTTGCAGGCAGGTTGTGTAGTGAAGGTGAAAGAAACTCCACTGGCCTGTATGTGTGAGTTTTCCAGCATGAGAACAGAGTTCCTGTCTGTGTTAGTGCCAAACCTGATCACAACAGATACAAAACATCACCCACCTGGAGCCTGGCTGCAGAAACTTCAGGCCTATCAGTTATTGATAGTTCTCTTGAATGAAAGACAAACACATTTCATCAAAGAGGAGTAAAGCCTGGCAAAGTTAAGCAGGGCTTGCTGGGTTCCACTTTTTATTTGTATGCCTGTTTCCAGGCGATCCTGGGGTTTCACTGAGAAGTTGGGGTTGTATCAGCCTGTGGCACCTTTCAGACTCGGGTCCTGTGGTCACTTGCTCACAGGGAGCTGATGTAGGCAGCCCAGCTCAGACAGGTTCTGGCATTGCCGGTTATGCCAGCATCCTTAGAATCTCTTAAGAATCAGCTGTAATGGATTATTTCTGTTAAAAGTTAATCAAAGAAAGCTTCCCTTTACCCAAGTGTATGGTGAGGCTGTTGAAGTTGCTTTGGGAGAGCAGAGAGAGGATGGGGATGGGACTTGAGGAATTCATTGATTTTACCCAGCCTACGTAGCTTGACTGTGGCTTGTTTTTTGTTTGAAGGTGTTTGATTTACGCCAGTGCCACCGTCAGATGCAGCAGCAGGCTGCCACTGCCCAAGCTGCTGCTGCTGCACAAGCTGCCGCAGTGGCTGGAAACATCCCCGGACCAGGATCAGTAGGTGGAATAGCCCCAGCCATTAGTAAGTACATGACCTGCTTAGACTCCTAATTTTTTCCTCTTCCTTGAAAGCTATAACACAGCTCCCATCATAGTAGAGTCCCCTCAACGCTCCTCCGCAGCACTGGTGAACTTGGAATGAGGTGGTGGGGTTGGGGCTGGGGTGGCCCCGTGGTAAGTGTGTTCCCTCGCTTCCTGCCTGCTCTGCACACCCACCAGTTGTCACTCTGTCCTCTTCAGGGGAGAAACCACTGAGATACAGGGTCTGATAGCACCACCTTGTTGCTTTAGAGTTTGGGGATGCTTTGACCTGGAGCTGACAAAAGCGATCTTTGAGACCTAAGCTCATTAAAATGTTACTCATAACGATTTGAGGATTGCTGCATTGCAAAGTCCTCAAAGAGGTTCAAGAAAGCTTGATATTCTTGAGAGGAGGAAGAAATGAGTGTTGAGAGTGTTTTTCTCTTGTATTGAAGTTACTCTTGGCTGGAGTTTTCTTAGTTACTGCATTCTAGGTCCGTGAAATCGTACCAAAGTGTGAACACTTAGGTGCCTTGGGCTGCTTTTTGTGTGCCACGGTGCTCCCTGGGTTCCTTGTATTGTCCTGTGGCTCTTCCCAACCCTCCCACAGATCCAGAGAAGGTGCTTACTTATTGTCTTAGCCATTTGAAGTTTGCCAAGTGTATTCATCTGTTCCATTTCGTCAGCTGTGAGTAGTGTAATCTGTCAGTCCAGCTTCCTGCAGGTGGTCGGTGCGAGCTCTTAGAAAACGCAAAGCTCGGGAATCGCTGTTTTCCTTTGCACTGTGTTTTCTAAATAGGGTTTAACATGTGTTGTGTCACTTGAGGCACTGGGTTTCATCACCTTCTTTTACTATAAAGGGTTTTACATCCCAGCAGCTTTTCAAGAGTGCAGAGTGGGGTGTGGGGGGGGAAGAGTAATTGGAAGAAAAGCAAGACAATCGCTGTGTGTGCTGCAGCAGAGCTCTAGGAGTGTGGATGGGCCTTGGCTGTGGTGAGAGGGAACTGTAGGTGAAGCAGGAGGCGAGCAGGCAGGAGCGGCCAGCCACAGAGGTGATGGAGCACGTGTCTCTGAGCACTCACTGGAAACCTCTCCCGTTTAGGTCTGTCAGCTGCTGCTGGGATTGGTGTAGATGACCTTCGCCGCTTGTGCATACTCAGGATGAGTTTTGTTAAAGGTTGGGGACCTGATTACCCGAGACAGAGCATCAAAGAGACACCGTGCTGGATCGAAATTCACTTACACCGTGCCCTCCAGCTCCTAGACGAAGTACTCCATACCATGCCGATTGCAGACCCACAGCCTTTAGACTGAGATCCTTCTGCTGCACCGCTGTGGGCCGTGGTGTTGTGAGGATGGGGGATTGTAAAATACAGTTCTGTTTATAACCTGAAGATATATTTTACTTCTGTTCTGCTTTAATCTTCTAAAAAACCAGGTTTTAAAAATGTGTTTGCCGCCTTGCTCTCAGCAGAAAGAAACCGAACGGTGCAGAATTGGGGTTGTGGTTGTTTCCTCAGCTTAATTGCCACAGTACAATGGCTCAGGGCTTGAAGCGAAAGGTAAAGGCCTTATAAGAGACCCCCACGGGGTTGGGTTTGTTCCCTGTGAAACTCCCCTCCCCTGTGCTGGTGTCTTGGTGATATGAGCCTCACAGGAGCCTTTTGTATGCAAAATATATGTTAAATATATATATTTATACCTGAAAAATCCCTTCTAATAGTTGTGAACATTTACCTTAGTGCAACTTGAAAGTTCCAGCTGATTTGTGACGCTCTTTTTGGGGGACAGTAGCAGACAGGAAACCTCTTTATTTTGTTGGCTACCTTGTGGTGTTTCTTTTCCACGCTGAAAACTGTAGAAGCTGCCAGAAAGGTGAGGGACGAGACAGAAATGTTCTTGGCATTGGTTAAAAACAGCAAGGGAGGTAAGAGTGGCTTTTCCTTCACTAGTTTTTAAACAAAACAAAACCAGAAAGATACCTTAGGTTTTATGTATGGAGACAGGTGAGTCTTAAAACACTAAAGGGAACGGGCACGTTCAGTGCCGGCACTTGAGCTGGCTGTGAGGTGAAGCCCCAACTCTGCACAGTTGCCACTGAGACTGTGTTAACGAGCAACCTGAATGGCAGGAACCTATTTTCACAGCCACTGCTGACTCCCATGACTTTACTCCAGGAACAACAAACTTGGCAGGCGTTTTGTAAACGGTTGCACGGCTTCTTCGTTACCCGCGTGTGCCGCCCAACCACGTCCCGGTGTTCAGGCGTCACCGCTTTAGGATCCGTTCCCTCCTTCCTTTACTTTTGTACTTTGGTTCACCATTTCCACTCAGGGCAAGATGGCAAACTTGTTTTTATACCTCTTGGTTCTTTCAAGCCCCTCTGCCATCAAGGACCGTATCAATTGGCAATGACTTTGTATAGAGAATTTATAGTAGGAGAAGAGAAATGCCGATGTATTGACTGTATGACAGATGCGATATGTATGCTTCCTCCCTAGCTAATAGCCTCAATAAAATCATCAAAACCCTCATTTTTTTTTTTAAATGTTTTTTAAATAAATATAGTTTGCTTCTCTTACCTGGTTCTGCACCTTGGAAACCACGAGTGATGGATTTACTTCCCTTTGCAAGACCAGCAGCAGCAGCCAACAGTGGTAGGCGCCTTTGTTGGTTGGACTTGCTGGGGAGCAAGCCCCAGTGCTCAACAAAAGCCTGTCCTGAGGGTCCTTCGTGGGGTGTGAAGAGGGAGGAGGAATTCCTGGATTTCCAGCACATCTGCAGGGGGTCAGAGCTCAGCTCAGCAGGTGCAGGAGTGCAAAGGCTCCAATGTCAGCCTCTCCAGCACCAGCCCTTGTGGCGGGTAACAGAGGCACAAGCCTTGGGGGAGATAGCTGGAAGCGTGTGGTTCGTGACACGCAGAGTTTGGGTGTTGCAGAGCACCACAGTTCCTGAGTGGCTGTCTCTGTTGTGGAAGCTCAGAAGACAGATGAGGTGGGAAATGGACGGGTCCTCTCCAGGTGTCCATTAACAGTGTTGCTTTCTGCAGATGGAACTCCTGGTGTGATCCCTTGTTTTTCCCTCCTACGTGGCAACATCTTGATGGTTGGAAAAACAGCACTTGCTTCTTCTCCAGGCTTGGTGCTTAAAACCTCTTTCATTTTCCTTTCTCTCCTAGTGATCTGTTTTGTCTCAAACACAAGCTGCTTCAGGTTCTTGAGGTCCTCAGAGAAGCAGCTCAGTTGCACTTCATCCGCAGCAGGGAACTTGAGTTGGGGGAAGAAATGAGAAGCCTGACCACACGTTCTTCTTGCCAGCCTCGCACTTGAGTTGACTGCCCTGCTCTTGCTCTGGGTTCAAGGTGCCTCAGTGTTTGGGAAGTGTTGGGCCTTCCAGCCCATGAGTTGCTCGCGACTGAGTGCTCGTTTGGTGAGGACTCTGTGAGCTCTCCCACAGTTTCACATGCTGGCTTAGCAAGGTGCTTCCCTCGGTGGGTGACTGATCTCTCTGTGGCTCCTTCACAGGAAACCCTTCGTACCAGTGGCTTAAGGTTTGATCTTTGATGAAATAAGCAAAGGCTGCTCCTGCCTGGTGGTGTTTTCACCTGTGCTACAGTCAGAAAGAGCCCTTTAACACCATTTCATTCTGCAGATGTGTTTTGAGTCTCCACCCACAGCAGGTGGTACCCACAGTGTAGTGTTTAGATGGCCAAAAACGTTCAGGACAACAAGACAATGTCAAGTGAGCTTATTAGAACCACGAAACAACAGGCTGTGCATTGGGAGAGATCTGGACAGTGAAATCAGAAGTCCCGAGCTGGGATTTATCTCTCCAGCTGGGAATGGGCGAGAGGAGAGACTTTCCTCCTTAGTTTTCCACTTAATCTTTGTGCTTTCATTTCTTGTGACTAGGCATAAGAGGCAGAATGGACTGAAAACCCATCAGGCAGCAGCAGCACGCTGAAGCTTTCCCAGTGTGGCGTTTGTGTCTGAGATTCAGAGAGGAGCCTCAGCCCCTTCCCGGCACCGTGCCTCCTGCTCTCCCCATGCCTCGGGTGCTGAATCCAACATGCGCTCTCTCGCTTGGCCATCTGTGCTCCCACGTCTGCTCTGCTTCGCTTCTTTGGGTGAAGTTGTTCCCTTTGGTGTTTTTCTCCCCCCTTGGTGATGTCCTGGTCAGGGAGAGCACCGTTGCCTTCAAGCAGAGCTGGGAGCAGCACCACACGGTCCGTCTGGCTTTAGCCCCGTGGTCGTTGGGTTTGGAAGAGACGGTGTTTAAAGCTGACAGGGTAGAGATGGAGGAGAGGGAACCTCTGTGCTGGAATGGTTTAAAACCCCTGAATGCCATCCCCAATTCCCTGGAAGGAGTAGTAAGGAGTGGTGGTTGTTTCATGTCACACTTCCGGGCTTGGTGAGAATCCCGTGTGTGGGGAGCAGCCCTGGCTGTGCTATAACCCCCTTTGCTAAGGGCTGCAGCCCCAGGAAGGGATCTGGCTGCCTTCTAGAGAGCAACTTCAAAGCATGAAGGAGACAGGGGTCTTCCCCCAGTCACCAAACGGGTCTGTAGCAGCAGTAGTCGTTGTACCTGTGTCCAAGTCCTGTGCCTTACCTTTAAGACCATCTTTTCTTCTTGGGACACTTGTAGAGACGACAGTGTCCTCCCTGCATAGCTCCGGATCAGCTGCCTCCCTTCTTTTCCTGCCAGCTGTGGCAAAGATCCCTGTGCTGGTGTATGGGGGACTGGGCTTCTGCCTCTGGACCCTTCAAATGTTGGTTATGCCTTTGATGGTGGTCTTTGGTGGAGGCATCTTTGATCTCTTCTTGGGAGAGTCATGAGCACTGTAGAAAGAGCTGTGTGCTGGGTTTGCATCGTGACTGTGCTGTGCAGGGTGCCTGGGGGCACTGGCCACCCCACAGCCAGCACCTTTGAAGTCAGACAGATGGGGCTGCCTCAAAGTAAGACTCAGAAATCCCCTTTCCTCCCAGCCTTCTCCTGCAAGGCCTCGTGCTGCTTAACATCTTGGTTCAAGCAGAAGGTGGTCCAGTCAGGTGACGTGAAGAATGCACTATTTGAGGGATTACTTCCTCTTTTAAAGATGAGTCCTGCCAGGAACAGGAGTGTTTCTGTGTCTGTAACGTGATTTTGAGGACCATGGTGCTACTCTGGGGACTGAGATTTGCCAGTTGATGTTACTCATGAGCACTAAGCTGCTCCTTTCCACCCCTGACGTGACTCATGGGCACTTCAGCCCTGGACAGGGAAATGAAACTGAGGCAAAGAGCTTCACCACTGGCGTAGGAGCTGGATGCTCAGCATCTCCTTCCCTCCTGTCATCCAGCTGCAAAGGGCTCTTGTCCAGTGCTTGTGTCTGAGGATGATGTGAGAGGTGCTGCCACGCCGAGGTCCCCGAGGCCTCACCCAGCTGCCCAAATGTCCCTTGGTGACACCCCCTGGGAACCACCACTGGCAAAAGTCTCCAGAGGGTTTGGCCCTGTTGGCTGCTGTTGTGCCTTGTGAGTGAGAACATCGCTCCTAAATTCACAGGACCTTTAATTTCAAGCTCACCAGAGACCACCCAGCGCTTCCTTGCTCCGGTTCCTCTTTTAATGTGTCTGGTTTTTCTTCTGGTGAGCTTTGATAATGCCACCAAGTTGTGATTCAGCTGGATTTGGGAGCTGTAACCCAAGCCTCCCTGTCAGAGGGCTGGTTGGAGCACGAAAGCCTCGTTTCTTCTGTTAGCCATTGCCTTTTGATAAGCGGTCAGCAGGATTCCCAGTAGTTCCTGTGTAGCTTCCTGTATGTTTTTCACTAGACCTAGTTTGTGGATAATACACTGTAGTTAACTTTCCTGAAATTCTGTAACAGAGTATGTTTTTGATTAAAAAAGGTAAAGATTCAAGTCTTTGGCTTCTCTGTTTCATTCAGTGGAGAGCTTGCACCTTGTTTCTGACCAGCCAGAAAGGAGAGGGAGAGCTCCCTGGGGCAGGGCTGCTGTTTCAGGGGCTCGTCTCCTCTCCTTGCCTGTCAGATGCTGAGGTGTAACCAAGGCCAAGCGTGGTGTCCAGGACTCTGGGCAGCTTGTCTGAAGTTGGTGGGGCACAACCCTTCTGTGAGTGCTCTTAGTGATGGGAGTTACTTCTTTTAAGCTGCCAGCCGAGCCGTGTGTGTGCTGGGTTCACAGCACCAGCTCTCTGCAGCCTGTGTGTGTCACGGAGAGATTGCTGCCCTGTGTTAAAGGTGCACAGGAGCTCTGCTCCACCTGCCTGTGCAGCTGCCAGGCTGCACAACTCTTCCCAAGGAAGGGGTAAAACACCAGCCACCACCAGTCAGGGCATCGGGGAACGAAGCAGGAGATGGGTGATGCGTTTGTGGTGCTCTGGGTCTCTGCTGATCTCAGTAAGCAACCTAAGGATAGAGAAAGGCAAAAAGAGGCAAATCAAGCCTCTGAGCCCCAGTGATTTCAGAGTGTGAGGCAGGGGGAAGGTTCCTTTGTGGTGGCAGAGGTGGCAGCCTCTGAGCAGGAGTGGGCTCAGCATCAGTTGTTCCTACTCTGGCTGCAGGGAGGCACCGGTTCAGAGGTCACCACATGTCTTGAGGTGCCAGAGTAGGAACTGATACAAGTGGTGATACTTCCCCAAAAACATCCTCCTGGAAGCACAGAAGCATCAAATATTCAGTGCAACCCGATTTCCTGTTGCCAAGACTCTCCTGGTCGGTTGTGTGTTCCCCCTGTGAGTTTGTCAGTCACCACTTTAACCCACATGTAGCTCCTGGCCTCTCCCTCCTGGCCCTATTAGTAACCCCTTGGGAATCACTGACTCATGTGAAACTGTTGGATCTCACTCTGGTATTGTCCTCCAGAGAACTGAGCAAATACACAGTGGCACAGGGCGCTGCACATTTAACTTCCCCGGCACAGCTGTGTGGCTGCAGGCTTGGGGTAAATCACAGCACCCTGCAGAGCTTCTCCAGCCCAACCCCCTGCTGAAGCAGGTTCCCCTTGATCAAGTGGCACAGGAACGTGTCCAGGTGGGTCTTGAAGCCCTCCAAGGAAGGAGCCTCCACACCCTCCCTGGGCAGCCTGGGCCAGGGCTCCCTCACTCAAACACTGAGTTTTTCCTCATATTTAAATGGAACATTTCATTTTCCAGCTTCATCCCATCACCCCTTGTACCCTTTTACAACAGCAAAAAGTGCTGTCCCAACCTCCTGACACCCACCATTTCGATATTTGTAAATGTTAATGAACTCCCTGCTCAGTCTCCTCCAGACTAAACAGCCCCAGGTCCCGCAGCCTTTCCTCACAAGGAAGATGCTCCAGTGCCCTGATCATCTTGCTGGCCCTGCACTGGCCTCTCTGCAGCAGTTCCCTGTCCCTCTGCAGCTGGGGAGCCCACAACTGGACACAGGACTCCAGATGAGGCCTCAGCAGGGCAGAGTAGAGG
Organism: Colius striatus; assembly: GCF_028858725.1. NCBI lineage: Eukaryota > Metazoa > Chordata > Aves > Coliiformes > Coliidae > Colius > Colius striatus. The sequence continues at coordinate 85,989,624 of NC_084790.1, forward strand.
GGGAGCAGAACCTCCCTGGCCCTGCTGCCCACACTCTGCTGGGTGCCCCCAGGCTGCCATTGGCTTCTTGCCCACGAGGGCACGCTGCTGCTCATGGGCAGTTTATTATCAGCCAGCACTGCCAGGTCTCTCTCTGCAGAGCTGCTCTCCAGCAGGTCACCCCCAGCCTGTCCTGGTGCAGGGGGTTGTTCCTCCCCAGGTGCAGGACTCTCTCAGGATGAGCTGCCTGTTTCTGCCAGCTGTGCCCTGACCCTGTTGCCGGCGTGTGACCCACAGCAAAGCCCCACATTCAGCCTCAGCCGTGGCCTTCCCCCAGCCCCTGCTCCCGAGCTGCAGCCCTGGGGTGGGGGCAGGTGGGTGCCAGCCTGGCACAGACAGCTGCAGCCGTTTGCAGTCCTGCAGACACCTCAGGGTTTGGGGTTTTTGGTCAATGTGGTGCCTCACAGCTGCTCCTGCTGCATCCCACCTCACGTTTGTGCCTTGTGCCTGGGCCAAGAGGCCTCTGTGCTGCCCGAGGCACTTGGGATGATGCCGACCTCAACCACTGCCCTGGTGCCCATTGCATTCCCATGGGAGCACTGGGGTGCCCTGAGTGGCACAGGGCCACTGTCCCAGGGCCATGGCCGTGCCCAGGCCCTCCAGGACGGATGCCACTAGATGTCTGTAGTGCTCCATCACCCAGGACAGGAACCGGCTGCTGGGGGCAAGGAACAGGGGCCACAGCCCACCCAGGGCCACAGCAGCCCCTCAACGTGGCCAATGGTTTCAAGAGCCTGTGGTGAGGGCACGTCCTCACTCAGTCATCTTCTCCATGACCACAGGGTGCTGGCAGGGGACAGGGACATCCCAGGGCAGCTTGGGCTGGGTTTGTTGATTTGAATTCAAGGTGAAGCTCTCCCAAGCAGTAAGTGCAGAGAAAGCAGCATGAAAGAGCACAGCCACGCTGAGATTCAGGGCAGGCAAAGCAGCACCACAGGCACAAGGGTTTGGGTTGGGAGGGTTTGGGTGCTGGGGTGAGGCTGCCCCGGGGCACAGGGATTTGGCCAAGGACACCCATCACTGCTGTGGGAATGGGCAGGCATGGAGCATCCCAACAGCACAAGAGGAAATGTCCTCAAGTTGTCCCAGGGCAGGTTTAGATTGGAGATTGGGAACAAGTTCTTCTCCCAGGGGCTGTCCAGCCCTGTCCCAGGCTGCCCAGGGCAATCCCCATCCCTGGAGAGATCCTAAAGCTGTGTAGCTGTGGGTCTGAGGGATATGGGTTAGTGGTGGCTGTGGCTGTGCTGGGGGAATGGTTGGACTTGAGGAGCTTGAAGGGCTTTTCCAACCTCAATGATTCTGTGACGCTCCCTGGGTGCTCCTGGGCAGCTGCCACAATCAAAGAATCATAGAATGGTAGGAGTTGGAAGGGACCTTTAGAGATCATCTAGTCCACCCCCCCTGCAGAAGCAGGTTCACCTAGATCAGGTCATGTAGGAACGTGTCCAGGCGGGTCTTGAAGACAGATGCTGTTGCAGAAGACCAGGAGTGGGAGACGCTCATCCAGGTGAGTGAAGGTCACTTCACTTCACGGAGGTGGGTTCTGCCTGATGCCAAACCAGCCCCACTGGAGCCAAATGAGCCCCACTGGAGCCAAATCTGTCCCTCTGGAACCCAATCAGCCCCACTGGTGCCAAATCAGCCCCACTGGAGCCCAATCAGCCCCACTGGTGCCAAATCAGCCCCACTGGAGCCCAATCAGCCCCACTGGTGCCAAATCAGCCCCACTGGAGCCCAATCAGCCCCACTGGTGCCAAATCAGCCCCACTGGAGCCCAATCAGCCCCACTGGAACCAAATCAGCCCCACTGGAACCAAATCAGCTCCACTGGTGCCAAATCAGTCCTTCTGGAAACAAATCAGTCCCATTGGAGCCAAATCAGCCCCACTGAAGCCCTCCCTGCCTGGGGAGAGCCACTGCAGGAGATCCCAGCCCAGCAAGGAAAGCAGCTCGGTGCTTCAAGAGCTGAAAGGAGAAATCCAACCTTCATGCTGCCTTCAAAGGAAAAAAGAAGAGAGCAAGCAGAAACCCCAAGCAGCCTGGCTGGCAGAGGTGCAGAGCAGCTCATGGCCCGGTGGCAAACAGTTCCCTTTCCCAAACAGGAGTTAAAATTCCAGGCGGGTTAGTCACCCATCACAAGCGCTCCTGAGCACGGAAACATCAATTCACCACAGCAAACTGAGGAGAAGGGGCCGTGTTTTTAAAGGCCTGTGTGTGTTTTGTGCTGCTCTGAAGTAACTGCAGTGCTAAAACAAACTGTGTTGGAGGGGTTGGGGTTTCAGGTGGTTGAATCATGTGGAGGTTCCACCTCACGTTGCCTGAGGGGTCTGTCTGAGGCCTCTTGCTGCAAACCGCCTGGAGCCCCAGGTGAAGTGAATTTAAATGCTCTTTGATGTCTTCCCAAGGTTTAGGATTAAAGAGACAGTTAGAAAAGTCTCCTCTCTGTCCTGCTGAAGAAGGTGAACAGCAAGTTTGGGTCTGAGGAGAGTTGCTCTGGGGTGGTGGCTTTGAGGCCCACAGGCTCCAGCACCGCCACAGGCCTCAGGGGCGTTTGCTGGAACACTTGGTGATGAAGGAGGGGTTGAAACATCCTTGGGCACCCAAAACCCTTGGCCAAGCAGGAGATGCAAGTCAGTGCATGTGTGTGTGCTGACAGGAGGGAGCAGCTGCTTTCAGTCTGTCCTTCCCCAGAGAATAAAACCCCCCACAGCACTGTGTTTGCACATGGCTGCACCGAGACCCAGCGAGGGTCACCCTCAGTGCCCCCAGGCTGCAGGCAGCAGGGGTCTGAGCAGGATTTATACACCCCTTTGATGCTGGGCTGATGTAAAATGCCTTTTCCCATGAGCTGCCGTGGGCCTCTTCCATGCCAGGGCAGTGCCAGCCCAGGTTGCTTTGATCCTCCTGGTGCAGGCTGCCCAGAGAGGCTGTGGCTGCCTCATCCCTGGCAGTGTCCAGGGGCAGGTTGGATGAGGTTTGGAGCAACCTGAGCTAGTGGAAGGTGTCCCTGCCCATGGCACGGGGTTGGACTGGATGAGCTGTAAGGTCTCTTCCAACCCAGACCGTTCTGGCATTCTACAATCCAAACGAACACACTACAGACAGAGCAACATCTGAGCTGAGACCACAGCAGTGCTCCTTCCAACAGCAAAACCAGAGTCAAAAGAGGAAAGGTGGCCCATGGTAATGAGGTGACACGATGATTTTAGAGAACAGTAGAGCTCCCTGCACCAGGCACAGGGTGCAAACTTCCATCAGACCAGGGAGAAGGGCAGCAGGAGAACCGCACAATTTTCCCTCAGGAGGTTCTTTGGTGGAGTCCACTGGTGTGGGCCCGGAGGCCAAAGATACAGGCTGCCAGGGAGGGTGTGGAGGCTCCTTCTGGGGAGGTTTCCAAACCCACCTGGACACGTTCCTGTGCCCCCTGAGGGAGGGGAACCTGCTTTAGCAGGGGCTGGGGTCTGCAGGGGGTGAGCTCTGCAGGGCCCCCTCTCACCCCCACCATTCTGGGATTCTGTGATCTGAGGGCCAGAGCCCCTCTGCTGTGAGGACAGGCTGAGAGAGTTGAGGGTGTTCAGCCTGGAGAAAAGAAGGCTCTGGGGAGACTTTATAATGTGGCCTTTTCAGTACTTCAAAGGGCTCGGAAGCAAGCTGGGGACAGATATTCAGCAGGGCCTGCAGCCATAGGACAAGGGCTGATGGCTTACACTGAAAAAGGGGAGATTCAGAGGAGATAGAAGGAAGAAATGCTTTATGCTGAGGGGGGTGAGGCCCTGGCACAGGCTGCCCAGAGGGGTGGTCCATGCCCCAACCCAAAGAGATTCCAGGCGAGGCTGGATGGGGTTCCGAGCAACCTGGGCTAAGTGGAAGACTAGGGTTGGACTAGATGGCCTTTAGAGGTCCCTTCCAACCTCAACCACTCTGTGATTCTGGCATTTCTGCTGCTGGTCAATGCTCACAGATGCAAGCACTGGGAGCCCAGAGGTGACCTCATTCATGTTTACAAATCCATAAAGGGTGGGTGTAAGGAGGATGGAGCCAGGCTGCTCTCAGCGATTGCCAGTGATAGGACAAAGGGCAACAGATACAAGCTGGAACACAAGAGGTGCCAAGGAAACACAAGGAAAAGCTTCTCCCCTGTTGAGGTGAGGGAGCACTGGCAGAGGCTGCCCAGATGGGCTGTGGAAGCTCCTTCTCTGGAGACATTCCAACCCAGCTGGACGAGTCCCTGTGTGACCTGTGTGGCAGGGGAGTTGCACTGGATGAGCTTTACCAGCTCCCTTCCAGCCCTTGAGATTCTGCGAAATCACTCCTAAGATCCTGGGCATTGCTGCAGGCTGTGGCTATGCCTCGTGGAAGACCACAAGTTGCTTTTTAAAGCCAGAAGCCAACAGGACATAAGATTCTTCACACACAGAGTCACGCAGCCAGGTCCTGCAGTTAAGCACAGGCTGGGTTTGAGGGAAGGGGGGGTGTGTGTGTGTGTGTGTGAGGGTAGCTAGCCCCAGCATCCACAAAGACAGCAAAACATCCAAGTAAATGGAAACAAATCTTTACTAAGTAACCTTTAATATCAGAAAAATAAAACTCTTATAATTCTCTTTACAGCAAATATATAATATCAGTGCTTTGGCCATCATAAGTTAAAGGCCCTTTTATCATAAAATATATGGTTTTTAAACTTTTACTCAAATTGAATTTATAATCCCTATGACCTCCCTACATATACATAACAAGAGGAAATAATAATAATAATAATAAGTGTAGTAAAATTAGCAAATACTAAACTAATGTGGACAGTTCATCCTCCTTTAGTTGGTGGTTGATAGAAAGGGTGCACGCGCCCGCCCCGGGCTCCTTGGCTTCTCGTTAGTTGGCTTCACGGGCGCGGCGGAAGGTACAAAAAGAAACCAACACATGCTTGGGTCGAACCTTTTGTTCATCACCTACAGGGGCTGCAGCTAGGGAAAAAACAAGAAACAACCCCCAAAAATCAAAAGCAAGTTCCAATACTGATGCGTTTTGAACTACTCCTAGAACAGTTTGTTTCCGCTGTCTCCTGGGCCTGAAGCCGCACGGCGCGCCCTCCAAGGCACCCGTAAAATGAAAACCGTTGTCTGTAAACTCTGTTGATACGAAATGTAACTCTTCAAGTGGAAATAAAAAATTAAATCTTCTGTATATTTATTTACCAGTTCCATACACATAGAGTTTATCTCTTTTTTTTTTTGTGGTTTTTTTTCCTGTTACTCTGAGGGGGGAAAAAAAAAGGAACAACAACAACAAAAAGCTTCATCTTGGGGAAAATAACACTCAAAAAACAAGGGAACTAGAAAAAAATCCACCACAACTCCACTTTGTGTCCCTGTTTTTGTTTGTTTGGCTTCTCTTTATGTGTTTCTTTGTGTGTGTGTGTGTGTTTCTGCAGTTCGTAACGTTACGCCAGCACAGATTTGGGAAGGTAGCTGAGGATGAAGATAAAAAAAAACCAAACAACAATAAAAAGCTAAAAACCATCCACAGGTTGAAATGTTAAGAAGCTCCAAAGACTTCTCTCTCTCTCTCTCTCTCTGGTTTGTTGTTTTTTTTTCCCCTTTCTCTTTCTGACTGGAAAGACAGTTTTGAAATGAAGTAAACTGATTGCAGGGCCACCGTCGCAGCTGCTGTTGTAATAAAAAGGGCACATATGAGACATCTCCCCTCCCCCTTTTTCTCCTTTTCCTTACTAAAAATATAATCTATCTTTATATATGTGCAATGCAAAGATGGGTCAAACGTTGAAACGCTTCACATTTTGAGCTAGATCCTCTGAAAAAAAAAAACCACCCCAACCCCAATAAAACCAACCCCAAAGCCCCAACAAACTCCGACTTCAGAACAGCTCTGGTTGGACTAACGAACGGAATGTCAGCGTCCTCACCCTGTGTCCAAGTGCAGGCATCCCACAGCCCTCACTCTGCATTGGGATGAAGACAGCTCAGCCATTTTCCACGTGGCATTGAGGAGTGGATAGGAAATACAGAAATCCTGATCCTTTCTGAACAAAGCCCTCCCCGAAACTGATCTGAACCTGCCAATGAGGTGTGTCCCCCCCCGCCTCACCCACCCAAGAAACAGAACCGGTTGCTCTTCTCTTTAAACATAACACAAAGGGGTTTGCAATGATGAAGAGTTAGGCCTATGTCGTTGCACGAAACTAACAAAAACAAAACCCAAAATGATTTCCCCAAACCTGTTTTTGTTTTTTTTCAAGACTGGCAGTGTAAAGAAGGCAGCATTGGAAGTGTTGTTTGATATAATGCCACAAGCCCTCCACGGCACACGAGTCACGTCCCTGTGCTCCGGCGATGAGGCTCGCTGCTGCCAGCACGCAGGAGTCCAAACGCTGAACAGAGATCCTTTTAGGAAGCAGGGAAAATTGGTTTCATCGGCTTGTTGTTGCTTTGCTTTCGGTGGTGCGGTTGATGGTGGCTTCCACTCGCTGTGCCGTAAGCCCATGGCAGATCCCCTGTGCCCAACACATCGTCTGCTTACACTGAACAGGACCGAGACCACTGAGGTTTAGTGTTACCATAGCAGCCTTTTGAGAAAGTAGAAATTCATTAACAACTTCAGCCTAATCCCAAGAAAGCCCAAACAGTCAGAACTCATCAGGAAGTTTACTACAAGGGTACCAAGACACCCATGCCTTTAAAGAGTTTGTTTTTTTTTAGGAAGTCCATATATAATAACACCTATCTGCTGTTGTTTTTAAGAGTGGATTTGGATTGCCTGAGTAACAGCTGTCTGGCAAACGGGGCACGACGGCGTTTCCTTGTCGCAGATCTTGTTGGCACACTCCATGCAGAAGAGGTTGTGGCCGCAGGGCACCAGGGCCGCGATGACCTCGCTCTCGAAGCAGATGACGCAGTCGTGTTTCCGCCTCGACTCGGGGGGGGAGCTGGAGGTGGAGCCCCCGTTGGAAGAGGAATAGCTGTTGGTACCGTTGGAGAAGGCAGGGATGTAGATGGGAAGGCCAGCGTGGTGGCCAGTGCCCGGTGGGTCGCTCCTCACTCTCCTGGCCAGAGGGTGATCCAGGCTGTCGGGGAAGGTGGGCGACAGGCGAGGAGTGGATGGTTGGCTGCCCCGGCGAGGGGCCTTGGCGACGCTAGTAGGATCGCTACCGAAGCTGGAGAGAGGGTTGACGGGTTCAAGAGGGGTCCAAATGGTCTGGGAAGGCTTGGGTAAGGAGTCGTACACGGGAGAGTCGACCCTGAGATCTTCCGTGCCCACCGCGGGCAGCGTCTCCCCAAACCAGAAGTTGCCTGTGCTGAACGGGCTCGTGGGGCTGAAGTCAGCCAACCTATTGCCGCCGAAGTAGGAATCCGTGGAGCCGCTTCCCAGGGAGCTGGAGCTGTCGTTCCTATAGTTAGAGATCATCCTATTGCGGGGAGGAGGGACAGGGTTGGAGGCAAGCCAGGCAGACCCCAGGGTGCCCCCCTCGAAGCTCACGTCCGTCCCATTGAAGTGGAAGTCGTTCTCCTCGTTCAGCTCCACGTAGTTGCCGGTCCTCATGGCGATGTGCATCTCGATCTCCTCGCGCGCGCGGTCCACGTTCTCGGGCATGCCCGTCACTTCGAAGACGGGCTCCTTGTCTCTGCTGGGTGTGACTATGTAGGTGTGGGTCTGCTGCTGAATCCTTTTGATGGTGGCTCCTTTGGGACCGACCACCAGCCCAACGACGCGGTAAGGCACCCGGACTTGGACCGTCGTCTGACCCGGCAGGTTGGGGGTACAGGGCAAACCTGCCACGGCAGGGCCGTTCTTGTTGCGCGACGCTCGGATCATGGAGAAGTGTTCAGCAGCGGAGAGGATTTCCCTTTTGGCCATGGCTACGTCCTCTTTTCGCCCGGTGACGACAAAGACGGGCTCTTCTCCACGAACTGGGGTCTTGATGTAAGTATTTGTCTTGGCCCTTAGCGCTTTGATTTTGCAACCTGTTTGAGAGAAACACACGCGAGTTTAGCGAGGCAGCCGAGGGCAGCAAGCCACAAGAAAGCCATCTATTTTAAGCCGTGTCACAGTCCCAAGAAGCTGTAGGGTGAAACCAGAAGCAGCTGGTTTTATCTCTGCAAGCCACATTAGAGAAGGCAGCAACAACTTCTACCTATTATTTCCAAACAGGCCTCTGACACAGCCACAAAAGCTATTTTAGCAATGCTTCTAGGGCTTGGGCTCAGCCCACCATCTCCTCCACTGCTATTAGAAAAAGCCATTTATGTTTATTCCCTGACAGACACTATCCCACGAATGCTGGTTGGGTTTATAGTTTTTCCCCCATCGACTGGGTGCCCTTCAGTTGCTCTGCAGAAGGAGTAAGGAAGGGCTGACACATAAACCCAATGCCTGCCCTTCTGCAGACGAGCGTGGCCTAAATGCAAAGCAAACATCTACCAGTAGGAGAAGGGTCTGTGTCACAGCCTGGGTAAGGTACTGGGAAAAGTTGTTGATTTACTGAAAAGTCTCCATTTGCTTCCTGTTATCAGTAAGTGTGGTTAAAACCTCACTCTTCCCCGTGGGATGAAGGAGCCACTCCTCGAACTGTCAAGCAGGAGCTGAAGCAATTTGTGGTGTGCAAACAAGGCTTGCTATGTAACATACTACGTGCCTACGTGGAATTTCTCTCCTTGACTGAGTAAATACAGTCTGAAAGAGAGACAAAAAGTTAATGGACCACCTGCCTGGGATTTCTGGGCACTAAATTACTACACTTGCTAGTGGCAGCAGTCCGTCTCCCAACACACTCAAGGCATCTGGAAGCCACCTTTTACCCCTCACAGGACCAGAAAGGCAGCCAGCGCAAAACCAAAAGCCACAAGCAGGTCTGTGACAACCTGCTGGACTGAGCCTTGACTGAGTTTAGCCTGTTTTGAAACACATTCAGAAGCATGTCCCACTAAATGTCGCCTTATAGCCACCCTCATTTTGAAACAACTGTAAGCAACATTTGCAGACCAAGGGCTTTAAGCATCATTTTACACGCCAAGTGAAATTTGTTCTTGTTCTCCTCATTAAGTCTCTCAAAACTGTCTGGGTAACAAGAAATAGTCTCTTGAAACATTCATCTGCACCCAAGGTACTGCCAGCAATGACAATTTTACAGTTTGAAAGCCAAAGATGCACTTTAATCAGGACTGTTTACTACTACAAAAAAACCCCAGACAATACATAGATGCTGGTTGGAACAGAGGGAAGGAAGAGCTGCTGCTTGCAGGGCCCCTGCACACAAGTGAGGACAAAGGGCTGAGCACAACAGCCCTTTGTTCCCAGGACACAGCTGGGGAGGAAGTTCATTATCTTCAACAGCTCTTCGGAGGGCTCTGGGAGGCCCTACCTCCAGCAGACAGCCTGAGGCACCCGCAGGTCTGCGAAGGAGGGGGATGCAGAGCCTGGAGCTGAGCAAGGGGAGAGAACAAGCCCCTAGCTCCCACTGCAGCCCACTGAGAGGGCACTAGTGCTCTACCAGGTGAATGAAAAAGAGAACACACGGGCATGAGATGCTCCACGGAAGCAGAGCCTGCATCCTTTGAAGCCGTGCCATTTCCCACTCGCTCGCTCACAGCAGCGGACAGCAGCACCTCGCTTTGGCAACTTGCCTTTGTTCTCTCCATCTCTTTGTTTGCATTTCTCCCTGTAAGCAAATCAATCTGTTCTGCTTCCCCTCTCCTTCAGTCACTCAGAAGAGACTGGTGGGCTCAAACCTTAAACCCACACGGATGCCTGAAACGGTGAGCTGAAGCTCTCACACCAGCCGAGTCCTCTGTTGTGGAACACTTTAAACACAAAGTCAGCCTCCTGATGCGAATCAGTCACTCTCCAATTCACACAGATTACTTTCATTGACTCCCTTCCACCCCAGTTTACATTATTGTTTCCTGGAAACTAGAGGCAGTGTTTAAAAGACAATACTAGGGGCATCTATGGTAAGATAACACACATAATTCTTTATTGGATGCCACAGTTCAGAGCCTGCTTAATTCTAGATTCCAAAGTGACTCACCAATTCTTACAGCTTACATTCTAGACAAGATTTTCCTGATGTTTTAGAAGCTGAAATCACATTAGAAGCCTGCACCTTCAAGCTCCACTCCCCGCTTCAGCTGCAAACTCCCAGATTGCTTTTCCAGAGCCACATTTCTAAACTGCTCCAGGGTGAAGAAAAAAAAACCCCCTTTCTGGCCTTCCATCCTCAGGCTGCAGAACAGCGCAGACTGAGGCAGCCTGAGCTTTTCTTTCAAGGCAAGAGCCACACACCTAGAAAGCAGAGGCCAAAGGCCCAGTATATAGGTGGGGGCTGGCTGTAAGAAGCTTTTCTGGGGTCACGGGCTCTCGGTCGCCAGTCTCGGGCAGTCGCTTAGGTCGGGCCCGGGTGGTGAGCAACTGCATCACTCACCAGTTTCCTTTGTAATATCCCCCTTGTCTTTGTTATAGTTGTTCCTCTTCAATTTTCCCTAGCAAATCGTTCTTATTTCAACTGAAGTGGGCTCTTTTATTTCCTTCTCCGATCCCCTCCGCATTCCTTTTTGCTCCGGACAGGCAAAACCACAACAATGAGTCAATCAATTCCCACTGGGTTTTGTCTGCAAGAGCACTGGAAAACCCCACATCAGGCAGTCACGTCAAAGCCCGAGGTCAGCAGCCCATCACACCACTGCAGCAGGATGATCTCTGTGTTTGCTCTTGCTCTGGTTTCACACCCTCCTCCATTAGTCACTGCTGAGGTGATGGGATGAGGCGCAGCTGATGGATCCCGTCCCCTCTCTGACAGCTCATGTGGCCACGATGACATGAGCGTGGCCAGCTATGAAGTCATGGGGCCAAAGGACGAATCAAAAAAAAAGTTCCCCCAATCTCCCAAGCTTAGACACAGAAAGACAGAGGAAAAACCAACCAAACACCACCACACTAAATCACTCACAAATCACTCAGATCACTGTACCCAAGGTTTTGAAGCAGAGAGATTAAAACAGTCTGAAGGAGGGCAGCTTCTCCCTGGAAATTCAGTTTAAACCTTCCAGATTAACTTTGGTATGATAATGGAATTCTATTCAATCCAAGTTACTGCACTTGGTGGAGCAGCATAAGCATTCCTGAGCAGCATACTCAGCCCCAGGTACCTACTGACATAGCTAAAGCAGAACCCTTTACTTTTGCTTTCATTTAGGCCAAGATGCAATACTGGCCTGCCCAGGCACCCGAGGAGCTGAGCCCGCACCCACCCCGCAGGCAGTGCTCATCTTGCCTGGACTGTGCTCTTCTCTTCTAGCCTCCTCCCTGGTTTTCCCCTTAGGAGGATTATTTGACTAAACATTTTAAACACACTACGTGCATTTTACTCCCCAAGAAGCTTCAGGGTAGCTCTGAAGGAATTGTTTACTGCATATGCTACTGATTTTAAATGATCAACTACTTTATTAAGAAAAAGGTGATAGGAAGGGAGGTGAGGTTTCTCCCCCTTTTGAGATGGGAGCTAAGCACAGTCCTCACTCAGTGGTGACAGCTGGCTCAGCCTTCACTCCAACTTTCACCTTTCATCATCCCCATCAGGACGAGGTACGCCAAACGCAGTCTCAGGCCACTTACTCCAGGAGGAAAATTCCCCAGTGAGCTGGCAGAGACAAGGATCACAGTAGAAATCCTGTGCACACCAGTCAAGAACCACCCAGAAGAGTATCCCTTGGATTCCTTTCTCCAGCCACAGTGGTAGTCCAGGAGAAACAAAGCCTTCCTCCCCGTTTCTTTCTTCTGCTGAACTCGCCTCTATGCCAAACACTGGGAACAGGACAAAGATTGATTTACAAATGAGGATCCCTTCGTTGAGGGGTCTCTTCCAAAGAGCTACACCAGGGGAAGGGAGCCCTTCATGCTTCTCAGAACCAATACCAGCAAAACACAGCCTCTCAAAGCAAGGGACACACATCTCTTTCCTCCTACAGCTCTTGCCAAGTGCCATGAAAGCAGCGTTCAGGCACACCGGGGAACCCAAACCTTCTTACCATCAGGCTTGTTGAACCTCGTCTCCCCAGTTACACGGGGCTTTGAGAAGAAGATTCTCTAAACAGATGCCTGGAAGTCAGGGTGAGCAAAAATTGCGTGAACAACCCCTGTGAACCACAATTAAATCACAGTATCAGCTTGTTTCCTCCCCTGTTCCTGATGAGTACTTAGCTATGGGAATGCAACCAGAGACCTCCTGCAGCTCTTCAGACACAAATCCTTTGGAAAGACTTCAGGACTGCCTGGGCTGTAAGAACAGCAAACAGGGTGAAGTTGCATTAGCACCAACTCATTTCTTGGGCAGGGCTGATGCAGCCCCCGCCAAATCTGGCATCTTTCAACTCAGTCCCAAGCCAAGCACCCCAGAGAATGGCCCCCACAGCTTGTTGGCACTTCTGAGAAAGGCAGCTGACAGGAACACGTTTTTCAGTAGCTTTACCCTTATCTGATGGAAGGCAATACTGAATACAGTCCTTAGCACTGGGCTCTGATTTTGTAATACACTGACACCAAGTAAGGAAGCAGCAACAGAATCATTAGTGAAATCAACCTGGAACCATGAGCTGCCAGTAGAGCCACTGCCAACTCCCTGCCAAGAAAGGGTCTGGATGTCCCTGCAGACTCACAGGATATGGCACAGCAACGCCAGCTAAGGCAAAGAGACTGCCCAGGGACTTGGTTTTCTATGAACCTGCAACTGTTGTGCATGGACACGGGTTTAAATGTAGAGTCTGTTAAGCTGGCACTGTCCTTATTTCATTGCCACAAGCTCTTCATTAGGAAGTGAGAGCTCCTGCAGCTGAGGTAAGGAGGGACTTGCAGAGACAAACACTGGGTGTACCGCAAGGCCAACGGCTGCTGGGCCTGCAGAGCACAACACTGCACACCTGATTAATCTACTCCATTAAAAATGACTGCTCTATGTACTTCTCAGAAGAGTTGCTTGTTCCCACTGGTGGTACAAGTTGCACCCTTTTGCTTAAGCACAGAGTGCTTCCTTCCAGCTGTGACATGGCTAAAAATAATCTGTCCAGTTTGTGGTTATACAGCAGAAAACTGATATATGGCCCATTTATTAAGCAGAGATGGAGCTTCCTTGGGACAGAAAATGAAATCCCATTCTAAGTTATTTAATGGTTAAACCTCCTCAAGCAGGCTGGCTACACAAGAAAATTAAGACCAGAAGGTATTTGGCACGTCACTGGGCTATTAAAGTCCTATAAAATACTGCCTGTTGTCTGGTCAGTCGACAGACTGACTCTGGTTCCTGTCATCCTTCACCCAAGATCAATTAATTCATCTCACACCTTGTTTTAATCCACAGACTGGAAAATTTCAACTCCTGACAATTTTTTTTACTCAATTGCCTGTTGAATCTGGGTAGCTGACTCAAGGCAGATGAAAAAAGTAGTTGCTCTGCACTTGCAAAACATGCTGCTCTGCACAAAAATCCACACCTAAGCTCTCAGGCAGCTATTTACCACCCCTCCAGCACCTTGATTTTAGGAATGAAGTCTTTAAAGGTGTTTTTTTAAACAATTAAAGAGATAGACTAAACTCGGATTATTTTTTTTCTTTGAATAACAAACATTCATCTGTTTTTAATGCAGCTTTCTCTAGAGCCAGAGCTAAGCAGAGACAACTCACCACAGAGCACAGCATCCATCCTGAGGACAGGACTAGACCAACCACCAACAGCTTTAACAGCATTCTATAGTACAGACAATAGCCTGGTCACTATTTGGGTTAATTAGTCGGTAAGATTTAGGACTCCCATGTGACCATCAGACATGTTACCTGCTGGTGAGCTAACAAATATGAACACACGAGGAAGACAGACACAGCTTGCAGCTGGGATTTGCTCAAGCTGACGGGGCAGGTCACTGGCAGGTTTGGAAAGAGAAGATGATGGGTCTCCAGAGGACAAGAGAGCAGGCTGCCTGGTTAAATGGGGACAGGAGCAAACACAGGTTTTAACTAACAGTTGTTTTTGTTCACATAAAGCAAAGCATCTCCTCCCTGGTGGCACTCGGTTCCTCGGAGGTGGCCACTTGAAACAAAAAGGTAGAGCTGCAACACTAATGTGTCTGGGCAAAGGCTTTTCCTGCAGGCTGCCCACGAACTGGGATGTGATCTCCTGTCCTTCAGCAGGGTCTGCTTTTAAAGATGACATTTTCCACAGTAGGGATGCCTCACAATGAGAGCCCAACAAGCAGAGCTGCTTCTCAGATTTACAATCCAAAATGTGATCCTGGTGTCACTACAACCCAAAGTGAGGGAACAAAGCTCTGTCTCTCTGCCCTGGAATGTGGTTGCATCCAGGGTTTCTGACAATGAGTGCACTCAGAAGTGCTGCACGCTGCTAATAACCATCTCTTGACTTCTGTGTCACTACAACAAGCAATGCTACAAGTAGGTACATTAGTGACTAGTGTAGAGGGGAATAATTCAACCGGCAGCCACCCTGATAGAAGTTATTCTAACAGATGACACACAGATCTTCCAAGAATAAAAAAATAGAGTGTTTTTTTTTACCCAAGACATTTTTTTCCCCTGCCTCCTGACCCCCTCATTAACTTACCACTGCAATCAGAGGCTTTTAGTTATGCTGCAGTTACTGCCACTGGAACGTTTCAACACGACCCACAGTATACACAGCGACTGAGACTGCTCCCGTCTCAATTCCATCATGCTTACCCATTTCTGAGGAGCAACTGACCACTTACTCAGCTTTTTATCTTTTTACATGTATGAATACTGAGACAAAACAGGAACTTTCCTACTTGTCAGCATCCAGTCCAAACTGCAGAAAGGCTTTTTAGACAAGATCCTTTCCAGACCAGAACTGAGTGTGCACCAGGTGCTGCTGCCACATGGGCTGGGGCTTGTGGAGGCACCAGAAAGGAGGATAACCTGGAGATATCAACAAAAAGCCAAAGAATCATGGTGAACTACTCTGCTGTGCCAGACTGCAGGGAACAGGACTCGGTTTGGACCTCCTGCTGTCAAGCTGGCAGGTGGGAAGAGGGGAAGATTTGAGTGTCTAGAGATGCTGGAGAAAGCTGCCCAAGGGAAGGCTCTCATAAGCTCTCAGGGGTGATTCCCTCTTCTGGAAAACAAAATCCCTGGTTTAGGAACTGTGTACACGCTCTTTACTAAAGGCTTCTTAGGTATGTATCAATTTATCAATGGGTTTATAGATCATCCCCAGTACAGAAGGAAGTAGCCAGCCTGCACACTGTTTCCTTCTGTATGTCAGGGTGGGACGCTCTATGAGATCAGCAATCTCTGAGGCAGAGGAATACGCCAGTTTCCAAGACAGATGGCAACTCAGTAAACAATTTACATGCAGAAAAAGGCCAGTGGGCAGCAACTTGTATTATTAATCACTTAAACTGCCGCAGCACCAGGAGTAAGTTGTCAGAGGCTGAGCAAAATCAAAAAGATACAGTAGTAGAAAAAGAGAGAGAGTACGGCGTACACGTGAAATAGCTTACAGGAAAAAGATTGATTTAATTAAGAACACTGATCTAGTAAGTGAAAGAGATCAGTGTGAGCAAGTGCTAGGAAACCTGACCTGCACGAGGAGGATATTAAAAGGGACCACCATTCAACATGCCACACAGCATGCCCAGATGGCCAAGAAAAGGAAGACTGAAAAAAATAAACCCACACCACCTTTCATCTACAGCAAATCTCATATTCAAAAATGCTGCTGGACCTCTGCTTTTACACCTAAAATTCCACAGTATATTGTGAAATGCAAAAATAACTAGGAGGTAAAAAGAAGTCTGTGTCTTTGTTCAAAGGAGCAGCAGAGAACTTGGTGCAGACTGTAGAATTACTGACTCACACCAGCCAAGGAAACAGAGGTCTCAGATGCTGGCAAGATCTCGTGAACTTAAAGGAATACCTGAAAGAGAGAGGAAAGGAAGACTTTCTTAAAAAGTAACTGAAATTTTAAACAAATGCTTCATTTAGAGCTTTTGAGCCTTTTTTCTTGTTGTTAAGTTTGCAACCCTGTCCTGGTTAAATGTCTTCCCTGCAATAGGGAACTGGCCCTGTGGGGTGGAGGTATCGCATAAAACCCAAATTTATGACTTTCCAGATATCCAACAACTCGTCTAGAACAAAGTTTCTCTTCCAGAAGTTCAGACCACAGTGTACTAGAAGAAAAGGCAACGGGGGGGCTAAGACAGGGTAATACGCAACATCTGCTGACTCCAGTAATCAGCTCGAAAGAAACAGTTTCACTGCTTTTTTTTCCTCGTGTCAGAGGTAGGTTAATGGCAGCGCAGGTTGGAGGCACATTCATCTGGGTTTCTTTTGTAAGTTTCTTTCCTTTACAACGAATATTAATGAACTTACAAAAAATACTCTCTCAGAACACAGCAATTTTACAAGAAAAGAAAAAGGACGGTAGGATTAGAAATCAGCGTTTTCCATCAAAGACTTAAAAAAAAAGGTCATTACAATTTGTTATTTTAATTGCAGCTTCATCCGAAAAGATCCTGTTTATGCAGGTATTCAGGTCTGGTATTTGTTTGTTAGTATCGACAGCGTTTCTGGCAGACTACACCACGAGAAACATCTCCTGAGCATATACTGTGTTTGGTGTGCATCCCACCCGACCAGGCAGACAAGGGCAGCTTTTATAACTGAGGGTTTGTGATCTCAGCTGGAGGGGGAACCTGCACCCTTATGCTACACTTTTGCGACTCGATTTCGGTCTTTGCATTAGCACAAGTGACCGGTGGCAGAACTGAGGTGATGTCTGTGACACGAGACCGGAGCAAAAGGCTGCACTGAAACTTCAGCAGCGATTTCGGACCGTGCCAAGCCACTACGGTATGCTCACGTGTTTCAGTTCCTGGAGTTCCAGGCTCTAAGAATGATGAGACTTCAACTTCTCAGAAAAAAAACCCACCAAACCCAGCATTTGTATTGGATTTCAGCAAATAGCTCAAGTTTTCTTTCAGTGTTTAGAACAAGCCATTTACCACAGCATTTAATAACCTGCTCGTTAAAGATGCCAAAAAAGTTAATCTGAAGCACGACTGCCTTGTCAGCTTTCACTTAAAATCAGTCAGCTGAACCTGTGGTCTTTGTTGTCTGTGGCAATCAACTGACAGGGATCGATGGGATGACTTCAGTCATGCAAATCAAACTTATTCTTTAGAGTGGGAATCTTAAGCATCCAGTTTTAAAAGCCAACAATATGCAATTCAGATCAGTTCACTGTGCTTATGCTGACTGCTCCTTACAGGTCAGCAGCTAATAATCGTCTGCAATTCAGTAACATCATCACACACGCTGACATAAAACCAGGCACGTAGTTGTTTTTGAAAGGACTGTGATTACCCTGCTACAGCACATCAGCTAGTGCAAGTATTTGCCTCAGGATTGTTTTAGCACTGTTTCCACTCGGAGTGATAGCTACTGTTTCCACTTGGCTGTTCAGCTGTGCTAGATAGTTATCAGCTACCAACTCATCAGAACTACTTTTTTAAGTTACAGGAGTATTTTGAGCAAAGTCCCCATTCAGGAACAAAGAGCAAAAAGGAGTCCAAGATCATGACATATGCATACCGATGTTATTTTAGTTGCAATGCTGTTTCATGCAAAGCAGATTTGTTATCGATTTAATCAGTGAAATGGGATGATATCATTCCTCCTGCTCTTACTCAACCGGGGTTTGGAGACTGCCCTGCCTGTTTCAAGTTCTGCAGCTATCATCCCAACTATTCTCACTGAACAGAGAGAAGCATCAGGCTCTACAGTTAAGTAGCTCCAACTCGGGTGATGTCTTGGTGAGGAAAAAACACCACCACTGTCAGCTTTAGCAAGGGTATAAACACTTGGAAAATCACGTTACTTGGATAGTCATAATGCTGGAATGTATTAGCAAATATATTCCAACAATCATCTGAAGACAGTTAATACACTGCAGGATGGAGCATCTCTACAGGACACACTTTTGCTGCTTCCCAGCATCTTTCAGGTTTCCTGTTCATGCCTTCAGGCACCACCACTCTTTTTGTATTATTCCCAAAGGATTCTAGTACTTAAACATGTGTCTCTCTTTTTTTAGTGTAAAGGTAGAAGGAGACACCAAATACTCCGCTCAAAACTTGTCAGCTCCTCAAGGCCTCGCAGACTAGGCAAAAGCACCAACTCCACATACAGGAAATGGTTTTAAGGTGATCCACAGCAGACTTTTCACGAGCCCTCCACATGACTTAAGAGATGAAAACAAACCCTCCAAACAGTGAGCTGGATCTCCAGAAGTATTTTTTAAGTCTGGATACGTGCTTATATAATTTTGAGTATACGCCCTATGCCAGCTTTTCTCAGGCAAATAAGGTCACCTCCTCAGCAAGGCAGCTTTCCTGCAGCCACCTCTCATGACCACTTTCCTCCAACTTTATTTACTTTCTTTAGAAAAGCCAACTTGATGCCGGACTTTTAGCTGCTGACAGCAAAGGAAGCCACTTCTCTGGTCGGCAGGATGACTCGCCAACTTACGGAAGGTTGGACTCAACAGCTAGTTCAAATTCATACAGGAAGCCTGTACAATGCCATGAATGGAATCTAGTTTTCCTGGCTCCCAGACACATGCCTTAACAAGAATAAAAGGATACAAATATATTTTCCTTTGCTGTTCACCTTTGAGATTCTTCCACTCCAAAGACTACAGAGAATTACATTACCCCTACCCCAGCCACTGCCTGTCAGCTTCATTTTTGGGGGGCCAAGGGCAGTAAGAAAAGGTTGAGAACATGTAAGATTTTTTAAAAACAGCAAAAAAAGAGCACAAAATCCCATGAATTTTCATAACTACTACAAGACTTTTTTGGTTGAAAAAGGAACGGCTACTATTCATGAAAAGAAAATCTTACTTAAGCCTTTTTCAGTGATGCAAAATGCTTCCAGCAGCAACACATTAAACTACTGTCACAGTAACCCAGCAGCCTCCACCAGGGCTTCACAAGAAAACCACCAACCACAGGGTACATTTCAGGCACCTCACGCCTTCTAGAGCTGCAACACCCCACACGTGAGCCCAGCTACCTGTGCAGGCTTGCCAAGCTCCGCAGCTGACGTGGGGACCCTCAAATACCGTGACTTGGAGTGTGGCTGAGGGAGTATCACACAACTGCCTGGACTGATGGATTTATTTCTGAAACTGGCACATAATTGAAAATAGAAAATTAAGAGCAAGCACCATAAGGTTTCTGCCTGTTTACAGCTCTCTTAGGAATCAGGGGCTCCTTCGGTCTGATAAACAGCATCTGGAAACTCTCTTCCTCCGTGGAAAAGATTAAATTTAGATAAATAGGGTGGAATTCTGCTTACCATTACTCTTTCAGTTAGGGAGTTAGGACTCAGAACAAACAAGCTTCCCAGACACAGCAGTGAGGCCTCCAGCAAAGCCTAGATCAAACTCAGCATTCCTAGTATTTCAGAGCTGACCTTTCAGCCTGTAGACATTTCAAGTTCCTTTTATGCCTCATGAAGACGGCAGAAGAAAGGACATAAACTTCATCTTTGTGAAAACCCATCAGAAGTAATATCCCAATTATAAAAGTATTACAGCACTGAGGAGCCTGGTGTAAAACTTCAGCTGAATTTACCACGGTAATGCAATCAGCTGGTTACGATGTGCGCCGGGAAGAGAATGTGCAGCATCTTCATATTCAGAGAGAGCAGAAGGAGCTGTGGCTCCTGCCAGCCTCGCTCGAGGCAGCCCAAGCTGTGCTACCGCAGAGGACGCTTTGCTGGGCTAGAGCACAGACACATGCCAAGCAGGTGGATGAGAGAGCAAGAAGAGCTTCTAACCCATGTGGAGCCAGCACAGCTCTGGGCCATAAAAGGTGACACAAGGACTAGTATTTCTAAGAAATTTGAAAAGCTTTTGGTGCAACAAATACAACTTATGTAAGGCAGTCTCTAAGCGCAAGTCTCCCTTGAATGAGAACTGTGAAGGACCTCCTTACCCAAAGCTTTCATGCAAGTATATCTGGCAATGTTTTTTTTAGCTCTCCCTCCACTCCTTCTGCTCCTTTCTCTTCTGTAGCCCTAATTATTTTTATGATAACTAAATCCTTCCTCACCAAGGCTAAATATTTTATCACAAGCCAAACAGCGTGATATCAGGTAAGAAATAAAAGCAGAGGCAGTAAATCAACTCTTCAGGAGCAAATGATCCTATTTTTAGGCCAACTGCATTATCTTGTTTTTAAGTGACTCAAAAGTACTGAAAAATATACTACAGAGAACAACCTGGACCTGGTGGAGAATGAACACAGCAGCCTAATCAGTCCTTGAAGCCCAATAGTTTGTACTTATCTTTTAGAGGACTGTAGCAATAACTGTTTTCAGTTCTGTTTTCCACCTCCCTCGCTCCCCGCCTGCCATCCCCAATGACACATGAGCAATGTCTTAAGACATTCAAAATGCTTATTTCTTGGGAAAGATATTTTCTGCTTGAAGACAACAGGCTTGCCTGCATCAGATGAAGCTACCTGCCAATTTCTGCAGCGTGGCCACTGGTTCTCCCTTGACACACCCAGCGAAGAGAAAAAAAAAACCCACCCTTGCAAGTGAAAAGCCTAAAATATAAACCTAGGAAGAGAAAACAAAAAGTTTGCCAAAACATGAGTGCTCAGTGGGCACCTCCTCAGTACCACACTGGTTTAGGCTGATTTTACCATTTATTTTATACTCAGTAAAAGAAGGAATAAAAAAAAAAAAAGAGAAAGAAACAAAAGCCACATTGATGTAGAGATCAGACAGCATAACCACTTGTTATCAGAGCTGATCAGCGAATGAGACATACCACCCCCAAACCGAGAGAGTAACACAAAAAGAGGAAGAGAGAGGCAACTTCATTGTCTGCATTTCCCCACCTACACTTGACACTGCTCAGCGCTCCTCTCAACGCATAAAAAGTGCTTTAAAAATCAGGTTTCACCACCAAAAAAGCTGGAACAAAATGTCATCTTTCTAACTCCTCCAAGCACTGCTCCCATGAGACCAGATGAAAGGCCAGCGATGAACGTGACATCACGGATACGACCTTATCCTAACAGCGTAATACCGACCCATGGAGTGTAGCAAGAGTGATCAACAGGAAGCCACAACCCCAGCAGAAAGACAAGGGCTTTCACACAGGAGAGGGCTGCATGTGGCTCCTTTCTCCATCTCGCCGGCTCCCGAGGTCCTACTTTGTCTCGGTAAGCGCCGTGGAAAGCTGCAGGAAGGGTGCGATCACACACCCTGCTCTGCAAGGCAAGTTAAAGCCCTTCACTTAAAGTCTTTGTAAAACACGGTCCAAAGTTCCTATGGGGAAACGCAGCTTCTCAGTGAAGCCCAAAGCCTGTGCCAACACCTACCTGAACCTCACTACCCGGCACACGGTGATTTACAGCCAAAAATTGACAATAACCGAAGGTCTGTACCAACCCAGCGCTTGGTCTGGGATGCTCAAGCCGGGCCGGCATGCCGCCGGCACCTTGTTCCCCGGGGGGAAGCCGCGCTTTACGTGAGGAGAGGCAGGTCCCGGGGGGGCGAGTGGTCGCTGCCGCCGGCACGCTCCGGGGCGTACGGGGACAGCCCCAACACCAGCCGCGGGGGGAAAGGCGGCGGGGCCCGGGCCAGCTCGCTCCACACCTCCACCTGCCCCCCCGGCCCCGGGAGCGTCCCGCTGCCCCGCTCCCCCACTCACCCTGACGGCCCACGATCTCGGCCACATGCTCGGAGCTGGGCACGGGCACGCACTCGGTGGTGTTGACGCTCTTGCGGCGGAGCAAGGCCGCCTGCTCGCCGTTGAGGCCCGTCGCCCCGCCGCCGCCGCCCAGGCCGCTGCTGTAGGCGTGGGACAGCATCGCCGCCATCATGCCCTGAGGATCGTCCGCCCCGCACAGCGCGCCCGCCGCCGCCTCCTGCGCATCGAAGGAGGACGAGAGCAGGACGGAGCCCAGCGCCGGCAGCAGCGGGAGCGGCTGAGAGGGCGAGGAGGACGAGGACAGCAGCAGCAGAGCGGCCGAGTCCTCCTCCTCCTCGTCCTGCCCCACCAGCAGCTCCTCCTCCTCCAGCTCCAGGTCTCCCTCGTCCCCCGCCGCCTCCTCCTCCTCCGCCCCGCCGGGCCCCAGCTCTCTGGCGGAGTCGGGCGGCGGCGTCAAGCCCGCCCGCCGCCGCCGGGCCGCTCCCGCCCGCCGCCGCCGGGCCGCCCCCGCCGCTCCGCCGCCGGCGGCGGACAGGCCGCGGTCACAGAGGCCGAGGCCGGCGAGGTGCTGCTGGAGCAGCAGCAGCGGCGGCGGGTGGGGAGGGAGGCGCGGCGGCTCGGCGGGCTCGGCGGTGGGGGAGGCGGCGGCGGCGCTGCCGCTCGGCATGGTGGGGGAGGCGCAGCGGGCCGGGCCGAGCCGGGCCGGGCCTAGAGGCGCGGAGCCACCATGCCGCGGCGGGCACCGAGCGTGGCAGGCGCGGGCTGGGCGCTGCGGCCGCGCTGCTCAGCGCGCCTTTTGTCCCATGACGCTCCCCTCGGCGGCGGCCGCGGGCGGCGGCGGCGGCGGCGGGAGGGGGAAGAGTGCGGGGGGCGGCGGGGTAGGAGGCGGCGCGGCCCCGCCCCCCGCGGCCGCCGCCGCTATTGGCCCCGCAGCCGGTTCCTGGGCGGGCCCGCGGAGGGCGGGAAGGCGGCTGCGCGCGGCCCTGACCCGCGCTCGGGCTCCTGAGGCGCCTCGGGCGCGGCGGCGGGGGGGGATCGCTCGGTGGGCATACACCCACCTGCTGAAAGCCCCCCGAAACACGCCGAAACTTCTGATGGACGCCCGCCTTCCCCTTACATCCTGTCCCGTGCTCCCCTGACGAGGTGAAGGGTTTTGTGAGGGACGTGGAGCGAGTTGAAGCTGAGCGGTGTGTGTGTCAGCCCCTTGGTGTGTGTGTCTTGCAGGCACAGGAGGAGGGTTTCAGGCAAAACATGGGGAAGCTTGACTGAGGGGGTGATCGTGAGGAGACACCTCTTGCTCCCCAGCTCAAGAGGGACGGGGAGCTGCTGGAGAGAGGCCAGCACAGGGCTACCAAGGTGATCAGGGGGCTAGAGCATCTCTGTGAGGAGGAAAGGCTGCGGGACCTGGGGCTGTTCAGCCTGGAGAAGGCTGAGAGGGGACCTTATCAATGCTGATAAATCCCTAAAGGGTGGGTGTCGGGAGGATGGGGCCAGTCTTTGTTGTGTGGTGGCCAGTGCCAGGACAAGGGGTGATTGGCACAGGCTGGAGCACAGGCAGTGTCACTGGCACAGGAGGAGAAACTCCTTTGGTGCTGAGGTGAGGGAGCCCTGGCCCAGGCTGCCCAGGGATGGTGTGGAGGCTCCTCCTTGGGAGGTTTCCAAACCCACCTGGACGTGTTTCTGTGCCCCCTGATCAAGGGGAACCTGCTTTAGGAGAGGGGTGGGCTGGATGAGCTCTGCAGGGCCCTTCCAGCCCCCACCATTCAGTGATTCTGTGAAATGAGAGAGGAGGTCATGGCTTTCAAGTGACGTACTGAGCTGGGAGTGATGACCGCTAGCTCCTGTGTTATAGGCCAGAGGAAGAGCCCCGGGAGGCACAGAAGGCAGAGGAGGACATGATCCTCCACAAGGCCAGACTACAAAATGATCTTCAGTGGCAGCCTTCAGGGCCAGTGAGAGTGGAACAGGGTTGTTACTGATACAGTCAAGGAAAGACCAGTGCAAGTAGTTGAAATACGAAGGTCAGGGCAAGAATTGGGGGTTATGTAGCTGCTCCTGGGAGACATTATTCTGAGAAAAGATTCTGGGGAAAAGTCCAAGTCTAGGCTGGAGTTGCCAGTGTCATTCCCAGTGCTGGCAAAGTGAGATGTTGGAGTAGGAGCATAGGCAGGCAGAGATGAAAAGTTCTGTATTCACCGTGTAGCTGTGAGCTGGCAGACAAGCGTGGGATGCAAGAGGGACAGCAGAAAGGCAGAGGTCTGCAGTAGAAAGATCAATCTGTGCACCGTTGGCAAGAGAAGGGGGCTGTTTTCCAAGGGAGGACCATGATTTACTGTGCCACAAGTGGGTAATGAGTCCAGGAGAAGAAGGATGCTTTTGGCCAGTGTGGCAAAGCCATTTTGACAAGAAATGAGATCTGAACCAGAGGAAGAGCTCTCCAGACAGCATCAGTTGGATTGTGGCATGTTGTTCCTAGCAGCCAGATTTCCATGTCATTGCAATCATGGGATGGGGGGGGAAGGAGGGATGCTAATTGGCATCTGTGTGGATGCCACTCACAGTGAGACCAAAGTCCAAATTGCTGTGGCAGCCGAGTCAGTGGGAGCTGACACTTATCCTCAGAGGCGCTGCTTCCAGGTCAGACCTGAGGAGAGCTCCTGGACTTTTTTGGAGATGCCCTCTCGGTCACTGTGCTAGGGGCACAGATGAGCAGGGATCTTCATTTCCCTATAGCTGCAATATCTTCTATACCTACCTCTGGAAAATAGTTGTTAAAACAAGGATTAGATCATTGCCTGCCGGAGCCCATCGTTGAGGCAAATGATGAAGGGAGTGGAGCATCTCCCTTGTGATGAAAGGCTGAGGGAGCTGGGGCTCTGTAGCTTGGAGGAGACTGAGGGGTGACCTCATTCATGGTTACAAATGCATAAAGGGTGGATGTCAGGAGAATGGAGCCAGGCTGTGCTCAGTGATGGCCAATGATAGGACAAGGGGCAACGGGGACAAGCTGCAACAGAAGAGGTTCCAAAGAAATACAAGGGAGAATTTCTTCCCTGCTGAGGTGAGGGAGCACTGGAAGGGGCTGCCCAGATGGGCTGTGGAGTCTCCCTCTCTGGAGACATTCAAACCCAGCTGGACGAGTTCCTGTGTGCCTTACTCCAGGTGGCCTTGCTCTGGCAGGGGGTTTACACTAGATGAGCTTTCAAGGTCCCTTCCAACCCTTAACATTCTGTAATTGTGTAAAATATGTTTTGAGGAACAAGGGCTGAAAACTTCATTCTTATCTCCTGTCAGAGGTCAGAGCCAAAAACCCATGATGCAGTGAGAGAGGCTTTAACTCTCCCGGCTCACATTTGCTCCGTGAGCCCACACAAAGGAAAGGCTTTCCAGACACCGCTGTTAGACTTCAGGTTGTATTTCAAAAGCATCACTAGTAACCAAAGCTCTTGATTATTTTGAAAAGTTTCTGTAGCCTTTTCCCTTTGTATATCTCTGTTTCCAAGTGTAAATTGCTGGAATAATAAATGCAGCTTTGTGGAACTGCCTGTAGTGTAACTGGCTTGAAAAACATCCATACATGAAAGTTGTTAATTAGGATAAGAAGGAGTTCTTCTGCCATGAGGGAGGCAGCAGTAAGGCTGAGAAAGAGAGAGCATAGAAAGACGGCTGCAGGGATGAATCCTGTTGATAAGGCTCACAAGGGCTTTTATGTTCTCGCTGCTTTTATTTTTTTTCCTCCCCTTTCTTGAAAAATCAGATGTAGAAAAAGGCTCAGTTGGACCTTTATACTGTGTGGAACATGCTGTGCAATGCCACCACTTCAGCTTTTCTTAGTAAATCCCACTCAAATTCAAATGCTTCCCTCTCCTATTTCACTGTAGGTTAAATTTGGTGTTCTGTAGCATTCATTTTTAAACCTAAAGTCAGGCTCTGTGGGAACTCTTACTTGTACTAAGGCACTTGTGGGGTTTGGGGATGCACCTAACCTCGGGTGACCTGCTGTCTGAGGGTGACCTCATGGCTGAAGCCTGGAACTCCTGTGCCACGTTAAATGCTCCAGTCCTCGGGTTTGCTGTAAATGATCTCAGATTTAATGAAAAGTAAAACAAAATTGGGAAGCAGAGCAGTAATGTGAAAGGAAATGTGGCCCTGCTCTGGCAGAGGGGTTGGACTGGATGATCTTTCGAGGTCCCTTCCAGCCCTTGAGATTCTGTGATTCTGA
This sequence comes from Colius striatus, assembly GCF_028858725.1. Classification (NCBI taxonomy): domain Eukaryota; kingdom Metazoa; phylum Chordata; class Aves; order Coliiformes; family Coliidae; genus Colius; species Colius striatus. Next base: position 86,015,648 of record NC_084790.1, read on the forward strand.
GGATGGTGAAACAAATATGGGTTTGGTTTTTTTCCTCTGAGTGGGAAGGGCAGGGGTTCCAGGTACAAGTGAGCCCAAGAACTCAGCAGTTCAGCTTGCCTTGAGCTGCAGATCTCAGAGCATCAAAGGAATGCCTTTTCCTCCAGCTCTGTGCATTAACAAGCACCTGCAGGGACCTTTTCTAGGGGGTTCAGGGGTTTCCACCTTGTATTTTCAAACACTCCCTGCAGGTGCTTGGAAGGTGGCCAACAGGGCCAAGGGACAAGCAGGGCAAGCCAGGACAATTTCCTTACAAGACTGGAAGGAAGAGAAACCAGAGTCTCCCTCCATGCATTGGGTTTTTTCCATGATATGCCTGACAGTGCTGATGTCTGTGTTGTCCAGACATGTTATAGTACATGGCTGCTCCCTTTGGCCTCTTCCCCCAGGTTTTCTTCCCGTGGGAAGGAAAACACTGTGAGGAGTGAGCCGGAAAAAAGAGGTAGTTGATGCATTCATATGTCTTGCTCTGAAATAACGTCATGAGGCACCTGGGGTGTTTGCCTATGCTGAGGAGCTGGAGGATGTTTCTGGGTGCCCTGTTTTGGTGGTAGCCAGAGGAGCCCATTCATTCCTTTCTATCTCCATCCTCCTCTGAATCCATTGATGTGCCCCCTCTGTATCAGGAAACTCTTTTTCTTTGTGTTGGAAAAGGTGAAAGTAGACTGTAACCACACATTATAGGTAGTATTTGTGGCTTTAGAGACTTTTTCTTAAGTGGAGTAAATGGCAGGTCACACTGTCTTCTACAGACAAACTCTGTTATTTGGTCAGAGCTTTAAAAGCCCTCTAAAACTGATAAATGAGAATTTAATTTGGCAGCACTTGCAAAAACATTGAGAAGAGGATTAAATACGAGACAGGGACTAAAGGGGAGCGGGAGAATTGTCAGCTTTTGATGACCTGAAATGAAGAATAATGTATCTCTGTAAGACATTTATGCATGAATTACTAGGTTACAGCCATGGTAACTGGGTAAAGGTCTGTCCTTAGAAGTGATGTCCTGAAAGCTCCTTCTTGTTTATGATGAGCTCTGTGAAAGTAGCCATGATTTCATGCAATTCTACCCATCACTTGGTTGGAAAACAAGTGAGAAGTACGTGGAGAATATGTGAAGACTGTTGTTTGGGCTGAACCTTGTTTGCACAGCAATGGGTGTTCTGCAGACCATTTCCTTGTTTTCCTTCCCTCCTCTGAGCTCTGTCCATCAAGTATTTTGGCTGAACCTCTGCACTAGTGTTTCCTAGAGCTTTTTGGGCTGGCTGAAGGCTTTGGGGTGGCTGTATTTCCAGTTCTCTAGAAAGGTCTCTGGCTATCGTGGTGACTGGTAGACAGCTTCTTTGTTGTGCTGTTTTCAGATTGCATGCCAGGTGTTAGAGCTGGGCTGTCAGGCTGTTACACAATGGTTTGCTTTCTGTTTAATAAATAGTTATTTTCTTCCTGTCCATCCTAAGTCACCAGGCAGAAGTGGAACCAAAGTACCCTTTGATCTCTCACTGCAACATTGCCTTCACCTACACTATTAAGACCCTTCCAATTTTTCAAGCATGAATCTAATTCCCATCTAGGAGCTTTTACTTAATTCTTGGATCTACATCCCTTGCTGCCAGCCCCTAAGTCAGGATGTTGCTTTCCAAATATGAAGGTTATCTTCAGTAACAGATGTTGTTTATCTCCTTGCTGAGGTATGTTATTTACTCTGCTAAGAATTGTGATGTTTTCAGCATTAACTGTGTATCTGCCTCCCTGAAACTGGTGCTCAGGGTGCCTGAAGGCTCATAGCCATGTGAAATAACTCCTGAGGGGAAAGAACTACCTTCAAATTCTATTACAGAAACCCTTGAGTTAGAAACCCTTGATGCCACTGGCTAAGAAGGGCAAGATGTCACTAGCAGGAGGAGGTGGCCAGAGGCTACAAACATTTCTGTGGTGTAGGGAGGGGAAGCTGACAACTGGGGGCTGCCAGGTATGCATCGAGCAGCCCAACACTCATTGAAGGCTACAAAGTTGGTGTCTCCTCTTTCTGTTCCTGACATTGCATGAAGAAGCAGGAGAAAAATGCAAGTCTTTCTTGGTGTGACTGTTGCACCCAGTAGCTGTAGCCCTGTAGGGGACTGCTGGGGGATTTTGCTGCAACAGAGGAGCAGGGGAGCCCAAATGATCATAAAATCCTTGAATGCTTTGGGTTGGAAAGAACTTTAAAGCTCATCTGATTCCACTCCCCTGCCGTGGGCAAAGACACCTTCCCCTAGTCCAGTTTGCTCCAAGCCCCATCCAGCCTGCCCTTGGACACTGCCAGAGACGAGATGATGCCTCCATGGAGCTGCTCTCCAGGGCATATTTTGGACTGGGGGATGAGTCTCTGCCCAGAGATGTGGGACCTAAAGGGGAAATGCATTTTAGGATTGCACAAGACTTATTGTGGAATGTTTAGCAGAAGAAAAAAAGGCAGGGTCAAGGTGTTTTGAGAGTCACAAGGGTGGGAAAGTAGGACAAAAAGGGCTGGTTGTGTGTAAGCAAATTGCTGGTTGGCACCTCTGTCTGTGCCCTGTCTGTGAGCAGTGTGGTCTGCCCCCTGCACTCATTAAAATCCATTTCTAATTATTTCGTGGGTGAGGAATTCTCTTCTGTGTGTACAGGGGTCTGAGTGACAGGAACACAGTGGGATCATTGGTCAGAGGAATAAGTGTGAGCCTAGCTGATGAGCATATACCTGTATCCTGTATCTATGTCTGTACTTCCCACTGTTGAGCCTTTATGCTGCTCAGCCAGAAAGGGGAACAGAGAGGGGAGTTGGTGCTGTTTTGTATTTGTGTGAGCTTTTGTGTCTGTTTGGATATGCCACATGGTGGTAGAGCAATGGGAGCCACCAGCACAACCAGCCCTTTTTTTTTCTTCATCAACCACCTGTGTGAGGGGACAGAGTGTACCCTCAGAACTGGGAGGACTGGCTGATTCCCCAGAAGACTGTGCTGCCATTCAGTGGGATCTTAATCTCTTGGCTTGAGAGTTGGGCAGAGAGGAACCTCCTGAGGTTCAACAAGGGCAAGTGCAGAGTCCTGCATCTGGGAAGGAAGAACCCCCTGCACCAGGACAGGCTGGGGGTCAAACTGCTGAAGAGCAGCTCTGTAGAGAGAGACCTGGGAGTCCTGATTGATAATAAGCTAAGCATGAGCCAGCAATGTGCCCTCATGGGCAAGAAGCCAATGGCAGCCTGGGGGCATCAAGAAGAGTGTGGGCAGCAGGTCGAGGGAGGTTCTTCTCCCCCTCAGCTCTGCCATATCTGCTGAGGCCTCATCTGGAGTCCTGTGTCCAGTTCTGGGCTTCTCAGCTCAAGAGGGACAGGGAACTGCTGCAGAGAGGCCCGTGCAGGGCCACCAAGATGATCAGGGGACTGGAGCATCTTCCTTATGAGGAAAGGCTGTGGGACCTGGGGCTGTTTAGTCTGGAGAAGAGGAGACTGAGGGGGGATCTTATTAACATTTATAAATATCTAAAGAGTGGGTGTCAGGAGGTTGGGACATCCCTTTTTTCTATAGTATCTAGAAACAGGACAAGGGGTGATGGGATGAAACTGGAACACAAACAGTTCCACTTAAACATAAGAAAAAACTATGTCACTGTTTCAGTGAGGGAGCCCTGGCCCAGGCTGCCCAGGGAGGGTGTGGAGGCTCCTTCCTTGGAGGGCTTCAAGACCCGCCTGGACACATTCCTGTGTGACTTGATCTAGGTGGGACCTGCTGGGGGTTGGACTGGATGATCTCTAAAGGTCCCTTCCAACCCCCGCCATTCTGTGATTCTATGATTCTGTGCTCTGAGCATCACTTCGCCTCCTGGCATCCCAGAAGAGCAGAGGAGCCAAGAACTCGTTTTGACTCAGCATTGGAGGAAATACAAAGGAGCACATCTGAAAATTCAGGAGCTGAATGGTGCTGCCGGATACCTACAGGCAAAGCAGAGGAGGAATGTGAGTTACTGACTTTTCCAGCATTTTTTTGTTGGCAGCAAAAGTTTGGGGGCTCTGTGAACTGTGCTGTGATGCCTGTGGGATGAAAAAACTATTCTTTTCAGAAGAGAGAAAGAATTTCAGGGAGGTCTTGCCTTCTCAAGAGATCTTGTGTGGAAATGAGGAGGGGAGAGAGGGCTTTGGAGCATTTGGGAAAGACTTTAAACTCAGCATGGCTCCTGCATTTTTGAGACCAAAGCTGCAGGTAGCAAGTACCTGAGAAAAAGCTAATGAGAGACCTGATTAAAAATACCCCAGTTGAAAGCCAGACCCACTTCCCTGGAGAAAGAAGTGTAATTCTGGCTGGCTGGTGGTGTAAACATGAAAACCATTTGGCCAAACACCTCTGTGTGGATCAAGTTATACATCCAGCAGCCAAACTGGTTTCCTACCAAGTGTAGACTGGGGTTATGCCTAAGAAGCAGATGGTTTCTTGTAGCAGTGAGCGAGCTGATATAGCTTCAGATTCTTCAGCTTGCAAGGTTTCCTTCTACAAGGCTGCAGCACCAGAACTGTGTTAAAAGAGCCAAGCAAGCAAAGAAAGAAGAAGGGAAGACATTGTGTGACGGTGGAGCCTGCAATTGATTTCAGTGGAAAATGAGGGATAAAATGTTTGTGTTGTGTGAATCAGCCAGCGCCATTTCATCTCGTCATCGCATTTAGCCCTGTTGAAACATTCTGCCTGGTTTTTGTGTGCCTGTGTTTCTGCAGCAGGCTGATTTTTCTCCTTTTTTTTACAAACATCAGGGGTTTTTTTTCCTTGAAAATCTGTTTATATACAAATTAATATATGTTGGTGAAGTGTGTGGATTGTTAAGCTTGATTATTCACCATAGGTGTGATTTCTGTCACCTGGGATTGCTTCCTTTCATATATGGGACAGCTAAAGGTTTTAAAGGCTTTCTTCAGGTATAGCAGGCAATAAGCATATTTGACTACTTGCAAATGCAGTATTTCTTTGGGAAAAAAAAGCTCTTTTCCAGAGAGATGTGTAAAAACACATGCATCCCTGCAAGTGCTCATAAAAAGCTGAATAAAAGAGATGATTTGAAGTGAACCGTTGCCCAGAAAAGAAAACAGCAGCCCTATGGTTAACTCTGGCAGGCTGCTCTCTGCAGGCTTTGATACCTCCTCTCTCTCTTTTTCTCACCCTTGGCATGATAGGAAAATCAGCAGGGTCTTTTTGCTGCTGGTCCTGGAGATGCACAGGCTGGGCGTTTGCCTGCTTGATTTTTGAGTGAAAGCAGCACAGTGACATCACTTATGTTAAGCCTGCCTGGACCTGGGAGGGGGGAGGACAGTAGGACAGGCAGATATCTTTTTCCATGACGTTTCAGCTAGCCTCTGAACAACTCTGGCTTTAAAATGAGTGTGTGTGTGTGTGTTAAAAAAACCCCAAACAAACAACCCAGCTTTTGATTTTTCAACCCAAATCTACCATGTTTTCTTGAAGCCGCTTTGCTGAGACTCTTCCTTGTAGCCTGTGCTGAGCCAAACCTCATTTTGGTAAAAAATATGGCTCAGATGGAGTTTTAGCTCAGCCCTGCGTGCTTGTATAGGGCTGAGCTTATTTTAAGTGCTTGATTAACAATGCTATTCCCACCCTCTGTGTAGCCTGAGCAGACTGATATAGCCCACCAGGAAGAATATTTTTCAGGTAGTCTAATTTATCCAGAGCTTTGTTTCAGTCTACATATGAAACATGTAGAAGGTGTCCTGATACAGAATATAGGGATGACTGTGTATTTAAGCACACACAGCACTGATGAAAGCACCTACTTTTGAGGCTTCATGAGGCTCTGAGAGAGCATCAGTGCCAACTGAAAAAGAGGAAATGTTTCCGCCTTCAGGCAGCTGAGCATCCAAGTGCAACTTCCTGCAGAGACATTGACCTAAAGTGGTTTCCTTTGCCATCCAAGTGATGTGGGGCAGTGGTGTCTTAACATCACCTGGTATGGAAACAGCGCTTACCTAATATATGGGATAGATTTTTGAGGTCAGAAGAGACTGTTAACGATCATCTGGCTTGACAGTTACTACGATCAATTGTGGTAATTTGGTCTCCAGCCAGCAGCCTGCGAGAGTCAGGGAGGACTTTACCCCCAGTTCACAATCAGTGGGTATTTGCTGGGTTTGTTTTATGATTGTCTTTTCCTGTTTTGTTTGGTCTTTTGTTTAGTTTTGTTTTCCTGGAGGCATCTGAGGTTGGTTGTGGCTAGAGATGGAGCCTGGTAAGATCCTGTAGTTGTATACTGAAGTCATTTACCCCGGTGTGGTGATGTCTTCTCCTGAAGATACTAATATGCTGGCAAAACAGGGAAGCCTTTGGTTATTGTTTCTGACCCCTCAGCTGCTGTGGTGACCCATGGACTGTGTCAGTCCCCTATAAGATATGGGATCAGAACAAAGTTCTTTCCCAAATCAGATGAGAAGGGATAGGGAAGGTTGGACTGGATGATTCTTAAAAATCCCTTCCAACCCAAACTATTCCATGATTCTATGATTTTTACTCTCTTCTGTAAGATCTGGTGTAGGGGGCTGGATTCAGTCCCCCACACATGGCTCATGCAGCAACGTCATTGCTCGTGCTGTGCTCATGCACTGCTGGCATTTCAGCCCATCTTCTTTACCCATAGCAGCCAAAGCTTCAGTTTCTGGAGAATAAAACTACTTCATTCTGGCAAGAATCAGTCACTGCAGTGTAACCAGGGAGGAACTGGGTAGGTTATGAGGAACAAGAGGTCGGGTTGGTTGATCTAGTTGGCTTCAGTGACCTGAAGGCTCACAAACAGCTGATACTATCTGGATTTTTTGACCTTTAGGTTTAATCTTGACCTTTGTGGAAACATAATTCTCATTGTCAGAGTAAAGCAGAGTGGTGCGGTGGCCTGCCAGCAGTGACCTGGGAGGGCAAGGAAAGGTCTGTACCACCTTGCTTCCCTGGGAGTGAGAGTTTGGCATGCAAACTGCAAATATAAATAACCAGATCAGCCGGGGATCAACAGTTCTGTCAGCAGTGTGCAGGGGCTGTGCCAGCTACAGGCTCTACATATGTAATTTTTATTATAATCCTTTCTCTTACACTGGTCCCATAATGATCTTGTTGCATAAGGAGAGAGTTTTAATGGGGTTATAAAAGGGAAGTATTTCTTCAAATCCATTGCCAATGGGAGGCTTTGTGGAGGATGGGCCACCTCGCTGCCTTCCTAAAGCCAAGGATTTATCCCCGTGTATCTGAAATAAAGACAGTGAACTCCTTCATCCCAGGTGAGTGAGGAGGCATTGCTGGAGACCTGGCCAGGAGCCTGGGCTCATGTCTATTTCGTGGCAGCGAAATAATGCCTTGTGCTTGACACTACAGCTGCTGTTTTACACCTCACTGGGTTTAATCCTATGAATAAACAGTATACTAATTGTTTCAGCTTTTGGGGCAGCAGGGTTTGCCACGCAGCCTAGTCATGCCAGGAATTTAAGTTTATGTAATGTGATTTTTTTTTTTTGCTGTGGATTGTGGGCATGGCCTCTGGCCAGCCAGGGTGTGAAACACCATTGGAGATGCCCTGTGCTGGGTGAGAACCTTCTCGATTCTTATGCCATCAGAGCATCTTCCCTGGCCAACAGGATCCCATCTCACCTTCATGCCAAGGGACCAGCCTTGCTGGATGCCACCTCACTGCAATGCTCGTGCTGGGAAGAATGCATGGAGCAGAAGCCAAAGCAGCTCTGGGCAAATAAAAGCTGTGTGAGCTGTGGTGCTGATAAAGGTGTGTCACAGGATAGAGGTGCCTAACGGTTGAACGTATCCTTCACATTCTTTTTGCTTCCCACTTGTGGTCCAGAAGCTGCCACGATGCTTCATGGACCTGACATGGATAAAGCTAAGGCACAGGGGAGGCTGGCTATCTACATAACAGAAGGAAATTAGGGAGTGATTTTATAGGTACAGCCCAGACACATCTGTTACTTCCCCTGCTCGGCTGTGTGCAGTGTGGTTTTAGTCCAGCCTGGGTAGGAACCAGCCCAGCACCCACCAGCCCGGGCGGGGATGGGAGCACCGTCTCTCAAACCGCCTCCCCTGTACTGCTGTCTCCCTTCCTGCAGGATAAACCCAAACATACTGTCTCCTTCGGTTTGCTTTTCAGCTCCCCTTCCCATCTGCTCCTCTCCTCCCCAGCTTCTCCCAACATCCCTCTGTGCCATATGGTCCTTCTCTCCCGCACAGCCTTGGAAGCACTGTCTGGTCCACCTCCCCTCTGGGCACCCTCAACCTTGCCAAGCCCCAGGATTTTTCTTGCAAAGCTTATGAAACATGATGTTTTTAGTGATGTCTCAACTCCTGTGATGATGACTGGATTGCAGCTGTTTTCTTTTATCTTCAAAAGCAGAGTTTCCAGACTCAGGGCTTGCATGCATGATATTTAGTGCCTTGGGAGTTTTTAGGCGGATCAGGTGGGATTTCTCCTTGATCTTTGAAACCCACTAAGCTCTCTGGCTGACTTTTTCCTCTCCATTTCAGGGATATTCTCCACTTGCTTCATTCCTTTCAACTTTCTGCTGACCACTTGGATCTGCACTCCAGTTTGGGGTGGATTTTCCTATTTTAATCTCCTCTGGTATTTAGCAGTGACCCTCAATAATCTAAACAGCAGCAGTGAAGAAGGACATTTCTGCAGTGAAGAAGGACATTTTTGTAAGCAGCTGGAGTAAACAGGAGGAGGTAATGCAGCCACCCAACTCTGCCAGCTGGTACTGGAGCTGGTCCATGCTGGTACTGGAGCCCCAGCCACAGAGATTTCCATGGAGGGTTTGATTTAAAGAATCACTGTGTTGATGAGTTGTTGATGCTTTTCTCTTAGTGAGCACATTTTCTTGTTGTGTTTTGGGACATTTCCTGTTGGTGCAGGACCAGCTCTAGTGCTGGCTAGAGAAACCCAGGCTGTGCCCATGGAAGCTGCAATGGTTAGAGAAGGAGATGGGCAAAGTCATGGCAGGTTGTCTTGTCTGCTGGGCAGTGCAGTCATGGCCAGATATTCAGGCTGACAGATCCAGACAAGTCCTTAACCCCAAAGTCAGGATTTTTGGCTTATCCTGCCAATTTAAAAGTGTACATGCATAGGTGCCAGGGAGTTAGGCTTTTTGAAGGCATTTGATCTGCTCTTGGATGTCTGATTAAAAGGGAAGCCATCGCATGCTGCTGCATCCCTGCAGAATAGCTGCCATCCCAAATCCCACCATCTGCCGGCTTTGTTTGTGGATGCAGCATCTTTTTTTTACAGTTACAGATGGCTGGAAAAGTTAAATCAGCTTGACAGAACTGTGGCATAGAGTTTCGCCTTCCCTCCCACTCGTGTGTGGCAGCACAGCCCGTTACGATCCGTCACCGATTTTAGTGGTGGCTGGGGTCAAGCTATATAGAAAGTCATGGTTTTGTAGCAAGCTTCAACATCCTTATTTTCCAACCAGCATCTGGAAAAAACCCCCACCCTGTCTGCTTGTCCATCTTCATCAGCAACAGCCCTAGGTTTGGAGATCTGGGCATTTTTATCCCTAATCTGTCTAGGCTGGAGTGTGCTGCTGAGCAGGCACAGTCCATTGCCTATTCAGCCAGTAACCAGAAGAAACCACTGTTGATCCAGGTCTTGTCCCACCTTTACTGTGGCCCATATTGAACTCAAAGGGAGGCTGAATGTCTTCTGAACAAAAAAAGACCCCAAATGCTTCTTCCTAAGAGCAAATACTACTCAACGGCTTTTATCTCTTATTCTCCATCACTATATTCTTTCATATAATTTCTGTATGACTCTATATTATTTCTATATTGCATACTGGTTTTATTCCAACTCCATGTGTAACAGTTCCAACTGTACTGCTTCAGCCCTGGTTTCATGTGTGGAATGGGAATGGGGATGTCTTTCTTGGCCTATTTTAATTCTCTAGGCAAAGTCCTTGCCTCTGAAAAATCATGCTCAGTCTTAGCTTTTGATTTCCAAGTGGTGGCTTAGGAAGTTTTGTATCATTGGCATCTGGTCCAGTAAAGGTGTTTACAGATAACCATATCTTTATCTCCAAGTAGATGATAATGCACAGAAACCTAAAATGAGAGTCAACACATGGATTTGTGCCTACTCATGAGTGTAAATACATTTACCTGCTAATGTGTGGGGAGTTTAAGAAGTTAGAACACAGCTAATCAAACACTCCACTGAATCAGGTGGCAAGGGGTTGATACTTGTCACCTTTATAACAAGGGGTTCATCCTGCCCTTAGAAATGGGATAAAAACGAGCTTAAAAAGAGTCCTTAAGGGTGTGTAGATAGAAGGGAGTGAAGTGGCTGTGGAATCTGTGATATACAGATACTACTGTCCAAATGAAACCCATTCAGGGACTTACTGCATCTGTTATTTCTATGTCTCCTCCCACTGCCCTCACCTTCAGCACTGGGAGCAGAGACATACTGGCATGGCAAAGGGAGGTGGCCATGAGCCTCTGGTCTCAGCAGTCATGGAACTGGTGCCCAAGGTGGCAGCTAGAGGACCCTGCCACCCATCCCTTAGCATTTATCTGGAGACAGCCACTTCCTCCTCTCCATGGTGTTCAGATTGTTTCCAAGTGCTGCCTTTCTATGTCATCTTTTATCCTGGCATGGATAAGTGGAAGGACAGATAGGAGATTAATGAGATTCCACTGTAAATAGAGGAAACTGCTCTTCAGGGCACAAATACAGACAGGGAAAGCTTACCAACTCTATTCAAGATGCTGTGAAGAAAGTACTGCCTTGCCTAGGCTAGTTGGAAGTCTTTGATAAATGGATCATTTTGAGACAAGTGCTTTTCATTAGTAAGTTCGGGAGACCTGTGTTGAGTGGCTCATTCCTGCTAAGGAGAGCTTATGTTGTGGTGCAGGAGTGAGTGAGGGTATTTGCATGCTCATACAGGATTTGTAGCTAAACCCTGAGAATTACACACTAATGGAGTGATGTACCTTTGAGATGTTGCTGGTATGTGCATAGTTGCTCAGTTTTTCCTAGGTTTCTGGTAGCAATGGTTTTGCAACAAAATCCCAGGAACTGGCTAAGGCTCCTCCCTCTGTGCTGTTGCATGAGGAGGTGTTGGCACGTCTCCTTGTTCACTTGTTATTTGGGTTGAGAGCTTGAAGCTCCCTGAGATACACTTTCCTGAGCTCTGAGAGAAATCAAGCACAATCTCAAATGGAGAAATTAGGAGAAATTAAAGGAATTTCTGAAACAAACTCCTTTTTGCATGGCACTGGAAGAAGGAGCACTTCTTAGCAGCCTCGTTTACGAAGTCACCTAAATCCTTGTTTATTTTTCCTCCTAAGAGTAGAAAACGTGTTCTTCCCTCATATTTATGAAGGTGCATAAACTTACACTGCCTTATGAATATGCAAACTAATCACACCGTCGTGGAGCAGTGATTTGTGGTGCTGGCTTCATACCAATAACTTCCCTTTTTAGTGAAGACATAGGTCTGGTGTTGCATTGCTCAGCAGGGATGTCAGGGGCTGGGCAACAGGAAGCCTCACTCAAAGTCCTTTTTGTTTTAGAAACAAGAGAAAAAGGATCAGGCCGTTTGACATACGTAGGAGATGATGGTTTCTGTGGGGAGATCACTCTGGTTTCTGCGATCCAAACTGGCCTGTTCATTCCTCACCTCCCCTCCTGACGCTGTTGCCAGGCACTGGCCGTGCTCAGCGTATGTTGGGCTTAGAAAACACGACAGTAATGGGAAATTACTTTGAGGAATCAAGTGGCAACTAGCGTGAACAAATGTCCCTGGGAAGGAACCACCAGGGAGATAAGGCTGGAGTGACTGTCTTCTCCAGGTAGCACATAGCTCTGAATAATTAGCCCACATCTCTGAAACTATTGCTGTGCCTTTGGTAGCTTTTTGAGATAGCTTGGTAGCTGCTTTAGCTTCGTGTAGAGGATGATGCCTGATGTGCTGGGTGAGATGTAAGGATTCTCTTTCCTGGGAGGATTGGTGCATAACCCACTGATCAGACTCTGTGATGTTTGGGTCAGACATCTCATTTTTAGGACATAGTTGTGACAACAGTGAGTTCTGAGATAGAGATCATATGCTTGGACACTGTCCTCCCTCCTCTCATCCAACAGAGCTTCCACCTGAGCAGCAGACAAAATGGCAGAGGTGGAATAGCCCTTAGCAGGACACACATTAGTCACGGAGTGGTAGAATCATTTCAGCTGGGAAAGACCTGCAAGACCCTTGGGGACATCAGTGTTTCAGTAAACTGTGAAACTTAATGACCAACACCTAGTAATTGTTACTGAGTGTCTTCCAGTCCTCACTGTGATATATTTCTTTATTGCTACCTGCAGCCTCCTCCTAAAGATTTGGCCAATGCTAATGTCATTGAGTTACGTGGGAAGTTACAGGAAGAGCACTGAAAAAAAACCCCAAACATCTCCCACCTATGGGAGTGACAGGTTTGGGGATTGTGGATGGAGGTTCAACAAGGACAAGGGCAGATGCCTGCATCTGGGAAAGAACAGCCTCATGCACCAGGCCAGGCTGGGGGTGACCTGCTGGAGAGCAGCTCTGCAGAGAAACACCTGGGAGTGCTGGCTGATAATAAACTGCCCATGAGCAGCAACGTGCCCTCGTGGGCAAGAAGCCAATGGCAGCCTGGGGGCATCAAGGCGAGTGTGGGCAGCAGGTCAAGGGAAGTTCTGCTCCCCCTCTTCTCTGCCCTGCTGAGGCCTCATCTGGAGTCCTGTGTCCAGTTCTGGGCTCCCCAGCTCCAGAGGGACAGGGAACTGCTGTAGAGAGGCCAGTGCAGGGCCAGCAAGATGATCAGGGCACTGGAGCATCTTCCTTAAGAGGAAGGGCTGCAGGACCTGGGGCTGTTTAGTCTGGAGAAGAGGAGACTGAGGGGACATCTCATTAATATTGACAAATATCTCACTGGTGGGTGTCAGGAGGTTGGGACATCCCTCTTTTCTCATGTATCTAGCAACAGGACAAGGAGTGATGGGATGAAGCTGCAACACAAAAAGTTCCATTTAAACATAGGGAAAAACTGTTTCAGTGTTTCAGTGAAGGAGCCCTGGCCCAGGCTGCCCAGGGAGGGTGTGGAGGCTCCTTCCTTGGAGGGCTTCAAAACCCACCTGGACATGCTCCTGTGTGACCTGATCTAGGTGACCCTGCTTCTGCAGGGGGGTTGGACTGGATGATCTCTAAAGGTCCCTTCCAACCCCTGCCATTCTATGATTCTATGATAATGATGAGGAGCAGGCTGGGCACAGCTGTTATAAAAGCTACTGTTTTAAAAGTGAAAAGCAAATCTCCATCTCCAGAAATGAACGATAACATTTTCCCTTTCTCTTTCCTCTCTGGCTGCTGATGTGGGACAGGGTACAGAACGTGCTCTTATCCACGCTGTACCCTGAGGATGGAGCTGCTGCTGAAATGCTCAATACACTCCCTACACAGTTTACACGCTAACGTGGCATTTTTATCTTTCACTTCAGCATTTTTCTAGTACATCTTTTCCATCTCTGTCTTCTTGACTGCACACCGTGGTGCCAGAATGGCCAGGAAAATAAATTCAGACTCTGGTAGTACAACACTTCCACCCAGGTGAAGCCAGGCTGCAGATCTAGCAATATAAATCTTACTTATTTGACTTATTAGGCTTTTACTTACTTGGAATTCTTTGACAGCAGTCAATAAAGTTGATCCCAAACAGAGACAGCTGGTATAAAAGTGTGGTTGACAAGCATAAATAAATAAAATTAATTGAAATAGAAAGACCTTCTGCTTCTTGATGGTGACAACTGAAGCACTTGTCTAAAAATGGATCGACTGCAAAGAAGCAGAAAAGAATTAAGAAGGGCTTTAATAAGATGGGGAGATCTCTTGGAGATTTATTTTTGATGGAAAAGTGAGTTTTCAGTCAGATTTTTTCACTGGCCACATTGATTTTCTATAAAAGAATTTTGTTTGGGTTGTTTGTTTGTTTTTTTCTGGAAAAATATGAATACCTCACATCCTGAAAACTGGAGTTTGGGTCTGTAATCTGGAATGTGGGAGGCTGTAGTCTGGAGACTCAGCTATGTTCCTACACCTTATCTCTCAGTCATGCTTCTTTTGCTGGCACAAGGAAATAACTGTTCCTTCCACCCTTCTTTCTGGGAATACAAATGTCTGATCAACAAGCCAGGCTTTGCCTCCTGAGACAGTTAGCTCTGCATATCTTTGCTGTGTGCGGAGGGGGAATAAAAAAGTTACAGCATAGCAGCTGCAGTGGGGAGTAAAGGATGGACTTAAAAGAAAACATAAATATCCTAAAACGAAGGCCACATGTATTCTATTCCTGACCTCTCTGCTGAATGTAACCTCAACCTGAATTTATTTGCTTTGGTCTGGGGTGAGTTAAAGCCTCCTTATTTGAGCACAGTATTTTTAGGTCCAAAGTACAGAATACCCATTTTGGGTAGTGGCCTTGCCCTCAATTTGTTTTATTTTCTGTCTCCGTTGTCCTGCTGCACTGTAATCATCTTGTGGCTTGTGTTCATGGTGTGCTTATATTTACTGTGCAACATGCAAATTGGTATCTTGTAAATTACCCAATGTCTTTCTGCAAGGAAAGCACTTGGTTGTCTCTGGAAAACAGTGAGGCAGTTAAAAACCTACCCCTACTTATTTGGTAAGCAAACGGAAGCACCTCCCGTATGAGTTTTGTGCTGCTTTAAGAAGTGGGCAAGGACCCTCTTGTGAGCAAAGTGATGTGCTGGGAGAAGAGCTGGAGTGGATTTGCCCTCCCCTTCTGCTTTTGCTAGTTGGCAGCATGATGGTGGCTGGGGAGAGCCGAGAGGGTGGTTGTCCGGTCACTGGGACCATGCCCAAGGGTTTTCACCTACCCCCGAGCTGCTGACCACTGCATGAGCTAACCCACATCCTCCCTTGTTGCAGGGACGACTCATCTCTGTTGCTGCAGCGCAGTCATCTCTGTACCAAGTAATTAATGCTTTGAATTCTGACAAGAGGATGGTAATCCCATCCTGGAGCAAAGCTACATGTCACAGCATGTCCTTGCATGCTCTCCAGCAGCTGGTTTTCCCCTTGGACATCAGGCTTGTCAGCAAAGCCTACAATGAAACTGCTGTAGGCTTCAGTCCTCAGGAAATTACAAACTGGGTGTGCTGGGAGAGATCAAAGGAGTTCCAGTCAGCCCTCCAGCACAGCCCTCGAGGCACACTCACAGCACCCAACTATAGGCAAAAAAGGCAGAGACTGGATTTAGCAGCAGGTCCACCCAGGCTGGTGGGTGCTGGGTTGTTGTTCCAGCCCAGGGAAGTGATAGCTGCTGCATCTACTCTCTCCAGGAGCCAGGACCACTCCTGCTTCCTACCTCCCTGATTTAGAAAGAGCTTGTGTTTCAAAAGCAACCTGTTGAGATGTAACCAGCTGTTCCTGGATGTACATTGTGTGTATGCATTTTCTCATTGCACATGACCAAATTGTTTTTACTAAGTGTGAATATATCAGCCTCCTACCTTGCATCCTTGGGAGCCATCAGTGTGACAACACGCAGTTAATGGTGGCCATTCCTCCTGCCATTCCCTGGGGAAACAGCCATTCCCACTGCAGGGCACAAATAGCAATGCATAGATATGCTCACTCCAAGTTTTCAAGTGATCCTGTTTCTGAACTTGCCCAGCAAAAAGGGAGGTGCAAGGTAGGTCCTCAACATGGAGACAGCCCCCTACCCTCCTGCAACCCTTCTCAAACATGCTAGTGCTCCAGCAGAGCACCCTTGGGTGTCTGAACCAGGCACCTTGGTGTTTTTGAGACTCCTCCTTGTCATAGTACGTAGGGACCCTTGGGCAGAGTCCAGCTACGGCATGTGTCAGGCCAGGATCATTGTTCTGGATGAAATCTCAGGAGATAAGTCCTGGGATTGTTTGGGAAAGCACCACTGCACCTCTGGAGCAGGATGTCAGGAGGCTGAGCCTGTGTTCCTCTGGCAGTGCTGGAGGAAGGGCACTCTGTCACATACCAGAGGCTTTGCTCCTGCTGCTGGCATGTTCCTGGGGCTGTTGTGCCCTCTGGGAAGTGTGATGGAGACGGGCTCCACAGTATATTCTGAGCTTTTTTTAGGTCATTTAGAGGCTAATGACCTACAGATGCTTTTGAGGAGCAGTTTTGCTCTTGGTGCTGTCCCTGGGAAGTGAGAGACGTTGGGAGCGAGGTCCTGTTTGGCCTGACAAAGGTGATGTGTTGTGGGAAGGAGTCCTTGGGTACCACAAAAAGGAGGCTCTGAGGCCCACCAAGCAGTTTGCACCAAGTCCTGAGCTGCTGCTGCATCTGACAGTGGCAGTGCTGACGTGCAGTATGGTGCAAGGTGACATACCCTGGCCGTGATACCTGCAGAGAGACAAGACCCACATGTGGCATTTGACAGCAGACGATTGCTGTTTTACCCCCTTACTCTGCTGGGAGCTTGAGCACTGGAGCTGATCACTCCAGGGCTGCACAAGACAGGCTGCTGGGAGCTTGTGAGCTTGAGAGATGAGGCGTCAGGCTTTACAGGATGCTCCCCAGCCCCCAGAATATGTCAGATTTCATTATTTTTTTTAAAATCTGCCTACTTGTTAGATAAACTTCTGTAAGAAACCTGCCAGGCTTTCTGGAAGAATTTCAATAAACCCAGTATGGTCTCATGTTGTGCTTTAACTACAGATACATTGGCAAGTGGGAAATAAATGTTTCCAAACCTTCCTTGTGGGCTCTACGCCAGTGACTCACCACGTCGCTTTCAGCCAGGATGAGCTTTGACCAGAAAGTCTCCCTGTGCCACTGCATGGGAATGATGGCTAAATGAACTACTTTATCAAACTAAAAATACAGTAAGAATGAAGTTTGCATAAGAGCAGAAAAGAATACAGCTGACTGTCTCAAAACCCTTTGATCAGTGCTGTGCCAGTGTTCTGGAAAAAGGTGAAGAAGGAAAATACAAACGTAACCTTCACCATTTATAACCAGGCATGTATTTATCCACAGCCCTTTGTACAAACATTTATTTATAATTATCTTGTTTGCTTGTGTTTTTTTTTACTGGATCAAGCTTCTCACATTTCAGGGAAATTTGTGCTGCCAGCCCTTGGCATCAGGACAGGTCGTGACAGGGATATCCTTATGTAATAGGGATCAGAGAATCACAGAATGGTAGGGGTTGGAAGGGAGCTTTAGAGATCATCCAGTCCAACCCCCTGCCCACCTAGATCAGGTCACACAGAAACATGCCCGTGTGGGCTTTGAAGCCCTCCAAGGAAGGAGCCCCCACACCCTCCCTGGGCAGCCTGGGCCAGGGCTGCCTCATCTCACACTGAAACAGTTTGTCCTTATATTTAAATGGAACATGTTGTGTTCCAGCTTCATCCCATCACCCCTTGTCCTGTTGCTAGCTACTATAGAAAAAAGTGCTGCCCCAACCTCCTGACACCCACCAGTGATATATTTGTCTCTTCAGTCTTCTCTTCTCCAGACTAAACAGCCCCAGGTCCCGCAGCCTTTCCTCATAAGGAAGATGCTCCAGTGCCCTGATCATCTTGATGGCCCTGCACTGGCCTCTCTGCAGCAGTTCCCTGTCCCTCTGGAGCTGGGGAGCCCAGAACTGGACACAGGACTCCAGATGAGGCCTCAGCAGGGCAGAGAAGAGGGGGAGCAGAACTTCCCTGGCCCTGCTGCCCACACTCACCTTGATGCCCCCAGGATGCCATTGGGTCCTTGCCCACACGGGCACATTGCTGGCTCATGGTCAGTTTATTATCAGCCAGCACTCCCAGGTCCCTCTCCTGGAGCTACTCTCCAGCAGGTCACCCCCAGCCTGGCCTGGTGCAGGGGGTTGTTCCTCCCCAGCTGCAGGACTCTGCCCTTGTCCTTGTTGAACCTCAGCAGGTTCCTCTCTGCCCAACTCAGCCTGCCCAGCTCTCACTGAATGGCATTACAGCTTCTGGTACATCAGCCAGTGCTCCCATTTGGTGCCATCAGGGAACTTGCTGAGGGTCCCTCTGTGCCCTCACCCAGGTGGTTGATGAAGATGTTGAACAAGACTGGCCCCAGAACCCATCCCTGTGGAACTCCACTGGCCACAGGCCTTCAACTCCACTCTGTGCCATTGATCAGCACCCTCTGGGCTCTGTCATTCAGCAGCTCTCCATCCACCTCACTGTTCACTCATCCAGCCACACTGCCTGAGCTTTCTGATGAGGATGTTATGGGAGACAGTGTCAAAAGCCTTGCTGAAGTCAAGGTAGATGACGTCTGCTGCTCTCCCCTCATCCAGCCAGCCAGTTATGCACTCATAGAAGGCATCAGGTCACATCACTGCAGGATGCACTTGAGATGACTCCTGGAGTTTATGTGACCTAAAAGTGAGCTTTTTATATTGGCTGATTACCTAGTGAAAAAGGCCTTTTATGATGTGGTGCTAATATGTGACAGCCTCCAAAGAATCATGATTTCTACCCATAACTGCATATGGGGAAAGCCAAGCGTACAGTGCTGATGAACATCTTTGGGAGCAGATAAATGTACTTCTAATTTGTTAGCATAATTACCACAGCTTTGTGTAGCACTCATCTGGTAATTCCTTTCTCAACAGATTATAAATCTTAAATAATTCTCATGGAAGATTAATTCCTCCCTCTTGTATTTGGACACCTCTCTGAAGCGTATTTGCAGAGCTCAGGTGGGTATCATTAGCGTCCCTGTGTGATTACTGTGGTCGTATTGTGATCTGTAAATGCCACTCTGGAGCAGCTCTGGCAAATCTGAGGATGAAACATCCATCTTCCTTTTGTAATTACATCCTCAGGACAGCAGTGAGGCTTCATCCTCCCCAAACAACCTGCTACCAATTAGCAGCTTTTAAGTTTTGGGTAGATGCCCTATCCTCTGCTTGAAAACAGAGCCCATCTCTTCACTCTTTCCAAGTTATGACTGTGAAAGAAAGGAACAGGGTAGAAGATTGTGACTGTGATGCCTTCACCTTCTTTAAAGCTGCTTTTACCTCTCCTACAGACAGTTGTGTGTAGGAACAATTCAATCTGTTAAGCTCAGCATGAGCTTTGGATCAAGAACTTCCCTGAAATCTGAAATCTCTAGGCCTGTTTTTCATGTTTCTTTTCCTTTCTTTCCTTTTGCTTATTCCCATTACCAAAGTTAATATGAAAACATTACATGCTCTGGCTTCTCTTACATCAATCAGTAGGAGAAACAACAAAGTCTCATTTCTGTGGTGGATCTAGCCTAAGCCTGGTTTAGGCTCTTCCAAAATGGAGGCTTAGAAGCCTGTGTCTGAACACCAGCCTTGTGAGGTCTTGGATCTGACCTTTTAGTGCTGGGACAACACTTGAACAGCAGTCCTAGGTCTTTTCCATAGGCCATGGTGGTCATCAGAAGATGTGCAACCTCCTGTGAGCAGGGAGTCACCCAGAGAGAGAGGACAAGCTCTCTGCTGAGCCACAGAGCACAGTTTGCTTTCAGAAATAGTTTGTAATTGGCTTTAATGGGTTTTCACAGGTATTTGCTTGGCTAGATGAGTGTATATAAATAAAATGGAAGTGTGAGACTGCAAAGGCATGTGTCACCATTACCCTTCCTGCTCATGTTCACAGTCCTTCTGCTCCCTTCCCCAGTTTTACCTGCTAGCTGGGGACCTACAGTTCAGCCTCCCATCCCAGACAACATTCAGATCATCTGAGGAGGCTGTTGGTTCATTTCCCTGGATGATAATTGATGACTTTATTCTAACTGATCTGACAATTCCCTGTTTTTATACAGCCCTTCCAAGACCTCAGAATACCAGTTTGCTCTTCAGCCCTTGGCTGCTGTTGGGTGTTAGCCCCAGACCTGCTCTGGCTTGCAGCAGATGACTCGTCTGACTGATCCCAGGGACTGGAACATCTTTCGTACAAGGAAAGGCTGTGGGAACTGGGGCTGTTTAGTCTGGAGAAGAGGAGACTGAGGGGAGATCTTATTGACATTTATGAATATCTAAATGATGGGTGTCAGGAGGTCAGGACATCCCTCTTTTCTCTTGTATCTAGCAACCTGGACACGCTCCTGTGTGACCTGATCTAGGTGGGAGCTGCTTCTGCAGGGGGGTTGGACTGGATGATCTCTAAAGGTCCCTTCCAGCCCCTACCATGATGTGATTCTATGATCTACAGTGGGATGAGAAAACCCCAAAACTCATTCCCTGCAGGTGCCTGTTTCTTTCTCACCAGCTATGGGAGCAAGTTGGGGATGCCTAGTTGGGGTGTAGATGCTGATATGGTAAGCAGGAATGGCCTCACTGCTCCTGCTGCTGTTGTGGTCAAGTCATCAAGCTGCGAGGGTGCTGGAGCTGAATTAATAAACCTGATACTTTTTCAAGGTGGGGTTTCATCAATCAAATCTGTTGCACTGCCTCTGGAGCCGCGTTTGCTGGTGGCACTCAGCTGGTGGACATGGCTTGTGGTGGGGTGACACTGGAGGTGATGGTGCTGCTGGCCCTACTCCAGACCATCACCCCAGGTGACTTAAAAATATGAAATCAAATTGGGAGGATACTCAGAGATACCCAGAGGAAGGGATGGTTGGTGATACTTCAAGAAGGAGTAAGTGATGTCAGTGGGGAGGGGGCTGCCCTCACTCCTGCTGACCCCACACTGGGGCTTAAATCAGCTGTGAAGCATCACTGTTCTCCTGAAAATTAATTGGGAAGGGTCTGTCTGGAAAAACTCCTTCCCTCATCCCTGGCTATTGAGCTGCTTGTTATTTGAGGGAACTGGAGGCAGGAAGGACTGTGTGCTATTTTGTGATTCCTCAGTAGATGAAGCTTTGGTGTAGGATTTGATTGTTTCAAGCTGTAACTGCAGTGTCAGCAACAGCGGCTTTTATTTTTAACAGTGTTACTGATTGCAGCCTTCCCTTTGAGGGCAAGCTGGCTCTGTCAGGCTGTTCCTCTGTCACACTGAGTAGATGCTTTGCTGTTTTAGAAATGGCTCTTTATTCTTTGTTGCTCTCCTTAAGGTTCAGAGGCTAACCTAGTGCCATGCTGGTACCCCTGGGATGAGAAGAAGAAGACTGTGTGTCTCATGCAAACCCTGCCCAGCTGTACATGACCATCATCACAGCTTTCACTCACCGAGTACATCCACCTGTGGTCTTTCTGCTGCCTACTCAAGTCGGTGGAGTAAAGGCTTTGGTTTGTATCTCAGACCAGCTGCTGGGTCAGCGCCTGCAATCAAGCCAGCTCCCCTACATCTCTGGCTCCATCCTTTTTCCTCCCTATCTTCAAAGGAAGTGTGAGGAAGGGGAGTTTGTCCCCCTGTATCAGTTACCCTAGATTAGACAGATTTAGCCAGAGTGAATGACACAACAGTGCTGAGAATCAGCCGTGGCACCTAAGATGATTTTCCCAACAACGTTGTCCTCACACAGGGCTGGTGACATGAACCCCAGCCTCTGCTGGCCAGCCACACTTGCATCAGGCCACCCCTCCTGAAAAGCAACAGAGTATAAGTGATTGTGGCACTTCTCATCTGGGTGGTGCTGGGGGACAGTCTCCCTGCATCCTCGTAGCCTGAGGATGCTGAGCTTGCTGCCATTCCGCGTGCAGGGTGCCACAGGTGGGCAAGTGTGTGCGTGGGCTTACAGCTGGATTTCTGAGTGAAGCTGGAGAGCTGCTTACACCAGTTCTCCAGCAGCATCATCCCCTGCTTTGTGTGGTTTAAACAATCTTGGTGCCAGTCTGTGGGAAATATCCTGGGAGGATGGCAAATGTCGGCAATTTCACAACCTGTTCCTCAAACCTTTTGCTTTTATTTTTTACCCCCTTTCTGAAACTTGTGGGTTTGCAAAGGAAGTATTTTCTGGGCTTTGAAATCCAGCATGAAATATTTAGGGTTTGATGTCTGCAGGCACAGGGTTGATGCTTACACTGTCATCTGGCAGCATCTGTATTGCAAGGTCATGCTCGTGGGACAACCAGAGCCTGTTGAAGCTCTTGCTTTATCCTTATCTGATGCTTCAAAAGAAGGAGAAAAGAGAATTTCTCCCAGACTAGATGGTACCTCTAAAATCAAGGTGTCATGTTGGGATATCCCTGCCTGTGGGACTCTGGTTCCCTGCTTAATGCCTGTTGCAGAGCTTCCCTTTGCATGGGAGGAGGACGTACCAGGGCCTTGCAGTCCCATGGGAGCTGCCTTGGTTTTACTCCATGAGCCCCATTTCCAAACACATAAACAACCCTCAGGGCAATGGCCCCACAATATTAATTATCCTTTTCTCCACTTCCCAACAGTAGATTTGGGGGTATGAAATGCTTCTTTCCTTTCCAGTTTTCGTTAAGGTGTCATTTCCAATGTTGGTACAAAAACTCCCGTGGAGTGCTAAAATGAAGCAGATAAATCACAGGGATGGAGACGAGAGCCACTCTCTGGCAGTTTCCTTGTCATCCCCTCACCACCTTCAGCAAATTTTTCCATTTGTTCACCACATTAATCCTACTAAATCTTTTTTTCCTATTAACAGGCAGCACAGTAATTCAAGCATGTACTAAGTGCTGGTAACAAATGTTAAACCTCACATCTAGGACAGGAAATATTAATTTTTCTAGTTGGAGGCAAGACAAAGGGAGTGAAGGAAAACAGAGGGATGGTGCTTGGTCGATGGCAGCTCCTGAGCCCTGGGAAGCAGATGGGATGCTTCATGGGGTGTGCACGTATACTTTAGACATATCTTTTACATTATTACTGTGTAGGTATGCATTTTTCGTTTAATTATGGAAATAGAGGGCTAGATTTGATTTCAAAGCAAACAACTATACCCATTACACCTTCCAAGGTGTTTTCCTTATTAGTTTAAAGCCCACAATGTGGAGCATCCTGACAGTAGCGATAGGACCCGTCTGGCAGAATGTGAAAGCCTGAGATTTTCAGTTGCGATTCACCTCATGCTGCAGAAAGCATTTAAAATGGATTCAATGAATCATGCCCTAAAAGCTCCTGTTTCTTGAATTGGGGGGGTGATTAGCTGTGATGTAGACATCTAAGCCATAGATCCCTCGAAACACGGTAGCTGAGTCCTGCTCCTCCTGATAGCAAAGTCTTTATCTTCTCCTGGGTCTTCACTGACCTTGCTCGAGCTTGAAGTAAGCAAACTGCTGGGAAGTGATGGTTCATTTGTGATAGCTGATTTATTTCACAGAATCTTAAGGGCTGGAAGGGACCTTGAAAGCTCATCCAATGCTCATCCAACCCCCCTGCCAGAGCAGGACCACCTAGAGTAAGTCACACAGGAACTCATCCAGCTGTGTTGGAATGTCTCCAGAGAAGGAGACTCCACAACCCACCTGGGCAGCCCCTTCCAGTGCTCCCTCACCTCAACAGGGAAGAAACTCTTCCTTGTATTTCTTTGGAACCTCTTCTGTTCCAGTTTCTGAGGTCTCTGCTCCACCAGCAAGCATTAATGTGACGTTGGAGGCTGCGTGGAGGAGGGTGCATCTGGATTTTGTGTCCTGCACCTGTAATAATGCATTCAACGGTGTGTCAAATGGCATTTTGGGGAGGTAAACAGGGCAATGTGAATGAAAGTCTTTTGAAGAAGGAACGGCTGGGTAGGAAATTGCCATTTGGCAACAGTCATCAGTGTTTCCCTGTTATAATAGAAACAGCCTCGAGTGAGTTTGGGGGTTACCCAGGGCTCTCCCCGGGATGGGCACTTGTCTCTGGCTTTTTAGGGGTGATATTGGTGATGCAGTAATGTGCTTAGCAAATTTGCAGGCCAGGGCTAGAGTCTGAAAGGATCTTGGTAAATTGGAGAAAGGATCTCAAAAATGATGTCTAACTGTTCAGTAAGGTAAGTGCAATGCATCAGAGATCCAGTATGAGATGGGACATAACCAGAGAGGGGAAGGCTTGGGGGTGTCATAGTCCCCTACAGCACCTTTGTACTGGAGATGGCTGTTGCCTTGGATTGCCAAAATAGGGATGTTGCCTACTGGGGACAATCCTGCTTGTCTTGGTGCTGGTGAAGTCCCAACTGATGTCCAGGGTGCTGGGCTGAGCAACCCTCCAGAGAGGGAAGTGAGGAGGACCAGAGAAATGGGATCTATCAGGGAGCATAGAATCATAGAAAGGTTTCAGCTGGCAGAGCCCTTTAAGCTCATGGAGTGCAGCCTCTGTCCCAGCCCTATCAAAAACCGTTTTTCTAGTTGGAGGCAAAAGAAAGGGAGTGAAGGAAAACGGAGGGATGTTGCTTGTTTAGTGGTGGAAGCCTGTTTCCCTCAGGGCAACACCCACCTGGCCTTGAAACCCCTCCAAGGCCAGTGACTCCAGCACCTCCCTGGGCAGCTGTGCCAATGCCTGACAGCCCTGGCAGCAAAGAAATTCCTTCTCAGATCCAGCCTGAACCTCCCCTGGTGCAGCTTGAGGCCGTTTCCTCTTGTGCTGTTGCTTGCCACTGGGGGGAACAGACCAACCCCACCTGGCTACAGCTGCCTTTCAGGTAGTTGTAGGGAGTGAGAAGGTCTCCCCTGAGCCTTCTTTTCTCCAGCCTCAACAGCCCCAGATCCCTCAGCCCTTCCTCACAGCAGACATGCTCCAAATGCTTTCCCAGCTTGGAGCTGCCTCTGGATCCTCCCCAGCACCTGCATGTCCTTGTAGAGAGGGGCCCAGAACTGGGCACAGTAGTGGAGGTGCAGCCTCCCCAAAGCCGAGTCCAGGGCAATGATCAGCTCCCTGCTCCTGCTGCCAACACTGTTCCTGCTGCAGGCCAGGCTGCCCTTGGCCTTCTTGCCCCCCTGGGCACGCTGCTGGCTCCTGTTGAGCCGCTGCCACCCAACACTGGCAGGTCCCTCTGTGCCTGGCAGCTTCCAGTCACTCCTCCCCAGGCCTGTAGTGCTGCTGGGGGTTGTTGTGGCCCAAGGGCAGGCCCTGGCCCTTGTCCTTATTGACACTCATGGCACTGGCCTTGGCTCAGCCATCCAGCCTGTCTAGATCTCTCTGTAGAGCCTCCTTACCCTCACGCAGATCCACACTTCCACCAAGCTTGGATCTTGCGTGGTGGGGGCTGTGTGTTCTGTGCAACTCTGGAGAAGGCTGAGGAGAGACGTGGTGGTTTTGCAATGCACCATGTGACAAAGGAAAGGAATATGTTGTTTTCTAGGTTTTTTGTGGTTGAGACCTCTGAGTAAAATGAGCAACAGTGCAGGATGGAGTTTCTAAGCTGCATTGTGAAATACTGCCTGGATAAAGGCTATCCCTGTGTGAGCTGGGCATGGTTTCAGGCATCCTTATGGCTCCGCTTTCCAATGGCTACATGCAGCTGAGCTCATCTGGGCATCCACAAAAGAAAGGTAAAATGCTAATGGGAAGAGCAGAGCTTGTTTCCTCCCACCCAGGAGCCAATGCTGAGGGGTTTGTTAAGTGTACTTAGCAAATTGCATTTTCTAGGCCTGCTGTTAACTAATCCCATCACAACCCTGCAAGGCAGTAGGTGAATAAGACTGATTATCCTCATTTTCAGATAACAGGATCAAAAGAGTTAACTGATTTCCTAAGGCATTTTGGTGGCTGAGTGGGGATTACAGCTCAGCTCCAGTCTCCCACTCTGTGCTCCTTTCCCTGCACCACAGCCTGTATCCATCACTTCTGTTTCCCCTTTCAGCTTTCCATGTTTACAACTGCAGGGTGGTTTTGAGGTTTTCCCCCCCATTTTGCTGTGTTTGGAGTGTTGATGAGATGTATTTTCTTTCTAATGAGAGCATTTTCCCCCTAGCATCAGCACAGCATCTCTGGCCCCGTGCTTGGCAACACACAGGCCTGGCTGAGCTTTTGACTGCTGTGTTTGTAGCGACTTGACAATTTATTCACCTACCACGGCAGAGCTGTTTTTTTGGGTGAGATGTATGACTTCAAAATGTGCTGGTCTGGCAAGCTGACACAATGAGTGCTCCGTGACCGGTGTGAAAGTCGTTACCCGCCACGCTGGGAGATTTCAATTAATGAAACAGATAATTACGGTCAAGGATAAGCCAGGAGGTCTGTGCAGATGGCTCAGGGCTGGAATCCCTGCAACTGTCCCTGAAGGTGAGCATCCAGCCTCTGCTTTGGGCTGCAGGGTCTGGCTTAGCACAGGCTTCCCAGTGGGAAAACCCCAAATGAACCTTTTGACTCAACATTGGCCTCCTTTTGGGCTGCTGGACTCGATGGAGTCTGTAATAAGCAAAACTGGATTCCCCAAATGCTTTCCATGCAATACCCTCTCTTTTATAAATCTATAAGTTATTTTCCAAGTATTTTCTTTTGTATACAGAAAAACTCACCTTCTGATGCCTGTAAGTGTCCCTTTGAGGACCTGTCACTTTGTCCAGGTAGCCAGCTGTAATAAGGGAATTTCTTTCTCCTGTTGTGTGCCTCATGGTTTCGCTTCTCCCTCTGGTTTTGCTTCCTCGTTGCTTTCAAAAACAAGAGCCAGGCCTTTGTCATCTTTGTTTCTCCTCCCTCTTGATGTGCTGAAGTTGGTGGTTTTTACATCCTCATTTGTGCTGTGTTGGGTTTCTCAGCTTTGGTAAGATGCTGATGGGGGAGAGCAGATGGGGGTCTCCGCCGCTGCCTTTTTATGTGTGTGTTTCGCTTTTGCTGTAATTGTGGATCTTTTGGCTCAGCAGCCCAGTCAAGGCTTTTTGTTTGATTGTTTGTTTTTTAAATTCTGTTTTGGTCAGTGGAAACATTCCATTCAACCCTAGGTGAAATCCTTCTTCCTTTTGCACTTTGTAGGCACCCCAAGTGCGTTTCTGCTTTGCACAGCTGAGCTTTGTAGAAACTTGAATTGAAATAAAGCACACCCATTTCAGAATCCCAAGTGTCATCTTCAGATAAAAGCTAAACATGACATTATTTTCTTAACTCTCCCCTCTCTCTCTCTCCACCACCCCCCACCTCAGCTGCCAGTCTCAGTTCAATTTGACTTAGGATTAAGCCTGGTTTTGGACA
The DNA here is from genome assembly GCF_028858725.1 of Colius striatus. Classification (NCBI taxonomy): domain Eukaryota; kingdom Metazoa; phylum Chordata; class Aves; order Coliiformes; family Coliidae; genus Colius; species Colius striatus. The sequence continues at coordinate 86,042,723 of NC_084790.1, forward strand.
TCCCCCAGCTGCGCTGTCGTACTGGGTGGTCTTCCAGCCAAAATAACCTATGAGTTCCTGCAGCCTCACTCACAGTATCTCCCTGTTACCTGTCTTTCTTATTATTATTGCTAAATTTCAGTGCTTTTACTTAAGAAGCACCCAGTGCCTGGAAAACTAAACTCTCAGCTGCTCTCCCTGAAGTGATAACCTGGTCTCCTTCCCAGAAGATACTGAGAGCACCAGGAGAAACCCAGAGTAGAAGGTCTCACTGCTGCTCCCGCTGAGTAAGGGAAGATGCTTCTCTGCTTTAGGAAGCAGGAGTGACTTGGGGGCGAAAGGTTCTCCTTCCGAAGAGACTGAGAAGCTTTCATAAAACCATGTCAAATGGTCTTTTGGAAACAGTTGTGATCCTGGCATTCTGGATTCATGTGTGCGATGTGCACGAAACAGCCGTTTCCTGCAGTAGTTCTGTTCCCGATCTGGTGGGAAACACCTTGCCTGCCCACACAGTCGTCACTTACACGAACAGAAACATTAAAGCCAGCGAAAACCAGGCGTGTGCTGCACTTCATCTCAGGCATCCGGGAGACTGGGTGCCGGTTTGTGGATTTTATCATTTTTTTCCTGCCGTTTCCCGGCTCTAAACGGCTGTTTTTTAAACCCCACAGAGTTTAGAGGCGAGCCGTTTGCTGTGCAGAGCCTGCGGGGAGGTTGCTCCCATGTGCAGTGTCTCTTGGGGCAGGTCCGGAGGCGGCGGCGGGGCGATGTCGGTCCCCAGCCCTCGGCACAGACTCCTCCGCATGCGCAAGCTGACGGCACGCTGGGCTCTCGGGGGATATAGCAGCACAGACACGATCGCAGCAGTGCTTTATGTTTCCTGGCGCTGCTTCTTTCCCTGGCACAGACGCCGGCTTTGTCCCCCGGCCCCTGCGCCGCCTCCGGCAGATCGACAATAGCCGGGCGGCCGCTGCGCGCTGCTTGTGATGCTCCTCACAGGCATCTGTTGCCTCGTGTCTCCCCATCTGCCGCTCGGATCTGCTCCTCCTTCCTGCGAGAGCCGCGGGGGCAAACGCTGCCCTTTGGTCTCTGGAGGGTTAGTCTGCTTCTGGAAGGGTTTTCACATGCAGTGGTGATTTCACATGGAGTGTGGATCGTAGAATCACAGAATGATTTGGGTTGGAAGAACCTTTAATGCTCATCTCATTCCAACCCCTTGCCATGGGCAGGGATACCTTCCACTAGCCCAGGCTGCTCAGACCCCTGTCCAACCTGGCTTTGTTCCAGGGATGGGGCAGCCACAGCTCCTCTGAACTATCTGTGTGTGTCGAGTGAAGGGTGGGAGCTTGGTGTTTGCCTGCCTGAGCCCCTCCCTGGGACTTGCACCGAGAACACTTTTGCAAAGCCAAGGGTTAGAGTTGGGTTTATGAGCCACAGTTTCAGAAGGTTAGAAAACAGGTGCTTTATGAAGGTGACAGATGGACCAGGCTGGAGATGGCTGCTGATAAACACCCTGGCTGCAGCAGCACCAGCGTATGACAGAATGGCAGCAACGCTGCTCCTGGGGGGTTCTCCCCTCAGAGCCAAAACCCACCACTCTTACCCAGAGGCTGGTGTCCCTGCTGAGTGGAGGAAGAGTACAGCCCGTCAACTGCCTTGTTTAAGCCTTCAGTCTCTTTCTCCCTCCCGTGTCTTTCTAAGTCAATGAGAAGAAGAAAACATTCAAAAGGCTGAACACTAACAAGCTCCATCTCCCTCTCCCTGGGGACTTTTATACCCCAAACTTCTCTGCTCCCCTCCCTGAGGTGATGTTTCATATGATTTGGGTGGAGAGCTGAGGAAAATAGTCATATGTGTTTGCATGTGCCTGTTTTTGCTCATTGCCATACTTAGGGGTGTTAAAGAGGTGTGACATTTAATATTAATTTCCCAGTAGGTGAAGCAATGATCTCACCCCTCCAGAGGCACCGTGCTCCTCCTGCTGATATCTCAAGGCCTCCACTGCCTACATCTGCACCAGAGACAGGCAGGGACTAGCAGGTTATGGCAATGCTCTGTGTCCTCTCTGGAAAGCAGTTTGCTGGGTGGATGAGTGTGTATCACCCAAGCAGAGAGCTGCTTTGGTTGTCTGTGCTTTTGGAATCGAGGCTGAGGCACTGCCACGTTTCTACAGTGCTCAGATACACTGAAAGCAAGGATGACTTCTGAATAGCTCCAGTGCTTGGGAGTACTTTGAGATTAACAATGTCATGCAGCTGAAGAAGTCATCTGTGGTGGTTTAGCCCTGTCTGGTTGCCAGGTGCCCACCAAGTCATAATGTCACTGCCCTTCCTCAACTGGACAGGGGAGAGGGAAATATAACGTGAGGTTTGTGAGTTGAGATAAGGACATGGAGATCGCTCAGCAGTCAGTGTCATGGGCAGAACAGACTCGATTTGGGGAGAAATGGTTTGATTTATTAATGAACCATCAGAACAGGAAGATGAGAAATAAAATCAAATCTTAAAACACCTCCCCCCACCCCTCCCTCTGCCCAGGAATCTCCTTCCTTCCCCCCAGCAGCGCAGGGGATGGGGGATTTCCCACGCAGTCACAGCCTCCTTCAGGCACCCACCCGCTGCGGCGTGGGCTCCTCCACGGGCTGCCCGTGGGTCTCTGCTCCTCATGGCCTCCATGGGCTGCAGGGGCACAGCTGCCTCACCATGGGCTGCAGCACAGGGCACAGGGGAATCTCTCTGCCAGGGCCTGAGCACCCTCCTCCCCTCCTTCTCCCCGACCTTGGTGTGTGTGGAGATGTTTTCCCAGTCTCACTCCCTGTCGCTGCTGCAGTTCAGCAGCTGCCCAGCAACTTCTTCCCCTTCTCCAAGATGTTATTCCCTGAGGCATTACCTCAGTCACTAATTAACTTGGCCATGATCAGCTATGAGTCCACCTTAGAACTGACTGGCATGAGCCTTGTCAGCTACAGGGGAAGCTTTGAAGAAACCAGCCCTGTACCCCCCACTACCAAAACCCAGACAAAACTGCTACAAGGCTGTAGTAACTGCCTAGAAATGCCCAGCCCTATGCATGGACAAGCTATCAACAGGTACTGAATGGTCTGGGCATTATTGCTGGACTTGGAGTTATCATTGACAATAACTCATTTAAAGCTTGCTGAGAGGGTTCCATGAGAGCACTGGTGTCAAGGGTAAGGCCTTATTCAGCTCTGAGACGTGCTTTCTCTGGGGAAGGGTCCCAAAGGCAGGCTGTAATTGCGTAGAACAACTGCATTGCTCTGTATAAATTTAATCCTGTTTTCTCTGCTAAAGCTACACCTACACACTAAAGTGCTTCTCATCAAGTATGCCAAAGATATCTATAATAATTAAGTAGTCTTCCCGTGTATTTTTATTTCAGGAAATGTACTTTCAAGAAGTTCATCTTGATAGAATCATAGAATCACAGAATAGTAGGGGTTGGAAGAAGCAGGACCCACCTAAATCAAGTCACACAGGAACATGTCCAGGCAGGTCATGAAGGAGCTCCAAGGAAGGAGCCTCCACACCCTCCCTGGGCAGCCTGGGCCAGGGCTCCCTCACTGAAACACTGACACAGTTTGTCTTTCTGTTTAAATGCAACTGTTTGTGTTGCAGCTTCAACCGCTTGTCCTGTTGATAGATACATGAGAAAAAAGTGCTGCCCAACCTCCTGACACCCACCAGTGAGGTATTTGTAACTATTAATGAGATCCCTCACCAATCTTGTCCAGACTAAACAGCCCCAGTTCCCGCAGCCTTTCCTCATAAGGAAGATACTCCAGTCCCCTGATCATCTTGCTGGCCCTGCACTGGCCTCTCTGCAGCAGTTCCCTGTTCCTCTGCAGCTGGGGAGCCCAGAACTGGACACAGGACTCCAGATGAGGCCTCAGCAGGGCAGAGCACAGGGGGAGCAGAACCTCCCTGGCCCTGCTGCCCACACTCTTCTTGATGCCCCCAGGCTGCCATTGGCTTCTTGCCCACGAGGGCATGTTGCTGCTCATGGTCAGTTTATTATCAGCCAGCACTGCCAGGTCTGTCTCTGCAGAGCTGCTCTCCAGCAGGTCACCCCCAGCCTGGCCTAGTGCAGGGGGTTGTTCCTCCTCAGGTGCAGGACTCTACACTTATCCTTGCTGAACCTCATGAGGTTCCTCTGTGCCCAGCTCTCAGCCTGCCCAGCTCTCACTGAATGGCAGCACAGCCTCTGGTGAATCAGCCAGTGCTCCCAGTTTGGTGCCAGCAGGGAACTTGCTGAGGGTCCCTCTGTCCCCTCACCCAGGTGGTTGATGAAGATGTTGGACAAGAGTGGCCCCAGAACCCATCCCTGTGGAACTCCACTGGCCACAGGCCTTCAACTCCACTCTGTGCCATTGATCAGCACCCTCTGAGCTCTGTCATTCAGCAGCTCTCCATCCACCTCACTGTTCACTCATCCAAGCCACACTGCCTGAGCTTTCTGATGATGTTATGGGAGACAGTGTCAAAAGCCTTGCTGAAGTCAAGGTAGATGACATCTGCTGCTCTCCCCTCATCCAGCCAGCCAGTTATGCACTCACAGAAGGCATCACGCTGGTCAAACAGGATTTCCCCTTGGTGAGTCCATTGTGACTCCCCCGATAATCATCTTTTCCTTCATATGTTTAGTGACAGCATTCAGTGACAACGTTCATTTCATGACAACATTCATTATGATGCTGCTAAAACTTGCCTGTAAAGCATCAAGTGTATGATATTCTGAACAATATGTCCTTAGGGATAAAAAGCCCCGTTGCCATTCAAGAGGGTCAATGTCCAGCATGAGACCATATTAATGAATGGAGGATCAGATATGAAAAGAGGCTAAAGGGTTTTTTGAGCTGTAGAGCTTGGAGGCTGGTTTTCCTGAGGGAGTGGGCTCACTGCTTGCAGCTGCACACAAGGGATTTCCATGTTATTATTTCATTTTCTCCCCGATGATGATGGAAAAAACAGGAACATCCAAGCAGCTGTTACAGGGCAATTACTCATCTGATAAAGCCACTGGTGAGGAATGCTTTCTTAAACTCAGGGACGTCTGCTACAGGCAGGTTCACCCTCCCCAAGTGTGTAAGCTGGGAAAGGGAAGAAGAAACGCTAGGTGAAAGTTTCATTTTCACTTGGTATTTTTAGTACAGACTTTTGTGGTCATGAATCCCTGCCAGTGGGTGCAAATGTGTTGAGGCCTTCTAATTCAGAGGTTTTTTTCTCCCTTGAGTTCAAGGGAGGAGGGGAGTTTTTAGCCTCAGCTTTGAGATCAGCGGGTGGATGCAGTGTCTCTGCTTTGGGGGCAGCCAGCTCAGCCCCACCATGCAGGTGGCCATTGTACAGGGAGCCATCTAATGGTCCACCAAATGATGATAGGTATTGCAAGCCTGGTCTGGCATCAACCTGTACCATGTATGACAAGACAGACTCCCTCAGGTCTCCAAGAAAGCAAGCTGTATGCCAGGGAACTCCGTGTTAACCAAATGTTATTACCCATCTGACTCCTCTTCCCCTTTCCAGCTTTTGTTTAGAGCATTGTGGCTGGTGGATTGCACATCAGCATCACAGAACACTGTCTTGTAGCCCGAAAATGAAAGTTAAAAGTGAAAATACATGTGGCCACCATCGACAACAGCAAACAAGCTGTTGCTTCTTTTGTTTCCAAAGTGCTTCTTACTGGCTTCATCCTCTATCTGTGTTTGTCTCTCTCTTTCTTGGAAAGGAACTTGCACAATATCAGACTTCACATCACAGGCACAGAGAAGGAGTTTCTGGTGGGGAAAGAATTGCAAAGACCATTTGCAGGGACGAGCTTTTCCTTGTCTAGACTGGCTGAAAGAGCCCTGCAAAGGGTTGTTTAAGGCTCTCTCTACCCAAGGTGGGAAAACTGCTCATGTCTTGGAAGGGGAAAATATCCAAGAGGTGCTGAGGTCTTTAAAAATCATGAGTCCAAAGTGGATGGTCAAAGAGATAGGAGGGAGAAGATACTTCAGCCTTATTCAGAGTTAATGATTCTCTTTTAACTTTACTCCCCCCTTGCCTAAAAAAAATTAGGATGTTTCTGGACCAAAGTGAAAATATCTGTGGTGCAGCAAGTCCTCGTCTCCAGCTGTGTGACACTTTTCATTTCAACTGTACACAGAAACACTCGTTTTAGGGTAAAATTCAGCGAAAAAGATAAACTAACCCCTTATTCCTTTTTACTGCAGTCAAGGAAAGGGGTTAGGCATCTTTCTTAGCTGGTGAGAGCATTGACACAGGTAAGATATGTACAGTATATATGTATATATATATATAGAAAGAGAGAGCTTCATTCATGTATCAGCTTGAGCATGGCCACAGGTGAAGAGCTGGGCTCGTGCTACCACCACATTTGGGCTATGTGGCCTTAATTGTCTTTCATTAACACAGCCTGATACCTCTTTTACCCTGGCTCAGCAGAGCTCAGTGCTGCTCAGAGTAACCCTAAATACACCTGACAAATCTGCTTGCCTACATTTCCCCTGAAAATCCGATGTGTCCCGTTTAAAGGGAAAGCTTTCCTTGATGCTCCTGCCTGCCACGCTGCCGGGAGGTTGCTCGGCGTGCAAAGGAGAAGGTAAAAACATCGCGGTGTGCTGTGTTCTGCCTGTAGCTGCAAGTCTCGGTGGGAGCTCGAGTCTCGGGCTCCCCCGTGTGGGACGGGTTTTTCCCTTTAGGATAAACGCTGCCGGTGTGTTGCACAGACAGGCAGACAAATAATCCCTTAGCGGACTGGAGGCACAGTATTTGTCAATAGCTACTTGCTTCTGGACAGACCCTGCGGCTCCCTCGACTGCTCGGAGCCTCAGTGCTGTTGCAGTAATGTCTATTTGCAAACTGGTGAGGGATGTGTTTAATTCAGTTAATTAACACAAGTGGCAATTCAGCCCACAGCTCCAGCACAGGTGCCTGCATGGCTGGCTTTGCCCTCAAGCCACCTCTTGAAAGGCTTGTCCCAATTTGGGTGCCTGTGACTCTGACACAGGGGAAATAGAATCATAGAATCACATGATGGTAGGGGTTGGAAGGGACCTTTAGAGATCATCCAGTCCAACCCCCCTGCAGAAGCAGGGTCACCCAGATCAGGTCACACAGGAACGTGTCCAGGTGGGTCTTGAAGCCCTCCAAGGAAGGAGCCTCCACACCCTCCCTGGGCAGCCTGGGCCAGGGCTCCCCCACTGAAACACTGACACAGTTTGTGCTTGTGTTTAAATGGAACTGTTTGTGTTGCAGCTTCATCCCATCACCCCTTGTCCTGACACTAGATACAAGAGAAAAAAGGGAAGCCCCAACCTCCTGACACCCACCATTTAGATATTTGTCAGTATGAATAAGATCCCCCCCCAGACTCCTCTTCTCCAGACTAAACAGCCCCAGGTCCTGCAGCCTTTCCTCATAAGGAAGATGCTCCAGTCCCCTGATCATCTTGGTGGCCCTGCACTGGCCTCTCTCCAGCAGTTCCCTGTCCCTCTTAAGCTGGGGAGCCCAGAACTGGACACAGGACTCCAGATGAGGGGGAGAAGAACCTCCCTGGCCCTGCTGCCCACACTCTTCTTGATGCCCCAGGATGCCATTGGCTTCTTGGCCTCGAGGGCACGTTGATGCTCATGGTTAGTCTATTATCACCCAGCACTCCCAGGTCTTTCTCCTGGAGCTGCTCTCCAGTAGGTCATCCCCAGCCTGTGCTGGTGCATGAGGTTGTTCCTCCCCAGGTGCAGGGCTCTGCATTTGTCTTTGTAAACAGAATATTGTCTTTCAATCTGTAAAAATTTCCACCTTTTAAAGAAACAAAGGCATAGGGAAAGGAATTTCAGAGTGCCCTGATTTTATTAAATGCATTTGATAGTGCAACTGTGTCGCAAGATAGAGTAAATACTTCACAGTAAATAACCAAGTCAGTTAATTTGGCTTCATTCCTCTTGCCTCACCATCTTTCTAAACAGCTAGTTATAATTATTGGCCTATATACCCGACATTTTAAGCACCAAATAACTTCAATGATAAAACCGTCACCATATTTTGCGTCTGTTTTATAGCTAATTTATGTTATGGGCACTTAAGACACCTAAATTAACAGCAGTGGACACTCGTGTCACACGATATCACATCTTGTTTCTGAATGGGTTCACCTGAGGTTTGGGGTCAGCTCTCCACAGCAAGCAGTTTTGGATCCTAGTCTGCAAATGTGATTCTCAGTGACTTTGACAATTGTCTCCTAAAATTACCTGTTGTTGTAAATGTGATCAACACAAAGCCCACTTCCTAAAAAATACTCATAGAAAGCAAATAAAAATGGGATGAAAATGTGTCTGAAGCAACTTCTGTAGGATCTTCTGAGCTTTATTGGTGCTTCCCCCAAGTGTAAAAGACCTAAGACGGCCCCATCTCACACATCTTTTTCTGTGGACCCACGGCTCTTCCTTGACAGCCTCAGTCTCCAGGTTTGCATCGAGAGATGAGAGAGCAAAAAGGTATCCCTTGGGACATGCTCTGCAAGTCACCATCAAACATTCATTGTGAGTCATCTTAAAATGGAGATCTGTGCTGATCCATGCAGCTGGTAGGGCTGGATCCACCCTGTTCTCCTCTGCCTGGTCTCCCCCCTGAAACCGACATTTCTTGGAGCAAATATACATCAATTGTAAATGAACAAGTATAAATCGATTCCCAAGAACTAGATCTCTCCAAAATAGCTGATGTCCCTCTTTCTCCCATGGTTGTGGGTTTCACCATGCTATCCAGGACAGCCCAGGAAAACCTTGGTGAACTTCCTTCAACTAGTACAGCTTTTCAAGCTCTCTCATAACAACTTCAGTAATCAAAGAAAGGCCATTGTGTAGAATCATAGAATCACAGAATCACAGAATGGTAGGGGTTGGAAGAGACCTTTATAGATCATCCAGTCCAACCCCCTTGCAGAAGCAGGTCCCACCTAGATCAGGTCGCACAGGAACGTGTCCAGGTGGGTCTTGAAGCCCTCCAAGGAAGGAGCCTCCACACCCTCCCTGGGCAGCCTGGGCCAGGGCTCCCTCACTCTCATGGTGAAATAGTTTTTTCTTATGTTTAAGTGGAACTGTTTGTGTTCCAGCTTCATCCCATCACCCCTTGTCCTGTTGCTAGATACTATAGAAAAGAGGGATGTCCCAACCTCCTGACACCCACCCTTTAGATATTTATAAATGTTAATAAGATCACCCCTCAGTCTCCTCCAGACTAAACAGCCCCAGGTCCCACAGCCTTTCCTCACAAGGAAGATGTTCTATACCCTTGATCATCTTGGTGGCCCTGCACTGGCCTCTCTCCAGCAGTTCCCTGTCCCTCTGGAGCTGAGGAGCCCAGAACTGGACACAGGACTCCAGATGAGGCCTCAGCAGATATGGCAGAGGGGGAGAAGAACCTCCCTTGACCTGCTGCCCACACTCTTCTTGATGCATCCCAGGAGGCCATTGGCCTTCTTGGCCACAAGGGCACATTACTGGCTCATATTTGGTTTATTATCAACCAGCACTCCCAGGTCTGTCTCCTGGAGCTGCTCTCCAGCAGGTCCATCCCCAGCCTGTCCTGGTGCAGGGGGTTGTTCCTTCCCAGGTGCAGGACTCTGCACTTGTCCTGTTGAACCTCATGAAGTTCCTCTCTGCACAGCTCTCAGGCAGGTCAAGATCTCACTGAATGGCAGCACAGCCTCTGGTGCATCAGCCAGTGCTCCCAGTTTGATGCCAGCAGGGAACATGCTGAGGGTCCCTCTGTCCCCTCATCCAGGTGGTTGATGAAGAGATTGAACAAGACTGGCCCCAGAACCCATCCCTGTGGAACTCCACTGGCCACAGGCTTCCAACTTGATTCGGTACACATTCAGCATTCAAAATCAGTGGAAAAAGAATAATCAAGAGCCATATCCCAGGGCAACTCGACCGTTTTTGTGGGTTTTGGTGGTTTTTTTCTGGTTTGGGTCACCTTTTTTGATTTTCTCTTTGAGTCACTTCTCACTTCTTAGGACTCAGTTAAGAGTCTGCTGTGATCTGCCTCTTCTCTATAGTTTTGTCTCCTGGGGTTTAGGGATACTGGGGAATATCTGATAAATAGCAAGTGAAACACAACTCAACAAAAGATTGATGGCCATGATGTCCTGGGCACTGTATCCATGTGCTGTGGGTCCCCAGGGGAGAGAGCAGCTGGGGTGGCTGTGGACAGCGTGGAGATGAGCCTGACATGCAGCAGAGCTTTGGCTTTGATTGTGGCTCCTGCTGTCTGAGGACTTGCCAAGCTCCTGGTCTCACCCCAGACCTGCCATTGTTCCTCTGTTGTCCCACCTCAAGTCCCTTAATTAGGGAGTGTGCAGATTATTTACATTCTGAAAGGAAAAGTGGGAAACCTGCACCCTCCCTTTTGGGGCAGCAGAAAGGCAGCTTGGCTTTTAATGATGTTCTTTATTAAACTCCTTCAGCCATGATGGAGGTAAGAGTGAAGCAATAGAGGAAAGGCAGAGGGTTAAAATCGCTTAGCTGGTGTGAAGTGAGCTGTGAGGAACAAGTCCCAACAGGCCCCCAGATCAGTAATTCTTTCTTCAGACTTAATCTTCCACCTCAGTTTACAATTAAGCACATAATCCTTCTTGCTTTAATATTCTGGTTCACTCTGTGGCTTCTCTTTGTTCCAGCAAAGCAGCAAAAAGAAAAGCTAAGACTGGACCTTGTGAGTCCCTTACCTCTCCTGAGAGATGGGGACTTCCACTCTGGTGTCACAGTGGGAGCTGGGGATGGGATTCAATAGGTCCAAATACAGGACTTTACTTCTCTGACCCTGTATGACGATCTAGCTGAATAAATGAATCCCAGCAATTTTGGGTAAGACATCATTTTGGAGAACACTGAGTAAAATGGGACTTGACTTTATCTGCAGATGTGAGAATTATGGTCCTCCTGGGAGCTATAAATGCCTTTGAAATGGGTAGAATCAAGCAGGAGAGTGTTGGAAACCAGACACTACCAGTCTGTGATCCAAAAGGGAGCCGGCTATTTATGGGTGAGCAGTAAGACATGTCCCACCAAGAGCCCCCAGAGTCACCATGTGTCGTGGTTTGGCTCAGCCAGCACAGCAGCACCACGACAGCCTCTTGCTCGCTGCCCCCATTCACCCCCACCCTCGTTAGCATGGCAGAGGCCCCAGTGAAATGGGAGTAAAAAGATCACCAAGGTTGTTGTGGATGGAGACAAGGGCAGGGAGGGCTGGCTGCCAGTTACAGTCCTGGGCAAAACTGACTCCAGTGCTCAACTGAGAGGGGACAGTAGGAGAGTTTATTCTACAAGAAACAGAATGGAATGAAAGCAATAAGGGAGCAGGATGATGAAAAAATTACACCCAGCACTTTAAGATCTCCCTCCCCATCCCTCCTTTCTTCCCAGGCCCAGCTCACTGCTCCCCAGATCTCTCCCTCCTCTCCCCTCAGCGGCTCAGGGGGGCAGGGAGTGGGGGATGTGGTCAGTCTCTCACAGATGGGCTCTGCTGCTTCTCTCTGCTCAGATGAGGATGACTCCTGGCATCCTTCCCCTGCTCCAACACGGGGTTCCTGCCCCGGGACACCGTCCTGAACCAACTTCTCTGGTGTGGGTTGTTCCCAGCAGCTGCAGCTTCTGCCCACACAGGGTCCCTCACACGGGACACAGTCCTTGGTGAATGTCTCTGGTGTAGATTCTTCACCACAGCTGCAGTTTGTGCAGTTGCAGGGTCCCTCTCTCGGGACAAGGCCTCTTCTGGGCATCAGTTTAATGAGCTGCTTTGTCCTGGGTTCCTCCCCACAGTTACAGCTGTGGACATTGGGTCCCTCTTTCAGGACACGGCCTCCTCTGGCCACAGTGATACAGGGTCTCTCCTTCGGGACACGGCCTGCTCCAGCCATAGCTTTAATGAAGAAAATCACTGCCCCTGGCTCCCACAGGACACGGCCTCCTCCTGCCATAGTCACTGTCCCTGGTTCGGGGCCTTTAATGAAGTGAATCGCTGCCCCTGGTCTGGGGTCAGCTTTAGCAAAATGAGTCTCTGCCCCTGATGTGGGCTCATTATCAAAATGAGTCTCTAACGCTGATGTGGGGTCTTTATAGAAATGCAAACAGATCTCAGCTTCACCAGTTCTCTCCACAGAATGCAGGGGAGTCTCTGCTCCAGCACACCTCCTCCTCTCTTTCCTCACTGACCTTGGAGTCCACATGGTTGTTTCTCTCACTGTTCCCACTCCTTGCACCACCAGAAGAAAAAGAAGGGGCAGAAGCAGGAAAGAAGATGGAGGAAGAACCCTCCTCTTCTGGTTTCTTCTTAAAAAGTGATCGTGGAGGTGTCTAATTGTCTCAGCCCCAGCAACGGGTCTGGCTCAGAGCTGGGGAGAGTTGTGAGCGACTTCTTACAGGAGCCACCTTTACAGCCTCTTCCCCCTTACCAGCAAAGGCTGTCATGTCAAACCACGACACCATGTCAGGTTTAGGGGGAGCATTTGCTGTCTGTGAAGTCACGTTGCTGCTGCAGTGACGATGGCACTGAAGCTGTGAGCTCGTTTTGCTCTTCAAAAGAGCAAAGTGAAGTTGGAGGCAGACCTTCAGCTACATCAACTGGCCTGCACCTGCATGTGCATTTGATATATGTTACATTCACGCCATAGTGCCTGCACCTTCAGTCAACAGATTTATGTAAGTGTTTTACAGCCAACATGGACAGAAGTTTAGAGAACTACACATTTTTTTTAATCGTCTGTAAAGTCATTATACAAAGCTATCACCTAAAATACGAGCACCATGGAAAGAAACTTGATGCCTCTAAAGCTGCCTTTGTAAAAGCTTTATTGGGTTTTAATTCGTAGCACGGGCTATAAATCGTGCAAGCTGCAGCGCTCGTGCCACGTCCCTGACGTGGCAAACATTGGGCTGCCCTTGAACCAATGACACTGACAAAGATGCTCTGTTTAACAAAGCAACTAACTCCACGTGGAGGTCTCCTTCAAACACTCTATTATGGTTGTATTAAGCTGCCCACAGCCAATTGCCTTTGCTGTTGGCGTGGAGAGGGTAGATGAGCTCTTTTAAGGATGGTCGGATTGCAGACCTTGCAAAAAGCTTTTCTGAGGGCTGGCACCTTTCCTGCCTGTAGTTAAAAATGTCCTGCCTCTAGAGCTAATATAGGGCTCCCATCTCATGTCTTAGTGTGGTCCTTAAATCCTCTTGCTTTAACTGCTCTGGATATACAACATTCCTGCATGTGTTGGCTACTTGTTATGTGCTAAATTAACCCCAGCAAAGCGTCTAAGCTGGGGTTGAATTCTGTCTCTGTTTATCATTTGTGTCTCTTTGGGCAGATGATTACTCTTAATATTAGCAACAACAAGCACAACGTGGGGTACTTTTCAATGAGCTCAGTTAGAAATCCATCTGGATGCATTTTAGGTGTCTAAATAGTTTCACAATATTTGTCTCAGAACAGTGTTTAAACACCATGGGTGGTCTGTAAGGTTTAAGCAAATTGTAAAGGGCTGTGTTTGAGACACTGGTGCATGTGAGTCCTTCATGGAGGCTCTACCTTTGAGGCATCTATGCAGGAAAACAACTTGTTTTTCTAGAGTATTCTCACTGGCTTCCCTGGGCAGGACTCAGTGGAGTAAAATGAATGCATAGGTACTTGCAGGACTCTCTAAAACGATGCTCAGGACAAGAACCCTTCAGATTTGAAAGTGTAAATGCACTCCTGATGAAAGAAAATAGGCACTAAGTATGCCCATGGGAAGTGTCTTGCTGACTCCAGTTATGTAGTAGTTGAAGTCTTAAAGATTTAAATCTGTGTGAAAAATCACGTCAGTCTTTATAGACAGAGCAAGAAATAGTTGTAAGCCTTATTCAGACAACTCAGCTGTGGAGCTTATTCAGGTCTGAGTAGATCTAAGAGCAGGTGCCCCTTGGGCTGCATCACTTCATGGTTCATGGAGGTGACATGGAGCCAAGGACTTCATGAATTGACCTCATTCATGTTTACAAATAGGTACAGGGTGGGTGTCAGGAGGCTGGAGCCAGGCTGTGCTCAGTGATGGCCAATGATAGGACAAGGGGCAATGGGTATACACTGGAATAGAAGAGTTTCCAAAGAAATACAAGGAAGAGTTTCTTCCCTGTTGAGGTGAGGGAGCACTGGCAGGGGCTGCCCAGATGGGCTGTGGAGTCTCCTTCTCTGGAGTCATTCAAATCCAGCTGGATGAGTTCCTATGTGACCTACTCTAGGTGGTCCTGCCCTGGCAAGGGGGTTTGCACTGGATGAGCTTTTGAGGTCTCTTCCAGCCCTTGAGATTCTGTGATTCTGTGAAAGAGTAGCACCAGGTTTTAAGGCACAAGATGGTCATGAATCACTGAAGCCAGAAAACAAAACACTGTGAGATTTTTTGATCCTGATGGGTGACCATCTCTGACTGGAAAGACCCCCCACTCCCCACAGCCATCCCTGCTTTGGAGACTGTGATGGAGAAAGGTGCAGTGACACTTCTCTGAGATTTGTTTCATGGGTCTGGAAGTCATCAGGGCCTAATTACAGTCACTAGAGATAAAGCTTCAGAGGGAATGTGTTGGTCCCAGGAACATGGTGTGAAGGCTCGTAATCCAATGCATGGCAGTTGGCCTCGTGCATCCCTCAGCACCAGTCACTGTGAATGTGGAAACAGTGATAAAATGAGGATCCCTGGAGCTGTGTTTGAAATCTAGACCTTTCTCAGACTTTTCTTGAACAAGGTTCATTTTTGTGGTTACAGAAATGGATTTTTGTGACTACCTGAACTCAGCTGTGAGATACAGACTTGTAGAGATTCCAGTTTGCCATGTGATTAATGGTTTTAGGTTGTTTATTTTGCAACAAGTAGAGTTTAATTTTAACTTCTCTAGCCACTGCTGGTCCTGATACAGATCCTGGCACAGAATGCTAGGAGAGATTCACCACATGCTGCAAGGATCCTGATTTCCCAAAGCAGGGGAAAGTGATAAATGACTTTCCCTGGTAAGAAAGCGTAAACAAAAAGAGAAAATAAATCCTATCTGTTCTATAAAAGGAATCGACAGAATTGCCAAGTTGTGCCTCTACAATCCTAGAAGGACACCATATTGTCTACTTGTGAAGCGAAAGGCTGGAATTAGGAAGAAAAAGTGCCATTCAAAGCATGAAAAACATTGGAAATAGCACCTTTTTAATAAGAAAGCATTAGTTGTAGAGATGGATAAGGAAAGTTTTCATCAGAGGGAAGAAACTCCTGCTGGGATGGCAAAAAGAAATAAGGAGTTTCTATGAAGTGTCTTGGGGGGACATGCTGGACCCAGCCAAGCTGGCCAGGGGATCATTGCTGATGATGAACATGAAGACTCTCTATGCATATCCCAGGAGGGGATGGGGAGTGTTGCTCTGCTGAAGCAACAGATTGCCCAGAGGGGATGTGGCTGCCCCATCCCTGGCAGTGTCCAAGGGCAGCTGGGATGGGGCTTGGAGCAACCTGGGCTAGTGGAAGGTGCCTCTGCCCATGGCAAGGAACAAGATGAGCATTAGGGTCTCTCCAACCCAAACCATTCTATGATTCTAAGAAGGCAGGGCAGGTGGGAGGTTCCAGGTAAAGTGTCGGTTGCGCTGCCTGAGAGTTTCTGGGTGAAAGAATGGAGAAGGTGACATCAGATGTGATAGATAAAGAATTAAGCACAGGAATGTAGTTAATGCCAGTCAAAATGGTTTTATGGAAAATAGATCTTGTCAAAGAAATGTGATTTCGTTCTTTGATGAGATAACACATTTGGTTGATAGAAGTGACTGTGTTGAGGTAATAGACTCCTCTGAAGCGGCTGGTGCAGCGCGGGCTGACACTCTGATTAACATTTATCACGGTAAGCTATCAATAACGAGCACATTAAATGGATGGAGGGCTGGCTAACTGACAGGTCTCTGAGAGGGGCTGTCAGGAGGAAATCAGCAGCAAACGGTGACATTTCCAGTGAGATTGCTCTGGTGAAACCGGTGCTGCGGGCACCTGTGCGTGGTCTGAGGGACAGCACGATAGTTTCAGCCGCAGAACCACAGAACCGTTATGGTTGGCAAAGACCTTTAAGATCGAGTCCAACCACTCACCTCACACTGCCAGGCCCATCACTAAACTAAACCCTCAGCACCTTATCTACGTGTCTTTTGAATATCCCCAGGGGTTGGGACTCCACCATCTCCCTGGGCAGCCCCTTCCAATGCTTAAACAACCCTCTTGGTGAAAAAGTTTTCCCTCATCTCCAATCTAAACCTCCCTTGGCACAGCTTGAGCCCATTTCCTTGTGTCCTGTCTTCATTACTTTAGACAAGAGATCATCCCCCACCTCACTGCAATTCCCCTTCAGGTAGTTGCAGAGAGTGATCGTATCTCTTCTCCAGGCTGAACATCCCCAGCTCTCTCAGTTGCTCGTCATACAGCTCTGTTCTCTAGACCCTTCACCAGCTTTGTTGCCTGGCTCTGCACATGCTCCGGCACCTCCATGTCCTTCTTGTAGTGAGAGACCCAGAACTGGACACAGTAATCAAGGTGTTGCCTCACCAGGGTGAAGTACAGGGGGACAATCCCTGCCCTGCTCCTGCTGCCACCCAGGATGCCCTTGGCTTCTTGCCCCCCTGGCCATGCTGCTGGCTCCTGTTCAGCCACTGGCACCAACCCCCTCAGACCCTTTCCCTCCAGCAGTTTCCAGCCCCTCTGCCCCAGCCTGGAGCAGTGTCTGGGCTTTGGGTGGCCCAAGGGCAGGACCTGGCCCTTGCCCTTGTTGAACCTCACACAATTGGCCTCAGGCCATAGATCCAGCCTGGCCAGAGCCCTCTGAAGACCCTTTTTGTCCTCAAGCAGATCTATAGATCTGCCTAGCTTCACGTCATTTGCAAACTGCCTGAGGGTGCCCTTGATCCCCTCATCCAGATCATTGACAAAGATGTTAAACAGAACAGGCCCCAGCCACGAGCCCTGGGGAACACCACCGGTGACCAGCCAACAACTGGGTTTAGCTCCATTCACTACAACTCTCTGGGCACAGCCATCAGCCAGTTTTGCACCCATTGCAGAGTGGATCCATCCAAGCCACGGGCAGCCAGTTTCTCCAGGAGGATGCTGTGGGAGACTGTGTTGAAGGCCTTACTAAAGTCCAGGTAGACCATGTCCACAGTCTTTCCCTCATCCACTAAGTGGGTCATCTTGTCATAGAAGGAGATCAGATGGGTCAAACAGGACCTGCCTTTCAGAAAGCAATGTCAGCTGGGCCTGAACTCTTGGTTATCCTGTGTGTGCCTCAGGATGGCGTTCAGGATCATCTGTTCCATAACCTTGCCCAGCACCGAGGTCAGACTGACAGACCTGTAGTTCCCAGTATCTTCCTTCTGGCCCATCTTGTAGATTGGGGTCACATCTGCCATCCTCCAGTCCTCTGGGACCTCCTTGGTGAGCCAGGATTGCTGGTAGATGATGGAGAGTGGCTCAGTGAGCACTTCAGCCACCTGCCTCAGCACCCTCGGGTGGATTCTGTCCAGCCCTGTTGACTTGTGTGTGTTGAGGTGGAGCAGCAGGTCACACATCGTTTCCCCTTGCACTAAGGCAGTATCAACCTGTCTCCTGTCCCTGTCTTCTGGCTCTGGTGGATGGGTGTACAGAGAAGAGCTGGTTTTAGTATTGAAGACTGAGGCAAAGAAGGCATTAAGTACCTCAGCCTTTTCCTCATCCGTGTTCACTGAGTTTCCCCCTTCATCCATTAAATTGAGAAGACCCCCTTCACCCTTCCTTTTGATGCTAATATATATGTAGACAATTTTCTTGTTGTCTTTTGAAGTAGTGGGCAGCTTAAGTTCAAGCTGAACCTTGGTTCTTCTAATTTTCTCCTTATATGACCTCACCACAACCTTGTAGTTCTGCTGGGCTGCCTGACTCTTCTTCCAAAGATGTCTTTTCCTCTTTTTCCTCCTGAGCTCCAGCAGAAACTCCCTGTTCAGCCAAGGTGGTCTTCTGCCCTGCTGGCTCACCTTGTTGCACATGGGCACAGCTCTGTCCTGAGCCTTTAAGATTTCCTTCTTGAGGAACATCCAGCCTTCCTGGACTCCTTTGCCCTTCAGGACTGCCTCCCAAGGAACTCTGGCAACCAGCTTCCTAAACAGGTCAAAGTACACCCTCGGGAAATCTAAGGTGGCAGTTCTGCTAATTCCCCTCCTTGCTTTTCTGAGCATTGAGAACTGGATCATTTCACGATCCCTATGCCCTAGGTGGCCTCCAACCAGCGTGTCCTCCACCAGACCTTCTTTGTTTACAATCACCAGGTCTCACAAGGTGCTTTCTCTTGCTGTCTCTCTCACCAGCTGCGTGAGGAAGTTATCTTCCCACATGCTCCAGGAACCTCCTGGACTGTCGCCCCTGTGCTGTGTTGTGTTCCCAGCAGATGTCTGGTAAGTTGAAGTCCCTCATGAGAACGAGGGCCAGAGATCCCAAGAGTTTTCCCAGTTGCCTAAAGAACATCTCCTCTACCTCCTCATCCTGGTTAGGCGGCTTATATATGTCCCCACCCCTACCCCACAAACAGGAGTTTCTGTAGTTTGATGTTATTCATGTAATGCAATTACTGAGTGCCTGAAAGGAGAGGGAGCATCCCAAATTTACTGGCTTTCTCAATAGCTGGAAGATCACCAGCATGGGGATTTTAGTCAGGTTTTTCACGTAAGGTACAAAAATGAGAGCAGAACTCGGAAGGGATATTTAATTGGTACCTTTTTTAAAGCACCTACTTCTTGGCATCCATCGTGGGTGACGGCCTGTAACTCTCCCGAAGACTGAACTGATGAAAGAAACTGGAGCAAGAGCATATCAAGGACAAAGCCAGAATCCAGATTTTAATGAAGCAAACATAACCTTTTACAGAGGCAAACTCACCCTTGAGTTTGTCACAACTGTGATTAAAGCCTCCACAGCTATTCAGTGTGGTGTTTAATTATCGTCGTGTGCTCGAGCCCCCTTGGAGTTAAGGATTTTCAGGATTTCTAATAAAATTTCCCTTTCCTTCTTGGGTTTTGGGAGGCTTTTAACTTACAATGAAATATTCTTCAGGCTGAAGCTTGCTGGTGCAAAACAGTGAGTCCGTCGGTGCCCACTCGAAAGTGAATTGTTTTGGAGGGCGTCTGAACAAAACCCCCACAACTATTTACGTTTCCCTTGACTTTTATCTTTGTTTTAAATGTAGGAGACACATGGGACAATTTCTTTGTTTGTAAAACTTTTCCAATCACCTTTCCACTACCTGACCTGGTACAGAGACCATCAGAGAAGTTCCAAGAAATGAGGCAGGAGCATAAATGCTTCTTGTCTTCTGAGGCATGAACATCAACATTTGTAGGAAATACGGGAAAACCTCCTGCTTCCAGCCAGGGAACCTTTTAAAGTCTTTTCCTTGACTCATACTTGGACTTGGGGACAGGCAGGAGAAGGCAACAGTTTTGGGATGGTTCAGGAGGAACTGTAACAAAACTACTTAAAGATTTGCTTCTCTGGCTTTTACCTTTTCTCCTGTGCCAAAGCTGCAGGATCAGGACCTTAATTCTACCCACTTCAAGCTTATTGGAATAACGTCAAGACAGCAGCCACTTTTTTAATTAAAAAGGGCTTGTGCATTTTTGCTTTAGCATTAGTTATTTGTTAAATGAGTTTGCTGTGATTAACATGCCCGTGGGGAGAGGGGCAGAGCACTCTCTTTACTCTTGGAGCCAATAAATCTTCTGCAAAAATACATTGATTGCCTCTGCCACCAAACTGCAGGCCCTGGTTATTGCAGTGAGAACGGGTGTAATTGTGCACGTTAGGCATCGTCTCCTTGCTCACTCAGCAGAATTGGCCACAATTGAGCTGCTCCAGGTCCTTCCTCCTTTAATATACCGATTTTATTATGTATGCGTGAAGTGACAAGCATTTTCCCCTCTGAATCCCTGCAAAGGTGTCAAAGCAAGCCATTAAACCTGAGCTGCTGGGCTCAATTCACATCAGGGTGTAATAATAATAATATTAATATTAATAATAATAATAATAATAGTAATAACAGTAATAACAATAATAGAGGGAAAGGGGCAAATCTTTCCTACTTACTGAGGAGGTGAAAGCATCAAAAACCCTGCACCTGTGCCAGGACCAAGGCTTGTGAGGCTGCAACTGGGAAGGGCTGGGAGCAACAGTCAAATTTTGCCCTGAATTAATAAGGGAAAGGATTTCTCCCTTGTAAGTACAAAAAGCTGTAAAAGAGCTGGTGAGAATTTGAAGAGATGTTCAGAGTAATTTGTTAATGCAACGAAGCAGTGAAATAAATCCTAGCAGTGCCCCAATGCCTGCTTTTATCCAAACCACTTTGCTTTGTGCTGTTGGATTTTTCACTCACCAATAGCTTCAGAAGGGGGGAAAAAAGGCAGCAGCCTTTAGCACATTTTTTACAGCTGTAAGCACAGAGGTGAAATGGATCAAAAGAAATAATTTATCATCTTCTTGCATGCTTACAGAAATAAATGCACTTTCAAGTTACAGAGGCTTCTCCCAAGTTTCCCTGCATCACAGACTATTTATAAAGGCTCAGTGCTACTTACTTTCTGTGAAGGTTTGAATTTTCTCCCTTCAACAGCTGCTCCTAGTTGTGGATCTTGAAAAGCTTATGTAAATAGCAATGGGTGATGGTTCCTGCTGCTGCTGCAAAGCATTAACTCTCTTTTAGATAGCATCAGACAGGAATATGATGTAGCTTACTGCAAGTCATGTCTGGATACTACTATAAATAGCCTTATGAGATGCTGCCTGCTGGCTGAGATGTGAGGAGGGGGGGTGTAAAAATACCTGCTCTGGACTGATTATGCATCCTGGAAATTTGCTGGTGGGAACTAGGAATTGGGCAATTGGCCACTGAGGGACTCCTGATCTCCCACACATTTGTTCACACACTGCTTTAAAAAGTCATTCCAGTGTATTTCTCCAATTGCAAAGAGGTCAAATGTGGCCAAACATCTAGCTCAAGCTGCTTACAAATAGCAGCGTGTCCCCTGAGTGCTAGGTACTGTAGTTTGGCACTGTGCCTTGCACTGGAGCATCCCTGCTCCATGGGCCAGAAAAACAGCCACGTGAGACTGAGCCTCCTCATTATCTTCACATGATATAATTAAGTGGTGCTAAACACAATCATGGTGTTAGTTTCCAGGTGGTGGTCATGTTTTGCTGCATGGAGGAACTAATTTGGCTTTGTTAGAGAGAAGCAAGAGGACAAGACTCCATCTCTTGCAGTGTTGAGTGTGTTGAAGTTGAGGGGATCTATAAGTAACACGGTGCAAACCGCATTCGGCTTCCATGAGCTCACCTCAGGACAGGAGAGATAAGTTCAAGGAGACAGAAATATGAACTCTTTAGCAATTAAATGGATATTTAACAGTTGTTTAGTGGTTTATTTCTTCCAGTCTTGCTGAGAAGATAGCACCTAAACCTTAGGTCTGGAAATCCCAGCTGTAAACTGGACAAGTATTACAGCTGTGTACAAGGTGTTGCTGATGGGTGTTGTCAGGCTGCTGAGAGCCAGAAAGATTGGACCTAATATGTTATTTAGGCAACTGTTCCCTTGAGTGCATTGCTGGAAAAAGGCAGGAAGCAAAGCCCACGTCATATAATCATGCAATCATTTAGGTTGGAAGAGACCTTTAAGCTCATAGAGTCCAACCCCTCCCCTGGAGCCCATAGAGTCCCAGCCCTTAAAAGAGCACACAAAGGTTTAGTTTCCTTGGCTATAACTCTAAGCATAGGAATCTTTGTTCCCTTCAACAGCACCCAGGGCCTTAATATGTAAAATATTATGGAAACCCCAGTGAATCTCATGGAGAAATGGGTAGCTCAGGCTGAAGTGCTGTCCTCCAACCTCACGATTCTCCATCTCTTGGGTGCTCAAGCCTTTGGTGAGGTGCCTTTGGGATATGGCCCTTCTCTGGTCAGGCCTCAGTGTTTCTCCAAGTCCCTTCAGTGGGGACCATCTCCTGTGGTCCTGGTCCCTGGTATCTTCAACAAGTGTTCCACGAAATATCTTCTTTGATGGTGGAGTGGGAAATGGGAGCTGGCTGAGCTGTGCATGGCACATCTACTGCAGAAGGCTGATGAAGGTCTGCTCTAAAGCATGAAGGGTATGAGGAACCTCTCCTGCTAAAGTCCTGCCAGGATGGCTACACCCTGCTATAGATCTGATGCAACATGCAGCCCTTTGCAGTCCAGAAGAACAAGCCTTTTCCCTCTTTTCAAAGCAGCACAAGTGCTATTAGCCAACAATGGGTTGGAATGACCAGGCTGAGCAGTGCTTGAACAAACAACCTGCAGTCTCATGCAGCCTGCTGTGGCTCCTGTGCTCTCAGAATGGCCAAATCAGCCCAAAAAGACACAAATAATTGCATTTATACACAGGAAGAGCTGGAGGCTCCTTGTGCTCTTCCTGAGGCAGCCTGTGGTCTCAGACCACCTTTAGCAGGTGGCAGCAGGTCCCTGCTCTGCTCCCAGGTACCACCATGACAGCTGAGACTCATCATCCCCCATGCCATGTAATCAGGCTCACTGGCAAGTGCTATCAAAGGGTAATTACTGCGATTTGCATAAATATAGGTGAGCTCATTGGCAGCAGCTGCTTCCTCCCAGCCCAGGCACAGCATGCCTGTGTCTGTGCTGAACAGCAGTTTTGAGGGAAGAACAGGGTAAAATGGGGGTGAAGGAGGAAGCTGTGGAGTGCTGGGGCATTGCTCTTTGCTTATCCGTGCCCCTTGTTCCTTCAAGATGCCCCTTTGGGGCTGAACTGCTAAGCAGTGGGAAAGGACACCCCCAGCCTCTGTGCTCCCCTCTCAAAGGTAGTCAGGCAGATGTAGGCTTTCCTCTCCTTTGCCCTCTCTCAGGGTTACTCACCTGCACCCAGATGTGCTGTGCAGTGCAACCAGCTGGTGAAATTTGCACAGTTTCAGGATGGGAGTGTAACGAACTGTCAGCATTTCACTGCCTGCTCAACCTTTAATAGGCTCTTAAACACACACCTTTACTCAGCTTTAACCCCGTTTTGAGTGTGCTCTTGGTTTAAGCCCCTGGGGTGTTGCTCAGGGACAACGCTGAGACTCTTGAGCAGAGGTGGCAGAGATTTTTGTGCTTGTTCTTGTCGTGACTGTGAGCTTTTTCTTTTGCTGCACAGGAATCTGTTATTGGCTGTCGGTGACAGCAGAACCAAAGGTTATGGATGCACGCAATTCCTTGGTTTATTTGATTTGGAGAAGGAGAAGAGGGAGGTTTGTTTTGTTTTGTTTTTTTTTTAAAGAAGGAGGAAAAAAAGGTAGTTTTAAGTTTTCAAATGAAAAGAGAAGGAACTGGCAATTCATGGAGTTTTGACAGAGCACTCCATCATCTGCTCCTCTTCCACGGACAGAAAGGGAACAAGCAAAAGGAAAAAGAAAAGCAACGTGAGGTACAAACTCCCTTTCCAAAAGCAAACATTTCCCTATTGTTTTACCAAATGTGAGGGGTGAGTGCAAACACACCCAGGCATTCCCAGCTCTCTTCCTCTGAGCCACGGCTTTTCCTCTCTCCGTCTTCCCAAATGAATGCGAGGGCATGGGCATGTGTGCGCCCTCTCCTCCCCATCCTCCACCCCACCAGCTGCTGGTACCTAACAGTCACTTCTCCTTTCGAGGTAATTACTGTCTCTAGTGGTTTTGGAGAGGGCTGAGGTGACGCTTCCCATAGTAATGAAGGAGAGAAAAGCAGCCAGCGGTGAAATCCTCTCCTGGTGGCACCAAGCATTTGTTATAAAATGACAGTACTGCATAAAAACCTGTGAGTCGGTGTGTTCTGAGCATTTTCTTACTGCATAAACACCCTGACTACATTAGGAAGGTAGCAGGGAGCTTTCTTTAAGTTAGGGTTTAAAAAAATACCCTTGAAAATAAGGAGCTCTGCTTTGGCCCAGCTTCTCGCTCTTCCTTCGGCACCAAGTGTAGGACAGCATGTTGTAGGTAGCACCGATGTATTAGCCCCTTACCAACCAGCCTATGGGAGAGGTGAGTTGTCATTAAAGTATAGGGTGGAGATGGCACTGAAAGGGGATTTTTTCTTGCATGCAGTTGTGCCAATAGCAAATCCCAAGGCTTGGCTGTGAAGTGGGGCTATAATGCAGCGTGTAGCCCTTGTGTCCTGCTGGTGGATGAAAACTGATGGGCAATGGGATTTGTGAGACTGGAAACTGAATCTTGCTGATGGTCATGACCATCCAGCTGCTCTTTCATGAGCTCAGCCTGATTGCTGTCTGTGTTGGGCTTGTGATCTCTGGAAAACCCTCTGACTTCTGTGACTGCCTCGGGGTAATGCTCAGGCTGAAAGCTCAAAGCTGATGCTAAGCTCAGCTAACACTTGCTTTTCTAAGACAAGGCTCACATTAGATCGAGTTTTCCACCACTCCAGCTCTGTTTTTTTCAAACAAAAGCTTTGTATTTTCCCCCATTGATGAGAAGTTTTGGCATGGCAGAAGGTGAAGGCTCTCAGGGTTCTGCTGTTTTCCTTTGAGCTGGTGAGTTCTCTCCAAGCCCATGAAGTGGAGGTTGGGCTGTGGGAGAAGCGTGGCTGAGGCACGCTGGAGGATTTGTGCTGGAGACTCTGATAAAGCAAAACCATGGAATATTTCTCAGCTAAGCTTGTTGGGGCAGTTTGAGCTTAAAAATCTCCGTGAGCTGTGTGCTGTGTGTGATACAGGGCACTGGAAACAAAAATCCTTATGGGAAGCACAGCAAGCCTTGGTTTCTTTCCAGGCTATAGATTTTGAAAGGAATCAGAGACACTGTGGAGTTTTTGTAGCCTGTAACTAGGACATCCATTCATTCCTGAAAAAACTCCCAACTTACTCAGCAATGTAATATCCTGTAATAGCTGCTGCCCAGTCCTCAGGGTCAGGGCTTGCTCTGCCCTCCCTCCCAGCCCTTCCTGGGGCTGCAGGCTGGAGTCCAGATGGACAAACCCCACAGAATAAAACATTTACAAACTATGCAGAAGTGAAAAATAACGAAGCTCTTATTTTTAATGCTTTGGGATGCTCCCAGATTGAATAAAACAATTATCATTCCCATAAATTAAAGAGATCCTGCAGCGGCTCTACATGGTATCACTAAAAGGCAAGGAAAGTGGAGGCAACTGCAGCCTGGGACCCTGCTGTGCAATTCACAACATATATTTTTATCCAAAACAGTAACAGCAGTTGTCATATTTTGTTTATTCCACTAGCACATGGTCCTCGTTAATTTCAGGACCCGCAGGTAGTTAAGTTACCCTTGCATGGAAAGCACTAGAGTGTTGTAGTTTGATCCCTTTTCATTTGAATGAACAATAAAAGAGGAAAAGGAGTTTGGAGTAAATGGTATCATTAAATTTTGTGCTGTAGGCTGAGCACCCAGCGAGCTGCAGCCAGTCCACCCAGCTCTGTAGGGAAGGAGGGGCAGAGGAGGGATCTGACAGACAAACTGCACAACTCATTGCCATGGGAAAAAAAAACAAGCCAAAAATATACACAATGGGCCAAATTCCTGCTTCC
This sequence comes from Colius striatus, assembly GCF_028858725.1. Taxonomy (NCBI): domain Eukaryota; kingdom Metazoa; phylum Chordata; class Aves; order Coliiformes; family Coliidae; genus Colius; species Colius striatus. Next base: position 86,068,356 of record NC_084790.1, read on the forward strand.
CAAGGGCATCTTCCTAAAAGCCCATCAGCAGATGCTTGCTGCTGCTTTGCACAAGCGTTGACTCTGAGGTCAATAAACCTGGCTGATATAAAATAAACTGCTACTGTCAGCTGGGGAGAGCCTAGAGCCGAGTGTGGAGTTCAGCAATGTATTTACAAGGAGGGTTTATTTGGTGCAGCTTCTCCACAAATAGCAGAACCCCTCAGAAAGTCAAATCTGGGATTACCATAAATGTAAATGCACGCTGTCACGAGCCGTCACGGATTAAAAATGTTTATGGAGCTTTTATGAAGGAAAAATCACTACAATCATCATAAAAATCCACCTTGCACACGTGCTTAATGGAAATGTATTACATGCAGGGAGAATGTTTACTTACTTTTTTGGTTAAAACTGCTTGTGTGGCGCAGGAATATTTAATGGAAATGTTTATTATACACAGAATTCATTTCCCGTTTCACTTAACTCCTTCCATAGAGCTGCAACTGTTAATGGAAATGTGCTAGAAGGCTGTTTATTAGAAAAGCTAATGTTTTCATGTGCTTTTTTTTTCCCCCCAAGGTGACAACCAACATTTAATAGACCTTCTTCTGCAGGGATGTTTGTAGGGCTGGTAGGAGTCACATCCTCCAGCTATTTCATGGTGACCAACTGGAAGAACAGTGTCCACTTTGGGAGTTGTGGGTCAGTGGTGGCAGGGATACAAGAACGAGTGAAGAGACGGTTTTTATCAGGCTGAAGCCACACTTTGCTTTTGTCAGTCTTCCATTTTTCCCAGTGCTGCACCAAATATCAGCTTTGGTGGTTGGGGGAGAAATCTGGAAAGCATAAAGCCTCTGGGTCTGATGGGAGCTGCAGTGATGGAGACCAGCTGAAGGAAAAGCTTTAAAAAGTGGCAGTAGTTTGACTTGTATTTCATAGCCACAAGCCTCTTGACAAGGTAAAGCTCCTCTCAGCTCCCACTCCAAAGACAATTCCCATTTCCCCAGCAAATGTAAGGAAAACGAAACCATTTGGGGCTACGTGAGTGTGTGTGACAAATCCCAGCGCCGTGGCTCTAATTGATTTAACTTGGGGCTGGGGATTGTATTTCTTGAAAGGAGCAGGGGAAGCTGTTTGGGGTTTCGTTCTCATCCATAACCACTAGCTTAAATACACAGCACATGTAACAAAGCAGGCTGGGTGAGCGCTTGTTAGAGTGATTTAGACTGTGCTCAGTAAAATAAAGAAGCTAAATTAAAAGTAATCATACTTAGCAACAAAAACATGCATTACAGTGTTAATACTCTTCAGACAGGGAGCAATTTTTTAGGGGTGAGGAGGACATTAATAAGTGTAACACAAATATGCAATCATTGCTTTTTAGCAGATAATTGAGTGCAACAGCACTTTCCTGTCTAATTTTCGTGGAGCTCCATTTGTCTTCTCTCCAGCTCTCGAGTGCTTTCCACGCTTTGGGTCATGTTACTGTAGGCAGACTCATTGTAACTCAATCTCTTGTTTACCATAAGGGCAGGTGTCTTTCTTCCTATGAGATGCTGTGCTTTTGTGTGTGCAGCTTGTCCTCCATCCTTCCTTGCCCAGCACTGGGCAGGAGAAGCCATTAATTGCTCTTTGCAGCCTGTAAGCTGGTGGGAGATGAGCTTGGCTGCATTGCTGCAGGAATAACTCCGTGTGTCTCTTGAGTTCCAGCATCTGGATTCCCACATACTTCTCCACTGGCATTCTGGAGTTAAAGGCTAGTACATGAAAGGGTCAGCGTGTGTCCTACTGGCTCTGAAACAGGTAGCTCAAAAAACACTATTAAAAAAGTTAAATAGAAAAGCTATCACAGGCTTCTCTCTGTTTTTTTGTGCATCAAAATTCTCATAGCAAAAATTCTCTGACCAAAGTCTGCTCTGGGGATGGATAACCCCAGTTGTTTCAAGGAAGCAGTGTTTAACAAGAGTGACCTGACTTTATGCCTTGGAATTGGGCTCCTGGTTGGACACCAAGTTGACTTTGTTGCCTCTAATGAGCTGATCCTCCTCTGCTGTGGGGGAATGAGGGTAGGAACAATCTCAGCATACATGGGCTTAATTAAGTCAGTTTGTTTAATAAGAGTAGGGAGGTAGGCTGACTTTTTTGGGATCTGGAAGGTTGTGGAGATTTGGGCTCTTCACTAGGTTGGTGAGGGGTTACTCCTTACTTGCAAGGTAGGAGTGAAGAGCTTTGTACAGGCTGCATGTTTCTCGTGCTTCTTGCCTTACATTCTTACTACAGAAGAAGCATTAACAACCTGAGTCCGGGTTCTGTGAGTCTGAATTAATGCGTGTTTCAGGCCAAAACCCATTGTTATTACTGAGTTTAGCAGAATTGTGCACCTACGGGTGCAAATGTGATTATAACAGAGGATTATTGGTTTTGGTTTTTTCCTCCTTATAATGCAGGATGTTGTTTCTTTTATGACTTGCCCCCCCAAAAAATTACTCACCTGGGGAAACTGCTGTGCAGGAGCAAGGTCTGTGCTAGTTGTCACCTGGTGCAGCCCTGTGTAGGAGCTGAGGATGTGCCCCCTATAAACTAGCACAAGCACTTTTCCAGTATCCTTTCATCATAATCTTTCTGCCTTTTGCATGGAAACTGTATCTTTTTCCTGATAAGCAGAAAACTGCAGAACATCTCTGAAGGTTTCCCATCCTCACGTGGAAGTGTGGAAGAGATAAATAGCTGCTGAATAACTGTTTGGCAGAAAATAATTGCAAGAAGCACTTGAAGGAAAAGAGCTGCAGAAAATAGCAAGGCTTTGAGGGGACAATCTGGGGGGAACTTACTTCAGCTCCAGCTCTTTCCATGAGAGAGGACAAAGAAGGTGACAATAGAGGTGGTGAACTGATGAAGCAGTGAGTAATGTGGGACTAATACTATCTGGGTTTTATTGTGAGATGGGATTGCAGCACTTTACTGGTTTCCCAACTAATAACCTGAAGATGGTGTGGTCTGCTGGCTGCCTCAATGGAGAAGGCAACCTCAAGACACAGAGCACAAAACAATATCAAACCCAACGCAGCATGGAAGTCATGTGTCACTAGTGAGAGGGACAGGGCATGCTCCTATCTGAAAAGAAACGTGATGGGGCTGGTGTGAGAGGAAAGGCAGTGTCTGGCTGCTTATGTGGTAGGGGAATAGTCACTGCAGTGACCACAACTTGTTCTTAGGGGCTGATGTGGAGTAGGATATTTTGAGACATGGTTTGCTATAGTGTTACAGGCTTTTCCAAAATTGTGGCATGTCAAAAACCTTTTGTTTTAAAAAATTAAACATAAAATCACGATTGGTTTTGGTAACTCCAGGATGGGGTAACTGATACAGATCCATGGATTAGCTGTGAGGCAAGCCTGAGTGGCTGAACTCTTAGTCTCTGCCTAAAATAGAGGAATTTAATATGGTTGTTTTTTTTATTGTTGTTGTTCATGCCACTTGAACCTGGGAGTGCTTGCTGAAGGTCTCATGCCCTCAGTTACAAAGCTTCCTTAGAAATCTTGAAACACGATGCTTTCCTAACACAGAAACTGTGTAACAAACTCTGGAAAATTGAATATTGACCCCATTTCAATAGACAAAAAGGTTGATGACTGGTTGGAAATCTATCAGCTCAACCGGTCAGGTTATACCAAGGATTCCTTTGTGCAGCAAAGAAAATGGCATTGACCACTGATGCATAATAAGGTTGAGTTACCCAAAGCTTTAAATCACCGTGGGAGTAAGTGAATGGAAATGGAATAAGTACTTGGGGGGAAAAAACTGAACTGGGGAAGAGCACCCTGCTGAGTGCACCCAAAATGTTGAGCTTAATGTCAGTGGCTTACAGACAGATTTATGGAAACATTGTTCTGGAAGTGCATTAAAGAGGGGGAAGTGGGATAAACGATACTGAACATGGGGAATAGGTTCAGATCTCTCTGACATGTAAGAGAAGGTAAAGAGGGTTGATGAAATACGTGGTGAAGGGATTGTGGGGACTGAAGAGGACTCAGACTGAGTCATGTATTTGTGTAGCAAAGGTGAGTTTCCCTGAGTTAATTTACACTCTGTAGGTAACATATGAAATCTACAGTTTATAAAAAGACAAATCCTTTTGCTAGAGGGCATAAATTGATCCCCAGTTGCATTCTGGTTAGGAAGAGCTGCTTCTTCGTGTAGGTGTTTGATATTGGTGCACTTGTCTCGTCTTGCTCATTTGAAGAGAGACAACTGCCACTGGAGAGACTTCAGCTTAACAAACCAACCTCCACCTTTCCCTCCTCTTTACATCTTGTAATCCCAGTGACTGCATTCTTCTGAATTGCTTTCAGTATAACACAAAACCTAAAGGTGATTGCTTAGCTCGTTGGAATTGGATCTGAAAATGCATAAACCACAGCAAAATTCATAAAGCATCTGAGAAGTTCCTGCAGTTTAGGTTTTTATCAGAGGAAACAGTCAAAGGAAAATCAAGGAAAACACTTTTAAACAAACTCAGTGTTGAAGTGGATGTCATCTACCTTCAGCAAGGCTTTTGACACTGTCTCCCACAACATCCTCATCAGAAAGCTCAGGCAGTGTGGCTTGGATGAGTTGACAGTGAGGTGGATGGAGAGCTGCTGAATGACAGAGCCCAGAGGGTGGGGATCAATGGCACAGAATGGAGTTGGAGGCCAGTGGAGTTCCACAGGGATGGGTTCTGGGGCCACTCTTGTCCAACATCTTCATCAATCACCTGGGTGAGGGCACAGAGGGACCCTCAGCAAGTTCCCTGCTGGCACCAAACTGGGAGCACTGGCTGATTCACCAGAGGCTGTGCTGCCAGTCAGTGAGAGCTGGGCAGGCTGAGAGTTGGGCACAGAGGAACCTCCTGAGGTTCAACAAGGACAAGGGCAGAGTCCTGAATACGGGACAGGCTGGGGGTGACCTGCTGGAGAGCAGCTCTGCAGAGAAAGACTTGGGAGTGCTGGGTGGTAATAAACTGACCATGAGCCAACAACGTGCCCTCGTGGGCAAGAAGCCAATGGCAGCCTGGGGGCAGCAAGAAGAGTGTGGCCAGCAGGTCAAGGGAGGTTCTGCTCCCCCTCTACCATATCTGCTGAGGCCTCATCTGGAGTCCTGTGTCCAGTTCTGGGCTCCCCAGCTGCAGAGGGACAGGGAACTGCTGGAGAGAGGCCAGTGCAGGGACACCAATATGATCAGGGGACTGGAGCATCTTCCTTCTGAGGAAAGGCTGTGGGACCTGGGGCTGTTCAGGCTGGAGGAGGCTGAGGGAGGAACCTCATTAGTACTTAGAAGTGTTTGAAAGGTATTTGTCATGAGGCTAGGGCAACACTTTTTTCTGTAGTGTCCAGTGACAGGCCAAAGGGTAATGGACATCAGCTGGAACACAGAAGTTCTTCAGTGCTGAGGTGAGAGAGCCCTGGCCCAGGCTGCCCAGGGAAGGTGTGGAGACTCTTTCCTTGGAGGGCTTCAGAACCCTCCAGGATACATTCCTGTGTGACCTGATCTAGGTGGACTTGCTCTGGCAGAGGGGTAGGATTAAATGATCTTTAGAGGTCCCTTGTGACCACTATCATTCTGTCATTCTGTGAAACTCACAGAATCACAGAATAGTAGGGGTTGGAAGGGAACTTTAGAGACCATCTAGTCCAACCTCTCTGTTAGGGCAACTTCCCTCAACTTCTATCAACTTTCATCCCTGAGCAAGTACTTAGAGCACGACTGAAAGCTGCTTGACCCAGGGAAGGGGTAGAAGGATCTTTTAAGGCGTTGTGAACCCAACCTTATCACAGAAGCGGAAATATCCTGCTCTAACATGAGATACACACAGTGTGAAATGTCAATACTTGTCAATGAAATGTGTAAGTGGTTTGTGACACAAGAAAGGAGAAAGAGGATTGATCTTTAACCAGTGTTTTTTGGCTGTTTGGTGACTTGTGCTTGGCATTTGAGAACTCCTTGCAGCCACCTTCCATCATCTCCCATTGGGATCTTTCTGGTTTCTCTATGTGCCGTGTACTTTGGCTGTTCTGGGTAATTTGAGTGTCTGTAGTGTGTGGGAATAGGACTAAATGCTGGCCAAAAGTGCTTATCCTGAAGAAAAGTGTGTTCCTCTGACAGGATGACAAGGTTTGTTTGTGTGAGCATCTGTTACTCAGGTCGTCTGCACCTTGAGCAGCCTTAAAACTTCCAACTCTCCTCCTGATCTTGCTTCCATCAAGCACAGCTGGGGATTGTAAGCTGACTAATCTCAGCCTAGATTTCATTTTCCCAGTATAGAGTTAAGGCTTGGAGGTGGTTGTCAGGTGATCTTCAAGTGGTTTCTGGGACTAGGCAGCTCACTGAGTGCTGGAGGTCTGGAGGCTTTGGGAAAGGAGAGAAATAAAACTGGATGCCAAAACTCAAGGTCTTATTTTGATTCTTCTTTAAGCCTCAATGTACTTATATGGAAAGGGAAAAAAAAGGCCTAAAGGAGTGAAGCTTTGTGCCATTTACTTTCTATGGCGAAAGGGCATCTGCAGGTAGATAAAGATCTTGAGATCCCAAGCCAGGTTCAAAAGTCACCATGTAGGGCAAAGAATGTGCAGAGAAAACAATTTCTGGTTCATCTCTGCAAACCTTCACATTCAGGCTGTTCCAAGAGCTTTGGGTACTCATCTGCCATATGCTCTTTGTAGCAAAGTGGTAGAACCCTGTGTGTGAGCACTGGTTTTGTCTCCTGTTTCTAGTAAGCTAGTGCCTCCACCAGAAAAGATGCAACCTGCTCAAACACAAAAGTGGTCTCTCTCAAAAACCATGTAGACAAGCTTGAAATAGCTGTGCTATTCGTGCTGTGAAGGAATAGGTTCCTTCCTGAGCTGAAATAAAAATTCCTGAAGTAGAGCTATTAGCAGAAATGTGGCAGAGGTGTGGGCAGGGAAGGTGGCAGCTGGGAAGGAAGCTGTGCACCTTGATCCTGAGAAATGGGTCCCAAAATGGGGTACTGGGTATGGGAATTGCACAGCTTATCTCCATTGCTCCTGCCACAGCAACTCACATGTCGAGCCCTTGCTGAATCCTGTAATGGGATATCCATGGGTCTGCTTGTCGCTTTCTTAACTGAGATACATACTGAAGCATGAGCCCTTCTGCCCTCCAGCAATGGGCAATCTCTGATTTAAGGGCTGCTTCTGCAACAGCTACTGCACTGGTGTACAGCAGTTGTGTAGGAACAGGAATATTTCCCTTCTTACCTTAAATTACAAGTTCACAATATCTTGCTTAACCTGTGCTGAAGAATGTGTATTTTAATAGTGGTCATAGAGCTAAGTGACTCTGCTTAAAAAAACCCATCACTCTTTCATGTGATGGTTTCAAACAGAGGGCAGGGGAAGGCTCCTTATTGCAACAGAGTTGTGGGAAAGGAAGAGTTTGCAATGGGCAGCATAAGAAAGACATAGTTGGGCTTGACATCTTGCAGTGTGCCACTTTTCCAGCCCAGAGGAACGAAGGGAGCCCCAAGACAGATTTTATACACCTAACATTTAAAGTCATTAAGACTCAAATAGGTTCTTTTCAAAATCATTTTATCTTCATTGTTTTTTGTCCCAGACTGATTACTAGAAATGATCTCATTTCCCTGGGAGGGGAGACTTCTGTCATGGGAAAGGTTCCTCTGCAAATTGTGAGTTCCAATATTCAGCAAAACCAGCCTCAGAGGAAAGTTTTTCCTCCAAGAGGAGGGAAATGGGAAAAGGAAAGAGACGTAAATGAATAGCTCAGCTGCTACAGGCCTGTGGCTTTTCTGTGGTGGTACCACACTAACGTGAGACGTGGAAAAGGCAGTGATGTGGAGAAGAAAATGGTATCCCAGATGCTTTCATAGGAGATTTTACTGGCTGATGGGGACAGTAGATCTCTCATGAGGTGACCTTCACTAGCTGCACGGCATTTGCTGTAGGTCCCCAAAGCACTCTGCTGGTCTTTCTCCCTGATTTTGAGCCAGCCTGAGAGTGGATAGAGATCACTAAGCTGCGGAATCCACTCAGGTGCTGCAGTCTGTCCTTGCAGGATTTGGAACCACCTGCATTTGGGTGGTCAGAGCTATTGCTGCATGGTGGGTGCTCTCCTGCTTTACTGCTGGGATTTTTTCCTTGCAAGTTTGAAATTTCCATGCATTGTTTATCCTTCTTATTCCAGAATCTTTACTAATGAAAACGTTAACATTTAATTTTGTCTGCTCTGATGCACTCCTTGGCTCTTTTGCTGAAGAGCTCTGTTGAGACTTGACTCACTTCAGTTTTAAGGTGTGTTTCTCTAGTGGCACATGGGTCTTGCCAATGAAGATGATGATTCTTGCTTCTAGTCTTCTTGGAGGACAAGGCTTTCTTGATGGGGTATAAAACCCATATGACTCGTGTGAAGCCAGGCAGTCCAACTAGGCTTTCCATAAAGCATGGGATAGATTAATTCTGGGATGTATAGCTCTGAAGAAAGAATGAAACTGGAACTACAACCTCTATAAAGCATCAAAAGAGCAGGTTCTGGGGAGCTTCCTGGGTGTCTTGTCCCTGGGATACCAAATGGGAGAGCTTGGCTGTTGAGTCTGTTCAGATGAGGAACTGCATGCAGCTATGGCTCCTGGAGTAAAGGCATTTAAGGTTAGGAAAATGCAGTTCTGTGTTAAGACGCCTTGGAATGAATTGGTTTTACCTCACTGTAGGAAAACAGGACAAAACACTTCAGCTTGAGGGCTTCTGATGGAGTTCATTTGGGATGAGACATGTAGAAGAAATATTTCAATGTATTTTCTCTGAAATACGTGGAGTTTTGTTCAAATTGCCACTTTGGAACTTGACTTACCTTTCCAGATCGTGTATCTCAGGATAGAAGGAAAAAACATCCACTTTCTTACCAGGCTTGTTGACCTGAACGAGTGCCCCATTTCACGGTGCCGCTGTGCAAAAGGGACTCAAACCAATCATTGGACTTGAACAGATCACCTGAGGCCAATACACTGTGTCCTCCTCTTGTGTTTGTCTCCCCTAAATGGTTTATGCTCCATTAGAAGAAAAAGATCTGTTGAGTTTTCCTGAAAGAGAGATGGATGCACTGGTTGCACTTGTCCTAGGAAGGCATAACCTGTAAAGAGGAGGATGCAGCACAAAAACAAGATGTATCACTAAAGACAAAGCTTGAAGCTGGTAATTTCAGGCTAGGCAGAGGAGGTATATGTCATACTGTGAGGGTAATTAACACCAGGAACATCCTCCTAGGATTGTGATGGGATTTGGTCGAAACTGGAGCTTAATATTTTCTAAAGTAAATTGTAACTGCACCACAGACTGTGGTGCAACAGAGGGATTGTCCAGCCCTACAAAACATGGAAGTGAATTTAAGTGATTACCAGTTTTTTTTTTTTCAGCATAAAATCAACAAAGATTTCATCTTGGCATGAGAATATGAGAAAAGGAATTACAGGGGACTGAGGAGATGTTTGCCTGATGTGAGAAAATGGCATTATTTTCCCTGCATGGAGACTAAAAACCAAACAGAGAAAAGAGATTGGCAAGTATAAATTTCCATTCATTACAACACTGAGATACAATTTCTCACAATTTGTCCTGTGTAGAGCTTTAGATGTTGGAATAAATTTTCCATTCAGGGACATACTACAGGAAAATGTTCATTAAAGTTTGAAGCTGTCCACGAGCACAAACTGTGCAAACACATAGGCTGGAGCAAGGAAGGAATTGGCTGCTTAAATCACCTTGCACTTAGTAAAGTCCCCCTCTCCCATCCATGGGGATATGTTGCCCTATCAAGGAGAGTGGCAAAAGCTGGTTTTGATTATGTGATCACAGAATGGCAGGGGTTGGAAAGGGCCTTTAGAGATCATCCAGCCCAATCCCCTGCAGAAGCAAGTTCCACCTAGATCAGGTCACACAGGAACGTGTCCAGGTGGGTCTTGAAGCCCTCCAAGGAAGGAGCCTCCACCCCCTCCCTTGGCAGCCTGGGCCAGGGCTCCCTCACTGAAACACTGGGTTTCTCCTTACGTTTAAATGGAACTGTTTGTATTGCAGCTTCATCCCATCACCCCTTGTCCTGTCGCTAGATACCATAGAAAAAAGAGATGCCCAATACATCAACCTTCCTCATGCCTCCACTGCATAGGGCAAGTTATCCATCAGCAGGGCTGTCCTTCCAATTTCTCACATCGAGCAGTACCACAAACCTGGTTAGTGTGAGGAAGTTACTTTACAGGAGAGTAAAATGCCTAAAGACTACTGGAATTCATATACTCCTGATAATTGTATCATTAAATGTTAACTTGGCCTTACACGAGGTTGAAGGGGAAAGGGAGAGAGTTCCCTTCTGAGAAAAATGTGGGGAGAAAAAGTTCAGAAAACAGGTCTTTTTTCAAAGGATTCCCTTAAATTTTGCCCCAGTTGCAAACATCTTTTGTACCCTGCCATGCAGAAGATAGTGGTGAGAAAGCTTCTTCCCCCTTCTAGGTTATCTGAAGCAGCCTGGACTATTTCCAACTCACGCTCACAACTTCACTGACCTGAGACCAGACTTGGTTTCCTTTTCTAAAGAACACTCCACGTGTAGAAAGTTTGGGGAGTGAATGTGGTTTGTTTGGCTTTTATTTTTTGGAAGCCAAGGTCATGCCACAGGCCAGTGCTTACTGTGGCTCTGCAGTAATGACATCCCAGGTGTGACAAATTGCACGTGGCTGAGTGTTTCAGTCTCCAGGAGTGATGCTGAAGAGTTATGGTCCAGCATGGAAGCACCATAAGAGGCTTGGAAGAAGTTAAGAAAGAAACAGCATATGCTGGGACTGTTGAGTTAGGTGTCTGAAGATGGAAATGAGGCTGCTGGTGGGCAAGGCTGTCACTGGCTGGACCCAAAAAGTCTTTATCTTGCCATCACCCAGCCCTGGTACCTCCTTTTCTTCATGGGCAGCGAGTCCTTCCAGCACTTTTTTGGCTGCTCTGCTAGATGGTGCTGTTGCCCTGGTTTCTGAGAGGAGTTTGTAAGCTGGTCCTCAGCAGATGGTCCTCGGAGGAGAGTTAACGTTTATTCAATTAATGTCCACTGCATCAGCCGTATGCTGTGCCCTGGAAACCACAGAGAGCTGCTTGGAGCACGTCTGCTACCGAACCACCCTCCTCACCAGCCAAAACCGTGCTCGGAGATGGGCCAAATCTCCTGAACCTGCTGCTGGAGTCGAAGTTTAAGGATGTGAGTGTACAGCCTCGTGTGGTTTGAGCAACTCGTGCTGCTGTACAAACAGCCTCCTTAATCTCCTGGTATTAAAGGAACAAGGAAAAGCAAACTCTATGGGAATGTCAGGAGATTAAGACAAGAAGCAACGAGTGTTGTGCAGCTATTAAAGTATTATTTTAGCTTGATTTCAACAGTAAGCTTGGGAAATCTGAGGGAAAAGTGCTTACAAAATGTATCACCCAGAAGCTGGCCCCCAGTTATTTGTCTGTGAATCCAGAGGAACTTCACTGCACTCAGTTACCATGTTTAATATTCATGTGAGTCCTTTCTTTGAGGAACATCCCCAAACACTTCTTGATCTATGTGTGCAGTGCTGGCGCTCATCACTTGGGCAGGAAAGGCTAATAACTAATATGCTTCCTGGCAATTAAAGTGACAGCGAAATCTGCTTGGGGGACTGATGTAAACATGTGAAAAATGTCGAGATCCTGAGGACTGGCAAAGAGATGAGACAATATTAGCACTGGAGCTACTAAACATCCATAAACCTGGCTTTTAGACACTTGAGCTCTCTGTTCAGCCTGTAAGAGTTAGAAGCACCCATGCTTCTGCTGCTGTTTGCTCATCTATCACCTCTTCTGCAGGTGAGCATGTTGTGGCTGAACCCAAACCGGACCGAATTGAAGCATTTTTGTCTCAGCACAGCTGCCATGAAGGACACAGTCAGGCAAACCTCTTGCATTTATGAGGCACAGAAATTGTGTGGGGTATTTTTTTCCCCTGTGTTAAACTGAAGTGATATCTCTGTAAACTTCAGTATTTCCCACGTGTTCACCTTGTTCCCATGCATGCTCCTGCTGCTCAGTCAGGATTAATTAGATCCCATCCCGGTGCTGGGCTCTGTGCTTGTCAGGGAGCAAGTTGGGCTGCTTGGGTATATCCTATCCTGATCTAGGTGAACCTGCTTCTGCAGGGGGGTTGGAGTAGGTGTTCTCTAAAGGTCCCTTACAACCCCTACCATTCTATGATTTTATGATCCCTCCACATTGTGCCTCTCATGATTCAAGCTGCAGCTTTGCAGGGCTTAGACCTGCTGGGAGTGGGTTCTTCTGAGTACAAGCTGAGAGTGGAGGAAGGAATGGATGGGGCCCTTTGTCTCTCCTGGTGAAGCCCTTTTACCTCACTCAGTTCATTAAATATTAATTGCTGCAGCGTTGAACCCAACTGGCCTCCATCCCAGCTGACTGCCCTGCCTGTGGAGCTATAGTGCTGCTGGCTAGCCTGATAAATATTTAATTACCACGCAGAGCAGAGCAGCTTGGCCATGCAGTGCCTGAAAGCATCAGGTCAGAGCACTTTGGGCAGTGCTGGGGTACAGCTAGCACCTGAGCTTCGGAGGTGGCCGCTGGTTGTGCAGGAGCCAGGACTGCCCATAGTCTCATTTAGATGAAAACCCAAACAACCAGGCACCTATTTCCTTGTGTTCTCCAACCAGAGTGATAGGAAGGTTAGAGCTGTGGAGCAATGCTGTCTTGGAGGTGTCCCAGGGATGCCAAGGAGCAGAGAATGCCTCACAAGCAGCTAAGCTTCCTGGGCACCGTTTGTTGAGGCTCATGTCTGGCCACGAAAGAGCAGGGGACTCAGTGGACACTCTCAGTGGTGATGAAAAGTCTGGGAGTGGCTGTTTTTTAGCTGCTAAAGCAGGAGGGACTGGAGTTATAAACAGAGAGTGGCATCTATCAGCAATGTGCTAGCAGAATGTGCCTTGGTGAGCCTTGAAAGATGTGATATCCTGAGCCAAGGTGCCTGTATGCTCCCCATTTGAGTGGCATCGTGGGCACTGATCTCAGGTGCCTACTGCCCTCCCACTTGGTGAGAGGAAGGGTTCTAGTGGACTTGTGCACAGCCCCACAAAATATCCACAGAAGAGTTGGTACCTTGAGGAACCTCTGTTGCACCCAACCTCATGAGCATCCCTGATGGCACTGGGCTTCTAAGATCACTGCAAAGAGACGTTTTGATGATTGAAGTGGGATACATCAAATGATTTGAAGTAGGATATATTAAAGTAGGGAAGGTTAAAGAGGCCAATGGCACTCTGGGGGAGATCAAGGAGAGTGTGGGCAGTGGGTCAAGAGAGGTTCTCCTCCCTCTCTGCTCTGCACTGCCGAGATTTCATCTGGAGTCCTGTGTCCAGTTCTGGGCTCCCCAGCTCAAGAGGGACAGGCAACTGCTGCAGAGAGGCCAGTGCAGGGACACCAAGATGATCAGGGGACTGGAGCATCCTCCTTATGAGGAAAGGCTGCGGGACCTGGGGCTGTTTAGTCTGGAGAGAGAAAGGTGAGGAGGAACCTCATCAATGCTGATACATAACTAAAGGGTGGGTGTTGGGAGGATGGGGCCAGTCTTTGTTCTGTGGTGGCCAGTGCCAGGACAAGAGGTGATGGGCACAGGCTGGAGCACAGGCAGTGCCACTGGCACAGGAGGAGAAACTCCTTTGGTGCTGAGGGGAGGGAGCCCTGGCCCAGGCTGCCCAGGGAGGGTGTGGAGGCTCCTTCTCAGGAGGTTTCCAAACCCATCTGGACACGTTCCTGTGCCCCCTGAGTGAGGGGAACCTGCTTTAGCAGGGGGTTGGGCTGGATGAGCTCTGCAGGGCCCTTCCAGCACCCACCTTTCGGAGATGTGAAGATTCTATGTTTAAATGTTTCTGCATGCTATGAACTTACGTGTAGGTGACATGCATAGAGGACTCGGTTGTTTGTGGAAGAATGGCTGTCATTCCTTCCAGAGCCAAGTTTCCTTGGCATTTGGAAATGGCACCAGTCTCCAGGAGACCGACCCCATCTACCGTGCAACCCAGAGGTCAGTCTGCATTGTTCAGTTTAACAGGTATATTTATAGCAGGCTTAGCTGCAGACTGTAGTGTCTTTGTACCAGATTTCCGTATATAACGGTGATGTTACAGCACCTCGGGCTCCTCCTGACAGTGAATTACAGCTAATTTCTCTCCCCCACATGCCTGAAAGGATTGGGAGCAGCAGGCTGCAAATCTCTTCACAAGAGTAGCTGGAATGGTGAGAGCAGGGAGAGGAGTTACTGCCGGGGAGGGCAGCCACTTAAAAGCAGTCTCTGAATCTCGAGTGAATATTGTAACAATGCTCAAGTCCTATTTCTGTGGTTAAATTGGCTTGGTAATCATTAAAAAAAAAAGGGAATGCTTTGGACAGGAGTGTCTGAGTTTGCTAGATTGAGAGAATCTGGAAAGAAAAACACTGGGTGCTGTAACTAACCTCTGAAAGCAGCTGCACCTTGAAAACAAACCTTGCTATCTTAATTTTCACAGCCCCCTCCACCCTGTTTAAATCTATGCATTTCCAGTGTGTTTCTTTGGAAGCAATTAAGCTATTCTATTGAATTATTTGTGAAATTCCCGCTGAAGGCAAGCCCTGAGCCAAATGTGTGGTGGGGCGGGCAAGGGAATGCCACGTATCTCCCAAACTATCAGATGGAGTTCAGGAACCATGCCCGGGGGATGTGTGGAAAATGTATTTATCCCCTGCTCTAAAGTAAATCAGACCGAAACAGAAGCAGTAGGATATCAAGATGACCCAGGGAATGCAGCCTACTTGCTTAGCAGATAGTTTCAAGCGAGCTTTATTAACTGTGCACCAGTACTTCTGATATCTTTGCTCTTGTGCTTCCTACAATCTTGACCAATTAGTGTGCCTATTAAATTGAAACTTCTTATTTAATATCAAGCTAATGTAATGAAGTCAGATTTACTTGTTAGTCCACTTGCAGGTAATTGCAGTGATAATAAAGTTGCTCAAGATTGCTCTTTCTGGAAATGCACCCTCCTGCACTGGCCTGGAACTGAATGGTTTTGCTAATTTGCACGAGTAGTGGCCATCAGCAGATTAGATGTGGAATCTATTTGAAAAACCTCTTTATTCTGTGTCTTTAGTATCCATATCTGTTTGCCATCTTAAGGCATCTAAATAAATGAAATACATAAGGAATTAGTCTGATGCAAGCTCTGTGAAAACAAGTAATTTCTTAAGAGCCAAGTGAGTAATTCACGATGAATAATTTATCTGACATCGAGTTTTTTTTCTGCTCATGGAGCTTCAGCAAACAGATTTCTGCTTCCTTCAATTAACAGCAGAAAGCTTTTGACAAATTTGGGGTGAATGTTCTCAACAGGATGGCTCATTTGCAAAAAAAAAAAAAAAAGCCTCTCTCTCCAGGATCCAAAACTGCAGTTTCACAGCTTCTTCCTTGCGTGGGGAGCCATGTGCTGAGAGGGACGAGGACTGGGGAGTTGGGCAGAGCTGGTGACCTGAGGCTGCAGCATGGCACCTGCCTTGGAGTGAAGGGTAAACTGATTTCCTACTTGCCCACTGTTGTGTGGGTTTTTGTTGTTAAATCCAGATGCTATTCAGATTAGTAAACTTTACCTGGAGTGTGTGGTATCAGTGTTTGCAGTCTAGAGAAGCTGTAATGATTGGCAGTGTGAGGTCAGTGGTTGGATTTGGTTACCTTAAAGGCCTTTTCCAACCAAAATGATTCTATGACTCTGTGGCTCTGGAATGGGAGCAGTCTATTGGATGTTTCCTTCACGTAGACTTGAGACTGACAGTTTATGGCTATTTCCTTGCAGACAGGGAAAGTGGGAGAAAAGGGAGAAAGCCTGCAGTTTTCTCCACTGTGTTGCCTGACTGTGGAGGCAAGTGAGGAGGGAGCAGCCCTGCAGTGGGCAGAGATTCCCTTTGTGGACATAGAAGGGAGATGGGCTGTAGGTGGAGAGAGGTTCTCTCCCACCTCTACTCAATTCCTGTGTGCCCTACTCTAGGTGGTCCTGCTCTGGCAGGGGGATTGGACTGGATGAGCTTTCAAGGTCCTTTCCAACCCTTGAGATTCTGTGATTCTGTGACAGGGATAGCTCACCAGGAACCAGCACGGTGGCCAGGTTTCATGGTCTAGTCTTTTGTTACTTGCCCATTGACTTTTTGCTGAAAGTGAATCCCTTTAGCTGCTTGTGAACCTAGTGACACTGGGCACAGGTGGAAGGGCCACATGGAAGGGTTGGATTGGCTGCTGAGGTGCACTTTCAGGACCTCACAGTTTCTGTGAGCTTCAAGACAGGCGTGTGGATGCCAGAATGAGATGCAGGATGTGCTCTTTCAGATAAAATCATACTTCAGTGCTTGCTTTCTCCCTTTCTAAGTGTGGCACATCATTCAGCCTAATTGCAGGGGTGTGCATATCCTCCAGATGTGCCAGAAGCAGAGCTGCACTGCTGATGGCTGTCTTCAGCCAGGAGCTTGTAGATGTTGTAACCAATATCACACAAGCCATTTTGTTTCCATACGTGGCAAATCTTGACTAAAGACTCCCTACTTAGCACTCCCTTGGCTTTCTCATTGGCCTCTTGCACTTGAGTGTTGGACAGCAAAGAAAACTTTAATTATTAAGGCTGTTACTTGTAACACATTTTCCCAAAGCTGAAGCAAGCTGTTTATAGAATAGAAAAAGTTGCAGAGAGGAGAGATTTCTCAGGTCTTGAAATACAAGACAGCACACAGCCTTGAAGATGCAAATGAAAGCATTTGAAGTTCCATGGCTGCTGCCTGAAGACACAGCCACAATATCCCAAAGGGATTATTTTGGCTGACTCTTCACCTGTTCTTGCTGGGAGCCCTTCCCCTGCTCATAACAGCCGTGTTTATGGATTTGTGCCTCTGCTTTGATGGCATAGCTGAAAGGTTCAGCCTTGCTTCAAATCTGTCTGCGTGTGGTCAGCGCCTGACAAGGGTGCAAGTGCTTGACAAACTGCCCAGTGTGTTCAACTTGCTTTTATTCATCTTTTGCACTCCCACCTAACATTTATTGTTCCATATATTTTCACACCTTCAGCTTTAGATGCCATACTTAAATTCAGTTGAGGCTCAGAGGGTGAGGAAAAAGTGGGTGTTTCGGTAAATCTAAACATGCCAAAGGAACTGGAAACTGCATGGAAAGATGTGCAGCCAAGAAGACAGATGACTGGAAGACCTTCATTGCTGTTGGACTGAGTCAAGTGAGACCCTACTTCATTCCTCTCAAGCCAGACTCTTGCAATTACTTATTCAGATATTCCTGTTGTAAGCAACCTTGACTGACAACTTGTACTGAGAATATCAATTTCTTCTAGCACTGAAATGATGAGGTGAACACTGAAACTAAATTTCTTCTTGCAGCCTAAGTTTTGAAGTGCTTGCAGTGATCTGGGGTCATGTAGACACTCTCATTCTTCGGCTGAGAAGGTTTGGGTGCCTCAGAGGGAATGCTCCATGGCTCCTGAGTGTGGCTCTCATTTGAATTGCACCAATAAGGATAGCACTCAAGTTGCTAGATACCTTTGTATCTAATTCTAAAGTGAAAGCCTTGTTTTCTGACATATTTTACTGAGATTTAAACAGGCAGTAATTGTCTTTTAATTATTAGATCAGTAATAGGCTATGTATCTTAATCTGTTATGCTGTGATTCCTAAAACGTATTACTACTCATCCCCCAGAATCGATTATATTTAACATGCATTAACTGTCTTTTTAAATCTCTGTAATATGTCTATTTAGGAATCTTAAGTTATGCATTTAAATTAGATTTAATAGGAGAGAATTTTGTGAAGCTGAAACTTTGTCCATTAAGAATATCTCTGAGGCTGTGGAGATGAAGTGTGCCATGGGCATCACTAATTGCAGAGCTTGGACGGTCTTGCAGAGTAGCTTTGGAGGCTGAAAACTTCACCATAAAACTAGTGACATACACCAAGCAATAGTTCTGTCCTAAATCCCTTATTTTATCCCTCTTCATCTATGTACCTGTGGGAATGCTGAAGAGTACTGATCCAGGGGTGTCCTATGGTCAAAGCCCCTTCTTTTAGTGCCTAATAGCCTGGCTACTTTTGCCACCTAACAAATGGTTGTGATGGTGACTACTTTTAAAACCTCCTCTTGAGGAAATTTTACATATTTAGGTTTGATTCTGAACTGTAAACTCACATTTGCAGAAGGTTAATGGGGGAAGATGTTTCTAACTTCTTTCCAAAAGTGCTTTGGGATTTGGCAAAGATGAGCCACTAAATCATTCAGTAGCAGAGTTTATCTTTAGCCACGTGAGGAATGGGTCATATCACTTGTGCTTTGTGGGATTTGTATGGTGGGTTTTTTTTCCCCCCAAAGTCAGGTTATAAATAAAATTGCATTGCCTTGCAGCTTGCTGGGGACTTGTCTCTGTGCTTTGTGCATCTCCCCTGGGATAATAATGGGATTTTCCTGTTCTGCTCTTGTTGCATGTAGGTTTTCTATCTTCTGCTCATGAGGACAGTGTCCTGAGGAGCAACTGGAAATAAAGGGCTGTATGGATATGTCTGAACACTTCAGGCAGTGTTTTTTGGGGTTCACCCCAACACAGGTTGTGCAAAGGGGTGGGTGCTCTCTGCCGTGTCTCATCTTTCCATGTGCATTTGTCTGTGCGCCTTTCAGTCCCAATGAAACCAGTCAAATCCTCACACTGCTGTGAGGCTTCCACATAGAGCTGCTGTCCTTACCAGGGGAGAAAAAACCCCTCATTTTGTAGGATTGTCTTTGTGGAATGGGCGGGTCCTTTCCTTCTTTCTTATATGCATTGAGCTTCTTTTCCAGTGACAAAAGAAATCACTTACGACTCAGGATGGGAAAGTACCATTTGTGTCTACATCTATATTGGCCAACACTGCTGCCCAAACTGCTTTGTAAATTGAGGTATTCCTTAAAGTTAGTTAGGTTTCTTTTCTCCCCTTATCCTACCTCCAGGTGAGTGGGGGAGGTCTGGAATACGAGTCTGTGCGTGGCTGTGGATCCAGCATGACTGGCTCCTTCCTCCCATGACATTTTAATCCCATACTCACTCATTGCTTTAGTTGGATCCTATTTCTTCAGGTTCATTTTGCTTTTAGAGGATTTTTTGGTGTGTTTTTTTCTTTGTTTTCTAAAACCTAAGAAGGAAATGCTACGTCTGAAGGCTCTAATGATGTGGCTGTGGGAAAGCTGGGGATGCCATGTGAGCTCCAGGATGCTTCATGACAAGCAAAATGAAAGGTGATGCTTAAATCTGGCATCTCCTGTCCTGGGAAGAGAGGGAATGTGCTTACAGTGCTGAAGGAGAGGGTAAAGAGGGACTCCATGCATAGCAAAACAGTAAGCAGCTCATGGGTGGATCCTGCCTTTTGATGTCTTAATCTAGGACTAAGTGTCATGTTTAGTAAGATGTGGTCTTGTGAGCAAAGTGACTAGTCACCAGTGTAATCCCTTAGACAAGACTGGTGAACAGTGATGGATGGGAATGAATGTGCTGAACCTACGAGTACTTGTGTGAAACCAGCACTCATGTGCTTGCAGCATTGCTCCCCCTTGCAGATGAGTTTCAAACACAGGAAAACTTCAGCTTCAGATGTCTCTGCTGACAACTGACCTAACAGGGGAGACATTTGTACTTTGTTCCTTCCTGGTGGTGTGGAGCCTTTCTCTCCCTTCATATTTTGCTTTCTTTTTCAAAAAAGCACTGGAAGGATGTGTTGTGCTTCTGAACACATTGGAAGTTCCAGGTTGGCCTGTGGGGTTTAATCCTGCAGCAGTTCAATGTTTGGGGAACTTAGGCTGCAGTTGTTAGCCTCCTCTTGAGGGATCAAACATTTTAACTGTCTTAATTTTGATTTTTATGAGGGTTTTTTTTTGTCCCTTGCAGTGGCTGTCAGAAAAAACTGTACAGTTATTGGCAACGGGGCCTGGTTGAAATACTTGTCTAAAAGCATTTGTAGGGGAAGAGTGATTTGGTTTAAATTCCTTGGTATTTAGCCATTGCCAAATAAATAGCGTTTCTCCACAGATGCTCTCAGCTACAACCATCTGCACATCCCAATTATTTTCCATTAATATTTTTAATTATTTCAAAATATAGTCACTTCCATTACTTTCCACTAATTCCTGAACAACTTCTCATTTGCCATAACTCAATTACTTGTTTTTTTTTTCAATGCCTGATCGTTTTTTTCATCAATCATTCACTGTCATTCACAGGACTGAATAAAAATGGAGCACCACAGTGTAATACTTTATTTAAAGGTCTTCCAAATATGCATTTTAATCTGGAGTCTCAGGTAACTCCTGTTTGCATGGTCTGGCTTGGAGAGAGAACACTTAGAGATCTGTCAGGAAAACTCGCTTTTTAAGACCCTGTAGAGACTGCTCCTTATAGAAAACACTTCTGTGGGACTGGTGCCTTCTTCTGACCTCAGACATAAGAGCCCATCATTCTCCAGTTGTCCTCACCAGCTGTGAGTGCTGGAGAATCATCAGAAGTGTCTGGGTCTGTATGTTTTTTAAAGGCAAAAACGGCTCCTGAGATAAAGTCTGCGAAACGAGCGGTTTGGTGAAGTCAGTGGGGAACAGCTCGTCACCAGCTCTTTTGACACAGTGATTAGGGGACAGCAGATGAAATGTGCAGGCGATATGCTTAATAAATGCATACATAATAAACCAAAGTGGGCTCTCATTCTTTGTGAAGTTTATCTTAAAACATTCCCACAGCCACCAAGTGGCCTTTGCAGATTAGATGATGCTCAGGGAGCCTTTCCCCTCTTTATATGCTTTTGTGTGGGTGCCTGCAAGGAAGGCCTTGTTTTCACAAAACTTCTGCATGAAATAGGGCAACTCTAGCCCATGATTAACAGAGCAAAGGGTTGGTTCCCTGTGCCCAGGGGTGCTGGGAGAAAACACCTCTGCATCTGAGCAGCGCTGGTCCCTCACTGCTGCCACTCAGAGTTCGCTCCACACAATTGTCTCACTTAACCTCTTTGTTTAATATTTTTAATGACTTCTTTGGTCTGTGGATATTTGTAACATTAACATAATTATCTATCTTAACATACTGTATTTGCCGCCTGCTGGGGATGAAACACTGAAACTAACACTAGTAGCTCATTAACAATAATGCTACTAGCTCATTAACAATGTTGACCCAATTACATGTTGTGTGTCCCGGAGACAAATAACTGTAATTGCGACTCAAAAGTGATTTCATAAACACTGAGATTCTTTTTGAAATGCAAAGTAGGGTGCATTATATGAATTTTCACTATAAATACAGGTTTAAATTAAACAGAGCCAATCATCCCACCAAAAGCACAATTTCTGTCCGTGCAGACATCCTCGAAGTGCATCCTTGCGCTGAGTTGATCCGTGGCACGTCTTGTTCTGCAGGATCAAAACCATTTTCATTTCTGTGCAAAAATTATAGCAGTTACAGACAACAAAAGCCAGACATCTGGTAACTGGCAGCCACTCTGGCTATCAGCAGGTAGCAGTTTTCTTTTCAAACCATTTGGATTATGTGGCGCACCCAGGACAATAGGAATCTGATGAAGCCTTTGATATAATCTGCTGAGAGGTTTTTTTTTTTCCTTTCCTGGAGCTGCCTGGATGAAACAGAGCTAAAGGGATTTGCACGAGGCGATGCCCACAAGCTGCATGTGCAGCGCCGCGCGTGCAACCTGCTGCCACGAGACCCGCTGCGAGCGGAAGGGAAAGCGAGGAGGATGGCTGTAATGCTAACAGCAGGGCAGAGCTGGGCATGGCTTGTCACCTTCCCAGAGGCTGCTGTAGGACCTGTTAGGGCATGCTGGGGAGAGTCTGATTGCCATGGGACACAGCTGAAGCTAGCAAAGGTCATCTCCCTTCTTGGGTGTGCTGATGTCCCGCAGCGTTTCCCTTTGCTGCTGTTGCTCTCTCAATAACACGTTCATTGTAATTGATGTTCTGTGGTTCAAGTTACTCTCTCTTTGATAAAGGTGAACCTTTCTTTGGGTTGCTTGTTTATCCTTGGTGGGTTTGTGCAGCCAGCCATCCCTGTAGGCACTCTCATGTGGGAGTGGGATGAGGTGAACTTGTGCTGACAGATTTCACTGAATATCACCACCCTGAGGAAAACACAGAGATCATCCAGCCCAACTGCCCTGCCAGAGCAGGTCCCACCTAGATCAGGTCACACAGGAACGTGTCCAGATGGGTTCTGAAGACCTCCAGAGAAGGAGCCTCCACACCCTCCCTGGGCAGCCTGTGCCAGGGCTCCCTCACTGAAACACTGACACACTTTTTCCTCATGTTTAAATGGAACTTTTTGTGTTCCAGTTTCATCCCATCACGCCTTGTCCTGTTGCTAGATATCATCGAAAAAAGTGCTGTCCCAACCTCCTGACACCCACCACTTAGAAATTTGTCAATATTAATGAGATTCCCCCTCAGTCTCCTCCAGACTAAACAGCCCCAGGTCCCACAGCCTTTCCTCATGAGGAAGATGCTCCAGTCCCCTGATCATCTTGGTGGCCCTGCACTGGCCTCTCTCCAGCAGTTCCCTGTCCCTCTGGAGCTGAGGAGCCCAGAACTGGACACAGGACTCCAGATGAGGCCTCAGCAGGGCAGAGTAGAGAGGAGGGAGAAGCTCCCTTAATCTACTGCCCACACTCTTCTTGATGCCCACAGGATGCCTTTGGCTTCTTGCCCATGAGGACACGTTGCTGCCCATGGTTATGATCCTATTTACTGGATGAAAACTAGAACATTATCTCCTTTTCTCTTCATATTTAGAAAGGGCTATTGCAAAGCAGAAACTTTGTGTGGCAGACAAGTGTTCAAAGCCCAGGCTGACCTGTTCACAGAGCTATTTGCACATAATCTTCTGCGGCCCCAGCTCAATTGGTGGCATCGGACTGGTTTCCATTTTTTGCAGGATATTCCCCTCTGTATGGTCCCTGCTGTAGCAGGTCATGGGGAACAAACAGTATTTGTATCTTCTTGCCAAGAAGATTAAGAAAAGGGGTAAGGAGTAGTGAGCTGTTTGTGTCCTGGAGATCATCACCAATACGGTGCCTCGTCCTCACATGGTTGTGCTTGACCCTCAGTGCTGTTATTTACAGATGGAGTGAGATTTACTTTTGAAAGCCAACTTCAGTGCCTCTGCCACAATATTTAATGACGTTATCAAGGCAGCTAGGAATGGATTTTTAAGCCTGAAAGGAGATGACAAACTCGTCACGCGATATGCTAGATGATGGGTAAATTGAAACTTCTCATCATTATTTATTGAAAACAGCTCCTATAGCCTACCCAGAATTTTCAGCCTGACAGGGCTCATTTATTTCATATTTTAAACATTAAAAAAACAACAACAGGGGAGGCTGTCATTAAGATATCAGTGAATCAAACCATTGAGTGAGATAATTGTTCACCAAGAGGAGTTAGCTGAATTTTTAATGCAGTGTCAATATGGCTTAGAGGTGAAGGTTGTTGAATTTATGGCATTTTGCATGTAATTGTATTGTTAGGAAACTATATTCTGTCAAACAGGCTGGTGAGGTATCTTTACTTGCAGCCAGCCCCCCTTAGATAAATCCCTGATCACCTCTGGGTGGTGTGTTGATGCTTGGTACAGCTGTGGGATTGTCTCTCAGTGTTTGGGCTCCCTTTGTGTTGAAAAGCTGCATGTTTTGTTTGTCATTTCAAAGGCTTCAAGACCAAGGCTGCATGCCATGACCTTCAAACCTTACACTCACTGGTCGGAGTGACTCCCTCTACGCCTGCAGGAAGGTAACCTATGGCAGATCCTGAAGCAAAACCTAGCCCCAAGTTTCCTGATACTAACCCTAGGAAGGGTTCAAAGGAGGGACAACGTCCTTTAGGTGGATTTTTAATCAAATATTTTATCATCCTGGTCCAAGAGTTGTATCAATGGCTCAGAAGGTGACAGGATAGGAATCTTTAAAACCACGCTCTCAGCAAAAAGGAACAGAGATTGGATCTCCTCAGGCAAGGAAACACCTTTTCTGCAAGCTCGTGGCTTTGTGTGGCAGATGAGGAATCTCCTCTGTTTTGCTGAAGTTCTTCCTCAGGGATGGGTTCTGGGGCCAGTCTTGTTCAACATCTTCATCAACCACCTGGATGAGGGGACACTGGGACCCTCAGCAAGTTCCCTGATGGCACCAAACTGGGAGCACTGGCTGATGCACCAGAGGCTGTGCTGCCAGTCAGTGAGAGCTGGGCAGGCTGAGAGTTGGGCACAGAGGAACCTGCTGAGGTTCAACAAGGGCAAGGGCACCTGAGGAGGAACAACCAGGCCAGGCTGGGGGTGACCTGCTGGAGAGCAGCTCTGCAGAGAGACCTGGCAGTGCTGGTTGATAATAACCATGAGCCAGAAACGTGCCCTCGTGGGCAAGAAGCCAATGGCAGCCTGGGGGCATCAAGCAGAATGTGGGCAGCAGGTCGAGGGAGGTTCTGCTCCCCCTCTGCTCTGCCCTGGTGAGGCCTCATCTGGAGTCCTGTGTCCAGTTCTGGGCTCCCCAGCTGCAGAGGGACAGGGAACTGCTGCAGAGAGGCCAGTGCAGGGCCACCAAGATGATCAGGGCACTGGAGCATCTTCCTTCTGAGGAAAGGCTGCGGGACCTGGGGCTGTTTAGTCTGGAGAAGAGCAGACTGAGGGGGGAGCTCATTAACACTTTCAAGTACTTGAAAGGTATTTGTCAAGTGGATGGGGCAGCACTTGTTTTCTGTAGTGTTCAGCAACAGGACAAGGTGCAATGGACAAAAGCTGGAACACCAAATGTTCCACTTAAACGTAAGGAAAAGTTGTTTTATTGTAAGGGTGAGGGAGCCCTGGCCCAGGCTGCCCAGGGAGGGTGTGGAGGCTCCTTCTTGGGAGGTTTCCAAACCCACGTTTCTGTGTGACCTGTTCTAGGTGGGACCTGCTTCTGCAGGGGTGTGACTTAGATGATCTTTAGACGTCCTTTCCACCTCCTGCCATTCTGGGATTCTGAGCTACAATCACTGTGCTGATATTTCCTGGGTAAAACCTCTCCTGAAGAGAGAGAGAACTTTGAGACCTTGGTGGTAGGTTTGCTGATAGTTGGATAAACCTCTGAGCCCAAAGCGACGTGGCAAAGACTTCAGTAAGTCTTATGCAGACAGGAGGCATCATGTGTTGCACCTCCTGTGGCAGCTCCTCAACTGCCCCAGCTGACTCTCCCTTTTGAAAGGGTGCTTTTTAAGTTAAGTTTTTGTATTTTCTTTGACTCTTTCCATTCCCTGTGTTAAAATGAAGTGCCCTTACAGGCAAATACTCTCACTCTCTTGCTGTGCTAAGTGGGAGCCGTTAGGGTGATTGCAGAAGTCATATCAACCCCAAAGAACCTCATGTATAGTTTGAAATCATTGTCTGGTGTTTTGACTGGCAGCTGTCAGCTGCCTCAAGAGTGTTTTTTCCCATTTCATGGCTCTTTTGGGACTGGATTTACATTACTGCCAGCTGTAAAGGCAGCTGCCTCTGCACACCCAGCCCTGCTCAAAGCTCCTCCCAGGAGAGACGTTTACAGGGAGAGTTTTGATCCTCTGTGGATCCTGGACTGAGAGATGAAGTACCAGCCCAGCCTAGGAAGGGGTTTTTTTAACCCAGTTCCTTCTGGTCTCTGAGGACATGGGAGAATCTAGCCTAATATTGGGTTTAAAAGTCCATCATTTGGGAAAATCTTGGGATACCCCTTTTGTCATCAGACCCTGTTGTATGGGCAATGTGATGGGAGATATTTCCTGGAAGGATGGCTTCTCCATTCTTTATCCCTGGGTGCTGGTGCTAATGCTTCTGGATGAGACACTGAAGGAGGAGGAGAGAGCCATATTTGCCCCCACCCCTGCACCCCAGCTGCCACCTTGGGGGATATGTGCTACTCTCTTGGGCCATGCAGCTCAGGACCTCTCAGGAAATTGCCCCCAGTCTGGGACAAATGCTGTGACAGAGTCTGGGTTTATAACTCAGCATTGGTGCCAGATGGGCATACTACTTGCTCTGGTTTTTAACGTGGCTATGAGTGGACTAGAATGGCTTGTCTCTGTTTTTTAACGTGGCTATGAGTGGACTAGAATGGCTTGTGTGTCTGTGGGCATCATTTCCCTATGTGGGGTGAAGGACTAAGGAGCAGAAGCAGTGTTGGAAGGAACTGGGCTCAGCTTCCCCTGCCCCATGGATGGGCTGTGCTGTTCCAGACAGCAGTTCCTGTCTGTCTGAGTGTACTGACTGAACAGGTTTATCATTCCCTGTAGGAAAGCATTCTTGTTATTTTCTTGCCTAGAGGGATGGTTCAGAGTGATGGAACTGTGTGGTGAGTTTTTAGCAGCGTGGCAGCACTGGCAGTGAGATGAGTTTCGTGGTGAGCACGACAGGGCTGAGATAACCTGACACAGAACAATCTGCCCCAGCACTTGCTGCTCTCACATACAGTGGTTTGAGAACAGTGAAACTCCAGCCTTGAGCTGGGTTTATTTGGTTTGCTGGCAATACTTCACAATTGGACTAGTTGGAATGTTTCTGAAAAAGAAATCTCACAGGAGAGCGTGAAGAAGGGACATTGGGGATGTGTTATCAGAGCACTCTGGGGTGTTCCAGGAACAAAGCGAGGGAGAGAGGTTCATGTTTTTCCCTCATTACAGGAATGTGGGATATGGAGCTGCTGGCAGTTAGGCATTTGATGATGAAGTTACATTGGTAGCAAATGGGGTTGGTGTGGCACCACATGCCATTCTACCTGTTTTTGGCTAAGGCACCAAGTTTTGGGCTCCAAGTGGAAAATGGAACACGAACTCACTTGCAGTATCTGTATGAAGAGGGAAGAAACCCAAAAGAGGCTGGTAGGATGTCAACCAACCAGCCACAGGTTTGTTGCTTTGCCCCTCTGCTGTTCCAGGAGGTGAGGAAGACATGCCAAAACAGATGGTTCCTATTTCATATTTCCAAATGCAACCAGATGTGGGCTGGGGAAGATTTGCCCTTGCCCCAACTGTTTCCCAACAGTGGAGACGTCATCTGCCTGCATTTTCATCTCAGCCTTGGAAATGGGATGTTTTGGCTGTGGTGCCTCGTCTCCCAGGGTTCAACTGAGCCCAGTGCCATGCTCCTTATCTCCAGCCCAGGACATGTCTGCAGTAACTGAGAGCCCCTCAAAGTCTGGAAGACCCCTCAGCATCTCCCTTTGCATCGTTTACCTGAGATTATATCCCATTTAATCTGTGGATCTAGGGGTTTCCCAGCAGATCCAATGGGAATACATAGCCTTTAGAAACATTCAGATGAGATACGTACTGCAATGGTCCTGGAAAGCTGCAAACATTAGCAGATCAATTATCTATTATAAAGAACAAATATTTTAAACCATTGCTATTCAGCTCGTTTGCTCCAGCAAGTCTTCCATCACCCAGGCTAATTCTGAGCCATTATCAGAATAAAGTCTGCAATGCTTTCATGCTCTTCCTTTGTTAATGTTGCTATGTAACCTGTGCTGCCCGAGCCAAATGGAAACCTGATAGGATTGGGATGGTTTCACTGGTGGTGTCACTTTGGTGCTGAGAAAAGGAAAGAGGAGGAGAAAGATAAGAGTTTTTTTCTGTGTCAAGAAAAAACCCCACAAAAATCCAGCAACAAAAGCCCAAACAACAAGGTTTCCCCAACAAAAACTATCCAAGAAGACCCTAGATAAGCCTGTGTTAACCTGGGTGTAAGAAAACACGTTCAACTTTCTGCACTGTGATGGGGGTAGAACCTTCTGCCTTTTTCATGTGGGATTTCATGTGCCAGACCTCCTTTATGGAAAGACAATTGCAACAGAAGTAGTGGAGACTAAAACTTAAAGATAAGACTATTTAAAAACCCCAACTAACCAACCAACCAACCAACCAACCATGCCAGCAAGAGGGGAGGGATGCTCTGACCCCCTCCATGGCTGATTTCTGCCCTTGGCTGCAGATAGGACCTGGGGTTCCCTTGCCAGGATGAGTGATGAACAAGTGTCCACACAATTAAAAAGGCAACTATTGGTTTACTGATTATTCCCATTGACAGGACACTTGCAGCCCATAAGATCTAATTGGTGGTGTGTTGTGTTGAATTGCCCCTGAGCTCAAAGACCTGCTGGGCTTTGCCCCATTTCCCCTTTGCATCTCCAGCACGGGCAGCTCTCTGTTTGTTTTGTTGCTGGTGTGTGTGAGAGCATGCCAGGAAATTAAAATTCCCGATATCCCAATTATTTCTTTTCAAAAGCCAGCTTTACAGCTGAACAAACACCACTTCAGGACGGGGTGAGGGGGGCTAAGCAGGTGTCCAACCATGAACTGCATGAGTTTGTAGTATCCCAGGCACTGCTGGTGAGGGGGCTGGCTTCCCGAAGCTGGGTGTGCAGCACACACGAGCTGACAGCAAAATTAACTGCCTGCCAATCACTCGATTTTGATCAGCGCTGACATAACCAAGCGAGCTGGGAACAAAAGAGGTATTTTCGGAGTTGATAGTTATTCCATTAACTTATTACAGTTATTACATTCACTTATGACTTCTAAGCAGCCCCTGCTGCTGTGCTGCAGTAGGACAAGGCACTGCTGCAGCAGGCAGTGTGACTAGTACGACTTTTCAGTTGGACAGAGCCAGGCATGGTGGGATGCTGCTGAGGCAGGATCCTTTCCGTGGAGCTCTCGATCCCCAAAGCTGATGTGAAGGACAGGCTGGGTGGCGGGATGGGTGTGTGTGTGTGCATCACACAGCAACAGCTGTGCTTTTGCATTGGGAAAATGCACAGGCATATGAGCTCTATATTCTGTGTGTACATGTGTACATTGTCTTTTGTTTCCAGTTGTCACATGCTTATGTGTTCTGTGTGCTGTGGAACATCTCCACTGGTTCTTACTGGCTCCACAAGACCCTGCAGACCCTGAAGATCATGACAGCCTTTCCCTCAACCAGTTAATCCTCTTTTTTTTAAAGCTTACCTCTGCCAGAGACTTTCTTACCACTACAGTGTTTGGGCAAAATTTAGCTAATAATTACCTTCTGCTAGGAAAAAATGATTTGGCACAAGAAATCTTCCTTGGCTTCTGCTGATCAGCTTCTGACAAAGGCTGCTTTAATATCCGCCTCTGAAATTGTCACTTGGCATACTGCAGGAGTCCGTTGGAAAATGGGGAAGGGATTGTGACTTAACATCACTGGAAGCTAGATTCTGAGTCTATTTTCCCTGTGGTGTGAGAAGATAGCTTCAGTTTACAGCCTCAGTTGGATTATCTGAACCAGGTCTCTGTGTAGCATTTTCTTGCTAGAGATCTGGAGGTAATTCCCTGGGTAAACAGGTATCCCATAGGCTTCCACAGCCTTTGCAGAGACATCCATCCTATTAGAGTCTCCTTTATGATAGCTCTGTGGTTTAACAGACTTGGCTGAAACAAGCTGTTCTGACACCCTGACAATAGTAAAAACATGGCTTTTCTAACCTTGTGTAAGTTACTTTGAAATATTTAATCTTCATCCTCAACTGACTCTGGAAAGCTTGAAGTGGTTCATCAGGAAATCCTCCTCATTCTTCCTGCTGGAGCCACAGCCAGCCTTTGAGGACACTGAAAGGAATCACAGAATGGCTGAGGTTGGAGGCAGCTTGGAGCATTGTCCAGTCTCACCTCTACTCAAGCGGAATCAGCTGCAGCCAGCTGCCTGGGACTGTGAACAGTTGGATTTTGAGTATCTCCGAGCATGGAGAGTCTCAGTGTTCAACTACATCCAATATGTGCCCTATATGTTGTTGCCTCCCTTGTGCTGGGGAGCCCAGACCCAGTACTCCAAGTGTTCCTCACCAGTGCTGTGTGGGGAGGATGACCATGTTTGGTCTAGTGACCACCAGCATCTCCCAGGTCTTTCTCTGCAGAGCTTCCCCCAACCAGGCACGAGGTGCACGAGGCTATTCCTCTCTAGGGGCGGGACCTGGCATTTCCCCTTGCTGAACATCCAAGTTTCCTCCTGGTCTGTCCCTTCAGCCTGTCCAGCTCCCTCTGAATGACATCTCTGAGGCTGCACCATCACTCTTGTCACAAGCACCCCCTTGACTCCTGGCCAAAACAACAAAACCTCTGCCTTATAGATCTAATAACCTCAAGTCTTGCTTTTTTTTTTTTTTAAATGCAGACTGTTAACTCCTTTGCCCATCACTTCATCAGCTTCTTGTTGCTACATAAATGGGGAAAAGCCTTATTTACTTTTGCTGTTAACATTATTTTCACTTACAGTGCAGACTGCTGGTGAGTTTTATTAATATACTATTTGTCAGAGTGCTTAATGCACGTTTGTAAAATGGCTTAGAGGTAATTTGCTGTTTCTATTTAATTTTTAATAAGGTAGCTCTCTTCATTACACTGTCTGCTGGAGAGGTTTTATTGGAAAGTATCGAAGCTGTGACCATTGTGTCTTAATTCTCTAATCCATCCAGCTGTGCTGACAAGCAGTGGTGCTATGATGTGGATTATCTCCTGTGCTTGGCAGTTAGTGCGTTCTGGCTCTCCTGGCTGGGGTGTTACCTTCCAGACCATTGTAAGTGGACCTCAGAAACGTCTTCTTTGCTGCAAGTGTTTCTATGAAGGGTTTGGGTTTGAACTTTTGCTCTGTGGTGCAATGGCATGGTCAGAGAAAGCTAAACCACTCTTATTTCTGGCCAAAAGACATAATTTGCAGTTCTCCAAGAGAAGCAAAATGGATCTGGGATCTTACACCCTGCAAATATGCTCTGATGCTGTTGTTTTACCCACCTGCACCTTACACATCCCACCAGGCTGTCCTTCCTGAAGTGTTAAACCTCTAAACCTCCCAGCCTGGTCAGGGTGAGGATGTAGCTCTCTCAGGTGTGCCAGTGGTGGCCACTGGACAGCAGGCAAAGCAGTGATGAGGTGTGCAAAAATTATCAGGATGAAGTAGTGCCTGGCACCCCTCTCCTCCTGTTCTCTCTTAGGTTTTGTTTTTGTTTTTCAGTGGGAGGTTTGAAAGCTTCTTGGAGGGAGGGTCTGTGAGGGAAGACCTTTAATAAAGAGGAGGAGACCTGTGGGACCTGATGGGGGTTAGGTGTCTTATTGCTAGAGCATCATGCAGGGAGACTAGGAGGGAGAAGGTGGGAAGCACTGTGAAGCACTGTTTGCAGAGGACCCTTTGATACCACTTTCACTGCAGAAGAAGCTTCTGCATGCACAACAGTTTAAGCCTGGAGTGTTGACTTACATTTTTAAGTCGTGTCTGTGACCACAGAAACCTGTACTTGGAGAGGTCAAGTTTAAATGCTCTGTACTTTCAAAGCCCTTTCAGACACCAGTGCTTTGCCACAGAGGTCCTGACTTGTTTTGTCAAGGCATTTATGAGAATTGGTCTACTGAGCCCTACCGAGAGCCGCTGGCTGTTGAGAATCTCCCCCACTAAACCCCAGCCCATTCCTGGACCTCAGCCTGACACAGTCTCTTCGTGTGACACAGTGGTTCTGCCCTTATAACTAAATCCTATATGCTTTAATGATTAAGCCTTTTTTAATTTATATGCAAAATTGATTCCAACAATCAATACCCCTGTGGGCTGAGAACCCTGAGCTGCAAGTGGAGCTTGTCTCTAGCTGCAGGCTTTTTAATTGTTGCTTCTGATGACTATTTGAGCTTAAGATGCAACATGGCTGGGGTTTTTTTTTTTCCTTCTAAAAAGAAAGCCTGAATTTGTTTCTCTATCAAAATCTATAGTAAATAGCAAAGTAATTTTCTTCCAGAGCTCCCAGTAAAGAGGGATTAATCACACTTGGCTTCATCTCAGGTTTGCTGAAAATGGTGTTTAGCTTTGAAGCTCCTTCTAAACCTTTAGTAAGTTTGAGTGCAACCTCTTATATCAAGTTCCTGGTTCGTGTTCCAGCTCACAGGGTTACAGCTGCCTCTGGTTAAGATGCCTTTGCATTTTTGCTTTTGGATTGCTTAGCAGACTGCCCTTTGGTTTTGATGTCGTACTGAAACAAGAGCGGAAAGAGGAAACAAGAAGAGTCGAAGGCAAAACATCCACACACATCACTGCCTAAGAGCAGGGAGTTGTCCAATGACCAGGAGCATAGCTGAGCTTGGGGGTCTTCGAGTTTTGAACAGCAAACTTTGTAGTGAAGTTGAATAAATCATGTAATTGCCCTGATCTGCATTCATCCCTGCAACACCAATGTTTAATTCAGTGTTTAATTCAGCAGCATCTCCCTCCCCAGTGATTGCAGTGGAGGCAAACTGCCCCTCCTGCATCACCAAAGAGCCTCATGCCGCAGCAGGATTCACCCCAAGCAGGTTGATATGTTTTCAACTGACACTTTTGAAACAGAAAGGGCTGCAGCCCACCCCGTTACACACGTGCTTTGCTGGATTTTCCAATTACTAAAGCGTTTTGGGAAGAGATACAAGCCCTGGCCAAGTGTCATATTCCAAAAGGCATTTCAAAGAAGCTCCAGTCAAAGTGATTCAAAGTGATTCATAGTGATTCCCCTTGGCTGAGAAGTGTGAGCTTAGCTATTATTTCAAAAGGGGAGGGTGGGGGAAAACAGTGCCAGAAGTAGGAAGCAAAAAATCTGTGTACTGACTTTGTTCACACTTGTTAGTTGGGGTTCATCCAGATAACTGGTTTATTTTTTTTAACTCTTCACCCAGCTCAGAGAGATCAATCCTAAACAAATTCAGAGTCAAACCTCCTTGCCATCTATTTACCTTTTCATGGGTTTTTTTTCAGCAAAATTCTTGTTCCAGCTGCATTTTGGGGTGGGATATTTTGGCAGTGAGAGTGGCAGAGCCCTTGGTATGAGGTGAGAGTGAAGGAGATGCTGTAGAGGTAGCTTGCTGGGTAGGATGCGTATGGTTGTCTGTGGGAAAGATGAAGTGCTTAGTGTCAACGTTCATGTCACTGCAGAGGCTGTAAGGGTCAGCCCTCAGCCAGCTGTGTAACATCATGAGGCGTTCATCATGGGCAATTGCCTTCAATTTTGACTTGACCCCTTGAAACCCTTCAGGAGGCACTTTAAGGCAACCATCTGAGGCCATAAACTGATGGAAGACAAAACCAGGCAGACATCCCTGGAGGGTGGAGCTGTGGAAGCGTCAAAAGCATTTTGTGATGCAGAAGAATCAGTTACACGAGCCTGTGTTTTAGGTAGAAAAGATGAGAAAAATCTGTCATGAAGAGGGGGTTTCATCTGTACTGAGCCTTCCCTTGGAGACCAACCACTGAGCCTTCCCTTGGAGATCAATCCACAGGCAGCCTCGAGCTGGTAGACATTGCAAACTGCTTGCGGGTGAAAACTGGTTTTGCTGGGCTGATTTTGTCCCAGAAAGTGTCTTAATGGCTCAAATACCATTTTTTTCTCCAGTTCTTATACTGGATGAGGTTTAATATCTTCTTCAAGTAGCACAAAATGCTTAAAGCTAGCCCCAGCTCTCTGCTGTTTGTGCGGTGCTTGCCAGGGCACCTGGATCCGATATTAACGATCATGGAGCAGCAGCCATGATCCTTGGCCTCGGCTTCCCAGGCACAGCCCTGCTTGGAAAGCATGGAAAGAAAAGACAGCCTTTCATACAGTCTTGTTCTCTCTCTGGAACTGTATTTCAAGGGAAAAGTTAATTCTTTCACTTTTCATTGTGAATTAGAGGAAAGAGCGTGCCAGGATCTCCTTGTCTGCTGTGAAGTGGTTGCTGCAGAGCTCCCAGTTAATATGCTTGGGGTGAGGGTAGAGGTTTGCTGGTTTTCCTGGAGCTGGTTATTAATTGCCTTAGCAGATTGTGAGTACTACATAAATAATAGATGGGTAAGGATAAACAGAATATTCCTTTCTTTCCTATCTGCATCATGCAATTCTGATAAATAAGCTGGGCTTCTTTAGTGACCATGCCTGCAAAGAAAAGAAGCTGTTTCCCTGCCAGGCTCTGGATATCAGCCTTGCCTGGTCTCTCTATGAGCATCACATCCCCTGCTGTCACTGATCCCAGACTGGCTTTGCTACTGTCTGGAGGTTTGTGGAGCATTGTGCTGTCATTGCATGTTCATGGAGTGAATGCCTCTGCTGGGGGAAGCTCCCTGGGAACTGGTTGTGTTTGCAGCAGTGGGACCAGGACGGGAAAGACAAGAGGTTTCCTTCCAGCAGCAATCACAGCTTCCTGGCACTTGTGCAAAGGGTGCTGCTCCAATATCCCCGTGGGAGCTGGAATCCCGAGTGCATCCCACCCAGCAGCCCTGGGGTTTGCAGCCTAAAACTCTGCTTTGTACAAAATCCTGCTATAAAGGTCACGTGCTGTTGGTTTTGCTTCCTCTAGCTATAACCCTTGATCTATTTATTGACTGTTAGCAAGATAATAGCTTTTACTCAGGCTGTGCTCAGAAAAGGGGATGGGGAGCGTCGGTGCAGTGCAGTGACTGCAGCAACAATGGTGCTGATAAATATTCTGTGTTTCTGGTGAAGTCAGGCTGCTGCTGGGATGTCAGATTGGTGAGAGGCCCCAGCTGAGGGCAGCAGTGTGGAGCAGCCCTGCTGTGGGCATCAGTGCTGCTGTGGCAGAGGCAGTGGGGCTGAATGGGCATCACTGCTGCTGTGGCAGAGGCACAGTTGGGGCTGAAGTCTCCTGCACGTCAATGTAAAGATTGCATCCTTGCAGTCCCTGCATCCCTCTGCATCTCTAAGCTGCTGCCAGTTTTGATGATTTTACTTCAGTTTGTTCAGTGATAACAGAGCTCAGCAGCTTACTGTGATTGCTTCAGGGTGTCAGTAAAAAAGCTAACTCTACTGTATGATACCATAAGATTGAGCTTGCAGGAGAAATCTCAGCTCCTCTGTGGGTACTTGGAACCAGAAGGTTCCTGGGATCCTTTTAGGACTTATTACCTTGGTTTTGACTATGGCTGGGTTAAAGGTGTGGCTTTAGCGGATGGTAAGAGTTTGTTATGGATGCTAACAAGCATGCAAACGTCTTTGTGTTGATGTGAGGATGCCAGTCCCTGCTTGCTGGCCCAAATGGTTGGGACCAGCGATGATACTCTGAAGTCACTTTGTTCTGTCAGGATGGGCAGATGCCACTTGGTAAGCCCTCTCCATCTGGGATTACAGTTTCTTGCAGATGGATGGCAGTAGCTACATCAGTTTTCTCAGATGAGGTATCTCTCACCCACACCATGGGCAAGAGTGTTGCTTCTTTCCAGTCTTAATGTGAAACATATTGGCTCCCTTAGCATAAGCCTGTTTGCCTTTGCTTGGTGCTGAGCCATGTTGCTGAGTTACGTTCTGCAAGTGCCTAAAGGGTCAGCATAGTGTCCCACAAACTGGAACTGGGAGGGGCTGGATGGTCTCAGTAGTTGCTTTAAACATAAAGATATATTCTTTCCTCTTTGTCAAAATCCTTTTAAATTCTCATGTCTTTGAACCCTTGCATGTAGCAGCATCTCACCCAGGAGCCTTTATGGACCCTGGGAAGGCTGAGAAGGCTTTGTAGCTCTGGTTTTTTAAGGGGAAATAGGGAAAGGACAGTCCTGCTCCTGTAGACTTGGTGTGGGAGAACCAGAGGATCTATGGCCTGGAAGAGGTGACATTTTGGGTTATGGGAGCAGTGGGGAGGAGTGTCCAGGAGACAAGGCCTGGTGCTCCCACCCAACCAGCCAAGTGGGTGTTGAACCTGTAAACCTGCAGGGGAAGGAGAGTATGTCCCCATGAACACGTGCTGTGGGGCTGTGCATGCCCCTGGGCATAGCTGCACACATGCACATAGGTGCCATCCTGCAGGCCCATGCTGGTGATGTGTGTCCATAGGCTATGATTTCTGCAATTTCCTAATTGGTATTTTAAATGAGGAGGTGGGTGGAAAGAGGAGGAGGGTGACTTTGATGATTAAATTACTAGGTGTGTGCAGGTAAAGAGCTGGAAGATACTTTTCCCAATAGCAGGGCCTCCCCAGTCCAGTCAGGGTTTGGAAACTGGCTTCATTCCACACCAGAAAAGGAAATGCAGAAAATTCCTCACCAAAGAAAGATGGTTTTGGTTCCCTTATGAGAAGTTGTCTTGGATAGAACTGAACTGCTTCGTTTCTCTTTTGACCTTTCAGAAATGTTATTCTGCAATACATACCAGAAAAAATATTTATATTAAAAACCAGCTTAACATGAAAGGTCAACATTTCTATGGTGGAAGCGTGGGAGGAAGCTGAGCTCCTACGCTGCTCCCCTGAGGAGACCACGAGCACGACGGCGCTTGGCAGGTTGGCACTGCCAGAGGCCCCTTCCCCTCTCACCATGAGT
The DNA here is from genome assembly GCF_028858725.1 of Colius striatus. NCBI lineage: Eukaryota > Metazoa > Chordata > Aves > Coliiformes > Coliidae > Colius > Colius striatus. The sequence goes on from NC_084790.1 coordinate 86,104,771, forward strand.
TGGATCCTTCTCTTCCTCTTCACTGCTTCCCCAAAGAGAGATCTCTGTGTTCTCTCAAAGCCTACAGCTCTGCCATATAAATATGTGCACATACCTGTATAAACACCATCTACTTGAGGAGCGAACCCCGTTCAGCCTTAGAAGGGCTACAAAGATTTTTATACCTCATTAGGCAAATTGATACAAGGAAGAAGGCTGAAAGCCTTGGCTCTGCTTACTTAATCTGAGCCTGCAGTTTAGACCACATCAGTGATATTGCTTTCTCCTGGCCCATTCTGCCTGGGGGAAATGCAGAAATGTGCCCTGGAGATAAACATCTGTCAAAATGACTGTGGCATGGGATTGCCTCCCTGCCTCTGAGACGCTGGAGGGAGAAAGTCTGTCCTTTCTCAGGAAAGGCTGTGAGAGCTGGGGCTGTTTAGTCTAGAGAAGGATAAGGGGGACCTTTTCAATGCTGATAAATCCCTAAAGGGCAGGTGTTGAGAGGATGGGGCCAGTCTTTGTTCAGTGGTGGCCAGGGACAGGGCAAGGGGTGATGGGCACAGGCTGGAGCACAGGCAGTGCCACTGGCACAGGAGGAGAAGCTCCTTTGGTGCTGAGGTGAGGGAGCCCTGGCCCAGGCTGCCCAGGGAGGGTGTGGAGGCTCCTTCTTGGGAGGTTTCCAAACCCACCTGGACACGTTCCTGTGCCCCCTGAGCAAGGGGAACCTGCCCTAGCATGGGGTTGGGCTGGATGAGCCTTGCAGGGCCCTTCCAGCCTTCAGAGATTCTGTGAAAAGCCCCCAGCAGCCACAAAAGCCCCCAAGAGGCATCTGCTGGGTGAGGGGCTGCAGGGGTCAAACACCAAAGTCCTCACTTTGGAGACGTTAAAGGTGAAGTGCTTTAGCTGGGATCCACGCTCACGGCTGAGCCTCAGCAGAGTTACAGGGACAGGGCAACTGAAATGAGAGAGGAGACCGTATAAACAATTCTGCTAAGGGTACATAACAATAGCTAATAAAGACTTGTAATAATTTCAACACATGATACTAATTTGGATTTACTGAGGGTTTTCCAGTCTTCCCCAGATCCTCACAGGCCTCAGCAGAAGCAGTGAAGCATTTTGCTGGGGTTGCTATATGCTGCAATGGCTTAGATACCAGCATGAAGTGGAGACATTGAGGCCAGTGGGGAGTTGAGGTACCAACAGCTGCTTTTATCAGCATTGTTAGATGTCTTGAATTAGGGAAAAGTCAGTACTGGGGATCGGTGGAGCTGAGTACTCTCTGGTTGGAGGCCCTTTCTCTGTCCCCCCCTGCACACATGCACACAACAGTATGACTTTTGTTGCTATTTTTTAAAGAAACAGCACTCAAGACACTTGGAGTGACCCCGTGCAATTAACAGAATTTGCACCTTAAAAAGAGAGCCTTGGAAGGGAAAAGATGGATGCAATTAAACCCAAAAGCAGCCCCGTGGCTCTCAGTGGTTGAAAAGCAAGGCCCTGTTGGTTCGCTTGCTGGGAGCCCCTGTGCAGTTTGCTGTGGCTCCAGGCTCAGAAAGAGGTACATAATGGCTCGTCCCTTCAATCTGTCATGCTGATGGCCTATCAGTCACTCCCAAAAAAGATTTACATACAATTTTATGTCCCTTCAAGGTAGCTGCTCAGCATCTAAGTGCTTGTGTGTATAATCTTTCCGAGGAAGGGGCTGCCACACTAAATAACTCAACTTGATACTTAGAGTTGTTAGCTTTCCCTAACTCTTGAGGCTTCCTTTGTATTTGCAGTTTTCCCATTTTCACAGCTTCATGTGTCTCTTTAGGGTGCCCAGGAAAGCAAATTGCTTGGAAATGTGGTTGTAGGGTCAGGCAGTGTGATGGTCATGGTCTTCCCAGCCTTGTCACCAAAGAACAACAACATTGGTTGTAGATGGTGATTTCCACAGTGGATAAAGTGTCACGATAAGAGGATGTTGTTTTGGAGAGCAGAGTGAAAAGGAACTGTAAAAAGTGCATTTCTGGTCATCAGGAATAATGTAGCAGGTCAGCTGCATGGTGTGGAGATACCTGCATGGTGTGAACCGGCTGTGAGATGTTGCACATGTATGTTCCATGGGAAACAGCCTGCAAAAGCTGTTAAGCTGCCCTTCAAGGGAAAGTGGACATTAGAAGACAGGTTTTGATACTGAAATGCAGGTAGCAGATCTGACAGATGATTCTACAACTTTTTCTTTAGTTGCTGTTCAGCTGCTCCAAAGAGTTCTGGTTCAGTTTCAAGCCTTTAATCTAATCTGCCTCAGTTTCCCCAGTAGGTAGCTGGGCAGATTTTGCTTGGGAATAAGGTCAATTCCTCTAAAGTCTCCAGATAGGCATATTTAACTCCTTTAGAGTCTTTCCAATATGGCAAGATACAGACTGACATGTTCTCTACTGCTGTTTAAAAATGTCTTCCTCCCCCTTTTCCCCTTGGCAGCTCTTTCACCCTGTGCAGCCTCCCAGGAAAGTCTGCAAGTGCTTTTATTTGACTGAGAGCAGTTTGTGCTATGCCCTGGGCATGGACAACTGGCTTATGAGGTTTTATTCCTGCTACGATATGTTGCTGCAGCAATGGCTTTTTCCTTTCAGAAATCCATTTTATTGGAATAATAATTAATATATTCTATATTATGGATTGGACTGAGCCGTGTTGATGGGGTTTCTGCATTAAATGCCTTTACCCTCAGCATTTGTGCCATAAATGCAGAGAAGAGCTGAAACCATTGCCAACACCTGGGGTCTTTCCTGTCCCCAGTTTCTAGGATCACCTCAAGATCATCTTCGTTCCTACCCCAGGCTAAGGCAGGGATATCTTTGTCCCTCACCAACAGAGAGAGCTGCCTTGTAATGGTGGGAAATGATGTAACTAAGAGGAGTTCCCTTTCCTTGTGATGGGAAATGCATGAGGATGTGCTGTCAGCTCCTCCCTGGAGAGTAAATGGAAAAGCAGATCCAAGTGCATCAAAAAAAAGCCACAGAAAACATGAAGTAACAGCAGCTCCCACCAACAATTAAATGCTCCTACATTTTAGATGAGAAATAAACCCAAGAGCACTGAAAATTCCCTTTGCTGGATGGGAAACACAACCCTAACACCCCACCACATACTTCAAAGCATCATCTGCTGCTTCAAGTCCCAACACTTGGATTGGTTTCATCCCAAAGCTGCCTCTACTCCTGGGTGAGGGAAACAAGGATTCTGATTCCTGATGGGATTTGCATCTCCTTGTCTATTGATTCCGGGTGTTAATTGGTAACACGAAGCTATTGCTCGGTCTTGGAGAATGAGTGGATTTGGTTTGATCAATGTGCTGGTGATGCCTTGTAAAAATACAGGGCCAGAGTCCATAATCCCAACAGTTTGTTGGAAAGTGGCTTTTTTTTAACCTTTTTTCCACGCCCCCCCCCCCCCAGCAGAAATGAATTCAGACCACTGAGAGCAATGGATTAGTGAAGCTTGACCTGCTAAATTGAATCAGACAGTTATACAGCATCAGATGTTCACTGCATTGACCTTTTTAATGAGAAATGGGTCTATTAGATCTGTTTTACCCTCAGTAAAATGTTTTATGAATCTGAGTGGTGCTTTCCATCATTTAGGTACACATCAAGTTGTAGAGGGTAGGTTACGACTCAACCAAGTAAAATTAGCTTTTTGATGGCTTGTTCAGGTGAAACATGTCTAATTTGTTAACTTGCTGACCCCTTTTCTCCCTGTGCCAAAAGCCTCAGACAAAAAGCAGGTATCGACGAATAGCCTTTATGAGGGGAAAAGAAAGGTGAAGGATCCAGAGCAAGCTGCTCTGGCAAGGATGGAGTCCCAGGCTTTCTCACTTTTGCAGCGTCTTTGGGTTGTTTGGGGTTTTTTTTTGGAGGGGGAGCTCTTTCTGACTTTCTGAATTGAGAGCGGTGGCTGCATTGTATCGAATGCTTCCATCTTTTATTCTCCCATTCCCCCCTTTTCATTTCATTTGGGTATTTTGGATGAGTGGACAGTGAGGTGGATGGAGAGCTGCTGAATGACAGAGCCCAGAGGGTGCTGAGCAATGGCACAGAATGGAGTTGGAGGCCTGTGGCCAGTGGAGTTCCACAGGGATGGGTTCTGGGGCCAGTCTTGGTCAACATCTTCATCAACCACCTGGATGAGGGAACACTGGGACCCTCAGCAATTTCCCTGATGGCACCAAACTGGGAGCACTGGCTGATGCACCAGAGGCTGTGCTGCCATTCAGTGAGAGCTGGGCAGGCTGAGAGTTGGGCACAGAGGAACCTGCTGAGGTTCAACAAGGGCAAGGGCAGAGTCCTGCAGCTGGGGAGGAACAACCCCCTGCCCCAGGCCAGGCTGGGGGTGACCTGCTGGAGAGCAGCTCTGCAGAGAGACTTGGGAGTGCTGGCTGATAATAAACTGAGCATGAGCCAGAAACGTGCCCTTGTGGGCCTGGGGGCATCAGGAAGAGTGTGGGCAGCAGGTGGAGGGAGGTTCTTCTCCTCCTTCTGCCTTGGTAAGGCCACATCTGAAGGCCTGTGTCCAGTTCTGGGCTCCTCAGCTGCAGAGGGACAGGGAACTGCTGCAGAGAGGCCAGTGCAGGGCCAGCAAGATGATCAGGGCACTGGAGCATCTTCCTTGTGAGGAAAGGCTGCGGGACCTGGGGCTGTTTAGTCTGGAGAAGATTGGTGAGGGATCTCATTAATAGTTACAAATATCTCAGTGGTGGGTGTCAGGAGGTTGGGGCAGCACTTTTTTTCTGTTGTATCCAGTTACAGGACAAGGGGTGATGGGATGAAGCTGGAACACAAACAGTTCCATTGAAACATGAGGAAGAACCGTTTCAGTGTTTGAGTGAGGGAGCCCTGGCCCAGGCTGCCCAGGGAGGGTGTGGAGGCTCCTTCCTTGGAGGGCTTCAAGACCCACCTGGACATGTTCCTGTGTGACCTGATCTAGGTGGGACCTGCTTCTGCAGGGGGTTGGACTGGGTGATCTCTAAAGGTCCTTTCCAACCCCCACCATTCTATGATTCTATGATTTTAAGTAGCTCAAACTAAGGAATTGCTTTGAATTTCTTCTATCCAAGGTGCAAATCAATTCACTTGTGTCTTCTCTGGGATCTGAAGCAATGAATGCAGAAAACAATGTGCACAAGCTTGGTAAAATCAGCTTTCTTGAAGATCTGTTTAGTTGCTGGGCTGTTTTAGAGGAATCCATGGGGATTCTCCATTCCCCCACAGCCTTTATGGAGAAAGGAGAGCAGAGGCAGATGCTGACCTGCTCAGCATGCTTTGTGCTCTGCTCCCCGGCCTCCATACATACTTGAGGATAGACACCTGCATTCTGCTGTTGTGTCATCCATCACACACTTTGTCTAAAACTAAAGGTGCTTCAAATCTGAGTCAATTGTCTAAAACACAGGCATTCCATCCTATTTCAGGCACACTGCGCTGTCTTCCTTAGCTCCTAGTTCCCACCCCAGGGATGTACCCTGTGAATCCCACAGCACATCTGCCAACCCCTGTGGATGTCTCAGATGATGGGAGGTCACCTGAGATGCCAGCAGATGCTCACCTCAAAACTGCTGACTCCCATCGACATAAACACCCCTGAAATGAGAGACTTAGGGTAATTACCTGTTTACAAAAAGCTCCATTTACCCAAGCTTGCTCTCGGTAGTGATTATTCAGTATCTTTGGGAAAGACAGCTGATGCTATTAAATGGATTGCTATCTATGTCTTTACTCTGCTTTCAAGTAAAGCCCCTCACAAGTGGTATGTTCATGGTGAGCTTCAGTCAGACCTTGTCTTTGCCAAGCTGCAGTTTCCTCCTTGTTCCCTAAACCAGTTAACAGCTGTTTCTTTTACCACAACGGTCAGGTACAGAGCTTTCCTGGAGTTTGACAGACACCCCTGGATGGGGATGTGGCCATTGGATCCTTCGTGACAAATGGAAGAAATTACCGTTTTATGGAAAGTGAATAGTCAATATTTCATTTCATAGTTGCCATGTACAATTTCCCCCATCATTTGGAGAAGATTAAACGAGAAAACTCAGTTTGTTATTACATTTTAAAATATGCATTGGATTTCTCAGGATGGTTATTTGAGGCCAGTTCTTCCAATGCCATTCACTGGCAAGAATAGGGTCAGGGTTTTACCTCTTTCTCTCTGTGTGTGTGTGTGTGAAAGATTAAAGAATCATTTAAGCTGTTATCATTGGAAACATGTGTTCTTGGTGATTCACATCAGGGTTCCTGTTAGTTTTGACTGCTGAAGTGCTGTCTCTGCTTTCAGCACGTCGTCATCAAGTGTCTGTTGTTGCATTGCAGGTGCAGTGGCAGATGCACTGAGATTTGAAAACTGGTCTCAGGTGTGTTTTCCATGGAGATGGGAGGATTTCCCAGTGCTTGAAGGAAGCAAAAAAAGAGAAGCAAAACCAGAGAAGCTTGAAGGAAGCAAAAGCCAGTTACAAACCCAGAGTTTTTCCTCAGAGAAAAATGGCAGCTTTTGATGAATTCTGTTGGAAATGTCCCCAGCCATGAAGGCTGCACCTCCTCTGAGACCTTGTTGACTTTAGAGCATCTTTGTCATACCAGAAGGAGCGTCTTGGGCCATGCAGTGGAGAAGAAGCAGTGATGAGAAGTGCTGGAGCTTGGCTGTGCTGGTCATCTCTCCAGTGAGGCACCCATCAGACCTTTGCCCATCCATGTCTCCATGCCTGCCTCCAGCCTGCCCATCTCCAGGAGTCAGTAGCCTAAGGAAAAAAATAGATCAGTTGAAGAGGATAGAAATGAAAAAGCACCACTTAAAACCATCTCTGTACACTTTTGTAATACTATGATGAAGTAAAAAGGATTAGAAATGCCCTGTACATTGCTACTCTGGCTTTTGCAGCCATCAGCTTGGAGGTGGATCTTCATGATCCAGCTCTTCTGTTATCTCTTGGTGTGAGAGAGATGCAGATGGTGAGAGCTGGGTCTGCTCTATCCTCATGCCCTGCACGCCCTCCCTGCCTTTGCCACCAGCTTTGCTCCAGCTCCCCCAAAGCACAAGATGCAGGAGGTGAATGTTGTCCATGCTGGCTCAGCTCAGGTCCCACTGGGTTAATGGGAGCTCCAAACAAGCTACAGTCCCTCCTGCTTGGCTGTGACCAGCACACAGTGAGGAGGAAGCAGCCAGCTGACCCCATACCCAGCAATATGAATCACATCCCACCAGCAACGCGACAAGCAACTTATCCACGTCTGATCTGCTAATACATATTTATTCTGCTAACAAGTAATTCATTCCCAGACTGAAAGCTCGGGAGTTGATTTATATCACAGCCAGATCAAGTCTGAAAAAGCTGCTGAATTCTCCTATATAAATCATGACAGTTTTGTTTTTGCTACGGGCTGTGGAGAAAACGGGAGCTGAGCAAACATGATGCTTTGACTGTTTAATTATTAGCAATTAATGAACAGCCTGAGCAATGCTCTGCTATTATTAATAACACTGATAATTATTTCAGTGTCACAGCAGGGATCATTTGTAATCATAATGATTAACAGCAGAAGCTTGGAGTTCCCTTATCACCCTGAGGGCACAGGTGAGTGCCGTGGTTGGTTGCGTGTAGCAAAGGATCCACGTTCCCCTTTGCAAGATGTTTATATTCCTGATTTGGAATAGTCTGGAGAAGAGGAAACTGAGGGGGGATCTCGTTAGTATTTACAAATATCTCCCTGGTGGGTGTCAGGAGGTTGGGGCAGCACTTTTTTCTGTTGTACCTAGCAACAGGACAAGGGGTGATGGGATGAAGCTGCAACACAAACAGTTCCATTGAAACATAAGGAAAAGCTTTATTATTATAAGGGTGATGGAGCCCTGGCACAGGCTGCCCAGGGAGGGTGTGGAGGCTCCTTCCTTGGAGGGCTTCAAGACCCACCTGGACACGTTCCTGTGTGACCTGGTGTAGGTGAGACCTGCTTCTGCAGGGGGGTTGGACTGGATGATCTCTAAAAGGTCCCTACCACCCCTACAACTCTCTGATTCTGTGATAATTTGTGATGGTTGTCAGAATAAATGAGGGTAGACACTGCTCACCAGCATTGCCCTCAGATAAGTAAGTCAGTGCCCTTCCCAGGTTTAGTGGTGTTGACCTAAAGCAGCCGTGTTGTTTGTATGGGATAAATGCACACTGTGGGAAACAGGCTCAGCTCCAAATATTCCATGGACTAAAAAAAACCCCCCAGCATCCACTGCACTTTTATATCTATGTTTATTTCCTTATTAAATGGATTCCTCCTTAGGTGATGTTTCTCGTGTAACCCTTGTATCCGCTCTGCCTCTGCACAAAGTAAAATTGCTTTAATTTCTATCATTTTAACAAACAGCAGACGAAACGAATACGGATTTCCTTGGAGGGCAGAGCTCCGGGAGCAGGACTTGCACTGAAGGTTTAAACTCCCTTGATTAAGTTTCCCTGAGAGGTTTAAGTGAGCGTGTCCACGTTCAGATTCAAGTTAATCTACAGTTTTTCATAGACATCATGTTTTAAAGCTCTAAATCCATGAAAGGCTTTTTGTGAGCCTTCTGCCTTGCCGTGGCTGCCCAAGTGACAGTGCTGAATTTAATGTGTTGGTGATATATTCAACCCAGTGCGCTGTAAATAATCGAAGTATTCAGCAGAGCCTCAGCTGCCTCCTTGCACTGAGGCCCAAGACAAGCTCAGATGGTGACATTTTCCTCCCTAATCCCTTTACTCCTCTTCCCATGCAAGGGATTTTCAAAGTATGCTAAAAGTTACCAGAGGCCCTTAAAGCCTGCGAAACTATATAAAAGTTGTGGGTTTGGGTTTTTTCTTTTCCCCAAAGAGGGTACAATGTGTGATGCCACCATCCTGTGGAGAAAAGCCTGGTTTTGGTGTCATCTCTTCCAGCATCCTTCCAGGTGGACCTGAAGGTTGCAAGCACACCATGACTCTACATCAGGGTGAAGCCCAGCTGATGCTCAACTGAAGATTGGGACTTTCTTCTCATGAAAACTGTGAGATTGAAGTGATTAAAAAAATACAACTGCTTCAGGCAAACATATATCATAGAATCATAGAATGGTAGGGGTTGGAAGGGACCTTTAGAGGTCATCCAGTCCAATCCTCCTGCAGAAGCGAGTCCCACCTAGATCAGGTCACACAGGAACGTGTCCAGATGGATCTTGAAGCCCTCCAAGGAAGGAGCCTCCACACCCTCCCTGGGCAGCCTGGGCCAGGGCTCCTTCACTCAAACACTCAAACAGTTTGTCCTGATGTTTCAATGGAACTGTTTGTGTTCCAGCTTCATCCCATCATCTCTAGATACCGTCAAACCAGGATGAAGCTACTAGAGCCAGTTGCTTCTGCATTCTGCAGCTTTGGTTTGCACTTGTGCCACTCCAACCCCAGTCAATGCACCAGGCTGGGGCAGAGGGGCTGGAAAGCTGCTGGAGGAAAGGGCCTGGGGGGGGGGGGGGGGCAGTGCCAGTGGCTGAACAGCAGCCAGCAGCGTGCCCAGGGGGTCAAATGGCCAAGGGCATCCTGGCTGGGATCAGCTCTGGGGTGGCAGCAGGAGCAGGGCAGGGATTGTCCCCTGTGCTGGGCCCTGGGGAGGCTGCAGCTCCAGGGCTGTGTCAGTGCTGGGCCCCTCACTCACTGCCACAGGGACACTGAGGGGCTGCAGCGTGGCCAGAGCCGGGCACAGAGCTGGGGAAGGGGCTGGAGCACAAGGGGCTGGGGAGGGGCTGAGGGAATTGGGGTGTTGAGCCTGGAGAAGAGGAGGCTGAGGGCAGACAGCAGCACTCTCTGACACTCCCTGGCAGAAGGTGGCAGATGAGAGTGGTGGTCAGTCTCTGCTCCCAAGCTACAAGTGACAGAAGAAGGGGAAAGAGCTCAAGTTGCCCCAGGGGAGGTTGAGATTGGAGATTGGGAAGAACTTTTTCCTGAGAGGGCTGTCCCAGGCTGCCCAGGGCAGTGGTGCAGTCCCCATCCCTGGAGGGATCTCAAAGCTGTGTAGCTGTGGGGCTGAGTGACATGGGTTAGTGGTGGGCTTGGCAGGGTGAGGGGAGAGGTGGGACTCGATCAGCTTAAAGGGTCTTTTCTAACCTTCTATGACTGGTCAGTCCCAGCCTGAGTGTGAACTGTTGCTTTGGGGAAATGGCATCACAGAAGAGGAAAAGAGGATGACCTGGTAATGTTATGCCTGGCATTTATTTCAGGTTCTTGCAGGGAACATTCTCAATGGAGGTGATTAACATCTTTAGCCAGTGTGATGGGTTAATGTGATGGGATAGTGTGTGAAGCCACTTTTTGCTTTGTAGCAGCGGGAGGGAGCCGTGGTGCTGCCCCTGTAAAGTTCCTGAAACTTCCCCTGGCTCTGGCCAGTCTGGTGCCTCTGCCATGACTATTTAAAACCATACATAGTACATAGGAGGAGGTGGAAGGGTAAGGCTAAATGGAGGTGACCATGTGGACCCTGCAGTCAGAGAAGGAGGAAGGGAGGAGGAGCAGCGGACCAGAGACCAACCCCACTTGCAGCCCATGGCAAGAGAGCAACTGTGCCCCTGCAACCCACAGAGAGCAACAGCAGGACTGATGGTTGCCAGCATCTGTGGGAGCCCATGCCAGAGAGGATGAGTGTTTTGCATTTCCTGTGCTGACCCATTTCCCTGTTAGATGGAATGGCACACACTTTGCCATTCCACTCCTCAAGTCCTTCAGTTTAAAGCCCAGCCTGTTCCCAAAGATCCCAGTGCCCTTGTGAGAGAGATGTACTCCATCCTGCCCCATCAAATGACAGTCATCAAAGAAGGTCCCTTTGTAAAAAGCAAAACCTTCTCATCAGCACCAACCTCTCAGCCAGGAGTCAACTTGCATGATTTCTCTGCTGTTGACTGCTCCTTTTCCTCTGTTGGGCAGGATGGATGAAAAGACAACTTGGGCCCTGCTACCCTTCACTTGCTTCTTCAAGGTTTTATAATCCTCCTCAATTTTGGTAAAGTCATGACTCATTACATCATTCATACCCACTTTTGTTCCTAGATGAGCCTAGATCACAACGACTAGATATCTGTTTTCTAGGACAGAGGTGGTCTCTGCATCCCAGTTCCCACATGCAATGTGAGGCAGCAGAATGGGTTTCCCTGCCAAAACCCAGCTTGACATTAAAACATTAAAAGTTTAGTGCTCAAGATAGGGAGCAGAGAGAGTTCTGGTGCAGCATTGCTCCCTTTCTGCAGCCAGAAAGTAGTTTTTCATTCATGATGCTCGAGACTCATCTATTACAGGAGATGCCACATCTGTGGAGAGCTGTTAGCTTGGGTGGCTTTTGAGGTGGAGAATGAGTTAGAAGAGGAAAAGTGTTGTAATTGCAACAGCTAAAATTAAAGAACAATCTATTCCTGCAAATGTTCAAGCCTTGACTGTTTTCCTGCGATGACTACAGAAACAAGCCGAGCTGATCTGGCAGTTTAAACCAAAGACAAGATCCATCTGTGTTATCTGGGCTATTTCCCTTCAGCAAGTTTGAAAAACATGTTTAAAACAACATAATCAGCTTAAATTGAAAACCAGTATTTCATTTCGAGGAGTTTTTCACCCTTCTGAAGCTTTTCCCCCTTTCTTTTGTAGCAGGAACCGCCTGAAAAACAGCAATGACCATTTCTGGTTTTGATGAATGACTCCCTAGACCAGATGAATATAGCTAAAGAAAGGCTGACCAGCTCGATCCCACGTGTCCTAACAACCTAGCACAAGAAGCACCTTGCCTCATGCCTCCTGGCAGCTGGTGAGCCTGGTTGAGGAGCAGACCTCAGCTTTCCACCCAGCCTGATGTCTGGGGACTGCTCCATAGTCCTCTGGTACAAACCAAAGTCAAACATTGTGCAAAAAAAGTCTTATTCTACCCTGTGTGAACATCAGCTTATTATGCATGGAAAGGGATCATTGCGTCCATAGAAGACTTTCCGTTTCTTTGGTTTTGTTTTAGATTCATCCCAATCAAGTCTCAGATTTTTAATTGTTTCTACACAGAGAAGGTTTATTGACCATATTTCTCCATGTTTCTTAATTGTGAGCACAGATGAATGTACTGAGCATAACATTTTAACTGCCTTATGAGAGTTCATAACATTTTTGCAACAACCCCGGCAATATTTGTTTAGATGAACACATGAAGGACATCTGTTAGTGCTGGAAACGCAGGTTGGGGGTTCTTTTTCTTTTGCTTTTGTGTTTTTAATTGCTATTTTGTCAGAGGAATAGGCACGTTGCTGTCACTCGAAATGGAAATCCCGCGAAGCGCTGACAAAATCTGCTCTGCGTTACCCCCAGTTCCTCCTTTCCCTCTCTAATTGGCACAGTTGTAAGAATGGCTGAAGGTAAAGTCTGCTAACACGTATTTTGGAAATTGAGATCAATGTCTTGCTAAGCCATATGCATATCTCTCCAGGGGGTTTATTTATCCAGCCACTATTCGTGTTGATAATAGTGCCGTGAGTTCTCTTTGATGTTTACTCTTGAAAAGGTACGTGAGTTAAGTGGTGTTGCGAGCACCAATCTGGCGTTTGAGGGAGAAACGTGCTTCATGTGACACAAACCTGTGAACGAGAAGCCACGTGAAGGGCTACTGAGCCACACGACTCAAACAGATAGTCCACATTGGAAACTCATTTTTGTCCCCAAGGTGGAAACCCAAAAATTAGCTAAAATTTTGGTAGGCTCTGGTCACTGAGGGTGCCTTTGCTGGTGCCCTGTATGGGTCAACCCCCCTTTCTGGTAGACTTGTGGGAGCTGAAGGCCAACCCCATCAGCTAATGATGGAGATGTGAGGAGCTACAGCAGGAACTGAAAAGCCTCCTTGCTCTGGGGCATCTGATGCCCATCCTCCTGGGGGCAGAGGGAGGAGATGATGAAGGTTGTGCCACAAGCTCAGAGGGCTACATTTGGCCCCCTATGCTCAGATAGCATCATTTATCATAGACATGCTTTCAGGGTGTGATTCTTGTTTTGTTATGTAAAACATGAACATTTTCATTTGGAATAAAGATGTTAATTCCATTTCTCAGCTCCCTCCACCATCCTCACCTCCCTCTTCTACTTAAAATAATATCATTGGGATTAATAATTACACCTTTAACAACCCGTGGCTTTTGTCATGTTTTTCCTTCCTGTGCCACACATCACCCTACAGTTTCAGCCACAGCGTTTTGCATGTGATGGGGATGAAAACTCTGAAAACAAATGAGGGAATGATGTCTTCATGGAGCAACAGTCTCCCAAGGTGGCAGCAAACACCTTCTTGTTTAAACTGGGGATAAAAAACCACCAAACCACCTAAACAGAAAGAGGATGGATATTTCTTAAAGCACTGTGTTATGGTTGGCACTGCTTGGCCCATGGGATAGCCATGCCACCAGTGGGTTATGTTCCCCAAGGATGTCAGCAACGTTCCAGATTCAGGTTGGATGGGGCTTTGAACAACCTGCTCTAGTTGAAGATATCCCTGCTCATGGCAAGGGGGTTGGACTAAGTAAGGTTTAGAGATCTCTTCCAACCCAAACCATTCTACGCTATCCATGATATTAGGGCCAGGCCAGGTTGGGGGTGGCTTTTGGGGGTGCCACTGTTCCCTGAGGAAGGATGGCTGAACTGGCAGAGCAGGCTGACACTTAAAAAAACATAAATGGGGATTTCAGGGCTGGTCTTTTTTCTGTTTCTCTTACATGACCTCAGGCAAATCACTCAATATTGTAGTTCCTCATTTTCTCATCAGTAAAATGAAGATCATCACTCTTTCCTGCCTTAGAAGGATATGAAGATGGATATACTGAAGACTGTGAGGTAATTAAGTGTTGTGGTATTGGGTCATCTAGTAATTCAAATGAATCTTTCAGGAGAGATTAAACTTCTTAACATCTGTTTCCTCTGCTCTGAACCAAGTAGGAAAACAGTTTTTGCAGAGAGAATTTCTGTCCAGGGTGACCTTGGTGCAATTCTTTTTCTGGCTGAATTTTGACTCTTAAAGGTTTGGAAAGAAATGAGAAAGGAAATATTAACCTTCTTCTCTAGATTGTTAATTGGACAAATCTATTTGAGATAATGCAGGTGCTCTTAATGGCTTGCTCTGCATTTTGATTCATTGTAAGTAATTGGTGGTGCAGGAGCTGGTCCTACCCTCACACCACAGCTGTAACAGCTGGAAGTGGTGTCTATGTTTTGCTTTGTGGGGATTTTTTTGTGTCTATAGCAGAGTGAAAAAAGTGGTGCCTCTGCCTCGGGCTGTGCATGGGGTAGGAGTCACTGTTGCAGGCTGTGCAGGCTGCCACGGCACAGGATCAAATTCCCTTTGGCCCATCCCAATTTTCTTTTGCAAAGCAGGTACCAGGGATCATCTAACAGGAAACCTGGGGACAGAGATTTTAGTAGGCCCTACAGGAGATGGATTTGAACCAAAGGAAGGTAGATTGAGACTGGACATAAAGAAGAAACGTTTTACCATGAGGGTTGTGGCACACGTTGCCCAGAGAGGTGGTTGATGCCCCATTCCTGGAAACATCCCAGGTCACGTTGGACAGTGCTCCGCGCAGCCTGCTCTGGTTGAAGATGTTCCTGCTCATGGCAGGGGGTTGGACTAGATGGCTTTTGAAGGTCTTGTAAACCTAGATCATTCTGGAGTTCTATAAAACCCATCTGGGTGGTTCAGAAACTCTTCCGAGATGATCTTTGCCCCCGTGGTATCATTTGACAACATTAAACATGAGGCACCATCCATTCCTGTGCAGTTAGCAGCAAGTTCCCTGCAATGCAGTGTCATGGAATTGAGGTGCGTGGCACGATATTGCCAGTGGAAAACAAAATATTTAGGGTAATTTTGGATGAGTGCTGGCATGGTTACTGCAGTGGTGATTTTTTTTTCCACTTTAGAGACTGCAGGTCTGCTCGCCAGGTGCTATTGAGAACATTACTTTGAAAGAACCTCGTGACTTTTCACCAGCAAGCTATTTAGGAATTAGAAAACCCTGAACCATCTTCTTATTAAGTTTATACATTAGGCCAGCGTGCATTCAGACTGAATGTTGAAAAGTTTGCAGCCAACAAAATCAAATCACTTAAGCCCACAAGATTTACGATCCAGGTCTGTGGGAGTGGGGTTTTTTTTTGGGGCTGGATTCACTGGCCTTTTTCCAAGGACACAGAAGGAAAATGCATTTTTACCTTGGCTGTTTCATAGTGCAGGTGGAGAGTTGCACGGCTGGAGCAAGAGATGTAAAGGGAGCCACAGAATTTTGCACAGAGGTGTTGTACTGCAGGAGGATTCATCCTCTGATCACGCTGTGTCTTGTGGGGACAGATCCTTGGGGGCTGCATCTTCTGGGGACAGATTTTTCAGGCTAACAATTGCAAATATGTATGTATATATATATATATATTTGAAATTATAAAGGAGGTTAAAGTATCTTATGTAAAATCACATGTACCACCCTTGGCATGTCTGTGATGATGCCAGGAGAAACGGGGCAGTGATGTCTGCCTTCAGATAGGCACAGGTTATGGCCAGCATTGTACATGGGGGTGCTGGGAAGTGTCCTTTGAAAAACTTGGTAATTCCCAAACCTCTGCCTCCTCACTGCAGCAACCCTGCCCCTGAGCATCCCCACCACCTCCACCTCGTAGTTTTCCTAATAGTCATCCGAATATCTGATATCAAATATGTAAGGAAAGTAACCTCAAAATAGCAAAATTAGAAGGGTAATTTAAATATAACCAGCTACCAGTAAGTCAATGCAGAGTTTTAACTTCTCTTTCCTTGAACTACCAGACAGGGTCAAAATGGAATGCTACTGAGAGGGCACAAAGTTACTTTATAAAAGAGAATTTTACACTTATTAAATGAAGAGTTTTAATAGAAAATATCTGTCTGAAACATTATATAAAGCACTGAATGGGGCAAGATAGACATCTTGCTACCTCTACACCTATGTTAAGCTGATTTGGGCTTATCTCAGCAGGAAGAGTGGCAGAGGAGGGGAGTTGCTTTTTTCCCCCTGAATGGTAACTTCTGAGTAGGATTTTACATGCCAGCTTTCCTTTTCTACCTCTCTAATATTTCCATTATCATAATTTTCTTTTCCTACACACAAATCACCTCTGGTTGAAACCCAGGTTTCCTTATTCTCATTGATCCGCTCTGTGAATCTAAAATTACCTGAAGCTGTTCCTGTCACTCCTTCGTGTCCTGATGTGGTTTGAATGCTCTCCCAAGTGACACTTTTCAGATCTGTACTTGCCGTGTTTTCAGTCCTTTAAAAAAACAAAAAAACCCATCTTAAACTGGTTCTCTTTTCCCTTTGCAGTTTGTCTATGACAATGTGGTAATTTCCAGCCCCAATCTTGACACAGTTTTTGTGATATAGGACTGATTGTTAAGAAAAGTTGTTTCCTTTCCAGCTGTTTCACCTCCCCGTGTAGAATCTGGGTGGCACTCGTGTTATTTGAGAGCAAGAAATGATGAGAAACATACAGACCAGGGATAAAAGGATGATTTGAAGGAATAGGAATAGAAAAATAAAGATAATACAGGTGTTACACCTTGTAGGGTGCTGCTAAACCCCTCTACAGGTTCAATTCTCTGGAGGAGCTTCCTCATTCCTGCCTTTACGTGTGCTGCAGGGCACTCTCACCTGGTAGACCTGTGTGTGCTGCAGGGCAAACCATGCAAAGGAGAGAGAGAGAGTCACCTGAAAGATATCTAGGCAATGCTCTTGGGAAAAGCAATGCCTGGGGGATGCAGGGAGGAAGGAAAAGCAAGTTGCACTGGCAAGGCGAAGGCAGCAGGGAATGAGGTGAAGATGCAGAAATGGAGAGGGGGGGAATCAGCACTACTGCAGCAAAGTTGAAGAGGGGCTAATTTGTCTGATGAATGAGTGTGTGGAGGAAGGGAATTAAACTCAGAAACTGGGGAGTGCAAAAGCATCTCTAAGTAAAAAAAAATAGATGGCCAAGTGGAAATGCAGAGCTTGTGGCATTTGTTGTGGGGCTTATGGGTGCTCAGCCCTGTGCTGGGAGCCTGTATAGGATATGGGCATTAGGAAAAGTTTCTTCCCCCAGGGGCTGTCCAGCCCTGGTGGTGGAGTCCCCATCCCTGGAGGGATCCCAAAGCCCTGTAGCTGTGGGGCTGAGGGACATGGGTTAGTGGTGGCTGTGGCAGTGCTGGGGGAACGGTTGGACTCCATGAGCTTAAAGGGCTTTTCCAGCCTCTATGGTTCTGTCATTCTAAGAAGAGCTGGAAATGGTGTCTAGGCTGAGGATGGATGTTTTCAAGAGCTTAAGAGGTTGTTAAGAGCTCGTTGTGACATTTGAGGCAAGAAGGAGCTCTCACTTTTGTTAGCAGTAAGGCCATTTTGCCCAACGAGCAAGCTGAAGGGCATGGAAGTACAGACGTGGCTGCTTAAGGATGCTTAAAACCCTCTTCACTGTTCCAGAGTGGTGGAGCACAGCCCGAGCTCCAGAGAGAAAAAATACCTGGTGGGACAGATCCATAGCTGGCACCAATCACCTAATACTGTTCAAGCTTGTCTGCACCTGTGAGCATCCAAGCTCAAAGCACCCCAAATTCAAAGGTACGGGGGGATGCTGGAGTAATGGGGGACCATGGTAACTGCACAAAGGACTGAGCTGGGCATGGCCACTGCTGCAGAGAGGCAGTTTAATGCTAAAGTAATTTCATAACATGAATCAGACTGCAAGGAATTAAAAAAAATAGGAAAAGGTATTTTACAAGGATTGGCAACAGATAAAAAAGGCAAGAAGCCACAGACAGGCTGCCCAGGGCAGTGAGGGAGTCCCCATCCCTGGAGGGACCCCAAAGCCGTGTAGCTGTGGGGCTGAGGGACAGGGGTTAGTGGTGGCTGTGGCAGAGGTGGGGGAACAGTTGGAGTCCATGAGCTTAAGAGGCTTCTGCAACATAAATGGTTCTATAATTCTATGATTATCAAAGCCTTGTTGAGCTGTGGTAGGTGGCAGAGACACGATACGGGGTGGTATTGAGAGCTGTGACGGCGATGCAGCCCTGGATGGTTTGATGTGTGAGACAGGATGGAGGGGGGCTCTGATGGGTGGCACCGCAGCATCTTCAGCTTAAAATGCGAGGGGTGCTGGGGGTAAAATCCCAGCTCGCTCGCCTGCTGGGGACAGCCCTGGCACTCAGCAGGACTCGAGCTCCATTTCACTTCACACGAGGCAGCGGCAGAGAATGAAACGCTGCAGAGAAAGCAGTGATACTGCTGTGTGTCTGCAAGTGTGTCAGCAGGGGAGGTGCTCTGCTCAGCACGCTACTGGGCTCTGCACACTGTAGGTTTTGGGGTAGTTTTACAACCCAGCATGATCATGCCCCACGTTGCACTGGGGAACCTACAACATTTTGGGGATACACAAGAGGCGAAGCGTCTTTGTGGCATTTAAGACGTAGACAGTAGAGAGAGAGGAAATTGGTATTGTTGAATGGCTGTGAATTCTCTCTTTGTTATTTATGGAAGAAGAGTAAGGTCACTTCCCTGGGCTTCGGGATTCAATTTGCTTGCAGAGACGAAGGTTCTGGGAAGAAACAGTGAAAAGCTTGATTGTAAGGGAGCAAAGCATTAAAAGTTGGCATTGTTCTTTGAGCCGTGATAAATAATGCCCCACAGACTGTGAAGAGGGGATTGAGAAAACCAGGAAAGCCTTCAGAGTGGATTTTATTAGCGCAGCAGGGTGTACTGTGGAGGCTGTGTATATAGAAGCACCAAGTCTTTAGCTCTTGTCTAGGTCACTGGGCTGGTAGGTGCTGAGCTCCGGAGTTTTCACCAGTTGCTTCCCCTAACAAACAATTTGGGAGCTGGGACTTTGAGGCAGTGTAAATGAGTCCTGAACCAAGCCCATATTGGCTCTGCCAACATGGTGAAGGCTTTGAAGCTAAGCACCCCAAAATTACAATGTGGTACCATGAAGGTGCCCTTGAGGACAGTATTATTATTTTCCCCTCAGGCTTTTCTGTGAAATTCACTCCAGTCCAGCTCTTCTCCAGCATTAATTACCTGCAAAGCTCCAGGATGCAGCAAGTGGTGCTTTGCCTCCTTCCACAGAGACGAACTTTGGAAGACTTCCCTAACCCTAACCCTAACCCTAACCCTAACCCTAACCCTAACCCTAACCCTAACCCTAACCCTAACCCTAACCCTAACCCTGCCTAAAACCAGGGCACTGTCCAGGGCAGGAAGTGTCAGAGAGCCACAAACCATCACATCACTCAGTATCACATTGAAACCTTACAGAAGAGGCAGACAAACTCTTACTGTAGACCATCTGCCCTGAATTTCCCAGCGTCCCAGCAAGTTCAACTTTTCAGACGCCTTGCGCTGTGCCATGGGGTCAATCTCATTCATCGACGAGACCATCAGAGGTGTGGTGAGGGGACGGCACACTCAGATGGCACAGGCAGAGGGTCACCTTTGCTGGGGGCTGGCAGTGCAGCAGGACAGGTGTGTGGGCAGCAGGCAGGAAATCAAACCCAGATACTATCTACATTTCTGCTTTATACACGCCCTCACAGCTCCTCTCTGCAGACTCCAATTTCATTTCTGAGTTTCCTAACGTTTGCCTAGAAGGAAGGGAAACCAGCTCAGGCATCAGGTTTGGCACTTCTGATCACTTCATACCCTTTTTCCCAGGCAAGACCAAACTAGCAGAGGCCTCCAAAAATTGATAGTGCTATGGGGGCATTCCGTGGTCCAGTCTCAGTACTGATAGACCTGTCAGAAGAGATGTAAAACCAGCAGGCAAAACCTCAGCAGCAAATTAAGTTCCCACCACAGCTCGTTTACCAGGGCAAGGCCACAAATGGCAGCAGATGTAGGGAAAAAAATCAAACCAGAGTGATCTTCCTTCCAGCTGAAAGCTCTTTTCTGCACCCAGCTGCATACAGAAGCTTTCGCTGCCCTCCTGCCTGTGTTTTGAGGCCCTTTTATTCTCTGCTGAGGCTGGTTGCAAAGTCTCCCTAGGCTTGTGATACCCTGGACAAGAAGCTCCTGGTCCTTCTGGCTCCAGTGCACCCCAGGATGGAGGTTTTAACCCAAGATAGAGGGAAGCAGGTATCTCTGATAACAATTGTTAAGTGGGACCATGCTTTCTATTGAAGTGCATATTGTCATGCTGGGCTGCAAGGAACATCTTTTACATCAGACTCACACTTGCTGGCTGTAGCTTGTTGCTCTTCTTGGTCAAAGAGGCTGCTCCTCAGACTGCTGTGTTATTTGCCACTCTTGGTTTCCATGCACTACTTGGTCCTTATTGCTGAGTTATGTAGAGATATGCAGCAGGTCTGGCTCTCGCTGGTGCTTCAGGGGGAGAGAAAAGAGAAAGCTTAGAAGGATCTCAGTGTGGGACAAACCAAACAACAGGGAATGACTAACTCAAACATCCCATCTCTTCCGATAGTCTCAAACAAATCTTCGTTTTGGGAGAAATTGAGAGATGGTTCTGTTTGGGAAATTAATAGCACTTGCTCTAAAAGACCCTTTGTCAAAGAAATGCCAAAAAAATTTATGCTCTTGAGCCAGGCCATGCTAGTATTGAATGAAGAGTGTCAATATAGGGTCTTCTGTTTACAGCTTTATTGAAAGAGGCTTTTCAGACAGAGTATGATTTGTACCAACTCCTACCCACAATTGATCTCAAAAGGACCAATTTAATGCAGGATCTCTTTATTTTAGGAGAGTGCTATCAGACCTTTGAAAGGGTCAATGGTGAAGTCAAACAGATTTTCAATACCTGTATTATTGAAGAAAAGGCTCTTTCTCAGTTGTGCTCTCCAAAATGGGTGGAAGGCAAGTCCTAGTTGTTTATGCCCCAGTATTACTCTGCTACAGAGCACATTGGAGCTACGTGGCTTTTACATAATTGCAATTAATCTCTTTCCACCTGTTCTAAAGGCTCTGGAAATTCAGGCTTGTGCAAATGGTAGTAAATAACCTCACACGTTTTGCTGTGAGAGGACAATTGCAATCTTTGGCTACTGGAAGTCAAAATATGAGGAGCTTTTTTTGTTGTTGCTGAATAATGGTAAATGTAAAGTAAAAATTGCTCGAGAGGCCCATAAATAAATATTCCTCCCTTGCTGGGAGTGAAGTTAAAACTTATGTCCAAGCAGAGAAAGCAGTTCCTCAGTGGAGGAGCTGAGTTTCCTGGTAAAATGAGCTCAAACTTCCATGGCAAGGTTGGAAATAATGAAGCTGCTGGTTGTGCAGAGCTTCAAAGCTTGTTGTCCCTGGACCTTGATAGGAGAAGAGCAGCAGCATCTCTTAATCCCACCCCAGAGCTACCTGGGCTTGAGCTCCTGTGCATGACCCTTCATAAAATCTGAGTTGTTGTTCATGTCTGGTGGCGTGACTCCTGCAGGCCACCTTGTACCTGTAGCATGGACACGGTCTGGCAGAAGTATGATTGTAGACACATTCTCTGGATGTACCTATTAAAGTTAAGGCGCTTGGAGTAACCCATCTAGGCTGTATTTGAGACATAAAAGAAAAGCTTTGGGTGGCCAGATTTAGGTGTGCAGCAAAGGCTTCCTCTCTGCAACCCCGGTCCTGCCAGAACAGGGTTGCACCTTCCAATTCCCACATCTAAGAGCTGGTAAGTCAGCGGTTGGCAGGTCTACACATGCCCACACCTGTAATGGTGACTGTGGGCCATGTCCCCTCTCCTTGTGCAGTGATGCCTGCTGCCTGCTCAGGGGAATATGCAGCCAGGTGCTGGAGAGGATCCAGAGGCAGCTGCCAAGCCAGGAAAGGATTTGGAGCATGTCTCAGCTGAGGAAGGGCTGAGGGATCTGGGGCTGTTGAGCCTGGAGAAAAGAAGGCTCAGAGGAGACCTTCTGGCTCTCTACAACTACCTGAAAGGCAGCTGTAGCCAGGTGGGGTTGGTCTGTTCTCCCCAGTAACAAGCAACAGAACAAGAGGAAACGGCCTCAAGTGTCACCAGGGGAGGTTGAGGCTGGATGTGAGGAGGAATTTCTTTGCTGCCAGGGCTGTCAGGCATTGGCACAGCTGCCCAGGGAGGTGCTGGAGTCACCATCCCTGGAGGGGTTTCAGAGCTGAGTGGGTGTTGCACTGAGGGAAATGGGCTGGTGGGTGATAGGGCTGGGACAAAGGCTGCACTCCATGAGCTTAAAGGTCTTTTCCAGCACAAAAGATTCTATGATTCTAAATGTGGTGAGGACAGCAGGCAATGCTCAATCCTGACTGACCAATGCTCTGTGTGGGAAACTCTTCCCCTCACCACTGCCTGACAAAGGGTGCCAGTATTTTCCTACCAGGCTGCTGGTGCCTGCACGCACACTGTTTAGGCCTCTTGGTCTATGTGCAAACCCCCTCCTCTGATTAATGCAGGATCAATATTTGGATAGTGGGATAAGAGTCTTATTCAACATAATTAGTGTTTTCTCATGTGTCTGTTAGTTGAAATATTAAAACCTTTGTTGTCCTTATTTACTTGCATTAAATGGTTGCAAGTGACTTTCTGCTGCTGCTCTGGGGGAGGGAAGGGAAACATTTCTTTTGAAATAGTATGAAGTGTCTGATTCAGGATCCCATTGTTGTACATTGTGCTCATCTTGGTACTCTGGATGAGTTTTGTGGCAAAGGAGAACGTGATGCTTACATATTATGGGCCAATAATTTCCAGAGTTTGATTCTCAGTAAGTCTCAGTATGATTTTGGACTGTCCTACCAATGGAAGGTCTGGTTCTTCTGTGCTTCAGCTTGTAGGGAGTGCAACAGTTTGTGTGCAGAGAGCTTGTTCCTGTCTAGTCTGCAGTTCTTGTACCTCAGGGCTTCACCACGGTCCATTGATGAGCTGGGACATGTTCCTGTTTTCCACTTGCCTGTGGATCCTCAGATGATACTTCTGCATCTGCTAGGTGAGGGAACTTTTTGATGCAAAGAGATTGGGATGTGGGAAGTAAACATAATCCCCCTGTGGAAAAACTTGCTCAAAGCATGAAGGAGCCCTTTTATTTTGTGGAAATCAGGCTCCTTTTGCATATGGTGGATCTGGGGGCTTACAGCCAGAGTGGAAGTTTTCACTGTGTGACCACTAGAAAAATAACTTGGGTTACTACTGATCTTTCAGCAGCAATGATCTACAAATATGCTTAACACAGCACTTACACCAGCTTGGTGTGCCATAAAACTTGCTTCCTGAGTGGTTCAACTTAGTAATTTCATATGGCCCAGCCATGTCACCAAGGATAATTGAGCAGCCAATAATGAGCTTTCCTTGAACAGTGTGGAAGGTGCAAATGGCCTAATGGCTTAAGATATTTCAATGTCATTACATGTCTACAACTGCCCAGGAAAAAAAACATCTTGCTGGTAAAGCTCCTTAAGCTACTAGGGGTTAATTTCTATACTGTGCTCTCTGCTGACAACATACAGACAGGAACAAAGCTACAAGATTTCTTTTATCTTTCTGTAACTTTTCTATACCATTTTCATGACCATGCTTTGGAGGGGGGGTTGTACTTTTTTCCCCTCTAAGAGTTGTGTTTGCTGATTATACAGCAGAAAGCTTTTTCTGGTAAAGGTCACTCTCCTTGATGCTAATGAGGAGCCAGGACATTCACCTGACCATCTTCAGACAGACTGAGGCAAAAGATGTTGGAGAAACTGTCCAAAGAATCTCACAATCCCCTGGCTTCAGTTGTTGCATGGTGTCATCTCGATGAGGTGAACAAGACTTCTCGGAGACATCATCATTATCTTTCCCTTCTTGTTCTGCCTTCGTGCTATTCTGCATTTCTCTGCAGCAGAAATGTCTGTGCACTGGAGCTGTCAGGGATGTGTAAGGCTGATGGCAAAGCAGAAAGCACTTGTCTTCTTGGGGAACAGAAACCATCCAGGTTTAATCAGGTGACACATAAAACCCAGACACTACGAACAAGCCAAATAACTGAGTTGTTTAATTACCACATTTTAAAACTGAAGCATTTCTGCTTTACTTCAGCCTTTTTATTTTCAGAAATGCTTACAATTCTCATGCATACATATGAAATAAGGTTTAAAAAAGAGGATAATCCCCTTAAAAAAAGACCTAAAGCTCTTGTTTTCTTTTACAGCAGCATTTTGTTCAACAACCACAACAGAGAAGGGAAAGCTTTAAAGCAGCATTCTCACTTCAGGTTAATCTCTAACTCTATTATAGCTATCCTGAAATGTCTTTATGCCTCGGCAGAGCTATCACAGTGATTATTTAGTCAGCTTTGTTTGCAGTATGAGTTACAACAATCTCTTAATTTCATTTCTCTCTTAATTGTTTCAGAAGATGTGTTTCACCTAGGGAACGATGAGCAGAGAAGACAGGTGTGTGCAAGCTGGAAGAAATTGAGAAGTCTACCAAGAGGCTGTGGGAAAAAAGGAAGTGCTGATATGTGGGAGATGGGGTAAAGTGAGCTGTAACTCTGTGGCCTGTAATCACAGAATGTTAAGGGTTATAAGGGACCTCGGAAGATTGTCTAGTACAACTCCCCCTGCCAGAGCAGGACCACCTAGAGTAGGTCACACAGGAACTTGTCCAGGTGAGTTATGAATGTCTTCAGACTCAACATCCCATCTGGGCAGCCTCTTACAGTGCTCCATCACCCTCACAGGGAAGAAATTCTTCCTTGTGTTTTGGTAATAGGAATAATAAGGAGGAAAGCACTAAAATGTAAAGGAACTGTCAGAGAGAAAACGAGACGCTGAGTTTGATGTGGATGGCTGGAAGAAAACTGCAGAGGGATGTGAGGAGGAGAGAACAAGGCTGAGGCAGCTGGTAAGGGCATGATGCTTGTGCAAAGGCAAGGGTCCAGACGGGGAAGGCAGCACCAGCCTCAGTGAGGAGAGGTGTAAAGAAGAGCAGGTCATGGTGTTACTCAAGAGCTGAACGGAAGCTTTTCCACGAAAAAAACTGACAGGATGCCTGAGATGATTTGGTTCTCATGTTTTTGTGGCTGTTGCTCAGCTCCTTTCAAAATACCTTGAAACTTTACAGCTTTTCTCACATCAGTCCACGAGTTAATCTTCTCCTGTGGGGAAACTGAGTCCTGGGGCAAGGCGCAGGGACTGTTTTCCTCCCGCTGTGAGACAGATGCTGGCTGGTCCCAAGCCATTTGTTCCTTGGCCTTTGCTGGCCGTGTGGGCTGTGCTGGCAAGGGAGCAGAAGCTGCGAGTTGTGAGCATCTTGATCTCTCCCAGCCGATTATCCTGTGACAGAAAGGGAGTAATCTATGAAGATGGCTCTATAAACACATTTTCTCCCAAGTGCTGTTTTTATCGTAGCTTTGCCAAGAGCAATTATTTTATTGAATAAGTTCATTGTGCTGCCAGGGGTCTGGCTATACTTTATGTGGCTTAAATGAGGTTCCTTGTTAAAGGAGACTTTCAGAGAGCTTTAATTTCATCCAGGTCTCTGACTCATTAGCAGCAGCACCTCTCCTTGCAATTGTATGCCCTGAATAGAGGATGTGAGTAAGGATGGAGAGCTCCTGTGGCTGGCAATGCTCAGCATGAGGAACAGGAAAAGTGGTGCTCACATCTCTGTTAATGGTGAAATAACCTTTTTTTGGGGGAGATATTTTCTCTTTATCAGATTTGAAATGAACCTCGTGAGTCATCTGTACGTAGTTCACCCAAATGGCACGGCTGGAGGAAGTGATTCACCGTGGCACCAGGTAGCTGATGTTGGCTGGGTCTGATAAGTGGAGAGAAACATTGGAGCGTTGCAGTTTCTGATGGTAACCACCATCCTGGGGTGATCATTTCATAGGCAAAGCATTTTCATTTTTAATATGATTCACCCACAGTGGGATAGCTGAGGAGCTGGGACTGAAGTGTGCCAAGGTTTTCTTTGCTGTCCTAAGAGACTTTCTTGGGGTTGGTGTTTTGAGACCTGTGCTGGCCTCTGATGAAATGTAGCTGGTTTTGGTATTCTTTTCCTCCTTGATTGGGTCAGAAATGTTTCTGCCATGCATTGGCAGTGATGTATGCAGCAACTGCGACTGCTCTCACAGAATCACAGAATCACAGAATGGTAGGGGTTGGAAGGGACCTTTAGAGATCATCCAGTCCAACTCCCCTGCAGAAGCAGGTTCACCTAGATCAGGTCACATAGGAACATGTCCAGTTGGGTCTTGAAGAGCTCCAAGGAAGGAGACTCTCCCCTCTGGACTGCGTGGCTCCTGCTGAAAACAGCTGGTCCAGGGCAGAGCAGTTGGACACGTTCCTGTGTGACCAGATCTAGGTGGGACCTGCTTTAGCAGAGGAATTGGACTAGACAATCTTTAGAGGTCCCTTCCAACCCCTACCATCCTGTCATTCTGTGATGCAGTGCCTGTGATCCTGCCCACTTTGCCCCCGTGTTACCCACCCCAAGGTTACCAGGAGAACAGTCTTCCCTGTGCAGCTGCATCCCATGCTTGTCCGTCCACCACCACCTCTCCCTCTGCGTTTGTTAGTTCCAACTCGTTAGCGCTGAACTGGCACTCAAAGGAGTCTTGCCAGTGCTGTTATCAGCTTCAAGGTGACTTGCTCACAGCTGTAGCTCTTATCGCTGTCTCCATTGGATGGTGGATGTGGCCCAACTGTTTTATCAAATCACATGGTGGGGGATGAGCTGTCTTGCCTGCACTCCTTGCAGGAGACATGAAAATCCTCTATCTGATGACACGATTCTGGGGGAATATTAGGAACTAGACTTCAACTTGCATTGTTTAAAGCTTTGAGAAAACAGGCAGAGATGACATTTTTTCTCTCTCCTTTGTCACAGACTTCCCCCAGGTAAACTAGGAGGGTGCTGTGGTGGGTAAATGCATGCCATCTGGTTCAAAGAGATAGGATCACATTCAGCTTGTGGGCCAGTGCCCTTCTGTTCTTTTTATGATGGGCTGATGGTAGCAGTTTAACTTAAACCTGGAGATAAAGGACATCCAAATGATTTGTAGGCAGGCTGCTCTTCATTTGAGCAGGTTTGGATGCCTTAGTACATTAAATCCAAATACCTGGCCAAAGAAATGCAGATCCCTCTATAAACCACCCTTAGTTTTTTTACACTGCTCTGGAGATATGGTGACACTTCAGATAAGCCCTGGGCAATGCTTGTCCTTTCTAACCAAAGGAACAGCACTTGGCTTTCCCTGGGCTCACTTTCTTTCTTTACGGTTCAGCTTTTTATATGACATATCGCAGCTGAAAGCTCAATCTGCTGAGTTCTTCCAAAGACTTGGCCGCTCTTCTGCTACTGTGTGCCACAAAAACACAGTGGGGTTTCCATTCCTGGTCACAGAAGTTGATTTAACTTCTCTCGTGGTGCCTGTAGCTTTGCTTTGTACGTAGTTAGGTTAAGACAAATCTCTGCTGCAGAGGAGCCCTCTGGCAGTGCTCAGTGGTGGCATCTTTCCTCCACCTGATACCTGCTTATTACAGGTGATCCTGGGATACTGAAACCCAAATTTTCTGTGGAGATAATAAACCAACATCTCTGTACAAATAACCTGGTAGTGGCTTTGCACAGCCTGACCGAGGCTGGGTTGTGTATGTCCCCTGTCCTGCAGGGTTCATCAGCTCCTGCACGTCTGCGTCAGTGTCTTCCTTTGGAAAAAGGGCTTTAATCCAAAACGTGGATTTAGAGCCGGATTCAGTTCCTGGCACATATCTGTCATTTCAGTTAATTAAGTGGTTACATGGAGAGCAGCTCAGAGGACTGCTGTGCTCCCTTGTATGATTAATGGAACTAAGTGGCTTGAATCATTTTGCAGGACCACATTGATAGGGCAGCGAGGTGCCTATTTCATGCTCATAAATCAGATATCTTAAAACTATGTGAATACCCTCATCAGAGCTTTATGCAATAAGAGGATGATTTCTGCCTTTTGAAGTTCAGCACTGCAAATAAGATGCACTTTTGAACCTGCTGCAGCGGAAGATACTGGGACATGCGATCTGGGACTGGGTAGGTCTGTGTGGCTGGATAAGTCAGTCAAATTACTGGTGCTGCAGACTTCATCGTGAGGTTACTTTCTCGGCTATGTGGTTGATGTTAGGAACCTCTTCCTGAGCCTTCTCAGCTTTCTTGGCAAGAAAGCTCTCCCTTATTTTGACACTACATCAGTCCCTTTCTAATTTATAGCCACAGGCTCCTGCAATGGCTTTTTTTCTACCTGACTGAGCTCTTCTCATCTGCTGTGCTTAGAGAGGATGCCAGACCCTTTCAGCTTTTGCCATTTCTAGGCTCAACAAATGACACTTTCAGAGCTTCCTTTTGTATGATAAGATAGGCTTTTGCCTTCTTTTGTAAGCCTGCAATGTAAGCCTCTGCACCTGTAGGGTTTAAATTATCTCTGTAGTGGAGGAGAGCCTGAACTGTGTGCTCTAGGAGGAGGTCTGAGGAGAT
The DNA here is from genome assembly GCF_028858725.1 of Colius striatus. NCBI lineage: Eukaryota > Metazoa > Chordata > Aves > Coliiformes > Coliidae > Colius > Colius striatus. The sequence continues at coordinate 86,133,239 of NC_084790.1, forward strand.
CTTCCTTTTTGAAGTGAAAGGCATTACTGCTTTCCTGTCTCTGGAGGAAGCAGGTGGCGAATCCCAGAATTGCACTGGCCTTTTCAATGGTTTTGGTGAATTAATTTGGACTCTACTATTGCAAAGACAAAGCAACAGTGAAGCGAGTCAAGCCAATGCAGCAAATGGGACCCTATTTGCAAACTGCATTTGTTCTCTTGCATTACTGCAATAATTTTCTAATCTCTACCCCAAGTGCAGTAGATGGGGACTTGACAGTTGCCATTGCAAAAGCTGTTGCAGCTTTGAGTAGCTATGTGATTGGGTGGGACAAGGGGTAATGCCTTCAAACTGAAAGAGGGGAGATTCAGATGAGGTATTAGAAAGCTCTTCCTTGTGACGGTGGTGAGGCACTGGAGGTTACCCAGAGAGGTTGTGGCTGCCCCGTCCCTGGCAGTGTCCAAGGGCAGGTGTGATGGGGCTTGGAGCAGCCTGGGCTGGTGGAAGGTGTCTCTGTCCATGGCATTAGGGTGGAACTGGATTAGCTTTAAGGTCCCTTCCAACCCAAACCATTCTGTGATGAAGATTCTGATGGATGCACTTTGTTAGCATGGTGGTGTGGTGCTGGCATTGATGCCAGTGAATGGCTGCAGACTGCAGGAGTGTGGCCAGCTGTGGAGGGAGTGGAGCAGCCAGAGCTGGGAACACTGACCTGCTCCAGAGAGCCAGAACAGCTGAGAAACAAATGGCATTGCTGCTTCTGTGATGGGTGCAAACAAAGCCAGGAGCCCTTGCCTTAGTCCTGCCTGAACTGGGAGAAACCAAGCAGAGATTGGCATTGCTGGCAGCATCCCATGGACAGGAACATGGAGGGTTTTTAATGTGCACTTATGAATTACCAGCAGAAGAGACCTCTCCTCCCTGCCGTGGGGGTGAAGGTGCACACCATGTCTGCAAGCAGACCATGGCGTTCCTGTTCCATGCAGCTGTGCTTGTTGAAAGGTTGTAATCAATTCTATCAGACCTTCTAAGTAACTTAATTCCTCAAAGCAGTGCAAATTCAGTTCATAATCAATTCCACTAACCCAATAATCGGAGGCCAAATTATTAGAAAGTGACAGCAAGGGATATAGCTGCAGGGAAAAGGGAAGAAAAGATTGTACCTCTCACACTGCCCTCTCCAGAGGGGATGAGGCTCAGCAGCTCTCGTTCCTCACAGCACATACATTGCACAGCAATCAGGAAAGTGCTGGCTGACTCCACTCCCAAGAACACCTTTGTTCACTGCAAACAGTAAAAACATGTGGACTCGACATGATAAAACCAATATCTCAGGTGGGAGGGGGTGAGCTGTGACACCCCAGACTTCCCCTGCCTCTGGGAAGAGGTCAAGGGCGGGTTCCAGCAGGCAACAGGGAGCTGCAGTTCTGCCTTGCAGGGGTACCTGTCAGCACGTGCTGACTTCAACAAGGCTTTGGACGCTGTCTCCCACAACATCCTCATCAGAAAGCTCAGGCAGTGTGGCTGGGATGAGTGGAGGTGAGGTGGATGGAGAGCTGCTGAGTGACAGAGCCCAGAGGGTGCTGATCAATGGCACAGAGTGGAGTTGGAGGCCTGTGGCCAGTGGAGTTGCACAGGGATGGGTTCTGGGGCCAGTCTTGTTCAACATCTTCATCAACCACCTGGGTGAGGGCACAGAGGGACCCTCAGCAAGTTCCCTGCTGGCACCAAACTGGGAGCACTGGCTGATGCACCAGAGGCTGTGCTGCCATTCAGTGAGAGCTGGGCAGGCTGAGAGTTGGGCACAGAGGAACCTCATGAGGTTCAACAAGGGCAAGGGCAGAGTCCTGCAGCTGGGAAGGAACAACCCCCTGCACCAGGCCAGGCTGGGGGTGACCTGCTGGAGGCAGCTCTGCAGAGACAGACCTGGCAGTGCTGGCTGATAATAAACTGCCCATGAGCAGCAACGTGCCCTCGTGGGCAAGAAGCCAATGGCAGCCTGGGGGCATCCAGCAGAGTGTGGGCAGCAGGGCCAGGGAGGTTCTGCCACCCCTCTGCTCTGCCCTGCTGAGGCCTCATCTGGAGTCCTGTGGCCAGTTGTGGGCTCCCCAGCTCAAGAGGGACAGGGAAGTGCTGGAGAGAGGCCAGTGCAGGGCCAGCAAGATGATCAGGGGACTGGAACATCTTTCATATGAGGAAAGGCTGTGGGACCTGGGGCTGTTTAACCTGGAGAAGAGGAGACTGAGGGGGGATCTTATTAACATTTGCAAATATCTCACTGGTGGGTGTCAGGAGGTTGGGACAGCACTTTTTTCTCTTATATCTAGCAACAGGGCAAGGGGTGATGGGATGAAGCTGGAACACAAAAAATTCCACTTAAATGTACGAAAAACCCCTCAGAGCTGTAAGGCTGCTCCAGAGCCTGACATTTCCCCAGAGATCAGGAGTTTTGAGGTATGGACTTTTGTCTTTAAAGGAGGGGTGGGTGCAGTCCAGAGTTTTGTGGTGGGTAGACCCCGAAAGTAGTCTTGTTCACTACACTTTATTTTTACTGCACCTATTCTCTAGCTGCTGTACATGAAACCTGTATCACTAGGAAGTGGTTCCATAAGTTTAGTGAATATTTCCCCCAACTTTGGGCAAATATGGAACAATTTGACAGGTTTTTTTTGCACTTCAACACAGAAAATCACTGAAATTTCAAACATGAAGAAATAAGCAGCCTTTCAAGCACGAAGAAAATTCTCTCCATGTCTATCTTTTCCCATCAGTTTTGATTTCAGGTACAACCTGCTGTGACCAAGTCGGAGTTTTAACATCAGAAAGAGATGTTCTGTCTGAAATGGCTGAGACTGTGCAAAACAAGACATCTTTTGTGTGGCTGCCCTAAATCCTATGCCCTGGTTACTGTTTGCCCAGACCTAGGGTCAGATCAGCTTGTTATTTAGAGGAAACAAAGGTCCTCATATATTCCCATGTTTTTAGTGTGTGTAGCTGATGCATCCAGGGTTAGGAATTTCTCACATGAACTTTGTGCTTGTTTATTAACGTGTTGCTCATGCAGTCTACAGATATGTCTCAAACCTGTTAGATAAGCACTGGTGCTGGACAGTTAGCTCCATGGTACACTTTCCAATTAGCACTAATCCAGCAAAATCCCCAGTTCCCACCATCTAATATGCATCCTATATATCTGGGTTTTTTTTAATAGAGACGAGTGCTAATGAACTGCAGTTTGTTGAGATAAGTAAATTCAACTCTAGCACATTGGAGCATTGACTTCAACTTGCTCTGTCAAGGACTGGCTTGACCCGTGGACGCTCATTGTGTCTTTTGCACTTAATTATAACTTGAGGTCATGCAAGGGCTTGAAACCATAGGTCACTTACGCTCCTTAAGATGTACAGCTGTATAATCAGACCTGTGTGGGGATGGAAACACTTAGCTGCAGCTGAGATACAGCCTCTGGATGTGGGCAGAGCAGCCTCCTTGGCTGGGAGCCCTGCAGTACAAGTGCCTTTCTGAAGATCCATCCCTTCAAAACTAAGCTCTCCTAGCTTCACAGGCTGAAAGAAATCATACTGTTTTGAGCAGAGAAGGTGGTTACAGAGACACCTGCCTGGGCTATCTTCAAGAATAACCAGGGAGGATAAAAAAACCTCCTGAGCTAGTGGGCTGTGATAACGTTGTTGCTAGAAACCAGACGTCTCTGCTAGCTCAGCTCTGATGTAAATTCAGCAACAGATGATTGTCAGTTAATCACTTTATCAAAGCCCTGTCCCATTTCTCAGGGGTGAGTATTCCTACATCCTCTTCCTTGGAGTGTGTCTGGAGATTCCTACCTTTAGCAGGAACACTCCTCAGGGTTACCCTCTGGAGCTGAGTGAAAGAAAATCACCTGCTGTCATCGACATAGGAAACATGATTCTCTATGAAATAAGTAATCTCTACAAAATAGGTGATCATTAAGCTAGCTTTGAACTCTTAGTTCAATTCATAATTAGTAGCTACAGTGCAGTAAATGTTCTTCTAACCCATTGCCTGCTTAAACACACAAAACCTATACTTTTAATCCTGATTGAGACTGTGTAGAAAATACACTTACAATTCCAAGCTATTGTTGTTGTGTAAAAAATAAATCTCTTTTGCCTTTTGTTGTCTCTTCCCATGTTTGCTATAGTTACCCTGTGGGCAGGGGAGAGCTCTGCACCCTTGCAACATCTCAGAGATGTATGGTGAAGAATCACAGAATCATAGAATGGTGGGGGTTGGAAGGGACCTTTAGAGACCATCCAGTCCAACCCCCCCACCAAAGCAGGTCCCACCTAGATCAGGTCACACAGGAGCGTGTCCAGGTGGGTTTGGAAACCTCCAGAAGGAGCCTCCACACCCTCCCTGGGCAGCCTGGGCCAGGGCTCTCTCCCATAGTAAAATAGTTTTTACTTATGTTTAAATGGAACTGTTTGTGTTCCAGCTTCATCCCATCACCCCTTGCCCTGTCACTGGATACAACAGGAAAAAAGTGCTGCCCCAAGCTCCTGACACCCACCATTGAGATATTTGTGACTATTACTGAACTCCTCCCTCAGTCTCCTCCAGACTAAGCAGCCCCAGGTCCCACAGCTTTTCCTCATAAGGAAGATGCTCCAGTCCCCTGATCATCTTGCTGGCCCTGCACTGGCCTCTATCCAGAGCTTCAGCTGCCTGACGGAAGCCACTTTCTAGAGTAAACAGGATCTAAGTCACTGGCTGCTTTCAAGGTCAGCAAAACCTACAAGCTGCCTGAGACACTAATGGTGGCATCCCTGGAGACTTGGGTTGCTGCTGCTGGCTCTGCTGCTGGGCTCTGCCGCAGCACAGCTGAGCCCTCAAGTCCAGTTTGAGGAAGCAGCTCAAGACCTCACTCAAAGAGCAGATTTACTCCCCATCCCCATGAGGAGCACATTGCATTAATGAAAACCTGCTAAGCAAGGTCTTCAGCAGTGGCTCACAGGTGGTGTTAACAACTGTATGCTTTTCCTGGACCCGAATGCTGCCTGGCATCACAGAGTCAGACTGCTTGCGTTTTCTTACTTGACCTGGGAACACCAAGTGTGCAGAACTGATGTCAAACCATTCATTACTGAAGGAAAACATCAATTAGCATCAGCCATGCTGCATTCATTATTGTTTCTAAAAGTAGTATAAATGATCAATCAAGGTTATGCATAACGAGCAACAGCAGAACCTGAATTATGAACTGTGTGGAAATAATAAAGGTGACAAACAGAAATGGTTATCCTCTGGGAGAAAATATTAGGCTTACAGCAATATTTTACTGCCTTCTTCTGAATACAGATTTGAATTTTACACCAAAATACTATTAAGTGCCAGAGGTAAGTGAAGTTTCTAATTTTTGCTAACTTCCTTTCCAAAGTCCTGCTCTGGGCTGAGGAAAACTCGTGTGAACATGCTGGGCTTCACTCAGTAAGGAAATATGTGCCTACCTAGCTACCATGAAAACAATATACATGAAAACAATTTCAAATAAGTAGGTAGGTGATAAAGTGAGGCAGGAAAAAAGGAGGGATTTCTCTGGAGTATCTGCTCTTGGCAACCCAAAGGTTTAGTTTGAAAGGTTTAGTCTTTTGCTCTGTTTTTATAAACTGTGAAAGGAGAATCTACTGTCTGGACAAAACAAACCTCGCTTTGACTTTGCTGCTGCTTGGGAACCTGCATTGAGATGATTACAGAGGCAAAGAAGAGTCACTTTTGCTGTGTTTCCATTGTTTTTGACTTCCAGGGGAAGGGGGAAGCATGGAGGAACCAGAGGAGGTGGAAAAGGTGGTCGGGATTTAGTGACTGTGAGGAGAGGCTGAAGGCTGTTTTAACTTGGTGAAGATAGAGCTAAGGGTAACCCCATGACAGACCATCACTGGTTATAAAACTGATGGAGACAAACTTCTTGTTATATCAGATATAAAGCAAAGAGCAGGGGCCACAAATTGTGACTTGGGAACTTCAACTTAGATATTGGAAAATGCTTCTTGATGAGGAGAGTGACCTAGAACTCAGGAGATGTCTTCTCTGTCATAGCATGGGTTGGATTGGAAGGGATCTTAAAGATGGTCTTGTCCCATGCCATGGGCAGGGACACCTTCCACTAGCCCAGGTTGTTCCAAGCCCCATCCAACCTGCCCTTGGATACTTCCAGGGATGAGGCAGCCACAACCTCTCTGGGCAACCTGTTCCCCTCACAGGGAACAACTTCTTCCCAGTATCTAATCTAAATCTCTTCTCTTTCAGTTTGGTGCCGTCATCACTACAGGGTCTACTAAAAAGTCCCTCTCCACCTTTCTTGTCAGCCCCTTTAGGGACTGGAGGCTACTCTCCCTAGAGCCTTCTCTTCTCCAGGCTGAACAACTGGAATAGCCCTCGAATTGTCTTCCTGGCCTTTTCTGGACTTGTTCCAACAGGTCTTCTAACTGTCCTTGGAGGTTTCCTGGACTCAGCTAGGCAAAGCTGCGAATCGTGGCCTGGTTGCTGCCAAGAGCCCTGCATGGAGCAGGATCTGGGACCAGAGACCTCTGGAATTCCCTTCCAACTGGTATTTCCATAATCCTTGGATCTATGTGCTGCTGTGCTGTGCTGGGATCCTGCAGCCTCCAGCTGAAGGAAGTACAGCTAAGAAGAAACAGTGATCATTCTCAGCTCAAGGCAGGAAAAGGTGATGACTGAGGTATGTCAGAGCACTGCAACAGAAATTAAAAAGACATTCAGAACAGGGTGCAGACTTCTAGCCTAATTCAAAATTACAAGTAAATTCAAGTGTAACCATTTATCACTGTTCTGTTTTATCACAGAATCATTTTGGTTGGAAAAGACCTTTAAGATCAAGCCCAACCCCTCACCTCACCCTGCCAAGCCCACCACTAACCCATGTGTCTCAGCACCTCAGTTCCATGGCTTTGCAAGATCTGCAGGGATGGGGAGTCCTCCACCTCCCTGGGCAGCCTGGCACAGTGTTTAATAACCTTCTCAGTGAAGAAGTTTTTCCTAAGCCTCCCCTGACATAACTTGAGGCCATTTCCTCTTTTCTTGTAACTTGGAAGCAGAGACTAACCCTCACCTCACTACAACCTCCTGTCAGGGAGCTGCCGAGAGCAAGAAGATCTCCCCTCAGCCTCCTCAAGGCTGAAAACCTTCAGGTCCCCCAGCCACTCCTCATCAGGCTTGTTCTGTGAAGCTCCAACCTGGGATCAGGATTCTGGGGCATCCTGTTCCCTGAGGGATTTCAGCCCTGTGGCATTGCAGGCGCTGAGGACACAGCTGTGCTGGGGATGCTCGTACCTGGTGATGAATAAAAGACCCAGGGAGTGCTTCTGCATGAAACCTCCCTGGAGCAGACGGCAGCAATCCACTGCTGTTTGTTTGCTTCAGGATGTCTTGAGATCTCTGCCCCACGCTCCTTCTCTAGGTGATCTCGTGTGCAGCTGGGGAAGCTGTGTACGTGTTTGACAGCTCCTGTCTGAGTTTTGAGGGGGGAAGAAGCAGAACAGATTTCCATGTTTCCTGCCATATGACCTGCCTCCCACTTTGCCTCCCGCTGGCAGGGAGAAGCAGCAAAGGCTGGAGAAAGGGGATTTTTCTTGTGCATACTCATGTATGCGGTGGGGTTTTCTTGGTGGTGGGGTTTTGTTGCAAGAGGCAGAAGTGCAGGTTCTTTGAGGCTTTCTTCCTGGTTTTCTTTTCACACTTAATTCTTGGGCTCTTGTGCCCCATTGTACCTTCTGAAACATCTCACTGGCTCACTGAGAGAAACTACTCTCCTACATTAACACCTAGCCTGTTCTCAGCCCTCAATTTAATTATAAGACTTTCAATTAAACCAAAACCAAAACAGCCACCACAGCAGCCGAGTTTTAATCAGAGTAATGATTTCCCATCTGATTGCATCACTTCACAAGAAATATTCACAGACCGGAACCAGATCCCAGAAAAAAAACCCCACAACTTTTAAATCGCTGGAACAGACTCGAAGTTGTTTCATTTAATTTCATTTGATGAGAATAATGAGTTTGTTTGCTTATAACAACAGTTATGGTAGTGTTAAATGTTCTCATTATGTCCTTACCTTTAAGTGCAGCACAGATTTTGTAAGCCATTGTTACTTAGCAACCTTGACTAGTTTCTGAAACACTCTTTGATTTTGGAAGTATGAAGATTATGAATATAAAAGTGAAAGGTATGTTTTTCATAAATAAAGAGCAAAACATACATTTCTCAATTCCGGCAACTAATTTGAGATTAAAGGCAAACAATCACAACTGTGGAAAAATTCTCCAGGAGGAAGACTGCAGAAACGAATGTTTCCAGCTTGTGAATCCAAAATGAGCTGTAACTGCAAGATTAACTGGGCAGGGACAGTTGGTTATGTTTAAAATTGTGATATCCGTCAGGCAAAATGACGTCTCCTTTTAGTTATGTGGCTGCATATGCCACAGCAGGCAGGCTTATCAGGTCGGGGAGGAGGGAAAGATGTGTGTGATGCTGATGTGTGTTACACAGAATGGGAATGTGAGCTATACAAATTTGAGTATTCAAGTCAAATGGTGGGACCGAGAGCAAGGATGTTTTGTTTTGTGGAGGCTGTAAAAATAAAAGAGAGGAGCTAATGTTAACACTGGGTGAGATAATTTTAGAGGATGTTCCCTTGATATATTGCTTTATATATTTTTACATTTATCTATATCTGTATGAAAGTATACAGAGCTTTCCAGCAGAGACTCTTCTTTGCTTCGGCACAGAAAACCTTTCTCAGTGTAGTCACTAAATGACTGGGGCAATTCTCTTTGGTGTTAAGAGAGCTCATGCTAAGGTCTTGACCTGGATAAAGGTGTAAGAGCGATTCACCTTTACAGCTGTGTCCCATCACTCTGTTTTTCTAGAGTGGATCTGTCTGTAAATGAAACAAAACCAACCCCAAGCCTCAAACTCTGAGCTTTCTTGCAGAATATGATACATTGATTTCTTACAGAAATCATCATAATCTGATGATAATTGTCGTAATTATGTCTGATGTAGAAAAATCCCACTGTGTATCTGTTCATCTGTCCACTCCTAGTAGCTTTTTCTTCTGTTTGCTTAGTTGCTTAGTTGAAGAAGAGCCCAAGTGTGTCTGCAGGAGGAAGGCGACTGCCGTCAGCAGTCTTGTTTCTTATCTGAAACGAAAGAGAGCATGAAGAAGAAATCTACTCAGAATGAAGAGCTCCAGGAAAACGGGCTTCAGGTATTTCATGGCTCACAGAATTACACATTTTCAAGCTTCTTTTTCTTTTGCATGAACAGGATTCCTGGTTGTTGGGTCTTTTTTTTTTTTCCCCAGACAGTTTTAATGAACACTTGACAAAAAGCAGAGAAGAGAAGTGATGTAAAAGTAAGGCTCTTTGTCAAGTGTATCAGTACGCTCTTACTGACTCCAGCACAGGCCTCGGTAGCACTTTATACCCATCTTTTCTTTCTGTTGGAAAAAGGATCTATTTTCTGGAGGAAGAAAAACTCCCACCTCCCCTTACCATAATCCACATGGTGAAAAAGTTTTGTCTGTGGTGAAGTGCTCCTTGCTTTTCTCAAAATATTTAACAAGCCTTTCTTTTTCTTCCAGCTTTAGTCTGAAAAGACTAAAATAAAAATCCCTGAGACCTATTCTTTCCTTTTTGATTTTTTGCAAGTTGTTCTATATCATTTGTGGCAAGGTGCTTTTGATGAAGCTGTAATTGGGATGTTTAAGAAACTTGAAAAGTTGGATGAAAATAGGAAACTGTTATCATTTCTTTTTGTCCAGTTTTAACCTAATGGGAATTATTCACTCAGGACTAAGAGGTTAACCACCCCCTGTAAGCTGGCATTCACTGGAGTTAAATGGGAGATGTAATTTGGTCCATACAGTTAAAGAACATATTTAAAGAATCAATGTCCAGCTCCTCAATCAGTGTCTAAATGGGAAGTGTTTTTCACAGTATTGTTGTTATAAAAACAGCACCAGGGTTGTTCTGACTAAACACTAAAGTGTCCTTGTTGCAGCTACACACAGCGTGTGGAACGAGGCAGATGCAGCAGTGGCTGCAGGGCCAGTATCCCCAGCATCAGCAGAAGAGTGGGGAAAACAGCAGTACAGACTTAGCCCTCTGTTCTTACCATCAAACTTTGGCTCTGGGGATCCCCATGCCTGGAGCTACTCAACTCTTTCTGCTGACTGCACAGGAGCTTGAATTGCATGCCTGAAAGCATGTAGGTTAGATGACTAACATAGGGAAAGTTTTAGTCTACCTCTCTGAAGACTACTGCCTATCCTCTTATACCTGTTATTAATTACAGCCTTAATTCTATGATATATACTTTCATGTGTGTCCCTGATTCTAGTTGTTTCACTTTGAATCTCTCAGGAAACCACTCTTTCCCCTTCTGAATTTATTCAGTTAAATAAATAAATAATGCAGCAGCATTCTGGTTGAGGGAAAGGTAATATTTTTCTGGATGCTGTTTTAACACTTATAGAATCATAGAATCACAGGATGGTGGGGGTGGACCTTTAGAGATAATCCAGCCCAATTCCCCTGCAGAAACATGTCCCACCTAGATCAGGTCACATAGGAACGTGTCCAGGTGGGTCTTGAAGCCCTCCAAGGAAGGAGCCTCCACACCCCCCCTGGGCAGCCTGGGCCAGGGCTCCCTCACTCAAACACTGAAAGTTTTTTCTTACGATTAAATTGAGGTTTTTGTATTCCAGCTTTGTTCCATTACCCCTTGTCATGTTTGATACCATACAAAAAAAGTGCTGCCCCAAAATCCTGACAACCACCATTTAGATATTTTCAAATGTTAATAAGATCTCCCCTCAGTCTCCTCTTCTCCAGACTAAACAGCCCCAGGTCCTGCAGCCTTTCCTCACAAGGAAGATGCTCCAGTGCCCTGATCATCTTGCTGGCCCTGCACTGGCCTCTCTGCAGCAGTTCCCTGTCCCTCTGGAGCTGAGGAGCCCAGAACTGGACACAGGACTCCAGATGAGGCCTCACCAGGGCAGAGCAGAGGGGTGGCAGAACCTCCCTGGCCCTGCTGCCCACACTCTGCTGGATGCCCCCAGGCTGCCATTGGCTTCTGGCCCACGAGGGCACGTTGCTGCTCATGCTCAGTTTATTATCAGCCAGCACTGCCAGGTCTGTCTCTGCAGAGCTGCTCTCCAGCAGGTCACCCCCAGCCTGGCCTGGGGCAGGGGGTTGTTCCTCCCCAGCTGCAGGACTCTGCCCTTGTCCTTGTTGAACCTCATGAGGTTCCTCTCTACCCAACTCTCAGCCTGCCCAGCTCTCACTGACTGGCAGCACAGCCTCTGGTGAATCAGCCAGTCTTCCAGTCCTTCACTTTCAGTGCTATTTTCTGCCCCATTTTTGCCTTATCTGCCTGCACATTACACATACTGCCACTGAAGTGTGGGTTTTTTTCCTTATTTCCTTGCACATTTTTTTGTGTGTATGAAATGATGGTTATAGCATACTCAGCATTCAGCAGGATGTGTGGATAATAGCTCAGGTCTGCCAATGCACCTTGTGTTTGCCAGAAATGCCCAAATCCTCTGCATTGATGTGGTTCTTTTGCTTAGGTGTCTCTCTAACTCTTTTACTTTCTTTTAGGTAATTTCAGTGAACTGCAGTCCTTGATATCTTGTCACTAATTGTTTGTTTCTTGTTCCAAATAGTTAAGAATTAACAAAAACCCAGACAACAAACCTTACAACAATGCACAGGCAACCACACTGACAGAATTGACTTAGATTTTCATAATATTGCAGTTCCACAGACTATTTTAATGAAACCCAGTAATATACAGCATTGGTTTAGTCAACATTAGATTATAATTTATTTAACTGAGTAGATGAAAATAGCTGTGATAGGGAAATTCTCATCTAAAGAAAATGTTTCTCCTGGAGTTGTGCAGAAATGGGTTCTTGATAGTGTACTCCTAAATTATCATAGTTGGTCACATGCTGGAATGTCACTGTGCATGAAGTGTGCAGGGTCTGCCAGAGCTGGTGGCTGAGGATGGTCCAGATGACTCCTCAATGTTAGTGAAGCTATCTGATCTTTTTTCTTGGGATCAGTGGTTACCTCAGTATGATGACTTCACATGTCTGGAAGTTAATGATTGTTTTTCCATGAGCTTCATGGGGACCATTTCCAGGTAACTGTTTACCCTGTTCTTGTTCAGGTTCATACATGTGGCTAAAAGCAAATAGCCATGAATGGTGGGTGTCAGGAGGTTGGGGCAGCACTTTTTTCTATTATATCCAGCAGCAGGACAAGGGGTGATGGAACACAAAAAGCTCCATATAAATATAAGAGAAAACTGTTTCAACATGAGGTGGGGGAGCCCTGGCCCAGGCTGCCCAGGGAGGGTGTGCAGGCTCCTTCCTTGGAGGTCTTCAAGGTTTCAAGACCCACCTGGACATGTTCCTGTTTGAGGTGTCTATGTGGGACCTGCTTCTGCAGGGGGGTTGGACTAGATGATCTCTAAAGATCCCTTCCAACCCCTGCCATTCTATGGTTCTATGATTCTGATATTCACAATGCAAATATAAATCAACACACACACACACAGACACACACAATTTATACATTCACATATGTATACACATAAGAACAGCTGCTGCAAAACAGTATTTCCCAATGCAAAGGTTCGATGTTTTGGAATCTCGCTTTTCTAATAACGTTGTCTTTTCCTTCAGAAAATATCAGTCCAGTTCTGCTGTCAGCTTTTGGTTAGATTAAAAAAAAAAAAGAACATGTTTTCATACTCCTTGGTTTCTGTCTTTTAGCTAGTTTCTATGACAATACTTTACCTTTTGCCCCATGTCGACTTAGCTTCCTTAATAGCATCTCATAAGGGAGTTGTCAAAGGTTTTCTGAAAGTCCATGTAAACCATCTGTCCTGTTTACAGAAAGCAGAGAGGAAAAAAAAAGAAGAAAAAAGGCAAGCAGAAAGGACAAATTAGTTGTTCAAAGCCAAACAGCAGGTTGGTTTCAGGGAACCAGGGAAGGAAACCTGGAGCCTGGATCCTCCTCAGCTGCTCATGGCATTTAGATACCGCCTTCCCTGTGGAAACGTGAGTGCATTAAACCAGGCAAATGCAGATAACAAGGAGAAGACGGCGGGTGATAAATAAGTAGGCTCATTAGTTCCTGGATCAGCAATCTCCAGGCTGCTTTGGAACCAGCTTCCTGAAAACAAATCTGCAATTAATAAAGGACCTGCAGGTAAGTACATCATTAGAGTCAGATTAGCAGGAGTTTAATGGTCCACGAGTTCTCTGTGTTCTTCATACTGCTTTACACAGAGACAGAAGCTGCAACGAGGAGTAAAGGAGGCAAAGGGAGCTGTGGTGGAGGAGGTGAGGTGCTACTGGGGACTCGCTGTGGAAACCGGCAGCGCTGTGCAAAGACAGAGGGAATGGTGGAGGGCTCAGGTGCACAGCAAGGAGCAAACGAAATGCCAGGCTCCTAAGAATGAGCATTGATCTTGGGTTAGTTTCTTATCTAACTAGCACTAAGCTGACTGGGTTGCTCTATCTACCGTTCTGCATGTATATGGTACTTGGTGTGCAGGTTAAGACATCAGGTGCTGAGCTGGAGGAACCTCTCCACACAGAGATGGGAGGCTGCAGGACAAGCTGAAGAGAGAACATAACCTAGACACTAGTATATCAGACTCATGTCGTTCATGGCTGAGCATATATCTGCCTTTTGATGTTTTCAGGCTGTAGGGAATACAAGCATGTTTTGTAAAACATGTCATGAATCACAAAGAAACATTAACAATCCTATATGTGATTTTCTTGTTTTGAAGTCTGAGCTTTCAGTGTTGTGATGACATGAAACTCCTGTTCCTGACGGGGAAAAAAACTGTTTCTAGTCATAAAGAAAAGTGGAAATGGCTTCAAAGCATGAACTCCAGAAGGTCACACACCAGACAACTGTACAGACAACTCCTTCAGCCCTTGAGGTTGTTGAGGGTGTGCGGAAGTGGCTGTGTTGCAAAGTGAGACAACTGTGCCGTGATGCAGAGGTGGTGTGAAAAGCAATTAAAGCTCATTACATGCTTTAGACACACCCCCCTCACCATTTTAAAAGGAATGCAATCATAATTATGCAAATATTTCCTTATCCTGGCAGTAATACATGAGTCCAAATAGATTCACTCCCTCTGATTCTACTGTTGAAATCTCTCTTTCTTACCTGGATAAAGGGAGAGAAATCATAGGATCATTTCAGTTGGAAAAGATCTTTAAGATCCTCAGGACCAGCCACTAATCTAACATGGCCAAAGGAAGGCATGGAGAGGTGCTGGACTAGAACACTGTCCTTGGAGAAGAGCAGAAAGCAAACATGAGGAAGCTTCCACGTCTTTCTGTTCATTGTGCCTTCACACCTCTCCGGAAAGAAGAGGGACTACTTTTTAACCTTCTTTTTGTCTTGTCTTGTCCTTTCAGGTCTAAATTAATGGGTGGCTGAACTCAAGGTTCAGCCAGATTTTTGCCCTGTGAGGACTGGTACTGGCAGCAATGCTCTTCAACAGTCCCATGACCAGAGTGTTTCCTGGCACTGACACAAACGTCAGCTTTTGTCTAGTTTGGAAGATGAGTTTTGACCTTCTCTTATTTCCCAGGAGAGTGCCTCAAATGTCAGGTCATTTTTTTAATGCAAGTTTCCCTCCTTCTTGCCTAGTAATACTGTTTCAGATTTTAGGAGCAATAGAGCATTCCCTGGTCCAGACATGGGACTCTATCTGTGTTGGTTTTTAAGTGCAATCTCAAGATCAAATTTTCCAGCTGTCCAAACTATTTACCCTCAGGAGGTGGGACTTAGGACTAACCATTGGTGCACTAGCAAATAGGAGGAGGTCTTAGGATGCCCCTCCTTCCCTGCAGTGCCACCACAGGAGCAAAGTCTTCTAGACAAGATGATCTTGAAACCACTCCGTACCTGGTCTGCTATAAGGTGACATGGGGTTTGTAAAGAGCCTGAAGTCATCCTATGAGGCAGCACTGCCCTATGGACACTTCAGACTATTCTGTAGTGCCTTTCAGACACTTCAGAGGTGTAGCATATTGGGAGGTTATTCTCTGCAGAGGAGGGCATTGCAACCGAAGGGACTGCATGACGACTGCAGTGCTGAGCTTACATTTGGGTCCAAGTCCATGGCAGAAGTGTAAGACATCTTGGTTTGGAGGTCTGTCACTAACTGGCTAGGAATGTTCATTTGGGGTTGAATTCCTACCAGCCATTATCACAAAAAATGCTTTATTTTTGCTCAGTGCATCCTTACAGGGACCTGTGCAGACTGTAGCGAAATGAAGAGCAGCGCAGGATAAGACTGTACAGCTCTCAGAGACAGGGATCGAATCATGACTGACCACACTGCAGGTGAACCCTTTGTAACTGGAAGGTTTAGGAAGCCAGGCTATTGGATGCAAACAGGAAAGCATTTACAGAAGCAGTTTTTAAAACACTTTCTTCTTTTCTTTTTTGAGTTCAGGGTGTTAGGAAAGGCATCTGGAGTATCCACAGTTCTAGGACAGTTGGAACTCTGTTTTGCAGACAAATATATATTCTCAGAAACTTGCTTGCCTCCAGTGAGCAGGCAAGAGGAATTTTACAGGACACTTTTCTGTGTTAAGCACATTAAGGAAGCTCTCAGATGCAGCAGAGTCCTGGGGATTCTCCTTCCAGCTGAAGCCCAGGTGGAACACAAGCCATCAGAAATGCAAGTACAGATGGCCCAGACTCTTCTCCACTCAAATGGGATTGAAGGGGAATGGAAGGATCAGTCTTCTCTACTGTATTTGTTTTGTTTTTATGTATATTTTTCCTGTTCAAGTTTGTATTTCTTTCCATCTGCCTTCCCTCTCCTTGTGTGACAGGCTGCTCAGTCTGAGTGTGGGAAGGAACCATAAATTCAGCTCATCACCTCCTCCACCTTTCTTGACATGTGTAAATTTTTGTTCATTTTTGTTTGCTCCTTAGGTCTGGAGCCATGCCTTGCAGAAAGTCAGTGATGGGACTTTAGCTAGACACTCTTCTTTGCCTTTCCTCAGGTTCAGCAGCCCTTGAGTTGCAAACCTGCACTGAATGGCTTTCATCCCAACCACTTATGAAGCTCCTACTTGTCTGTGTCAGTGGGTCTGGTCCACTCACACAGTCAAAAAGCCCAAGAGAGTATCTGGGCTCTGCCCTTAGGGTAGGAATTTGTTTTCACAGTACAGTTGTACATCGAGTTAAAATGAAATAGAAATTTGCTATGTAAAATTGTCTTGTTCTGCAGCTTGGCTCACTTATGGAGGTGTTCAGGTTGGAAGGGTCACTGCCAAATGGCAAAACACACTACCAGAAGGGAAGAGGGTGCCCAGAGTTGTTGAGGAGACAACATGAAGCTCTGCTACCCGTGCACCTCTGTGAGGTGTCAAGGAGCTGTGTGCTCCTTGCTCCTTGCCTGGAAAATAGGTGTGCAACCGTGCTGAGGCCAGAACGAGGGTGGCTGTGGAAACAGGCAAATGAACTAAAGTTGGGATGCTTTCATTGCTGGGCAACATCTTTTTCTACCTCAGCTCTTTTCTCTATCACATTGTGATCCTACAGGTGCGTTTTCCCCGGATACATTTTTGGGAAGAATTAAAGAGAACAGATTCTTTAAATATGGCAAAGCTGCAAAAGCAACTCACTGGGTTTTGCTTTGCTCTTTTTTTTCCTCTTTTAGCTGTCAAGTTGTGTTAATTCCTGATAAATTTGCTTTAATTTCCACAAAGCTGTTTTATTATCCTGACGTATTTTACTTTCAAAGTTGCGAACTATCTCGACTGCACTGGCTTTCTCTCATGGGTTGCAGCAAAGCGTTGGCAAAGTGATTCCCACACTAGGGGTGATGCTTAGGCTCAAAGGTTCACTTGTTGAAGGTCTATTTTCTTTCAAAGCACTTTTGATATGAGTGCAGCAGCAATATGGTATATTTTAAAGCCATTTGGTCTTCACAGATGCTCAAGGCTGTTAATTGTATACTTCTTAGATACAGCTTGCTAACAGCTAAATGGAGTTTGGGCATTGCACAATCTCTCTGAATCATGTTTTCCCAGCGGCCAGCAGGAATACATGACTTTTTTTCTGGTTTTGTGTTTTAAACTGAGTTTGTCTAGAATTGGGCTTTCACTATTGCAGAAGTGGCTTTTCACATTTTTGGAGCTGAGGTTCGCTTATGAACACTAGCAAAGCACCAGACCACACTAAGCTGGTGTGGTCCTTCTGCTTTTCCATCCTTCTTCACCTCAGCCAACTTTGGATTGATGATTTTATCCAACCTTCCCCTCTCTACCTTCAACCGCTGACACCATCTCCTCTTGCTTTTGATGTATTTCTTTTTGGCCTTAGGAGTATCACAGATGAATGATTTAGGTGTTAGATCACTTAAAGGAAACACCATCAAAGATATTAACAAGAGTGATTGTAATGGGATTTTGTGGAAGGAGACTTAACAGACTTTGATAGCAAGCTTCACCCTACTACTTGCTACAGAGAAGAAGTATACAGAGGGGAAATTATGTTGGGTTTGTTAGGAAGTGATTTTTACAGGACTGGAAACAAAATAAAACATTAAAAGAGACACTCCCTTTGATCCTTGAGGTCCAGAATGGACCCCCTTACTTTCTACACTCCTTCCCAGAGAAGGGTCTAGTGCAGCTATATCCAGACATAGTCTCAGACTTGGTCAGTGGTTTATGTCTAATGGAATTAATACAGAGGGTGAAGATAATCCTTTAACAATGCTTAATTATCAGTTAATTATCAGAGTGATTAAATAATATTTGCTATAATCAACACAATGATTTGGTAATGAGGTTTGCACAAAATTTCTGAAAGCTTCCAAATTAAATCTCACACACACACACACACATGCCCCTAACTGTTCTAACTCACTGTGCTTGTAATTGGACGACAGAGTACACTGGTAGCAGAGATAAGAGAGTGTTGAGGTGTCTCAAATCACCACATGGGTGATTAAAACAATGACCTGATGTTGCTTGATTCCAACGTAGCAACCACCTCAAGCAGTACCAGTAAATCTGCCTGACTCCTGCAAACTGCCAGGAACCTCTGTAGCTCAGGAAATGCCATGTGGAAGCTGAGACTTGACAAGGTTCTCTCTTAGTCTGTGCTATAGCCATCCTGAAGCACAGTGGTATAGCACCCATGAGGCCACTTGTGTGGGGTGCAGGAGAGGGATTTCCCTTTCAAGTTTGCTCTAGAACCAATGCCAATGCTGCTTTTTGGATATGAGCATTTCTGATGTGCTACTGAATTAGTCCTGCTCCTGCTGGGCTTGGTTTCCCCAAAGGCCAAACCTGCCCTAAAGAGTTGAGGTGGAGGAAGAGATGCATCCAGAAGATGTCTCAGAATGCCCTGTTGAGAGCTTATTCAGCTTCTGAAAGGAAAAGCTCACACAGTCCCAGACCAATCAGACAAGGAAAATCAAATTGAATATTCTAAGGATGACTTATCAAGTCTTGTAGAAGCAGCTTAAAACCAAAAAGCCAATCTAATTCTGAAGTGTCAAGTGCTGCCTGTGATTCACTATCCCAGCGCTGAAGTAATGGAAACCAGTAACAGTCCTGGAGCTCTGGATCAGAGCTGATTTTGGGTTTTTCTATAAATCTGTATCTTTTCTATAAGAAAATGGTGTTTGGAACCTTTTCTTTCAAATATATATGGTTCTTCAAGACCTGCCTGGACATGTTCCTGTGTGACCTGATCTAGGGTGACCTGCTTCTGCAGAGGGGTTGGACTGGATGATCTCTAAAAGTCCCTTCCAATCCCTACCATTCTACAGACCACTTTAAAAGCCCCATTTAAGGGCTGGTCAGTTCACAGCCTGGCTCTCCATTGAGTAGATCTAGTACTGCTTAGCTTTGTGTCCTAGATGTTGAATTGCTAAAAGTCAATGAAGAGTTGCTTTCATCTTGTCACAAATATGATGACACAAAGCAAGATGGGTGTGTAGATCTACTTGAGGGCAGTATAGCTCTTCAGAGGGCTCTGGCCAGGCTAGAGCCATGAACTGAGGCCAATTGTATGAGGTTCAACAAGGTCAAGTGTCAAGTCCTGTACTTGTGCTACACCAACCCCAGGCCCTGCTTAAGGCGAGGGCAGAGGGGCTGGAAAGCTGCTGGAGGAAAAGGGCCTGGGGAGGCTGGTGCCAGCAGTTGAACTGGAGCCAGCAGCATGCCCGGGGGGCAAGAAGGACAAGGGCATCCTGGCTTGGATCAGAAATAGTGTGGCTAGCAGGTACAAGGAGGCGATTGTCCCAGTGTGTTGGGCCCTGGGGAGGCTGCAGCTCCAGGGCTGTGCTCAGTGCTGGGCCCCTCACTCACTGCCACAGGGACACTGAGGGGCTGCAGCATGGCCAGAGTCGGGCATAGAGCTGGGGAAGGGGCTGGAGCACAAGGGTGCTGGGGAGGGGATGAGGGAATGGGGGTGTTGAGCCTGGAGAAGAGGAGGCTGAGGTGAGACAGGAGCACTCTCTGACACTCCCTGACAGGAGGCTGTGGCCAGGGGCAGTCAGTCTCTGCTCCCAAGCTACAAGTGATAGGACAAGAGGAAATGGCATCAAGTTGCCCCAGGGGAGGTTGAGACTGGAGCTGAGGCAGAACTGTTTCCCTGAGAGGGGTGTCAGCCCCTGTGCCAGGCTGCCCAGGGAGCTGGGGGAGTCCCCAGCCCTGCAGGTATTTAAAAACTGTTTAGCCAAGATGCTGAGGGCCATGGGTTAGTGCTGGGATTGGCAGGGTGAGAGGAGGGGTTGGACTTGGTGATTTTAAAGGTCTTTTCCAACCAAAATGATTCTGTGATTCCTGTGGTCATGATGGGATGTGACCTGGCCTAATAGTAACCTGAAGGGAGCAGGGCCAGACTGTGACAGCAAAATGGGAAGATAGTTGATCTGTCTGAGCCAAGTAAGGAGGAAGAAGAAGGTCAGAATCCTCAGGACATCAGGTTAAGGAGGTGCTGCAGTGGTGTCATTCCAAAGCACAACTCATGCCATCCTGTGTACTGCCCTGAGTCAGCTCACCTAAGGTGGCTTTGGCACTGGGAGTCCTGAGCTTTTTGGGAGACTGGGTAAAGGTCTCCCTGGGGCACAGCTGCTGCCTGGCTGCCCTGAGGGGAGCTGTGAATGGGGGTCCTCCCCACGTGCTGGCATGAAGACAGCTTTGCAAAAAGAGGACCTTCTCCTTGAGGTGAAACAAACCCCGGGGCATGGAGAGAGATTCCTAAATTTGATACAGTTTTTTATCTGAAAACATTTTTTTCTGGTCACAATAGCCAGGAAAGGAAAGAAACAAGAAGCTCTACTGTCAGATGTTTGCCATTTCCCCCTGGATGCACTACGGGAGTCACACAGGAACACTTCACCCCTGAGAAGACATTACCCTTGTGCAGCCAAGGTCAGTGGCTTGCGTGAATTAACTGTCATGTCAGCTCTGGTCAGGGGGGTGATGTGAACTTAAACACCAGACTTCTTTGATGATCTCTACATTTTGCCTTCATGCCTGAGCATATCTCATCCTTTTGCACTTCCTCTTCACCTCCCTGTTGCTGTTCACAAGTGCTTGTTGTCCTCACTCATAGGCATGGGACAAACCCAGGGGCAGGGACTGTTAAACACGGGCAAGAGCTCTGGGACTTTCAGAAGATAAAAATAAATCAGATGTCTGTGGAGGCACGTGGGGATTTGGAAAAAACTAGGCTCAGATTTTGCTTTGTAGGATCTGGCTCTGTGACGGTCTGGGGTGCTGCAATTTTGTATGGATGTGACAGTAACACTCCTGGACATGACAGGCTCGCCTGCGCCTAGACCGACTGGTGCTCGCAGCCTGGAAGGATGAGGCTTCACACTGTAGGTGGACCTATCCAACTCCTTCCCAGGTGTTTTGAGACTTGCTTTCTGCCAGCTTGAATATTCATTTTCCATCCTTGGTCAGCCAGTTCAGCTCACTAACCCAGCAGCAAGGGAGAGCCTGGGAGAGGAAAAAAGATGTTTTCTGCTGACTTAGTGAGTTGAAGAAAGAAGGGAGATCTCCCAGGACAGAGCAAGGTGACCAACTTGACCAACTTGACCAACTTGAAGCTGAGCAGACCTGAGGTGTCATACAAAGGACATGACAAGTCCCAGTGATTGTCCCACAGAGCAGAACAGAGGCCCTCTTGTCACCATCACCTCTCTTCAAACTGTTGTTTGCCTGTCTTGGGCACTGTCCCTCTGAGAGCAGCATCTAACTAAGGGGTTTGTTTCAGTAATTTCTCTCTCCTACTCCCCATCCCCCACCAAACATAGAGGTGCTCACTCTTACTTCCTCTCCTGCAACCCCAAGTCTTTCTGTGGTTATCAATAAAGACACACTGTGGAATTTGAAGGGGCGCAGGGGCTGGAAAGCTGCTGCCCATTTGTTAGTCAATGAGGCTCTAAACAAGAAGCCACAGAGCAGGAACTTGTCTGGAAATTAAAGGTAGAAAGCAGGTGCATGGAGGATAAATGAAATGGTGCTACTGCCAGCACAGTGCAAGGCTGTTTGTGTGCTATCACTTGTGATGCTGCCTTCCTGCATGGAAGCTGTCAGAATTGGCTGGCCCTTCCTTGTCCATGCAGCTGTGCTGAAAGCTGCTTAAGCCCAAGAATTCACCTTTTGCCAAAGCCTGTGGTACCCCTGTTCCTCCCAGTGCAGTCAAACATCCACATAGATCCTCGCTAAGGTACCATTAGCTGCTCAGTGTTGCAGCTGACCTGCCCTGGGGTTAACTCAGCCTTAAAAAAAAGGCGTTCAAGTATCCTCAGTTATGTGGTATTTTTCAGTACAGCTCTTTCCTTCCATCATGTGGTAGTCAAAGGTGGCTGATTAAACTAGGACAGCATGCCCACACACAGACACATCTAAACTCCATTTTCCCAGGTCCAACAGCTCCTACACCACAGGAACACTTTCCCTGTCACGTGGAGGCTATTCCAATGCACTGAAGGCTTTGAGCTCTGATCACCTTCCATTTCCTAAATTGCAAGAACCTTATGTATTTCAGAGCAATCTCAGATTGCATTAGTCTTGCCTCAGAGTCCTTCCCACTTTATCAGCTCAAAGGAAGGTAAAAACCACATTTCTAAAAGTCCCCTCTATTTTCGTGGCTTTGTCAGCAAACTTCAAGTGCAGATGAAATTCTTCTCAGGAAATATTTTAATGTGACACTGTATATATTTATTTGTTTATTTCACAGGAATTTTTAATTACTCTGTATTTTTTTCACAAATACAAAAGTAAACTGTCAAGTGCTGCATGTTGCACTAATGTAGGACACAAAGACTGTTGAATTTCCCCCAAGCTGATACTTGAGAACAAATTCCCTTCATCTGGAAGAGACAGCCCTCTACTTGCACCCGATCAGTGGCCAGGTGTGTAATTGGTGTTTAGACGATGCAAGGCTTTCTCTGAAAAGAGGTGAAAAAAGATGTGTTTTCTCCTGTTTGCAGATATCTCGTTTCAAGTGTGGCCTTGAAGCCAATGTTCATATCAATGTTTGTGGCCAATCCAAGGGGCTTTGAGTGACCTGGACTAGTGGAAGTTGCCCCTGCTCATGGCAGTGGGGATGGAACTAGTTGATCTTTAAAATCCCTTTCAATTCGAACCATTCTACAACTAAAAAAACTTAAAAGAAGAAGAGCATGAATGCCAGCAGGCAATGAATGGTGTCTGTGTGGAGCTGCTGGGGCAGCAGGGGAGCGGAGGACTCTCCAGAGAGACCTTGGTATGGATCTTCTTCTTCCCTGTTGCTAAGGGGAGAAAGATGGCACTTTCAGGTAAAACTTCCTTATGAGGAAAGACTGCGGGAACTGGGGCTATTTACTCTAGAGAAGGTGAGACTGAGGGAGGATCTCATTAGTATTTACAAGTATCTAAATGGCGCATGTCAGGAGGTTGGGACAGCACTTTTTTCTAGTGTAGCTAGCAATAGGACAATGAGATGAATCTGGAAAACAAAAACCTCCATTTAAACATAAGAAAAAACTCTTTCAGTGTGAGGTGAGGGAGCCCTGGCCCAGGCTGTCCAGGGAGGATGTGGAGGCTCCTTCCTTGGAGGGCTTCAAGACCTGCCTGGACGTGTTCCTGTGCGACCTGACCTAGATGGACCTGCTTCTGCAGGGAGGTTGGAATAAATGATCTCTAAAAGTCCCTTCCAACTCCTACCATTCTGTGATTCTATGAAAACTTAATCTCTTCTATCGCTGTGGGATTTGGGCTATATCCTTTTTTGTCATTCCTGGGGACAGGAGGTTCAGGGAGAGAAAAGCCTTTTACTCCTTTGAGGAAGATGCTCCCTTCATGTTACAGCTGAGGTTTTGTCACACAGCAGCCATTGTCAGTGTGGCCTGAAATTCCCAGTGACATGCTGGGCCCCGGAGCCATATTTCACTAGTTTGTGGGGGGAGTGTGTCTGCACGGCTCTTCCACACTGGAGGCTCCTACGATTGCCCCCATGTCAATGGCAGATGAACATCTCCACAGGCCCCAGCATGGGATTGCAGGGTTGTTTCCGACATCAAATGCAGCTGGACCAAGGTACTAGTGAAACCCCAGCCCCAAGCCCACAACCCAGAGCCCTTCCCATCTGCTCCATCACGCCGCTACTTCAGAGCCAGGCAAGGATCTTTCCCTGCTTCGAGACCTCCATTGAGTTTTCAAGCTTTGTCTTTTATTATGGATATAACCAGAATAAAATAAGATAGACTTTCCCCGTTATTATTAGAGGTGATAATTTGCAGCCTAAGTGTGTTGCCATGGAGATGTGAGAAGCCCCCGAAGAGGGAGGCTGGGAGTTGCGGCCTAATCCTGAGGTGATTTTCAATAGCACCAGCTGTCCCGGGGCTGAAAGGCATGGCAAATTACACCATTATTGGAGGGAAACAGGGAGGCTAAGCTAATTATTTGTGGGCTTTAGACACAGGTGTTCATAAAAGCCGGGCCGTGTGCTCCTCATCAAGGCTGGCCCAGGAGGAGGGAGGCCCGGCGGGAGGTCCCGGCCCTCATTTCAATCACAAAGGGCAGCCGTGGGCCTGCTGCTGCCACAGCCCTTCGCTGCAGGTAACTGTGCCTCCGTGAGGCACTCGCTGTTCCCTGGAGAGTTTGGGGCTTTTAAAAATCTTTTGGTGGTGTTTATGCCCTTTTTTCTTAATGTTTTCCTCTTTTTTTTTTTTCTTTCTTCTTTTTTTTGTCTCGGGAAATACTGTTGGAACCTGGTGCTTTGGGAGCGTGCTGGAAGTTGAGGTCCCTGGGGAAGGGACAGTGTTATTGCAAAGAAGGGCTGGAAGTGCTGTTATTGCAACAAAAGTAGTTATAATATATATGATAATGTTACATATATTCAATGATTTGGTCTTTAGTACCATGCAGATCTGCTGGTACTGCTTTTTGTGGGCTTAGTCAATAACACCTGTGCAAAACTGTTACAACAACTCACGTGCTTCTATCTGAAATGCTAAAACTTGGCCTTGTGAAAGCTTTGGTTTGGATTTTGTTGTTATTTTTTCATTTTTGGTTTTATTTTAGTTCAGTGAGGTTTCTTTTTCCTCAGTGACTGTAGTGATGAGTGCAAGATATAAACACATACAACTAAAATGTTTTGGGACTGGGCAGGAAGCTTATTACAAGCAAAATAAGGGAACTGACACAGGAAACTGCATGATTTCTTGGTGAGGAAAACTTTTTTACTGTTTTTACTGTGTGCTCCAGGCTTGAAAGGATGCTTCCGAGCCTGAAAGAGGATCTAAAGTATCTGTTTTGGAAGTATTTTGAGTTGTTAAGACATTGTGATACTCAAACACGAGGCTTTGAACCTCATAATTCTGTTCTACAGGTGAGGAACTAAGAAAGGGAGGCCAAAACTTAGTGCAGTGACACCTGTGAGCACGTGGCTTATTCCCTGTCTTTGGGGAAGCCCTGGTGCTCCCAAAGAGTGCAACATCTTGTGACAGGGCCTGGGCAAATTATATTTTGCAAGAATTAAAAAATGACCAAACTGAAATGTTTTAGGAACTTGCATATATTTAATTGAAAAAAAAAGTTAATTTTGTCAAAACCAAGCAGCTTCCAAAAGAAGATAGTTTCAACAAGCTTTTTAAAAGGATGTTATGAAGTTTCCTTTGCCTCACTTTTTAAAAGAAAAAAAAGCTTTAAGATTCATAACTCATATTGTTTTTTAATTTTCACAAATAAAAGCCAAATTCATTGGCCAAATCAGCTTTCTGCTTGTTGCAACCCTAATGAGTGCTATCTGGAAAAAAATGCAGCCTCTTAAAAAGATACTCCTGAGAAAAATACTTTGTCTCTTGGGGCAATCTTGGACAGCAAAGCTGATCCTTGAAGGACATCTGATTAAAAAAAATATCTCTGGCAGCACTTGGATTTGAATCTGAATTTCCTGAAGCTGGTGGTTTGGCTTCTGTTAAGATCATTGTTTTTCAGGCGTTGCTTCAGCACATGTGTGTTAGGGCTAAATATGAATGCTTGTGGGTTGAAGAAGTTATTAGCTAGCATAAACCTAAAAGAGCATCCCCTGAAGAGCAGAGCAAGGGGAATTTACTCCATGTGAGATGATGTGTTTACTGTGTAAATATCCTGCCTCCCTTGACTAGAGCTTTCAGATGTGTGCAAAAATAAAGGATGTCAGGGATTGATATGTGCTTCAAAGTCTAAAAACATTATGCAGTGTATTACATTATATTTTTTTTCTCTAAGACATCTTTATCAGAACATTGTTGCTCTTGTGAAGAATCCACGTCTACACTCAGATGGTATTATAAGCTAAGTCCATGTGGTACGATGCTTTATCTTTTTCCTGTTTCTCAGAATAACACTACAGAATTGATGTGAGGTCTTGTATCTTCCCCCAAGGTTAACAATTGGATTTATTAGAACAACCTGTGATCACCGCTAATGTATCTTTTGAGGGAGGAACTCAATATCGAGTCCAGGATAAATTATTCAAATCAAAGAGTCGAGGCCACAGTTTCCTACACTTTGTATTTTTATAGCTTTCTAGAAAAAAAAAAGATGAAAACGTTGGACGTGGTTAAATGTCAAACTACCATAAAAAGTTCACACCTGATAGCTTCAAATAGCAGAGAGTGGGCTGACATGGCCAATTACTTGTCTCCCAAATAATAACACTGTAATAGATTCATTACTTTGCTGCTGTGATATAATGAAGTAGTAAGAACCATTTGTTGCTTTTATGCACTCTGTAACACAGCGAGCTGTGAATATGATTAGTATTGGCAAATGTAAGTGTTTATTATGTGCTCTCATGCCCCCAGCACTTTGCAAGTACCCTTTAAGCATTTACAGCAAGCTCTTTTGTAACTTTAGCCAGCACTATTGCTAGCTTTCAGGGAAGGGTGGTTGCTGTTGAAATGAGGCAGTTGCATGAATCTCTGAACAGAATTTATGCCTCAACACCGCTAAATATAGTTTTAAGGGTGTTTTTTTGCATGCACCCTGTTGTAACTGGGACCTCTACTATCCTTAGTACTTAATGCTGAAGACCCCAAATGGCCCTCGGCCAAGCCTGCCTGAGCTAAACTTTTGTGAATATTCCTGAATTAGACTTTCAGGAGGGTTGTGAAGTAGGGCAAGTGGGTTTCTGGGTTCCAGGTGTGCCCCATGGGTCAAGCTTTGCAAATAGAAACAATGTAGATATTTGTGTAGCTCATAATTTGAAGACCTGTCAAGAGAGATCTTAGACAATGAATGTTCTTGCTCTCTATTGTTTTCCTCTGAATTATTGACTATGTGTATTTTCTTCAAATGGGAGCATCTGAAATGGGCAGGAAGAGAGCATGACATGAACTGAGAGAAGCCAGTGGAAAGCTATGTCAGGTTGTTTCTTGCAGAGTTCATCAGGACAGAGTCTGGGCTTGGAAGCCAAGTTCTTCACCCATGGCTTAACTTTACTGGTGTGTCACATATGGGCACCTGGAGAAATCAGGGAAGGAGGATTTAGAGCTGTTGTTAGGGCAGCAGATGCTCTTTTCATGCACTCTTTTGTGTTCAATGTAGCATGTGCTGTTCTTATGTTCTTTCTAGACTTAGAGGTGTTGTATTAGTTGCCAGATAGAATCAGATATTAAAAAGCAAATATGGTTCATTAGAAAAAGAAAAAAATGCAGTAAAAAATGATGGGTTGGTATGTGGTGCTGTGGGAGGGCTGTGATCCTGTTAGAGGCTCACTGTGTAACATCAGCCCCTATATGGGAACAGAGAACTGGCCCTTCCAGACATGCAGAACTGAAGGGGCAGGATGAGCTGTGGCAGCTGGGACCCAGAGCATTCTCTGTGGGGAAACCCCTGGGAGGGCAGAGAAGTGCTGGAGTACAGGATGCTACTTTGGGGCAAGTTCACCAAGCACTGGAGCTCAGCCTCACTTAGGCCCCTCAAACCTGTTTAAGCCTTGGTGTGACATATAGGTTCCTATGTGACCTGACCTAGGTGAACCTGCTTCTGCAGGGGGGTTGGACTAGATGATCTCTAAAGGTCCTTTCCAACCCCTACCATTCTGTGATTCTATATCACGTGCACAGAGGTTCTATTTGTTCATGCTTTGGTGCTTCATGCTCTGGGTGGTGATGCCCAGGGATGGCCCCTCTCTGGATGCCAGCCATCCTCTGGTTTTAGCAACAGTGGATTGGCATGAGACTATTTCTGGAGGAAGGAGACAAATGCTTTGTGTGGATGATAAACTGTATTTGGTGCTGGTGAATCCCCAGGGCCTCATCACTGCAGGCCCCAGGCCAGGCTGCCTGTGCCTCATCTGTGTTAGCATTGTTGCCACCCAATTCTTCTCTGTGCCCAGCTGGCCTTCAGCTGCAGCTCCTAGAATGGGGAAAGCCAGGGAGAGCAGGGCTGTTGGTACAAATTGGAAGGGTCCTGATGACAAATTTCTTTGCAAAATGCAAAGCCAGTGATGGAGGTCTATTTTGTGGGCTCATTTTTTGTGAGCTGCGCTCTGGCTTGGTGCTCCAGTGCCTGGGGAGAACTGAAGGGGTTCCTTTTGAAAATCTATTTAAACCACTTTCATTGTATTATTATTATCGTTGCTCCTTATTATTGGAGCTGATTACATTCAGACTGATAAGCAGTTATTGTTAAAATGAGCTATGAGACAGTGTGCAGGTGATAAATTGTGCTTGCAGGTAGATGATGAAGCCACAGCACTGGACTGTGGGCACTTCATTTGTCTTAAATGTGAATAGTTGATAGTAATTAAGAGAATTATATGCTTGCAGTTTGTTGCTTCTCTGGGCTCAACACCACGCTGTTACTGTAACAGTGAGTCTCAATTGACTAGTCTTGGTGGTGGTTTTTATAATTTTCTTTTCTATGAGAACGTATCTGAAGGGCACCGATTTCTGTGCTTTCATATTTCAATCTGGAAGGAGAAATCTTCCAAGATATGATTCTCTGCAGCTGTGCAGGGTTTGAAGTGGCTTAATACTCAGCAAAGTTGATGTGGAAGAGTTCTGCTGTTTATTTTTTCCTAGTTAAGACAATGCAGAACAGCAGGAAGATCGTGGGATTGGCATGCTAAACGCCACTTTAGTGCTAGTGGAGAAGTAAGAAAACCATTGCTTAGTACTAATAAACAGAAATATAATCATCTGTATGGTGTAATAGAAGGCAAATAAAACCTTAAACCTGGGAAACACGTAGCATGGCCAAGGCAAAGGAGCAGGTGCCTGGAAGATCCTAGCTTTTGATTGTGGCTCTGACACTTTCTGTGATTTTCCTGTAAAGTACTTGACCTCCTCCTGCCTAGTTAACCCAGCTGGAAAATTGAGGAAAGAAAGCAGAAACCTCAGTGAAACACAGATAGCACAGCTGATCTGAAGTCTCGTGGGAAAAGGGTTTTACAGAAACGGTGGTGATATTAGATATTCATTCTTTAATGCTTCCTTGCATAGTGTTGCATGCCTATGAGCCAGAGAGGTTACACTCACCACGAAGGAACAGAGAGAAGCAATTTTTAAACGAGACGGGCTGTGGGTACTGTGTCAAAGTCACCACCTAGTTTTAGCTGGTAAGGATTTCTTTCCCTGCTCAAGGGTGAGCCTCTGTAGGCTTTGTTTTGACGTGGAGTAAGTACAGTCAATTGATTGACCCTGCGGCAGATGCTTCTGGCTGTCATATTTGACACAAGGGTGACTCTCCTCAAATTTGCAAGTTGAAAACGGCATTTTTTCTGTAATTCACCATAAGCAAACATATCTACCCCGGGACCAGCTGCTGCTGCCGTTAATAGAGGCCGACATGTCCGTGCAGCCGAGTGCATGTGTACGCATATCCCCAGGGAACTGAAAATAATGACAGCTAAACTACAATCACTGTCCCAGCCTTGCAGCTTGGCTCATGCAAGCCACTCCCTAATAACAGTATTACTTCATCTTGGACCATTTAATCTCATTTATAATTTTAAATGGGAATAGTGAGTTGAAGCCACGGTGTTCTCATTTGGTGATCTGCTTTGCCAGAAATGGGGTATGGTGTGTACAAAAAGCCTTTGCTGATCCTACTAGAGCCCAAGAGGTACATCCATATGGCTCATGGCCATGCTACTTCTTGTCTCTTCCCCTGTTAGTAATAAACCAGGGCTAATTTGTCCTTAATTTGGCTTTCACCTGCAGCCTCATTGATGGGAGACCTCAGAACGAAGTTGTGGCTTCCATTAAAAATAGAAAGGGCTCTTATGATAAATGAGGTGGAGACAACTTGAGCAGTAAGATGGTTTGAAATGAGCTTTTAGCTGGGTTGAAATAATTGGAGCAAATAGAATGCTCATGGCAAGGTACCTCCTTTGTAATTTGCAAGGGGTGGTGAAATTTAAATGCTGGAAAATACAGATTTCCAAAAAACAAAGTGATGGCACAGTTTAGGCTGAAGCCATTGGAGCTGGTGAACAAATACAACGTAAGCACACTTTGTGTGGCTCTGAAGAACACAGATGGCTCATAACTTAGGTACATCTACAATCTGCACAATATAATTTTTAGCTTAGTGGTATAATTTTAACTCTCAGTACCAAGTTTTGATTATTGCTTGAGGTAGTCTGGAGTCGCAGAATTTAATTTTGAGAGGCTAGATCTGCAAAAAAAAACCCCTTTAAATCCTTCAGAGTGCTAGGGGGTGGAGGGAAGGTGTAGTGATGGGGCAGGGGGGTGAGGGCTAAAAAAGCTGAGGAAGGAACACTGTGAAAAAGGGGTTCTTAGAATCATAGAATGGTAGGGGTGGGAAGGGACCTTTAGAGATCATCCAGTCCAACCCCCAAGTCCTCAATTCTTGAGGAATTGAGTGAATAAGAAATTCTGTCTGAGTAAGCAGATACTGGAACTGTGGTTATGCTGGGGTAGGAGTTCCACTTGTGAAAACCTCTGCTCCAGCATAAATGTGGATCTCTGCTTATTTCATCTACCTGTGTCCAAAGAAATCCTGTACTTTTTCTGTGTGTGTCAGTATCTGTGTTGTGATATTAATATGATGATACTGGGGCATAACACACTTGCTCTAAATTTCTGGATAGTGCGGGATAGAAGGGGAGAAGGTTTGGCTGGGTTATCCCTGTAGGTCAGTGAGCTCTGATCTGTGGGTGGTTGGTATCAACTGTGGATGTTCTCACAGTTTTGTAGTGACCTACCAGCTCAAACTTGGGGAAAGTGCAAAAATGCTTCACAGGTCCCTTGGCATTTGTCTTTGAAAAGCTGAACCTGCTTCTTTGTTGCTGTCTGAGCAGAATCTCTTCTTTTATTTTTCTTTTTCTCCTCCTTATACTCACCAAAGCAAGTGCTATTGAATTCCTCCTGAGCTCATAGTGCTGGCAGGCTTTTATTTTGTCTTTTTTTCCTGAAACACCCTCATTGTTTCTCCTGCTTAACTTGCAGGAAGGGTGACTGGTGGTAAGTAGCTTCAAAGAGGTCTCAACCTGCCTGTAAGGTGTTGAGTTCAAGGGTGGTTTTGTGGTAAGACATTATCCTGTCAAACACCTCCTGTGTTTCTTCACAGTTACCATAGTTTTCCACTGCCAACAGCTACGGTGGGGGATTTTTTTTTCACCTAGAATGTGGAGAATGATGCTTATGTGTCCATCAGGAGCTGGAAAAGAAACATGAACAAAGCAGTCAGAGACAGCTGAGTGTGTCAGGAGTTACAGCACACAGGCAGTGAAACTCAGCCACCCTCTGTGTTGTGGCAGTGCCTTCCTCTGCCTGTCAGCTTCTGGTACTGCTGCATTGATTGTGCAAGAGATGAGGATGTATGCAGGCAGGTGCTGGAGAATGGCTAACCTGAGAGCTGATCTGGCTTTTCTGTGTGTCTGCAGCACTCAGGAGTCACAAAAGGCAGGAGTGGCTGACTTGTGCTACAGCATGCTGGACTGTTGCACTTGTACCACAGGCATAGTATTCTGCTTCTGGAATAGAACAGTAGGAAGGATTGTCCTTTAATGTGAAATACCATCCTGGAATATTCAGGAATAAAAAGCACAGAATCCTTTAGGATGGAGAAGACCTTTAAGATCAACAAGTGTATCTCGTAACCCAGCCACCTTAACTGCCATGTCCACAACTAACCCATGTTCCTCAGCCCTACAGCTACATGGCTTTGGAATCCCCGCAGGGATAGGGACCTCATGACTGCCCTGGGCAGTCTCTGCTGGGGCTGGACAGCCCTTTGGGGAAGTACTTTCTCTCCAATCTAAACCTCCCTTGGTGCAACTTGAAGCCATTTCTTCTTGTCCTGTCTCTTGTAGCTTGCAAGAAGAGATTGACCCTCACCTCACCACAACCTGCTTTCAGTTTACATATTATGCATGTATTAAATTAACACTCTCCAGAGATAAGGAAAAAAACCAGGTTTTTGTCTAAGACCCTATAAAAGCATGGGAAATTATTACCCAGAAACATTCACAAAGAGGAGTGTAAGCATAACAGAGGTGATTTTTGTTTACAAATCTAAACAGGCCCTTGTAGAATTTCATTGCAGTATTCCCCCAGCTCCAGCTGTGGCTGACCTGTAAGCTCACAGTAGTCATTCTGCAGTCAAAACATGTTTATCTAATGCCGAACTCCTTGATCTCGCTTGCTGAGTACACTGGAACTCCTTCTAGCGAATTATTAATCATTTTGGAGGGCAACTTTGCTCTGAGAATTTTGCTCTTATGGGAATTGCATTTTGTTCATTGTAATACACTGAAATGGTTTAGGGATTTCTCTTTTCTTGCATCACCAAGTTTCCCTTTTACCTCCCACGTTTGTTACCAGTGCCTTCTGACCATCTGTGAAAGTCCAGCCTTGTTGTGATGGTTGCCCTGATCTGGAGTAGCAGTTTCTGCCACGCAGGCTTAGAAGACCTAAGTCTAATACAAACAAGAAAAGACAGTGACCAAATATGTCATAGTGTTCAGTCTATACATTGCGTTAACGAGGGCTAATGTTATGCAAGGCCCACAGTTTTTCAACCCAGCTCTTATTTTAGTTAAAGTGATCAAAGCCAGCAGCAGATGCCTGTCAGTGCAGCTGGCCAGCACAGGTTTCCATCACAGAATGGGGCATCTGAGAGCAGGAGGAGGTGAACCTTTCTTGCACCAAAAGGAAATATTTTTTTCCCTGCCAGATGATATCCTTCCTGCTGAAGTTAAAAGGCAAGACAGTGTTTAACCATCATCAGCACAGCAAATTTTGGCTGTTTTGTCTGTCTTTTTATACTGCTGGGGTAGAGAGTTCAGGAAGAAAAGAATTATTTGTGCAGCATATGCCTAAGATTACTCTCAAGCTGAACTCACTCCTTCGTTTTACAAAATCTTACTGTAATTGCATGTAATTTCATCAGTCTTCAACTGATTGCTAAAACTCTTCAGCCTAATATGTGCTGCAGACTATCTCAACAGGAATGGTTTAGGCATTTGGGATTCAGTTTTTGCAGGGGGAGGTTGAATCTTACTTTATAATAGTCTGCAGCTGGCCAGCAAGTATGGCTGATTCCCCAGAGGCTGTGCTGCCATTCAGTGGGATCTCGACCGGCTTGAGAGTTGGGCAGAGAGGAACTTCCTGAGGTTCAACAAGGACAAGTACAGAGTCCTGCACCTGGGAAGGAAGAACCCCCTGCACCAGGACAGGCTGGGGGATGACCTACTGAAGAGCAGCTCTGCAGAGAGGGACTTGGGAGTCCTGATTGATAATAAACTAAATATGAGCCAGCAATGTGCCCTCATGGCCAAGAAGCCAATGGCATCCTGGGGGCATCAAGAAGAGTGTGGGCAGCAGGTCAAGGGAGGTTCCTCTCCCCCTCTGCTCTGCCCTGGTGAGGCCTCATCTGGAGTCCTGTGTCAAGTTCTGGGCTCCTCAGCTCCAGAGAGAGAGGGAACTGCTGGAGAGAGGCCAGTGCAGGGCTACCAAGATGATCAAGGGTATAGAACATCTTTCATATGAGGAAAGGCTGCAGGACCTGGGGCTGTTTAGTCTGGAGCAGAGGAGACTGAGGGGGGATCTTATTAACATTTATAAATATCCAAAGGGTGGGTGTCAGGAGGTTGGGACATCCCTCTTTTCTATAGTAGCCAGCAACAGGACAAGGGGTGATGGGATGAAGCTGGAACACAAAAAGTTCCACTTGAACATAAGAAAAAACTATTTCACCATGAGAGTGAGGGAGCCCTGGCCCAGGCTGCCCAGGGAGGGTGTGGAGGCTCCTTCCTTGGAGGGCTTCAAGAGCCGCCTGGACACGTTCCTATGCGCCCTGATCTAGGTGAACCTGTTTCTGCAGGGGGGTTGGACTGGATGATCTCTAAAGGTCCCTTCCAACCCCTGCCATTTTATGATTCTAAGTAGGATTTTTTTGCTTGTATTTTTTGTTGTTTTCTTGCCAATATCTGTTCTTGACACAGGTATAAAGCTCTACCAGGGAATCAATCTCCACATTAAGGTATGAGGCTTTAGTAGCTGGAGCTTCTAAAGATTTCACCCTTGAGAACTGTGGACCTGAGCATGTTGCAATCTCACCCAGACAGTAGGGAAAGAGATTCGCCAGGCTGCTTGGCACCCATTTTGTGACCTTCCCAAGCATGTGGGGAATGGCACTGGTGCTAATAAGGACAGCAGGATGGTAAGAGTGCTCTGAGGCTCCAGTGTGATAGTGGAATAGAGTGGGCAATCCAATAGGAAACAGCAGGGAGGAAATGTAAGGCTTCATCATCACAAGGAGCTGCAGATTGCCAAAAATCAAGGTGGGCCAGAGCTGAAGACAATTGCTTTGAGTGCGGGGACAGGCTATCTGCCTACTCTTGCCAAGTAGGAAATTACTGACTTCTGTCAATTGCTACCTGTGAAACCCCCGGGTATGTCTTGGCCTTCCGCTCTCATTCATTCACCTTGGCTGACAACTTGCTGTCTTAGCCTCTTCTGTGGAAGTATTAGTATTCCAGTGAGAGGCACCTCATGAGTCCTTGAAATCCTAAGAATCTGAAGCCAAACTATCCTTTTTAAAACTGTAAAGTTACAAAAAACCTAAAAAGTGCCACAGCAAATATTTCCTCAAAGACAAAATGGGCTCCTTACCAGCATGCACTGGGATACAAGGTGGATTTTGGCTCCTCCAGCTCTACTAGTCCCCTAAAATTTAGATATTTAGTCTCTTACTATAATAGAGAAAAGTAGGCATCCCTAGAAAATTATTAGTTGCTGGTTTTGCATTTTTAAATGGATTATAAAATGTCTAAGCAGCCAGCTAGATGGGAATCCTGTGGTGTGGATTGTGGGACTAACAGCAGGAATCTCTAGGGTCCCTTTATAGTCAGCAGGAAACTTGCTAATGTAACAGCAGACCATCTAGAAAGGGTCAGATAAATCATTCCCTCTGAGTGCCTGGTTCTCTGCACCAACTAAGAAGTTAATGTAGAAATGTGTCAGAAGCAGAAAGCTGGTTCTTGGTGGGACTAGCTCAACTCAGGCTCACCTTCCTCTGCTGAGTGCTTGTCTCCCCCACGCATGGGATGAAGCAATGTGTGGCTGATGTCTGTCAGGACTCTGGCATGTGGCCCTGTCAGATGTCTGAAGTGCAAGGTGAATGCCAAGAGCAAGTAGTGTGAGACTAGGGACTGCCTTGGAGAAACTGTGTCCCTGTTGGTGCTGCTGTGTTTAATGAGATGATGGGAAATTTGTTTAAAACTTGTCTTTTATGGGTGGGTTTTTTTCTCCTTTTTAGAGTATGTGCCCTGATTTGAGACTGGAAGATCTGTCTGAAGTGCCACATTCCAGGAGCTTTGAACTTTGCAGGAGCCATGATTCTGACACTCAAGGCAGTCTATGATATTGGGGTGTTCTGGAAGAATAGTCTTGAGTAGGTCAGATTACATGCCAAAATACAGTCAAATTTTTGTCTTAGTCTCTTGTCTTGGTGAAGCAGAGATGCTAACAGCCTCTAGGCTTCTTGGCTGTTGTAAAACTAAATAATATTTGTAAATAACTTTATGTAGTCATGAGCATGGTATAAAAGCAATGAGGAAACTAATAATCCTGTCTTCAGGGTTTTGAATAAAAACCAGAGAAAATGCTATAAATGGCAGTACAGCAGCTGAAACACATGTAACATGGTGATAAACCGTGCTTCATCCTAGAAACATCTCCCTGTTTTTATATTGCTTAATAACTGTGAGAGACATGGACAACTTGAGTTGTGTTTATCACTACATATTTTACTCAGCCTGACTTTAAATTGTTTTGAAAAAGAAAATAACAACAACAACAACAAGCCCAGCTAACAGGGGTGTGCATCTATCAGTAAGCAAGAGTGTTCATACAATCAGAGAATGGTAGGGGTTGGAAGGGACCTTGAGAGATCATCTAGTTCAACCCTCCTGCCCAAGCAGGTCCCGCCTAGATCAGGTCACACAGAAATGTGTCCAGGTGGGTTTTGAAGACCTCCTGAGAAGGAGCCTCCACACCCTCCCTGGGCAGCCTGGGCCAGGGCTCCCTCACCCTTACAATAAAAAAGCTTTTCCTTTTGTTTCAGTGGAACTTCTTGTGTTACAGCTTCTTTCCATTACCCCTTGACGTAACACTAGATACAACAGAAAATAAGTGCTGCCTCAACCTCCTGACACCCACCATTGAGATATTTGTGACTATTAA
Organism: Colius striatus; assembly: GCF_028858725.1. Lineage (NCBI taxonomy): Eukaryota > Metazoa > Chordata > Aves > Coliiformes > Coliidae > Colius > Colius striatus. The sequence continues at coordinate 86,169,497 of NC_084790.1, forward strand.
TGACATCCTCCCTCAGGCTCCTCTTCTCCAGACTAAACAGCCCCAGTTTCCGCAGCCTTTCCTCATAAGGAAGATGCTCCAGTCCCCTGATCGTCTTGCTGGCCCTGCTGCCCACACTCTTCTTGATGGCCCCAGACTGCCATTGGCTTCTTGCCCACAAGGGCACGTTGCTGCTCATGGTCAGTTTATTATCACGCAGCACTCCCAGGTGTCTCTGCAGAGCTGCTCTCCAGCAGGTCAATCCCCTGCCTGTCCTGGTGCAGGGGGTTGTTCCTCCCCAGATGTAGGACTCTGCACTTGCCCTTTTTGAACCTCAGCAGGTTCCTCTCTGCCCAACTCAGCCTGCCCAGATCCTGCTGAATGGCAGCACAGCCTCTGGGGAATCAGCCAGTGTTCCCAGTTTGGTGCCAGCAGGGAACTTGCTGAGGGTACACTCCCTGTTTTTACCCTGATCAGCTTGAGGATTGTATTTGACCTTTTGGAAGCTGTAATGCACTCCCAGGATTTTTCCTGCAGCCCACATTATGATTTTGGGAGATGCCAGATGTGCGAGACAGCAGGGCAGAGAATGGCTAGGATCTTCAAGATGTGTAGGCAGTGCATGGAAGTATCCCGGGGAGAGGACCTGCATGAGGAGTAGCATGGACTGAGGGGCAGTAGTTTCTTGGGGAAGGGCTCCCCACCTTTCTCTGTCTGTTTAAGATCCATCTGTGGGTATTGTAGTCAGTAATGAGGTGGCCTGCCTCCTCAGCTACAGGTTCCTGCATTATCTGGAGCAGGACTGGCAATCTTTACAAAATGCTGTCCCAACTGGTTACTGCAGAAGTGGAGATGGCTTTCAGTCTCCTGTGTGGGTTCAGAAAAAACAGGTCAGAAACCTGTAACTACTAAATGAGCGCACAGTTGTGCTCGTAGAGGTGGCTGCTCACCACCTTGGTGAGCTTTCCAGCACATCTGGAAGTGTCGCTGAGCTGCACTGGGTGCAACCAGGAGTGCTCCTGACTATTGGGATGCTGGTGTGATAGTAAGATTTGCTGACATTTCCTTGGCAGGCTGTGGAGATGAAGACAGGTCTTGCCTCACAATAACCCCCACTTAGGAACTGTGTGTTGCCTGGAAATTCCTTTTTTGTTTTTCAGTGAAAAAGTATTTTGGTATTATCTCACACACTTTGGCACCCTGTTTGCCTTTACTGCCAGTTGAAAATATTCCACACTGTTTAGTGCCTGATGCTGCTCTTTCAGGAGGAGCTGGAGGTGTTCATTCCTGCTCTTCGCTTCTCCTCTCAAGGCTGTTGTATGCCACAAGGCAGCTGATGCAATTACCTCAGAGAGAGCCCTATTTCACAGCAGTTGAGATGGAGCCTGGCATATAGCTTGTACCCGTCTGTGCTGGTCGCTTCTTTGAGATAAATGATATTTCTCTACATTTAAGAGCAAGTATTTATAGGCAGAATTTGATAATGTAACTGACTAAGGTTAGAACTGCCAGGAGAAGTATTAACTTGCAGCTCAGATCACTGTGTCTGGTGTCTGTAGTGATGCTTCAGCTATTGACTGACTTAGCAAAGGAAAAGCGGAGAGGCAGCAGCAGAGCCGCATTTGCAGTCACTCCAAATCATCTTCACAGGTAGATGTGAGCAGCTTTAAGTCAGGCACAGTGCCTCACAAGCAGAGAAGATGTGTTGCCTGTCAGTGGTTCTCATTACCTTTTCCACTAGAAAATGACACTTCTGATGTATGCTGTAAGCTTTTCTGATGCAGGTATCTCAGCTCTAGAGTCTGCTTCCAGCCTGTGTTGGAAGGGGGACCTCCTGGGGAGTGAGGCAAAAGGGTTGAAGGCAGAGGAAGTGATTTGCAATATTTTTTTTTCTGCAGAGGGAATAATTTGAAACTGGGCAGTGGCACAGCAGAGTGACAGCTGCAGGAAAACTGAAGTTTGAGAGTTTGCACAGGTTCTGAACTGGTTCCCCCACTGGTTTGACTGGCAAGCTACAGTGGTTTATTAAGACCCAGTTTAAGGTATTAATTATTTGCCTCATCATACTAAAATGCATTTCTTTGAGTCTCTGTTTAATTACAGGGAGAAGAACACTTAAGACAGTGGAGACGACTCCTGTGCAAATCCTCATTTATTGCTCTGGGATGCTTCTCTGCCTCCACACCATTTTCCTGCTGAGATTTTCCTCTGAATGTACACCCTGGGGTGCAGTGAGAGCTGCTCAGAAGCATTCGAGCAGAGGCAGTGATACAGCGCCCTGTAGCTGCCCCATGGCACCAAGCTTGGGCTTTTCTCCTGGTCCCAGCTCAGCAGCAGGCAGAGGAACCTTCCTGAGGGGTCACTCTGTGGGTTGTGGGGTGAAAAAACAAGTTGTCCAAGATCACGCTGGTGCTCTTGTGTGCTGTGTCCCAAGAGGGCAATTATGTTTAAAAGAATGTTTATTAAATAATCATATACTTTAGGCATACGACTCACGGAAAACAGAAGCCTCAGCTTGCAATTTGGTTGTCAGAAAGACAATATTCTGACTTGCCTCCCAGAGAACCTGCCTTTCTCCATGGTTATGTATGGACTCTGTGGCTCCATGTAAATATATAAATGCATATATAAAAGCATATAATTGTGAACTGAGTCTGACTGGGATGGAGTTAATTTTCTTCATAGCAGCCTGTATGGTGCTCTGTAAGCATGCACACATAGAGTCTTTCCCTTATCCTGAAAACTCTGGTTCTGTAACCAAGTTGCATTTCTATGGTCAAAAAGGAAAAAATAACCCAAATGATACTTATTTTGGAACATGGTTCATTGAATTGGGGATCTTCAGAGGGTAAGAGGATCCAATGTAGAGGTTGGATGTCTAGCACCTCTGTGTCATACAATTGCTTGACTTTGGGGAGCCTCATGTCCCTTCAGCAGGGGACCCCATGTGCCCCTGTGGTGGCCTGGCCTGGTGTAGTTCCTGCTGAGGGACTTGGCTGAACCTTTTACTCTGTTTTGCCCAGGATGGCTCTTGACTCATTTTCCCCCATTGTGTATGGCATTCCTGTAACAATTTAATGGGGCTACTGTTGAGGTATCACAGCCTGGACCTTTTATTCTCTCCCCATTTTCTACTTAGCTTAAAACCATGTGTACACCTCAGGCTCCTGCTTTTCTGCCCTCCCCACTGCAGCTGGAGAGCCCTCACACCATGGTCACCGAGGGAATGTCAGCTGGTCCTCACCCTGCTGGCACACTGCAAAGTCAACAAGGGGAGGCTTAACCTTTATGACTGCACACCAGCCCTCAGTTGTCAGATCTGATTCCTCATATCTTTTCTATGCTCTTCCTTTGTAAAATGACCTTAGAAAGCTTTAAAAGCACAGCGAAGACACAGTTGTGGCAGCTGTCCAGCCTATTGCACTGACTGTAATATTTTCTTGTAACATCTAGAAAACAAAATAGAAAACAGAGCTTTTGGTCTCTCTGTTGACAGAGATGTTTTTGAGTTCCCTTCCTTATGCATCACAGCATTTTTTACTTGTCAAATAAGAATGATTACTTCAGTCTAAAAGCTGAGGAGGTGGAGAAAGATAGGAACCATAAAGCAACAGAGTAGAGAGGAGGCACAAAGGGGAGGGAACAGGAAAAGTCAATGTTAGCTGTGTTTAGAGCACGTTATTTCATAGTTGCTATAAAACTCTAATTAAATGCAGTATCTTCAAAGTACTTTTATGGGTCACAACAGAATTGTGGCAGTGAAAGCAAATGTTATTACTATATTACGTTTTACTTCAGCCCTATTGGACCAATCTACAGCTTTACTTTCAGACTTAATTACTGCACCATGAATCAGGGGGAGGTGCATTGACACTGACAGCACAAAGTAACAGGGCTGCTTCCTGTTTCTAAACCACTCAGAGGTATAGCCTCCTATCTGAGCCACAATCAGCTACAACCCACTTGGTTTTATGTGATATGGCTCTGTTTAATTTGGCATGGTCTGGCATAAAGAGGGATTGATAGTCCATTCTCCCCTCCTCCTTTGCTTTTTCCGGTTCTTTGTGGATTTAATTCTCAAATGTGTGAGTTTAAAAAGGTTGTTCAATTAAACAACGAAAAAAGGACAACAAAACAACAAAAAACCCAACCATCTTGTGAAGGAAACTCTAAAGAAAGCCACAACAAAAGTGGTAATAAGAGCTGTCTCGCTCACACAAGTGAGAAAGTAAAGGTCAGGTTGAAGTAGCGGAGGCTGCCTGCTCTTTGTAATCCTGTACGTGGTTTAGAAAAATCTTCATGTGGCCAAGCTCTGCAGTGCACCCAGCAGAGGGAAGCAGGCAGTGAGCAGCCCTGGGTGGGGACAGCCGTAACTCCTTGGGGCTTTCCCTGCCCCAGAGAAAGATTGGGCTCAGTGAAAGGTACAGCTGAAAGCCCTGAAGATCTCTTAGCTTGGACTTGGCAGCCTTTGCTTCTGGGGACACTGTTTGGGTTATTCAGTATCTCCTGATCCCCATGTCAGTTTTGTCTTCTACCTCCCACATGCATGGCATGTCCAGCCTCAGAAAGAATTAAGGGTTGGAGGGGACCTCAAAAGCTCATCCAGTGCAACCCCCCTGCCACAGCAGCACCACCTAGAGCAGGGCACACAGGAACTCGTCCAGCTGGGTTGGAATGTCTCCAGAGGAGACTCCACAGCCCATCTGGGCAGCCCCTGCCAGTGCTCCCTCACCTGAACAGGGAAGAAACTCTTCTTTGTGTTTCTTTCGAACCTCTTCTGTTGCAGCTTATACCTGTTGCCCCTTGTCCTATCACTGTCCGTCATTGAGAAGAGCCTGGCTGCAGCCTCCTGACACTCACCCTTTACCTATTTGTAAACATTGATAAGATCACCCCTCAGTCTCCTGTTCTCCAAGCTGAAGAGCCCCAGCTCCCTCAGCCTTTCATCACAAGGGAGATGCTCCACTCAGTCATCCTGGTGGCCCTGCACTGAACTCTTTCCAGCAGCTCCCTGTCCTTCTGGAACTGAGGGACCCAGAACTAGACACAATATTCCAGATGCAGTCTCACAAGGGCGGAGGAGAGGGGCAGGAGAACCTCTCTTGACCTAATGCCCACAGCCCTTCTGTTATTCACCCAATAAACAGGATGCAAAGTAAGGAGCTGCTGCTTTGCTGGGCAGGGACCCCCTCCACAGTGACTGCTGTCTCAACTGAGGCTTGGAACAGTGTAAAGGACCACAGAATGTCTTGGGCAGAAGGTGAGCTGTTGCTACGTTAGCAGCATTGCAGGATATGTTACAGGGAGGTTGAAGAGCAGTCATTGTGACATGGGAGATCATTAATGGTTTCCTGATCTGCAGGTCTCTGTCTCATCTGTCCCTGTGAGCTCGAAGTCTCTATATTCTTTTCATACATTAGGACTACTCTTGAGATACTATTCTCATTAGCAGGAATTACAATTACAGCTTACTTTGAGCTGATTAAACAGTCTAATAATCATTACTAACAATAGTAGCTATTCTAGTTAAGAGTGCAATTGGTGCATCAAAGCCTTACATTCTGGAGGTGTAATTGTGCCCCTAGGGGACAAAAAAAAAGTCCCTACTTCCTCCCAGGAACAACAGACTGTACCAGCTTACATGGAAGTGACACAGAAGGGATTATTTTCAGCTGATATTTGGCCATTGCAGAAGGGATGTAGGATGGGCTGGAGCAGTGATTTGATCCTGGGTGGCAGGCCCAAAGCTACTACGTAAGGTTGCCTCAGGAGTTAAAGCTGTAAGCGGTGCTGATGTGAGCAGGCTTGATGCGCTGGTGTCTGTGTGACAGCAGGGATGTGTCAGCATGCACAATTGGAAGAGACAGCACTCCGAAATAATCTATGTTGCTTTCCTCGGTTTGCTGTAAACAGAGTTTATTTTTTTCAATAATGCATTGTTTGGATATCGTAGTTTCTAATACAGCTGTCTAACATGTTAAATCTTTGCCGTGTAGATTTTGGACTGATTTAAACGAGAACCACCCTAGAGCAGCTGACGTGCCCAGGGCTTGTGTTATTTTCCATGTAGTTGCCTGCAAATGCGTGCATGTTAATATAGACTCTCTGTGCCTAGGACTGCCAGCACTACTGCAGTATATTCTGCATTAGGTTTTTTGTCTCAGAATATTTACTTCACATATTTCATGTCTGGATTCATTTTAGACTTACATTCACCCTGTGATGGAAGGCATACCTGTAATGCTATTTTTAGATGTTTATGTCTAGTGCTGTGAACTTGTCATAAATGTTTCAAAGGGTGGACATGCCTTCCCTTTTAAAATGTCCTGGGCACGAGACTTTTGCTGCAAGGTCATGTGTCCTAATTTGAAGTTTTCTTTCTGCCCCTTTGCATCTGCATGCTTTTTTGGTTTTTTTTGGCTTTGGAAATTGGAAACGGTACGTGTTTCTCATTGTTAGTGCGCTCTTTTTGGTGAATTACTTTGTATTGCAATTCTGTCTCGTTCTGTATTGCTGTAATAAAGCCAGCTGAGATGAAGAATGATATCAAGTCGGGGGAAAAAAAGGAGTTGAGAGCTACATTATGATACAAATGTAAAAAAATTTACTTTAGACTGCTGAAGGAACAAGAGTTTCTAATACGTGCAATAATCAAAACAGTAGAAAAAGAACAATTTTCAGGAATAATGTGGCAGTTAAAATGCTTATCTTTGGATATGATAACAGTTAGCGTTAAAGTGGTGTTTTTACATCTTTTTAAATGCTACACAAATACTTACTGATTCATGATACTATTAGGAGGAAGATGGGGGACTGTAGTTTTCTGCTGATAGGTCTGAGATAAAGGCAACGTTGATACTGTGTTTATACTTTCCTAATGTGCCCCAGGATTTCTTTCAGCACTTTTCTCAAGTGCTTAGGGTTAGATTCCGTAAGGATTAATGCATGTAAATGGTGAGTGCCACAATCCCTGTGCACCTGACCACAGGGAACTAAAAGTGTCTGTGGGAATAAGGGCTCCTTAGCCAGCACTGAGCAAGCTTGTCGTGGTCGTGCAAAATTGAAGTGTTGATATTTAGCAGTCGCTAAGTGCTCACGCAGAGCTCCTCTGTTCCCATGAAGCATGACAGGTTGATCATGGCGTGTCCAGAACAGTGGTTACAGCCTGTGGCAGGAAAAAGCACGCCTTTCAAGCAGGCAGGATTTCTTCTCCCACAGAAAACTGAGATGAATTATGTGTATTTTTTTTCTTTATGCTTGGACTTTCTGCTGTGTTGTGCATCCAGAAAGAAATGCATGGAGAGCAAGGAATAGGCAGTCAACATGCCCAGTGGCTGCATGCATAAATGCACTGCTCTGTTTTGCGATGAAACAGGAAGGTTATTTTTCAAAGGCACCAAAGAACCGAGGATTTCTAAGTGTAGAAAGAGCCTTGGATACGCCCCTGGTTTGAGGCAGCGATCAGATGCAGGAGGTCAAAGGCTTGACTGTAGCTTTGCACCCGTGGGAAGTTATCTTCCCTAGCTTGGTGCTGTAAGTTCTGTGCACATGCAAGACTATAAATAGCATTTAGCAGGATTGACATCGTCGTTTAAAGAAATGTGACATATTGCAGGGTGCCACATGGCAGTATGCTGTAATACCTCGTGATAATAATGGAAATATGAGCAACTGTGAACAGTCTATAATTTTAGTCAATGTATTTCATCAATAACATGTTTGGCTTCACCTGGAGTGAACCAAAGCCTGCTCCAGAGGCAAGGAGAGCTGAGGGGATTGCTACAGTGCGTGACCAGGTAAGGAGGACAACAGCATCCAGCAAAAAGTTTATTTAGTGAAGATAAAAGTGCATCTCGCTGAAGTAATTCTGCTCCATATATTTTTTTATGGAAGTCTATGACAACTTTACTTTTCAGGAATCTCTCTATAATAGTAAACCCAGAAATTATGTTGCTCACCAGGAGCTAAATTGTCCCATATATTGTCAGATGGGGTAAATGTTTTCAGTCTGCTATAATTTTCAACGTATCCTATTTATTGCTGCCGTTATTGTCTCTCTGTTAACAATAATTTGTCTCAGGGTTTTGTTGCCAGGTACTTGCTTTGTTTAAACACCAGAAAATGTGTTCCATAAAAAAAAGAGCCTTTGTATTTCAAAGCATTAGCTTGCAAATTTGACAACATTTAAAATACTAAAATTCAAAAGAGCTCATCAAGGTTTAGTGTTTTCTCCTCATAAACAGGTTAAGACAAAAGATGGGGGGGAAAAAAAGGGCATTTATCTCCTGACCTTGTGCTCCAGCTTGGGAGATGATGGAAGGTTTGCTTCTCCCTTCTGTACCTGTGCAGCCCTGTGACAGTGGAATTTGGACCCCTCAGCCTGGCCTGGCAGGCTCAGAGCAGTGGGCTAACGAATACCCTGCTCTCCTTCCCACTGTCTATACTTGTGGACTTTTTCTGAGCTCGACACTGCTATTGTCTGTGACTGGGGAGGGGAAAAAAAAGAATTTGTAAGCCTTTCAGGAGCTGTGGAAGCCTCTAATCAAGAGCTACTGTCAGCACAGGCAAACTCAATTTACATTGTTTCTCAGACCCAGCTTTGTGGTTGATTTCTGTAGTAATTTGGCAGTCTGTAGGTTAGTGTGACCTTCCCACCAGCCTGGCTCACCATGACCAACGTGCCATCCTACCTGGGGGAGACTTGGGGAAGTTTTCTGTGAGTTGTGCTGGTTTCTTGTGCACTGCCCTTCTGCCTGGACAGGACCAAGACCTGCAAAGTGGACTGGTGAAGACACCTTATAATTGAAGTGAATACATAAACCAATCATCATTTGGACACCACAGCCATTTACAGGACTTGGATATCCAGCCTGCTAGATGGGGGCAGATGGTAGTGCTCTCTATCTCTGTCATACGGGCAAAGCAATGAAATTCATCTTAGCCTTTCTTTTCTCTTTTGTTGGGCCCTGGTGAGGCTGCAGCTCGAGGGCTGTGTTCAGTATTAAGCCCTTCACTCACTGCCAGAGGGACACGGAGGGGCTGCAGCGTGGCCAGAGCCAGGCAGCAGAGCTGGGGAAGGGGCTGGAGCACAAGGGTGCTGGGGAGGGGCTGAGGGAATGGGGACGTTGAGCTTGGAGAAGAGGAGGCTGAGGGGAGACAGCAGCACTCTCTGACAGGAGGCTGTGGTTAGCAGGGGGATTTGTCTCTTCTCTCGAGCTGCAAGTGGCAGGACAAGACTAAACAATCTCAAGTTGTACCAGGGCATGTTTAGATTTAAGATATGGAACAATTTCTTCTCAGAAAGGGCTGTCCATCCCTGTCCCAGGCTGCCCAGGGGGGTGGTGGAGTCCCCATCCCTGGAGAGATCCCAAAGCCACGTAACTGTTGGGCTGAGGGTTAGTGGTGGCCGTGGCAGTGCTGGGAGAAGGGTTGGACTCAATGATCTTAAAGGGCTTTTCCAACCTCAATGATTTTGTGATTCTATGAAATCTGTCTGCTAGAGACTATCGTGGTTGCATCATGAAGATCTCTGAATGGTGAAGTGTAGGCCACACAGGGTGAGTGTGGGATGCCAGGAAACTTTATGCTGACTCAACAAATACACTTAATTTCACCCTGTCCTCTCTCCTGTGCAGAGGTGCCCTCCCAGCCGTAATTTTGATGTATGTCTTTCACTCAGACAGGGATTTGTTGGCATGGGGAGAGCTTCCTCTGTGCGTGCAGGTCTTGCTTTTTCTTCCACAGCTCTGGTGTGAACACTGTCATGCTAGAGATGTTGAAAATGGGGAGAGAAACTGATCCTATTGAGGCAGGGCACTGATATGTTAAGAACTCTATTACTCTTGGATTTAATTTCGTACTAATTCATAGTTTAGAGTTATTAGAGAGTAGCACAGGAGTCCCTGGTATGAAAGCTGTCTGCCTGGAGGTCTGTTCTGAGATGTAGGTGCTGAAAAATTGCACTGTCTGCCTGCCAAGTGAAGCAGCTATGGGGATTCTGGGAGTATGGCTGATTGGAAATTGGGTGGAAGCCATGGATGATATAAGATGTCTTTACTGCCAAAGTTGTCTATGTGTAGAGGTCTCAGCTTTTGGGACAGGGGTGTCCTTTACTTACTTTTTTCTCTCAGAACCTATTCCTGTACTGCATTAAAAGGAGGAGGACTCGCATGAGGCTAGCTGCATCGCTGCTTCTCTTGGTGAGAGAGGGAAGCACCAGCCTGATCTGTAATTACCAAAGGTCCACATTAACCTTGTGGCCTCCCACTGTGATGGGAGAAAGTGAAGGGCAGTGCAGACTGCATTATCAGAACTCTGCTTTTGAGTGATCTTGGCAATATCAAAGGGCTTGGTGGGTTGGAATCAGGTCTATAGGGCATTGCTTTCGTTTTAAAGGCTTTTCTCTTTTGCACCTGTGAATATAACTACCTAAGATGAAGGTGTTACTTTTTGAAGGGAAGATGTTTCATTCCCACAGCATCCCTTTTAGAACAGTCGAGCCAAGTTTATGCTCTAATGGTGGGTACAAGTGTGTTGGGCAGGAAGCTGCTGTTAGCATTAAAATGCATCATACTGTTGGTATTATGTTACTGCCACGGGTTTCCAAAGCTTACGCTTCACTGCAGGTTCCTAGAAGGTCTGTGCACATGTGAAAATATTTAAGTAGCTCATGCTCTCCTTAAGTGCTGACACCCACCAAGCAGGTACATGGTGATGGGGTTTAATGTTTTAAATGTTCCTCACTGAATAAATACATCACCCATGAAGGATGACTGTTTATTCCACTCGTGAGAAGACCTCCTCTGTTAATGAGGAGTATAACACTTAACCTTCAAGGGTGAGATACCCTATAAATATGCAAAATCCCACGTTGCCACACCTTGAACTTTGCCCAACAACCAGGTACCTTTGCTGCACTCCTAAATATGTCCTGTATCTTTTTGCCTTGTGTGTGACTGCACTTGCATTATAAGGTAATAAATAATGATGTCTGGGGGTTAAAGAGCCTTGGTAAGAGCTGCTCCCCATCGATTAATCGGTAACTATCGATTACCAGCATGTTCTATTAATTTCATTATGATGTCTAAAGGGCAATCCATAGCAATTAAATAAAAAGTCATCCGATAGCTCGAGGTAATTGAATTTGTACATTTATTAGCTTATGTTCATTTACTCCAAATACAAGTAATTAATATTTTATGCAACTGTTTTGAAAGTGAGAATTCTTTGGGGATTCCTGTAATTGGGGCAGACAAACCTATTTCACTGGGAACCCTCTGTGCTGAGGGATGCTAATGGTTTGCAAATGAAGGGAGGAACTTGGAACTAATCTTTCTAGGCACAGTATATTCTGAGTATGTGTAAAGAAACAAATAGACCAATTACTGATTTCTGTTCAGATTTTTCTGTTCCTGTAAACACTTTCTTACCATTCCTTGTATTTCTCATAGGCTGCATTTGATTTTTAGTGTAGTGCTTCAGCTGTTAATCATTTAAAAAGGTATTTCTTTGGTGGTGGAGGGCCCTGGTGTGTGGCTATGCCTTCTGCTTTCCAATGCAAAAAAACCCCACCCCAAGCTCCAACACTGAAATGGGGTGGGAAGGAGCAGGGGAAACAGGTTTCTCAATGCCAGATGGACTGTCCTGTGGTAAATACTGGAACATTTATTTTCAGCATTGATTGTAACTTTCCACAGTCACACTGATCCTATGGAGGGTTGGTCTACTGTTTGGGGTAATTATTCCTTTGGATTATGCCATAAATATGCCCACTAGGTGAGGAAGGAAGAACAGCCTTTCTCTCAGAGCTTTCAAAAGTGTTCCGATTTTTTGCTTTCCTTGGAGAAGCTAATAACTAGTATAGAGACAAATGCAGACATTATCGGGAAAAATTAAGGTATAAATCACCAGAGGGAGAATCTCTGCATCGCTCTGCAGTGGCCGGGGGAAAATCTGATTTTGCACTCTGCATTCTGTGTCATGTCTGTAACTCTGTCACAGCCCATTTGTTTGCCATCCCTGGCACCTCGTTCCTCTTCACTTGAGCATGTGGCTGATAACGACACACTGGGTTAAGGGGTCTCGGAACCTCCGTCTGCGCTGGAGGTGGGCACTGGTGGCCTGTCCACAGGAGCTGGGCTGTGGTTGCCGATGGCTGCCTTGGCATCGTGCCTGCAGTTGCAGTTCGGCTGTAGCCTTTGCTCACATTGAAGCTTTTTCCTTTGACTACAGTTGAAATCACCATCTCCCTGTCTGTATATGTTCTGCTATTCCTGTTTTGAGTTTAATTAAGAGTGGTGTTGGTCATTTGAGTGTGAAGTCAGTGCTTCACTTCTGCAAAGCCACGTGGTTCCTCCAGCCTTGTTACAGACAGGGAGGATGGGACTGTGGGGCTGTTGTGGCAAAGGCAATTGGAGCTTTCTTTGGAATTTGGGACAAAGGGAATATTTTAGATGAAATCTCCATTCCTTCTAGAGGGATAATTACGTCAGCTTTGATAAGGAAGGCTTTCTATCCCCAGGATGGAACTCCTGGTCAGAACTAGAAATGCTTTTCCTTGAACAGCACTTGGGTTGGACACTCGTCTTAGTGTGGGAAGTCCAGATGGCTCTCCTGCTCTGAACTGGTGAAAGGATGTAAACCTGGAGCTCTGTCATGCTGCGTGGCTACTCAGCCCACCAAGCTGTTAGCTGTTACAGCTGTTCTGGCTCCTCTATGGCAATTGCTTCAGTGATATAGTTGCATTGTTTCTGTATCTGACTTGACCATGTACTCTTTGAGACTGAGAAGTGTCTGACTGTCCAACTTCTATTATTCATTTGGTGGCTTCAGTTTGTCACCTTTGCTTGAGCCTCCCTCTATGAAATGTAAGGAGAGAAACATCCTTTTGTGTCTTGTTGTCAAATGCAGTTACTAATCCCCTACTTATTTTTGTTTCTCTCTATTCTTCTTCCAAAATTTCTGTTCTGAGAGGTGGCTAATGGACTTGCCTACAATACTGAAGTAGTGGTTCAGCCAGCTCCTCTTCAGGATTTTTCACACTTGGCTTTAGCTTGATGGGGCGTAAAGTCGCAGTGGCAATTCTTAACTCAAGCTGATGTTTCCTGTGCTGCAGGACAGACTGTGCTCCTCCTGCAGTCTCCCATGCTGCTTTGGCTGGGGTGCAATGCAGAATTCCTTGCCAAATGATTGAGATGGTGGTTTTATTCTCACCTATCATATTTACTGCGCTCTCATTTCTGGTGGTACTTGGAAACTAGAGTTCCTGATAAGTTTTCCCTTTGGTTTTTTCTTTTGCTTGGATCCCCAAACCTCTGCACAGTGTGTTCCCAGGGATGTCCCCAATGTAGAGCTGCAGTAGGAATGTGCCTGCTCTGCTGTCAGAGAGGATTCTCTTCCCCAGGTGTGTGTTTAATCCATTTAGCATTGCCTAAGCTAATTTATCTTTTTTTTTTGTGTTCTCATCCTTACTTAATCAGACATCATGCACTACAAAGTGAAACATTTAAGAATATATTTGCCAACGAATAGATCTTAATGCTGGCAAGATGCTCTGCAAATAAAACATGAGTTTCTCCAAGGTCCTGTTGATAGGCATTAATAAAAGATGGAGTTAGGGTAATATTGTGTAATCTTTCATAGTTGATATTTTTACATTCCAAAAGTAATTGTGATAACGTGTATTTCATCCTCTGATAGCCATATGTCTGCTGGCTCTTCCCCAGATGTGGGTATTTGCTGAACACTGCTGCCTTTTTCTATTATCAATTCTACCACTTGTGTTTAGTAATGGGCTATACTAATATGGATAAATCCACTAAATGGATTCATTTGCTAGTAAGATGTAGGTGGTGTCTTTGAAAAGAATAACATCCCAGATTGTTTCAATTATGTCTGTCACAGACTTCTTTTTATTGTCCTTTTACTTCCCTTATCTGTACCCTACAGTTCCCAGATTCTGTCACATATTGATTACCATTAGCTTCCTCTTCAGTTTTTAAATGATAATTAAAATATTTGTTTCAGTTGCTTTCCCTTTAAGGCAGACTGGCAAGACTATTATAAATATAGAGATGTTTTCCTTTTGCAAAACTGTGATTTGTTGAGCATCTAGGTGTTCGGTTTTGATTTGTTTTTAAAGCACATGACAACAGAATAATTTTTTTATCCTCAATGATTTGACTTATGTTGAAATTGGCCCTTTCAAAATTGTGTGTCTGATTGTGGTGAAGACCATCCTTCCCTTTCACCTAATGTAATCAAGTCATGATTACTTGCACTCAAGAAACAGAAGACTTCCAATTTTGTGGTTAATTCCTTCTTATTCACTAAGATGACGACCAACATGTGACTCTCTCCTCCTTTCCATACCTCCATCATGGCTGCAGTACTGGGTTAAGCAATGTAAATCCACAACTTTTATGTCTTTGAAGGCTCTTTTGATACCGTTCTGTGTACTTGAATGTATTTTTTTTACTTTTCTGCTAAGTGAAGCCCCCAGTGACAGTTCCACAGGCGTTAGGACACTGCTTCACGACTCAGAATAGTTTCTGCTGTCTTGTGAGGAACCTGAACCAGCAATGTCATTTCAGAGTGTCACTTATCTTTGCTGTCAGACACTATTAAACAGCTGTAAGCAGGGACTTTGTCCATATGTGTGTGAAGATCTCGCCATGCAGTGTGCTCAGTACAAACCTGGTGAGGACTCTGCTCCTGTGGCTTTCATACCCGTGTGCCATGAATGCATAGAGAGCTGAGGTGTGCGGTTTCTGGGTGTTGTGTGCTGCTGTGATGAATGTGTCTTGTGCTGTAACCTTGTACAAATGACTTTTGCACGAGTTCACTGATTTCTGCTAAACACCTTTTTGCTCTTAGAGAATAACAGAATGGTAGGGGCTGGAAGGGACTTCTAGAGATCCAACTCCCCTGTGAAAGCAGTTTCCCCTTGATCAGGGGGCACAGCAACATGTCCAGGCTGGTCTTGAAGACCTCCAAGGAAGCAGTCTGCACCTTCCCTGGGCAGCCTGGGCCAGGGCTCCCTCACCTCAGAGTAAAATAGATTTTCCTTATGTTTAAGTGGAACTTTTCCTGTTTGCCAGTTTTGTGAACTGTACCTCCCTTCTTTGCTCAGAAGGGACTCGGCCTTCCCTCTTGTACGCTTCCTGTCATTTCATAGCTTTTGAATATCTAGCTGAGATGTTGCTGCCCAGATTCCTTCTGGTGGGAGAGCTTCTCTGCGGAGCTTTTGGTGTTCTCCAAAGACACTCTGTAGCCCTTGCAAGGCTGGGCTAGGGTTCATAACTGCCTGCCATAGGGGCTTCTTCCTGGCCCTGTGGCTGGGTCTGGCCTGCAGGCACTGATGTGGTTCTCATGTAAAAGGAAGGAAGCACAACTCAAGGATAAAGGGCTGGGGCTTCCCTACCACATGGCAATGGAGGGTGCTGGTGAGTTGGGCTTGCACCTATTCTAGGAGCTGAGAGTCCCTGGGTTAGATCCTCTGGCGTGTAGATGGCTTTTTCCTTCCACCCTCAACAAGGTGGTTGGACTTAGATGATCTTTTGAGGTCCCTTCCAACCCCTAAGATTCTGTCATTCTGTGATTTCTGGAACAGGATCTTCTGGCTAACAAAGGGCAGGAAGGATGGGGCTTGCTCTGCACTTATGGATAGCACCAAACTTGGCCATTCTTCCTGTATTCAGTGAAAATTTTTATGCTAATCAAGGAAGGCAGCAGACAGAAGCCACAAAGATGAAAACAAATCTATCTTCCCCATCCACCACTGCAATCTGGTTTTCTTCCACAAAGTCAGAAAATGTGTAAAAACAATGGGGTTTTTTTTGAGGTACAGTGAAGGTCTGTGAGACTCTTCACAAGCTGCATTGCCAGCTCCTTGTAGCTTACAAAGTGGGTAGATAAGAGAGGCTTGGTTTTTTTCTCCTCGTGGAAGTCATACAGCAGAAATTTCCTTTCACTTGGGAAAGCTGCATTGGATAGCCCTGGAATAAGTCATTACAAGTGTTATCAAACCCTATAGCCAGAAAGTGTTTGCACTAAAGATTTGTCTACGGGTTGATTTTTTTTTCATAGCATAAGGGTGCCTGCAAAAGCTGCCACCTGTGGTCCATGCTGTCCAGGCCAAAAGACTTCAAAGCAGCATTGGGGAAGAACGTCTTCTTTTTGCATCTATGCATACAGAGGCTGAGATTAGCCTATTTGCAAAATCCTTTTATATTCCCTTCCCTCCGCTTCTCCCTCCCCTTTTCTTTTTAAGACATCTGTTTAAAACTCAGGATTTAGGCCAGACAGGGCTCCCTTGATTGCACAAGCATGCTCCTGACTCTCTGATTCGGCCAATTAAGGGCTCAGCTAGCTAACATTACCATTTTAATGCTACTTATTGGGTGGCACAATTTGCTGCATGTGAAGAATAGAGTTCGTGCCCCGCTATGTGCAAAGTGGCTTATTTGGCACGTTCCTTGTTAAAGAAATCTTTAATTAACAGCAGTTGCAGTATTTGTTTTCTCTGACTGAGGTGGGGATGGGAAAATGGAAACAAGCAACAAACACAAGGATTAATTGTCAAGTTAAACCGTTTGTACTGTTTTGTTCAGTTGTGTTTTGTTGTGATGCTCATCACTGGCATATTTTAACTATGTTGCTGTTTCCCTGTTTGCCTAGGTCCTAGGAAAATGTGGGGTCTGATAATGCTGCTTTTAACGTGAGAGTTAATCAGAATTAAGTCGAAGTTGCTGGTGTGAAATGTGTTGGAGTGGGATTGGCATAAGCTTTGGAAATTAAAAAAAAAGGAGCTTTTATGTTGCACTCAGAGCATTGTTAATAGGCAAAAAGGAACACAGGCTAAACGCAGCGTTGTGAATATGTTAGCCTAATAAAAGTCTTAATCTTATCAAAATACAACTAATGGGTATTATTAGTCCAGTTACAATGACAGGCACTTATAGTTCAAATCATCTAGTTAATATGGAAAAGGCTGGCTAATAATAGAGCCAAAGGCGTGTGGCAACTCCGAAGGCAGGAGGGCAGGAGCAGTGAGTCAGGCCAGCTGGGCTTCAGGGCTGGAGGTTATTTATTCATAATAGCTGCAGTCTGATTTATGTCCTACACATAAACAAGCAGACTGTATTTGGGCACTGGGAAGAAAACTGCACAACTTGGAGCACCAAAGGGCTGGCTCTTGGGCTGAGGCCATACTAACTGAATGTAAACCCAAATGAAAAAATACAGGGGGAGAGCACAGTAGCCTTCAAATACATTGCAGATGCAAACTCAACCTGTGTGTGGCTTGGGTTAGAGGTTTCAAAAGTGTGACAGCCATAAGTAGGAAAAAAGATGTGTATGTGTGTGTGTGTGTGTGTGTGTGTGTTGGGGGGGAGGGTTCTGTAAAAGATTAGCCTGGATGTTGGGAATGTTAATAAATGGGAAGTGCCTTGCTGAGGTCAGGCTATTGGCAGGTGCACGTCAGCAGCTCTCCATAGGTGTAGCAATAATGATTTGTATCGATGGCAAAAACTGAGCCCTGCTGCGACGCTGTACCCTCGAGCAAGGAACGTGCAGAATGGGGGACACTGCTCAGATACTGTGGCAATGGCTGCGTTCCAAAGGGACAAAATAGGCTGGCTTAAAAAAACCCAACAAAACAACCCAGATCCAATCCCCTCAAATGCTGCCTGCATTTCTGTGTGGGTTATTAGCATGCATTAGAGCGATGTGTGAGTGTTTCCTGCCCAGGTCACTGTATGCCTGTGTCCAGTGTTGATGCTAGCTTATCCTGAGTCTTTCTGTGTGGCTCTGCTTACTCCACATTGAAAACAGAGCAAATGTACTGCTGCAGAGTGCTACTCCTGGTGCATACTAAGAACATTTAAGTATTTGCCATGTTTACTAGCCTTGAAATAGCTGAGTGACCTCTCATTAAGATGCTTTTTTTGCCTTGAATTTTGCGGCTCGAAGCTGTGCTGGATAAAATTCTCCAGGGAGTCATTTAGAGCTGGCACTAAACTAAACCAGAGAAATTGATTTGGTTTTCTGCCTCTTATTTCTGTAACTTTCTCATCATTGCTGTTTGTGAGAGTTAATGAGTAACACCTTTTCTCCAGTATTATGAGGGAACAGCTTCAAGCTTTTAATTTTAGAGAGAAGACTCTTTATTAAGAGAAAGCTGAAAGGGAGATGGCAGTGGCTGGCCTTGAACGTGCAAGCAGGGTCTTCCCTCCATCCCCCTGTTTGCAGTACAGGCTGAGCTTTAACACAACATGTGGCCTATCCCCATTGTCTGCAGTGCCACAAAAAGCCTTGATTGCTCCTTCCTCAGAGCTGAGAAGCAGTGTGCTGCACGCCCCTTGACTTGAACAAAGTCAGGCATGCAAGACCCTCTCGGTGTGGCATTATGAAACATTTATTCAGTATGACACACCATATAGAATTCATAAAACTTCACAATAAAAAAATATGAGATGGTGAGACACTTTGTGCTGCAGAGCTTCTCAGCAAGTTAAATGACCAGGGAGGATGTGTTGGGACAATAATGGTTCAGTTGTTCGAAACATTGTGGGCTGATTATTTTTGAAAGGCTAACAAACCCTTAGGAGGGAGAAAAAGCTTCACAGCCTGCCCAAAAAGAGATGGAGGTTAAAACCAGGGAGTACAAAGACTTGCAGGATAGATGAGAGGAATGGCTTTGAAATTCAAGGAATATACTGGCAACTGGTTTTGTGCATAGAAGCCTCAGTCACAAATAACCATCACAGGTGGGTGCCGACAAAGCTGGGGAAAGGCAGGAGAGCCATATGGGCAGCGTGACACAGGCAGGGACAGAGGGAGGGGGCTGATTTCTGTGCTCACTTTTCCCATGTTTCTTCATGCTGCCTGTTCTGCTGTTGCTACTGGTGCCTATGAAAGGCCCTGGCTTTGTGAAACAGCGTTCCTGTCTGCAGCACCCTGCCTGTTGGGGGCAAGGGCACTTCGCTTCTTTGAGATGCAGAAGTTCAAACCCAGGTGGGCTTGGAGCCAGCCCTTGGAGTTCCCACAGCAGCTGGCTCATGTACAAAGTTGTACATGTCCAATGAATTTTATGGAGGACAGGGAAGAGAATGACCTGCTCATCCACAGCAGGGGCATAAGGTCCAGTGTGGCAACCAGGCACTGAATCTGTCTGACAGTGTTGTAACCAAGCTCAGTGACAGCCTGGAATTCATGCACCCTGTTTTCTCCTTCTTTCTCTTCTTTAGCTCTGGCACCCAATCAAAATACACTTTGTGACTCTGCTTTTCTCCAGAAACCAGGATTTGGCAGAAATGCCTACAAAGATGATATTATATGGTCCTTGTCATAAGTCCTTCCCCAGATTCCCCTCCAAGGGGTGTAACCGGTGATGGTGAGCTTTGACTGCTCATATGAATCAATACAATGAGAAGTACAGGGGAGATATTGGAAAGCTGTGTGTCTGTATGAGGACTTGTTTTTGCAAAGAACAGCTGTCAAACCAAGCTACGAAGCAAGAAACTTTCATATAATGGAGTACCATAAAGAAAACACAGTGTGAGGGAAGAAAACCCCTGTAGCCAGAGCTGAAGCACCCAGGTAATGCTCAGCCCCTCAGAAAAACTGGCTGATGTGAGCCTTTTGGAAGAGGGGAAAAATTACAGCTCACTTTATTCCAGCAATTCATTTGCTTTTATAGAACTATTTAAAAAATGGTAGCAGTGAATCACCAGAACAGAGCTTTATGGCAACAAGCTAATGACTTCAAAACCTGATTCATTAAAAAAACCACCCCAAACAAATTACACTGTTCCCTCAGGTTTCTTTTTTGAATGTTTGTCAATAAATTATGACTAATTTGAATCCATCCCTCTCCTTTTCTCTACACATTAGCAAGAAACTGCCTCTTTAAATATGCAATGCTGCTAGAAGTCAGGCAAAAAGAGTCTGTGTCCTTCTCTCCCTCAAATCACTGGTCCAAGAACTGGTGGCAGAAGTGCTCTGTGTGGGTTTGAGTGTTAAAGACAAATCAAGGCAGAGATCTGACCCATTTTCACTGAAGTGACCTCCTCCTTGAGAGGAACTTCCCAGAAAGCTGTTGTGCTTCAGGAACCTGATTTCAGTGCCAATCAAGATCAAGCCTTTGCAATATGAACCCCTGGAGCAGTGGAGGAGGAGTTCTCACCTCCAGCTAGGACACTGCAGGGGTTATTGCCTGCAGCTTACAGCACTCTAAGTATCTCAGTTTGTTAATGGGGGCTGTTATGAGAGAGTAGAGCAGGACTCAGGCTTTCTTGGAGGAAAAGCACCTGTGAAGCCTGGGTGCTGAGAAGTATGGAGAGGCCTTTACTGAGCGACCCAGTGCTGCTTGGTGAGGGAAGAGGTGTATAATGTGCTTTCTTCCCACCTCAACTCTCTCTCAGCTGATGGGAATTTTATTAAACCCTGGCCGGTTGTGGCAGCTTTGTGAACATTTGCACTGACTCATTTCCCACTTCTGCTCCATAACTCATGTCTTCTCTCCATTTCTTCCCTTGTATGTCAGTTCAGAGCAATCAGAGAGTTCACTTTATGGGCTCCTGCTGATCTGTGGAGCATGAGTGTCCCTGTGCAGTTACTGGAGAGACAGTAAAATGTGACCTCAGGGGCAACGCTGGGCCCCTATCCATCTGGTCACTGCTCTCTATTACTCTCTCAAAACATTGTACTGTGCCCTAAACCTTATTCCCAAATGCAGATGCAAGTGAGATGAGGGAATGAGTTGTGATACTCCAACCACAGAATTACTGAGGTTGGAAAAGCCCTTTAAAGCTCATGGAGTCCAACTATTCCCCCAGCACTGCCACAGCCACCACTAACCCATGTCCTTCAGCCCCACAGACACATGGCTTTGGGATCCCTCCAGGGATGGAGACTCCGTCCCCACCCTGGGCAGCCTGAGACAGGGCTGGACAATGCTTTCTGAGAAGACATTGTTCCATGTCTTTAATCTAAACCTCCTCAAGTGCAACTTGAAGCTGTTTCATCTTGTCCCATCACTTGTAGCTTTGGAGCAGAGACTGAGTGCCTCCAGGCACAGCCTCCTGTGAGGGAGTGTCAGAGAGTGCTCCCGTCTCCCCTCAGCCTCCTCTTCTCCAGGCTGAACACTCCCATTCCCTCAGCCCTTCCCCAGCACCCTTGTGCTCAGTATCCCTCTGGCAGTGAGGGGCCCAACAAGGAACACAGCCCTCGAGCTGCAGCCTCAGCAGGGCCCAGCACAGGGGGACAATCACTGCCCTGGGCCTGCTGCCACACCAATATTGATACAGTTCTGTGCCCTGACTTCTGCTAACGTTCAAGGATGCAGTGAAAATAAACACTGCTGTATTGCCTGAAAAAGACTGTAAATTCAAACTGTAAATGTAGCATGAACATGAGATTTATCTTTGCCCTACAAGACAAAGCACAGCAAGTTCTCTTGATCTCCCTGTCTAACTGGACCTTCCTGAAGGTTATCTCACTTTCTGGCACTAAAGCCTCTGCCAATGTATGCAAGAGCTGAGAGCTATGGCTGGGGCTGGGTTTGCCTTCTGTTGTGTTGATCTGCAGCAGAAGAAGGATTTTCTTATGGCAAAACAGCTGTGCAGGGGGTGATTGCCAACTGTACTGTGGGGCCAACATGCATGCAGCTATACATGGAAAGACACACGCATCTATTTGTAGAAATGGCATCTGTACAAGTGAAGGCAATGCTGGCAGTCTGCTGAAAAGGATTTCTGAGAAGTTTGTGCAACAGCTTGGTACTTTTCTGCAAAAATATGCAGTCCCTTAAAGATGCAAATAGGTACTTAAAGTGATTCCCTCTGTTTTAAGCCTCAGCAAAGCTTTCAGATACCTTTTTTTCCTCCAGAATCCTAGTCTGCAATTACAGTGTTAGTTATTTATACTTCCATACACACACATAATAAAAACATCTCTCTATAAACAACATTTCCCATGTTCCTCTAATTCCCTCCTCCTTCTCCCAAACCATTTGGCTTGGACTGTTACTGGTGGTGCATTTCAATCCTGCAGAGTCCCTTCCTCTCCTGGACTATCTGAGAGTCCATCCTTGTTGCTTGGGGCTTTCTTGGAGGATTCTAAATCTAGTTTGAAGCAAACGTAGGAGAAAGCTGGGACATGTACGTTACATGCAGCACTTTTAGTCCTGCATTCTATTGCACTTGTCTTTTTACAGCACTGTTGTCACGAGGGACGTTAGAGTGGATTCAAACACGCATAGCTGTGCTCAGTGTGATGCATTCTCCTTGGATTACTTTTTACTTCCTATGAAAGTTTTACTCTGAACCTTGTTTTCTCTCTAGTGTTGCAAACTGTGTGCTCTGATAGCTTAATCTAGAATCTTTAAATAGTTGGAATGCTAGAGTGAATGAAATAATCACTGACTTTTCTAAGTGAAAACAGTATTTAGTCCATGAGGTGGTAAAATCTGCCGATGGAGGTTTTTAAGGACGGGTTAGATTTTGCTTTAGCTGAGGAAATGGAAATGCATTTAAGGGCCATCTCTGTTTGCTAGGATTCCTGATAAGCAGATATCTTCAAAAATTGTAAGTGGAGAGGGAAACTCCCAGAGGACTGTGGAAAAGCAATGTATGCCCTTTTTTACCTGTCCTTCCTGTTAGAAAGTGTTTCCTGATGTGAAACATAAATCTCGAATCTCTAGGTCTGTAACTTAAGCATGTTACTTCATATGCTATCTGCAAAGGGCAGGAAAAAAGATTTACTACCATTTCCTTTGCTTCAGCATTTTCCCTATTTGGACAGTTTTTAGGTCTCTCTGCAGCTTTCCCTTTTCTGGATTTGTGTTCATTGCTGTTTTTTTTTTCAATCACCTTACTTCAGTCCAGTTTCATTTGTGCCCCCTTTTCATGACAGCAGAAACCACTACCCAGTTGGCCAATCACCTGCTCTAATCCTGAGATCCTTTTCCGTAAAGCTGGCATTTGATCTCTCATTCCTCCCCCTGTATTTGCACACTTGATTGTTTTTACCTCCATGCTGTACTTCCACTGCCATTTTGAATTACATTCTATTTCTCTTTCTGCACTTTTAATACAGTCACAGAATCATTATGATTGGAGAAGACTTTTAAGATCAAGTCACTCACCTCCCACTGCCAGGCCCATCACTAAACTAAACCATGGCCCTCAGCACCTCTTCTATGTGTCTGAGTTAAAATACCACCCTGCAAAAGACTTACAGCTCTGTATATCTTGGTTTACTCTTCACAGTTTAAAAAGAATACTCATGATCTGATTGTTGCAGGTGTTAATGAAAACATGAGATAGCTTGATGGAATAGGAATCCTTGCTTTATACCTTTGCAATGAACCACTAGTGACAACTCTGTCATTAGGAGTCACATTTATAACTGCTTTGTAGAAAGTGCAGCTGGATACTTTTCTAAGATGCTTTACAAGACGGTGTGAGAGACAAAATTTTAAGGGTTGTAGAGTCTGGAGCTTTTCCCTGACTGCAGGCTTTCTTGCCAGAAGAATAAATCACTGAGATTCAAATCCCAAAGGTCCAAGCTGAAAATTGTGATATTCAACTGAAGATGTGTTTTCATAATCTCTTTCATGATTTTGTTGGTAAGAGCCATCTTCATGTTACAAAATCTGTTGTTAGATATCTGGGCATAACCTAACCTTCCTCTCCCAAGACTGGAATTTCTCTTCCTGTTGCCTTATTTGGCCTCCCATGGGTCTGCTGTTCCTGAGGTCGTTTGGGTCCTTGATTCCTCTACTTGCAGGACTTCTCGCCTCCCTACTCCCTTTTCAGCTATGAAGGTTGCCAAAGAGGTCCCTGAAGTAGCCCCAGCTGTCCCCTCCTGTGCCCTGTGACACTGGCTTGCTGCTGTGTCTTTCAGTGGCCTCTCCCTGCCTGCTCTGCTGCCTCCTTCCACACTCTTCCAAAGAGATTTCTCTGCCAGACTGCTGGATGACCTGAGACCTGCTTTTCTGCACTCTATTTTCCTTCCTTGTCTGCTCTTGCACTGTTCTTCCTTCAGAGCAAACTCCATCGTCTCGCCATTGCTTTCTCTCAAATTACTTTTCTGCTTTCTAGATTCCCAGCTAATCTTTCCTTGTCAGACCAGGGAACTGTTTTATTGCAGAGTAGTCCAGCAGAGAGGAGGAAATAGACTGTTGATAGTTTCCCTCCCCCTCTCCCCCTACACCTGCACAGGATAGTGCTGCCTTCTGCTGTTCTGTATGTGTTGTCTCTCTGCACACACACGCACTGACTTACAGAGAAGTGGCATGGAGCAGCCTTGGCAAGGTCGCTTAGTGAAGCAGGACAGCAGAAATACACAGGTCTTGGCCGTGAACAAGTTGCTTGCATCCAAATAAATTCTTAGAAAGCAATCAAATTGAAAAAACTCCCTGATGGCAGAAGGCTGGCAGGTTTGTGAAGGAGGTAATGTCTTTTATCAGGCCAATTGATACAGTTCAGAAAAACAGAAGAGCCTGAGGCTCAAAAGCAGCAATGTTCAAAGCTAGATACAATTTGAAGACTATGGCTCTGAGTTTAGCCAGATATGGTAATTATTTGGACTGTGGGAGAGAAAAGATACTGCTTAGAGCAGAGGGTAGTGGGGATTAGCGTTTAAGGAGGGATGATGTGTCTCACTTTGAGAAAGAGAAGGAATTTATTGCTATCAAAACTTGTGAGCCAAGACTCTGCTTCTTGTTTAACATTTTAACTTGTTCTTATGTGTTGGACAAGAGTAAAGTTCAAGACAATTATTGGAAAGCAAGGATCTGCTCTTCACCATGCATTGGCACAAATGTTTGCTCTCCCTCAACAGCAGGGTGCTGGAGCACCAGGGATGCTGCTGCTGCCCAAGAATAGCTGAGTTGAGATTGTATACATGGAGCAATGCAGCTGTTAGGTAGGACAAAATTCTCCCTCTGCTTTCAATTTAGTATCCATATAATAGCTAGATTAGGCTGCACAGGCAAAAATAATGAGCATTTTGATTAAGACAAGTTGGAAATGTGCCAAACTAATAAAATTAGAAAGAACCCAACCTCTTCAAATTAAACGAATTGTCTGTGTAATGAGAAGAAAAAGTTTAAATTAGCTAACCAGTGTCCCAAAGTGAAGCATTAGTAATCTTTAGTACTGGGAACCTGTAGAATCTGAAAACAAATTCTTCTAGTTTTCATTAGTGCTTCATTTAGCTGATAAGCATAGAGTTGCAAAATCATTCAAAGAGTTACGCTGAGCCCTCCCTGTTGTGCACTGGTGGTTTTTGGCATAGCACAGAGTTTGCAGCCTCTCCTGGGCAAGCAGTCGTTTGGGCTCCTTTCCTCTCTGCAGATGAACATCTCCTTTTGCTCGGTGCAGGCTGAAGAGGGCTGCAAGTGCATTATGTTGTACAAGTGGTCACTGGATACAGCCCACAATTCCTTCTTCAAGGTTGCTGAGAACACGAAATGTCTTAACACCAAAGCCTGTCAGTGGCTCAGTGCAGTGATGACAGCTGTCAACGGAGCTTGTGGGAAGCTGGTGGGGATCAGGGGAGCTTCATGGATCACTGGTACTTAAGATGCAGGCAAAAGCAAGAAGAAAAGCCAGTGTTTTGAACCAAATGAATGGAGCTCACCTTTGAGCAGAGCCCAGCTTGGACCTGTGGGTAATAAGTCAGAGAAGTGGGAACCCTGTTGCTGACTTCGCAGTAACTGGTAAGTTGTAAAGACTGTGTTAAAATATATTAGAACAGGAGTGTTCAAACTCAGAGTCAGGTTCTGTCAAACTTGTGAGGCAGGGGTGGAAATTCACTGAAAGTAATTTGACATCTCTCTCTGAAGATACAGGCAGATTTGTTTTCTTTTCCCTTGCCTACAAAGAATACTCTTTAAAGTAGTTTAAGGACATCTATGGTGCCTGCAGTAGCTGTCAGTTTGATAACTGTCCAAAAATCTACCTAATTCTACTATACCCATAGGAAGCTGGTTTGGAGAGAAACATGTTTGTTTAACATAATTCTTGCAGCAAAAGGAACTATGATGCTGATAGAAGAAGGAGGAAAAGGAGGGCTGATCTAAAGACTCAAGCTGGTCCAGGCTCAGTGAAGTGATTACTGTTATTAGAGCTCTCTCCAAGTTGGACTTGCAGCTGTAATATGACTAGGTGGAAACGACCTTTTTACTCAGCAGGTTCCCTGTCTTAGTGTGCTCAGAAGCATCTGTGCTGTGGTGAGCAGCAACTGCAACCATGTGCTGCCTTTTTCTTTTTTTGCTGCTATTTAGCCCTGTTCATAGCGGAGTGGAGGGAGGGCAAGCTGCATGTTGATGTTGTATTGCAAGGCTCAGTGACTGGCATGTCACTGGTTCTGGTGGGCATCATTGGATAGGAGAGGGGGCATTTTTCATCTACAAGTACTGTTGGAAAGCAACTGGCTTTGCAGTGTCAAACAGCAAAGATGATGACATCACCACCCCATGGTAGCTGCCGTTTTCACTTCCCTAACTGCTTCCCATTCAGTCAAGATCAAAGTGTCCTGCCTCTGTACAGAGAAGTGGTTTCTTCCCTGCCTTTTGAGTTGGACTGCTTGCATTGATTGCAAAGTAACTTGTATTCTGCAATATTTAGTGCTCTGAGGTGGTGAAAATAATCACCCGAGGGCAATGGGAACATCAACCCAGGTTTTGTCAGAGTCCTGTGGCCACCAGCAACCCATGCCAGCCAGAATCGCTGTGTACTTTATACTCCCCGTCTCTTTGTCACCTCCTGCTGAAACTAACAACTCTCAGGTAAAACCTCTTCTCTGTATAGCTGTGTGGCATTTGGTGACAGCGATGCCCTGTTTCCTTGCTGCTGCCCTGGTGTGTGCCCTGCCCAATGCGGGAAGCATCCAGCAGCTGAGCAGAAGCAGCTCCCGCAGAGGTTTTACCTGCAGAGCTGCAGGTTCCTCTGGTTTTATGAAACAAGCCACTAGTACTGTCCAAGCCTGTGAAAATCATTATCAGGAACTAGCAGTGAGAGCTCGAATTCAGACAACAATAGTATTGACTGCAAAGTGAGATGAGGTTTGATTTAGCTGCCAGGCAGCAATATAGCCCTGTAATAAATTAAAATAAGAGGATGTGACAGTTTAAGTTTTAAATTCTATTTCTTAGAGGTGGTGGTGGACCCTGCTATGAGCTTGTAACTTTGAATATTGGTTCCTTTCTTCCCTGTGAGGCTGGTGAGGCCCTGGCACAGGCTGCCCAGAGGGACTGTGGCTGCCCCATCCCTGGCAGTGTCCAAGGGTAGTTTGGATGAGGCTTGGAGCAACTTGGGCTAGTGGAGATTGTCCTTGCTCATCGATCCCTTCCAACATAAACCATTTTAGGATTCTATGATATTTTGTATGATCTAGTTGGCATTGGAGCTGCCTTTGTGAGCAGCATCATTGTTTGCAGTGTTAGTTTCAATTCTCTGTATCATTATTTGCTATAAACCGGCACCTGAAGCTGAGATGATGGCTTTGGAGTGGGAGAAATTTCTATGCAGCTGAAAACAGGCAAGAGTGGCTGAGAATTAGGAAAATGTATGTTACCAGCTATCATCAGTGCTGTTGTCTGCTTCCTTAGATGCTTTGTGAAAGTTTTACTTTCAACTGATAGTCTTGGTTGGTAATTCCTGAAAAAAAGCCTTCATGGAGCTGCATCTGTTTCAAGTCAGCTTCTGCTTAGAGCTTTAAAGATTATCATGCTACTCTGTCAGCTTGTGTTTAATTCATCTGTGACTTGACTTCCAGGTGAGGCTATTATTTGGTTGTTTTTGTAGAATGACTTTTGTTTGGGTTGAGTTGCCTTTTAAATAAATGCACATGTTAAATTATGTTGGCTGTTTTATCTTTTAAATGAGGCAGGTGCTGCATGTTGGAAATCATGTCTGTGAATTTGGTACCTAGAATGTGATATAACAGATGTGGAACCAAACAGCTGTGGCTATAGGGCAGCTGCTTTAACACTTCTGCACAGTGACAGAAAGGTCAATTTACCTCTTTCTGTTAGTTTGTTAGCTCATCAAACAACTGGGAGAAACATGAACTCTTCCTTCTGATTCTTGTCTCCCCAGACTGCGATCCAGATTGTGAAGGAGCTCTGAAGACTTCCAAGTTGAGCTGCCTATGCCAGGTCGTGGGATAATAACAGTCTCTTTAGCTGTGATGTGCAAATAGGGACATGGCAATTCATGGCATAATTAGATGTCACAATATTAAAGATGGCCTGCAGCTATGTGAGAATCTTTGCAAAAAACCAGTTTACTGAATACTTTTTCTTTTGTTCAAATAGACATCAGAGTTTCTTATGTCATATGATCGTGATATTTTGTCTAGGTCGTACTGGGCAGGGAAGTCCTGCCTATACTGCCCACCCGTAGCACACTTAGGCAATGCTGAAGTCTGCTCCTTGGTGTCTAAATCCAGTTGAAATGGATGGCTGGTGTGAATCAGGCAGATGTTTAAGGGTTGTTGTCAATGAGGATAGTGGTGTGAATCAAAGACTAGACACCTAATGCATAGAGAAACTTTTCATCCCAACTGCGATTCAAGTACCTGCCGTGGCATCTCTCAGAGACCAAGTGAGGTGTCTGTCACTCCCCTGCATGTAATTGCTCCCAGAGTGACCGATTACTGGCTAAGAGAAGAGGTCACAGTAATGAGCCCCACTCAGGGATCCCTGTTCTGTGATTGTTTGTGGCGTGGCTGCTGACATGCATGAAATATGAAATGCATTGTGCAAAAGGGCATCTCACAGGACTTGCCCATGGCAGGAGACCATTTGACTTTGGGAAAGGTAAATATCTTGTGCTCAGGTCGCTGAACTGCTGTGGCCTTCAAGTAGGTTGGGTACAGGAGGAGGAAAATTGAAATTGCCTTCTAATTAAGTCAAGGAACAAAGTAGCCTGAGGGGGAAAGAGTGTGAATTTAAATGGAGCCCCAAGGAAACCTGAAAGAAGGGATTAGATACAGGAGTGATTGCATTCCCAGTGCAGTGCAGCCCGTGGAAGATTTAAGTCTTGAGGAAAACCATGCTTTTAAACACACAGCTAGGTAGACTTCTAAGGCTTGTGATCTTGATGAGATGGGAGAAGATGCTCTTGCTGGGATTAATGACAAGAAACAGCATCTGAGACCGTGTTACTTGGATTTGGTAAATAATTCTGGATTTCTTCTGATTTAGGCTGTTTTCCATCCACCTTTATATTTAATGTTTTTTTCTATCCTCCTTGCAGCTGCAATAATGGATTATGTTTTAGGTGCTCTGCATCCTGCCCTGCTTCTCTCCAGGATAGTGCAAGGCAGAAGGATGGTCTTCAGCAGAGGTCTGTGGGGTTGGAGTTGGTAGCGTGAAGGTATTCTGGCAGAAATCATCCTCCTCCACACCCTTACTCTTCTTCTCATGTAGACATGGGGATTGAGTTTTCACCTGGGGATTTTTGTCAAGTAGCCTGTGGGCTGTGTTCGTGCCATGGTGAGGAGAGTCGGTGCAGTACGTGGATCTTGACTTGTGAGTACTGTATTTACACAAACTGTCCCATGTAGTCCCCAAATTTGGTTTAACTAAAGCTGTATCTTGTTGGTTCAGTCCAGGCAGTTACTATAAATATGATGGTTTTGTAAAATATGATGATTCTACTGAATGCCCCTTTCTCTCCATCTTTGATTAAGAGGGCAGAGGCTGGAGATTTTTACAAGTGTTCTCTCACATAGACCATCAAAATTCTTCTGGAGGAATACTTGGAGACCTGAGTGGTCCTTGTGTCAGATGCTACAGGGTGTTATTTGCTGCTGTCACGCAAAAAGGAAAAATAGGAATGCATTTCCTTCTCTGTTCTGATTTTCCTATCCTTTTCTGAAAGGTTCATTTCTCTGTATGTCCCTAGAAACTTTGATTTATTTTTCTCTTTAAGTACAAGCACACATATCTTTCCGCTCATCTCCGTGTGGGGAGGCTGGATATAGACCTGACATGCTCTGAGTGCACTCCAATGCGTGTTGTAGTAGAGTGAATTAATTTTACAAAGCAATTTTATAACAAAATTAATGAAGGGAGGAGGTTAAATCTGGTGGGGCACTCGTAAGAGCAGGTAACGTGCAGAACGTGGTTAAATATTGTTTTCTCTTTGTGCTCCTATTGGGGAAGGAATCCCGTTTCTCTTATCCACTGCTGTTATTTATGTAGTGGTGTTAATTAACGACAAAAGTTTATTTCTTTGCAAATGTGGGAATGGATAATGGTTGCTAGCATGTGGAGGAACAACTCTTGTGCTTATTTCACTCTGCAGGCGCAAATCTGGGTGTTGTGATGGTGGGTGCAGCGTTACACGGCAGAAGCTGGTGGGCGATTAACTCAACAAATCTTATTTTTTCTACTCATGTCTGATTCCTTGGTTGTGTGTATAAATGCATATGTTAATGCCATGCTATAGCTTCAGAATTTACGGTATCATTAATTCTTGACTGCGTTTGGAAGCCTCGGGAGTAATGGCATTGGACTAGGCCAGGAAATTGGTGTCTTCTCTTGAGTGGCCACTGGGAAATGGATGCTTTGAGAAACATTGCAACAAAATAGTTGAATAAAACATTTACTTTTTGTAACAAACTTCCAGAGGATAGATAAGCATGGGCTTTAACCATTCAGATAAAAGAGCAACCTTAAACATGCTAATCTTAACACCTCTGACAACCTGTCAGTCCCTTTCCAATTGCAAAGACAAATCTTGCCAGTTCATTGGCAAAACATGGGAGAAACAACAGGTGGTGTTGTTGACAAGAAAAGGAAATAAAAGAGGATTAAAGCAAAACAGATTTTACTGAAGGGATTCCTACCTGTTATAAAAGTTATTTTCAACTTAATAGCACTTCTCACAGCTGATAATACAGTCACAGGAACAAAAGAGCTAAGTGCACCTGGAACAGCTTGAAGGGAATGTCAAAATGGCTTAAAATAGAGAGAGAATATTAACTACATAGATTTAAACCTACAGGACTACACTGGATTAATTACTCAGTCAGCCTTACTGTGGCTTCAACACCGACTAGCGTTTAAAATGTCACAGAGGAAATGACCAGAACCTCTGATCATCCAGCTTTTATTTGGGTATCTTAACTGGGAACAGAGACCTTCCCAACATCTGGCCTCAGCTGTGGAGCACTTGATAAACCTAGTGCTGAGCAGAAGGAAGACAAATATCCCTTGAGAGCTTCCTGGTGAGAAGGGAGCCTGTGCAACATCCTCTGGAGGTGCAAGGCATGCAGATCTGCATAGGAAAATACAACCTGCTTGTTCTGTCCTGGGAGAGAAGAGTGGTGCTTTGTCACTGCCATGGGTCTCCCGCTCCCTGCAGTTCTAGGCTGAGCTCCTGACAGCTTATACAAGTTTTATGAGGGGTCTGTTCTGCTCCCTGACATTAGACTCAGGAGGAACCATCAAGCAGGTTTTGGCCAGAGGGATTTGCTGTGTTTGCCAAACCCAATGTAGAGTTCTGTCCTTGTTTGTACCACTTACACAACTAAGTCTGGAGACTCAGCTGAAAGGAGTGAGCTTATCTGGGCTTTGGTGCTGGAGACAGAAATTTGGGCTCTACTTGACTCATCAACAATATCAAAATATATTCACTCTTCCATTCAGTAACCGTGATCAAACAGTAACCATGATGAAACAGGTCACCGTGAAGACTCATTGTTTGGTGCTAATCACTGAAGAGATTAAGAAATTGAATTAAAGCCAAACTGAGCATATGGCAAGCCAGTCCCAACCTACTGCAGCCATGAGCTGACACTTTTTGGAGAAAAGAATTTAAATAGGGTGTCTGGTTACAAAATATTTGGTATTAAATTGATCATCTCCAATAAAACATGTCCATTTAAACTGCCCACAGTGGTATCCTGGGTCCCTGGCTGCCCTCTTCAACAACAGCAAGACAAGAGCAGGAAGGGAGTCTCTTCTGTGACGTGCACAGTACAACCTGTGCTCCCAGGACTACTGGTGCTGCCAGTGAGCTGAGCACCAGTCTGTGGGGTGAGTGAAGAGCCTCGCACAGTGGGGCAGGCAGGTCTGCCAGCTCTTTGTGTTCAGGTGCCCTCTTCCAACTCCATGGTTAGCAACCAGTGGTTCAAGTGAGAATTTATCACCTCAACCCACTACAAACATGAATGTACATTTATTTTAAAACAGCTCGAGGAAAAAGCTCATTGTTTCCCAAAGAATTAATCAGATTCTTTTCCTCTGTCTCAGAATTAGGTTATTTTTGTTTGCTGTGTTTAACTGCAGTAATGGGAGAGCTATAACCTTCCTTTGTTAGGTAAAGAGCTGAGCCTAATCTGGCAACTGTGCTGCTCAAAGGCATTCATATTTACACACTGGCTGATATCCTTCAAAAGTTATTGCCTCCTTCATGTAAATTAACGCTGATCATTAGAGAAACATGGGAAAAGAGGATTGTAGAGAGACTTTCCTCACTAACCATTACCCTAAGTTCTTCTCTGTACAGATTTATTGAGAGTTACTTTCATTCTTCATCAACATTCAGTGTCAGAAAGATGGACTTTAAACAGCACATAGATATACTAAAATACCTTTCTTTCATATTCCTTGTGGTGTAACATCATCTCTTAATTGTATGTTTTTCTGTGAGGCCTCCTGAAAGGGAACAGACTTTGCAAACTGTACCAATTAGGCTTTGTACTCTTCTGTAAACCTTGCATATAATACAGATACAAAACACATGCAAGTCCCTTTTTGATGCATTGATGCTATATTGTTTTCCCTGTATCATGTTTATTGGTGCTTTGTACATTGTTTTGAGATCTCTCACACAAAAAGGTTTGTATTTTCTTAATTCCTTGGGGTATTATGCACCCACTTTTTATGTTGAACCTAAAGGTGTACTTCTGAGTGTTGATCCTCTAAGGGAACCTTCTGGTGAGTGACAGCATGTGTTAGACCAAAGGAGTGCAAGGTGCATGATCAGGACAGGAATAAGAGCAATACAAGACATTTCTACTGTGTTGGAAGAAGAAAGAAGTTTTTGACCTAAAGAGAGATCTGGCCATGGATAGCTGCAAACCCAGGGAGCATGGTCTTGGTCAAACCCTGCTTGATGGCTGTGGCTTCTACTGCCTTGTCTAAATCTAATGAGGGAAGAACAACTTGCTAATACTTCAAAAGCAAGAGCAGTACGGAGCAGAAGGCACAAAGTGGCAAGAGCAGCCTAGAGTCAGCTGAGGGGCCAGACAGCCACTGTGAGTAGAGCAAACAATGACGCTGCCAGTGAGCAGGAGTGTGCAAAATCCTTTTACATGTGTGATGCTCCCTTTTGTCAAATGAACTGCACCTGGTGGAGAAGCTACAGCATAGAATGAAGAAAGATAATTAGGGAAGGCCCACGCACAGGGATTTGAGTGTAGATACTCTGGCTCTTGACTTGGAATGAAAGCTGGCTAGATGAGGGGAGAGTAGCACACGTCATCTACCTTGACTTCAGCAAGGCTTTGGACACTGTCTCCCATAACATCTTCATCAGAAAGCTCAGGCAGTGTGGCTTGGATGAGTGGACAGTGAGGTGGATGGAGAACTGCTGAATGACAGAGCCCAGAGGGTGCTGAGCAATGGCACAGAGTCGAGTTGGAGGCCTGTGGCCAGTGGAGTTCCACAGGGATGGGTTCTGGGGCCAGTCTTGTTCAACATCTTCATCAACCACCTGGATGAGGGGATAGAGGGACCCTCAGCAAGTTCCCTGATAGCACCAAACTGCGAGCACTGGCTGATTCACCAGAGGCTGTGCTGCCATTCAGTGAGAGCTGGGCAGGCTGAGAGTTGGGCAGAGAGGAACCTGCTGAGGTTCAACAAGGACAAGTGCAGAGTCCTGAATCTGGGGAGGAACAACCCCGTGCCCCAGGCCAGGCTGGGGGTGACCTGCTGGAGAGCAGCTCTGCAGAGACAGATCTGGCAGTGCTGGCTGATAATAAACTGACCATGAGCAGCAGCGTGTCCTCATGGGCAAGAAGCCAATGGCAGCCTGGGGGCATCCAGCAGAGTGTGGGCAGCAGGGCCAGGGAGGTTCTGCTCCCCCTCTGCTCTGCCCTGGTGAGGCCTCATCTGGAGTCCTGTGTCCAGTTCTGTGCTCCTCAGCTCAAGAAGGACAGGAAAGTGCTGCAGAGGCCAGTGCAGGGCCAGCAAGATGATCAGGGGACTGGAACATCTTCCTTCTGAGGAAAGGTTGCCGGACCTGGGGCTGTTTAGTCTGGAGAAGAGGAGAAGAGGTGACCTGATCTATGTGGGACCTGCTTCTGCAGGGGGGTTGGACTGAGTGATCTCTAAAGGTCCCTTCCAACTCCTACCATTCTATTATTCTATGACTCTGTGAAAGCTTAACAGAGGACTTGCATCCCTCATGTGGTAGGAAACCATTGGGCTATAAAAGAATGCAAAAGATGTGGGTGAGCAGGGAGGGAGCAGACCTGTTGGCAAAGGCAGGCGGGAGAATTAGAGCTGGAGGAAAACGTGAGAGGACAAGCACTAAGGAAAAAGAAACAACAACAAGAATGAAGTTTGGGAGTGAATAGAAAACAAACTATCACTTTAAATTTGGATACATACAACAGCTGATCTGCACAGACGAAAATAGAAGAAATGTAAGTAACAGTCCAGATTTTAAGAGCACGGCTCTCCAATATGGAACTAGAGAGAGTATGTGGGGGATTCAGCTATATTGGTTCCTCCTTTTAGTCATCTCTCTCATTGCCATGGCTTCATCTATGTTGCAAACTCTGTTTTGTTAAAGTTAATTTCCTCTTTAGTGTTGGGATTCCTTTTCCTGAGGTTTTCAAGCAGCAAAGTGTGTTTTAGATACCAAAGCTCAAATGCACAAACATGATGTACTGAGTAGAAAGTAAATTTTGCTGAGCTATTCTGGGATGTTTAAATTGACTTTTCAGGGCAAAAAAAAATAATAATTTCACTGATGTAAGTGGAGTAAAATTAGCTACAGCAACTGAGAACAGGATCTGTCTATTTACCTTTCTGTAACATCTGGAGCTCCAAATGCAATCATTCCACTGTAGAAATGCAATGCCAGCCCAGCAGTTTGCAACTGGATTAAATAACTTCTGTTCTGCCAGTTTTGCCTCTCTGAAGTATGTTCTATGGAAATGGTGGCATTGGAATGGGATTATAGTCTATAATAATAGCTCTTAGTTGTGTTATTTGTATAACTTTTTTTCCCCCACACAATACAGATGGGAACTTAGAATATTCTCTGCCTCAGACATATTCTTCTGCTTTACCCCAAGCATTGTAAAGGCATCTTGATGCTTTCTGTTTCTCTCAGAATAGAGCTGTTTCTAAAGCATTTTGGTATTAGCTAAACAGAGAAGTGTGCAGTAACGGGCCCAGGTCATGGGCTTGCACTGTCAGTAACTTGAAATAGTAAACCTTACTGCCCAGGGATTTATTTTTTCCAGCTCTTGGGCAATGATATCTAATGCCAGAAATGTAGAAGATTGGGGTACAGGTGGGCTTACAGCTGTAGCAAACTTCTGATGGATCTGCGTGGAGGTGTCCATGGTGAGTCCTTGTCCTGGGTGATGCAGGAACAGTAGTGTTTTTGGCTGTACCTTCCCACAATCCAGTCCCAGCCACCACCTCTACTGGAAGGAGCTTTAATGCCACTGCTGGCAAGACTACTGCCTGCATCCTGCTGCTCATCAATCTTCTACATCTCCTCATTACTCACAGAGATCATCTATAAAAATAGGCCATATTAGTGCTGCTGACTCGTAAATATTTAGAAGAATTAAATAATCATTCAGAAGTGACTCAGACTCATGGTAGCTTGCTGAGAGGAAAACCACAACGTAACAGATTTTTTTGGTGTGTTGGGAGGTGGCTTCCAGCCTCACTGACCTGTCTGCTTGCTGGACTGAAGACAGCGCAGGAGAAACAGCAGTGAACTCAGTTAGTGTTGATTAATAACTGACAGTTATGTCTTTTTTTCCCCTAAATCGTTTCTGTGGTTTGTCTTGCTCTGTACCTTGTAAATATTACCAGGTTCCCTAGGGAAGTGACTTTGCTTTTCATACTTATCTATTCCAGTACTGCCTGTGTCAAGATAGGTGTGTTCCTCAGGAACAGGCTTTTTATTTATGTCTCTGGTTCTGCAACTTAATTTACTGCTGAAAAGACCCTGGCCACAAAGTTGTATTCTCATGCAAATTTTGAAGTCTTTTGGCCATTTAGAGATGGACTTTGGTTTGTTAATCTCCACTGGTGACCTAACAAGAAGGCAGAGACTTAAACAGACGGTCATTTAAAAATGAATGTGAAGAATCCCAATTTCATGGATTCTTAGCCAAGTTTAATGTCTGTGAAAAGTGGGCCTGTCAGCAACCCTTCAGGCTACCAGCCATCCTTGAGTACCTGGGGCAGCAAGGTCTTACTTAAGACAGAGTTGTACAGGGAGGGGACATAACGATATGAGCAGAGACCAGAGATGTGAGCATTGGGCTGCAAGTCCATGGGCATAACCCTTTGCAAGACTTTTTCCCCTCTCCCATGGTTTTTCTTCTTGCACAGACCTCTTATTTTCTGCTGAATAACAGCCCAGTCTGCAGACAAGCACCAAGGTACTGCACCACCCTCTTCCTAACTTTTCTTTTTATGTTCCTGCAACTTGGCATAAAGGTAATTAAAATGTATTCAAGGCACTTTGGGAATATTTCTGACCTGACTATTATTTCCTTCCTGTAAAGCTCAAACGAGTCCTTTGTCATCTGGACAGGAGAGAAGAAACACAAGTTGTGACCTTCCTCAAACTTTTCGAATTAAATAACAAGCCCTGTATGTCAGAACCACAAGAGCCCACACTGTGTGCTGGCCTGTGTGCCAGAGCTGTTTAACCTCTGCAAAGCAGAGTGCAAGGCACTGAGCGGTCACAGTGATGACCTCAATCTTCTCTCCTGCATCAGTGATTTGTTTCCTGCAAAAAAGAGTGACACGATGAACACCAGGAACAAATCTTAGGTGCTCAGATGACATCCAATGTGTAGTCAACAGAGCTGTGTCCACCCTTTTCCATCTCACTCTGCCTTCATGGCTGATGAGGAAAAGGATCAAGGATGCTGTTGTCCACTGGACTTGCCAGCAGATCCAGTTTGCAACGATCTAAGTGGTAACAACACAGAAACCAGTTCCATGGCATGTGAACCACGCTCCTAATCTGTGGCAGGACCTTCAGATTCATTCCCAGTGTGAGTTTCAACCCCACCCATCTGATAAAAACTGGCTCAAAAGTGTGGAAGAGATTAATAGCTTGGAAAGAAAAACCCCTCTTGGTTCACCCAGAAGTAATTTTTTGCAGTTTCTTTAACATACATATTGCAGATATTCTGTGTCAAAATCGTTTATTGTCAGAAGTAGGGGAGTTAAAAGGAAAAATACACACTATAATGATACTCCCACATGCACTTCTGCAGAAACCAGCTCTTTCCCTTGGATTGCTGGGCACCTTGAGTAAATATGTATTTGTGAGGTTTAACTGTTGGAAAAGCTATCTGTTGGAAACAGGATGTCCAAAGGGTATGGCTACTTTTCGGGTCAGCTACACAAACAAGGGGGAAGAATGTAATGAAGTCTACAAAGGAGCCCACATTTACAGTCTGAAACTGCAGGTTAACTACTGCTGCAAGGTTGCCTTCGTGTCCTCTGATGCCAGCTCCTTTCTCTCCCTTCCTCTTTTGCTGACAAAAGGCAGTGCTTTATAATAAAGCAAAACCTTGGCATCATTTGTTTCTTTTTGTCTCTGCTATTGCTTAACTGTGTTTATGTATTTCATCTCATAAATATTGAAGAGCTTATAATATGAAAGTGTCTCTTATGAATTCTCAGAGTATATGAAAAACATTATTGAAAAGTCCTTTATCTCATTGTAGTGATCAAGGAAAAAAATGGCAAAAGCTTTATAATGATACTGATTCACTCAGACTGTGCTGGTTTGGACTGTAAGGTCGTGATGCCTTCTCAGAACATGTGCTTCAAAAAGGAATTATGGGGCTTATTATAGTGGTAGCCTGAAATCCTATGGCATGTGTTATACAGAAGTCAGACTGGATGATTTAACAGAGCTTTCAGGAGAATCTGTGAGTCTAACTGATGTGTATAGACCCCCTTTGAAGCCTGCTTGGGTAAAGCAGTAATCCTCTTTCCTGCCGATGGAAGAGTTGGTGATATTTTGTGCCAGTGATCTGCAGCATAACAAAGACGGTCCGGCTTTAGAGAGAGATATCAACAGCTCCCTTGTATACACACCCACTCTAGGAGAAAACACATTGCCAGTAATTGAGGTATAGCATGATCAGGAAAGGAAATATCAAAGTGAATGTTTTTGCCTGCATAGAAATCAGTTTGATCTTGTTCCCCCTGACTGAAAATTCATTGAGATAAAACGTTCTTTAAAATTTAGCTTCTGCTGGCTGAGAGAAGCCTTATTGTGTTTTTGGTGAGCTTTAAAAGGGTAATGAATTCTTCAGCTTTTCTGAGAGCAAATCTAGATGTTTGGGTTTATTTTTTTTCGTAAAATGTGTGATTTAAAAAATCTCTTGCTCACTATAAAACTTGTCTGGGGCATGATCGTTGTGTTTCGTGACAGATTTTAAGCTTCAACTGTGTTTATCTCGTCTTGGAATGCCATAACAGGACTTGTGAAGGTGTTGAGAATGGATCTTCAGTGGCAGGGCCCCTTGAGTGGGGATATATGCTTGCTGGTTTTCTGCCCCATCCCTCTTCCACCCAGTAGACTTCAGCAGTAAGCCATGGTGACCAGCTTTATAGTTATCGAAACGTCAGTAAGAAGATTCACTCTATACTTGAGGAATTTCCTGTGCAGACTCTTCCTCAGGGCCATAAAGGTGATGAAGGGAGAGGAGCATCTCCCTTCTGATGAAAGGCTGAGGGAGCTGGAGCTCTGTAGCTTGGAGGAGACTGAGGAGTGACCTCATTCATGTTTACAAATGCATAAAGGGTAGGTGTCAGGAGGCTGGAGCCAGGCTGTGCTCAGTGATGGCCAATGACAGGACAAGGGGCAATGGGCACAAGCTGGAACACAAGAGGTTCCAAAGCAACACAAGGACAAACTTGTTCCCCGGTGAGGGAGAACTGGCAGGGGCTGCCCAGATGGGCTGTGGAGTCTCCTTCTCTGGAGATGTTCCAACCCAGCTGGATGAGTCCCCGTGTGCCCTGCTCTAGGTGGTGCTGCTCTGGCAGGGGGTTGCACTGGATGAGCTTTCCAGGTCCCTTCCAGCCCTTAACATTCTGTGATTCTAATCCTGGAGTTTCCCTGGGTTGTAATACCTACACCATGAGGAATTGCCATAAGGTGCACTCCTAAAAACAACAGGAAGACCTGGCACCGTGAATTGTCTTGAGAGTATGACTTTCCAAGTCTTGTATTGAAAACCGCTATGTGAAAACATGAGCCAGCAACGTGCCCTCGTGAGCAAGAAGCCAATGGCATCCCTGGGATGCATCAAAAAGAGTGTGGGTAGCAGCTTGAGGGGAGTTCTTCTCCCCCTCTGCTCTGCCCTGGTGAGGCCTCATTTGGAGTACTGTGTCCAGTGCTGGGCTCCTCAGTTCAGGAGGGACAGGGAACTGCTGGAGAGAGGCCAGTGCAGGGCCATCAAGATGATCAGGGGAATGGAACATCTTTCATATGGGGAAAGGCTGTGGGACCTGGGGCTGTTTAGTCTGGAGAAGAGGAGACTGAGGGGAGATGTCATTAATAGTTACAAATATCTAAATGGTGAGTATTGGGAGGTTGGGACATCCCTTTTTTCTGTTTTATCTAGCAACAGGACAAGGGGTGATGAGATGAATCTGGAACACAAAGAGTGTGTTCCAAACTCTTTCCCTGTGAGGTGAGGGAGCTCTGGCACAGGCTGCCCAGGGAGGGTATGGAAGCTCCTTCCTTGGAGGTCATCAAGACCTGCCTGGATATGTTCTTATATGACCCAATCTAGGTGTGACCTGCTTCTGCAGGGGGGTTGGACTGGATGATCCCTAAAGGTCCCTTCCAACCCCTACCATTCTACGATCTTTGCACATGTATCTTATTTCTGTGAGCGTTTCTCTGATTCTGGAGTTTACCAGGGATTATAACAGCAGCCATCAGTACCATTTCAAGTTACCATTGCCCTTAGTGCTCTCTCTTTCTGTCAGAGATAACCCTCTTGCTTCAGTCAGGTTAGGCAATTGTAGCACACACAGGTGTTAAAGGATTACTGTAAAAGTCATCCACTAATACAAAACAGTTGCTCAACAGAATCCACAATTACCATCTCCCCATGCAACTCCACTTTGTAGCTTTATTTTACATGACAAAATGTTCTTAACTGATCTAATTTAGATTGACAGCACATGGGCTGCAGTTCTGCACAGACGGAAAAATAAACGAGCACACATTTATTTATGTATAAAAAGCAATGTGAACA
The DNA here is from genome assembly GCF_028858725.1 of Colius striatus. Classification (NCBI taxonomy): domain Eukaryota; kingdom Metazoa; phylum Chordata; class Aves; order Coliiformes; family Coliidae; genus Colius; species Colius striatus. The sequence continues at coordinate 86,209,997 of NC_084790.1, forward strand.
CCTTGTCAGTACTGCAGCAGATCAGGATTCTGAAAATACATGACAGTTTGGCAGAGATGAGACAAGTCTGAAGCATCCCAAACTGCCACATGCTGGAAGCAGAAAGACGACCTTGAGAGCATTAGGCGCTGCACTTTGAATCCTCCAAGTTTATACAGAGTGAGAGCTCCTAAGGGCTGACTCTCCTACTGAGAAACAGGCTGCACAAATGGTTGAAGAATGGAGGGGAATAACTCCTATTAGCTTTCCAAACTGTCCTGGCTCTGGCTTTCTGAGTGACTGCATCTGGAAATCCCAGTTAGAGATTCTTACAAAACACAGAACCAGCTCTAAGTGAAGGAGCATGCAGGGCTGTAGAAAAGAGATTCTTTAGGAGCATGAGAAACAAAACCAGGAGAAAATTGAAACTTGAATGAGCTTGGATGAGTCACTGGTTTGGGAAAAACTAGCATGAAGCTATGCAAAGGGTTTCATTTTGTTTTTTTCTTGAATGAGAATGTTAGTGAATGAAGATACAACTCTTTGGGCTGCAGAGAAGACACTGAAGTGGGTTTGGAGTAGCTATGGTGGAAAAACTGAATGGGGAGATTATCATAGAATGATAGGGGTTGGAAGGGACCTTTAGAGATCATCTAGTCCAACCCTCCTTGCAGGAGGAGACAAGCTGTCATTTAATGACTGAGGACTTCCATCTGATGGGACTCGTACTACAAAGCAAATAGTGGAATCTAGACTTTATCTGCAAACAAACTGTAATGCACATGGCTGCTGGGAAGGGGCTTCATTTCTTTGTCAACTTCAGCTCCCTGGGTTAACAAATAAAACTTTGGTTGGTAATTGTTAACATTTATCATAGCGCAACCTGTTCTTGCCTGGTGTAAATTAAGGTGACTCTTCTGAAAACATTTGACCTGCACTGATCTATGCCCACCAGAGTTGGCCCTGCCACCCATTTTAGATTCTTTTCTACTTCTTATCATTTTCCCCTGCTCTCTGCTTTATTCCTGATGATTTCTATTTTTTTCCCCTCTGACTTTGTTTCCATCAGATTCTGTTTTATGCCTCCAGATGGGTTGAGAAATGTTATGCTGTCATCCAGATTATGCTGGGCTGGAATCATAGAATTATCTTCATTTCTCCCCAGTTGTTCTTTAGTATCTTGGTACATTTGCATGAGAAGAGGATCTTTGTGATCTTTGTTCCTTAAGGGCCCATCTGCTCTTGCTGCATATTTTCCCCACCTGAAGTCATAATCCTGCCTTTGATATGACAGTAGCAGGGAAAAAAAATTATAGTGATGTCACCGAAAGAGGATTATGGCACTTTCAGGTACAGGAGCAGATGGACTTTACACAAACAAGGTGGCTACATTCTTGCTCACAGAAGCAAAAAGATGGGAGAAAATGCAAGAAATGGGTACATGTGTTTTGCCAAAATGGGTCTGTGTGTCGCTAAATGGATTTTTTTTTTTCCTTCCAAAACCGTTATGATACATTCTTAGCTTTTGAGATTTGATGCTGATTAAAGCAGAATAATAGACACAAGGCAGCTGTTTTATCAATTTCTGGAGAAACTAAGCAATCCCAAAAGTAAGTCAGAGCTTCAGCATGCCTTGGAGTGTGGAATACACGTGGAATTACATGGAACATGCATGGAATACATGTGGAATGCAGCCTTGGTAAAAGATCACACCTGTCATTTAAAATTCACAACAGAGATTTAACATGCTGGTGAAAAAGTTATATTTCTGGTTTGTTTTTTTTTGGTTTTTTTCTTTTCCCTCCAAATGTGGTTGCTGAGGCACAAGAGAAGATTCAAAAGTCAATGAGTCTCTCAGGGTATTGCTCAAGGTGACATGGCCCTTAGCTTGTACATCTTGGTTGCCCTTCTCATGCACAGAGACTCGGGAGAAAAAGCCAGTTTCCCATGCCAACATCTTGATCTGTGAGTGTTTCTTGTCTGCAGTATGCATCCTTCTACTGTCTTACCACCATTTGTGTGGAAGCTAATTCTCTCCTGACACTGATCAGAAGTTGAAACAGTAATAAAATTCCCTCTAAACTTCACTCCTGCTAATTCGAGCTCTTGCTGTCCTTTAGCTGTCATTGGAGCTAGCCTCTGCTGAGAGTACATATTCTTTTCATTCCCATAGTCTTGATCTTCTGGAAATGTTCTTTTTTACATTTATACACATATTTCATTTGTTATTGTGGTGCATTGCTTATGAACTAGCCCCAGAGCAATACTTTTGACAATATTTTAGGCTTTGATGATATTATCTGTTCCCTGAATAGAGAGAAAAGATACCGACTTTGATTTTGAAGGATAGTAACTCTATTATCCTGAAAGCACACAAAGGTCCCTGCTCCCTGTCTTAGACACTCCCTATGGTCATGGTAACATCTGAAATCAATGCTCCTAATTCATCCTTGACATAACTCAAACGATGGCAGCTGGCCTCACGCCCTGCTACACATGAGCATCTCCTGTATAGTCTCTGCTTACAGAGCTCGGAGAACTCAGCGCTTTGGAGTCTCTCACTCCCACAGTTTCACCATCAGTAAAACCCAGTAAATCCTGTCCCCAACACATTTTATTCACTCTCTTTTTAAAGTAATCAGGTAACAACGAACACTTGAATTGAAAATAGACTGGATGTCAATGGAGAAATGTTTCACATGAGTGATACTGACAGCTTAGGGAGGACAGCGTTTGTGAGGCTCCATGCCTATGCTCTGAGGCTTAAGACTCATTACCAGACTCAGAGATACAGAAGTTCTCCCTTAAGGGGGCTTCATACCATGATTTTGGTAGACTCCAGGGAATTTGCTTCTATTTGGGAAGAATCTGGGATTTGACATTGTTGGATGCAAGATATGCAAAGGATTAATTATGGTGAGTCCTGTGATCCAACTAATGTGACTCCATATGCTTTTAATAGAAGAGTAGAAAGTTGACTGTTACTGCCTCCAGAAAAATCTTCCCCTGTGCTAGATTGAGCACATTTGCACATTTGATTTGCTCTGAGATAACCCAAAGATCTTATAGACCCCTTCAATTCAGCTTGCAGTGGTTTTGTGGACTTCTTAGAAGCAGGGAATTATGTGAGATGGAAGAGGAACTTCTTTCCTGAGTTTTTGCAGTTGCAGTCACGTGGTGGACCAAAAGGGAATGGAGATGTTTAGGAGAAGCTTCATGTAGGGAGGAGAGAGGAGCTCTGAATTTAGGTAGCTGCAAGCTCTGCAGCAGAAATAGTAAGAAATCAAAGGGAAAATTTAGGCTGAAGGTGAGGGCAAAGTGATAGTTTGTGGGTTTGTCAGTGGGGGATTGTTTCTCACGCAACAGCCGTTCCCCTACTGACTACCATGCTCTTTTTCTTGACAGAACACTACAAGAATAATCTGGACAAGGGGAACCAGGGAACTGCAATTCATATAGTAGTATTGACAGTTCTGGAGGTTATAATAGAAAGAATTATTTTTATGATACACCTTGACTCTCTTTTTCTGTTCCTCTACCCTGCAGGGCCTGGTAGCAGACTTTCCAGGGTTCAAGTGCAGAGATGAGAACAGGGATCTAAGATTTAAGGAGTCCGATTCTACTACTCATTTGTGGCACAGCTTCAAATAAGTAATTTGCACTTCTTGGTGCTTTAGTTAAAGTGAGATGAGGGCCTACTGCCAGCCCTGTATGTTTTGCCAAGTGATGCTCAGGCAGGGTGCTGTGTGCCTTTGCAGTTTTCAGTATGAAGAGGTTATTTGGGTTACCTTCTCGTTTTATCCTGGAAGGGCAGGGGACAGCTCATTGCCACTATCTGGGCAGCATCTGCACTTTGGGAGTTTCTCATGTGTGACAGTGGACCACTGACACAACAAGGATTTATCTGAATTGTGCATGTGTGTTATAACTATTTTGAAGGCAAAACCTCTTCTAGGTATGAAGGGAAGATACATTGAAGACTTTTCTCCGTCAGTTAATTTAGCAGCATTCCAAATTGTCTCACAGGCCATCCGTATTTTCCAGGTGGAAAGATATATTCTACAAACAAAAGAAGCATAAAGAGAAGTTGGCCCACCAGTTGCTATGGCAGTGTGGGGAGTAGGTCTCAGCTTCTGCTGACTTGGAGTAAATAATTTAAGCTGCTATTAGCAAGGAACTGCTGCATCTGTGTGCTCTGTTCCTTCAACCTGTGTTCCTTGAGTCATCTTTGTTTTCCCCTAAATCCTTCATCATCCTGTATAGCTCAATCACCTTGTGCCTGTGCTGCAGCTCCTTCACCAGCCAATAAAGGAGTCAGGAAGTCTCCAAACTACTATAAAAACACCAGCTCCAAGTACACGTGTCCATGGCTTAGCAAACAGCACAAGTACCAAGAGGAGATGAACCTTCTTCTTTACTGTAATGTTTAGATTGGATTCCTGCAAAGTATCCTGAAGAAGTCGATAATGTTTGCATGCAGATGTGTAAGCACTGGTAACCCACTGCTAAAATTTAAATTTGAGCAAGTGCAATTTAGCAGCTGTGTAATTTACTGCTCTTTATCTGCAAAATCATTGTGTCTCCATCCAGAAGTGTGTAAGGGAGAGTAAAGACACTTTTCCCAGCTCTCAGTAATAGATTTGTGTCTTACAGTCTCTGATGGCTTAGCCCTGTCTGGGTGCCAGGTACACCATGTCATTACCTCAGTCACTAACTGGCCAGGCCTGGGTCAGCTGTAGGTCCATCTTAGACTTGACTGGCATGAGCCCAGTTGACTACAGGCGAAGCTTCTGGCAGCTCTTTGTTTAAAGAAGCCACCCCTGTAGCTCCCCCCGCTAACAAAACCAGGCAAAACCACTACACAGTCTAAGGTCAAAGACTTAGGAGAGCAAAGAAACAAGAGAGAGAGAGACTGCAATCTAAAGGTGAGCAGCAAAACTGGAAGGACAGAGCCTTCATAGCCTAGGCTTCAACTCCGTTGTAGACAGAGACCATTTCTCTTGTCCTGAGAGACCCGACACAGTCCATGTGCAACCTAAAGGACACAGCCTTTGGTTTCTTCCTTCCCTTGGATCCTGCCAGGACACTGCTCAGCACTCTTTTCCTTGGGCCAAAGCCCTTTCAGGAATCAGGCAAACAGCTGAAGTGTCTGGATAACTGTGTGTCAGTGCCTGAGTCCCAGCTGTGACCCTGGTAGGTGTGCTGCTGCAGACGTAGCCCTGCCTGTTAGTCTGCTGTTGGATCTGCTGGATCTTGTCCTGCCCCACGCAGCCTCAGCAGTGAACACTGGCCAACTACTTCTTCTGACACATGCTGATTCTTAGTGTACTCTGACTGTATAACACTGATCTGACAGCACAGAGCAGCCAAAAATATGTTTAAGTGGCTCTTGAAAATTACCTTTGAGCATCTTGAGAACATGACATTGGCAAAGCAGTTTTCTGTTAAAGGGGAAAACCATGACTTCCCAGTGATCCTCCTGGCAGAATACTTCCTTGGGGCTGCAATATCCAGCCATAAATCTGATAGCCATAAACCAGATAAAGCCATAACTTTCTGATTGCTCTAATTCACGTGAGATGTTGATGAGTCTCAGTTAGGCTTTGGTCAAGCAGAGCCCAGTGGTGGCTTTAACTTCTCACACTCTGGTCAGTTCATCGCATCTGGACACTGACCACTGTTTGACCAAAGCAGAAACCTCTGACTTTGCATTGTCTCCCTCTTCTGCTTCCATCCCAGCTGTAACCCTCTGCTGTGAGAGTCTGCAGCTGTTGACTCTGCCCTGACTTGATTCAGCTCACATGGTAATGGTGGGGAGGCACCTCTGTACCTGCCTCACTTTATCTTGCCTAGTTTATACAACCTTTTAGACAGAAACCCATGTCCATCATGAAAGACAGAGGCATCCTATGTTCCCAGAGTGCTGTAATCTGAGAAAGCCAACCAGTTATGCATTAAAAATGTGCTAATTAAATTATTTAACTTGAGAGTGGAGGGAAGTGAAAACACTGAAAAATATCAGGTTTCCTTGGGAAAAAACAAAATTCATCTTTAAATCACACCTTGTCAGAGAAAGCTGCAATCTTAATCTTTCAGCAGCAGCTGAGTTTCTGGCCCAGTGTAAATGATCATTGCAGCACATAAAATTGCCCACTAAAACTAACTTGCTATTTTGAGATTTATTTCTTCCCTGCTCTGTTGTGATACTTAACTCTCTCTTCACCTTAAGTCTCCTCACCATGTTCATTCTCCTTTTATGAGTCAATACTCATAGAAACAGGTACCATGGAGCAACTGGTGCCTGGGAAACCACCGTGGCTGTTGCATGCTCTGGGGCAGAGATCTGCAGGCTTGAGGAGAGGGGCTGGGATGCACAGCCATGCTTTTTGTATGAGGAGTCCTGTAGCACAACAGGGATGCCTTTCCCTACGGTGTGTGTCTGGCCTCATGGTGTGAATCTGTTTTCAGAAAAGGGAAATGAGCATGGCTCTCATGTTAAAGTTCAGCACATGCTAAAGTGTTGCTGACTCAGCACCTTAATGGCCGTGATGAGTGGTGGGATGCCCTCTCAGAGCAGTACTGCACTCACCTCTCTCAGTGTATCTGAGATGAAACTGGATATTTGGTGGCACACACTAAAGCTCATGATGGCTCCTTTTAAGCTTCCTCTGGGTCTCATGGTATTTTTATTTCTCTTCCTACAAAAAAAATTATATATATATATATATATATACATATATATATATATATATATAAAAATAAAGAGGCTTGTGCACTGCTTTGTGCCCAGCAGGCACTGCCCTTACTGTGAAGCAGCTCTCCTGCCACGCTGGAGTGCTTGGGTGGCAGAGTCTTTAAAGTAATGTGGGGTTTAAAAAATATATATATTCCATTAAATTAGAGCAGGGAGAGGTGACTTTTGAGAGGGAGAGAGGGTGAACTCTTCTCCAGCAAAAATCACAGGCTAAGGCTGGTTGAGGCTAGCAGTGATCTCTTTTCCCTCATAATGTATTCAATGTCTTGGGTTTTGCTTTTTTTTTTAAGATGTGCTTTTTAAAAATGCCTTAGGATGAAAAAAACCCTTCTCTCTTAGCTATCTGATGACTGCCAGGATTCAGGAATTTGATGCAAAGAAAGGGAGAAAGAAATAATAACAAAAAATCCTACTGTGTCTGAAAGCTTTTCCTAATTTATGAAGTTTTTAAAAAAGCTGTGACTATTACCTAGAGCAGCAAGGCTAGTGCATAAAAAGCCAGTGAGATTTGGTGTATGTAATGATCCCCCTTGGATGCAATCTGAACAAAGACAGAGATTAAAGGAAGCCTGTTTTGTTAAAGAAGCCAATGCAAAACCAGTTTGCATTAGTAACTGGGGAAGAAGGCAAAGCAGTGACATGGAGGCCATGAGGAGCAGAGACCCACGGGCAGCCCGTGGAGGAGCCCACGCCGCAGCGGGTGGGTGCCTGAAGGAGGCTGTGACTGCGTGGGAAGCTCACCCTGGAGCGAGCTCCTGGCAGGGCCTGGGAGCCCGTGGGGAGAGAGGAGCCCAGGCCAGAGCAGGGTTGCTGTCAGGGCTCGTGACGCCGTGAGGGCCCCGGGCTGGAGCAGCCTGTCCCTGAAGGACTGTTCTGCTGTGGGTGACCCACGCTGGGGCAGGGTGTGAGGAGCTGCCCCGTGACAGGCCCCGTGCTGGGGCAGGGTGTGAGGAGCTGCAGCCCGTGGGAAGGAGCCACGCTGGAGCAGTTGGTGAGGGACTGTGTCCCGTGGGAGGGACCCCACAGTGCAGCAGTGGGAAGTGTGAGGAGGCCTCTCCCTGAGCAGCAGCAGCGGCAAAGCCCATCTGTGATGAACTGACCGTAACCCCCGTCCCTCATCCCCTGTGCTGCTGGGGGGAAGGAAGGACAGTCCTGGGTTGGAGGGGGGGAGTGGAGGTGTTTTTCAAACAGTTTTATTTCTCCTCTCCCTGCTCTTATTATTTCTTTAATAAATCAAACCATTTTCTCCCCAAGTTGAGTCTGTTTTGCCCGTGACGCTAATTGCCGAGTCATCTCTCTGTTCTCATCTCAACTCACAAGCCATTTGTTGTATTTCTCTCTCCCTCCTGTCCAGTTTAGGAGAGGGAGGGATTTTATGACTGGGTGGACATCGGGCTAAACCACCACAAACATGATATTGGAATAACATTTACCCTGTTTCTTTTGAAAAAAAAAAAAGAAGCTGTAAATGTTTATTTTTACAAGTAAACTTCTAAGTGCTTCAGTCAAGGACAAAATATTCCTGGGGGTGAGTTGATGGATGCTGATGTTGCAGCATCCCTGTGACTATTTGGTCAGACACCTTGGGCAGGACACAGTATGGAAATGGCCACGGTATTATTTTTGCTTCCAGTTCCATAAGTGGGCTGAGATGAAAGATGATGCTACCAAAGCAAAAGTACCAAGCGAACAAAATGAATGCTGTCAACAGGGAACTTGCCACAGCCCTTGCGAGCCTGGTCCCATGGTTACGTTACTGTCACTCTGGAAAACTTGTACCATACTTCATATTTAATTTCCTTTCGTGGCCAGAACTTCCAGCTGCTGGTTCTTGTCACAACATATTGCACACTAAACTGAGAAGTCCTCTATTAATTTTGAGTTCTCTGTAGTTATCCTTATTTACCCTTTAATCTTCTTTCTGATGAGCTAGAATATTAGTTCTTCTTATGCTCTAATTAGTCTTGAATTAGTCTTGAATTTTGATTGCATCTTTGGGAGTTTTCTTGTACCCTTCCTCACTGGTAGCCCAGGGTAGGACACAGTGTTGTTACCCCCAGAGCCATTTCTAAAGGTAATTTTGCTTCTTCTACTCCAAGATTGTTTTGTTTTGGCATTTTTTAACCATTATTTTCTTTCTCAATCCCTCCAATATTGTACACTGAGCTCTCGTTTAAAAGATTAGCCACCGTGATCCCTTCCTAGGTCCTTCTAGAAGAGCTGGTTTTCAGGGGACACAACTGTGCCATACAACTGTATCCTGCAGTATTGGGTTGGATTTGTGGAAAATGGCTTTGCACTGAGCCATTGGTGATGTTAAAGCATCTGTGCCCAAGGTCACCAGGTCTTTCTGCGCTGGTGCTTTGCTTGTGTTGCCATTGACTGATTCCCTAAATGTTTTGTCAAAGACAGACTTTGTCAGAGACTAATGGGTGTGTTTGGCTGGAGATAATAAATGTCAAAGTGTAATTTAGCTGAGAGCTAGTTATTATGAAACTGTCTTAAAAACAGAGTTTGGTGGGGTGAACTATGCCCTGTCTGTAGCGACACTGGGGAATGGTTGATGGGTTTATCTTGAACTGGTTTCCAGAGGCAGCCTGAAGCTACACGGACAAGTGAGTTCTTATCTTGATCATTCCTGATGGCCTCATTAGTTGCCCAGAGTCCTTTGTCTCCAGTCAGTGATTTGCATTTTCTGTTTCATGTTCCTCTCTGGAATTTCACTGAAGGGTTATCAGAGAAGGAGGTGGTCAGCACAAGGCTGTAGCCAACAGTAAGCCAGCAAGCAGCCTGCAGGCAGCCAAGTGCCACCTATTTTGATGCTCCCAGGTAAGCAGTGTGACTTGAGCTGTGGCCTTGGCAGCTGGCTTCTGCACATCTCCAGCTCATATAGAGGTCCTACAGCAGTGACTGCAAGCCAATGTTCATTATTTAAAGCACATAAAAATCAACCAACCTCTGACTTCACCCCATTCACATACAGGGCTGAATCAGGTCTTGGAGAAGAGGCAACACATTGCTGTGCAGGAAGCAGGTGGTGGCAACCCTGTCCTACCATTGACTAATCTGTTGCAGCTGATTGAGGGAATAAATTAGTTAATAGATGAAGGGTGAACAGCTAATAATTAATCTCTGCATTGCTGAAGTTGATAGAAATCCTCCTGGTGAGGATTTTTCAGTGTTTCATCATGTTTTAGGAACGTGAGACAGCAAGAGCTCTCCTGCTCTGCTGAGTACTCTCCCTTGCTGGCTCAGGCTGTTACATAATCATCATTTTGTCGGTGCTTTCCAATAGGAGAAGTTGAAGCCGAGTTACTTACGCCACACTTCAAGGGATGCACATGGTTGTTGGCCTGATGGTTTTACAGATGACCCCAGCGATGGGACCTGTCAGAGTCCTGCCTTCAGAGCTCCCTCAGATGGGACCGTTTTCCTTAGGGATGAGCAATATTCAGAGCCTGACACTTGTCAGCTGCACAGTTTTTCATGTTCATAGTGTCTGTCAGCCTGCCTTCTTTTTTCTCTTCAAGGGCCGTACGTGCATATACGTGTATTTATGTACACATTCAACCGAGTGAAAGGGCTTCTGTGCAGAACACACAAAGCTGGATTGTAAATGACACCAAAACTGGAAAAAAGGCACACATTTCTAACAGTGAGGGCAATTAAGCATTGGAGTAGCTTAGGCTCTGTCAGACTATCTGTTTCCCAAAGTCTTTACTTGCATATCACATCCTTCTCCGAAACACAGGCTATAATTCAGTTAGTGGTTATCGGGCTTACAGCCAGGGTCACCAAGTGAACCTCGGTGGCATGTAGCGTGGAAGAGGTCTCCCTGGGTGATGACAACAATCCATTCAGGCAATGCTAATGGAAACCCAGAGAGGGTTGTGCTCAGGAGCTCTGCTGCTTGCTAGTGCAGCAAATGGAAATTGTGGGGTAGTTTTATTTAGATGTAAACACGGTATTTCTGTAATGAACCAAGCAGACAAATGGATAACATAATCAGTGCTGTAGACCCTTCAATCATATTTGTTTTACTGTGCCCAACACTTCAGCTTTCTCAGTAAGCCAAAAATGTTTGTATTGACAGTTTATCACTGTGAAATGGCAGCTGGAGGTTTTGGAAGGGTAGAGACAGATGGGGTTTTTGACCTCTGGGGAGGCAATTTGAGATGGAAAAGAAGTACGTTAACAGAATAAATTCTGCTAAAATTATGGTTAAGTGACTAGCTAAGAGTGTTGACCTTTAAATCACTGTATTTAAGCTTTGAAGTCAACAAATGATCTGGATAAGTGAGGTGGTGCTGAAGGGAATGAATTATTGTTGTAGGGTATCTGCAGACTCAGGAAAGCAATGCGGTGTTGGTGAGCTAATGTTTAAAACCCTTTTATTCTGCCAAGTGAACACATTTTTGTGGCGACCCTTAGATCTGGGACAGAGTCCTAGAAATTGCAATGCATGTACAGGTAAGGTGAGGCAGCGTGGAGGAGAGGAAAATGTGCTTTGTATAACAGATGTGCAAAAACAGCAAAGGAAGGAGACTCGGGGATAAAAGCATGTGATAATTAGAAGGTAAAGATCCAAGTGTGTGGCAGATGCAAGAGGAGCTAATCAGGTCTTATGGCGAATAAGCAAGAGGATTAGTTAAAATCAGGAGAGAGAATGGTTTCATTATACAAAGCCTTTGTAAAACCTCATTTGAAATATCATGTCCAGCATTGGGCAGTGGGTTTAAAGGATATTCACAATATCACCAGAGTGTAAAGGCAGTGTTACAAGGCTTATCAAGGCATTAGAGGGGCAAGCTTGGGAAGAGAGGCTCCAGGAGACACCTTGACAAAAGAAGGAGCAGAGGACTTGATTGCATGTTGTCAGCATTCAAAGAGGCTCAAGAGCCTGAGGAAGGATTCTCAGTATGCAGGGCTGTGGCAGTGTTAGAAGTTGGTGGGTAATGAGTGTTAAAGGCCAGATGCTGGAGGCATCTTTTCTGACTGCAAGGCACGTGGTACAAAGAGCAAGTGGGTCAAACAGCCGGTCACTGTCCTGTTGATGGTCACAACCTCAGCCTACCCAGGATGCCTCAGAGACTGTGGATAGAAGGTGAGAGCCCAAGGCTTGTCTCACTGATACACTTCTCAGTATTGATGTATTGAGCCCAACTGGTTTCAAAATAGTCCCAGCCTCCCATGGGAGAGCCTTGAAAGCTGAATGACAATTAAAGCATAGGGATGAGTGAGTGTGTAAAAGCACAAATGCCTGTGGAAGCACTGCTCCTAAACAGAGGGCAAGTGCATGCTGTTTGTGAAGACTTGAGAGGAGCAGTGCCAGCATCAAAGTCAGTCACCAGCATTGTCTCCTTCACTGTGTGGAGAAGTGCTCAGAGGCACTGCTCCCTAAAGAGTCCTTTGCAGGTGGGAATTACAGCAGAGAAGGAAAGTTAGAGATTACAGCCATAAACTGTAGAAGATTCAACACTGATTCAACTGGTGAGGAGTGAATTTGCCTTCAGAGATGAGAAATATGATTTGAAATATGATTTTGAAGAAATGCCTTAAGAGGGACATCAGTGATTAATCTAGCATGTGATTAGAACAGGTCATAAAACAGAAACTCCAACTGACATCTGCCTTGCAAAATAAGGCACTAATTCTCCATGGAAATTCATAAGCCAGAAAACTGGCCCACGGTGACCTGGTGACAGCAGCACACAGGAGATGTGCAGGTCCAGTTTGTTGGACTAGGCATCAAGTCTGGTCACTAGTAAGAACAAACCTCATGTAATTAATCGCTGTTCCTCTTCATTTTTTGGGGAGAAAGATTTATACTTTACTCCAGGGCAGAAGGCATAGGCATTAAACAGTGCAAGTATGTCATTGCTCATTTCAGTCTTAATGCAAACATATTGGAATTTTGATTATGTTTGTTCATTGTTCTTCGAGCTCTTCATCCAACCTGATGGAATTGAGCTTGTTTATGAAGATGGAAAAGGAGGAGGAAGAATCATTATCATCTTTATGAGGTATTACAGTCCCACTGATCAGCAGCCTGCTCAATTCTGAGTGGTAATCAACATGCACCTTTCATATTTTTTTGCTTTGTGCTTTACTGTGACCTATAGTCTGCCAGACGTGGGCATGTAAAACAGAGAATGGGCAATTAATAATTTGCATTAGCCTGCATGCTCACAGTGTTATAGAAAGCGTGCGTGTGCATGCATAGAGAAAGCACCAGTGGTCCACAGGGCATCCACCCATTCAATTTTTCATCCTTTCAAAAAAAACCCAATAAACTAAGCCTCATCTTTCCATCTCACATGGGGCAAAAGCAAAAGAAAACCTCACCTGTCATGAAAGTTGGGAGATGCCTGTGAATGCTGTCCAACCATTTTTAAAGTTACTTCATTTCTTTTGTGGTAAATACACAAAAATACCCACAAATGTGAAAGCTTAGATTAATGAAGGTGCTGTGGAATAGTCTGTGAGATGGTGTCAGCTTGTTAAAACCCAGACTTCGGAGTGTGCTGAATTGAGGTATTTTCAAGCTGTAACTACGCAGAGCGGCAATATTTTGGGGGAGAAGTTAGAAATCCTGGCTGGTTCAGATTAAGTCAGGACTTCATCAGAGCTGGAGTGCCTGCCCTGGGCCCAGGGAGGCTCATTCTCTCTTCCTTTTGGGTCTCCCTGGAATCTGCTGCCAGGAAATGGCACTTGGATGCTCATGAGCTGTCTGATGGCAGGGCCTGGCACTGTGTGAGAACTGCAGCTCCTTGGCACTGTGCAGGCTGAGGGAGAGACGTTTCCCATCTGAGCAGCATCCTCTGAATATAGAAATGCCAGACAGCGGCTTCCTGGGGCACTGGGATGTCAGGAAATCTGCAGGATGGCCTCATCATGCAATGAGGATGTGAAAATCTCCCAAGTGGGGATGGGAAGATACAGCCAAACCAATAACGTGGGGTTTTCAAAAGAAGCCAGAGGGATTTGGTGGATTTCAGGTAGGTACCTCAACACCTTGGCCTCATCCATCCCACATTTTTCTCCTGACTTGAAGCTTCTGAACAGGAGCCACAGAGGTCTGTATTCAGCAAACACATCCTGTTGTTCAGCACCTCATGGCACAGACCTGAGAGTGGAAAACCATAAACACTCCTTGTAGGCACCAGTGCCAAGCTGGCACCTCTTGCTGAGCCAATCTTCTTAGACACCAAAGTCATTGCAGGGAGATCACAGCTGGGAGTTTTCAGCAAAAGTGATGTAATTTGGCTGTTACAGAAATCTTTACAGCTCACATTGACAGTTGCTCTAGTTATCTCCCCTGTCTCTTGTAGTTGCTCACGTGCTTTCTATGCATGCTCACAAAAAGTACAAGTTTTCTGGTTTGTTTTGGTAGGAATCCGTGTTTCTCCGCTGCCTAAGGAGGTGTGGATATAAAAATGCACACTCATGAATACAAAAATCAGGAAAATAAGATAAAGTAAAATGAAACAAAGATGCGAGGAAAAGAAATGTTTTTGTGAAATGAAGGGATTCTAAAGGGTTTTTTTGGTTTATGTCTATGAATACATCACAGAAGAAGATCAGCCTGGGATGATATTCATCCTGAAATGAAAGGGATTCTTTGCACCTTCATTTCCAGACCATGCATTAGAGCTCTTAATCCATATGATTTTAGGCAGAAGGTGCACCAAGTGACAAGGCATAGGACGGACTGGCAGGTCCTTACAAAGGGTTTGTCCATTGCTGGAGCAATGTTTGGAGCAACGGCTCTTGCTTTTTCCTTTGAACTGCTTGAGCCAGTGCACCATACTGTTGGCTCTTTTATAGCAGGATCAAAGTGTAATAACTTAAAGACACCGTTTCTTTGTGCTCCTTGAAGTGAACACTGGCACAGTTGTCTTACCTCCGTGGTGGTGATCCCATGCCTCTGAGACATGTCCCTGCTGGACCTCAGCCAAATTACACACTGTAGCTGTGTGCAGCTGGTGTTGCAAGACATATTTATGTGATTTGGCGTTGGGCTGACTGTCTCTTGCTGACCCCTCAGCTGCTGATTTTAGTGGCTGTGGTGGAGTGGTCCTGACGGAGCTTCCTACTGTGACATCCTCAAAGCTGAGTGCAGGGTGCAGGGGAGGGGACGTGCAGAGAGAGAGGCCGTAAGCAGCTGGGGATGCTCCACATCTCTGTGATCAGGGTGGCTGTTTCAGATGTTGCACTGGGGATCTGGGTGTTGGACTTTATGGTCCAAAGCTGCAAACTGTCTTTTTCTTCTGTCTGTAGTAGGGTCAGGTTCTGTGCAATGTCAGATGAACCCCTTCTCTCTCCTCCACAGCTGCTTACACCGTCTCTACTACTCTAAAGTCTGAGGTATTCACAGCCTTCCAGGGAATTGTCTGTATAACTGTAGGGTGAAGCAAAAAGTGCAGGATCTTCCTGTGGCAGAGCTGGGATGCTCTTCAGACACCAGCTAGTGTTGACCTTTTGTCTTTTCACTGCTCACCAGTGTCAATGATCATCTGTCTTCCACTAGATTCCCATCTTCTCAGCCCCAGCAAGGGAGATGTGATAGTGGGAGTGCTCCATTCAAGAGGAGGATGATAGTAATTTATATATCCTGCTGATGCTGGTGAAGGGGAAAGTAAATTTATGACTTGCCTATCCACGTCTCTTTACTTCTTTGACAAGATTGGTTGGACAAATAGAGCAAAACCATCTTTGCAAGTCCAAGGACAGCGACTGCCTGGCCTGCACCATCAGACACTGAAATAAGGCTGCAGCACAGAGAAATCATCCTCTAGCCTGGTATCCAAGGATGTTATCCCAAGTGTAGTTAATGCATTCATGTTACCATCCTGTCTTCTATTGGATTCAATATATTAAAGTGTTACTCAATCTATTTTCTATTTAGTTTGCAGTAACCTCTGGTATTAACCTTTCCATCTTTAGCATGTGCTGGGAGAGCAGAACAGACAGCAAATAGAGATCTGTCTGAAATATGTCATGTTTGCTGAGAATGTAAATCTATTTGCAAATGCCTCAGAACAAACTTTGAGTGGGTGGAGCTAGCTAATAAACTAGAATATTCATCTTTCACATCACTCAAACTTCTTGCTGAAAGCCATTGTTTTTATGCTGCATTCACCTTGAAATCCCTAATTACTATCAGGGACCTGAGGCATCAGTTGTAATTTCTAATTAAAATAACTAAAAGAAAAACGTGCTAGAGTACGAAAGTCACAGCCAATGCTGCACATGAAAGCGTGGAGACCCTGCTGGCACTGGGAATATGCATTTGTGTGAAAAAGAAGCACTGCTCCAAAGCTGTTGGAATTTGGAGCTGCATTAAGCTGGAAATACTCGAACACCAATCAAATGTTGCTTTATTTGCTGGTTTAAAAGAAGTTATTTATGCAGATGATGAACACAATGTCTATCCCCAGCAGCTCAAGTAAAACCAACTGGCTGAGCGTGTATTATGATGTCATGATGTCCCAGTATTATTGAAACAATAGCCTTGGCCAAGGTGATCACAGCCATCTGACCATCTCTGCTCATGGTCAAATACAATGGTGGGGGTTGGAAAGGACCTTTAGAGATCATCTAGTCCACAAAAACAACCTCAGAATCCCTTGGCTCCCATCATATTGACACCTGGCATACATCCTTAGACACTTTTTTAGCTGGAATTCTTTAAGGTAGTTTTATTACTGAGGACCCTATCTTATTTCTTGAATTATTTTTTAAAGTAAATTACATAATGATCCTTTCCACCTGGAGTGGAACTGTTAGAACTGCAGAGAAGTGGAACTGAAGTTTTTTGTTGCATGCATCCTTTCTGGATAATTATAGCTTTAAAATACATGTTTTCCTACGTTGTTTAAAAAGAAACTGTCATGGAAACTTTTGCAAGAGAAAAATTCATTATCCTGGAACAACGTAGTTGGAGAAAACAAAGGAAAATAAAAAAGAAAAGCAAAAGAAAAGTGATAATTAGTAGAGAAACCTCACCAGGAAACATTATGCAGTCATTTATTCTCTCCTACGCACTATGCACTATCACATGGTTCTTCGAATTTGCCTTACAGACAGTAACAATACCATGCCCTAAAAAAGAAACAGAGAGCTTGAAGGGCCAAACAGGAGATTTGGAGGTGCTCCATAATGGAACCTACGCTTGTTTCTTTTATGGCAGCTGATACAATCTTTTGATACCTATTGTTTTTCGTAGCAAATCACTCTTTTCTCTTTATTGCTAGAATATCTTGTTACCAGGAACCACACAGCCCAAGGGTGGTACTGCCAGTATTTTTAACTTCAGACAAAACTGTTAATCAGCCACCCACGACAAAGCTCCTCACACTGACAGAAGGGAGTTTGTTTTTTTCCCCTGTTTTAGACAAAAGCTCTTTCTCAGAACCAGGATCCAAGTAGGCAGAGTAATACTACTGGGCAAAGAAACATATGTTTTACAGACTTGTTGGAAACCTTCCCACTTTGCTCCAAAAAAAAATTGTGTGTTGAGAAAGAGAAAGTTAAATGTACCTTTAAGGGAGACAGTAAATTCCCACCCTGGGAAACCTTTGGGAAGTGTTGCTGTTTGCTGCAATCTGTTCTGCACCCAGGGCAAAAAGAAAAAAGATGCCCTTTAGAAATAGTTCTGTGACTCTCTGGGCTAAATCATCATTGCTGATGAATTAACAGTCTATCCAGGCAGTGATGAGCATTACCAGAGGAAATCAGCCCATCCTTTTTTCCAGTTTGGTGGTGGGATTTTAAAAAGTTCTAGTGAAAACACTGGAGAAGGTTTCAGTTCCAGTAACAAAACAGCATTGAATCATGCAGGGAGACAAAACAGTTCCTAAGCTCCATAGATAAAGGGGAAAAAACCCCTCAAACCCAACCAAACATTTTGATGGTGTTTATTTATGCATTTTACAAAACCCATTAAAGATTATTTTGGCAAAGCCAAGCTTTTGCTCTCTTCTGACAGTTTTGCCTTCCTGTTTTAATTTGGTGCTCATCTGTGCTGGAAGGCAGACGTCAGTCTTTGTTGTCTCAGACAGGTTCTCAGGGTTAAAGGGTCAAGAGTCACAGATTGGAAGCCCAAGCAAGATGAATCGAGAAAAAATAATGTGCAGGATTTTAACAATGAATGCAATTAACTGTTGGGATAATTTACCTCAGGGTATGATGGCTTCTCCATCACTCTAACTCTTTAAATCATGACTTGAACAGTTGTCTAAATGATGTTGTGTAGCTCAGAATTAAATTATGTTGATGGAACAGTTGAATTTTTATATAGAAGGGAGGCATTTTTTGTCCTTTAATGTCCTCTGTGTATGTGTATTTACATATGGAGAACCATATATATATATTTATTGAAACCCCCCACATCTAAATGATTAAATGCATTGAGCACATCCTCATGTTGGGAAAACATTATCTGCTTGTAGTTCCAGAGTAGCAGAATATTAGCAGAGAATTCACATCCTACCTGCTCCTATGTGCAATAAAAGCAGATTAGGGGTTTCCCCCTAGAAAACTGTTAGGGAATATCCTAATCCGTGATCTGCAGTCTGGTAGATCTGCCTGCAGTAAAGGATCACCACTGTCCAAAAGTGGTGTTAAACTGTCATAGTTTTCACTGTAAAAGCAAGTTGTCTTCTGCACTACAACCATTTAATAAACATTGCTAAGATGCACCATTTTAATGGGAGGGACAAACTGATCTTCACTGCTCTGTGATGAAATGGGCCAAACTATTTCTTGCTGGAGGAGAAAAATCTTGTTTTTTTCCTGAAAACTTTGCTCACATGTTAATGACAGGCCACGTTCAGATTAATTCACAACCTGCCTGGTTGCCCAGGTACTCATCATGGCTGGGGAATCTGTGAGCAGCACGTAGGCAGAGGCACGCTGCAGGCGAGGAGCGTTTCTGCAACAGCCCCTCGCCGGCGCTCGCTTTCCCCATGTGTTCCTATTGATCCATCGATCCATTGACTTCACAGGGCCTGCTCACATTTGATGTTTGCTTATCATCCAGATTTACTGCGAGGTGGAAATGGAAAGGACAGGCAGAGGGGCAGGGATCCTCTGCTGCTCAGTGAGGGAGGAGGCGTTTGGTTCCCTTTGTGTGACCGGGGTGACAGCTCCACTCCAATGCGTTGGGCGTTTGTTCAAGAAACACAAAGTACTGCTGATGCTACAATTTCAGCATCATCCTAGGGCTTGATTTTTTTTTTTTACCTCTTCATCCTTGTTTGATGGGCTTAAGCATTAGGGAGTAGTAAAAATATTGCAGTCCTCATCAAGATTAAGGATCTTCTTACACGAGGGTAGGCAAGAAAGGATGGTTACTTCAGCCTAAAGGTTTCCACTGACTGTTAGGGTTTATTTGATGCAACTGTCTCTAGTTTGGGAGGCTGCAAAATGCTTCACTTGAGAGTTTTTCTTCCTCTTCTTTACCTGTCCTTCTTCAACGTCACCACGTAAATCTCCATTTACCTTACTGCCATTGACACACACTGAGGATTGAACGCTGAAGGTTTTGACAGACCAATCCTTCATGGTCTGAGCTGGATAACTTGAGCAAAATGAGGCGCCTGCCAATCAGTTTGAATGAGCTGTGGGTTGCGGCAGAGGCTGTCTGTGTTGTCAGTACAAGTCAGATCAATTACGTTTGAAACAAATCTTTTATTTTAAGCTTAAATGATCTATTTAGGTCAGCACCTCAGAAACTAATTCTGTGCCCCTGGCAGTGCAGCTGGTTCTCATTGCACACCACTTACCATTAATAAGAGTTTAGATGCTTGCTTTTTTTTTTTCCTTTAATATTTGTAGGCTGAAAGTCCTGGATGTGTTTATGTGAAGTTGCTAACTTTCAGATGATCAGCAAAAAAATGCAGCTTCAGCACTTTCTAATTGTACATAGCAGGTAGTCACTAGGGAAAAAGAAGTGATTATGCTCCCAAGAAGATGAAAAATATTTAAATTCCCACTGTTGCAATTTCATACCGTGGCCTGCAGATGTATTGCTTTCTTCCAGGGCTGCTCTGTGAAGCAGCAGAAATTGGGATTGCCCTGGGCCTTGCACAGGGATCCGGAGAGCCAGGGATGCGACTGTGCAGGTGGCAGCAGGAGGCAGCAGCTCAAGCAGTCAAGGATGAGAATACACTGGGTTTGATCTGCTGCCCACTCAGTCTGTGACACTTCTTCCACAGTGTTCAGTGCTGGAAGTGGCAGAGGTATTAAAAACAAAATAGGTTTGGGAGTGATTTTCCTTACCAAACAAGTTATACCCTGAAAATCCAACCAGCTGAAGTGTTCTCAGCTACTCCACTGTCCTGTCCTCCAGTTACAGTGTTTTAAATTTACCTCTGCTACAAAATGTTTCGTGTTTCCTGCTTGTACACAGCATAAATCACTGGGACAATTTCATTTCTTATTTATTTTTGTTAATACGGAAAAATATTTTCAACCAAATGCAGTCTGTTAATAATTCAGTATTTTAAATGAAACTGAAAAATTGAGGTCCTGATCTGATTGCTTCAGATCTTGGGTCTGGATAAGGATGCTACTCTGCTGTCCAGCTTTGGTATAATCACATCTCTTACACCTAATTTTCCTCTTTCTTTTGCGTACGATTGGGAAATATTCCCTGGCCTATGCTAGCTTGTGGATTAATGTGTCTGAGATGTATAAAGCAGTGAAAGAAAGGTCCATGAATAAACATCTTTGTTTTCCTTTGCTACGGCTGACAGTGGTCTGGGGTCATTTGAATAGAAGCATAAGTTATTTTTATAGCTGGCTTGCTCCTGTGCATACAACAACAGTCACAACAGCATGTCACAGTCCAGTAATCCCCAGGACACAGAGATCAGATGGCCTTGGTGCTTTGTTTTCAAAACATCCCTGCTGTGGAGTGCATTGTATAATGCAAAGACACTTTTCCTACTTGAGTAAGGAAGGTGAAGGGTTTGGAGGACAAGTGTGCTGGGGAGCAGCTGAGGACCCTGGGGGGTGTTCAGCCTCGAGAAGGGGAGACTGAGGGGAGACCTTACTCTCAGCAGCTCCCTGGCTGGAGTTTGTGACTGAAGCTGGTCAGTCTCTGCTCCCAAGCTACAAGGGACAGGGACAAGAGGAAACAGCCTCAAGTTGCCTCAAGGGAGGTTTAGATTGGAAATGGGGAACAATTTCTTACCCCAAGGGCTGTCCATCCCTGTCCCAGGCTGCCCAGGGCAGTGGTGCAGTCCCCATCTCTCGGGAGATCCCAAAGCTGTGTAGCTGTGGGGCTGAGGGACATGGGTTAGTCGTGGCTGTGGCAGTGATGGGGCAATGGTTGGACTCCATGAGCTTAAAGGGCTTTTCTAACCTCAGCGATTCTGTGATTTATAATTGTTGAGAACAATTTCCTTGGCATAGGAATACGTATGTATATAGACACCATTTGTCCTTTGAAGGGGGAAAAGCTTTTTGGGCAGGTACCTGGGATGGATGTGTACAGACATCTTTGCTCTGCTGGTTTCCTGGTGCAATGGGCTCCTAGTCAGCACATCCTGGGCAAAGCTGTGCCTTATACAAATGCTGCACTGTTGCCTGTGTGTGCATTGGGGACCTCTAGCAGTTGTGATGACAGAATGCTTTCTACTCATTTGCTTTTTGTATGATTTCTCTGAATGGAGCTTTTTAATGTAACAGAACTCGATTGAACAGGGAACTGTGTTTACATGACTTCCTTCTTTTCTGAGTTTCAGCCTGTTATTTCAGGCTGAATTGACAAGTTTATTACAAGAATGGGAGAGTGAGCATCCCTAGAAAAGCTCAAATGTTTTTCCTTCTCTGCCTTTAGCACCAGAGGCTTTAGCAAAGGGCATTCAGGGAAAGGAAACTCTAAAGGACAAAGACCTTTTTGCTCTCCTCACTGCCCATTTATGTAAAGAAACATCACAGACCTGGGAATGGATACGAAATGCAAAATGCTCACCAATTTTAGTTAGTTTTCTTACTTGGTATTAGTGAAGTTGTTTACACTTGAGCCAATCCCAGGAGTACTCAAGGGATAAGTTCTGGCTTCTGTTAAAGGGTATGGAGGGAAGTTCTTCCAAGTGGTGGCCGTTTGCATTTCTCATGTGTATAAGGAGAGATATCCCAAGGAACTCGTGGCATCTGTTCTCTGATACTGGTTTTGAGTTAAAAGTACCACATTGTGACTGATGTGACCTGGCGCTGCCAGTCTAGTCCTTGGGCAGTGGGCTCAAGTCTGTGCCAGAGGAGTTTCATGGGCAGCAGGGCTGGTCTCAGCATGAGACTGCTGGAGCTGAGGCTTCGATCTCTACATTGCACATTTGAGGGAGAGCTGTCTTCAGACTTTTCCTGCTCTTGATCTCATTAGCAATCAGGACTCATTTTCTGCTTAATTTTAACCAAAAGGAATCTAGTTTGTGTGCCCAGTCTGCAATGAAAACCAGAGCTTGCATAGGGATACACAGACCACTTTCCTGCTCCAGCATAACCAGTCCTGTAACCTCTTGCAGGTACTACCGTGGCAGGTTGGCCCTGGGCCACTTGTTTCAGCCTGATGAGGTGTTTAGGGAAACCTGAAGCTTGCAACACTCACCTGCTCCCCTGCACTGATTCCTCCAGTGCCCCGAGCCTGCTTGAAAGGCCATCAAAAAGAGAAGGTTTTCCAAGAATTAGTTTTGTGCTTAGTTTTCTTTTGCCACTGTTGATTGGCTTCTGGATGCTGTTGATGCTGCCCTGACTGTGAACATAGACCTAGGGTGGATGGATTTCACTCTGTGAGACCAAGGGGGAACATCTGTCTCACCTGTCACCAGAGTTACCTCCTTTTTCCGACAGCAATTTCACAGAGAAGCAGAAAAAGACCTTTTCGGTTACAGCATCAAAGGCAACGGGAGGAAAAGAGGATCCTGAGCCAAAACCTTCTCTGCTGACTCATTAGATGGGACTGGGAGCAATGGCTGTAGTCTGCACCTGGATGACAGACATTGAATAACTAGTGACAAGGCAGTTTGTGTAGTGGTGTGCAGTGCCAGAGATCCCTCTCCAGAGCCTGCTCAGGGAGCTGAGTAAAGCTGCAGTGTGTTCATATTGATAGCAAGCAGGTGAAGTTTATTAACTGTTAAATCTTCTTCCTTTGTTGACCGAGAAAATAAACCTGCTCCAATGCTTGCATGAGCAGAGTGAAAAACAGCAGTGGGATTAATGGAGTCTCATGATTACACCTCACCCCTGCAACATTGGCTCCCCAACTGATCTCCATGGTGTGTTTAGAGTAATGGGAATCCCACCTTGCATTGAGCAGGGGAGAGCAGAGCCAGGTGAGCACTCCTGGTAGGTTCCAGCAATACTTAGTCATAGAATCATAGAATCATAGAATCACAGAATGGTGGGGGTTGGAAGAGGCCTTTAGAGATCATCCAGTCCAACACCCCTGCAGAAGCAGGTTCCACCTAGATCAGGTCACACAGGAATGTGTCCAGGCAGATCTTGAAGCCCTCCAAGGAAGGAGCCTCCACACCCTCCCTGGGCAGCCTGGGACAGTGCTCCCTCACTGAACAGGGAAAGAGCTCACCTCACCAGGGAACTTTTTGTGTTCCAGCTTCATCCCATCACCCCTTGTGCTGTTGCTAGATACAAGAGAAAAAAGTGCTGCCTCAACCTCCTGACACCCACCATTGAAATATTTGTCAATATTACTGAGATCCCCCTTCAGTCTCCTCCAGACTAAACAGCCCCAGGTCCCAGAGCCTTTCCTCATAAGGAAGATGCTCCAGTGCCCTGATCATCTTGGTGACCCTGCACTGGCCTCTCTACAGCAGTTCCCTGTCTCTCTGGAGGTGAGGAGCCCAGAACTGGACACAGGACTCCAGATGAGGCCTCAGCAGGGCAGAGCAGAGGGGGAGCAGAGCCTCCCTTGACCTGCTGGCTACACTCTTCTTAATGCATCCACACTCGGTGCATCAGAGTCCCTGCTGTTCTGTCATGGGACTGGGCTCCCCATGGAGCTTTGGAAAGGTAGGCAGAATATGCAGTTGTTTGGTGGCATGATCTAGAAATTTAGAGTCGCCTTCTTCCTGGATCTCTGTTAACTGCCCATGACTGGCTGTTAAAATTGTCTCCTACACAGAAGCGATCTCGCTGCTAGCCCTTTCTATTTGAGGGAGGTTGCTTCTTCAAGAAAATGTTTGCTATTGACTTAGTTCTCAAATGTTTGTGGGTGGGTTGCAAGCAGGGAGGAGCCTCCTTTGCCAAGTGTCTCTAGGGCACACTCTGGCTCAGCATCGGGCCTGGGAGCTGCGTGGCTGCAGGTGACTTCTTGGCTGGTGGTACCTTCTTTGTGCTTCTTCTAGTGCCACGCATTTCAATTTCAGAAAGTATTTCAAAAGATAATAACTACTGAAGTTTTGTAAGTAGTCCAGTGAGGTAGCTGTTCTGGTTAAATGTTTTGCTGATGGGTGAACTGCAAAAGTGCTGGTCCAGCTGAGACTTCAGAAATTAAAAGGGCAACGTGTTGATGAGCCCTGTGAAACCTGGAGGAAAAGAAACCGTCTCTTCGTCTCTCGGGAAGAGAAGGTGAAGAGGCCAGTGGCTTGGAGCATGACTAATCTTAAGGGCAGCAGGAATTAGATTATTAAAGTAATATTCAAACGAATCTCAAATAGCTTCCCCTTTGGGGCTGTGACCTGCAGTCACAGAAGTTCTGATTTGGTTACTCCGTGGCGGTCTATTAGCAGTGCGAGAGGCAGGCAGGGCAGAGTCATCTCTGAAGTCGTGGAAGCACAAGGGTGAGAATTAATAGATTAAAAAGGGGAGTAAAAGCAAGGGGGGTAGGGGGAAGCCTGAAGTAATGCACATCAATGGAACTCTTTGCCACCCTTTGTTCTAGCCACATGCCTTTTTCCTCCTTGAGTCAGGGGCTGTGTCTCTCCAAGGTCTCCCCTTGCAAGCGCATCTACTGTGGCAGTTAAGGTTTGGAACTGTGTTGCTCCTTCCTTATTAGTAATTTTAAAAGTTGTACCTTCTAAAGCAGCTTTTCTTTTCCTTCTCTATCTCCCCTTGCTCTGTACTGCTCATTATGGAGGTGACAAATGAACTAGAGGTGACTGAGCCATGGACCTTCAGTTGTTCATTGACCTACGCTGTTCTTTCCTCTGAACAGATTCTAAACTTACAAATTACAGCTTTGCTATGATGCTATTTAGTTTAATTGGTGTGTTCATTTTATGGAAAGAAGGTTACTGAACTCTCGACACTCCAGTGTCAAAAAATCTACCAGTTCCTGACACTCAAATGACTTTGCATGGAGAAAAGAATAATCCACTGTTACTATGCCACTAATGTTTATCGTTGCTGTGACTTGCTCAGCTCCTGCAGCTCCGGAGTTAAAAATGATGAAGTGGTGATGGTTATGGTTTTAATGCTCCCTTCTTTGTAAATTGCAATCTGAAGTGTCACTGAAACGAATGATTTGTAAGCATGATGGTGCACTTTGCCAGCTGAGCATCTCATTAGCACAGTGGACTGTAAACTGCTTTATCACTTGCTATGGTTTGTAAGTGCATTCTAATAGCTTCCTCCTCTCAGGGAGGTAATGTTTTGCTTTGTAAATGTGAGCCTATTATATATTCATGTTAATCAGCAAAATCAGTATTCCCTCTTGAGCAGTATGAAGATACCTGACTGAGAAAATACTTGTGGGTTCCCTCATATTATGACCCTTTTCTCATTGCCACAGGAGAGCAGAGTCAGATGTGCTTTGCATGCATCACTTTCCTGTAACTCAGCACCTTGGTGAGGGAAGAACTTCCTAAAGGCCAGCTCTCTGTTATCACAAGCGATCATGCAGTATAATCCCTTGCCTTCCCCTTGACTTGCTCACCCTCCTCTCCATAACATTTGGCTGTTCCAGGAAGCTCACGTGCTTGGCTTAGACGTAGCTGTTCTCGTGCCAGCCTTGCTCTCCAGCTTCAAAGGTTGTCTTCTTCTCATTGCTACCCCCAGGCACTGAAAACAAGACACAGATTTGGGGGTTTGATGTGTGCCTTGCCTGGGAGTTTTCTTATTTTAGGGTGGGAAATTTTTTGCTTGGTACTAAGGGCCACTCTCTGCTGATTTTTCTGCAAGCAGCAGCATCTCTCGAGGCAGTTTGTAATGCCCACGGAACACCAGGTGCCTGGGAGCACTGTGACTTGGTACAGCTCATGTGCTGAGGGTAAGGGGAGATGGCAGTCCCTTCAGTGTAACTGGGGGACCAAATGACACTGACAGTTTTTAGGTGTGTTATTTTTACTGAGCTGCTATAAGTTCTGTAATGAGCTTTCCATAACAAAAACCCACCTATATATCTGTGTGTATGAACACATCTCGTTTGTACTTTTGTTCTTTGGACCGAAAATCACAGTTATGTTGCATGCACTCACTTCCCCCGCCCCCCATTCTGCTTTCTTTTGCCTAATTATAGAGAGAATTGGTGAAATACAGTGACTATGAATCTTATGTGTGTCTTAAAAGTGGCATGAACTAGAATGAAGAAAAGTAAAACTATACAACTCAGCTTTAAATTTGCTTGACTAAATTCTAGGCTGTAAAGGAATAACCAGTGTGTGTAACTAAGTTACAGTCACCTTAATAGTTAGCTCCATCACTAGAGGCACACAGAAAGCTTCTGCTTTCTAAAGGCTCCTAAAATTCTTCTCATTTTTGTATTTGTGATAATTAGTGTCACCTGGTAAAGGACTATGGACAACTTTTGCAAACTTTGAAGCTCAACTCTCCGTCTGTATTTCAATGGAACGTTCAAGTTAACATGGAAAGGAAAATCTTAACTTTATTCTAAAAGTTAAGGAGTGAGCCACATTTGCTAATGCTTAAAACTCTGGGAGAACTTGTGTAAATGACACTTTTCCAGGCTTTTATATCAGTGCACTTTGGCAAAGAGCAGGCTGAAGCACCACACCACAAGATGCAGGAGGCAGAGAAGCACGACGTGAACATTTGGATGAGCTAAATGGCTGCCTTGTCACAGAACACAGTGAAGTCTGTGCGCTCTAAGCCTCTAAATATCAGTCTGCTCTACAGAGTACCTGTCCACAGGCTTGGAAATATAGCTTGGATCATCCAAGCATTCAAGGCTTGGATCCAAAAGCCCCGTGTTTCTACTGATGAATGTACATAGATAGGGGATGTGTGTGTGTGTGTGTCCTTCCTAAGTTAAATCCAATAGACAATAAAATGATGACAAAATACAATGACTAAATCAGTTTTACACTTTTTTACCATCCCAAAGTGCCTCTGTTGGACAACCAGAATTTGCTTCTGGATTAAAGAATAGAATTCCAAACAAAGTCAATGGGAGCTGGGCACACACATCTGAGGACAGAAGCTGGCCCTAAGAGCTCTACATATGGTGCTGCAGAAGAGCTGCCAGGCACCTTTGGGATGCAGGACAGAAGGCAGATGGGTTAATAGCACGCAGCAGGCTGCCTTGCAGCAGGAGGAAAGAAATTGTTGGCTTCAGACCTTGGGTTAAACCCAATGTCACTACTGCAAGAAATCTCTATTTACATACAGAAGGGGACCAGGTCTCTCAGTGAGATGTCCTCCAAACCTGTAACAAGGGTTAACGCAGTAATCCCCAAACCTGTAACAAGGGTTAACCCTTCACCAAGTGCTTCCCAGCCATTTTAACCAGCTTTCTTGGATCATGAGTGTGGCCAGACTGTGCCAGGGCAGCAGCCAGCATCAGGAGCTCCAGTTTTGAGGCTGGTTGGCAAAGCTGGTCTCAGCCTGAATGTGCTGTGTGTTCAGGGACCCAAGTGCTGCACAACCTACGTGGGAACCTGGGGAGAGCTTCCCTCTAGTTTCAGAGAAGGTGGCAAGTCTTCTCCAGCAAATGAGTTGAAACAGGAGTAGCTGTTGTGTTTGGCACACCTTTGGTGTTCTTAGGAGGAAACACAAGAACATGTGGGCTTTGCAAATAAAACTGCCTGCCAATGGTGAGATTTTGGGAAACCAGGCTCTTTTGGAAACTGTGGCAACAAGCTGGAAGTGGTATCCTACACAAGTGCTTGGGAAAGTGCTTTGGATGTTGATTTTTGGATGTTTCCTGTGTTGTAGCCTCATCTGTTAAGTCACCAGATTTGGTGCCAGGAACTTCAGAGGTGCTGGAGTGGATGCAGATTTCTGACAATATCACTGAAAATGTCAAGCATGGCAGTTATATTCTTGAATACAAATTACTGAGAAACTCCCTGTTTCCCCCTGACTATATTATTTTGAATGGAATCCCAAGAAAAGCCTGAGCTTTTATGACAAGTAGAAGAGGAATCTCTCACCAACACAGGTTAAAGTAGTTGTGAAGTGCTCGGGTCAAGGAAAAGGGTTTGGATTTTCCTACATTCCTGGTTATTTTTCAGCTGTGGAGCTATGAGAATTCACAGTCAAGGGTTTAGATAAGGAAGGCATGACAGTTTTATAAGTGAGTTTGCTGGGCAGACTGTCTACTTGAGCAAAGCTGTGGTTGGTAGGAGGTATAAAAGGTTTGGAGGAAGAGAATGGAGACAAATGTGGCTGTAGGAAAGGGCTGATTTAGAACAATCTAGACCCAGCTTGAACTAAATGCAAGTTGTCAGGTAGCAGCTGCCAGGAATTAGAGTTGAACCACATATAAGTACAATTTCTTCTTTCTGGAAGAGCCAGAAAAGTGAAAGCAGGTGACGGAGGGCTCTGTGCTCCAGAGCAGAAAGCCTGGATTTAAGGGAAGTTTACAGTTGGTAGCACACACCCCGCTGATTCTTTTTCATATCCTTCTTCACATCTATTTAGCTTTTGATCACTACATGTCAAGGATTGTCTGTGCAGTGGAGGTTGCTTTTCTGCTGAGCAAGATCAGTGATATAATAACTTATTTTCTGACCAGATGTGTGCATAGGAGAGGTTTCTTTTTTTTTTATTCCCCCAACAGCTCTGTGTCTCCTGAATAGGATTCTCTACTGACTATTAACCTCTGACCGAGGCTTTTCTTACTTTAATGTAGGCTATTTATAATATTTTTCTATTCTGTCAAATCCAGTTCCAGGGAACGAAGATGTTAAAGAAAAAGAAGAGAGAGAGAAAGGACAGAAAGACCAAGAGATGGATTGTGTTCCAATAGTCCTTGCTTCTTTAAGAAATCACATTAAAAACATACAAAAGGATGAAATAAGCCTCAGCTGAACATTTTCTATCGATTTACTATTACAATGACAACGCTTGAAAGTGAAGACCCTTATCAGCTGTCAAGGTTTTTGCACAGCGCTTTGGGATGTGATTCCTCCACCTTCCTTCATCTGAACATTCCTCCACCACAGCTTCATCTGGAGATGTTCAAATCGATTAATGAAGCGTTAATCCTAACTATCTCACTTGAATTTGTGGAAACCTTGAATGTCCTCTGGTTCTCTGTAGAATGTGTAAGCCTTGGAGGAAAATTGTTAGGAGAGCACAAGGCCTTGTGTGTGTGCCCCATGACAGGCGTGATATCTGTCATGCACCTACCACTTGACTTCTACAGCCCACACTCACACCGCCTCACGTCACACACTGCTTCTGCAGCAGTTCCAGGTCAGCTGCTGGTGCTGCTCACGTTTCCCAGGAAGCATTTCAAGATGAGTGAAAATGGCAGTAAAATCACAGGTGTGTTCCTTGCATTGCCCTTTCCTGCTCAGCTGTCACTCAGATGTCTCATTCCCCTTGGCTTTTGTTAGTAGGTTTCCCGACCGGTCCTGACAATATGCCACTCACTGGTTTGCCAGGAGCTGGACTGGATGCACCAAGCATTTTTTAAAAGCTTAAGATCTACTCACCTTTGGGGTAGTAAAGGATTAAGATTACCACTGGCTGTGTGTTTGGCCATGTGTTGTTAACTCTCCCTTTGCTTCACTGGCTCTTGGGCAGCTCTGTGTTTAATTTATTCGGAACCCTCCCATGCTGCTGTGAGGTTCAGCTGGGACATCTTGTGATGTCTCTGGAGTAATCACACCAACGTTTTATCCAGGGTTGTTGGTAGGAATGGTTGTCTCACTGGGAGTAATTATGGGAGTCACTGCTGAAAGACATCCCCTTCTGGGAGGGGACAGACCAAGTTTCTCTGGGTGCTTTGAAGCAGAAGGTCAGCTCAAAGGGCATGGATGTTTCTTTCCTGCCCCAGAGGAGAGAGAAGATGCTCTTTCTATAAACTGGAAATTGCATTCTCCAGAGTTTTTGTAACCAGCTATTTCACTGCTTCCAGACTACTGGAATGGCAGGTGGGAGTGGAGTTTTAGATGAGTCACAAGCAACCACCTAGCAAGAGGCTCTCAAAGGTGACATGAAACGTAGAATGGACCCCAAAACCAGAGGTGAAATGAAACCAGAAGATAACTGGACATATTTTAGCAGAAGCTGTTCCAGAAACTAGTGATCTGATTCTCAGGTGAACAAGATGTCTTTATCTGTCCAGATACCCAGAGACATTATCTCCCCTTATCTAACTGGGGTTTTTTTTGTGGTGTTACTCTGCTCCAGGCCACGTGAGGAAAGGCTGTGGGACCTGGGGCTGTTTAGTCTGGGGAAGAGGAGACTGAGGGGGGAGCTCATTAATATTGACAAATATCTCACTGGTGGGTGTAAGGAGGTCAGGGCAGCACTTTTTTCTGTTGTATCCAAGTGACAGGACA
Source organism: Colius striatus (assembly GCF_028858725.1). NCBI lineage: Eukaryota > Metazoa > Chordata > Aves > Coliiformes > Coliidae > Colius > Colius striatus. The sequence continues at coordinate 86,240,447 of NC_084790.1, forward strand.
AAGGGTGATGGCAACACAAACAGTTCTATTTAAACATAAAGTAAAGCTATTTTCCTGCTGAGGTGAGGGAGCCCTGGCCCAGGCTGCCCAGGGAGGGTGTGGAGGCTCCTTCTTGGGAGGTTTCAAGACCCACCTGGACACGTTCCTGTGTGACCTGATCTAGGTGGGACCTGCTTCTGCAGGGAGACTACACTGGATGATCTCTAAAGGCCTCTTCCAACCCCCACCATTCTGTGACTGTATGATCCTATGATGTAAACACATGGCTGGTTTCCTCCTGAACTGTGATGCCTTATGAATGTGTTGGTGGTGAGTGATTCAATTACCCATTAAACACAGAACTGCTTGTCAAGCAGGATTACTAGCTGAGGTTTGGATTATCCCAGCTTTATTTTTTAATGTACCATGGTGTGTAGTCACTTGCAGTCCCGCTGCATTCTGGCAGGATTTAGTCCCTTGGACAGAATATAATTAGCATTTGAAAGCCTCTAGGTCTCTTGCTAGTCTTACTGGTGAAGGTGGAATCTGTTCTTATGTATAAATAAAGAGCAATTTGTTATCTCAGGACATTTTAGACTGCAAGGAAAATCTTTGACTGTATCGTTCTGCTCATTACAACAGGTATTATAATAGATTCCCATGGAGAAGGAGGCTTGGGTGATAACATTCAAAGGAAAGTGATTGGAAAATCTACATGATTTATAAAATGCCTCCTTCTAAAGCACAGGAGAAGTGTAATGAAAGCATAATAGTAATTATATGAAACCCATACAAGGGATTCATGCTGATACGGCATTTTGCAACAAAGATGAATCCATGTTATGAAAGGAGAAATGAGAAAAAGGAGAATTGTTTTAAACAGACAGCACTGGGGGAACCTGGACGTTCTGGAGAGGCTGGTGTTGACTGAAATAAAAGGTCAGTTCCTGGTTTATTTTTTCCTGGAGCTGGCAAACTGCTGAGACAAGCTGTCAGAATCTCCAGCTTGCCTTGAAGAGTCTGCTGTGGGCAAGTAAAAACAAGCAAACTTTGCTGCTCTAGAGGAGAAAAGCAAAGCTGTCTTTGGGTAAATGCACATGGTGTAGATGCTCCTTTCTGCTGATGGTACCGCTTCATTCTTACCTCTCGCAGTTTTGTAGTGACCTCAGTCGTTTGGGTTTTTGCCTCATCTTTAGGTGTAGCTGGGTAATTAAAAAAGCATGTCAGAGCCTCCATGGCATTCAAACCCTGGCTGAAGCAAATTAAAGTCCATTACTGCTTCCAAAAACTCTCATGTTGTTTTCTTAATGAAATTTTGTTTGGAAAGGTATTGTATGGCTTATGCTTATATCTCATTTATTTTGCACGTGCGCTGTGAGACAAACTGTGTGCAGAGCCACCAAGGTGATCAGGGGACTGGAGCATCTTTCATACGAGGAAAGGCTGCGGGACCTGGGGCTGTTTAGTCTGGAGAAGAGGAGACTGAGGGGGGATCTTATGAACATTTATAAATATCTAAATGGTGGGTGTCAGGAGGTTGGGACATCCCTTTTATCTATAGTAGCCAGCAACAGCACAAGGGGTGATGGGATGAAGCTGGGACGCAAAAAGCTCCGTTTAAACATAAGAAAAAACTCTTTCTCTGTGAGGTGAGGGAGCCCTGGCCCAGGCTGCCCAGGGAGGGTGTGGAGGCTCCTTCCTTTGAGGTCTTCAAGACCCACCTGGACAGGTTCCTGTGTGACCTGATTTAGGTGAACCTGCTTTGGCAGTGGGGTTGGACTGGATGATCTCTAAAGGTCCCTTCCAACCCCCACCATTCTATGATCCTATGATTCTATGAACTAACAAAGTAGCATTTCTGCCTTGGTATTGCTTCATACAAACCTCAGCTACCTCTGCTTTATTTTTGCTCTTGTGACAACAGCAAAAAAGTGTTATTTCATTTTATCAGGGCTGTTTTAATCTATAAAAATTAAACAGTGCACTTCAGTGAGCACCTTAATTGCAGCTGCTTTTAATTATTCAGAATACAATATTTTAACTGTTTAATTTTATTGCTATATGACGATGTCAAAGATGTAATGTGATTTATAGATACATTATTTACACTTTTATAACTTCAGAATATAAGCAGGATTCTTTTTCCTCTATGAATTTGTCTCATAAGGGGGGTTTTTTTGTGTTGAAAATGTTTGGTTTTTTTTTTTTTTCCCCAAATCTGTGTATTGCAAGGTGAAAAAAGAAGAGTTTCAGTGAAGAATCCTGTTTTGTAGGAATGCTGTGAAAGCCCAAATGAGACTTGATATCATTTCACCCTTAGATAAGTGATAAGTTTTAAGCTGGGTCAGGTGGATTGCCTTTAGAAGGACTTGTACCTATGCATTAGCATTACAGAGTGCTCCAGTGCTGAGCTTGGGCTAAGAGAACAGATTTTTATGTACCAGGTTTAGGATAGATAAATCCCTTCTTTAAATTTCTGTAGTGTGCCTTGCTTTCTACAACTCCCTGACTGGAGGCTGTGGCCAGGTGGAGGTTGGTCTCTACTCCTGAGCTACAAGCAAGGGGACAAGAGGAAATGGCCTCAAATTGTCCCAGGGGAAGTTTAGGTTGGAAATATGGAACCATTTCTTCTCCAAAGGGTTGTCCATCCCTGTCCCAGGCTGCCCAGGGCAGTGGTGCAGTCCCCATCCCTGGAGGGATCCCAAAGCCGTGTAGCTGTGGGGCTGAGGGACGTGGGTTAGTGGTGGCTGTGGCAGTGCTGGGGGAATGGTTGGACTCAGTGAGCTTGAAGGGCTTTTCCAAATGAGAAAATTCCATAGTTCTGTGGTTGTACTGTGCCTGTTTAACAAATGACACAAGAAAGGGGAGGAGATCAGTCTAGACCTGGTTACAGGCTCAAAACCTCTTGTACTTCTGAGACTATTTGCATGAAAAGTTGGGGATGGAGCCACCTCCAGTCAGACTTTCCTTGTGTTGGTTTTGCAGTGCTGCCTTTGTGAGATCTGTGCAGAAAACAGATTTCCATCTCGTTCATCAGTGTGGGAAATCCAGCTTTCCCTTTCAGGCATTTAGAGAGAGAACAGGATGAACTGAGGCAGCTTGTCTTCCGTGTGTTAGCTGTGTTGCCGTGATGAGTAGCTGCGTGGGGTTTGTTTCTGAGGTGAAGCCATTGCACGTTATTGCCCCGTTGCTGCTTCATACATTGGGAACAGGCAAATAAATAACTTCTAGATGACGAGCGCTGCTCCCTGGCAGATACAGATTCCTGGCACTAAAGGATTAATGGCTTGAATAACTTTTTCAAATCCCATTATGCTGAGGCAGCACGAACGGGGCTCATGGTCACTTTTTGTCACATAATGTGAGCCCTAAAAGGCTCAGTAAACGACACTGCCGAAATAGAAAACCAGATTAGCTCTCCTATCTCGCTGCCGAGCCCACTGTGGGCTGCAGGGGAACGGGTCCGAGCTCACTTATCTCCCCTGAGCCACAACCAGCACAGACTTCGTGGTCAAAATACAGCCTCTAATTTATTTTTTCTATCTTTGGTACATATTTGTATGTGGTTGAATGTTTCCCTTCGTTCTGATTTCATTATGGTGAGGTAATTGAGACTGAGTGGAGTACGCTGGGCATGACATGATTGCTGGTGCAGAGTGTGATAACATGTCTGGGAGGGATTGCTCGTATGGCTGTAATAGCAGGCAGAGCTTTTCATCTCCGTGTCGGATTCAAATCCCTGACATGAAATGAATTAGGAGGATCAGTCTAGTCTGTATCCTAGTAGACTGATGTCCTTCACAAAGCACATTATTGGTCCCAATTTTCACCTTTGTTGCAAACTCAGCCCACAGTCCAAGGGCCTGAACAGACATGAAAACAGAAAATGAGCTTCCAGCTTTATCCCACAAGCTCTGGCCCAGGCCACTGGGGATCAAACAACATCAGGAAGAGTACAGAAAACCTCAAGTTGCTGCTGTCCTGGGGGGAACCATGAAGAAGCTAAAGCCAAGGTTAAGTTTACAGGAACTACTGATTCAAAAATCGCAATAGTTGAAATTTGTAATAACCTGCACTCCTCTGTGGTTCCTTTGGTTTAATTTTTCCCAGGGCCTGGCCGAGGAAGCCAGCACCATGACCTCATTTCACAATTTGCAGTTGTAACCGCAGTGTTACAATTTACAGCTCCCATGAGGAAAAGCAAAGCAGAGATGAAATGAGACATTGCTCCAAGAAGGTGTTGCAGAAGTGATTATGTGCCTCCGTTACGGAGGCCTGGCTCAGCTCTCTGTGAACTGGCTGTAGTGCAAAGTGGTCAGTAGTTTGGCTTTGCAGGTTACCCAAAAGAATTGAGTGATCAGTTCTCATGAGAAGACACTTATTGCAAGGTGACAGTTGTCTCTTGCTTCCCATATCACTTGTACTACACCAGAACCTTTTATTTCCAGCTTTCCAGAAGCAGACCTATTGCTTGGCACAGTATTATACATGCCTGCTACTATCACATAGAATCATAGAATCACAGAATGGTAGGGGTTGGAAGGGACTTTTAGAGATCTTCCAGTCCAACCCCCCTGCAGAAGCAGATTCACCTAGATCAGGTTGCACAGGAACGTGTCCACAAGGGTCTTGAAGATCTCCAAGGAAGGAGCGTCCACAACCCCTCTGGGCGTAAGTTTTTCTTATGTTTAAGTGGAACTTTCTGTGTTCCAACTTCATCCCATCACCCCTTGTCCTGTTGCTGGCTACTATAGAAAAGAGAGATGTCCCAACCTCCTGACACCCACCCTTTAGACATTTATAAATGTTCATAAGATCCCCCCTCAGTCTCCTCTTCTCCAGACTAAACAGCCCCAGGTCCTGCAGCCTTTCCTTGTATGAAAGATGCTCCAGTCCCCTGATCATCTTGGTGGCCCTGCACTGGCCTCTCTCCAGCAGTTCCCTGTCCCTCTGGAGCTGAGAAGCCCATAACTGGATACAGGACTTCAGATGAGGTCTCAGCAGGGCAGAGTAGAGAGGGAGAAGAACCTCCCTTGACCTGCTGCCCACACTCTTCTTGATGCATCCCAGGATGCCATTGGCCTACATCTGTTGGTTAAAACTTTTACACCAGTGCGTTTAGATAAAACTAATCAAAGAGGGGAGGGTTCAATTTCTCCTGCTTATACTGAAGGTAAAACTTCCCAGTTCATCCGTGCAGCTGTCCCTTAATTGGTAGTGCTCCTTTCAGATAACGAAAGCCTGCTGTTCCTTCAGAGCCACCTGCAGATTCATCATTTCCGAGCTACGAGTTTGCACCCTTCCGTTTTCACAATTCAGCCATCTGCTGCAGTCCACAAGAAGCTGATTTCTGTCTGTCAGCACCACACCAGTCCCCAGGTTTCTGTGCAGATCTCTGAATGGACAGGGTTTTGTTTGGAGGGTTTACTCTAACCCTCACCCAAGCCCTGGTCTGCAGTGCAGTCATGGCAAAGTGGGGTCTGCACGCCTGCGAGTGGGAAGAGGCAGAGATGTTTGTGCTCCTGTGGTTATATAGGCTCCTAGAAACTAACATATCACCTTTAAAAACAAAAACTACCCATGACAGATGTTCCAATCATTATGAAGGATCCAGGTGGCAGTGGCCTGATCTAGGTGGGAGCTGCTTCTGCAGGGAGGTTGGACTGGATGATCTCTAAAGGTCCCTCCCAACCCTACCATTCTTTGATTCTGTGCTATGGAAGTGAGATTCCAGACATTTGTTTGCTCTGTGAATCAGGCAGGTCACTTAATCTACTTGTCCCTTACTTTTCCTTCTTGCAAATCTGAGAAAATTTGAGGGGTGTTACCTGGGGAAGTGTAGTGAGCTTTACAGGTTAAAAGCAGTAGCATTTGGTATGCCTGCAAGTAGACGTTGTCATTGCAACCTTACTGCACAAAATGAATAAGCAAAATGTCTCCATACAGACATCAAACTCTTTAAGGTCTCTTCAGAGCCAGTTTATATTGAGCTTCCATGTAAAAAAATATGAACAGAAGTTGCTGTTTTGCCTTCATCCCAAGAAAGGCCATTTTATTCTGGACAGGCTGTACAGGGGCAGGGGATCTCTCAATTTGGAGACAGCAGGTTTCCCTCAATGGTAAGCAAATAACCAAAAGCGAGAGCTAATGGCACAGTGGAACAAAGGCACCAAAGTTACTTCTTTTGTATGTTAAAAAGAGGGGGAGGGAAGCAGAAAATAGAATAAAATGTCCATTGAAATCGCTGTAGACAAAAGAATCGTCATTAAAGAAATTACTACGATAGAAAACCACAGCAACACAGATAACATGTTGATTTCCAAAAGTGCTAGAAGACACAACTAAAACTCCATTTCTCCCAAGGAGTTGGTGCAATGAAAAATGTGTATTATTACATGTGTCTGGCAAAGCGAGACCTTGTGGGAAAAGAAGTCACTAAAGAATTATAATATGCCATTATTATGCCCTTGGAGCAGTTTGGGAAGCAGGGAGGAGGGTGAGAGTTATTTGCAGATGTGACTCCAGGCCCTTGGACAGAGTGGTCTCCCACGAGGGTGACCAGAGGAATGATGGGCTATACAGTGACCTCCTGTAAATTGGCAGGTCCCTGGCTGATTCCCTGCCCTCTGCCTGCAGCGTCTCCGTAAACACCCAAGTCGGGCACGTACCAGTCCACACCCTGCGATTACCAGTGCAGCAGGCACAGTTAGAGATAAATAACGAGCAGCATCGTAATAACAGCCCTGGTAAATAAATAAAATAAAACCTGCTGCTTGTCATAAGAAGTGTAGGCTCCTGAGAATTGAAATCTGTGGCTTGTTCTGTACAGAACCTAGCCTTTTTATCACTGTGCCCGACGACGAAACATCTCTTTCTTGCTTTTTTTTCTCCAATGTTGCTGTTGGGCTGCATGTAATTATTCTAATTTGCATGTTGCATGATGTGGGTCTGTACTTTTCAAATGCCAGCACGTAGCATAGTGAGACAGGAGCTGTGAAGCCTGAGGGAAGTCTGGAGGAATCATAGTAAGCATGTGATGGCCCAAAGGAATCGGAAGAGGCACGTGCTGACCTCGAGACCTTCAATCTCTGAAGTGTCAAATGAGTCAAACAGGCTCATTTTTAGTCTAATGTTCCTCCAATTGGCAAGGATTCCAGTAGAGACCAACACAGAAAGCTTCAGTTCCAGTATCGCCCATCTCTTCCCTTTGTGCTGATGGGGGTCGGTCCTGCTGTGCTCTCTTCACTGAATGACAAGGCAGACAGAGTTATCCTTGGAGACATAGCTGGCAAAGGTTAAGAGCTGCAAAGGGGGAGGTGGCTTTTTGCTCCACCTGTTTTTGCATTCCTGAACATTCTGTACCTTCCTGTACACGAGCATCACGGTAGCTCCATAACCCTGCACAACTCCTGGTATCATCCACAGGAGCTACACTGCACATGTGAATTGTCCAGCCCAAGTTCCAGCTCAGCCCTGAGGGCTTTTCCTATTACACATACACACACACAAGCAGTATTTTATTGATCTACCAGTCATGATGTGTAGGTCATTGTTGGCCAATTTCCCTTCAAAAGCCCAATGATTTAGTTGTTGGAGAAGGCTGGACTCAGAGAAATGACTATCCAGTGAAACGACTTGCAGACAGAAATGCAAGCTCGGTACCTCCTGCTAGGTTTACCCTAGGTGACAGCACTGCTGTGACCTTAACTCAGCATCTCATGGTGATAAGTAAAGGACATCTTGCAGTTAAACATTCAGGGGGACTTCAAGTTTATTGTCACGACTCCTTTTACTGCCACCTGTAACACAGCTGCCTGAAATTCTGTTCAGCTATGAGAAAGATTAACAAAGCAAATTGTTTCTGCGTCTGAGTGTGTTTCTTCAGCCCTTATTCCACAGCTCTGCTACATCTTATGTACACACAAACTGTTGCCATAGTTTAAAAACCCTCTTCATGTCTGCATTTAAATAAACTCTGATCTAACTAAGGGAGATCATTTCACAACATTCCAAGCATTGGCAGTGACTTCCCTCAGAAAGCTGCATGGTGAGTGCAAGCCGTGTGGGCTGCTCTGTGACGCGCTGCTGTGTACAGGTACAAACCATTTCAGAGAAGGAAGTGTGCCAAGTGAGCTCCAAGCCTGACATTTTAATAAGAGAAATATCTCATTTTAACTGTGTGTAGATTACTGCCCCCTGAGGCTGATATTTATTTTATATTTTTTCTTATAAAGGAACCAGGAGAGCTATCACCAGCTGCAACCAGCCTATGTGGCATTTCAAGGCAAATTTTTAGTATATAGCAGAAATACAGTTATTTGCTTAACACTGTATTAAAAAATATGTACTTATATGTCCTCTGATATAGTCTTCAAAGGTATAATGAAATGTGGTGATAGAGTTTGTAGGAGCAGGAGGCTGGTGTAAACTCGTGCATACAGCTGCAGAAAGATGTACCTCTGTGAGAAACGACCAAACTGCACTGCTCTTATGAGAGAGTGTTCTGTGTCCGCTTGCACTGGCCACACGGGCTTTGCTCCTTGTTCTGTGTCAGCAGGCAGTGTCTCCCCATAGATGTTCCATCAGTCAGGAGGGGACCAACCTGAGATGCACCTCAGCGACACCATCAATCAGCCTTCTCTGCCAGGTTTCAGACTTCACCTCAGCTTACACTGTCTGCTCTCGTGTAAACTCTCCTTCTCACACCTGCTTCTTCTTGTTTCTCTGATATTCCCTTGCATATCGAGGCTGCAACTCTGCCATCTCTTTCTGACAGCATCTCCTCACTGCTGCGCCCCATCCATCTAAGGACTGGTGTTTTCAGAGGCAGTGCAGCCATTTGTCTGCCCGGTCTCCAGTACAATCAGTTGTGTTTCCAAAGCTGGGACGAGACTTTGACAGTTGCACCCAAGTCTTCAGAGCCAGCAGGGTCACGAGTTGTGCCTGCTCTCAACAGGACAGGATCACAGTGGTTTATGGTCCCCCTGCTCTTTTCCACCTTCTCAGTCTGGCAGGACTTGGATTACCTCTTCATTCACTGCTGACTAGCAGGAGACTCTCAGCATCCCTGTCAGTGGTCAGTGCCAGTTGGTCTTTCCAGAGCCCATCTTTAATCCTTTAACATCCTTGTCTAATACTTAAAGTAAAAAAGTTTGAGGTATGGATGTAACTGTTCTTTTAATTATTACCATTGTATCTAGTCATGATCTCAGACTGAAAAGGGCTTTCTTGTGCATTGTTTAGAATACTTCTGTTGCACTTCTGCACCATCTTCAGCATCTTACCTGAAAGCTGCTTCTTTCTTCCTGCCTAACCTTCGAATTTTGCTGCTGCTTATCCCTCTATCTGAACTCTGTGACTAGATACAGTCAAAAAGTAGCATTGGCAAAGAAAAAAAACCCAAACCCAACCAACACGTAGAAGTTTGTCTGTAGAGTTAATTTTCAATGCAAACTGTCAAAGAAAAAGATGTATTGGGTGTTTTGACACAAAGCCTGCCTGAAGGAGGCAATATGTGTTCTGCTATGTTCTGTGCTTCCACTTTCAGAGGTTGAATATTACAAATGGAAATCCTGTACACACACAGCCACCAGTATTTATCCAGATTTCTGGAAGCTCAAATCTCTCTTAATCCATTGTTTTGCTCTGCTCCTGAATGCCAGCTTTTGTTGCACACATCCTTTCCTGATAAACATACGAAACCAAAGCTCATTTTGAGAATGAGGTGGATTTCATGTTATGTAGGTTTCACTTGCTTATTTAGTTGCTGTGCTCAGATATCCCTCGGTGAGCTTTTATCGTATGGTGGAAGTTCCTTGGAAGTTGTAACTGTTTTGCGATCTGGGAGATTGACAAAATACTTCTATTTGATGTATATCACACCCAGACATTTCTTGTTGCCCCCTGGCATGAAGGATTGGTTATTTTATTGATTATCAGGCATTTGATAAACCTAACAAAGCTCTTCCCGACATCTGTGGTGCATTAGGAGAAGTAAGCTAATCCTGACACCATGTGAGATAGCAAGAGTTTTCTTGTAGAGTAATTCCCTGAAATCAGCATTCATGCTGGAAATAAGTGAAAGCTAATTAAGAACTGCAGTTCTCAAACAGGGATTACAGAAACCATGGCCATTTACCATGAATGACAGTACAGCGAGACATTTCCCTAGACAGTTTTCATAGCCAGATCTACAACTATGAGGCAGGGAGCATGATTTTCTCTTCTAAGGCAGAACATTCCCCTGTGCTGTATTCCTCTTGTCCCCTTGCTGCTCACATTTCTCAAACTATTATGCTACTTCCATTAGTTCATATGGCAATTAGAATTAACGTTAAAGAGGAAAGGGGTGAGATAACCTGGAGCAGAACTTGATATCAATTGACATTTAGGAGCTATATTAATTTATATTCATTGAGAAACAGAATCTAAATACAAAAAGTAAAAGAGCTAACAACATGTTCAACTTCAGATAGGTTATTGTATTATCTTTGCCTTTTACTTCCCATATCACTCCTGAAATTTGAAAGGCTGTTTTGCATTCCTGGTCTCCTCTCACTGCTTGTTGCTACTGGGTTTGGATGAAATTATATGATTGATTTATAGAAATTAATGGAATAACTCAACAAATCAGAAAACAGTGAATTTTGACAGAAGATGTGCAAGTGCTTGGAAACTAGTCAATGAGTTCCGTGTACTTGACTAATCAGAGTACTTCCACATCTGTTTTGTAGCACCAAGATTGCAAGCTCTGCTCTGATGGTAAACCAGTGACAGCGCTGGGAACTGCCTTTGGTTTACTTTAGTTCAGAGTCTGTGGACATTGGGGTGCCCTGCTGGAGAGCAGCTCTGCAGAGAGAGACTTGGGCAAGAAGCCAATGGCAGCCTGGGGGCATCCAGCAGAGTGTGGGCAGCAGGGCCAGGGAGGTTCTGCTCCCCCTCTGCTCTGCCACATCTGCTGAGGCCTCATCTGGAGTCCTGTGTCCAGTTGTGGGCTCCCCAGCTGCAGAGGGACAGGGAACTGCTGCAGAGAGGCCAGTGCAGGGCCAGCAAGATGATCAGGGCACTGGAGCATCTTCCTTCTGAGGAAAGGCTGCGGGACCTGAGGTGTTTAGTCTGGAGAAGACTCAGGGGGGAGTTCATTAATAGTTACAAATATCTCACTGGTGGGTGTCAGGAGGTTGGGGCAGCACTTTTTTCTGTTGTATCCAATGACAAGAAGAGGGGTGATGGAAAAAAAATATTTGAAAGGTGTCAAGGGGATGAGGCAACAGTTTTTTCTGTAACATCCAGTGACCGGACAAGGGGTAATGGAAAGAAACTGGAACACAAAAAATTCCACTTAAACTTATGGAGAATCTTCTTTACTCTGTGGATGAGGAATCCCTGGCCCAGGCTGCCCAGGGAGGGTGTGGAGGCTCCTTCTAAGGAGGTTTCCAAACCCGCCTGGACATGTTCCTGTGTGACCTGATCTAGGTGGGACCTGCTATGGCAAGGGGTTGGACTGGATGATCTCTAAAGGTCCCTTCCAACCCCCACCATTCTGTGATTCTGTGACATGTGGAGCATGACAGTGCCCGTCCTACTGAGGGATGCATCATTTAACTCCCCAGCAGCGTAATGTACAGAATGCTTATTTCGAGAGACATTGAGCAACTCCTGTCATTAAATTATGATTACTGCACTCAGTATTTCCCAGGAACGGCCCCTGGGGATGGAGAGTGAGAGTGAAGATTCACACCTCTGTTTTAGGCAGCTAATTGAGTTGTGTTTGAGCAGTCGGAAACCTGATTTCCTTGTGGAGTCAGTGGAGAAAAACTAGGTACCTTTGAGGATGTGTGTGTTGCAGAATGTCAAAAAGTTCCTAGAAGAAACATATCCTATAGAAAAAGGGACATTACCTGTAAAAGGCAGGCCTTTGTGAGAGTTTTTTGGGGTTCCAAGTTCTATTTCAAGTCTTCTAGGTAACTTACCAAATGTCAAGCAGTTACAGAAAGCAGTATTCAACCTGTATGCCCTAGCTCCCTGGGTGATTGTAGGACACACAAATGTCATAGAATCATAGAATCATAGAATGGTAGGTGTTGGAAGGGACCTTTAGAGATCACCCAGACCAACTCCCCCTGCAGAAGCAGGTCCCACCTAGATCAGGCCACACAGGAACGTGTCCAGCAGGTCTTGAAGCCCTCCAAGGAAGGAGCCTCCACACCCTCCCTGGGCAGCCTGGGCCAGGGCTCCCTCACTGAGACACTGAAATAGCTTTTTCTTATATTTAAGTGGAACTTTTTGTGTTCCAGCTTCATCCGATCATCCCTTGTCCTGTTACTACCTGCTATAAAAAAAAAGGGATGTCCCAACCTCCTGACACCCACCCTTTAGATATTTATAAATGTTAATGAGATTCCCCCCTCAGTCTCCTCTTCTCCAGACTAAACAGCCCCAGGTCCCGCAGCCTTTCCTCATAAGGAAGATGCTCCAGTGCCCTGATCATCTTGCTGGCCCTGCACTGGCCTCTCTGCAGCAGTTCCCTGTCCCTCCTGAGCTGAGGAGCCCAGCACTGGACACAGGACTCCAGATGAGGCCTCACCAGGGGAGAGGGAGCAGAACCTCCCTTGACCTGCTGCCCACACTCTTCTTGATGCATCCCAGGCTGCCATTGGCTTCTTGGCCACGAGGGCACATTGCTGGCTCATATTTACCTTATTATCAATCAGGACTCCCAGGTCTGTCTCTGCAGAGCTGCTCTCCAGCAGGTCACCCCCAGCCTGGCCTGGTGCATGGGGTTGTTCCTTCCCAGATGCAGGACTCTGCACTTGCCCTTGTTGAATCTCATGAGGTTCCGCTCTGCCCATGTCTTAAATGTCTTAATATTAAAGATTGATCTAAAATGCAGAAACTAAATCTCTGTTATAGGAAGAGAAATGTTATGTAGCACACTTTCAGGAGCGTGTGGCAGATCTCAGTTGCCACAGCTGCCTTGTGACTGCCAGCTGGTGTATCTAGGGGAAAAGTGTGGATGTCTCCTGCCAGGGAAGAGTGACATGGAGAAACATTAAACCTACAGCAGCCCTCACTAACTGAGATAGCTGCAGGTGCTGAGTTCATTCCAGCAATGGGGAAGCGTAACTTTGAGTAAGTGGATTGTTAACGACCGATTCTTTGGCAGCCCAGCAGCACAATGAGATTAAACAGATGTAATGATGACTTGTCTGCAAGGATCAGTTTACTTTCCATTAAAAAATATGGTAGCTCTTCAAGCTGAAAGCATGGATTTTAAAACAACAAGGGGTCTATAGGAGAAAAAAAAGGGTTTTGCAGTGGCAAATAACTACTGGCAAACATTTGGATGAGCATTAGGCAGCGTGTTCAGTTTCTTATTGGGAGCAGTGGCTCAGTTGGTGAGCTGAGCTGCTGTGGGCTATTTTCCCTTTCACTATAATTTTGTCTCATCTTGGACACAGTCCTCCCAGTAAAGGACTTCACATTTGAACAAATTGCTTCTCAGCCTGAACAGTCTAACACAGAAAAGGAAAAAAAAAATGACCAGATGCTTGTCTGTCTCCCAGAGGAAAGAGCACAGTGGTCTACCCGTCAAGTTTGACATACCTAATCAGCAGTTCAAGCCCTGGCAGTCATTCAGAGGTAGATAATGCAGGCTTGATATTTTGGCTGGGGACTGGATAGTGTAAAGAATTAGGCATGGGCAAAACAGTTTCCAAAGGGAGGTGACAGGAGATGAAAACCGAATGTGTTCAGTAGTGTAATTTGTTGTCAACATGACTGCTCTGAGTTCACTGGGTGTTGGGACAGGTGTCTTCTGAACCATGACATGAGAAAATCCAGAGGAAGGGAGAAAAGAGGCTTAGCTCGTGAAACTGATGGAGGGCAATCTGCTCGGCTCACACAGCCCTGGTTTAACCCACGCTGAACATTGTGCCTGCCCCAGCCTCCTCAGGCAACGTTTCTGTGAGATGTGTAAGAGGATCTCAGTAGCTTTCATGGTCTGTAGTCAGTAGGAAGGAGTTTTCCCAACATGAGCCTTCAGTGCTCTGGGTGGTCCCCTGCCCAAGGTGCTCTAGGCACTCCTTGCAGCAAGAACCTCTGCCCATGAATAGCAATGTCCTTCTAGGTGCTGTAATTACATACTCTGAGTGCTGTCACCTTTCCTGCTGATTTCCTCAGGGACAAGTGTGAGGCCAAAGCAACACAGCCAAGTGCAGAATTGGGCACGTGGCTTCACTTCCAGTACTAACATCATCTTGGGGACACTGGTAACAGCAACCCAGGATTCGAAGTCATAGCTACAGTGAAGATTTAGTCTCTTGTACAGGTCAGGTGCAAGAAAACAGTATGATTGTGCAGCCATGCTCACAAAGATTAGATGCTGTCAGACGGATCAATGTGCCCTGCAGAGTCAAAATCAGCTGCTGGCCCAAGCAAAGGAAAAGGAAGGCCATGTGAGTCTGCCACAGTTCAGCAGCAAGGCACTGCCAATTGTGAATTCATCTGGATCTAATGGAAACCTCTTCCATCTCTGACTTACACGAGTTGCAGGCACTTCCTTACAGAATTTCTGGCATTTAAATTTAGAGATCATAAATGATTTTCTTATCATTTAATATTAGTTATAAAATACCCATATTTTAATATATTAGTGTAGCATTAGCTGTAATCCTCTGAGACCTGCTATTGACTGAGAGTCTGATTTAGCAAAGCTTTTCAGCTCTTGCTTCCTTTTCCTCATGTGACTGATCTGTTGACATGAGTGGGACTTGTCTGATTGTTCATGCACTTAAAATCAGACATTTCCCAGAGAATCTTTTGCCAATTTGTCTACCAGTAACTTCTGTGCTCTGCTGGTTGTATAAAAATGGCTTTGTTTCCAAACTGAGGGGTCATCTGGTTCAGCAGAAAGGTCAACAGAAAGGATTAAGCTCTTCCAGAGCCTGGATTCCCTGACCTTAAAGGATATGTCTAAGAGTGATGCATTCAAACTGTGGGTGTTTTTTTTCATTCTACTGGCTGTAATGAAGCTCAGATGATCAGGTCAGGTGGAGATATTCACATTTTACATACCACAAATTGAAGGTGAAAGAACCTCCGTGCCAGTAGGTGGGAAACGCAGCTTTCACTGTCAGCACTGCTGCTCCTCTCCCAGGGCAGTTTAGGACAACAGGTCAGTGCCACTGGAGTTTCTCCAGCATCTCTGGGGAGCAGCAGCATTTGCTGAGGATGAAGATACAGAAGAGCTCTCCAGACTTTGAAATCTACTGAGGGGATGCATAAGTTCCTGAAGGGAAAACAGGACTTGTAGACAGAAGTGCCTGTGGTGGATAGGATGAGCTACAGCTACAGGAGTCTGTTGAGGGGACAGAGCTGGCAAGAGGAAGCATTGTGGCTCAGAAGGCTTTGTTCCCTGGAGAGTGGAGTACAGAAAGGGCATCTGGAACCCAGGAAATACACTGAACCGGTTCCTGAAAGCTGTCATAAAATGTGTGTGGTTTCCAAAAGCATTAAAAATGAAGCAAATTCACTCTTCAACCTAACTCTTAGAGGCAGCTTCCCCATGCAAGCATGAGCAAGGGCATTCCTCAAAGGGCGTGCTCTGATTTCAGTAAACCACAGGGCCATGACACAGTGTGACTTCAAGATCACCTTCAAAAAAATGCAGAGAGAAGCTGTGCTTTTTGCAGAAGGAGGCTTGAATTGATGAATTTCTGTAGCATGTGCTGGCACAAGGTACTCTGGACTTTGCCCTCACTCTCTTTAGGGAAAACAAATCTTTGCAGGAGACTTCAAAACTGCTTTAGGAGAAGAAACGTCTTGGCAATCCATCAGAGAACATAATGCACCAGAGGCACCTGAACATCTGATGGTAAGTCACTGAGAATTTCACAGCCACATTTTACTCTGAAAGAAGGTCACTTTCATAAATTTATAAGGCAGAGCTGACTCCCACGTTGCTTGATGTCCAGAAAAGTCCACAGTTCATCCAGCTGGGACAGTACCCACTTGTGTAAGGACAGAAGAGTCATCAGTGTTTGTTTGTGATCCTCTAGAGAAATGCCAGTTGTATCTTCATGTAATTTCCAGAAAGGAAAGTGCCCATCTGGAATCATAATGAGGATCAGTGAAAATGGAGGATTGCTGACCTTGAGAAGTGCAGCATGTGAGTGAACTTTGCTGAAACGTCTCTTGCTGCATGCTCTTGATAACTTTGAGAAAGTCTCAGCTGCCAAAGTCCAGGATCATCAGAGGAGGAATGACCGGCATCTTTAAAAGTTTAGATATTGCAGCAGGTAAAGCATTTAATCTCATTTGTTACAGCGGATTTACTGTCTTTTGTTCAAATTACAAAGTGGTTGTGGGGGGAGAGGGGAAGAACTCATTTACTTTGATGAAATCAGGGAGATAACGGGAAGGTCCAAAATACAACTGCATCGCTGTAACCTGAAAAGTGAGCTCTGGGAGAAGTGTGGCTGGTATCCACATATGGTGGTACCCTCTCTGCTATTCCTGGCAGTGTCAAAACCAGTCTGATAGATCAGCAGTGACCCCTTGCTAGGTGAGGCTGCCTGTGAAGCCAGAGCTTGGGCTGAGGGCTCTCCAGACCAGCATGGATGTGTGATCCCTTTCTCCCAGCAGTGAGTGGAACCCGCTTGACCATGCACAGAGGATGTGTGCTGATGGGAGGGCCTGACCTCTGGCAGCAGCCTGCTGGACGGTCACCTTTACCTGCGATGACGTGACAGTCTTATTGCTCAGGATGGAGTTGTTTCAGCTGAAGCAGCTGATTTAGAAGCTGCTCAGCGCACAGGAGAGCGTGAACCAATGCAAGGGCTCTGCAGATGCAAAACAACATTGAGCTTCACCAGCTTGGCTCACAAGTGGCAAAACAGGAACGGTGATTAAATGCTAATCACAGGGAAACAAGAACTCATCGCACGCATTAAAGCTAGATTTCTCATGGCAGTAAATCCAATACTCTGCTTCAGAGGAGGGTGAAGCCACAGAGCCACAGGTGCACTCCTTCCTTCAAAAAATGTGCTGAGGCGATTGAGGTAGTTGCTTGTCTTGCCAAAGCAAAAAGCATTCCCTCTTTTGCATGGAAGCTAGGCTCTTACTTTATCTCATCTGTCTAATAAGCTCATTAATTCTACACCATTTTGTCAATTTAAGGCTCTTTGTAAGAGGGACCAAATTCTACTCTGAGATATTTGGCTATACTTCTGGAGTAATGTCGATGTGGAGCAACAACAATAATGTAGATATTTAATGCTTATGTTAAGAAAACTGTGAGCTAAACAAAAAAGACAAAGTAATTAAGTCAATTATAACCAAAAAAGTATATAAACTAAGATGCATTGGGTAGCACTTCATGACAGAAAGGTGCCACAGACATGAAACAAGGTACACAGGGTACTTTGGTCTTTAAAATCGTTCCTGCTGTAGCTAACAGGAGAAGGTGAGCGTGGCAGGAGGTGGAGCTGTCAGACTGCACGTGCAGTGGCTGGGGCACTGGCAGGAGGAGATCAACATGCTGGCATGGGAGAGCCAGCCAGGAATCATCATAGAATCATAGAATGATTTCAGCTGGCAGAGACCTTTAAGCTCATGGAGTGCAGCCTCTGCCCGAGCCCTACCATCCACCGGGCTCTGAAACCCCTCCAGGGATGGTGACTCCAGCAGCTCCCTGGGCAGCCCCTTCCAATGCCTGACAGTCCTGGCAGCAAAGAGATTCCTCCTCACATCCAGCCTGAACCTCCCCTGGTGACACTTGAGGCCGTTTCCTCTTGTTCTGTTGCTTGTCACTGGGGAGAATAAAACAACCCCACCTGGGTACAGCTTCCTTTCAGGTAGCTGTAGGGAGTGAGAAGGTCTCCCCTGAGCCTTCTTTTCTCCAGCCCCAGACTCCTCAGCCTTTCCTCATCTGAGACATGCTCCAAATGCTTTCCCAGCTTGGAGCTGCCTCTGGATCCTCTCCAGCACCTCCATGTCCTTGTAGAGAGGGGCCCAGAACTGGGCACAGTAGTGGAGGTGCAGCCTCCCCAAAGCCGAGTCCAGGGCAATGATCAGCTCCCTGCTCCTGCTGCCAACACTGTTCCTGCTGCAGGCCAGGCTGCCCTTGGCCTTCTTGCCCCCCTGGGCACGCTGCTGGCTCCTGTTGAGCCGCTGCCACCCGACACTGGCAGGTCCCTCTGTGCCTGGCAGCTTCCAGCCACTCCTCCCCAGGCCTGTAGCGCTGCTGGGGGTTGTTGTGGCCCAAGGGCAGGCCCTGGCCCTTGTCCTTGTTGACACTCATGGCACTGGCCTTGGCCCAGCCACACAGCCTGTCTAGGTCTCTCTGAATGAGGGCCTGGGACCATGGAAAGCAGCACCTTGAGGGCTGGTGGGAAGAAAAACAGGTAGGAAAGGAGAAAACTTTTCTGCAGCATAGTTTTTGACTTGCACCAATTTTCTAATTATGTTTAAAAGGCACTTAAGTAAGTGTGATGAAATGATGTGTTCTGATCAAATGCAGAGCTGGATGAATTCATAAAGGTGTATCAAATATTCCTTGTAACAAATGAAAGGGGAGTGGTAATTCTGGGGAAGAAAATTACGTGAGAAGGAGGTAATTGCACATAATCTTACAGTGGATAATAGTACCTTAAACATGGTTATTGGGATGTAAAAGTCAGTAAAAGAAATGTTCAAGTTTTTGAACAGGTCTCTTGAGGCAGAAGGAACTAGATCCTTGAAAAAGTGGTGATGTGTTACAGACTAAACTCTGCAGTCTTCTGCCTGGAATAGTCCACTGGGCATTGCACATCACAGGTGGTAGAGAAGGAAAAGCCTGGTCGTTTGTGCCAGGTGAGATGTTCAAAGGGAATTATGCACTGTGCAAAGCATCCCTGTGGAGACGAGCTCCTGTGGCCCTGGGGCTGAGTCCGTGGTGCTGAGCAGAGGAGTAGGGGCTGTAGCCAGTGATGCTTGGATGCAAGATTTTAATTTCCTGGACAGGAATGGGAATCTCCTCCAGCCTGGTGAGTGCTTTTAACTCCTTCAGGGTCACACTTGTAAGTTCTCAGCCCATGAACATCCCTGTTTTTTCTAGCACAGTAGAAGGGATGGGTTTTGGCTGAGGAAGGCAGCAGGTTTTACTGGAGAAAACGTGTGCAAAGAAGCCTGTTGGCAATAAGCCTAAAAGGAAACCCAGGGCTGATTTTTAATCTCCATTACAGGATCTGTTGTAGTTTTTAGGATCTGGATCTGACCCTTCCCAGGACTTGGCTTTGGGGCTGTAGGAAAAGACACAAAACTTTCTCATAGCCGCAGGGAAGGGAGCAGCTGAGTAACTGGGCAGTTCTCCCCCAGCATGTCAGGTCAGGATGCAGTGACTGACTGGGTAGCTCTTTGTCCTGAGGCCCAGATTTCTCTTTATTGGTCCCTGTTTCTCCTTAGTTCCCAAAAGATCAGCAATGTTTACTCCCACTGCTGTGGAGCCTGTTTGTTTCAAGGCACACATCAGCCTTTTATCCCTCAGGTTCTGCATTCAGATTGAAAGAAAAAAAAACCCCAAGTTTAGTGGTGAAAACCTGCTCACCCATTTGTGAAGCTCATAAACCTCCAGTGCACAGCCCAGCACAATTGGCAGTCTGTTCCTGGAGAAGCTCAAGGCAAAAATAAGAGAGATCACTTGTCAGAAGAAAGCACAGCGCTTGCCTATTTTCTGCTTGGTTCACATCAGTTCTGTTTGTCCTCCACTAACATTCACTCAGAAGTTGGAAAAAATACACAATTGCCATATAACTCTGCTGGGCAGCTTGGGAGAACATCTGCTTCTGACCCTCTGTCTTTGCTCGTTGTTTACTTTTATACACAATTCAGCAAGACTCAGGATGCTTTCATAGTTAAATAGAAAGGTAAATAAAAAGTTTAATAGAAAGCTCAGATGTGGAGCTCTCAAACTGCAAAGCAAGAGCTCTACTCTGCCCTGCTGAGGCCTCCTCTGGAGTCCTGTGTCCAGTTCTGGGCTTCCCAGCTCCAGAGGGACAGAGAACTGCTGCAGAGAGGTCACTGCAGGGCCAAGATGATCAGGGCACTGGAGCATCTTCCTTCTGAGGAAAGGCTGTGGGACCTGGGGCTGTTTAGTGTGGAGGAGAGGAGACTGAGGGGGGAGCTCATTAATAGTTACAAATGTCTTAGTGGTAGGTGTCAGGAGGTTGGGACAGCACTTTATTCTGTTGTATCCAGTGACAGGATAAGGGGTGATGGGATGAAGCTGGAACATAAAAAGTTCCATTGAAATATAAGGACAAACTGTTTCAGTGTGAGGTGAGGGAGCCCTGGCCCAGGCTGCCCAGGGAAGGTGTGGAGGCTCCTTCTGGGGAGGTTTCCAAACCCACCTGGACACGTTCCTGTGGGACCTGATCTAGGTGGACCTGCCTTGGGGGGAGTTGGAATAGATGTCCCTTCCAACCCCTACCATTCTATGATTCTACGAACTCTCCACGACACCTTGCAACAGCTGAGCTGCACTGCCGTGGTGGTACCAACAGCCCTGTTCACTCTTCAGCCTTATCTTCTTCCTTGTTGTCCATATCTTACATGTCTTTTTTTCAGTCAGGGAATTTCCCTGCTTTGCCCTGACCACATTTTGCTCTTCTGGTTTCACATATGTCATGTGCTGTTCAGCTTGTGGGTGTTTTTCATCCCGCAGACTTGCACCCCCCAATCTTCCCGGTGCTTTGAAGTCGATTGTGTTGTTTCTTAGGGAAAGGGCTGCTCCCCAAAGGACTTGTGGAATCTCAGAGAGAAACTCCCACCTTACAAGCTGTAAGTAAGATTATCTCCATATGTTGCTGTGTGTGTTCAAACAGAAAGGGTCTTGGCCACGTAGCAACAGAAGTCTTGGTTCTGTTTAAAGCAGAAGCTTGTGTTTGCTCAACTTGCCATTTCTTTGGAGCCAAATTCATGTTTAGAGCTAAAGGCTTTTTTTTCCCCCTCTTTTTGTAAAATCAGGCTTTGGAGGATGAGAAGTGTTTCTGCCATGAAGCAGACACTCGAGGAAAGGCTGGTTTTGGAAGGGCAGTTTTTAGAAGCAGGTTGTGAAGAGCCACTTGGAGCTCACGCTGAGAACGTTGTGCAGCACTGCAGAATTGTGGAATGGCATGTCACAGCGTGCCAGGAAAGTGGAAGGGAGAAAACCCATGCAACTACAGATGCCTGCTACACACAGTCCTTTCCCTTTCAATGAGGGCTGCTCTCATTTAACCTTCACAATAATGGACCAGATGCAACTTACTGTGTAGTTATCTCACACTGCAGAATGCTTATTGAGAACAGAGGATGAAGCAAAGCCGTTCAGAGAGAATCCCTTTGTTCATCTCTGGTAGTGCAGAGCACAGAGGTGTCTGACCACCAGTAAGAAAGTTGTCATTCTGAGAGCTGCGTTGAATGCTCAGGCTACAAGTTTGGTACAGAGATTTCAGATAAGAGCAGAGGCAAGTTGCAGACAAACAACAACAAATGCTGGAAATAGAGCAGAGAATTTGGTGTGTGAAAACTCCTGGGGATGGCAACTGAAATGCCCCTGAGAGCAGGGACTGGGAAGAGTGTTGGGGCAAGATGAGTCTGGTTCCTCAGGGCCCTTGCCCTGAAGTCGGGCCTGAGTAATCTCTAGAGAGAAGCTCCTCCACATGCAGAGGGTCTATAGGCAGATAATGAAGGTGTTTCCAGAAGACTTGTGGCTGAGCAGTGAAAATTAACAAGTTAATTAGTTACCTGAGTTCCTCAATGTGTCCTCGTGGGCAAGAAGCCAATGGCAGCCTTGGGGCAGCAAGAAGAGTGTGGGCAACAGGGCCAGGGAGGTTCTGCTCCCCCTCTGCTCTACCCTGCTGAGGCCTCATCTGGAGTCCTGTGTCCAGTTCTGGGCTTCCCAGCTGCAGAGGGACAGGGAACTGCTGCAGAGAGGCCAGTGCAGGGCCACAAAGATGCTGAGGGGACTGGAGCATCTTCCTGATGAGGAAAGGCTGCAGGAACTGGGTCTGGAGGAGAAGAGGGGGGATCTCATTCATATTGACAAATATCTCAATGGTGGGTGTGAGGAGGTTGGGGCAGCACTTTTTTTTCTGTTATATCTAGTAACAGGACAACAGGTAATGGAAAGAAGCTGCAACACAAAAAGCTCCATTTAAACATAAGGAAAAGCTATTTTCCTGCTGAGGTGAGGGAGCCCTGGCCCAGGCTGCCCAGGGACGGTGTGGAGGCTCCTTCTGAGGAGGTTTCCAAACCCACCTGGACACGTTCCTGTGTGACCTGATCTAGGTGGGACCTGCTTTGGCAGAGAGGTTGGACTGGATGATCTCTCAAGAACCCTTCCAACCCCTACCATTCTGTGATTCTGTGATTCATTTCATTACCCAACAGGTGCTTTTTACCAGTGGCCAAAAAGTTACTGAGCTGTGTGTGGCAGCTTGGTACCTTGTGCCTGCAGGAAAAGTGGGTGGAAAGTGGCCAAGTAAGCTGCACAAAGTTGGGTTTCCTGAGCTGCTGGCAATGCTTTTGCTGCTGCAGAGACCACAGTTTGACCTAAGGCATGACATGCTCTAATTAAGACAAGGCAATGATTGCAGGCA
The DNA here is from genome assembly GCF_028858725.1 of Colius striatus. Taxonomy (NCBI): domain Eukaryota; kingdom Metazoa; phylum Chordata; class Aves; order Coliiformes; family Coliidae; genus Colius; species Colius striatus. The sequence continues at coordinate 86,263,045 of NC_084790.1, forward strand.
GAGCATATTGGTTTACTGGTTACTTTAAATTATTCTTGCATAAAGTCACACTGAAAATCAGAATCCCAGAAGAAAAAGCATCCAAGCTGCAGATTCTGTCTAGGATTTGGGTCCTGTTTACCCTGAGGTGAGCTGCTGTATGTAAACGTTGGAGCTGTTGATTCCCACTCCTACAAAGCTCACACTCAAGAGAAGAGGCAGCCAGTGCCCACCATCATGGCTATGTGCTCTCTCTCTGCAGGAGAGGGCTGCCTGACCTTGAAGTATGATGAAGTACCCTCCATGCTGCCTTCCCATGCAAGGCCAGTGATGCTGCAGCACGCTGTCACTCCCCACAGACACCAACTGGGGCTGCAAGAGGGTCTCAGCACCCGACCACCCAATGTTCAGGATGTGTGACCTGCGACAGGTTCTTCTGAAAGAGTTCAAGATCTCCTAAACATCAGTCCAACTTCTTACATCTGGCTCACTCACTGCCTGATGGCAACTGGAAGAGCTCAATCCTTTTGCCTTTACATTTCACCCTAAATAATAGATTTTCTGGGTTATATCATGTGTATCTGGTGCTATATTTAAGCTGCCATGCAGCCACTCCTAAAGTTTCATACATCCCTTTTAGCTGCCCTGGATCCTGCCTCCTGAGCCCTAATATTTCTTGCTTTGGGTGCTGATCCTCAGCTGCAGGATCTTCCCAGGGCTCCACTGCCCTCAGGGTTGATTTGTGTGGTCTGAGCCTTTGGTCTCTTTGTTTTGTTTCCCGATTCTCTCAATTTTAGACAATCTTCTTTTTCTCAAGAGCAAAATCAGATGTTTGGGAAATGCCCTGCCTTCCTTGTTCCAAGCAATTCTTTGTCCTAGGAGAACCATATGGATGGATTTCTTCAACCTGAGCATTTGCAATGGCCTATTGATGTAAAAACACAGTAGTGGTGGCTTGCCATGTGTGTGGGAAGCTGAGAACGTGCTATGGGGGAGAGGAGGAGACAGGTTGGGTGGCAGGAATGCTGGAGGTGCTGCAGAAGTGTGGAGTGGGGAACTGAAAGGAGAGCAAGAGGAAAAAAGTAAGGAAAGAAGTCAAATTGCCAGATTGTCATGCAGAGGTGGGACCCATTTCAGGGCATCTGGTGCTGAGCAGATGGGGCTTACAGTGGGTTCCTGCTGCACCCTGGCTTTCTGCCCACCTCCTCCCCGGGGCAGGGGCTGCAGGCATGGACTGAGAGCGGGGTGCAGACAGGGACTGGGGGCAGGGGCCTAATGCAGTGCTGAGGCCAGGGCTGCACGTAGTGGCGTGGGCAGTGCTCTGAGGGCAGGCCTATGGGAAGCGTGGAGGGCAGAGGCTGCAGGCAGGGACCAACGGCAGGGCCATGGGCAGGATGTGCAGGCAGGGTCTCCAGGCAGGGGCTGTGGGCAGGGTGCTTAGACAGGGTCTGTGTGCAGGATGTGCAGGCAAGGTCTGTGTGCAGGGTATGTAGGCAGGGTGTGTGTGCAGGGTATGTAGGCAGGGTGTGTGTGCAGGGTGTGAGACATGGTCTGTGCAGGGTGTGCAGGGTCTGTTTGCAGGGTGCTCGGGCAGGGTCGGTGTGCAGAGTGCTCAGGAGGAGCTTCTGTTCAGGGTATGCAGGCAGAGTCTGCAGGGTGCTTGGGCAGGGTCTGTGTGCAGGGTCTGTGTGCAGGGTCTGTGTGCAGGGTCTCTGTTCAGCATGCTTGGGAGGGTCACTGTTCAGCATGCTCGGGCAGGGTCTGTGTGCAGGGTCTCTGTTCAACATGCTCAGGCAGGGTCTGTGTCAGCATGCTTGGGTAGGATCTGATATGCAGGGTCTCTGTTCAACATGCTCAGGCAGGGTCTGTGTGCAGGGTCTGTGTGCAGGGTCTCTGTTCAGTATGCTCGGGCAGGGTTTGCATGCAGGGTCTGTGTGCAGAGTCTCTGTTCAGGATGCTTGGGCAGGGTCTCTGTTCAGCATGCTCGGGCAGGGTCTGGTGTGCAGGGTCTCTGTTCAACATGCTCAGGCAGGGTCTGATGTGCAGGGTCTGTGTGCACGGTCTCTGTTCAGTGTGCTCAGGCAGGGTCTGATGTGCAGGGTCTGTGTGCAGGGTCTCTGTTCAGTATGCTCGGGCAGGGTCTGATGTGCAGGGTCTGTGTGCAAGGTCTGTGTTCAGGATGCTCGGGCAGGGTCTGTGTGCAGGGCCTCTGTTCAGGATGCTTGGGCAGGGTCTGATGTGCAGGGTCTGTGAGCAGGGTCTCTGTTCAGGATGCTTGGGCAGGGTCTGATGTGCGGGTTCTGTGTGCAGGGTCTGTGTGCAGGGTCTGTGTTCAGGATGCTCGGGCAGGGTCTGATGTGCAGGGTCTGTGTGCAGGGTCTGTGTGCAGGATGCTTGGGCAGGGTCTGATGTGCAGGGTCTGTGTGCAGGGTCTGTGTTCAGGATGCTCGGGCAGGGTCTGATGTGCAGGGTCTCTGTTCAGCATGCTCGGGCAGGGTCTGTGTGCAGGGTCTGATGTGCAGGGTCTGTGTGCAGGGTCTGTGTTCAGGATGCTTGGGCAGGGTCTGTGTGCAGGGTCTGTGTGCAGGGTCTGTGTTCAGGATGCTTGGGCAGGGTCTCTGTTCAGCACGCTCGGGCCGGGTGTCCGGGCCGGCTGCCGGGCAGCGCGGTGGCGGCGGTTCCCCGGGCGGCCCGCAGAGGGCGCAGCCGCTCCCCGCCGGGGCGCTGCGGCGGGCGCTGCGCTCTCAGCCCGGCCCGTCCCTCCCGCGGCCGCCGCTCCCGCGGCCCCCGCCCCCGTGGCCGCCGCGGCTGCACGTCCGGGCTGGCAGGCTGCGGGCGGCAGCGCCCGCAACCACTGAGTCGCCGCCGCAGCCTTCCCTCCGGCGGCTGCTTGGCGCTGCCCCGCGCTGCCGGGAAGGAGGCGGGAGCCGCTCGCTGCCCGCTGCCTCGCTCCGGGTTTTTTCGCACCGGCGCTTTCCCCGCGCTGATTTTTTCCCCCCTTTCTTGTTTTAAAAAATAAATAGATCTTTCCGTTTGGTGTTCCCCCCCCCCACCCCGTACTTTGCACAGCGTTGGACATGGATCCACCGCGACTCTTTTGATGCACGCCCGCCCGACGGCTTTTTTTTTCCGGTCGGTTTTGGTTTTTGGCAAGGTTTTGCTCTGTGTGGTTTTCCAGCGGTGGGAGGACCCTTCCCCATCCTTTCCCTTCTCCTTGAGTTAGTACCCTATAGGCTCGGAGCCTCCTGGACTGAAGGCAACTTTTTTTCCTCCCTCCGCACCCCTTCCTCCTTTGCTGATCCCTGTCAGCGGGGACTGAGAGAGAGAGAGAGAGAGAGAGAGAGAGAGGGAGAGAGAGAGGGAGGAAAGCCCCGGCGAGGAGGAGGCAGAAGGAGCTGTGCGTGCATGTGAGGTTGCTGCTGGTGCTCAAGACCCAGATCTCTAGGTCTGTGTTGAAATATGGAGAATAGTCTTGGATGTCTTTGGGTACCAAAGCTGGCTTTTCTCCTCCTCGGGTTCACTCTGGCGAGCCTGCAACCTCGAGTCTCGGGTAAGTCATCTCTGCCTTATTTGCCTTCGCGCTCCGGAGCGAGGGCGATTTTTCTCCGCATCCCAAAGCAATGTGTCTGTTTCTCTGGTGCTAACGGACTTTTCTGACCCTCTGCAAACACGATGTGGGGTTTTTTGGGGGGGATGGGGGTGGTTTATGTTGTTTTTGTTGCTCGCCAGTGTGAGCTTTTGCATCAGTTCCCACAGATGGGAAGAGGGAATCGGGGTTAGAAGCGCCTTGCGGAGCCTTGGACAGAAAGGGCAGCACTGGAAAGAAGGAAATCCTTGGGAAATGAAGGAGAAATGTGAAGGAGGTGGTATAATAGGTGTGGAAGTGTGTGTGCCGCGGCTGTGGCAGGGTTAGTTCCCGTTCACTTTCGCACCTGATCCCGTTTGCGGTTAGGTTATCTTTGCCTTAGAGCTTTTTGGGGTCTATGTGCTGAAACCAAGTGAAAGGGCTGTCGTTCCTGGGTGAGGGAAGAAAAGCAGCCTGATGAGTTAGCAAGGCAGGAAAGGCAGTTATCTGCAAAGCGTCTTCCAACTCTGTTAGGCTGCGATTCTTCGGGGCTGCACCTCTCTCGCCGCACTTGGCAGGCACATTTTGTAATTAAAAATGGCAAAGCCACTTGTGTGGGGAACCAGGGTAGGGGAGGAATGGAGGAAACTGGCACAGTGATGCTCTCTGAGGCTACTTGTGCGGGAAGAAGAGAAGGGCTCAGCGGTACACAGATCTCCTATTCAAAAAGAAAAGAGCAATGGGAGTGTGAGCCAAGAAGTGTTAGGAACTAAGTGCAGCTTTGATTTGTAGGAGGCTCAGGGTGCGAGTGCATGGTGGAGAGAGAGGCGTGCAAGGAAATGCTGTTCTTCAGCGCTCATTTAATTTTCTCCGAAAGAAAACGAGGACCACTTCAGTAGGAGAAACCTTGAGAGAGTCTGGAAAAGAGAAAAAAAGGCTGGGAGCGCACGTCTGTGCACACTGCTTTTGCAGCAGCGAAGGAGGAACAATGGGAACCAACTCCCCACACCATGCACACCAGCGCTAAAGCAGGTTTTTGTGATGGGGAAAGTGCTGCATACGAAGCGTTTGGGGAAGGAAAAAAAAAAGGGGGGGGGGGGGGGGGAAAGATTCTCAGGGTCTCCTGGCAAAGCTCGGGTTATCAGTTGTATGCAAATGGCAATCTCCCACAGAGGTGGTGCTTCCTTTCCACAAACGGGTGTATCTTTTGATTGTGCCGATTTTGGGTAGTTAGCAAGTAATCTGGAGATGCTTCTCCGCCAGACCTGGAGGTTTATTTTGCGTGCGCGCGTGTGTGCGCTCGTGCACGCGTGTCCCCAGCATTGTCCTCTGCAGTTACTTGCGTGGAAGGTGAGACCTGGGCACAGGGAGCAGGATAATGAATAGCTGTCTGCCCCGCTTTCCCAGCTTAAAGGCTGGGAGATATGGCAGCGATCCTCCTTCGTGGAAAGATGATTGACTTGCAGGCTGCTTTGCTGCCGGAGGAGGGGATGGAGTGAGAGCCTCTGTGCGCGAGTGCCTGAGGACGAAGGAAGCTCTGTGTGCTGTGTCAGGGGCCAAAGGTGCCGCAAACCCATCGCTCCCACGGCATCGGTATTGTTTGGTGGTCCGTGGAGGAAGCAGCCTGTTTCGCAGCTGCACGTATCGGTTGTGCATTTCACACCCCATCTAGGGTGTTTGCCGGTGGCATCCCTGTGTTGCACCCAATCCCTTGCGCCGTGCTTCACGAGCTGCAGAACGGGCAAAGTTTTCCCAGTGTCGCAGCCTTGGGGGCTGCCGTGAGCTTGTGCTTTGCCAAGCATCCTTGTCACCATCCCAAGTCAGACGGTAACACCGAATAAAGCAGCTCCTGCACTTTCTTTTTTTTGGGCGGGGGGGGGGCAAAGGCTGTGGCCTCTGCTTGCTCACTGTGGCGTTTCCACGCTCCACCCGCCAGCCGGGTGCGCTGCGAGCAGAGGTTCGGGCAGGAGGTGCGGGCAGGAGGTGCGGGAAGGAGGTGCCCGGCACAGCCCCCGCGCAGCAGGGCACGGGCAGGCAGCGAGAGCGCTGCTAACAAAGGGCTCCCGGAGATGCTGCACAATAGGGGCTGGCTCCTGTCTCGCTCCCTGCCCAAACCCTGGTGCTGCCGTGGGCGTGTAGGAGGAGTGCGTTCAAAACTTTGGTACTGAAGGGCAGCGGCGCATCCAGGGACACGCTGGAGTCAAGTCCTGCGCCTGTCGTTTGGCACTGCGTGTGGGGGGGTAAAACGTTTTAGGGGATGAGACAAAAACCCTAAAGCACAATGTGGGACTTTTCCCGTTTAAAAAAATGTGTCTGCGTGGATGGGAGAACAGACAACAGGCAGTGCCTTCTGTTTTGGAAAGAGACCACGGAAAACATGTTCCTGATAAAGGCAGATGTAAATTACATGGCATTTAATCATTATGGTGCTGTGTGGTTTGTTCTGTATAGATATTAAAGTAACCGCAAAGTACATTCCTTTCCTTGTCTGAAGGTGTGAATTTAACTCTTATCTCCAAGGTGGTGTGTTTTCTTGTTGTGGATGGTTTTTGTGTCTTTGACTCCCACTAGATCTTGGTGAGAAATTCAGTGTTAGTGCAGCGTGTCAGAGCCCAGCGATGCCTGGGTACTGTGGCAATCACTTCAGTGAGTGGTGCAGTATAAATCACCAGTGACCTGTCACAGCATCCATTTCACATGCGCTGCAGTTGCCCTCAGTGTTACGAGGCATGTGAGGCACCACATGTATTGGAGGAGTGGGGCATCCTCCCTGCGTTGGCGAGAGTATCTGTAAAAGTGGAAAAACCAGCTTAGTTGAGGATGAGCAATTTATATTTGAGCACTCTTCTTCTTCCTACAGTTGGTTGAGTATTTTTTTATTCAGCTCTTGTTTTACCTCACTTTGTCCTTGCTCCCCCTTTCTCCACGTCCATATGGATCCAGCACCAGTGCTGACTTCAACTGCACAGTCAGGAATGTTTGTTTTCAATGAGATTATGCCAAGTGTAATCATGTCCAGCTTTCACCCTGGTTCACTTACCCTCCACTACTGCCCTCTTGTCCTTCCCAGTACAAAACTTAGCATGGAAGATCTGTTCCAGGGCCCAAGAACATGGCAACGCCATTCAGACATTCTCCTTGTATTTTCTGGGTTTGTCTGAACCCATCTTTGATTGCCTGTTTTACACTGGGACAGTAAAATCTTTGGGGCAGGACCAAATCTGCACTTGCTATGCAGATTCACAGCAGGGATGGTGATCTGCAGCGAGGGCCTCCAGGATCAAAACTCAATACGTTTGTGCTTCTCAAACTTGAAGAAGGAAACCTGTGGGATTCCTTGCTCCAGATGCAGTTTGCATCCAGGCAAGTTCTTCACATCATCCAACCGAGTTTAATCCCAGAGTTAGTGCACTGACCTTGCTGCTTGCATTTCCCTGAAGCAGCCTGAGTGGAGATGGAGGAGCAAGTATCACCTTCTCCTAACCCACCTGGCCAAGAAAGCAGAGCTCCTTGTTTTGCATCCCCATCCTGTCTCACATTTTGACTGGCAAAGGGTGGGCTGGTATTTCCCAGTCGCCTATTGTTTAACACCCTCCTGCAATAATCTGGGTTCTGCCTGAGCTCAGCCCTTGAAATGTGCGTTGCATGTGACTCCTGGGTTGGCCTCTTCTAACAGCACACTGCTGTCAATCCAGTGACATGACAGCGAAAATAACTCTTTTAGTTATTCATCAGATGCTCAGCACACATATTTTCCATGAGATGACCTTTAGAGGGCCAGTACTGGATTTTTTTAAATGCTCATGAGATAAAATAATGCCACAAAATCGAGCATTTTCCATGTACCTGATGGTGTGCCATAACCAGCTGTCAGGAGAACACTCTGCAGTGGGTTCTTACCTCCTCTCTTGGTGGAAGAGCTTCTTGTCAAGACTTCATCAAATGTGCTAATGTGAGTAAGCTGTGAAAGAAATTAGCCCTTTCCTAGGGTTTTAACGTCTTAGCAGGCTAAAGCTTGGCAGTTCCCCTCCATGCTAGCCTAAGGGAAGCTGTGACACCATGCAGGTGTAGGGACACTCAGACCCAAAGGCCAAACGTAAGCCAACAGGTAGCTGCTTGCCTCACATTTGCCTCACAACCCTTCAGCTGATGCGATTTACTTGTGTGTGTTGAACGAAGCAGTTGTGCAAGAAGCTGGCACTCCAAGAGGGGACTGTGTTTTCTCATGCCTGCTTTTCCCTTCTGCAGTGTGAGTCAGTGCAGCCAGTCTCTTTGTCATAACACAAATGGATGGAAATTTCTTAAAATGATGGCCTTGCTTGAGTAAGATAAATTCCACTGAGGCTTTCATGATTAATTAACTAAAGGCAAAAAAAAACTTCACTTGCTTTGTTGAAATTATCCCTTGGGTGGAATGTTGACCTAAATTTTTTACTTCCATTGGAATCTAAAATAAAGATGTTGGCCCTGTCCTCGTTTCCCTTATGTCCCTCTTACTGCAGCTATGGAGCCCGGGACTGGACAGAGGTGCTTCAGCTTGGGACTGGGAGGCAGTACCCAGGTCTGCAGGATGCAATGCGATCTCTGCTCCCTGGAAGGCACCCATCACTGAGTACTGTGTGCCATTCCCCAGGTCTATGAACACCTTTACTTTTAATTTGCCCAAATGAATTCCTTTCTCTGTGCTGGCCTGAAAATTCATCTGCCAAAAAACAGGCACCTCAGCCCTCCTCATCCGAAGTCTGATGGGCTGCACATGTGGCTGAGCTCAGGTAGTTTTCAGGCTTCAATTACTGGTGTTTTCTATCTGACTGGTGAATGTCTCTGATGCTCGTTTCAAAGAATTGATCCTCAAATGTTTATTGTGGGAATGGCTTAAATTGTTACGGGTTCTGGTGCTTGGGAAAGAAATCTACTTCTTGTGTCAACTGTCTCCTTCCCGGCCCCTTCTCTGAACTTCACTGTCTGTTTGACAACTTCTGCTATTGAAAAGAAACAGTGGTTTCCTCAGCAAGATAAAGGATGCTCGATGCTTTGGAATCTTAAGATGAGTAGAGAGCCTTGAGCATTCGAGATTTGCTCCTTTGGGTCTTCTGCACAGCCTCCTGTAAGGAAAACTACCAAACACTGGAAAGCGGTGTCTGTAAGTGAAGCGTTATCTCCTGATTTCTGTCAGTAAATTCACTGGGAAAATAGAGTGTATTATTCCTGAAAGAGAGCACATCAGATAATTGTAAACCTAGCAGAATTGTTTCTTTCTGACATTACTCAGTTTCAGCTTTGATATGAAGGGCTACAGCTAAATTGGGCTAATGACAGAACATCTCGCTCTGAGAGTTTGGAGATGTCTGTGCTATAAAGGAAGATGAATTCTCAGAGAGGCAAGACAAACGCTCAGTTAAACGTCTCAATTTCTGTCTCAGCTGATGGCAGTCATTTGTCGATGGTAATGCCAATATGTGCTGTAATTTTATAAATGCTCTGAAGTATTCAAAATACGTTGAAAACTGCTCTAAATTGCTGCCCAAAGTTTCAGCAAAATATTGGTTGTCAAACAGAGGAGCTGAAGGAAGAGGATCTTCTTGGAAAAGCTAGCTGAAGCCTGGGAGTCTTCTCACCCTGTGGAGTTTAAAGCAGGGCGGCTATGGGTGTTTTGATGATTTAATTTACTTTTATGGTGCTTCATGAACAATCAGATTCACCAGGTTGATCATGTGCACACAGTCTGTGGTCATGCTTTCTTGGGCCAGAGGGTTCACAAGGTGCCTCCCCTCGCAGCTTGGAAGCAGCAGGTGTCATTTCCAAAGCTTTGATGCCTGATGGTATCTAGCAACAGGACAAGGGGTGATGGGATGAAGCTGGAACACAAACAGTTCAATTTAAACATGAGGTAAAACTCTTTCACTGTGAGGGTGAAGGAACTCTGGCCCAGGATGCCCAGGGAGGATGTGGAGGCTCCTTCCTTGGAGGGCTTCAAGACCCACCTGGACACGTTCCTGTGTGACCTGATCTAGGTGGAACCTGCTTCTGGAGGGGGGTTGGGCTGGATGATCTCTAAAGGTCCCTTCCAACCCCCGCCACTCTATGATTCTGTGATTCTATACCAATTTCCACCTCTTTTGGGAAACATCATCCTGACCGCTGAGAAGTGTGACTCATTGAAATTGATACTGTCAATCCTCTTCTGGTGTCTTCCAGCGAGAACAAAGGGTGACAAAAATAGATAAAGTGTAAATAAAGAACACTGTAAGTTCCACAGAAAGCTTCTTGTTCTGTGCAGGTAGCTTCCTGGACAGTGAAACAACCCCAACCACCAATGCAAGTGGTTGTGAAAACACCTGCTTTAGTTGGAGAGGGTAAGGTAGGTGGACACTTACTGTAACACTGGCTTATGAAGCGCAGGATTTATCGAGATGATTCTTGCATGACACGAGATGAAGATGTACTGGGGGGTATCTAGCAACAGGACAAGGGGTGATGGGATCAAACTGAAACACAGACAGTTCCATTTAAACATAAGGACAAACTGTTTGAGTGTTTGAGTGAGGGAGCCCTGGCCCAGGCTGCCCAGGGAGGGTGTGGAGGCTCCTTCCTTGGAGGGCTTCAAGACCCACCTGGACACGTTCCTGTGTGACCTGATTTAGGTGACCCTGCTTCTGCAGGGGGTTGGACTGGATGATCTCTCAAGGTCCCTTCCAACCTCTACCATTCTATGACTCTATGATGTGCTGTGAGAAGTGAGTCTGTTCGTTGGGAAGTGGATGGAGAGCTTTATAAATTGTAGGCTTAGGGCCACTTTGAGGTGCTCTTTAGATCAGCTGAGCTAAGGTCAGCTTTTCAGTCACCAGGAGATCTCAGCAGTGAATGACAGTCTCCTGGTTCATATTTTTATCATTGATATATATGGTATTAGTATCACAACCATGTTCTGTATACCTTATCAGTCAAGGGGGGCTTCAGACGTCACACTGACAGAGTCACCATCTTCACAGTTGCCTGATGCTCTCTCAGGCTTCAGTGCAGCACTGCAAGGACAGGCAGTTCTGGTAGAAGTAGCAGCAAGATTACTCTTGCATATGGGTAGTTTTTACAATAAAAGGTTAAGAAAGTAGAGGCATGACTTGGACTAAAGCTAACTATAATTTTAGCTCCCTGTTTGCTTTTGAGTACACTGGGTAGAGAGGTTGCCATAAAACATAGGAGAACAAAGTTTGCATTCTCTGCCTGACTGGTCACAGAAGTGAAAGGCAAAGCAACTAAGGGGAAATCTTCACTTGAGCCCTGTATGTAAAAGACTTGTGTGCTGGAAATCTTGCAGCCAGAATGGGAACAGACCGTTCCTTGCTAAAGGAGGAATCGTTTGCTGTTGTAGTCTGTTCTGCCTATGGATAATACCTATAACTTCACCTCTTTACCTTGCTGTGCTGTGGTGGGCCAGAGAACATTCTCCCTTGGCACAGCTGATTGCACTCACTGGGTTGCTTCTGACTTGCTTGTTTTCCCTTTGTCATTTCAATTCGCTTGGCTTCAGTTTCTTGCCACCGGTTCTTGCTGTGCCTCTCTCCACTAAATTAACACTAAATTCTCCCTGAGAAGGTTTGAAGCACAGTGAAGGCACACCTTCATACCCTTTCTGACAAGATGAACAGACCTGCAGTGCTGTCCCATGTACCTGTGCCCACCCTGTCCCACCCCAGTGTGTCGTCCTCCTGAGCCAGAGGTGGGTGCTGTGGACATGAGCTGAACACCAACCTCATAAATATGTTGTTCTTTTTTCATGGAGTGCTTTTCCAGGAGGAACATAAAAGTTCCTAGTAGCCAAATCTGGTTCAGCAAATCTGAGAAATCTTGGTTCAAAAAGTGTCTGAAGGCTTGTGCCTGTTATTAATGATGTGACTTGAAGCTAAACTGGTGGGTATTTCTGTCTGGCTGTCAAGCCCAGAGAGTGGTAATTAGATGAAACATGACAATTCTGGACAAGGTCAATTGATATAATTGTGCAAAGTGTTTCTTTGCACAGGCAGGGCTCCCCAAAGCATTGCAATTAAAAGCTGAAGGTTGCTTCCCTAGGAGTGGAGTTGACTTTCATGAGCAAGGAGTGGGCTATCATGGGGCTGGCAGCAGGTACCAAGCAGAGTTGGGTGTTTCATCCATGGTCCACAGCAACCCAAAAGGACTCATTTGGTGCAGCATTCATGCATGAACCTACTTCCCCCTGAGTCTGTCTTTGACACTCATACCCTCACCAGCCAAAGACTAAAAAGCATTTTAAAAGCAAGCTTTTGAGTTTCTATCCACAAGATTTATTCCTTTTTCCTCTTAGAAGCATCAGGGGAAGAAGAAAGACATTTAAAAAGGCTCTGAGGAGCCTTCATCCATGTTCCCTCCCTTTGTTTTGTTTTCTTTTTGCTTTTTGATGCTCTGAAGAAGTGGAAAAAAAGCCCTTAAAACTATTCCTCTGCTTTTCACTGGTGCTAAAGGCACCCAGCAAGCCGTGGCCGTGATGGGACCCAAATGCACCAACCTGTTGGCAGCTGAAGCAGCATCGCCTTTTCTTGCTTGGATTGAGGTTTTCATTGCCATTGGTTTTGATGTCAGGCACTTGTGGACAAGGAAAGGCCCAAAGAAACTTCTTTGAAGGACTGTAACTGGTAATCATGGTTTTGTATGGATTTTGTGCTGAACCACTCGTGGAATGGCCTTGGTGTGGGCTGTGGAGGAGAGAGGTCCAGTAGAAAAGGGGGTATGTTCTAGGAGCTGGTTGCAGATAGCATTTCATGTGTATACACATATATAGTTGCAGTGGTGTGGGGTTTGAATACTATGTTCAGTTTTCTACCCCTCACTGCCAGAGGGACACTGAGGGGCTGGAGTGTGGCCAGAGCCAGGCAGAGGAGCTGGGGAAGGGGCTGGAGCACAAGGGTGCTGGGGAGGGGCTGAGGGAATAGGGGTGTTGAGCCTGGAGAAGAGGAGGCTGAGGGGAGACCTTCCTGCTCTCAGCAGCTCCCTGACATGAGCTTGTGGCTGGGGAGGGTTGGTCTCTGCTCCCGAGTTACAGGTGACAGGACAAGAGGAAGCAGCCTCACTTGCCTCAGGGGAGGTTTAAGCTGGAGATGAGGAACAATTTCTTTCCCAAATGTTGTCCATCCCTGTCCCAGGCTGCCCAGGGCAGTGGTGCAGTCCCCATCCCTGGAGGGATCCCAAAGCTGTGTAGCTGTGGGGCTGAGGGACATGGGTTAGTGTTGGCCGTGGCAGTGCTGGGGAAACAATTTGACTCAGTGAGCTTCAAGACCTTTTCCAACCTAAACAGTTCCATCAAATTCTGTAAATTTCATACTCATTTTCCAAATGTCACAGTGCTTGTGTTTGTCTTGCCTAGAATGAAGATCCATTTTTCCTAGCTTGTCCCTCCTTTGTTGCATTATAGATGCTGCTGAATTGTGCTATTGGCACGACCGGTTATCCTAATATCCTGCATCTTGTTTATAAATTGTCAAAAAAGCCCACAATCCCCTGTTCTGCATTGGTGGGAAGCTTCCTGCATGGTTTTCTGCTCAGAAGATTGAAAAGGTTTAGATGAATTATTGAAAAGGAGTCTGTCATACATATGAAAGTAGTTAATGGTGTTGGGTTTAGACTTTGCTGTTCAGAAGGACATTGGGATTTTTATGTATTTATTTATGGAGGATCCAGAACTTTTTGTTTTCCCTGGACACAACCATGTCTTCCTGTGTGAGAAAAGACGTGAACAGAGTGCAAAGATTAACCGAATCTCACGGCTCTTGTTCTACCGTTCACGATGAAGAAGGTGCAAAGCAGAACCTGGTGTCATACCAATGGATAGCATCACTATGGCTTCTTTCAGTGTCTGGTGAGATTTATAAATGTTGAGGTTTTCTGTTCCTGTGGCAGAAGATGCCAGAAGGGGCTCATAGCTCCCATGGTCCCAGCATTGATGGGATATTCCATGAACCATCAGTATAAAGATGCTTAGACAAAGATAGTTGTGCACGTGCTGCGGGGCTGAGGCTGTTTTAGGTGCAATAGTTTGGGCAAAAATCATGCAGTTTTATGTTTTTAGGCTTCTGATTTTTTTTTTTTTTACATTAAAAGTAGAGGGATATTCAGTTAGTGGAAATTGAAACAGCTGTGTGCTTTGGAACACATGTTGTAAGAAATACATTCGGTTCTGGCGGAGGCTGCTCCATGTGTCACTTTGCTGTGATCTCCCTCTCACGCCAACGTTATTCGTTCTTTGTCTTCATTAATTTGAAATAAAGGTCATCTGGATGAAAGTTTCAGGAGAAAACTGGGTAAACAGCTGTATTTGCATACTGCCCACACGATTCTCTAAGCCCACAGTAACGGAGAATAAATCAGATTTATTTATTTGTTTATTTTTAATCCATCAAATTTTCGTGATTTAAACAGTTAACAATAAAACCCAAAAGATAGAGGAAGGTTATTGCAATACTTTAGGCTAGATTCTCAACCTGAATAAATCTCTCTGACTTCTACCGAGACACTTTTCACACCAACAGAATCCTCCTCGCACAAGGTGGTGTTGATCATTTGCATTCCTTATGTGCTCACGTAGATGCTGATTCTCTGCAACCTAATAGCTTTGCTATAGCAGGTGTATTGATATTAAAAGGGTTGTTAACATCTCTCCAGAGGGGGATATTCTGTTACCAGTAACTCTGTCAGGCTTTTCCATCTGTGTAGGGAATATGTCAGGAGCTGGTGTTATGTTATTAAAAGTATTAGTTATCTCTTGATTTGTGTCTAATTGAATTAAACCATTAATAGAACTCAGTTCCAATCAATGGGAAATGATATCACTGCCAGGCCAGTGGCCACTCGAGGTTGTGAGTAATGCTTTGTGCTCAACCAACCCGTCACAAATGGGGCAGCACCATGACTCTCTTAATGAGCACATTTGCCAATCATGATGGAGGGGAGGTTTCCTCCTGGAATGGGCATGCTGGCGTGGAGCCACTCAAATCCCTCGGCACCGTCATTTCATTGCAAATTGGTTTTGTGAATCGAGTATGAAATGGTTTTAATCTCAAACTTGCAATAAAATAATACTCTGGCTTGCCCCTCCCCCTGTGTTCCTTACATAAGCTTAATCTGTGTTTATCACAAATTCTTGGGCACCCCTGTGTTTGCCAAGGCTGGGCTGTTGTTGTTGTGTTGTCACCTGCATCGCTCCTTCTTTATGTAGCTGGAGCATCCCAGGAATGCCAAGTGCATCTATCAATAAGTACAAAACCAGCCAGCTTTCCAAAAGACAACAAACCCATGAGACTTGGGAGGACAAGCTCAAATCCGAACGTAGAGAAGCTAGAGCAGGATCCAAAGTGGCAGTGTCAAAGTCTCTCGCTGAGCTGGAGGTGCTGCCTGTACAAATGAAATATTGTCCCTCAGGGAAGTGGAAGGGAAGGTGTAGACTCTTGTTTGGTTGTTTCATTTGCTGCCCATCAAGTGATGGGCATCAAGTATTACTGGTGGCAGCGGGATCTCCGACTGCAGCAGAAGTGGGGAAAACCAGATGCTACGGTGACAATACAGAGCAAAGAACATTATCCATGGCCCGTGAGGCTGGCAGGATGATACCATCAGGAGTATGTTATAGCAGAACCCTGGGCTATATTATACCATTATTTTTTTAAAAAAAGTAATAGTCTTGACAGGTTTTAATGGGAAGTCCCACTTACAAATGAATGGTGTGATTTAGCCCTGTATTTATTAACACATTCCTCGAATGGCAGATGAGTGTAACTACCTGAGTACAATTCAAATGGCCCTTAAATGTGGAGTGTCATAGGATTTGAGTATCCAATAATTTATACAGCCAGACCCTGTCTGGGTAAATGAGATCTATCTCTGTGCATTAATATGCCAAATACCTGATAGCAATAACTATTTCATTAGTTCTGATTGTTCCTGACGTCTCCTCCATTGCCAGGAGTTTCCCTGCATCACCCTTTGCTGGGCTCCAGGCTTTGCCACTAAACGCTCTGTTCCCATATGGTAGGTAAATAGGTTGTGTCAGAAATAAATAAACCTTTATACAAGGTCAACCTGGGTCATTGCATGACTAAAAAAAACCATCAAAAAATATAGCCAGCCACTCTTGGAGCTGGGGAATAACCTTCCCTGTTTTCTCAGTCAGCTCAATGAATGCTGATACAGAAGCTGCCATCCCAAGTGCTTCTCCTTGGAGAGCAAAAGGCCCCGTGGTCCTTCCCAGGAGTAAAACCTGGTGCTAAGGCCAGTCTCCTTTGAGGTGTATGGTTCTTTTTTCCTCTCTAATTTCCTATTAGGTTTTCGATCATGCCACTCCTAGCACCTCATTTCCCCACACTGCTCTGCGATGCTGCCTCAGCCTTGTAAGCGTCCCATCATCGCTGCCTCTCCCCAAAGTTAAAGGAGGATGGGGAGGTGCTTAGCACAGTTCAGGCTAAACAACTGCCGACACCTCTGAAGGATGGTGAAATGCTTTGAGATTCCTGCAGTAAAAGAGTACGACACAGCTGTAATGTATGGCTGCCATAAAACGCTGATCATCCTAACGCTGGTAAGCTCCAAATGGGACTTAGAGTTAGCCTGACAATAAATTAGGTTTTAAAAGGTAATTCGGGGAATGTATGATGAAAATTTGGCCTTTTACTATACGATCCGTCAGCAACTTATCTGAATTTGTTCCTCATTTTTTTTTTCTTGCAGAGCATTTCTTGATGGCATATACATAGCTGTGTAATATAAAAAAAGTGAGCAGCTAACAGTTTCCAAACCCCATCCCTGGGAACAGCGTGTTTCGCTCCTGGGAGGAAGCTGGTACTTTAAAATTATAGCTGGGAAACGTATTTCCTTGCCAGAGGCCTCCCCAGACTGTGCCCCAATAAACCCCCATATGCCTTCTGTATTGTCATTAGGGCTTAAAATGGTCAGTTCAAGGCCTTCACTCACCACTCTGTTACTATGTCAAATACATTCCTGATGTTTGCAGCCTTAATAAGCTGAAGAGGGGATGAAAAATACCCTTTTGCATCCCTTGGAGCAGCAACTGGTGACTTCTTGGTGTTGCTCATAGTGTCATTTTTCTGCTTGTTGCTGGCTTTCCCCACCAGATGCATGGTAACCTGGCATGAAATGGAAATGGCAGGTTAACAGGTGAATAACAAAATGGGGGATAAGTATCAACTGTTGTTTCAAGGTTTGTACTTCAAGAATAACCATAATATTTCCAGCCCAAGGCTTCATGGTCAACTCTGGGGATTAGAAGAACTACAGCTACTGAACATACCCTATCTCCTGCTTATAGTTTCTTGTAAATCCTACTTTATACCTTTTTTATCCCCTCTGTCCTGCAGTTGTTTTGTTTGTCATGACAGAAAGTGGATTTAAGTGGAGGAGAAGGGAGCAGGACAATACAGTGCATGACAGTGCTGCACTCAATGTCTGCTGCAAAGCCAGGAGGCTGGACTCTGGATCTAGAACAGCAGCTCCTGATGCTAGAACAGCTCTCTTGCTTCTTGTAGAGCTGGAATTTAGTTTGGTGCATATCCTTAAATGCACAAGAAATTCTTGTCTGATACCTGGGGGCGAAGGCTCCTTAAATGATAACAAAAGAGGCAGGTTGGAGGAAGAGTGGAGGAAGGGACCGTTGCAGTCCTGTTGGCATCAGCCCTTGCAGGTGCCCAGCTGCTATCTTCAGTTGGTACATCCACAGTTAAAACAGTTGCCAGATTTGGGATGAGAAGGCTATTTTCCCCTAAGGATCAGATTGTCAGAGACTGACAATCCCCCTTTCCTATAGAGTGGGGTCTACCGGGCTTCCTAGTGCCTTGTTCAGAGACATCAGCATCCCCGTATCTCTGGTAGTTACAGTTCCTGGTGTTTATGAGGCCTTAAGAAGGGTATCTGCAAGTATTTTAGGGGTTCATGGCATGTTGTCAAGCTCTGTGGACCTTTGTGTCCATTGTGTAGCTCTTGGGTGGAGTGGGCTTGATGACCTTGTCTGTTGTCTCCCATCCAAAGCCCCGTGTGGGTCTACATGTTTGGTCAAACAGGAGCCTCCCACGCTGGGATCTCCCTGCTGTGAGTGATCCCCGGGGGAGAATAATCTCTTTTCACTTCACATTCCTGGAAGCTTATTCTTTAATACATACTAAGATATGCTAATCTCTGGAGAAAAACAGTCACCTCCAGGTGGCAAATTGTCTGACCTGCCTTGATGTCTGTCTCTGGATAAGCCCAACCTTCACAAGGCACCTACTTTATTCCTCAGTAATTGAAATTCATTTCTGTGACTCTATAGTATTAAGAAAACCTTGATATCAGTATTAAAAAAGAAAAAAAGGGAAAAGACACTGACTTTTTCAGCCTTGTGCAAATGATTTCTAATGTAGGCTTGGTTTTGAATTAAAAAAAGTGACCTTTGTGGCGTTTACCTAGAGCACAGAGCGAGGGGAAAAGAGGAAACTGTAATTAGGGCCACTGCAGGCAGCAAGGCTCTTCTCAAAGCTTGCCTTGGAGCATCGGCTGCCTCAAGCAAGAATCTGTAAGTTGGAGCAGAGGCAAGGAAATGCTGATTGTCAGAGGGTTAGGGGCAGATCCTCTTGCAACTCTGTTGTCTACCAGGTGATGTGAAAGAAAAAGTGAACAGGCTCTCTAATACGTTAGAAAAGAGCAAAAAGCAGTTTCCTCTGCCAGCGTTTCCAGGCCATTCCTGCAGCACTGCTGAGAGTGACCCATTTGCTTTGAGAGGGACACCCTCCTTAATTTAGTGTAGTGAGTTAGCCAGGGAGTTTTTTAAGTGAAAGGCTTTGAAAGTGTCCCATGGTAAGAGATAATTTATTTATTTTATTCTTTTTGTAACAAGTGGAATATAAAATAAACAGAAGCACACTTTCCTGCTGAGCTGGACCAGGACATATACCTCCTGTCAATGCCTGGACACATTCCTGTGCCCCCTGATTGAGGAGAACCTTGAGGCTCTTGGGCTGGATGAGCTCTGCAGGGCCCTTCCAACCCCCACCATCTGGGGATTCTGTATCTCACATACATCTGGGTGTGTACATACGTGCACATAAGTGTATATAATGCATGTGCATATATCTACAGTGAGAGAGAAAATGCGAGTGTACCCTCAGCAAGTTCCCTGCTGACACCAAACTGGGAAGACTGGCTGATTCCCCAGAGGCTGTGCTGCCATTCAGTGGGATCTCAAACGGCTTGAGAGTTGGGCAGAGAAGAACCTGCTGAGGTTCAACAAGGACAAGGGCAGAGTCCTGCATCTGGGAAGGAACAACCCCAGGCACCAGGACAGGCTGGGGGTTGAACTGCTGAAGAGCAGCTCTGCAGAGAAACACCTGGGAGTGCTGGTTGATAATAAACTAAATACGAGCCAGCAACGTGCCCTTGTGGGCAAGAAGCCAATGGCAGCCTGGGGGCATCCAGCAGAGTGTGGGCAGCAGGTTGAGGGAGGTTCTGCTCCCCCTCTGCTCTGCTCTGCTGAGGCCTCATCTGGAGTCCTGTGTCCAGTTCTGGGCTCCCCAGCTGCAGAGGGACAGGGAACTGCTGCAGAGAGGCCAGTGCAGGGCCACCAAGATGATCAGGGCACTGGAGCATCTTCATAATGAGGAAAGGCTGCGGGACCTGGGGCTGTTCAGTCTGGAGAAGAGGAGACTGAGGGGGGATCTTATTAACATTTACAAATATCTCAATGGTGGGTATCAGGAGGTTGGGACAGCACTCTTTTCTATAGTAGCCAGCAACAGGACAAGGGGTGATGGGATGAAGCTGGAACACAAAAAGTTCCACTTAAACATCAGGACAAACTGTTTGAGTGTTTCAGTGAGGGAGCCCTGGCCCAGGCTGCCCAGGGAGGGTGTGGAGGCTCCTTCCTTGGAGGGCTTCAAAACCCGCCTGGACACGTTCCTGTGTGACCTGATCTAGGTGGGAGCTGCTTCTGCAGGGGGTTGGACTGGATGAGCTCTAAAAGTCCCTTCCAACCCCACCATTCTGTGATTCTATGATTCATAGACTGTAGTTAAAAAACAGCTTGGTGGAAGAGCTGGAAGAAAAATTGCACGTGTGTGCTGTGATTGTAATTACATTTTTCCCCCTTTAGATTGTGATCTAACAGTTAAGAGAACAACCTGGAAAGATTTGACTGGAACTGAAGGTTTCAGTTCTTATTAGTAGGGGGAAAATAGTCACGTTGTTATTTGTACTTCTGAGAACCAGAAGCTCAGTGCCAGATTAAACACATCCGAGCCATCTTCTGCCATTGCACACAGGTGCCAGTGTTGTGAGCTTAAACAGTAGTGTGCATTGTTAGCTGCAGAGGTGGCAATCTCCTTCCCTTCCTGAAGAAACAGAAAATTTCACATAGCTTTGATCTATAGTGTAAATCAGACCCATAGAGTGATGTGCAACACCTTCCTTAAGAGAGGGTAACCATGAGACCATGTGGTGTGAGGATGTAGGGTTTTCTGTTGTGCTTTGTTTCTGGGTGGGTTGGGGTTTTTTGTTTTCTTTAATTCCAGCTGGTGAATATCAGGTTTGCCCTCATGCAGAAACAGGATTCTGTGAGCTGAGCGTGATCAGGAGCAGCATACACATGTGGTCGCTGAAAGGTGTGCTGCTGTATTGAAACGTTGTGTATTCATGGTCAGAGCATGGACTCACGAAGAATATATCTCTAAAGTGGAAACTGAACGTGTTCTCCTGTAAGTTATAGTAATTAGCGGTACCCAGGGATGGATTTTGTGGGAATGGAGCAGAAGTATGACATCACTGCCATCTTTTGCCCCCCTGGGGTTTTCCATTTTCACTTCCAAACAGCAATAAATTATGCATTTTAAGTACAATTAATGTGTTTTTAATGAACAAGTTGAAAATTGCTGTGGGATGAAATTGCTGTGAGGTAAACTTTGACTTTTAAGGGATAAACAGCCATCTGGATTTACACACAGGCCAAATTTTCTGTCTTGTTCTCTTTGCAATCACTTCCAGTGTTTCTTTCTCTGCATCCCTTAAGTCTGGACCTTTGTAAAAGCTGCATCTCCTCTAATAGGAAAATAACTTGCTGGTGTTTTGAGGTTTCCCTTGAGGAGCAGACTTTGTGCACAGTTGGAAAAAGTACCTTGGGAAAGCAGCATCTGATGCTCCCTCCCGTTCCTGCAAATCAACAGGCACCTTAACCCAAAGTGATTGCACCCATGTAGAAATGCTGGGACAGGAATCAAGTGCGTGCACCACATTAAATCCCTTTTATGCCAATGGTCTGTTGTTAGGATCAGGGCTTTAGGCTTGATAGAGATTTCACTTTCTGTCTAACGTGGATTTATTCTGTTTGATAGAATTTCATACCAAGTGACTTTTTAAGAGAAATCAGAATAAATTCTTCACACCTGTGTTTCATGAGATGATTGGTGTTACATGAGCAAAGAAGACAGATGTTCAGAGGGGAAGGAGGAATGCTGATCTGTAATGCATGAAGCCTGAGCTTTACATACATAATTTGTGATGGCAGTGTCTGTCTTGCAAGTGTGTTTGGTTGTAGACACTTGGTATTTTCCAGACTGAGATTGGTGTTGAGTGGGTTTAGTGTGTGGGCAGAGAGGAACCTCCTGAGGTTCAGCAAGGACAAGTCCAGAGTCCTGCACCAGGACAGGCTGGGGGTGACCTGCTGGAGAGCAGCTCTGCACAGAGAGACCTGGCAGTGCTGGCTGATAATAAACTGACCATGAGCAGCAACGTGCCCTCGTGGGCAAGAACCCAATGGCATCCTGGGGGCATCCAGCAGAGTGTGGGCAGCAGGGCCAGGGAGGTTCTGCTCCCCTTCTGCTCTGCCATATCTGCTGAGGCCTCATCTGGAGTCCTGTGTCCAGTTGTGGGCTCCCCAGCTGCAGAGGGACAGGGAACTGCTGCAGAGAGGCCAGTGCAGGGCCAGCAAGATGCTCAGGGCACTGGAGCATCTTCCTTCTGAGGAAAAGCTGTGGGACCTGAGGCTGTTTAGTCTGGAGAAGAGGAGACTGACGGGGGATCTCATTAATAGTTACAAATATCTCTATGGTGGGTGTCAGGAGGCTGGGGCAGCACTTTTCTCTGTTGTATCCAGTGACAGGACAAGGGGTGATGGGATGAAGCTGGAACACAAACAGTTCCATATAAACTTAAGGAAAAACCGTTTCAGTGAGGGAGCCCTGGCACAGGCTGCCCAGGGAGGGTGTGGAGGCTCCTTATTGGAGATCTTCGAGACCCACCTGGACACATTCCTGTGTGACCTGATCTAATTGGGGTCTGCTTCTGCAATGAATGATCTCTAAAGGTCCCTTCCAACTCCCACCATTCTATTGCTGAAAAAGGAAAATGTTTCCCCATTTTACTGTCCTGTAACTGTGAGGGTGATGACTGTGAGTGTGGATTTTGGTCTGCACAACAGCCAGACCACATTTTCAGGCAGTTAACGTTCAGCTCACACTAAAATTTCTTGAGTAGTTTAACAATCTGAAATTCTGTCTCTTACAACCCAAAAGTCTCTCTTACTCCTCAGTGAATTAAGCACTTGCCTAAACCCCATTCTGCACAACCCAAATCCTGCACAGATGCAGAAGCTTGTGCAAATGTCCCTTTAGAGTGTAAGAGCTGCAGGATTGGCTGTGTGTGGTGAGCTGATCCGTGCTGATCGTGGCTGCTGGCAGCAATTCACCCTCACCTCGCACTAAAGTGAGTTGTGCAATGCTATGTCTTCCCCTTTCTTTGATAGAGTCTAAAAGGGTTTTCTTATGCCATAGAAACTGGTGTGCAAGCCTGCATTTCCACCAGAAATTGGCTTTGAGTAATTAAAAAGACAGAATAATTGATTGGTTATGTTTCTATTTCTGGGTTGCTCATTATTTTAAAGTGAAGTCCTGTAAATGGGCAATCAATATTAGAGTAAAGGTACATGACATCACCACCTGTAACTGCAGACTTCTCTCCCTTTATTTTGTCATTTTGTGAAGTCAAAGGACAGGAAAACTACAGTCAAATGTCTGCCATGGCCAAACCTCTAGAGAACATCCTCTCTTGGCAGGAAGCCCCTTCAATGTGCTGGGGTCTTTCCAAAAATGATGAGAAGTCCTTTGGCAGACTTTCTTGAAATGGCTCAAGTTGAACGGAGATCACGTTGTCCAGGTAGGTTTCATCTTCATTTTTGAACTCAGAGGCTCCTTTTTGATAAAATTTGACTGAGGGGTTAAACTGCCAGGGAAATGGGATTCTTCAGACCCGTGGATGGTTATGAAGAGCCACTCAAAGAAAGGCAGAGCTGTCTGTATGCTTCCAGGGAAGCAGAAGGAGACCTGAAATCACTCAGTGCAGTGCTCCTCTGTGCAGTGACTGTTCTGTGAAGATGTTTTTAATGTAGGATCAGCCTCAGAAGAGAGCTTGCCTCCCAGCTACTTGTCCTCTGCTTTGCAGGATGCCTGGGTTTGGTTCTTGGTGTTGCAGACCCACCCCCGACACCGATGGTTCATTTAGCAAGGTTGTGCAACTTTACAAAGTTAATCATGGCAACAGCAATATCCAAAACCCTTAAAACAAGCCATTTTTAACTGTTAAAAAAGCAGCACAACATGATCTTCTCCAGAGCCCAGCCACAACACACTGAAAGATCCTGCCAGCTCGTGTTTTCTCTGCTTGAGAGCAGTGATGCCTTCCTTCCCTCTCACAGAGAGGAATTGCTCTGGCTCCCAGTGGGCTCTTTGAATTAGAAATTAAATGCTGTCAGATCTGGTTAATCCCTGTCTTGCTCAGCCATATGCCTGGGTGACCAGAAGCCCTATGCAGCAGACACGGTGAGGATGGGCCCTGTGTAGAGCTGGACTCAACGGAGCCAGAGAAGTGCAGTGTTTACATTGGTTTAGACTACCTGGGCTGGATGGAAAGGGAATAGAGCCCTCTCTGCTCTGTTTTGGAGTAAGGCAGGAAGGCTGTGAGTGTTTTGGTGTCAAGGCCTCTTCTCCATTTGGTTCCTTGGGCACTTTGATGGGTTTTGCATTGTATGGAAGGCAGGGGCTCTGAAGGATGGAACACAGTTGTTCACGCCGGTTCTGTCCTAGGATGACTTTTCATGGTGTTTATGTTCCTTTCCTTCAGGGAAAAGAGATGACAGTAAGAACAGCAAAGACCAAGCAACAAACATAATCTCCACTTGCTGTAAAACACCTTTTCTTGCATTTCTTTTAAGGGTAGAACCCTTTAGACAGAGAAGTCCACAGAAAGAGGAGAGTTTAGTTGGCCTTTATGTGCCCTGGTGGGGTATATTGGCTAAGAGGAGTATTTTCCACCTTGTGGAGGTGGGCAGGAGGTTCAGTCTGTGTTTTGCTTCTCTTTTATTTATCTTTCTTCAGCTCTGAAATTGGATTGATCCTGTAGCATTTATCTGAGATGGCGTTAATTAGGCAGATCCTATATAATCTGGTTGTGGCAGCAGGTAACAGCAGGTAACAGTTATTGCTAAGTGAGTTGTTGCCTGAGATGCTCAGAAGAAAGGGAAAGAGTTGCATAAAGAAGAAAGTGAGAGAGAAGCTGGGAAAGGGAGTTGGATGTCCAAATTAAGTGCAACAGCAGTAGTTTTTAACATGAAAGAACTGATTTATAGGAAGCTAGCGAAGTGAGAAGTGAGACAAAATGGTGAGAAACAAGACAAATTGCCAGGCATGGCTCTGCTCATGGAATGGAAATGTGTGGAGTGTCCAGGAAGGTGAGAGGAGCACTGCCTAAACGAGAAAGGATACCCTTGTGTTAATATGGTAGATATGCTTGTTAATATCACAGAATGATTGAGGTTGGACAAACCCTTTAAGCCCATGGAGTCCAACTGTTCTCCCAGCACTGCCGTAACCACCACTAACCCATGTCCCTCAGCCCCACAGCTACATGGCTTTGGGGTCCTTCCAGGGGTGGGGACTCCATCACTGGCCTGGGCAGCCTGAGACAGGGCTGAACAACTCTTAATACATAAACAGCACATATATAACGAATATACACATGTACATCACTCAGTGCAGCATCAGACAAGTCCCTGCTTTTAAATACAGTCCCTTAGACCCTTCTGTTTCCACTGATTAGAGCCCATATGAACACACCTCAGGTGAAATCCAAGGAAAACCAGTGAGTAATTGCAACTGGAAAAGACCAAACGTTCTGCACATTTCACTGTTGGGTGTTTTTTGTTTGGTTTTGCTTTTGTGCAAGACCAGCTCTGTCAACCTAATGTTTGTGTTTGCGTTCAGTGACCCAGACAGCAATTATTTGCACATCTCTAGGAGACCTCAGTGACAGAACCTTTCTTTCCACCACTCCACACATAGGTGTGCACACACGGGTCTGTGCTTCCATGTATAGCACACGATTTCCAGACATACACAACATCTGTGGGTCTATTTAAGCAGAATAAGTTGTATTCTTAAAATATGTGAACTTCCAAGTACTTTAAAGTAATAGTTTAAACTTCTTGCTTGAAACTTTTGGGTTTCAATTAGTTAGGAGGGTTTTTTTTTTCCTGGTTAATGCCCAGCTGACAACAAGTGCACAAAGCTGTTTGCCACTTATTTCAATTTCTGGTAATTGCAAATAGATTGGAAAGGTTTTATGCAAATTTTGTTCTAAAAATTAATCATCCTCTGCAAGAAGCCCAAACATGTTTTTTAAGAGACCTGTTTTGAATCCTTAGCTGCATGCATGCTGAGTGGCCATGATAGATGAGCTTGGGGCTGTGCTCTGACTCCAAGCTCAGAGATCAAACGTGTGATGGATGCTCATACAAATGTCTGATGCCTAAATAACTCACTAAATAGCAAAAAAATTTGGAGTATGACTTCCAGGAATGACCAATCCCAGGGGAGAGTGGAGATAGATGGGATCTGAATTAATCATCAGCCCTTTGTGCTGTTTAAGTCAATGAAAAGCCAGGATTGACTGACATTTACCTCCTGTTTGTCCATAAAGGGAGAAGATTTCTAGAGGAGCAGTAGATCTTGCAAATGAAAATCAAGATGCCTTTTGTAATGATGCTGTCGCTAGCGATCAGAGGTAGGGAAAGATGTGCACTAGGGATGCGTGCAAGGATGTGCCTCTGAAGCAGAGGTCAGCAGAGGCTGTATGTTGTGTGTGGGTCTGAACACAATACCAGAAGCAGAAAATGCTTCTTGGGTTGGTGTTGCTGAAGGGCACTTATCTCTACACAGAGCTGCCTGTGCCTCCTCTTGCACTCCCCTGGTAGTGAGGGGCTGTATTGACTAGCATGGTTTATCTAAGAGATGAATCCAGCCCCAGATCTTTCAGATAAATCCAGCATCAAGTGTCTGGGCATTTATCAGGCGTGGGCAGATGTGCCTTTTGCTGACAACCATAAGCAGCATATTCTTAACGTCGTTGCTGGGCCAGCACAGAGGCTGAATTATTTGTCCTCTTGGAGAGAGCTGCGAAGCTTTTCAATGCTTTACTGCAGCATAAATCCTGTTATTACCCTGATGTACCTTGCTCTTTGGAAGTGTGAAAAATATTATCCCACCAACAGGAATATTTTCCCCAGAGTTCCTTGTTTATTGATGGTCAGAAGCGAGAAGTCCTTGTTGTGTGAGAGAGAGGAGTGGGGAAAGGAATGGTACATCCCTGAGGGGTTTGTGTGGTGAAACAGATCTAAGAACTTTTCAAGTGAAATTTGCTTTGGATTTCCTTCCAAGGATGGGAAAGGATCAGACTTTGGAAAGGGAATCAGTGCTTGACTTCTCACGTGTGAGCTGAACAGGTTCCAGTCACTTGTTTGTGTGGTTTTCTTGACCCAGCAGCTTGTTGGTCTGAGGGGTGTTTTAGGAAGGGAAGATTGTATCCCTGGGGGCTTGTCTGTGGGAGATTTGTATGTTCACGGAAAGATTCAGGAGGCTTTTGAACATTATCCCTCAGTTTACTGGAATGCTTTGGCTTTTTGTCACTTTTGTTATTGTTTTAAAGAGGGATTGTCCTTGAAGCCAGAACACATTAGCAACATAGTTCAGTAAATCAAGTGCATAATGAATAAGTGCACGTAATTATTCCCACTTCACTTTTCTCATGAGTATTTGCTTCACTCTCTTGCAAACTTATGCCTTAGCTAAACGACAGCAACACTAAACCGTGTGAGGTCACAGGTGCTGTGGTGTTCCCCCACATCAGTACTCAGCTCCAGTTCAGAGAGCTTCAGTTCCTATCTTCTGCCTTCACCCATGGGGAAGTGGAGAGATGAGAACAGCTCTGTGAGCTTCTGGGATTGGCTGCAGTTTTAGTGTGAGCATCACTCCTTTCAGCATAGACTGTCCTTATACACAGGTTGTGATGGCCCAGAGTCACCCAACCTAGTTTGTGGTGGTTGCCTACTGTGGGAACATAGAGCTGAAAAACCCATCTGCCTCACTCAGGTCTTTGACCAGTCCCTAAATACTAGAAACAGCCCCAAAGAAGCACTCCTTCCAAAACAAATACCTAAGCTCCTTCTTTAGCTGCTGAGGAAAATGAGGTTACTTTAGAGACCTGCAGAGGAAAATCGTGTCTATCAAGTTAGTGCCACCAGCTAGGCAGGCAGGCAGACCCCAGGGGTCTGGAAAGGCTTCAGGCTGCTGTGTGCTTCAGCAGGCACCAAGAGCCACATGCGTGCTACAGCCCAAATGAGAGGGACTGCGTTTCTCTGGCAGACACTCTTCTGCCTCCTAAATGGCTAGTAAAGAAAGACAGACCCCAGCAGGACTCGTTAACCATCTGATGGCTCCTCCGAGGGGGATCCTTTGCTCTCCGTGAGGAGCAGGAGGGCTGGGGCTGGTGCCCAGTGCTTAGTGAACCCTGAGGTCGTGGTGAAAAGTCTCATGAGCTGTTTACAGAGTAATTGCCAAGGCAGAGGGTGTGCAGATCTTCATACAAATTGCCGACACATGTATGGATACGGATTAGGTAGCATCTATACCCTAATAGGCCCCATGAATGTTGTGCATACCTGTGGACCTTTACAGATGATTGAATCTCTCAGCTGACTGCCTTGATTTATTAACCAGCCTTCTCTGGGAGTGAATAATCAGAGGCACAAGCAACTTGTATAATGCAGGTGACAGCGTTGGCTTTACCAACGAGCACTGCATATCTTTTGACTTTGAGCTTTATGTCATGGAGCAGCGTGGAAATCACAGAGGACAAAATGGCAATAAGCTAAGAATGACAAAAGAAAACCCGTCCAAATCGATGCAGTGTTATTCAGTGAGTGATGGGGAAAGTATATGAGGATCCTAAATTTGTGTCACTTGTCTTATGAGAATTCAGCAATAAATTGCTCTCCCCTAAGCGGGACCTTGATTGCAGTGATGGACAGGTGGATGCAGAGACTGGAAATCGATAGCTGGGATAGATTCAGACAGGAATCGTTAGTTTGCAGGCAGCAGAGACGAAGATCTGCACGACTCAGTCACTCAGAGGTCACGTGTCTTCAAGGGGACGTGTTTTCTGATGTGAAAGGCAGGATTTGGCCCTTGCAGTTTTCATAAGTACTTTCCAGAGGATTTATAAGTAAGCTTTGGGTTCAGTTTTATTAGTAGTAATTGTATAATACATCAGCTTATTTTGGCTGAGCATTTCTCCTAATGTGTGGTCTCAGGGCAGGAAAGACTGTTTACTACACAGCCAAGATGTGCTAATTTTGTTCATTAGACAAAGCTTGTGCTTCTCTGAGTTTCTCTGCCCTTCTCTGTATATCCAGGTCCTTTTGGTTTGCCTTAGCTAAAAAGATTCATGTCTACTTTGATTTTCTCCTGAGCTAAGGTCACTGGCCTCTGCTCACAAATGGAGATGCTCAGAATCAGCACTTTGGTATACATCAGTGTCTACCAGACCCTGTGGATGATTGCACTGGTGAGCAGTTTGTTGAAAAGTATCTTTTTGGAACTTTATATTTAATTCAGAGATACTGTCGTGTGTGTCAGTGGTGTGGTAAAACCATGTATACACACACAGCTACACACCTACAATTGTCTATAGATAGATGAATGGAGAGTGAGGTGGATGGAGAGCTGCTGAACGACAGAGCCCAGAGGGGGGTGATCAATGGCACAGAGTGGAGTTGGAGGCCTGTGGCCAGTGGAGTTCCACAGGGATGGGTTCTGGGGCCAGTCTTGTTCAACATCTTCATCAAGCACCTGGATGAGGGGACAGAGGGACCCTCAGCAAGTTCCCTGCTGGCACCAAACTGGGAGCACTGGCTGATGCACCAGAGGCTGTGCTGCCATTCAGCAGGATCTTGACCAGCTTGATAGTTGGGCAGAGAGGAACCTGCTGAGGTTCAACAAGAGCAAGTGTAGAGTCCTGCATCTGGGAAGGAACAACCCCCTGGCCCAGGCCAGGCTGGGGGTGACCTGCTGGAGAGCAGCTCTGCAGAGAGTGACCTGAGAGTCCTGACCATAAGCCAGCAACGTGCCCTCGTGGGCAAGAAGCCAATGGCAGCCTGGGGGCATCAAGAAGAAAGGACAAGGGAAGCAGGGCAAGGGAAGTTCTGCTCTGCCCTTTCTGACGCCTCCTCTGGAGTCCTGTGTCCAGTTGTGGGCTCCCCAGCTGCAGAGGGACAGGGAAGTGCTGCAGAGAGGCCAGTGCAGGGCCACCAAGATGATCAGGGCACTGGAACATCTTCCTTGTGAGGAAAGGCTGCGGGACCTGGGGCTGTTTAGTCTGGAGAAGAGGAGACTGAGGGGGAAGCTCATTAATATCAATATTACAAATATCTCAGTGGGGGGTGTCAGGAGGTTGGGGCAGCACTTTTTTTTTATTGTGTCTAGCAACAGGACAGAAGGTGATGGGATGAAGCTGGAACACAAACATTTCCATTTAAACGTAAGAAAAAACTGTTTCAGTGTTTCAGTGAGGGAGACCTGGCCCAAGCTGCCCAGGGAGGGTGTGGAGGCTCCTTTTCTGAAGTTTCCCAAACCCACTTGGACACGTTCCTGATACCCCTGATAGAGGGAAACTGCTTTAGCAGGGGTTGAGCTGGATGATCTCTAAAGGTCCCTTCCAACCCCTGCAATTCTATGATTCTGTGATCCAATGAAAGGCCCAGGGGAGGTTTTTAGTTACTGAGTTACTATCAGAGGGACACTGCTACCAAAGTCAGGTTGTGTGAATAGATACATAACCCCGTCAGTTACTGCAGAGACGCTGGAATAAAGCCAGAGGCTGTGAGAATGTTAAAAGCAGGTCCAGAAACTTAGAGTATCATTTTTTGTTTGACCAAGATGTGATAATGAGTAAGGCAAATGATGGAGGACTTGAATTTGGCTCATATTACAACATTTTAGAGTTTAATTAGTTACAGCACTTCTGTCATTTCATCTTCAAGCATTGTATTAACTGAACAAGTGTTCAGTGGTGATCTCCATGTCTTGGGCTTAGGAAAATTAAATAAAGTGTTAATGTAATTTTTTTTTCTGAGCAGAATTAACTGTAGGAGGGTTTTGCTGCCAGAGCTCTAACTTCACACCCAATCCTGTAATACTGATTTTTCAGTCATTAACAAAACAGTTTCACACGTTCAGCGTTACCCACCCTGGACATGAGGCTCTTGTTCCCTGCACAGTGTGATTCTCTCACAGGAATTCATTTCCTGACCAGTGCTCTTAGGACAACATGGCTTTAAATTCAGCAGAAACATCACAAAACCTCTAACCACCTAGCTTTTATGCTCATGAATTTCAAGTCGCTGTTGTAGTTTCAGTGGGTCTGGCTCTTGCTGAACACCGGGAAGACGAAGGGTTGTGTGATTTGGATTCGTGTGAATTCCATCACTGGTGTTATGCAACAGATACTAATAGCAGATATTAATATTATGTAAAAGGTCTTGTATACAGCTCTGCTTGGTTATGTCTATATTAAATCCTGCAGGCGACATTGATGAATGAAGTGGATGAGCATCTTCACTCCCACTGCTCAGCAGAGACTAACAGCAGTGCAGCAGAGCACAGTCTCCGCTTCTCTTTCTCTGCTCTGAAGAGCTGCCTCAATGCTCTCTCCATCAACAGGGAGGGTGTGCTGGGTCCCCTCCGTCCTCAGGCTGTCCCCACTATCCCTCTGGCCTCCCCTCCACGCCCGTGACTCTACCCAGACCCACAGAGATGCTCCCATGGGTGCTCAGCCTGCAGTGAGGGACTGCTCCTGGCTCTGCTCCTCGACGCTGCCTCAGCCATGCAGGAACACGCCTTCCAACGTGAACTGGAGCTTTGATTGATCTAGAAGCAGAACTTAATTAGCTGTTGAGCATCTTCTGTGCTGTTTGAGATCATTACAGGATCCCATACCAGATGTCTTTTGGAGAGTACCAGGCAGTAAATTAAAAAAAAAGCCCCAAACCAGCCCATAACAAGTAACACTGAAATCAAGTCTCTTTGGTTAATAACAGCAGATGAGACCCTGGCTATTGACAAGAAATCATATTTATTTGCCAGAACACTTCTGTGTTTCTTGAGCCTAGGGATAACAAAGCACTTCATAATTAAATTAGCTTCACAGTATCACTGCTAATGGGAGGGCACGATCACTCTTGCTGTTTGCAAGACTGTAGCTTGAGGCTACATGGGTAAGATTTTGGGAAGAGGATGGAGACTTTCAGCTGAGAACATGAAAAGTTCATGAGGCCATCAGAGACAAGCGTTGCCAGTGCTCTGATTCCCCAGCCTCTCCTGCAAGTCTGGGGGAAAGGGAACTTCTCCAGGTTCCCCTGGGCCAGAAGCTCCCCTTTCTTCTTCTCTCTTCCCATGTGCCTAGCACTGAGCATCTGGGGAGCTGAGTGCCAGGGGCTCCCTAGCATCCATCTCCTATGAACAACTCAGGTCAAGTGGAAAACAGAGGGGACTGGATGATCTTTTGAGGTCCGTTCCAGCCCTTGAGATTCTGCGAAACTGGAATTTTGGCAGTGAATTGGGACATAAACTAAAATGGATGGCAACCGAAATAGAGAGGTTTCTTGTGTCCCTGTTGTCACGCCACGGACAGAGTCCCACAGCCTAAGAATCCTGACAGCTGAAGCATCAAGTCTTTTTGCAAAAAGAGTGAAATATCTGGAAGAGAAGGGGAGTTTCTGGCCAACAGTAATGTAATCCTCGAGTGGAATTCTCCAGGATGGTTTGGGAGATCCAGGGACTCTTCTGTCCCCCTCCTACTTCTGCAGACACTGTGTCTCCATGCTACCTCCTTATTTCTTCCAAGAGGAGCTGGGATCTATTTTGGGGACTTTGGACTGATACAGGCCATTTCTGAGAGTCCAATATGACTTTTAATCAAGTGATACCGGGGCAGGGGCAAAGTGAGTCTGGGTTGGATTTTCTGTTGGTGTTTAGGGTTTCTTTGTCTGACACTAAGTGAAATAACTCATATTACCTGATAGCTGTGTTCTCACAAGCCACCTGCTTACTGTACATGTGATTTAACCAAAGTGACAAATCTGGAGCCAGCGAAAATGAACCAATTAATTCAACTCCATGGATTTCCTCCCATTTTCACTTAGGCGGATTTAAACCGCGAGTCTACTTACCATTCTAAATCTCCAGCAAAATAATCACACTAAGCTGGAGTGCAGTGCTGTGCCCTGGAAGGAGGAGAACAAAACACAGCAAAAGCCTTAGGGAAGAGGGCACCAGTGTTTTCACAGATAGAGTGGGCTTTTTGGTATAAAGGGTAGCCACGTGTTTCAAACTCTCGTCTTTCTATTCCAAGCTGCAGGGACTTCACATGGACCTTCACCTTGCCTTATGTTGTATGAAACAGAGTATATATCTGATATAATATTTATGCCTTTTACTTCACAGCTGAGACTTAAATAGTGAAGTTTTCATATCCGTAAAAAGTGCAAATGAAAACAGAATATTTACAGATCATTGCAAACCACGGTGCATTTCAGTCTGGATTGCTTTGGGGTAATCACCAAAGGGATGTTTTACAGCTTCTGCGATAATTCCTTCCTCTTACTTGGCATTCAACGTGATCTTCTTGTTAGCTTGTCACTAAATGGTTTTACGGCCAGGTTTTTGTGTTTGCAGACCATTTATTTTAGGTTACACTGAATGTAGGCATCAAGTCCAGACTCCTGTGGTGCTTTGGCTGCTGCATTTTCCCTGTGGATCCTGATCAAAAGCTGCAGAGAAGATTTTCAGGGCGGATCGTGTGCCCTGGTGTGTTGGTGCAAGGTGTTTCATGCTTCTGATGGTGCTTTGGTTTCATGGTGTAACTGAGAAGGAATTTGAGGTGCAAATGCTGTAAAATTAAAGGCAGAACTGTATGAGCCTTGTAGCTGGTGGAGGGAAGATGAGGTAGAGGAGAGTGGTGGTGGTGTCTGCTTTGCCAAGCTGACAGACCACCTTTCAAAGAAGAAGGAGAATCCAGACATTCCACAGGGATTTGTCTGGATTCAGGTTGTATCATTAAGTACTTACATGGAAAGAAATAGCAAATCCTTTGTTTTCTGCACTTTGGAAGTAAGAGACATTCAGACTTAACAGCAAAGATGAGCTTCTGTGTGAAGAAGAAAACAGTGCCTGTCTCTTGGGGAGCAAACCCAGGTGTGGCTGGGAGAGGGGCTACCTGCTGTTCAGCATCTCTGACTGTGACACTTTAGCAGGTGCTTGAAAGGGATTGTCTGTGGCAGGATTCTGCTGGCTTGAGAATGATGGAGAACAGCAGAGGGTTCAGGTCCTGTGGCTGGTAGCAGGATGAAGGGTCCCATTGGTGTCACAGTCCAGTGTGGCTTAGCTAATCATGGGCAAAGGCAGTGGCAGCTTGCTAATGAGGAGGTTTGCAGGCTGGAATGGATATTGGAGAAAGAAGAAAGAAATTGAACTTGAGTAGAAAATACCCTAGTAGTTCCTTCCTGCTTATGCTGAGATGTCTTTTCCAAGCTGATGTCATCTTCTGATGGCTGCTAGCGGGGAGGTGAAGTTTCCAGAGAGTTAAATGCAAATTGCTCCCTCCAGCTCAGTGCACTGGGAGGAGTTAACACAGGTTTGACTAGAGCCAGAATTTAGCCAGCAATAGGCCTACCCAAGGCATTTTCAAAAACCAGGGTCCATTCAAGGGGCTGGTTAACGCTTTGCTGACCTGAGGCTCAGCATCCATCCCTTCCCCCATCACAGCCCCGCAGTAATTGCTGGAAACACAGAAGCGACCAGGTAGGCACGAATCCTGGCAGCCCAGGATGCACCTTGATTGACAGCAGGCTACTGATGGCTGCGAGATTACAGGCTCTGACTTCTAAAGAAGAGCTTAATTAGCTCCGCTCCAAGAGGTCCATTCTCCCCTTCGTACGCGTGCATAACTCCAATTGACATTAATGTGAGTTATATACCGGGAGGAGAATAGACCCAGAAGAACGTGGGGGAGGTGTGGGACAGAGAGAGACAGAAAACGAGATGGTGGGGGAGGAGGAGTGAGAGGGAGCACAATGGGAAGAAAATGTTGGGGGAGTAGGTGTGTGCCCAGGGAGGAGAGGTGACCTGCCTCGCTGGCCCTAAGGATGCTGGGCATGTGGGGACGTGCTCGTGGCTTCCCTCTTTGCTTGCCCAGGGAAGGAAGAATGGCAGGAGACTAAGGACTCCTCCCCAAGGGTAATATCCTTGAGAAATGTAGCTGCCTCAGCTCTTTTCCTTCAGAGACTCCAATTCCTATCCTGTTGTTCCGTGAAGCACATGACAAAATTCCCCCCCTCCGGGTTTCAGCAGCAGCCAGATGTGGGAGAGCCAGATGTGGGATGGACACGTAAGGATTAGGGGATGGAGGAGAGGATACACAAGTACTCTGGGGGATGGGGAGGGATGGCTCCTTTTTTTTTTGTGAAGAAAAAGAAAAAGAGGGTTGGATGCATGAATAAAAGCTCCTCTTTAAACTCTAGTAAAGACAAGAGAGAAGTGAAATGGAATAAGACATAAACTATAGAAATGATGAATGGCTGCATTTGGTATGTCTATATATGGGAAAGGAGCTGCCGTGCATAATTAAACAGTGGATAAATGGAAATGTACATGGTCGCTACTAACTAAAGAGCATGATAAATGAGTTACACTCTGTCATGTTCATATATCGCCTGCTGCAGGTTACTAGTGATGTATTTGGGCTATTTATTCTACTTTCATTACTTCATCCAACTTATTTGTAGAAGTAAACAAGACATGGTTTGAATCCTCTGCCCAACAGGTCTTCGAGCTGCTCTTGCTACAAAATCTCTGTCTCTCCTGCTGAATCTCTCTCTGGGACACGGGAGAAATTAAAGGCTTTTCTCAAACCCCCCTTTTCCCCTCCCTGGAGCTGAATAGGCTTTGTGTGCTCAGAAGTAAACACAGAGGTTTGATGATAAACCTCCTGTTAGGGGACAAGCTGAGATCAATGAAAAAAATCACAAAGTGCAGCTTGTCGTTGTAACCTTTTGCTAGGTGCCTGGGACTAAGGTACTCATTTGCAAAGCAAGAAAGGGTCCTTAATTATTTGTAAGCATTATTTGAGTATGTGGAGTCTGGACTTGGTATTTTTAGCCCTGTTTCTTCAAACCTCAGGTAGAGTTGAAGCAGTTGAGGTGTGGGATGGGGAAGCTGCTGTGGAGAGCTGTGGCCATGGCAAAGACACATCTCGTAAGCACTGCAGCGTCTTGGTGATTAGTGAGGCTCATGGCAGGACAGACAGATAGGAGCTCGCAGTTAAGCCATTGTCTAAGGACTTAGGTCCCAGGGGTTGTTGGGATAGAGAGCTATGATTGGACATGGACCTGTACACCTTCCTGATGCTGTGTCACTGACCTGGCTCCTGGACACCAGCCCGGTGTCTCACCAGCCTGCTGATGGGCACATGAACTCCCTCTGACCTGGAGGTGAACGTGGGAATTTGAGTAGTGTGGGGTGAAAACAGCAGAAAACCTGAGAAGAGGTTCAATGCTCATGGCCAAACACGAGAGGAGAACACTTGGTACCCTGCTAAATTGACTGGATTGGTCCCTCAAAGCCCATATTGAAGACTCATGCAGAAGTTGCTTGCAGTGGCGTGTGGGTACCTGTGTGGGCCAGGATCACTTCTAGGTAACACAATGCAAGCCATAAGTTCATAAAGTACAGAGAAACAACCCAGTGCTGCCTCACATTACAATGTTCTCTCTTTGTGATATACAAGCATGTGCTCAGAGAAGAAACAAGGTAAGAGAGCTGTAGAGGTGGTCGTTAAACATGTTGCCAGATTTGAGAGCAGCATCACTGGATTCTCATTCCTACTTTTTCCTGCTAGTAAAAAACAACCAAACCCAAACTATGTGTCAGGGGCAGCTTATATTATCAGTGTGTGTCCTGATGTATGTGAAATAGCTTGAGAGATGCCTGAGATAGGAGCACGTTTCGGTGGAGGCAGCTCCCTCCCACAGCCTCCGTTCATTAACAGTTCTGCAGAGCACCAAGAGATTAAATCACTGCGGTAAAAAAAGTATTTATGGGCATTAATGAAGGTCAGAAAGACACTTGCCAGCTAAAGGAAATATGTCTGTGTTGTGTTAAGGCCTCAAATCTGAATTTTTCAGGTATTTTGTCTCAGCTGCTTTATGGCATCAACATGCCTTAAGACCCATGAGAAAGAAATTTACACTCATGGCAAAAAGACATACAAATGCAAGTTATGCAGAGTTTGTCCATCTTCTGTTCTTCCACTTCTTTTTCTTTTTCAGTTGTAATTGGGTTGAAAACCACAATGAGTATGTAAAATGTCTCCTCAGAATAGAATACAAGGCAGGATTAATTTGCACAGATAGCATTAATGAATATAAAGAACAGATGTTTAAGTGATTGTAATATACAACCCTGCTGCACCTGAACCTGAAATAGCTTTGCCCATTAGTGAGCAGTGTAGGGGAAAGGAGTCTTGGGGGTGCTGGTGGGTGGGCAGCAGGATAAGCATGAGCCAGCAACGTGCCCTCTTGACCAAGAAGGCCAATGGCACCCTGGAGTGTATTAGAAGGACTGTGGGCAGTAGGTGCAGAGAGGTTCTGCTCCCCCTCTACTCTGCCCTTGTGAGAGCACATCAGGCTTCAAAAATGCCCCTGTTAGGCTTTTTCACTTTGGGAAGTTGGCTTTGCAACCTAGTATCTGTGCTATACAAAAGTGTCAGAGTGCTTGATGGGGCTCAGCTGGCTTAGATGGGAGAACATGAGTGTGACAAAGAGGCCATGACAACATGGGCACTTTTGGAAGGACACATAGTGTTGCTGAGGTTCTTTAAAGGCTTTGGAACTTCCTCCACCATCCAGCCTCTTTGCACTGTGTTCATTTTTGCCACTGTCCTTCCAGCTGCAAGATGCAGAAGAGTCCTTGGTCTGCAGTTGCCCAGATAGTGTTGTGATGGTGATCAGGGAGCCCACCACGTTGCTCTTCCAAGCTTCATCTGTGCCCTGAGCAGGGGTTGGACCACAGCACCTCCACAGGCCCTTCCCAGCCCAAGTCTTATCATAGGTTCAGCTTGGATTAATAGAATACAGAGTGATTGCTCCCAAGCCCACACCTCAAAGGCTGAGCTAGGAGACATGTGGTAAGCCCAGGCTGTCTAGAGAGAAGTTAAGTGTCTCAAATTCCCCAGGTAGCTTCTGGAGGCACATTATAGCTGAAAACCAGACCTCCTCAGCTGTGACTGGAAGCTCCAGAAGAAACCCTGAGCAATGGCAGGATGAGGTATGGGTCAAGCTTTGATGTTTCATTGTGTCTGTGTTACATTCAGATTCTGAATGTAACCAAACCTGAATATTACTTTCTTTTTAAAATGAAATGCCCTCTGGCACAAGCTGATGCTGCTGATAACAGCAAAACCTCCTCTTTGGCTTAGTTTCTGAGCTTCACTGCTACCTGACAATCAAGATATAGCTCATTTTCTTCTGAGAACAAAATGTTATGAGGAGGATATGTTTCTCTTTTCTGGCTAAAATGAATGAGCTATTTTTTGGTAGCTGAATTCTGAAGGCAATAAACACTAAACAAGGAAAAGACACATTTAAAACCCTCTCACATACTCTGTGTTTTTTCTGCCATTATTACTTTGCGTCAGGTTACGGAGAGTGGTCTGGGTGAGGACAGATTTTGAAGGACTCCCCTGGATTTTCCCCCAAAGAGCAGGACAGGGCTGGGTGGACTCTTTGCAAATCCATCTGCTGGCGTGACACTGCAGTGGAGCCTGTGGTAAACTGGCACATCCCCATCTGTGCTCTCCAAAGGTGTAATGGAGCAGAGGAATCTCTCCATTTTCAGTGGAATTGCTGGAAGAATAACATTATGGGATTGCCAGGATTTTAGGAAGGAGCTTTGTTCCTTTTGTGCCTGTCCCATACATAGAATCATAGAATGGTAGGGTTGGAAGGGCCCTTTAGAGATCATCTAGTCCAACTCCCCTGCAGAAGAAGGGTCACCTGGATCAGGTCACATAGGAACATGTCCAGGTGGGTTTGAAGACCTCCAAGGAAGGAGCCTCCACACCCTTCCTGGGCAGCCTGTTCCACTGCTCCATCACCCTCACAGTGAAATAGTTTTTTCTTATGTTTAAATGGAACTTTTTGTGTTCCAGCTTCATCCCATCACCCCTTGTCCTGTTACTATCTACTATAGCTACTATCTACTATATACTATACCATGATTAATAAAAGGAACCCCCATCCCAGAGTGGTTATTCAGCCAGGGGCTGTGCTACCTGAACAAGGCTTGAGTGAGGTCCTGTGATGTCAGAGGAATGGCTACATTTGGGTATTTCTTCTTTGCTCTTATTCACCCAAAACAGAGTCAGGCTTCTACTGCTTTGGGATGACCAGCCAGCTATTTCTTGCTTGTGAAGTTGGGATGCCTAGAGGTAAGCACAGAACTGGTTGTTAGGCTGAGGAACACATGTGTTTGAAATAACTGTCCTCTGTGGAAAAATGTGCACTAAATCAGGTGGAAACACAGGCTGTGTCACAAGTGACTGGAGGAGCACAGGGGAGAAGAAAATGATCCATTAGACAAGCAATAGCCACACAGCAAGCAATATCCAATAACCCCACCGGCGTGAAGCATTTTGCCTTCACCATCACAGAAATGGGTTTTTCGGGAGGATTCAGTAAAGCAGCAGAAGGGAAGGTCCCAGGTAACCGTGTGTGTGTGTGTCACTGTGAAAGGCAGAAGTTGGGTAGACAGTAGCTAATTCCACTGAATTTTGGGCATATGATTCCCTGAGTTGAAATATTGATATTGCTCCACCTAATGACAGGAGCTCCACGCTGGCAAAATGTCTTAAGGTTTGTAGTTAAATGAGGAGCAATCATGTTAACAAAGGTAACACAAACCATTAGGAAATCTCTGTGCCGCATCTCTGCGTGTGGATGCTATTAAAGTGTCAACTCTGCATGAATACCAATATTAACAGTGTAGTCAAACTTTAATGATTTATAACAATAGGTGCTGTATCAGCACACAGAGCAACCAGCAAAAGGAAAAGCAAACCTGGAAGGCAAATGATGAGAGAAGAGAAGGTAATACAAGTGATGGAACTTGGAACAAACGAGAAGCAAAAGGTGGGCTACTGCTGTAGGGAGGACAGGCTTTCGTTTGATGGGGTGGAGGAGTTTTGAGTTGAGTGGTAGCCAGATGCTGGGAGTTTCCTGTGATTTTGGGTGCTTTGATGTCATAGTGCTGCTATGGCAAAGCACATCAAAATATCAAAGCTAGAGATGACCTAAGTATTATTTAGCTGCTGGGGTTGTCTACGGGTGTAGGAAAGTCATCCCTAAGTTGACTTTGCAGGTTCAATCTTGATCCTGCCGTGATGTCTGTGGCTATGTTCCTGCTCTCTCTGGCTTGATCTGTGTTGTGTCAGAGGTTATTTCTGGTGTGACTCCAGTTTATTTGGCAAGGTGCAAGTTGGAGAAGTGGAGGTAGTGGAGCAGATACTTGGTCTGTTGAGTTCCGGCACTCATTTTAAATGTCAATTCACCAATTCATGTTTAATAGGCAATTATCTCTTCTGGCATCCAAACTACACAACCCCTCCACTGATCCTCAAGAACAAGAAGAAAAGGAAGTGTCTTCTATGTAGGTTTTGGGAGAGGAGCTGATGGTTGCTGCCAGAAGCTGGGAACTTCTGCAACACAGTTTTGTTCCAAGCAGGCTATCGCCGTGCCTGGTCTATCACATGCTGCTGCTATGACAGAGGGGGAATAAACATCCTTGGATGCATCAGGAAGAGTGTGGGCAACAGGGCTAGGGAGGTTCTGCTCCTTCTCTGCTCTGCCCTGCTGAGGCCTCATCTGGAGTCCTGTGTCCAGTTCTGGGCTCCCCAGCTGCAGAGGGACAGGGAACTGCTGCAGAGAGGCCAGTGCAGGGCCACCAAGATGATCAGGGCACTGGAGCATCTTCCTTCTGAGGAAAGGCTGCAGGACCTGGGGCTGTTTAGTCTGGAGAAGAGGAGACTGAGGGAGGATGTCATTAATACTTATAAATATCTCAATGGTGGGTGTCAGGAGGTTGGGGCAGCACTTTTTTCGATGGTATCTGGCAATAGGACAAGGGGTGATGGGATGAAGCTGGAACACAAAAGATTCCATTTAAACATAAGGAAAAACTGTTTCAGTGTTTGAGTGAGGGAGCCCTGGCACAGGCTGCCCAGGGAGGGTGTGGAGGCTCCTTCCTTGGAGAGCTTCAAGACTTGCCTGGACACGTTCCTGTGTGACCTGATCTAGGTGACCCTGCTGCTGCAGGGGGATTGGACTGGATGATCTCTGGAAGTCCCTTCCAATCCTCACCACTCTATATGATTCTATATGACCATTCATTCTGCCAAAATAACAGTCTTCATTGCCATGTCCTTCCCATGTCAGGCGTTTGGTCTCCTTCTCCTTGCAGTATGAGGCTAATGAAGGGTTGATGATACACTTCAGCTACATCAGTGATGCCTTTGGTGGTTCCAAAGGTGTCTAAGTCTCAGCAGCGCTTCAGCTCCTCACACGAGGCCTGGCCACTGCACTGATTAAAGCTTTGTGCTCCATTCTTCATTGTTGGATTGTTTTTTTACCCATAGAGGAGGTAAACTCCTCTGCAGTTTGCAAGGAACTATAAAACATGTGGGCAATGAGCACTGATAGCCAGGGAATGTCTCACCATCACACTGTAACATGAGTGTTAGGCCACCATAGCCTGCCATGGAAGTTTCTGAGCAGTTTGTTGTTTTACCATGTAAAATGTCTAACAAACACAGCAGTTTCTTCCTTCAGATGCACCAGTTCTTTTGCAGCCATTTAGGATGGTGTTACTGAGCTGCTCTGGAAAAGCAGGTGTGACGTGACAAGTAGAGGAAAGGAAAGGATCCAGACCTTTATGGATCCATAACTGGCGCCTTTTTTTGACAGGATGAAGTGTTCTAACAGAGGATTTGTAACAGACCTGGGGAGCTCCAGGACACCCCCTGGAGATGCAGAAGCTGGGGGTGTTCAGGCTCTGTCGTAGGCGGTGGTGGGCAGTGCTGGAGGGTGAGTGGAGGGTGACTCAGCTCATCAAAGTGGCACCGTTAAGTGAGGCAAGTTGCCATGTCTCATTCATTTGAGTGTCCTTTTCCACTTCTGATACCTTCCTGCTTTTCTCTCCCTGTTCCTTAGCACTGCCTTCTTTTAGCACCTCACCACCTTGCAAACAACCCCGATGCCATGGCCAACCCGCTCTGCCCCCATCCCTGTGCCCAGCCTCAGCCCACGCAGTCCCGTAACAGCTGGTGAACACGTTCCCCCAACTTTCTGCTGGTGAGAGCAGCCACATGGCTCTTTGCTCTCGCTCTCCCCTGACTGCATTTATTCAGCAGCAGCCCTATGAGGGACTTTGCAGTGTTGGTGAGTAGGCCTGAGGACATGAGGAGCAGAACCACATCTGCCGTTGCTTTGCAGTTTTAATAAGGGCAGGTGCTGCGGTCGGAGTCAGAGGGTGTGAGGAGCAGGTCGGAGGCGAACAGAGCACGTTTTGTTCTGACTAAATATTTTCCATCCTTTCCGATGGGGAGGTTTATAACATCTGATTATAGGATAGTAACACCATTACCCGTGCAGCTGCTATCTGCACAGAGTGGCAGAGACGGCCAATTAGCTCAGATACCGTGCCTGCATGTGCGTGCACGTGTGTGTGTGCATGTGTGCTGGCATCAATAGGAGCTGCTTGTCTGCTCAGTTGCTGGACATGAGCCCTGAAGCTACAGCTAGCCCCGGGTGGAAATGCAGCTAATTTTTTTTTCTGTAGGCTTCATGCTATTTACTCAAACAACAGTGAAGGGAGCTTTGCTTTCTCATTGCTTTTCACGGTCGTGGAGTGATCCTGCTGCCTGAGGGTTGGCCATGTGTGCCTCCTCCTTCCTCTTCTGCTCACAATGAAGCCCCAATTTCCTTTCATAGACAATTCCCATTTTTTTCCCCCAGAAAATACCCCTAGAAGGCACATGTACCTGAAGTTATAGATATTTTGCAGACCTAGACTGACATCTTCTCAGCTGACATTGGCTAGTGTGTGTAATTAAATCCAGGTTCCCCAAACTTTGATGTAATTTCTGTAGCACCAGTGGAATACATATATATTGAATGAAGGAACCTTCCTCTGAGTGTCACCCACAGTGATGGGTTCGTGTTTGGGATAAAAAGCATCTGAAGTAAAACCCATGGCCAGTAAAACCCAATGCAGAGCTGAAAGGTTCCAGGAGGATCCCAGGGAGCAGGAAAGGCTGAAGCCCCTGACCTCAGTGGGAAGTAAACCTGGATATTCACACCATCACCAAGTGAACTGGGACAGGAATTTGAGATCTGATACTGCCGATGTTCAGCACTAAGAGTCTTCTCCAGGGGTCTTGGTGAGTGGTTAAAGAGCCCCCTGAGTCAGCATTTTAATGACAAAATGCTGATTAATAAATAGCTGAGTAAGGCAGAGAGAGATTTGCACATCTTCTCCCCTCCCTGGGAGGTAACAGGTCTACCCAGGAGTGCTTCACCACCCATATCCCCAAGTCCAAGGTGGGTTCTGGAAGGACAGCTGATGAGTTTTCTCTGGTGTAACGTAGTGGTGGAGTAATAAAGATTCTTAAATACCACTTAAGGGATAAAGAAC
The DNA here is from genome assembly GCF_028858725.1 of Colius striatus. NCBI lineage: Eukaryota > Metazoa > Chordata > Aves > Coliiformes > Coliidae > Colius > Colius striatus. The sequence continues at coordinate 86,305,756 of NC_084790.1, forward strand.
AACCGAGAGAGGGGTTTTTTTATGGCTTCACATGACAATGAGATCACATAGTGTATCAAAATAGACTGTAATGTAAGCAAATGGCATAGTGCAAGTAATCCCTCTATTTCTTCCTTACTTGCAAGAGCTGAGGGCAGCCCATATGTCCTGAATCTACTTTTGTCACCGAGAGACAGACAGTGGGTTTGGTTTAAATATGAAAAAGCTGGAAATGGAAGCTACCTGTGCCAGAAAGTTCGAAAATTCACCTCCAAAATGTGGCTTTGGAGTTGAGACTTGTTTTCAGACCTCGTTTTCCTCAGTCTGGGAATTGTGTCCCCTGGGAACTGTGGACAGGGAGTGTTTCAGTGATGCAGTCATTTAGTATGTTCTGGGGAAAATGGATCATGACAGTGCCCATTTTGGGAGGGGGAAGGGGTTGGTTTTGTTACTTCTGGAAAAAGACAAACCTAGTAAACCTTTCTAGGGCACACATTTTAGTCTGTTCTGAGGATCAACCCACTAACAAATGCATCTGAATATGGCCTTCGTTATCCCAGCTGCATGAGCAAATGGGAGGTGGCATCTCTGCTGTAGCAGGGAGCAGAGGAACGGCCGTTCCCTGCAACAGTGTCTGAGCAATGTTTCACACGCTGAAGGCAGAACAAGCACCATCGATCCTAGCTATGCTCCAGAGGTTCAGAAGGGAAAAGTAAAGCAGCATTGATTTGGAAATAGTAGTAATGGAATTGGGGGTGTTGTTTGCTAGGAATGGATAAAAATGAGTGACCTTTCTGGTGCGCTCTATCTCCTTAAATCAAACTGTAATAAATGAGGCAGCGTTTCCAGACAAACTAATCAATAGGCCAGCGTAGTCAAGGAACCTCATATCACATAAACTAACAGGGTTGGACTTCTTCATGTGAGTTATAGCCTTGTGCTGCTCCACGTGGTCCTTGGAAGCCTCAGGAAAGTGCAAAGGGTCCAGAAAAGGGAGGAAGGCTTTCATTGGAAAAGCAACACATGCTGTAAGAGACCCTGGGGAGTGTTTGCTGCAGCCTCCCACCCTGTGCTGCCTGTCAAACCACAGAATCACAGAATCTTAAGGGTTGCAAGGAACCTTAAAGGCTCATCCAGTGCAACCTCCCTGCCAGAGCTGGACCATCTAGAGCAGGGCACACAGGAACTCATCCAGCTGGGTTGGATGTCTCCAGTGAAGAAGACTCCACAGCCCATCTGGGCAGCCCCTGCCAGTGCTCCCTCACCTCAACAGGGAAGAAGTTTTTCCATGTGCTTCTTTGGAACCTCTTCTGTTGCAGCTTGTACCTGTTGCCCCTTGTCCTGTCATTGACCATCACTGAGCACAGCCTGGCTCCATCCTCCTGACACCCACCCTGCTCTGGTCATCTGGTTCCAAATTGGCATCCAGCACATGGAAAGAGTTGTGATGGCACATAAGTGACACCTGGTAGTGTTTCTAAAGGAGCTTGGAGGGGCTGGGGTTGAGTCATTGTAGCTGTCTGGCTTGGCTGTCTTATAAAAACAGTAATGCAGAGCCTATTTGTACTGTGAAGTTCTCAATATAGCTAATATTAGCAGTTAACTGTCTTTATGCACTGTATAGAGACCTGTGACATCTATGTTATAAGCCTGGGAGAGTATGGGCTTCATCTGACTGGCTCTGGTGTTCCAGCTCCTCATATGCAGTTGTCTTTCAATCCAATTACTTCCTTTTGAAATAGTTTTCCTTTCCTAATGAACTGTGGGCAGTTCATTAGTCGATGCACTTTTGCTGTAAAGGCTTTCTTTTCTGGGAACTGGTTTGCTAGCCTCAAGTTTTATTGTGCCACGTTTGAAACGTTCTGTGCAACGATATTAATAACAATAACAATAATAATACTTTGTACCTCTGCAGCAGTTCTTTCACACAAAGAACTGAGAGTACTTTAGGGAAACTCTCAAAGTGTATGTGGCAGTAAATCAAAGTGAGCTGTCTCGCTGCTACTTGTGCCTATTGAAAATTCATAACTATTATTAGCCTGTGTTTTGCAGATAAAGACACTGAGAGAAGGGTCCAAATGATTCACACTGAATTGGTGGCTAAGATCAACTCTACTTTGTTGCCTAGACACTGTACCAAATGGTCTCTGAAAGGGCTTTCCTGGTAGTTAAGCTCAATTTGTCCTTTTCTTTCTCTTTCTTTCTTTCTTTCCATTTCTTTTATTTACAATCTGCTTCCTCTGTGTTTTGCTGCCTAATTGTTGAGCAATGTCACACCCCTTTCCCTAGCAGCATTCTACACTCTGATCTTCACTGTAATTATATTTTGCACTTAAATAATAGTTTTCACTCAGGTTTCAAAGTGTTTTACAAAGGTGGTAAAATTTGCTGTGTGCGGCCTCAGAGAGTTGCACGTGACATGCCCTGAACACAGAGAGGTGAGTTATGAACACGGTGCTCCCTCAAGATGGGAGTGTACCCTTTCCAGGCAGAAGGAGAGCTGCCATTTCGCAGCTATTATTTCCCCTCCTTCCCTGAACAAGCCTTTTCTTTTACACCATCGTGGAAATTAAACCCTACAGTCTTCATTCTGGCTGCTGGTCGCTGATAGACATCCTTTGTCTAGGTGCAGTCCTTTGAGTGCTGCTTGGTCCTCGAGACCTATGCAGCAGCTGTAGCAAAAAGATGCACCTACTTAACAAAGACTCGAAAAGCTGGTCATTCCTTTTGAGTTTATCCTAAGATATACACAAGTTTACCTCTTCTTCCCCCAGTTGCTAAGGCCAAATGCCTCTCTGTATGTGTTTCATGCTGCTGCACTCTGTGGGACATTACAAGAAACACCAGACCTCCTTCCTTCCTTCCTTTCACACAGGCTGTCGTCTCTTCCTCTTCTCTGGCACAAGCAAAGAAGTATCAGTCCTTGGAGCTGTGTTATTCTCCCCTGACTTACCTCCTAAGTAGCCAGGAAGTCTCTCTTGTAACTTTCAGTCACTGTCGTCAGACAAATTTCATTTTAGTCTTATTTCGGATACGCCGAAACCTCCACAGAAGGACTTCACTGAAGATGCACTGTCCATTCTTAAATAAGTAACTGGGTTAACTTGTTCCTAACAGAGGAAATACATACTTGCCTTAAAATAGTAATTATAATGGAGAAATAATTCAATGTGGCAGAGTTGAGGTGTGATGAAACATTTATTCCTTCACACATGACAAGAAAAAATGTGTTTATGTTTATGTGGCAACATAAGATTTATGATATCATTAACTATTCATTTCCCTGGCTTTAACTGCTTGGGGTTTCTACATAATGTGATAGACAAATGTGTTGCTTTCATTTAGCAGCCTTAAAAGTTGTGTTTTTCTCTTTTAAAAGGTATTTTAGGGGCACTGGATTTTATGAAAGGTTAGCTAACTACACTGGGGAAAGAATAAACTTGCCTGAGGTCACCCATTGAGCTGGAAACAGATCCTGTCTCTCTGACTTGCTGCCACAAAGAGTGTTGGAGGCTAGTCTCATTCCTGCTGGTAGTTTCACCTTCTCTGTACATACAACATCACCTTCATTTTTCCTCACCGTCCATTTCCTCCAAACGCCCCCAACATCCCATGACTCTAATCCTTCTTCACACTGCTTTCTCCATGCCTCTTTCTGCACTCATATCGTATTCAGCAGGTGACAAGTGACACCCTGAAGATGGGCTAAAAGGGTGAGGAGGGAGCTGATGTGGCTGCATGCCTCTTAGAGGTTCAAAGAGTAGCTCAGACCTCACTAATGCATTCACTGCTAATTCAATAAAGTATTTCACACTCCAGAAGCACCTTTTCTTTTTGTCAGTGCTTATTCTCAGCACCCGCTCTCCTAAAAGAAAGCCTCTTTAATGTACATTTTATGAGGGTAGTGCAGCAAGTGAGAAGACAGCATTATTTGGAAAGCTCTATGTCAGCACACGTTAAATTGGGACTTAGTCATGGGTAATTAGCAAGCATTGACCCACATGGTGATTTCTTGAGCTAAAAATAGCCATTTTCCTGAAGGAACAAAAATCCTGCATATTGAAGGAAGGACAGGATGGGTGGGATGCTCGAGTTGAACAAGAGCAGCTGGAGAGGAGTGGAAACTTGGTTGTCCCTCGAGCCCTTCAGGAACAGAGATGCAGACATGAGCTGCAGCTCCAGACAGCCAACCTCAGCTTTGCTCACTTAAATGCAAAGGATTACCAAAACGTCTGTTTATACAGGAGAGCAATAATTTACTTAGCACTGAGGTGTAAGGAGCTGCAATTAGGCAAGCATCATCAAGCAGTGGACCTTCCAGTGTAGACCAAGCTGGTCGATTGTTTCAGGAGACTTCTAGGGGAGGGAAATAGAGAGTGTGTGTGAGCATGTGCATGTGTGTAAACAAGCTGAAATGGTAATCACTACATCATTGTGTCACTCATTTCCTGCTTGTCCCACTGGAATGAGTGGGGAGGTGAGTTTATTCTAATCCTGATACTTCAGGAGAAACAGGAGCAGAGAAAATAAAGGTGTGATGTCACTTCTATTAATAAGATTGTTCCTCTTGCCATCACTCAATGAGACAGTCAATTGGCAAACCCACTCTGAGTGGTGATATACCGTAGCAAAACGTTGTGGTTATATTATCCTGACTGTGAAAACAGATGTAGACACATTGTTTGCACTCAATGCCTTGTCCCACCTACTGATGTACACACATCAAATCAAACGGAAAAAGCAAAAAGAGACAAAACTTTGTTTCTTCTCCATATTTGGCACAAGAATAGGCACAAAATCCCTCTGGACGTGCTGTGTTATCTGTGCCCAAAGCAAAGGCAAGGTTTGCTTGCTTAGGAAGCCAGTGAAGGTTCCTGCTACAACTTGGCAACAGTTTCTGCTCTTATAGCCCTGGATACAGATACAATCCTTGGAACTAGAGCTGGAGTAAATCTTGGTCTGAGTTTACACACCATTGGTGAGTTTCCGCATCTAGGTTGAACGTTACCTTTAAGAATGAAGCAAAAATACCAAGATGTCTTATTGTGTTCTTGATTCAGCCAAGTCGAGAGTGCATTGGGTCCCTTGAACCAAGTGTCGTGGTATCGTGGTCAAGTTTTCCTCCTGCCAGTTCCTTTGCTGGGTTATGCATTTTAAACCCAAAATGATTCCTCTGATTTTCCCCGAGTGTCCTCTTTTTCTGCCAGTGCATCTCCTTCCACGTTGCACCGTGCTCCTCAAAGGCAGCAGTATGCAGTGCTGCAGCTGGGGGGTGATTACTAACAAGCAATTACTTTTGCAACATTGTTTCTTTCAGTGGGATTAGGTTGGTATTTGATCTAACCAGCCCTAACTCTATCCAGCTATAAACGATGCTTTATTGCCAGGTTTGAAAAGAAGCTGTATGTCCTGAGTTATGGATGCAAAGAGCTTTCATTAATGAGTTTTTCAACTTTAGTAACCCAGGAAATTGAAAATGGGGAAAAGAGAGGAGCAGAGAATATATTCTTGTTACGAAGCAAACGCATCTAAGATCCAGAAATAAAAGGTTGTAAATTAGCTACTGGGTATTTTATGTTCTCTGTTTTGACTTGTCTCTTTTCCAGCTTTTCATAAACGAGACTGTCTTAAAAATTATAGCCCCATTCTTACAGTAACTGCTATGGATACCCAAACTGTGTGCCAAATAAATCTGGAGGCTGAAAAAAGGCAACAGAGAGGTGCATGGGCAACAGATGCGTTTCACACTTTATTCTGGTCTTGTTACAGAGGTGGATCTGTGTCTGCAGTGCTGCTCGGTGCCTGGACACACAGGAATGGCTGCAGCCCCAAAATGAGCAACGTCCCCATCCTTTTACTGGCAGCTTGTGACATCAGTTGGATTAACTCTGCTCCAAGCATTTAAGCATGGTTCTAGGTGGTTCCTTGGTGTAACTCAGATGTTCAAGGCTGTTCAAATGTTCAAATCATGTTTTTTTTACAAATCACTCAGTCCAGAAATCCCAGGCTACAAAGGACTCTGTGGTTTCTGTTTCAGCTGCAGAAAAGGCTCCTCTAAAGAGGAGCTTCCAGCTCCCAGCCCTCCTGAGTTTGTCCAACTTTTTGACAGTAGGGATTGAAGACTTTAGCCTTGATGACTTCCCACTCACTGTACCATTGTGAATAGTAATAATTCACTCAACAGGAAGGACTTGATGGCATCCATCAGCAGTCAGAGCCTGCAAAGCCTGCAGAGCTGGAAAACACCTGAAGAATACTTAATTCTATTTTTTTATAACAAAATGAACCAGCTTATGTCTTTCTCAAGCTCTCATTTGATGAGGCAACGAAAATACCACTTCTCTCCAGTGATTTCAGCGTAAAATGGCAAATCTATGGGTTTTTTTCAGGTTATGTCTAAAGTTACCTTGTCTTTGGTCCAGTTCTTGGGGCCTTTCTGGTTCACATGGCTGGAAGAAAAAAACAGAGGCATGAGTTAAAATTTGATTTTAGGGATGATAAAAATATATGTCAGGATTAGACTTTAGGTGTAGCAAGGAAGAAGTTTCTGGTCCTAGCTGCAGGGTTGTGGCAGAGGCAGGTGGTGACTGTGGAAAGAAAGATTTAGAGCAATTCATGGATGATGGCAGGTCCATAAATGGGTGGCAGCAGCCCAGGTGGCTTGTAACCTCTACCATCACAGCAGTTACAGGTGCTGAGGTGTATGAAGGTTGTCTTGGCTTGGTCAGCATTACCTAGACCTCAGGTCATTTGGTGTGAGTCAGAGGGGGACTTCTGCTAGCACAGATCCCCCTGGATGATGAAGACTTCCCGTGCAAAGGGTGGTGACTGTGCTGGTGGGGAGATGTCCTGGTTCTGGGAGAACTTCTCAGCTCTGGGGGGAGAAGAAAGCTTTGCTATGGCACAATCAAAATGATAACGAAGAAGAATAGTGAAGCGTGAATGATGTTCCTTTGCAGCCGAAGATCAATGTCGAAGAATGTATATTATATTTACATCAGTGAGGGATGAGATGTTTGCCTGAGAAGAAAGGAAAATAGATCAAAACTCTTTAAGCAGCTTTTCTCAAACCACAGGAAAGTTATCTTTTTATTGTTTAAATGGAACTATAATTACCTCACTGCATTAAAATTCTCTGCTGAAGTGTTTCACAGACAGTGGCAAATTCAGTTCCCCTGCGTTGGCTTTTTCTTCCTTTATTATGGCTTCTTTCTACCAGAACTCCTCATTGTGTGCACACATGTGTGTGCTCAGACACCAGCAGGTACTTTGGGCAGTGACAGGCAGCAATGCCCAACCTGGCAGGCAGTTGCTCTTTGCTGAAATCCCCCCGGGGCTGCCTCTCATCCAGCAAAAGGCTCCAGTGACCGCGCTGTTGAAATAGCCGTGCCTTTTCTTTACAGGAGGATCTTCCTTTAATTAAAACTCTGTAGACTGGCATTATTAGCACCGAAGTGCAAGCTGGTGTAAAGCAGGGTTGATTACTTCTAAAAGAAACGGCTGAAAAAAGGGTTTAAAAGTACCATTTGGGTAAAGGCGGGAGTTTGCATCCCTAAAGCCAAGTCCATTAAAGCATTTATAGCACCCTTTTCTTTCCTTTTCTCTTCAGCGTGGTGGCTCTTTATTTCAATCCCCGGCTTGAACTTTCTAAAGGTTGCCTAATCCATTCCTGATTAAATATGTGATTGCAGGCTCTGATTATGCGTGTGTGTGCGCGAGCGCGCATGCTTGTTTGTGTGTAATCTGGCTTTGGTGGCAAGGTGCCCAGAAATCGGTACAAACTAGGTTTTACACGCAGGAAACCTGCCTGACAGAAGAGGATTTCGACTGTAGCCGAAGAGTAAATTAAGAAGTGCTGGTACATCCTCAGATGTATGAGCCCTCGTATGTAACAAGCGCCCTCGTAAGTGGCCCATTTGTACTGTCGCTCGGAACAAAGCGTGAGAAACGGCCCCGTGCTCTCCATGCAAGCAGCAGCTACATTTAAGCCTTAAATCTGAATGCAGTGGCTGGTTACTGAGCCCCTGCCTGGAACCCCGGAGAGCAGGAACTGCTCCTAACAAGCAGCTCCACAGTTGGACCTTCTCTGTTCCTCCTGCTTTAGCTCATCACGAGTCAGGTTAAGCAGTTTCATGCTTTTTGGCTTTGGTTTGGTTTTTTGGCTCCCCAGGGACCATCTGTGCTCTGCCAGGCACACAGCAGTGGGATCCAACCACAGGTCATTCCGCTGCTGCTATCCAGAGAACGCATCGTATCAAGGACTTTATTCAAAACGAGAGTAATTCAAGGGCCTGTTCTGCAAGGAATGGATTTAAGCTCCATTGAGAGAGCTGACTTTTATCTCTGAATTAGTCCCACATAAAATAATTGCATTTAAAAAGGACTCAGCAGGCTGCTGTTATCAAAACCTTTTGAAAAGTCTGTTCTGTTTGATATTGCCGTTTGGCTTTTTTTTTTTTTTAAACAACATCAAGGCAGAAAAAGAAAAAGACAAAAAGAGAAAGAAAAAAGAAATTGATAAAAGACACTGCAGTGCACATTAGCTTACCCATGTCCCCTGCTGTTAGAAGAGGCCCGAGCAGGCTCAGGACACCGTGTGGCACTCTGTGCTGCCACTCGTGTGGACTGCATCGTGAGAAGGAATAGAATCACAGAATCAGAGAATCGTAGAATTGAGTCCAACCACTCACCTCACATTGCCAAGCCAGTCACTACACCACGTCCTTTAGTACCTCGGCTACATGGCTTTTCAATTTCTCCACCACCTCCCTGGGCAACCTGTTCCAACGCTTAATAACCTCTCAGTGAAAAAGATCTTCCTCATCTCCAATCTAAACCTCCCCTGGTGCAATCTGAGCCCATTTCCTCCTGTTCTGTCACTCATTACCAGAGAGAAGAGACTGATCTCCACCTTGCCAAAACCTCCTGTCAGGTAGAGAGTGCTCTTGTCTGCCCTCAGTCTCCTCCAGGCTCAACACCTCCATTCCCTCAGCCCCTCCCCATCACCCTCGTGCTCCAGCCCCTTCCCCAGCTCTGTGCCCGGCTCTGGCCATGCTCCAGCCCCTCAGTATCCCTGTGGCAGTGAGTGAGGGACCCAGCACTGAACACGGTATTCAAGGTGTGACCTCACCAATGACAAGTACAGGGGGAAAATAATCAAAGTTCACCACCAAACAGATTTGTTTGTGTCTCTCTCCATCTTTTTAAACAGTCTTAGCCAGGATTTCTCCACCTGCAGACCCAAGGAGATCATGAGTGAAGACTGACCAAAGCCAGGATGGCTTTGTTTTTCAGGCTGGCCAGTGCTTGGCTGCTTGGGCTGCTGAGGAGGTTGTGGGAACTTTGTACCGGCATAGCAGTGAGTCTGAGTTGTGAAGAACAACCAGGAATGGGGAATTGTATTGGGAACGAACTCTCACAGCCCTCCTGGGAGTGAAGCGTCTTCAAGCAAAGGCGAGGGTGACCCCAGAAGGTTATTCTGGTGGTGGGACTGCACCAGAATTTGGACATTTCTCTGCTCTGTCCATGTAAAGGTCAAACCGCAGCTTTGCAGACAAAACAATGTCATAAACTTACTGAGTGCCCACACCTCCTGTCCCACAGCTGGCTCTTCCGTGGGATTCATGGTGGACAAGCCCACGTGGACGTCACATCTCTGCCTGGCTCTGCTCACTGCTGTGGCTTGCCTTCTTGTGGTGTTCCCAGGGAGCCACCACAACTGGAGGAGGTTTTTTCATCATAGCCCAGATAAAAAAAAAATCACACAGATTTAGGTGCTGTCTGAAAATACTGTCAGAATAAGAGATAAAAATTGGAAAGATGTTCCTGGGTTAATAGGCACCATCCTCTGTCCTTCTGTGTGGGGATCCTGTTCACAGCAGAATCCAAATGGCCTTTGCTGAAGGAGAAGTGTTTGCATCACAACCATGCTGGTTCAGCAGCTGAAATGGAAAGAAAAAAAGGAGGTTAGATCAAACCAGATTTTAAATGTATCTTTTTTTTTTCTCTCTTTCCTGGTAAAATTTAACGTCTGAAATTAACAGCGAAAGAAATTTTCTGCTCAACCCACAGCAACGTATTACACTCCCAGCCTTTCTGAGAAATGAAGGACTGTGGAAATGATTCACAGAGGAGATGAGGAGAGAGTGAGTCGGTCTTGTCTGTCTCATAGCCTACACTGAGAGCTGTGTGGTGATGTGACACACCGAGGGGATGAGGGTGATTCCCTACTTCACCTGGAAGCGTCTCAAAGCTTCTAAGGGTGAGGGGCCTTCAAGGCTCTTCTAGCAGAGCTCTTCCACTTCCAGTTGTTTGAGTATTTAAAAGAGGGGGTAACTCGCTGTCCCTCTGCTCGCCTGTGTGATGGGGAACTAAAGTGTTGGGATGGATGAGCGTTACTTTGCAGGATGATTGGCGTTGCCAGCAGCACCCAAAATACTTCAGAGTCTAAAAATGACGACATCTCCCTGAGGAGGAAGAGAAGCAGGCTTGAGCTCATGTAGACAGAGGAAGGAGGCCAGAAAAAGTAAGAGGACAGGAGGAAATGGCCTCAAGTTGCATCCAGGGAGGTTTAGATTGGAGCTGAGGCAGATCATTTCCATGAGAGAGACGTCAGTCCCTGTGCCAGGCTGCTCAGGGAGCTGGGGGAGTGCCCAGCCCTGGAGGGATCCCAAAGCTGTGGAGCTGAAGTGCAGAAGGCCATGGGTTAGTGATGTGAGGGGAGAGCTGGGACTTGATGAGCTTAGAGGGCTTTTCCAACCAAATGATTCTATCATTCCCTGACCATAACAAGACTCAGAAGCCTTGACACCGGCGTCTTTCTTTTCACCTTCCATTTTTGCACTTACTCCTTCAAATGCAATAGGAAGCACAAACTGTTTCCTGACTGCTCACATTGGCTTGTTTTTGGTAAATTCAGTGCTTGACAACAGTTCACCTTGTCTAGCTTTCAGCAGATGTTTTAACATCATTAAATCAAAGCATGCAGTAATGCACGAGCTGCCTGGGGTCAGGCTGGAGTGGAGCCTCCTGCCAGTCCTCAGTGATAGGCAGAGCATGGTCTGCCATCCCAAATCCTGTCCCCAGAAGCCTGGGCAAAAACTTCCTTGTTGCTTGCACCTTCTCACACTGCTCAGTGTCTATCCCTGCCCTGTGTCACCCCTCTGCCTGCTCACCTTGCTGGCACAATGGCTGGGTTAATAAAGCATTGCTCAGCGGTGAGGAGCGAGCTGTTTCAAGCTGGATTTCACAAAGAGAAATCCAATGAGAGCTTCCTGGGTGGCTCAAGAAAAACTCATCTCCAGAGCTGTGGGAAATGTGGCAGAAGAACATTTTCCCAGTGTTTGTTTTAATGTATCACGGGGGAACTGGAGAGGGCACGGCTATGCTGAGGCTAAAGAAACTCGTGTCACCTACAGACCTTCAGGGAATTGTGTATTCATTTTTATTAACTTTAATTATAGGAGCCCTATAAAATTTTCCCATTTTGCGTTGCATGAAAAATGCAGCACTTAATTGCTCTTGACATTTCCCTGGTTTGTGTTTCCCTCTAATGCAATCTCGTGCTCGCAGCAGAGGCGACGATACCAGTTGGCTTGTTCTAGAGATCGGAGGCTATGATCACACCATGAAATTAGTATTTCTGCTGCCTCTCTCGTCAGCTTACAAATATGAGTGTAAATGTGTGTGTTTTCAAGAGGGTGTTTGTGGATTTATGGTGCTTGTCTTGCTAAATATGACAGGCTTCCTTTGCTCTGTGCTCTACTTACCCAGCCAGGCCTGCATTGTTGGGGTTTTTTTTACCCTTTCAGCCTTTCCTCCCTTCCTTTTCCCACAGATCTGTCAGTTTTATTCGTTCTTGTTGTAGGTTTCAAGCCATCTGGACGTATAGCTGTCTTTATTTTTTAATTTTTTTCCCCCAAATGTCATCTCATCTGCTGTAAAAAAAGGAAAAAAAAATGAGAAAGGCATCCAGCATCTGAAAATTACCAATTATAATGTCTGATGGCTGGATACTCTCCGAGCTCAATGCCGCCGTCGTTCCCTGGTCCTGGAGGCAGCCAGGCTCTTTGGACTGCATCCATTACCTGGGATAATGTCTCAGGATCTCCAAGAGGGAAAATGATATGCAAAGCAAACTAACCTGATGGTGATTTGGAAAGACAGAACAATGCAGGGAGCAGGAGACCGAACCCGTTTGAAATGGAAAAGTTGATCTGGAAGGAGAGGAAAACATCAATTGATGCTGCTGCTGCTGCCTTCTGATTGAGGAGGAGCAGAAGTGGTGGGCCTGAGGTGCTGCTGGGTGGGAACAGGGACCAGGGGAGTGGAAAGAGCAGGATGGAGCATCTCCTCTTTATGCGTACACGAGGTGCTTAGCAATCATGCTAATTACCCAGGGAGTCGGTGTGGGGGCTCCTTCCTTGGAGGGCTTCAAGACCTGCTTGGACACGCTCCTGTGTGACCTGATTTAGGTGAACCTGCTTCTGCAGGGGGGGTAGACTGGATGATCTCTAAAGATCCCTTCCAACCCCTACCATTCTATTATTCTATGAAACATGGGCTAGTGGTGGATTTGCCAGTGTGAGGTTAACGGTGAGACTGTGGTCCTCAGGGTCTTTTCCAGCATCAAAGCTTCCATGATTCAAAACAAATGAAGGCACGTGCCTAACAGGCTGGTTTCTTATAAGAATCACCTGATTCAACCTATTTAGCTGTTCAACTAATTTGACCTGCAGAGAAGTGTCTGAAAACACCCAATCAGGGGTGGTATAGTAGAAATATCCTCCAACACTGTCACCTGAAGGAGATGTTCAACCCCCCCAGCTCAGGAAGTACAGAGGACAAAATAGAAGGCCTAGGTTGAAGGTTGTGAAGATGCAAAGAGAGAGGGATCCAGAAAGATTAGTATTCTTTTATTTGTTTTTAAGATATGGAGATAAGAGAGTGGAGAGACAGACAAACAAAACTAAGAAGAGACAACAAAGCTGCTACTAAATCCATCTCTTAGGCACAAATGAAAAACATGGGTGTGAAGCCGTGGAGGTTTTTACTGAGTAGGAGGCTATACCCAGAGAAACCTCAAAATCTGGGATTAATCTAATGAATTAGCTGTTAATCCTACCATCATGTAAATTTATTCCCTCTGCATTTTCTGAGCCTTTGTAGCTGAAGTGTACTGAATGAGACATATTTAGTCAGGTCACATTTTTGTCTTAGACTTCAGAGGAGAAAAAAATTGTTGCTCTAACATAGTTGAGACCAAAAGAATATATATATGTGGGGTAGGTCCATCTAAGTAAATACATGAGTAATATTATCACTGTGATGTGAAACGAGGGGAAAAGAAGAAAGGAATGGTTACTGAAATGGCACTGTTTTCTGTGTCATAAATTCCTGTAGCATTTCAATCTGAGCCACGTGCTGGCACAGACAGCCAGGGAAGAAAGGAAAGAAAGGGAAGAAGACAAAAATAAAGAAAAGGCTGACACATCTTATAAGCAACATTGTAGAGAATACCAAATGCCCACACAGCACACCTAATGAGGGTGAGGAACGTGCCTGGCTGTGGCTTGTCCGAGCAATTGAGCTGCCAAAGAGCGGGAGTGGAGGCTGCCACTGAGTTACACCACCCTGAGAAACTGTTTCATAAGATCTTCGTGGCTCTAATCCAGAGAAATTACTCTGTTCCCCTAGATGTTATATTTATTGTCATGCACAAGAGGTTTGCAGGCATGGATGGAGCTGACTAAAGGGAAGAAGCTGTGGCCATCCGCTGCTTGCTGCATCCTGCTTGCCCACGGTGCATCTTCCTCACATTGTGGCTCTTCTGTCCACTTCAGATTACTTTAAATGATGACAGTATAGGTTGCAAGTGAATTTTCTATCCTTAGCTCGGGATCAGATCACGAAATTTCTCAAGAGCCAAGCAAAAACTCTGCAGACTTTGATACATAAGTGCATACCACTGGTATTGCGTAAAATTAGAGCTATTAAAAGAAGGGATTTAGATAAGAACATCTTTCATTTTTTCCCCTGAACTCTTTCTGAAGAACAGCGATCAATTAAACCTGTCTGAGTGAGGGGATTTGGGGGGTGGTTTGTCTTTTTTAGGAAGCTGTGATTGACTGTTTATGCCATAAAATCTCCATTTCTGGCAGCGTTGCAGACTGCGGTGTTTTTGCCTGTGAGCCCATCATGTTGCAGATGCCACAAGCTTCCCCTCATCACCCCGCCAATGAACTTGGCCTTGGATCTATGAAGATGAGTTGATTCACTCAGGGTATTAAACTCATTTTGGCCCTGGCTTCCAAGACCTCTAGCTCGGTGGCCAGCCTGGCACTGGCAGACCTTCGGGTGTGTTTTGGGATCCATTTGATCCATTTTAGTGCATTCTCTTTGAAGTTAGTACTGTAAATTCCCTCAAGAAACATCAGTGTATTCTATTTGTATACATATGTAGTTTATGGATTGATTTTTTCTTTTATGATCAATAAAACAGAAAGAGTACATGAAGGACCCTGAGTATTATAAATATCCTCTGAGCTGTTTATGAAGTGTCAGTTCTCTCTGTTCTCCAACTGCTTCCCTGAATGATTTTATAAGGGCTCCAACCTCAAGCATTAAGGGTTTGCACCCTAGGGGGTGCTGGGGCATTTTTAAGAAGTCATCTTCTTCAAAGCAGAAGAGGCAAATGTGGTATTTACCCACTGGCTTGGGCAGGCTCCTTGTGCTCCTTCCCCTCAAGGCTCCACCAAAACCTGGGTTGTGTTTTGAGTTTATGTCAACTGCTGGGACCTTTGGCATCCTCAAAGCCATTCTTTAGTAGGAAGGAAACCAGAGGGTGGTGTAAAGATAGCCATTCTCCATGTAATGGTAGTCTCTATGTGGAAAGTTCACAACTTTTCAGCTTTGGAACTGCTCCACATGGAATTGTGTAATTTCCCTTCCTTCTGGTTCACTTCATTCTGCACTTTCTGATATCGTTTGTTGGTGCCTTCATCAAAGCAAGTGCTACTTACAGAACCCTTGTCAAGATTTTATTTTCTTTGGTAAAAGCACATTGATTTCCTTGCATTAAAAATTAAGGCACAGGCCTCATTTTGATCTCAGTTCTGTTTTCAGCTCTGAAATTGGCAGTGGAGTGTAACAGCGCACTTGAAGTGCGCCTTGGATGTTTCCTTGAGGTTTAATCTATAACATGAGTAAAAGAACTTGGTGGCTAATCCATGTCACCAGCAAAAAGTGCTCTTGTTTTAATCAGCACAGGCTTTGCTGTTGGGAAGAGCCTTGGATAAGCTATGTGCAGCCTGCCTCGCTCATGAGGGTGTTGTGGTACACAACAGGAGGAGAGTTGGCTCTTCTGGTGGGAACGTGGGAATTTGTTTTAAACATATGCTTTGCTCCTTGTTTTGCTCAGTGCAGAGACATCAGAGGCAGGCATTGCTGCTGGAGATGCCTTCATCAGCTCCTCTGCAGGTAGAGAAAGCAAGAGCACCTCTGAAACTGTCTGCCAGCAAATGAACCTCATGGCCACTTATTCTTTACTTTCCTACAAACCTCTACTGTTGTTTCCAGATCCAGTAACTGTTGTAATTGCAAGTGTGTCTCATTTAAAACCCCAGAGCTGTTTAAGGCATAGTATAACACTCACAGTCTGCAGTGCCAGGCAGCACCTGTGTTGTCTGAGTGTCCTGAGCTGACACAGGTAATGCCAGCAAAAAATATCAGGAGGGCTCTGAGGTCTCTTACTTTGTTTTCTAATGAATGTACCTGGGGAGGAAGCAGAGACAGAGAGAGTCGTCTTTGATCTTGAAATGCATCTGCTCCTCTTGTCTGCCTCAGATGAGACCCTGGGCTGTGTCTGATCTGGTGATGTGTTTCCTCTGGGACTCTTCCCATGCTGGGGACAGTTACAGGAGACTGGAGATACTGTGTTGGCATAACAGACCTGGACCATCTTGGCAGCATTTCTATGGGGGTCGCTGTAGCTGCTGCGTAACTCTTGCTAATGCTTACAGCCCTGCTGTGAGTCCACAGAGACCTGGATGAGAGTGAAAGGGGTGAAACTTGCTCGATGTGTCAATTCCTGCCACAGCCTTACCATAAAAGTCAGAAGCTGTTAATTGTGCGTAGTTAGTATGAATGTTTTATTACTCATTTCTATTACCTACGTCTTCTGGTTGATCACTGGTTTTGTTTGTCTGGCTTATACGGCTTAGAGAGGCAAAACCTATGACAAACTCAACTGTGCAAGAAGAAAGCTGAGCTCTTTTAATCTGTCTCCAGGCTCTTTAACCCCTTTCTGTTCTTTCTCACAGCAGGAAGGAATGTGGCCTCAAGGTTGTGTCATATGCCATAGGCCAATGCCAAAGTGCACAAGCTGATCTAGACCTGTTTTTGTAATTTATCTCTTTATTTTAATGACCTCTCCCCAAAAGCCTGATTGTCTCAGCAAGGGATATACCTACAGCCTCAGGTGCTACGAGCCAGTGTTGGCTCTCGCTCCTCCAGTACTCTGTTTTAGATGTCAGTTGGCATTTGAAGGGACGTGTCAGCACCGGCGCTGCAGTAGCTGGAAACAGGTTGTGTGTGTCTGTATTGCCTTCTCTCTTTACCCCACAGCTATATGAAGCATAATTCATTTATTTTCTCGCATCTGGATGTCTCTGGGGCAGGGATTGATGCTCCTGGGCTGGGCTGAAGTGGGATTCCCCGCCATGGGCAAGACTGGGGTAGACCCAGGGAAGGCTGGGCAAGGGCGTCAAGGCCAGTGAGTATCCTCAAGGCCAGGATATCTTTTGTCCTTGATTTCCTTTGATCACTTGCTTTCCTCAGAGGAAAGTTCAAGAACTGTATTCACCTAAGGAGCAGATGAATATCTGTATGGGCATCGCTGTACCGACCTTGCTAAAGCTGCACAGACTGATGCACAGAGAAAAGACAGAGATTATATTCTAGGTAAATGCCTGCTGTGACCTGATAGTTTCTCTCGAAAAAGAAGAATAATTCCTCCTATTTACAGAGAAACAAGTGAGTAAGTCCCCGTCAGGAGGATCCCCTCTCCCCGCCGCTCTCATCCCCGAGGCTGGCACATCTTTGCTCTGGTTTAATCCCTGACCTACATCCAACCTCCAGGCTCCCACTTCTCTTTTTTCTCACTGTGAATATTCTTTTCAGGAGAAGTTGGCTGAAGGATTTCCTTAACATGTTACCAGACAAACAGAGTAATCTTTCACACTGCTGATCTGGAACCAGGAGAAAAACCCTCTACAGATCTCCCTGCTGCTCATTCCTGTCATGTCCCTGGAGCTCAATTGTCTCTCCTCATGTCGTGGCACACATCTTCACTTCTTCCTTGGCCTTGTATTTTGAGTGCTACCTTCCTTATCTCTCTCTCTCTCTCTTTTTTTAATCCACATTCAGTTATCTTTTGTCCTCTATCCACAAACCATCATTTTTCCACAAGCCTAACTACAACCAAGCGTGCCTCTCTGCATAGTTATTAGCTATCTAATTTTTTCTGATCAGTAACACCCAGCACCTTATTTAGTGGAGTCATTGTGTGAGCTTCATGTAGGCAGGAATGACTTTAATTAAATAGCTGTCTGCTGTTGGTTGTTTTGGCTGCAGATTCCTTTTGTATTTAGTGAAATTTGTGAGGAAAATGAATCTCAACTGAACTGGTCTAAAGATAAGCTCTTCTTCCTTACTTTTATTTATTTAACTGCAGTTACTTTATAAAAGAGCTTTAAAAATACCCCCAGCAAATAAAGCACATAGAAGTGCAAGTGGGAATCATATTTGACTGCACTAGTCTTTGTGAGGTCTGTTTTAGATTGGGATTCTGTACCCACTGATAAGGAGGTGGAGAAGCAAACCTTCTTCACACAGGTACGAGTAAGTTCACCTCTTTCCCTTTAATCAGCACACCAACTAGATGACAGTAGGTGGTACTGTAGTCAAGTAGATTTCCCAGATTGCTGGAGCGTGCAGAATCATATCCCTGGTGTTGTACCTGAAGAGATCTCGGTGGCTGCGTCTTGCTCCCTTGAGCACAACGGTTACAGGACTTACCGAGCACCACCCTCACCCCTTCTCCCCCCTTACCTCACACGTAGCTGGGTGAAGAGCTCAAAGGATTGAGTGGGTGGCTGAAGGAAGTTGGGTAGATGTGGGAAACGTGTTCCCTTGCTCATGTAAATGTTTCTATGGGTAACTGGGTTTTTTTTTCAGCCCACTTGCTGATGCAGAAGGATGAAGGGCTGAGCAGCTGTGACAGAAAATGTTCAGCATTTTGTGTCAGTCCATATGCAATGTTCCACTGGGCTCCAAATCAAGTACTCAATGAAAAAAACCCCAAGTAATTAAAAGGCAGCAAAACTGCTGGAAGAAGAAGTCTACTAATATCTCAGTAGACCGCTGGCTTTGGATGCTTCAGGTCAAGGTTCAGGTGCCTTCTCCTGCTGGAGAGGGTGTGAGGGCACATCTCTCCCCTGCTACGAGAATAGCCTAATTGCTGACCTGAGGACTAAGCTGTGGCTGAGGTCTCACCATCTCCTTTGATGTTGTTCCAGCTATATAAACTGTTAAACAGCAATAAAAAGAAGTGTCTGACCTGGTGGGTTTTCTGTATGTCTAAAAATACTTCTGGTTTTGTCTCAGACATCACACTTGCTCAGCTTTTAGCTGTTCCAATATTAGCTCCCCACTTTTTGACCTCTGAAAGGGTACTTTATTTGCTGGTCCATCTCAAAATTATTCCATCTTATTAATTCTTTTCCCGAGGTGCTTATTTAACTAGACAGCTCCGGACACCCTTGCCAAAAGTATTTTCTCCTTTGTTTGCTGGGGATGTAGATTCCAGACAGCATTTGCACTTGGCATTTAAATTCAAGCCCTGCCTACACTGAAGTTCACGAGATCTTTAAGGGCATTTAGAATTGACAGGCAGAAGAAAGTCTGTCTTTATCATGCTTTTTGTAACGTTTTCTCTAAAGGAAAGATCTTTCTTCTGAAGGCATTTCCAGTACAGCTGCAACTAGAGGAGATAAAGTTATCAAGGCAGAGTTAGAGGCAACTGAAGAAGGTGGAGGTCTTGGGAACCTGTGTTGTCTCAACATGCTGAAAATGGTGGGTTTTTTTTTCCCCACCTCTGCTTTTCCTGTTCACATTTGTGCATTTGTGTCAGAAAAAAACCACCAAAATGTGTTGGGTCATCAGAATCTTTGACTTTGTTTGGCTTTATTCTTTCTTTTTTCTTCTTCTTCTTTGATCAGGCATCTTTATATCTTCTTAGGGTCATCAATATCTTCTTAGGGTCATCAAAAAGAACTATAATTGTCAGGTGTATTTTGAGAGTGTTTTCATCTCTTCAATGGTCCCCTCCTCTTCTGAGAGCTTTGCGGGACCCCCAGTCATTACAGAGTAACAGAGATGCTCCCAAGCTGGTTTCAACCCGATGAGCAAAGAAACCCACAGCCACGGGGTCACAGAGCTTGGCAAAGCTCTTCAGAAAGAGGATTAGCTTCCTTGGGCACAGTGCTGTCAAGCTTGGGTGATTAGCCAGGCTGGAGCTGCTGGATTGGGGTCAGGGAGGAGCTGAAGGTCCCAGTTCTGTATCAAAGAGCCTGAACTACTGACTGAAGCTGTCACAGCCAAATGGGGATTTTATAGATGGTCTGATAGCAGGTGGAAGGAGACTCTTCAAGATAGCTTTTGTGCAAGCTGTGTTGCTGGGCTGTAACTGGGCTCCAGCTACAACGCACCATTCATCCCAGGAAAAACTGCTCTGCGGTCCTTTGCTTTATTATTTCTTAGTTTGTCTGTGTTCTTTCTTTCTTTTCTCAGCAAGTTGTCTGTACAACTCAAGCTGGTTCTCATTCTCCTGTCCCTTGGGTAGGAAGAGCGCGGGTTATGTGTGCCTTTTCTCCCTCTCCGTGCCTGGGGAAAACACTGGGCTGGACTGGTCGAGGTCCAGACTTTCAGTAAGATCTTCACATTCTGCTTTTGGGCTTTTCCTCTAGGGTTAGGAGAAGCTGTTTGTTTTTCCTCCTTTACCTGTTGCCTCTCACTGAAGATTAGGGAGGATGAGGGATTTTCTGTGTGTGTTACCTACCGTTTTTTGACTTCCATACAAATTAATCCACGATCCTGCTGACGATGTAGCTAAGTCTCCCTGCTGGAAGCTGGGGGGAAAGGGAAGGGATTTATCTGAATTGTGTTATAGGAAGCACAAAAATAAGGGAGATATATGGAAAGGCTTTTTGCAGCTAAAGCCTCTGGTAGCTCTTAAAAGCTGCCACCTTAACAGCTGATTAGCACGATGAATAGGAGGTGAAAGCCCTAAAGGCTGAAAACGTCCTTACAAAGTGATAAACTGTCACAGTGTCATCCTATCTGCATTTACAGCAGTGATGTTTCTTGTCTCTCAGATCACTCCTGTAGCTTTCCAGCCAAAGCAGCTCTACCAGGGATGTTGCTCTGACTCAGGTGTGGAGTTTCTTTCCCATGACAATGTTTGTCCTTTCAGTCTGTGCTTGCTGTGCTTACCAAGAGCCCCTCTGCTGTGTCTAAAATGGGTATAGAGGAGTACATCCAGATGGAGAAGTACTGCTTGCTTTGCTGAAAGTTACTTGTTTCCCTTGCCTCATCTCCAATGCCACTTTAAAGCCGAGGTATAACATAGTCTCCTGGTATTGTACAAGTGAGCTCTCCTGAGCAGAGTAGTCAGAGGTAAAGAAAAACACTGAAGCAGATCCAGTTCAGAAAATACAGGAAAAGTAAACTATCCATCATAAAAAAACTCCATCATAAAAACTCCATCATAAAAAGGTCAGTGGATTAGTTCGTCCTCAGGGTCTTTGAGTGCATTCAGGAGAGCAAAAGATTGGCCCTTTTTTAATCAGTCTGAGCTCATCTGCTGTTATTAGTGTGTAGTCAAAGGAAAGTCATGCAAGTCCCAGTTCTACATAAGGGTGACATGCACAGTGCCATCTAGCACATCCTTTCATTAACTGTCTCAAGGTCTGGGGCACAGAATTCCCCAAGGGGACTCCTGGGGTAGCTGAGGGAAGTTTTTGTAACTTCTTGTCAAACAAAAGGGAATATGGAGGGAGTGACTCCTTCCTAACAGCCTTTTGCTCCTCTATCTGCCCATCCCACCAGGGGAGATGGTTTTTCCTGCCCTTTTCATTCCCCCTGCCTCCCATTCTGCAGCGAAGCAGAGTGTGGCTGCAAAAACAGGAGGCAGAATTGCAAAAGCTGCTGAGTAAATCTTACAGTTTATATTAAAAAATCTTTCCTATTGGTTTTTTTTTCAATGGCATGTTTCTCCAAGAGAGAAATGACATCTCTAGATAATCCACTTCCTCCATAATGTATTTTACCTCCTGATAAATGTGTGACTGAGGAGCTGCTGCCTCTTTCCTGTCCTCGCTGATGCTTAATTGCTCCATGAAACTGCTGGCACTGATTTACCCTGTGAGTGCTGCTTTGAGGAAAATTGCTAATTGTTATCCTTCCATGCAGACTCTTTCTAGGACATGTCTCCACTTTAATCAGTTCCATTGCATCTTTGATAATGATAGCAATCACTGCAAGATTCATCTACAAAGTGCTGTAAGTGCCACTTCTTTGCAGTAAACTGGTCCTGACTCACTTGGCTGCACAGTGGATCACAAAGATGCTTTTCAGCTGCAACCTCATTGTATCCTGTATCTCCAAGTCCATAAAGCAGTGCACAATCTGTGGCATTGTTTCTGATTTGGGGTTTTTTTTCCTCCATCTAATTCAAATGAGGATAGTACACAGATAGTGATTCATTCTGAGTTTAGATGACAAATCTCAATTCACTCCTGATGCCAAAGCTACTCCTTGCCCCCACCCCCCCCCAATCATTTATTGTCAGTGATCCTCAGACCCTCTACAACCTTTATGATCTTTCCCAAGACCAGTCAGTTTCTTGAATGATTTTTTTTCCCCTGTGATCTCTGTTTTTCTCAGCTTTTCAGGTCCAAATCAGGGGTCTCCAAACACAACCTGCTGTGCCAGATAGCTGCAGTCACCACAGTCTCGATTGGTTACTGCAGTGAAAGTCGTTAGATGGTCACACAATGGATTTTAGGCTCAGAAAGGCTCAATTGTGTTCAAAGCATAGCAGTAATAACTTCAGCTGGTTGTGGTGGCCAACAATGCTATATTCACAGCTAGTATTGCTTGAAGGGAATTGCTGGGCATGTGCATTTGGTTCCTTTGCATTCCTGTTTGCTAGACCCTGTCACTCATAGTTACTCAGTTACAGTGAGGACAATGACAGTGACAGCTCCTGTCCAAAGCATAACTGGCACATGAGAGGGAAGGAGAATGCATTACACCAGGAGGGTCATACCCTGCTGCAGTGGCTTGTGTTGATGCACAGATCATTGTGTGAGGCCAGCTTTTAGTGCCAGAGCCAGGGTAGCTTTGAAGCAGCTAGTCCTGGAATTGCTAAATCCCAGAAAACAACCTTCTGAGCTTGCCTCAGTGCTGTGTGGCTGCTCCTGTGGCTGCAGGGACCTCACTGCTGTCTGAGCTGGGCACACTGACTCCTGTGGCTGCTGTGCTGTTAGCCAATGCACCCAAACCTCTTCCAGAGGCCTCATTTAGAAACTGCAACAATCTGAATGCTGTGGCTGTTCCTGCTTTTCCTACCCATCTGGAGCAGAGTGATTAAAGATGGTGGGAATCCACTTGTCTGAGGGAGATGAGCCAGGTTAAAGTCCTGCCTTGATGTCTTGTAAACAGTGCAACCAGGGAAGTGCTGGGGTGGTGGGAAAGCTCTGGAACAAAGGTCAAATGCATGGAGAGCATTTTCATACAAAATGTGAGGGTACAAAGGAGAAAGAAGAGACTTGATCTCTCCTAACTGGGCAGATTTGCTCTCCATCTGATGCCTTTTGCCAGAGAGAAGCATATATCTGAACATCTCAAATCACTCGGTACATCTTTCGCTTGGCAAAACACGTGGAGGTGACAGACTGCAGATCCCAAACTCTTGTGACATGGTCCTTTTAGTTTTTACAGCAGAAAATAAACTCTCAGCCCTTGACGTCCCTGAAACCTAAGTGCATTTCAGCAGAGCCTCGGAAATGTCAGATCTGCCTTTGTTGATCCCCCCTCTTCCCTGTTTTCTCTGTGGTTCACTTTAGCTGCCCTGTTTAATGCTTTTATCTTCCTCTCCCTGACAGGATGCTTTTTCCATTGCTGTCCAGGCTTTGAAAACATCACATCTCCCGGTAGCTGATCCTTTTACCTCTCTTGAAATTTCCATTGACCACTGCTTATCTTGGACGTCGTGCATTCTTACTCTTCATCTTTCTCTAGCAATGCATTTGCTCCTCTGGTCCAGCCTAGAGATGCCCATGGGGTACTGAAAGAAAGAGGCACTGTACCCTATAGCCTCTGATTCCATTATGCATGAGCACATTTTCTGTTCAGCCACAGACTCCAGGCACTTGCTGTACCTTGTAAGTCTGATGCACGTGTTTCCCTTTGAAGTCGAAATCCTAGCAAAATAAACTGAAAAAGTTTTCTCTTTTCTTTTTCCTTAAAAAACTTTCATCTGTTTCCTGTTATCTAAGTGCCCTGTAGTGACATTTACAAGATTGGTCCCTCTTATTCTTGGCTATATGGCAGGATGTGACTGAGGTGAAAACACTGGGCTGCAGAGGCGGTGGCGTTGCTTTTCATCTGTTGTGACACCAGAATAAGTCGTGCCTTTGGTGGAGCAGATCTAGACCAACAGAAACGGGATCTTGAGGGCTTCCTCAGTTCTCCATAAAGTCTTCTCATGTACTTTATTGTTGTCTTATCTGGTTTTATCCCCCACTTATTAAAGAATGAGCAAAAAAGAGAAAAATGCCTTCATCTCTTCAAGAGCCAGGCCACAGCACACCCAGAAGAGGCTTATTTGAAAGCCCATGAGGCTTCAAATCCTTCAGTTCTTCTCAACTCTTGGCTTCATCTAATGTCTTGCCAGTTATTATAGGCAGTCTGAGAGGCAGACACGCAGTTGACACCTATTTGTTCAGGTGCAAATCTACAACCACTGCTGTCTATTAAAAATAGTGACAGCTAGCATTGAACTTTTTATTCCTCCAAACTTTTCGAGGCTTTGCAGAGATGCTGCGTTACCTGTTCCCTCCCACCTCTGTCCAGCTTTCCCCATGCAACTGTAAATAGTTTTCCTGCTGTTTTGTTTGACAGATCCATCTCATCCCACTCACTCCTATCTGAGCTCACAGAAAGGACTCGGACTTTTTCTACGCCTTGCTGTTGTCATCTTAGTGCCGAGTAGCAATGCTGGTGCTTTTAAAGTCTTTTCTGCAATCTGCTAACCTGCTTACCCTTCCCACTTAGAAAATCGTGGCTCCAAAAATTGTCTCTCCCAGCTGATTGGATCCTTCATAAGCTCCCTCTCCAAGCAGCTTTCAGTCCTGTGTAGGAAAAACCCGCCTGTGCTTCACGAGGCTGTACCCTGCAAAGAGCATCCGTTGTGACGGAAAGATTCGTTTTGTTTCTCTGCTGTTTTTTTAAACAGGTAGCAAACAAAGATAAAAACACTAGAAATAGGGAATGCATGTTCTCTGCCTTGGCCTTGGCCCTGCAGCCCCATTGGGCTGGGCCACGGGAGAGGCCGGGGCAGCTTTACGGCGTGGCGGTACCGCGGTGCCTGCAAAGCTCTTACTTGTGATTCTGCAGGCGAGTGAGTTGTTCCCCATCCTACACCTGTAGCGTTGTGGAGAATTTCCCATTCATCACCGTAATGATAGCAATCCACTGTCTCCTCTTGGGCGATGCGTGCTTTCGAGCCGTTGCCGAGATTGATACTTGCCGTTCCCTGTGATCCAGATTATTTGGGTTACTGTAGACACATTATCTAAAATGAGAGTTACTGTCTCTCTGTGAGATAGAAGAGCTACTCCATTTCCCCACCTCTGATTACCATCCTGGCCTCAGCCCACCCTTTCTCCTGCAGCTTTCAATATGCCGTTCGCATCACCACCTGAGGAGTTCTGTCAAAAGGAGATACAGGGATAATAAAAATCAGAGGCTTGCCTTTTGCTAAACCCATCCTTTGTTGGGGTAGGAATTTGAACCGTTGCTGAGAATCAAACGGGTTCATAGAATAATAAAGAGATGAGATAGAGAGGGTATTCTGGTCATCTAATCTACTCCTCCCTACCTGTCAGAGCGGGTTTTTTTCCCCGTTGTGTGTTTTTCAGGTGCCTTTGTGGTGTGATATCCAATTCAGCTTCAGCTGTCCAGGCAATAATGTTCTTCCTTCTTGACTCGTTATGTATCCCGGAGAGACTCAGCTTCCTTCAGTGAAACATGCCCATTTATGTTTGACAAGAAATCATTTCTTTTAGGTAGAAGATGTAGCACACAGCATAGATGATTAAAGCGTGCTGCTTTTTCTATCAGGATTACCTTGTTAAAGGAAACTAATCCCAGGCTCTATATTCCTTATACTTGCTGCATTGGGGTTTTTCCTCTCTCTTTCTTTCCCTCCTATTCCATTGTGCTGGCTGTGCAGTCAAATGAGATGCACTCACAACTTTGCTTCATGCAAAATGAATGCAGGCATCCCGAAATGCCCATCCTCCATTCCAGCTCCCGGCTTTAATCAGCACAATCCTAGAGAATTCCTCCTGTGGATAGAGATGAAGCAGACGTTGCTTTGGGTTGCACAGAGGGCTGTGAAGAGATCCTCCTGTTCTTCTGAAGCACAACTTTATTAATTTTGTGCACTGTTGCACCCCTGTTTTGCTCCCTGGATCGCTTTGCATGGGACCAGGCTGCAATATTCAGTAATCCACTGGAATCAAACGCAGGCTACAAGGCACAAAACCCTCAAAACAAATGTCTTTAATAGAAAAGCACAGGAAGGAGGTAATTTCAGAAATCATAACCCCTGCTCAGGCAGGCTTGTGTGAAGTAAAGGCTAAGAGATCATTCCATATCAATAATTAACATGATGTGTGGCCTTGGGTGAAGTAGCTGAAACCAAAGGTTGTGCTGCCTGACAGTGTTCAGAGGATGGAGGAGCTGGTCACTAACAGGGCTTGTGCTCCTCAATGATTCAGTGATGGAGCCTCTGTCAATACAACCTGATCTAGGTGACCCTGCTTCTGCAGGGGGTTGGACTGGATGATCTCTAAAGGTCCCTTCCATCCCCTACCATTCTGTGCTTCTATGGTCCCGCTCCCAGTCTCTATTTTTCTGCCTCGTGTCCTTAAACCCCAAAGAAGCAGAGGGTTAAAACACCAGAGGCGGCAAATTAGGTGCTGTGAACCCAAGGGGTGTGTGGAATAAGCTGTCTGAGGTGGGTGAGTGGGAAGCAGTGGAAGCAGCTCATGGGCTGCTAATGGCTCGTGGTGAAGCAGACCCACGAGTGGAGCCCTTCGCTCGCGCTTGGGGCTTGAGTTATACTGCTGACATTTAACGGCAGAGCCCATCTTCCAGCTCCCTCTGTATGCAGAGAAAGGGGGTTGTTGTGGTGGTCTATTTGTGGTGGGTGTTTTTCCTTTTTTCCTTAAAGCATCGGGTGGTTTCTGACCTGCAACGTTTAGCAGTGCGCCTTTGATTTTGTTTTTATGTTGCTGAGCTTTCTCAGCTTTAAGCACTGTTGCTTTATGGACAATTCAGGCCCTTCTGCAGCTGACAAGTCCTGACAGATTTATGGCAGTCATAATACAGAATGAATTTCCTGATACCTGTGTTTATAGTAGCACTGCTGCTCTAAGAGTATATTTGGGTTGCACGAAACAGTGGTAATACATGAAGCAGATCTCTGTGTGATACTGTCATAAGGAGACCACGGAAGCGTGGCAAGATTTATTACGGGACTTGCATTGAAAATCCCAAAGCAGAACTCACCAAGAATATTACAGGGCATATGACATTTGGGTAGGATATTTTTGTGCGTCCGGATGAGTGCTGCAGTGATCTGTGAGGGCTGTGACAGCTCACGGGACACACACGGATGCCCTCGGTGCTTCAGCCTTCTCCAGAGCTGGTGGAGGATACTCTGGGTGCTGTTAACTTTGGTTGATGAATTTAGCTTTTTCTCACGGCTCCAACGGGGGTTTGTATGACTTATTCTGAAAGAAATGGGCTCTTCATTCAGTCTATGTGTGAAGCCCAGAGAGCACCTTCAAACTGTTCTGGAGTAGATGTTTGTTGATAGAAGCCACCGAGAGGTACTTAAAGGGCGAAATTACTGCTCAATCTGCTGTTCATTTATAAGCAACAGCTCAGGAGTCCATTAGCTGTGTTCAGCTTTGCTCTGAGTGTTGGCTGAGGAAACAGTCTGACTGCGCTGATTTATTTCTTGAGGATTTCCCAGTGAACCATGAGGTGGCAATGCCTTGTCCTGGCACTTTCTGTGACCACAGGAGGATGACTTGTCCAAAAACATTTATGTGAGAGACCAGAGGTTCCTACCAGAATGTTGCAGTGCCGTGGGAACCCATGTAGATGAGGACTGTGACCAATGAGCCCGTTGCTGCATGGGCTTTCACCAAGCTGCATCCTCCCTTCTTGGCTGAACGAGCTGCTGTTTCCTACCCCTTTTTATTATTTATTATTTTATTCCCGAAAACAGTTTAATCTTCACTGTGTCATAACTGCTTGTGCCTCACTAATGGCTGGAGAGCTCCTAAACCAGTTATCCCCACTTCCGTCTTATTTCTCTTCAACAGACACATCTGATGCCTTCTGCTAGCAGTGTCTTTTTCGTTTCTTGCTCTTCATGACATAATCAATGAAGTTAAGTTTCTCTCTAAGAGGGTATTTTTGTCTTCCTTTTATTCTCCTTCTCCTTCCTTGACCTCAAAGACATAAAAAGAAGCCTGTCTGAGATTTCAACCTTTGAGGTGAGTTCATGTTTAATAAGGAACAAAAGTTCAGGAGGTGTCAGGCTCACAAGATAAAAAAAGGATTTATTTTTTGCCACAACAAGATGAGGAAGTGGTTTGTGAATCCCAGCCCGCCCTCTCCTTCCCACTCCCTCTGATGAGTGCAGCGAGTGGTAATGATACGGAGGCTTTCATCAGGATGCTGCCAGTGAAGGAGGGCTTCCAAATTCTGCCTGCAGATGAGATGGGCACCGTGAACAGTGGCCATCCATCACGACTGAGTAGTCTGTGCCAGACGAAAGGCTGGCTGGGCAGAGTCGGTGAAAGTCGGTTCATGTCTCCAAGTGGATTTCGTTTGGGGTGAGGAGAAGAGGGAACTTGGCCAAGGCATGAGACATTTATTCATGCCACTGCCCTTTATGAAAGCTAAGCCTTAAGGCAGAGATGGACCCATCAGATGCAGTGACAATAGCCATTCCTATAAAAAAAAGCCCTTACACAGGTTTTAGCCTGTTACTGCTTTCAGCATTCCTTAAATGGCAAATGCTACAACTAGGTAGTTTTATATTAAAGTGAAAGTTCATGGTCTGTTTGCTATTAGTGATACATAGAGCAGTGTTTAGCAAAAAATGTCTGCACATGGCATGTGCTTCCCTGTATCCCTGCGGTGTGAGTGGCACACTGTGAGCCACCCCGGCGAGACCTTCCTTCTGCACCCAAGAACCTCTGCATGTGAGAATTAAACAGCCTCAGTCCCCCACTCCCTAAGTTAAAATCCCATCTGTTGGAACGGAGTTTCCCAGGTTTCCTTAATGCAGTGGCGTTACTCCAGACTTCTGCTGCCATCTATGCACTTAGGTAAATGTTTTGTCTGTGTTAAGGGGCCTGGAATTACTGTCTGTTTCCAGTGTGAAACTGGTCTTTCTGAAACATATGAAACGTTCTCCAGCTCCTCAGGTTGCTCAGATGAGAGCTCTTATTAATTCCTTCGCCAAGGATTGGCGTTAGCGGTTTCCCTGCGCAGTGGGAATGGTTAATCTGCCGCCTCTGCTGCTACCCCCGACGTGCCGTGCTGCTCTGCAAACGGAAAATGCTGCCAGGGAGCCAAAGTTAAGAGTCAGAGCAAGAAAGGAGGCTCTCCAAAATCTGGGGCTGGTGTAAGAAGCACTTGACTTTCCTTGAGAAAAGATTGATGAATTGTTGCTAAACAGTGCCAACAGCGTTTCTTCACTTCAAATTACTGAGTGATGAGATAAAAGAACTAAATGAAAGATCCAGCTTTTCTCAAAGCCTTCTAATCTTATGTTTTATGCATCTTTCTTTATGTTTGATATGACGTTAAATTATGTTGGTTAGCTCCCTGAGAGGAAGGTTAAAAAAGTTGTTTTTTCCTCTACAATAACAGGTAACATTGAATTACTCTTCTCTGTGATGTATCTGTTCCTGAACCTGGGATCATATATTTGTGTGGCATCTATCAATCAAAGGATTCTTCACGCTCTTGAATTTGAGCTCCTGACCAATCTTTATGATGGTACTAAACATATTTAATAGCTGTCTTTGAGCTCTGGGCCAAACTGAAGGACAAATTACAATCAGATAAAAGCAATATGCATTTTATCCTAACATCCCTCACACAAACACCCCTTAAACTGCCCAGGGCAGTGTGAAGTCCCTCTAGCACTGTTAAAACAGGCTGTGCCTACAGGAGACCAGAGAAGCTCCACGTTCCTGAGCATCGAAGTCAGGGTGAGAGTGCAAGTCCTTATTTTGTACTAACACATGCGATTATTTACACTAGCTTCTGCTGACCCTGGTATAAAAACCAGTTTTGCCACTGGAAGTGTGTGCTTCCAGCACTGTGCCAATGTTATGTAACAAGCCTGGACCCAGATCTCTGCCTTTCACCCAGGGAGGCAGCCATGGAGCTCACCTGCACTGTGCAAAGAGGTGAAACCTGCTGTTAGCGAGGCAAGAGCATCCTGTCATGCCCTAAAAGTGACATCCTAAGATCTGGAATTTCTATCAAGTCATCAAGTATTGAGTGAGGTACCTGGGACTGCCATACTCCAGGGCTTAGTGTTGAAATGAAACCCATTCTGAGTCAGGCCACAGGGCTGTGGTTTAGCAGGACCACTTGGGTTCAGGTGTCCCAAAGCATGGTGGAGTCAGCAGTGAGGAAAGGGATAGTGTGGGTAGAGAGGGATAGTAGAGCAGTGCCCTGCTGCCCTACTATTTGCAGGGCAGGGCAAAGGGAAGGGTTAAAGGAAGGTATGTGAATATCAGAGCCACTAATCATAGAATGGTAGGGGCTGGAAGGGACCTTTAGAGATCACCCAGTCCAACACTCTGCAGAGGCAGGTCCCACCTAGATCAGGTCACACAGGAACGGGTCCAGGTGGGTCTTGAAGCCCTCCAAGGAAGGAGCCTCCACACCCTCCCTGGGCAGCCTGGGCCAGGGCTCCCTCACTCAAACACTGAAACAGTCTGTCCTGATGTTTAAAGGAACTGTTTGTGTTCCAGCTTCATCCCATCACCCCTTGTCCTGTTGCTAGATACCACTGAAAAAAGAGATGCCCTAATACAAGCGATTTGATTCAATCAGGCCAGGAGAGTTAGCCTGAGAGAAGGAGTGTGCTGCCCTGATTTCCTTTGCCACCCTCGAAAGGGCTGGCTCATAAACCAGCAGCTTAGACCCAGCAGTGCTGCCACCGGCACAGATCTGAGGTCCTTTGTCTCCCTCGCAGTTCAATCAGGAATGAGCCCAGCACGGTCACATCTCCCCGGGGAGTGGAGGGTTATATTGCTACTCAAGGCCCAAAGAGGCATTTGAATTCAGCTGATTGATTTTTGGTTTAATGCCCTGGGAAATGCTTCAACCCGCCGCTGTCCGCTGCCTGGCAGGAGCTGAGCTTCAGGAGTCGTCACTGCCTCCAGGCTGGGCTGGGTGACGAGTGGGACCTTTACAGACCATTTAGCATCACTTTAAGGGCTGCTTCCTGTCACAAAATTAGTCTAATACTTTTTGACTTCTGAAAGTATTCCTCCCCTTCGCAGCTCTGCGAGTGACCGGTCAGAGTGCGGCTGCTGCAGCTAACAGTGCTGGCAAGGTGGAGTAATTGCTTGGGGCATGTGCAGATGGGCTGGAGATCATTAACAGATTGAAACCTGAGTAATTTCTTCAGAAGCACACAGCTGACAATAAAATAGCGAGTTACAAATCCCTTCTTCACCTCTGTTAAGCAATGCCTGAACTCTGGAATGCAATAATTTATCCCAAGCCAAAGAACACAGACTAGTTTGTTTGAAGCTTTAATAGAACTGGATGCAAACATTTAAATGGTGGACATCCCTTTTTTCTAGTGTATTCAGTGACAGGACAAAGGGTGATGGGATGAAGCTGGAACACAGTTCCATTGAAACATCAGGGCAAACTGTTTGAGTGTTTCAGTGAGGGAGCCCTGGCCCAGGCTGCCCAGGGAGGGTGTGGAGGCTCCTTCCTTGGAGGGCTTCAGGACCCACTTGGACACGTTCCTGTGTGACCTGATCTAGGTGGGAGCTGCTTCTGCAGGGGGATTGGGCTGGATGAGCTCTAACAGTCCCTTCCAACCCCTGCCATTCTGTGATTCTATGATTTTCCAAATGAATCCTGGGATGCTGAACAAACGTACAGTCCCTGCTAGACTGTGGCTCGTTAGGTGAAGCCGAGTGCAGTCAAGGACAAAATATGCCAATGCATGGAAACAAAGGACCTAAATCAACATTATCACAGAAATAATGGAGGAAATCCTTTAAACAACTTACAAGGGAACCACCAGCTCCAGCCACTGCTCGGATCAGTGTAACAGTGAACGATTCTATAAAACCAGGTTTTGCCAATGATAATTTTGCATGCTCAGCAATTTAAGGGCGTGTGGAGGAGACACTGAAAAACATCCTGGAGGCCTCCCTGGCTCCTGATTCATTAGCAGTAACAAAGTTCAGCTAAAGTCAACAAGAATTTTGAAGGGGTTCAGCAGGAGCTGTGGTTGCCCCTGCCAAGGAATAGCTCATGGGAGCTTGGAGATATTTTAACTTGTCTTCTGAATGTTGTCTATGTTTTGTTTACAAATTTGGTAGAAAATGATAAACTGAGCTCACATTTTGAGATCTGTAGAAAAAAAAGGTTCTATTTTGGTTTTTTTTGGAGTCATAAGACTCTCTCCATTAGTTTGAAAAACCTGTATTTGAGATGAGGTGGAGTTCTTGCTGTTGACCTCTTAAAGAATAAAAAGGAGCTAATGAAGTATTGGCAAGCACGCAAGGCAAGACAAGTATAGAGTGCCCTGATTATTACAGTACCCTTTTATAGCTTCCTCCTCCTATTGTGGCGTGGTTTAAACACATGACTTTTGCAGCCCCACCGTAAATACCTTTCTTGATTGCGTTTTTTGATGGAGTAACACATGTGCCACGTGTCTGCTCTTGAGATGAAGCTGTTCGTGATGTATCTACTCACTTTCTCTGCTGCAGCCAGTGTTTTCTTCTCCTGTGTTTATAATTCGTCTTAGTTAAAAAGACACCATTGTGGCTGACAGAAATAAAACCTAACAGGCCTTAAAACCCACAATAAATATGAATTCATTTTTCCAATTGTTCTCCTGAGGCCTGACACTGCAAAGTGGTGAGAAACTTGTGTTCATACTGAAGTCAGTGAGACTCCACGAGCCACCCCCTGCTACATGCTCTAATCTATGAAAATACTCCCCTATTTTTCAGTTGAATTGAAAAAAAAAGTGTTGATAGGGGCCCAAGAGGGAAAAGGTGCAGGGAGGAAGGTAGTTATGAGTATATTTCAAGTTTTCTTTCCATGAAGATACTCTCAGGCTGAGGACTTTAACAAACTGTATGTTAATGAATTGCAGTTTGATGGGAGGTGGGACGATATTCAGGGGAGGTGTTTCTGTAGGATTGGCTTGTGCTCTCCAGTGTTGTTGCTGATCTGAGGCAGGGTAGGGTCTGGATGAATCTGTGATCCATGGGCTCCAGTGTGGGTTGTCTGAGATGTTACAGGGAGGTGAGACTCAAAAGGCTGAGACAAGTGAAGAGACTTAGGTAAAAAGCTGTAAATAAAATACTACTCTTTTAACTTTAGGATAAAATCTTATCTCCCCTCAATGTTTTTTCTTTAAAGATATGTGGATGGCTATTGTCAGGTAGTTACCAACCTTTGCCATTATCTGCCTCACCTTGTTTCATACAATTGCTGCCCAGAAGGTGATTCTAGATGAACTAGAGCTGTGGGAAAAAGGCATCTTCTTCTGCCAGTGAGTCCAGGAAAGTGATCCAAGCTCTGGATTGCAGAGAAGTTTCCCACTCTGGAGACAATCCAAACCCACCTGGATGAGTTCCTGTGTGACCTACTCTAGGTGGTGCTGCTCTGGCAGAGGGGCTGGACTGGATGAGCCTTTAAGGTCCCTTCCAACCCTTGAGATTCTGTGATTCTGTGAAATGGATCAGGGACCTTGTTGTCCTCTCTGTGGTGGGCTGATGATGGCTACAAAGATGATGAAAGGAGAGGAGCATCTCCCCTCTGATGAAAGGCTGAGGGAGCTGGGGCTCTTGAGCTTGGAGGAGACTGAGGGGTGACCTCATTCATGTTTACAAATATATAAAGGGTGGATGTGAAGATAGAGCCAGGCTGTTGTCAGTGATGTCCACTACTAAGCAGTCTTAGTGGGAAGAATAAGAGCAGGGGGATATGTGGCACTACTTAATTTCTTTCATTTCTGCTTGTATCTGTAACAATGTGAATGAAGCAGATAAGAAACTCAACTGGTTCTCAGCATTCCAACCATTTTATCCTTCTCTGTAGTCTCCTTCCCCTCTGAAAAACGCTTCTGGAAGGATGTAGGTAAAACACTTTGTTATTTTTGTTATCATTGTTCTAGCCTTGGATGGGCTAGGCAAGGATGTGATGAAAGTGCACAGAGAAGCTCTTGGAAAGTAAAAACAAGCTGAAAGCATGATGTGTTGTTAATATTTTTGTGACTGATAATTATCCTATGCTGTCTCGAGTGAAGGAAGGGATGGATTGAAGGTTCTCTCTTCACCTAGAGGAGGCCTCCATCACTCTCAGAGTTTGTAATATTAATCACCTAATGACACAGAAGAAGCAGAGAGAGCTTTTCAGAGACATGTCCCACTTTGGAGCAAAATGAATCAGGTTTCCAAGCATCAGATCTATTTTGACACAAGTTTTTCTTTGCAGAGCCAAGGGACTTCTGTTTGCCTAACCAAAAAGAAGTAACACTATAGCAGAACTGACATGAAATCTAAGAAGCATGGGGTAGGTATAGTGAAATATTGAGGCAGTTTGATTTGACTTTCAGTCTTTTACTGGGTTTAACACAGAGTTTATTTCATTTTGTTAACACATTGACATAAGCCCAAGCAGTTTTGTTTGTCACTGTGCCGTAGGCATGTGTGACATATTGTGAATACCTGATGATAATCACTGTGTGCATTAGCTATATTGCTTTCTAGCCAAGAATAACAATGCAGGACTGGAAGGATTGGTGTGTCAGGGGGCCAGGTCTCTGGAAACACCACTTTTTTGGTGCAGATGAGGCCACAGAGCTCCCCTTCTCATCCCCTCAGAGCACAGAGCTAATATACTATTGTGTCTATCATAAAAGACCAAAAGCCCCAGCTATCTTTGTGCTACTGGAGAAGAGTAGGAGAGATTAAGAGCATCAAAACACTTTGCTAGCATTAATTGTTTAGGTTCATGATGGCCACTTCAGAGCAGGTGCATCTATTTTGTGGTTAAGAAAGCAATAGAGAAATAAGACACTTGACTGCTCAGCTCTTCTGTGAGCCTGTGTCACAGGGATGCCTTTTAATCAAACTGTTGTAGTGAGATCTCTTGAAAATATTGGAGGGGGATAAAAAAGATGGGTCAAATGCAGTGAAAAAATGCAGCAAAATCCCTTTGAGAAACTGGAGGGATGATAAAGATGAGCTTTGATGGCTGCAGCATGCCAAATGGCCTTGGTAGTGTGGATGCTTGTGCTGTCCCCATCCCAGAGAGCTGCAGAAGGATTCTCACTGAGGCTAAGCCACACAACCTGTAAGTGCATCCAGCTTTCCCCTGTTAGATAGCACAGTCCTGAATGGGAAGCATAGCAGTGGTCCTCTGGCATCCAGTGAAAAAAGCCATCACCTCCCTTTCTCTGCAAGAAGCATCAGCCCTGGAAAGCTTACCCATTATTAACGAATAAATACGATGCTGACAGCCTCATCATCGCTGGCCATAAGATGAGCTGTGCTCTGTAATGAAGTCTAATGACATCTGCTCCATTTTCCACCGACACTGCCCCTAATCAACGGAAAGGGACCCATTAAGCAGACATCTCCGTGCAACCCCTCTCTGGCTGACAAAGGCAAGAGAGGCCAGAGAAGGAGCTGGCAGCAAGAGCACTGCTAAATTAGAAGGTAGTGAATGATATGATGTGTCCTCACTTTTATCCAGAGCTTCCTCCTAAGGTGCAGCACTTCATTTCCATAGCGAGTGCTGCTCACTGCCAGCTGCCCCTTAGCATGCAGATTGAGATTCATCCTTGGTCTTTGGCAGTAAGGACTCAACAGCCTTCTCTTTGAGATGCCACTGATGGGAGCAAAAGAGCTTGGGTTTTTGTTTGTGTGTGTGGGGGTTTTTTTTCCAGGGGAGCTGCAGACTTGTTTAGGTGAAATGTTGTCTTTTGGCATAATTAGCAGTTGATTTTTGATGTAATTAGTTGCTATTTCAGTCTAATGGCTGGGGCATGCAAGACGGATAGAGACAGGTGGGATGATTTTTTTTTTTCTGCAGGATTAACAGAATGGCATATAAAAAGCTCCTTTCCTTTCTGTGAAATTTATTCAGGGCTGCAAATATGCCTGCCTAATTAATAAGCAAGTCCATAACAATTTTACCTGGCAATGGAAAGGCTTTACATGGAACCGTTTAGTGAAGTTAAGACTTTGCTTTTTCCAACACCGGTGGAAACCTGTGTGGTGATGGAGTAATGAAGACTTGGTTTGTATTTTAGAGTTGTCATTGCTATTTCCACAGGCCAGTTATGATTCTCCATGGTTTGTTAATGATTTATTTGTCTAACCTTAATTCCACGGTGCTGACACATGAGCAATACGTTCTGGTGTGTGGGAAGGAGTTTGGATTATCAGAGCAGAGCTCATGAATGACTTCCAAGGAGCCATCTGAAATTCTGCAGTTGTGATTGATACGTAAAACAAGCCTTGCATGAGACCACATCCTCTTTGCAAGCCAGATTTGTATTTGAATGTATGCAGAACCCTCAGCCTCCACAAACAGCTGAGCATGCATTTTACAGCTCACGTCCACAGCAAGTGCAGTTGATGGAGTCTCAGATATGTCTGGGCAGGTCTTGTACGTGTGCTTACTGTAAATTGTACTTTGCTCAGCTGTGAGCTAGAGTTAGTGCCAGTGTTTAGGTGTATGCCTAAGGCTGCAACAAAGACCAGAGACCTCAGTAAACGTCTTAATCCACTGTCACCCATGTACACGACACATCGGTCCTCACGTCTGATAGCATGCAGGGGTGTTCCAACTCTGACTCAATTAAACCTTAAAGTCTGCAGCTCAGATTGTAACAGATCACTGCTTTTTACCTCTGAAAATCGTCAGTTTAGTCCCTGAGGTTTTGTCCTTTCTGGCCATTGTAGAAATGGCTGTGAGTGTACAGTCCCAGCACTTGAAAAGCTATTGAGTTGCAGCGACGGGTGAGATTGCAAATGAATACATAAAACGTGTCTGTGTTTAGGTTTGCATTTATTACATAATCTTGTATTAATAAGGTTTCACAAAGAGGATTTATTTCCAGTTTAAACCGTTAGAATCCATTGCCCACGAGCTGATTTCCTGCTTTAGTTCTGCAGCACAATTTTGTTTTTAGGAGTTGGACCTAATTTTGCAACATGCAGTCTGGGCTTAACTGCAGGGATGCAGGTAATTCCATGCCTTCAAGGGAGATAAAAACCACTCCAGGTCAGGAACAGAGCTAAACTTAGTAGAAATGAGTTAAATTCCTGGATGTGTCACTGACCCTGTTAAGTCACTTCACTCTCTGTCGTCTCTTCCCCAGTGAAACCACGGTCTCTCTGAGATGGGGCAGCTCTCTCACATCGGTGGGGACATTTGCTGTAATGACAATAAGAAATTACCACTCATGTTTTGCAGGGCTGTGAATTAATGTGTTTAAATATAGGTTTATTCTCCTTTGCCTGTTGAGGTACAGCTCTAAACCGACCTCTGCTAACCTGGCGTGGCTGAGAGGATGATGCCTGCAGCTTGGTTAGGTGCGGAGGCTCAGTAACACAATAGATTATAGGATGAAGATGCTGAGAGAAAGATAAAGCTCAAAAGGGTAAATATACTGCAAGGGAAGTTAAAAGAAGGGAGATTTAAAGAATGACAGACTGAGAGCAGTTAAATCTGCATGAGAGTATGGAAACCAAGTCCATGAAAAATGAATGAACAGTAAGTGCATCAAGATACGAGTTGAATAAAAAGAAGCGTGAGAGGAGGGAGGTTAAATAAGAGATGCAACATGTTTCCTGATTTTTATGCAATGTTAATGGTAATTTTCCTTGTCTTACCTGTGTCAAATTCCAGAAATACTGTCAGCTACAGGAGAGTTTACAGCGTAGCATCATTTCCTTGCTGCCTTCGGATGTGATGGAGCGAGGCATGAGCACTTACAGCTCCCAACAACCCTTGACACATGCTTACACGAGGATTTTGTTATCTGTGGCGTGGATTTGATGTGATGTTTCTGTGATGTGGATTTTGTCTTCTGTGATGTTTTTCTGTGTCCAGTTCTGTATCCCTCACTTTAGGAAGGATATTGAGGTGTTGGAGAGCATCCAAAGGTGGGCAACAAAGCTGTTGAAGGGTCTAGAGAACAGGTCTTATGAGGAGCAGCTGAAGGAGCTGGGGGTGTTTAGCCTAGAGAAGAGAAGGCTGAGAAGGAATGATCACTCTCTGCAACTGCCTGAAGGAGAGTTGTAGTGAGCTGAGGATCAGTCTCTTCTTTTTAGTAATGAATGACAGGACAAGACAACATGAGGAGGTTTGGTTTGGACGTTAGGTGGAACTTTTTCACTGAGAGCACTGTTAAGCATTGGCCCAGGCAGCCCAGGGAGATGGAGGAGTCCCCATCCCAGGGGATATTCAAAAGATGCATAGATGAGATGCTGAAGGACGTGGTTTAATTAGTGATGTGCATGGCAGTGTGAGGTGAGTGATTGGACCTGATCATCTTAATAGTCTTTTCCAACTGTAATGATTCTGTGATTCTGTGGATGCATGAAGGACTCAGCAAATCTCTGTCCCAGCCTGCAAGGTGATCCACTCCTGACTTCTGATCTACTGCAAAATAGTGACTTTCTACTGAAAACCAGTAGATTTTTACCCCAGATTTCATCTGAAAAGCTTTAAAGGTTTGCAGATGGGCTATTTGAAGATAAATCTTAGGGTGCTGCATGAAACTGTACCTTTAGGACTTGATTTTCGTAATGAGTATAAATCAAAAGAGATTGTTTGCATGAAGTGAAGAGACAAAGAGGTGGAAGCAGCTTCTCATCATTGCATTGTAAGTTAACTCCATGAGATTTGTTTTAAATTCCCCCTGTTCAACAGCTAGCACAGCGTGGTGTTACACCAGCGTGTTTGGAAATGAAATAAGTTGAGTAATGTAATTTATTACATTAGCAAAACTAACTGGCAGCACTAAAAAGTGGCAGAAGCATTATTGGCTTTTGTTTGCATGGGAAGCGAGAGGCAAACTGCCCCAAACAGGAGAGGAACCTGCAAATCAGATCCTGGGTGTACCAGTCCCTCTTGGAGCTCTGCATTGTATGTGTGTGTTCATCCCACCTCGGTGGCCTTGGGACTGACAGAACAGGACTGTTTGACTTTAAAAGAGTGAACCTGAGGAAGACAGCTTTCCTTTTTGTTTTTTAGAATGAAGATGGCAAGTGGTGCTGTAGAAAAACCCACCTAAAATTGATGAGGGAGGCCACGTCCTCACGGGGGCCCAGTGATTGCTGTGGAAATGTTTGGAGGGGGTTTCAGACAACAGTGGACTGTTTCTTTGCTTCTGGTGCTGAGTTCAGTCACGTGTGGTCTGTGGTGCTTTAGTGTAGCTAAAATCTTTGGGCTTAGTGTAGGTATAGGTCAGTGAAACTTAATGGCGCGTGACTGCAGACTGACAGTGTAACACTCCCTTGTCATCTTGAGCTGAAACGATGGAGAACTTCACTAATCCAGTCCATATAATTTCACCTCCTGCTGTGAGATTTCTTCCTACAAGTAACATTCTCTCCTTATTTAATATTTTGTGCCTGTATGATGGCATCAACACATGGAGTCACAGAATCATAGATTCACAGAACCATTACAGTAGGAAAAGACTTTGAAGATCATCGAGTCCAATCACTCACCTCACACTGCCATGCCCATCACTAAACCAAACCATATCCCTCAGAACTTCATCTGTGTGTCTCTTGAGTATCTCCAGGGATGGTGACTCCGCCACCTCCCTGGGCAGCCCCTTCCAGTGCTTGACAACCCTCTTGGTGAACAAGTTCTTCCAAATGTCCTATCTAAACCTCCCCTGGTACAACCTGAGTCCATTTCCTTGTGTCTTGTCATTTTCTGCTAGAGAGAAGAGATCAACCCCCCACCTCACTACAGCTCCCCTTTAGTCAGCTGTAGAGAGTGATCCTGTCTCCTCTCAGCCTTCTCTTCTCTAGGCTAAACACCCCCAACTCCCTCAGTTGCTCCTCATAAGACTTGTTCTGTAGACTCTTCACCAGCTTCAATGCCCATCTCTGGACACATTCCGACACCTCAATGTCCTTGTTGTAGTGAGGGGCTCAGAACCTGGACACAGCACTTGAGAACTCGCCATCTCAAAGTACAGGAGTAGAATCACTTCCTTGGCCCTGCTGGTCACACTATTCCTGGCACAAACCTGGCCACCTTGCTCCATGGAAAAGAAGTCATGGGTGATGGAGACCCACTGCTGGAGACTAAGAAAGACAGGGTGCATATTTCTTCTGCCAGACAAATTTTCACTTGGATGTTTCTGCATTTGCCAGATTTTCTCACCCTTCTTTTAATGTTTAAGGTGTGCAGAAGTGAACACAGTTCATTTTTTTCCACTGTCGTTAGACAATCAGATATAATATAGCGCAGGATAAGAAATTTCTGGTCTGTGGGCTGAATAAAACCTGCAAATTCATTTTGCATGGCTCATGGCTGCTTGACTTTTTCAATGTTTTTTAATAGTGTTTTGGGAAGCAGGAAGGTGTGTGTTAACCTGTGCTGTGTCCCAGGCTTTTGAAGTGCCTCTTTGCTGCCAGCAAGAGAAAGGTTTCCCACCTGCGCAGCAGTAGGAAGGAAAGCTCTCCCCTTGCCATTGATTCCCTTCCCACAGAGCTACAGCTTGGAGGAGCTGTTTGGAGTCACAAATGCGTGTTCACAATAAATGTCAGGGAAATCTTTAATTAAAAAAGAAAGAAAGAAAGAAAGACACAATCAGAGCAGAGAGAGGGAAGAATTGGACTCCTGTGGTGTGGTGCAGGGAGCAAGCATTAAGGGGATAAGCTGTGCTGCCTGCTTCGTCTGGCAGCTGATGAATCACCACCGTAATCCCCACACCACTAAGCAGGGCAAGAGGTGTTACACCTTCGTGGATCCAAGCCTTGAAGTGCCTTATGCTGTGCACAGAACAGAGATGAGCTCCTGGTCAACAGCCTGGAACCTTGTACCTGGAGCACCAAAGAGAAGCTGAGCTCCTGGACAACAGCCTGGAACCTTGTACATGGGGCACCAAACAGAAGCTGAGCTCCTGGAGAGCAGCCTGTGAACCTTCAGGGAAAGCTAGGGAAATGCAGAAAGCAGTGCAAGATAGAGAAGGGATCAGCCTGTTAGAAATTCAGGTCTCTTTGGTGTGGTTAGATTGAATTCTGATCCGTTAAGCGTGGAGTTTTAATTGATTAATACTGCTTTGCAAACATCAGTGAATAATATCTATTTTTAGCACATCTGGTCAGCAGGGTGGCTGAAGAACAAAGCTAAACCAGAAAGACCCAAGAACGAGAAATCTTGTGTTTGCTTCATTTGTTTTCCTGAGTGCATTGTCTCGTTTCAATCTGCATGCACTTTTTTTTTTCCCTTGGATCTCTGTCATTTTTAATTAAAGACACATAAATGCAGGCTCTACCAGCAAAGAAAAAGTGTTGTTTAGGACCAAACATTGCTTAGTTTTCATTGTTGTTTTATATTTTCATCCACAAAATGGGATACTGTTTCCCTAGAACGCAATTAGTCCCCAGCTTCAGAGCAGAATAGAACAGGAGCGGGTACGAGAAGCATGTTAGAAAGGTCAAGCGTCTTCCTTACCATGGAATAAAAGCTTGTGTGTGAGTGAATAATACTAGCAATGTATCCTAGATAACACAGACTGGTTTTTTTAAACACTACTGCTTAGATGCAATCACAAACAGTTCATCTTTCAGCAGAATCATATAGTTGTCAGGATCCCTGTTTGTGTAATTGGTAACACTTAAGACAATTGAATGGATGTGCCATGTGTAAAACCTTTGGTTCAGCAGAGTTTCTGGACCTTTGTGGCGAAGTAATGCTAAGTAAATTTCCTGTTAAGGATATAGTTGAGGCGTCCTGAAGGTAAGAATCGACTGTGTGGACTGTTGGCTATTAAAAATAATGATGGGTTTTCTATGAGGATTTATGTCGCAGTGGTAGGGGATAAGTGAGATGTATCTCACCTTTGTGCTCTCTGAGAGTGTGAAGGAGTCTTGGAAACCTCCAGTCTGCAAACAGGTCCTGAATTTGGCTCTGCTGTTGTGCAGGTGTAGAGAGACAGCTGATTGCAGTTCTCTGGTTTTACATATTTAACAGTGTACAGCAAGGTAGGAGATCTGGTCGTTTTAAACTAATTTATAGACTAAGAAACTGAAAACTATGAGTGGAGCAAACCCAAGGATTAATTTTGCTGGGGTGGTTGTGCCTTGCTCAGCCCTTATTGTCTGGCCTGAGTGCTATCTGGAGACTGAAGTATGAGATTTGATTTGTAAAGGTCTGAGATCTTGGGAAAACTCCAGCAGAGCATTTAAACACATACATAGTCTCATTAAAACAATCTGTTCAGATGTGGAAATGAATTTGTGGCGTTATCCCTGTCCCTGGGCTAAATACTCCTCTCCTACATAATAGTAAGAATGTCGACTCAGGAGCAGAGTCAATTATAGACGGACACGCTGTCCCCGGGGGAGCCAGGGGCTGTGGAGCCTCTGAGAAGGCAGAAGGGCAGATGTCCTTTGATTAATGGGACACCCCATGTATTTTGGGCATCTGGCAGGCAGGCGGATCGGCACTGCTGCTGCTCAGGGACTGCGGCCCCCGGTCGATACCGTAATTGCTCAGCCCCCGAGTCACCACCCAGCCCCTTGCCTCTGCCGGGAGGGGGGAGTTGGAGGGGGAGTGGGAGGGCACAGCCGGCGCTGGGGCTGTGGGGCAGCTCTTGGTCACAGGGCTCCTTGAGAACAGTGGACACTTCTTCTTCATGCCAGGAATGCCCTTGGCTAATGAGGTCTCTCACTGTTTCAGCATCCAAGAGGGTGGTTGAAAATATGAGTTCCCTGGCCA
Source organism: Colius striatus (assembly GCF_028858725.1). Classification (NCBI taxonomy): domain Eukaryota; kingdom Metazoa; phylum Chordata; class Aves; order Coliiformes; family Coliidae; genus Colius; species Colius striatus. The sequence continues at coordinate 86,348,371 of NC_084790.1, forward strand.
CTGTGCAGCCCACAGGACAGAGAGTTGTGTGTTAGCCTTTCACCGAGAGCAGAGGTGACCCAGATGTGGTGCTCCGAGGCACAGGTTCCTCAAGGCACAGGTCCAGGAGGAGTCCACAAGCCCACCTGGGCACACACATGGACTGCAGGAGGATGGGGCACTGGATTACATTGCTTCACAGCAACTCCCCTTTTTGTTCTCCACTGCTTTCCTAAGGCAGGTGTGTTTTGGTCCCCATAAAGAAGACAACTCCCTTGTAGCTAACTAAAATGCTTTTCCAACATCAGAAGGAAACGGCACCTTTTCCTCTGGCTGCCTTGTTGCCTGAATGAAAAGCTGTGGAAGATAGACGAATCTCTCTGAGAAGGAAAGGTGCACAGTTACCTTCTTTCCAGCTTCTTTCTTATAACATGGAGAAGGAACAAATGCAGATCCAGTTTGTTAACAAGTATGTCAGCGTTTACTTTCAAGCTCTGAACTCTAGTGGGGTATTTTTAAATGTGGGCAGTGGGATACTGGCTTCCTGGTATGATGTGTATGTGGCTTTGGTTAGCTGACTTGTAGAGCCACCAACATCTTAGCAATCACAATTAAATTTTGAAACAAAATAGTGGAGTGGTGTTTAACTTTTTTTTGCTGTAAAAGGGATGGATTTGCACCTTTGCTCGTGCAAGTGATGCCTAAATATTTACATACACACATGACTCGGGGCACGCTGTGTTACATAAGGAAATATCTTGCTCTATTCTAGGAAACAGATCTATTTTCCTAAAATTCAGAAAGACCAGGATGTGAATCCCAGCAGATTTCCCGCTGCTCTTTTGTACTGCATTGCCTCTTGGGCAGGAGACACCCCCCGAGCCCCGGGGCGAAATAAACGGGGAGGACATCGCCGGTGAAATAATGGGCGAGGACATCGGTGGTCTCTGCCGGGAGAAGGCTGCCGGGGGTGTCCCGGCTCGGAGCGCGCATCTGCCGGGGTCGGGCGGGTCAGCGGTCCCGGGGCTGCCGGCAGCACCCGCAGGTGCGGGGCCGCGCCGCGCAGTCGGACACACACAATAGGCGCATCTTGTCGCTGGGAGGAGGTGGGTTTTTAAGCCGTCCCCAGGGGTGTGGGGAGGGGGGGAAGCCGGGCAGACAATGGCTACCTAAAGAAGCCATAGGGGCTTTACATGAGAAAAAGAAGCATCTGTTTAAGGTCTAGTCCTTGGAGTGACTCTATTCAACCCGGTGGAGTTGGGATTGTCCTTTTTAGTTGTCCTTCGCGTTGTTTAGGCGGGGATGTAACAGTCCTTGAAAGGCGAAAAACAAGGAAAGTTGGTTTTTCTTTTATTTGTTTGAGGGTGTGTGTGTGCACATGTGGCTTTTGCTGAGCTTTTTTCCACGAGTTCAGTGCTCCTCAGCTGCTCATACCGAGCCAGCCGGGCGAATGTTGCGTAATGTCGGGAGCAGTTACCTTTCTTTCTTACCTGTCTCTGAACTCTGTAGCTGGCTCTGTCCTTGTCTGCACCCGCAGACATACAGAATGACCCTCTGGTAACTCTTCTCATGTTTTCTGATCAGCTGTTTGGAAACCAGAGTCAGCCAGGTCAGGATCACACCCAACACATTTGGGGCAAGAAAGCTGCTTTTTCATGTGTTTGTCACGTAAATAGTGAACACCCCCTGATTATCTGAGCTCTGATTTCCTTTGAGTGATGCCCACTGCAGTGAGGCTGGGGCTGGGAAACACAGCCCTGTTCTGCTCCTACCGTGTCACAGGAGCAGCAGGAGTCACAGAATCACAGAATCATCAAATGTTTGGGTTGGAAGAGCCCATAAAACTCACCTGCTTCTGGTGAAAACCAACAGGGCGTGACCACTGTGCAATCATATGGGTTTGCTTTCCCCAAACCAGCATTTGCCATGACATGCCAAATTTATCAGTGGAAAAGAAGTGCGAAGAGCTAGAGAAATCTTCCTGGGTCACATAATAGATCAATCTGAGGACCAAACTCAGGTCTTTTCTACCTTTTTCTATTGCCTCTCCTTCAGTATATTGCATTTCTTCCACTTAAGCTGGCTTCTCAGCATGATTAGCATATCCCTAAACCACTTCGTTTCTGTTCTGTAGCCCCTGTGAAATACTACACATGCTCAGACCTCTTTGTGAGAAAGCTATGTCATGTTATTGGATTTCCCACACTGCTATGGTTAGATCAAATATATTAAAAGTCTCTTTTACTTCTCTAGGAGATAAGAATATTCACCTCTACTGGATGCTGCAGAATACTGTTTCAAGTGCTTAATTTGCATTTTTGTTCCAAGATTCATATTTTTTTTTTTAAACAAAAATCCCCTATGAACAAAGGGGTTGCTTGGCAGTAAGAATTTCTTCATAGTTTAAAGCTAAAGCATGCTAAGAGCAGAGACAAGGAGCTAAGCACACCCTTTGTTGTTCTGTTCCCAACAGGAGCTTAGGGTTTTCTGGCCATTTTCATTCTTTTTAGGTCAGTTGGTACATGATCCTCAAAACAATCTCTGGAGTTCTGCAAGGTTTTGGGTTTTTTTTTTTGTTAGCCTAAAGTGCTGACCAGATGGTTTAACCCTTATTATTAAATGAGAGGGGAATTATGATGTCATGCATACACTTCCCAAACAGGCTTTCTGTCTTTTCCTTGCCTAAACAAAGTGCCATTTCCTTGATGGGACTATTTAACTCTTTAAAATAAGAATGGAAATTCTTCAGCTAATTGGAGATGGACACTGGCATGAATGGGCTAAATCCCCTTAGGCTCTTATTAACTTGTAAATTGAGGTCTCCTCTATCACCAATGGCCTTATTACAACAAACAAGAAAGAACTGAACTAAACAGGGCTAATCTCACTGCCCAAATTAGGAACCTCAGAGCAAAGCTGTTTGGAGGTGTACTGAAGATCAGATGCGAGTCTTAATGAAGAGTATAAAAAATTCATTGCCTAAACTTCAAAGGCATCACTTCAGAGTGAAAAGGAAGATGTGCTGTCCCTGTGAACTTCCAAAGATGTTTTTATCATGGTTCTCAATGCAGTTTACGTGGCCAAAGCCTGCCTGGTGTTGGCACTTGTATGGTAGGTGCTCACAAACCCACAATGCTGTTCTGCTTCAGTTTAGTGAGTTGGGGAGTTTATCAAGTAAAGAACTTCATCCCTTCCTGGTTGTATTTACAAGAGGCAGCATAGTTAGTGACAGTACTGAAAAAAGCCTAGCTGTTTACCACTGAAAATACAGAACATATTGGAAATGTCATGTCCAGGAGTGCCCCTTGCAGCTGTGGGTGACAGATGGGCAGCGAAGCTGGTGAAGGGTCTACAGTCTGTGAGGAGCAACTGAGGGAGCTGGGGACGTTAAACCTAGAGAAAAGGAGGCTGAGAGGAGACATGATCACTCTCTACAACTACCTGAAGGGGAGTTGTAGTGAGATGGGAGTCAGTCCCTTCTCTCTAGTAATGAATGACAGAACACAAGGAAACGGGCTCAGGTTGCACCAGGAAAGCTTTAGACTGGACATTGGGAAGAGAGTTGTTACGCATTGGAGTGGGCTGCCCAGGGAGGTGATGGAGTCACCATCCCTATTGATATTCAAAAGACACACAGATGAAGTACTGAATGCCATGGTTTAATTTAGTGATGGGCCTGGCAGTGAGAGGTGAGTAGTTGGATTTGATCATCTTTAAGGTCTTTTCCAACTATAATGTGATTTTGTAACCCCTTTCTCTGACTTGTGTTTTGTTTGATGGACCAATTCTCTCAAATCTAGGAAGTTCTCACTGGTTTCATGAGTTGAGGCATGTTTGTCACCTTCTTTACATAACACTCTTATTCAGAAGGACCTCAGGGACTTTCATGTGGGATAACACTTTGTCTTTCCTTAGCACAAAGGATCTCCAACAGCACAAATTTCTGTCACATTTAGTCTGAAGAACTCCTTGTAGCTCCTTAGAGCAGGTTCCTCTGCTAAAACAGGTAAAGTCTGACACCACACGTGGTGGGCACGAAGCCATGGCCTTGATTTAGAGTCGTCCCTTCATACCATTGTGTTTGTCCTTTAGTAGTTGGCCCTTGTTTTCACTTACCCCCTGGGTATGAGAATCTTCTCTCCCTGACATTGTAAACTGGGAGTAACCAAATGGGTCCTTGACCCTTCTGATGATGCTGGAGGAGGCTGGTGCAGCAGTTTTGGCAGCACCCTATATGTATCTCACTTCTCTTTGGCAGCCACAGAGAGCTACACAGTCTTAAAAACATCAGTTGTTTCAAAACCGCTTATATTCATCTCTGACCTCTTACTCGACTTAGGGAAGAGATAAAACAACTTTGTCTGGGGAAGTAATGTGGTTACAACCTTTGAAATGATGCTAAGAACATTTAGGACTAATCTCATTGAATCTTCGGGAGGGCTGACAGCTGGAGTCTTGCACAGGGGAGGGAAACTTAAGCAGGAAAAAATTGCTTCAACTTTCCATAGTTAAATCCTAATAGGCTTAGTAGGAGAAAATAAAAGCAATTCATTCAATCTTCCACTCGTTTAAATGAAAAAGAAACAAGTGGGGACAGAGAAAAAGAGATCCAGCCTTGGAAATTAACTGATGTCGCATGCCTTTTTCTCCTCACCGTCCTCATTTGCTGATTTCAGGCTTGTCAAAAGCATCAGTTTGGGCCTTCAATCTTGTGATGGCAATGAATTTTCATGGCAGCCCACGTGGCCTCTTGACACAGGGTATCAGCCAGATCTCCTTCGTCAACGAGGCTTGGCTGGTGATGGAGAGGCAGAGAGGGTGCGGCAAACCCCCTCCCTACCACCTCCTCCCCCCATGCTGGTGTGGGAGAGGCCAAATTAAATTTCAAACACTGAAAATGAGTGGAAAATTCAACTTGTCTGAGGTGACGGGGGGGAGAGGATGGCTGCTGCCTCGCTTGTCAAGTGTAAGTCTCTGATGGCTTCTCTTGATTGGCTTCAGCTTCCATCGTTGTAACCTGACCCAGCTCCCTTAATTTGTCTTTGTGACAAAAATTGCTATGCAAAATGATAATGTTTCTCCTCTTAATTAATCTGCAAAATAGCCCTGCACGGAGCGGGTAAATCTGAGTTCACGGTCAAGGTTGTGTTTGTCGCCGAGAGATGATGTGGGTTTCCATTCGGTTTTGTTTGTTGTTTAAAATTAATAGGTACAATGGAGTGGCATTTTTGCTTTATGGTGGTTGCAAGCAAAGCAAAAGCAAATTATCAGGAGTGGGGTTAGGTGTTTGGATAGAGGACTACTGGAGGTTTTCATTAAAGCAGGAAACAAAAGGCAGAGGAGTAAATGGTGGTTGGCGTTGATCAACAGTTACTGTTTCTGTGCCTGCTAATAAGTGCTTCACCTTTTCCTACAAAGAGTCATTAATACAAACTTGACTTCTGAAGCACATTCTGATTCCCACGAAATTTTCTTTCAGAAGTACTGCAGATTCTGCAGAAACCTGTAAAGCTCTAGAGAGAGCCTCATCTTCTCCAGGTGAAGTGGCCCAATTTTCACCACGCTCAGCTGGAATGGGAAATAACTGATACCAGCTTCAGGGCAGGGAGGGCACTGCCTGTCTGTGATTTTGCCTTCTTTCATTGAGATGTAAGTAATAGCAGAGTTTGGTAGTTACAAAGTGCCGCTTTTCTGGTAATAGAGACACCTAAAATGAAATATTTGTCCTTTGGAGCTAATGGCTTTTTTTGCCATTAACCTCAGATACAGTAAGGCTTGTTTTGTTTTTTTTTTCTATAGTACTTATTTTAAAACTCATTCATTCCTTCTCTTCTTTCACACTGTAATGAAGAAAGATGCCACTTAAATACTAAATCTCTTACCTTACTAGCTTTGGAAGAAAGGACCACGTATATTTAACATTGCTTGAGTCCAGCCTCCTACAGAGCAGGAGGATACTAAAATCCAGAAAAAACCTTTCAGAATACCTGGTTGATAATAAACTGCCCATGAGCAGCAACGTGCCCTCGTGGCCAAGAAGCCAATGGCAGCCTGGGGGCATCCAGCAGAGTGTGGGCAGCAGCTTGAGGGAGCTTCTGCTCCCACTCAGCTCTGCCCTGCTGAGGCCTCATCTGGAGTCCTGTGTCCAGTTGTGGGCTCCCCAGCTGCAGAGGGACAGGGAACTGCTGCAGAGAGGCCAGTGCAGGGCCAGCAAGATGCTCAGGGCACTGGTGCATCTTCCTTGTGAGGAAAGGCTGCGGGACCTGGGGCTGTTTAGTCTGGAGGAGACTGAGGGGGGCTCTAATTAATATTAACAAGTATATAAACGGTGGCTGTCAGGAGGTTCAGGCAGCATTTTTCTGATGGACAAGGGGTAATGGGATGAAACTGGAACACAGAAAGTTCCACTCAAACATAAGGAAAAACTCTTTCACTGTGAGGTGAGGGAGCCCTGGCACAGGCTGCCCAGGGAGGGTGTGGAGGCTCCTTCCTTGGAGGGCTTCAAAACCCACCTGGACACGTTCCTGTGTGACCTGATCTAGGTGGGACCTGCTTCTGCAGGGGGGTTGGACTGGATGATCTCTAAAGATCCCTTCCAATTCCCACTATTCTGTGATTCTGTGGTTCTATGATACCTGCTTGTTGTCCTTGCTTGGGCTCTCTGGTTCCAAGTGCTGCTGCTACACACCAAATGGTTTAAATTTCAAAAGAAAATCAGGAGGAAGAAATAATATTTGTGGTCAGCAAGTAATTAACATGGGCAGAGTTTTTTTCAGAGGGGTACTAATTGTTTCCTTTCTAGTTCATAAGCATTTAGCATGCTGTGTCATAATAAAGCACTGTTGATGCTTCCACCTGTTGTAATCGACAGCCATTATCCTCAGTTCCACTGTGCTTCAGATAGAAGCCAAGTGCTCCAAAGGAGATTAAAAACTGCTGGGTCCACAGCCAAGTTATGAGACAGTAATTAATGATCTTCGTGTGCATCTCCTGAAGCAGTAGCACTTGGGGCTCCAAGAGATTTTTATCTCTCAGCTGAGAGACTTGTATCACTCCCTGAGTAAAAACTTTCCTTGAATACCCAGCTGTAAGTTACTTGCACTGCAGAAGGCATGCTCTGCCCTGATTTGTTACTGAACTAGTGTTGGAAGGGGATGTGAGCGTTAGAGAAGTTTTAATTTCACAGGTTTCATGACGTCCAAGCACTCAGGCTCCTCGGCTCTTTGCCCCCAAATAAGCAGCAGACATTACCTCTACTTGCTCCAAGCTGAGTAGATGCTGGAGAGTGTCTTCCTTTCCCAGATGTGCTGGGATGCTGTGGGTCTCTGTGTTCAGTCCTGCTAAGCCACATGAAGGTGGCTTGATGACATGGCAACTCCCTGCAAGCTGCTTTGCTCTGTTATTTGGTGGTTGTGCAGTGTGGTGTGGTTGGGGCAATAATGTTTTCATCCTCTACTTGAAGCCCATTGGATAGCATGAGAGAAGAAAAGTGCTGTGCATGATCCCTCTCTCTAACCTTGTAGATCACTTTCTACAATTCCCTGACAGGAGGCTGTAGTGAGGTGGGGGTCTGTCTCTCTTCCCAAGATGCAAGTGATAGAATGAGAAGAAACAACCTCAAGTTGCACTAGAGGAGGATTAGAGAGTAGGAAGAACTTCTTCACTGTGGTTTAACGCTGTGCCAGGCTGCCCAGGGAAGTTGGGGAGTCCCCATCCCTGGAGGGATCTCAAAGCCATGGAGCTGAGGTGCTGAGGGCCAGGGGTTAGTGGTAGGCTTGGCAGGGTGAGGGGAGGGCTTGGACTCTGAGCTTAAAGATCTTTTCCAACTGTGGTGATCCTTTGATTCTATGGTCCCTAGATACCTTCATAAGCAACAGCGGGGACCACGGCCAGCCTTGCACGGTGGCCAGCTGCTCTGCACAGTGTGCAGAAGGTGGGATCACTGCACAGCAAACTCTAGCAAGCAGCTGTCAGAATTGCAGGGAGTGCTCTTTGTGCCTGTCTGTGGCTGTGGTTATGCGGAGGCGCTGCAGAACTTGCAGGCTGATGGGAGCTCCCTTACTCCTTTAGTGCAGAAAGAGTCTCATCCCACCTGTTCTCTTGACTGCTTTGACAGAAATCTAAATTTCACTGATTATACGGTTTTCCCTTGTGAATTCCAGACATGCATTTGCTGGCAATTCAGTAGAACTGTCAAAGATGTGAGAATCCTTTGAACAGTCCTCACAATCTTTTATACACCCTGGTGGAAAGGAAGAACAAATGGCAGCACCAAAATGGAATTCTGCAGCTCCAGAGCTACAAGGTCAATTTTCATATACTGTTGACGTTAGAGATAAAAGGATCTTATGGTAACTCTGGTACTTAAAACGTATAAAGTGGTTCCATTTTTTACATGCTCTCTTCATTTTAGCTTAACTTAACCATAAAAAGCAACTTTGAAGTGGCACTTTGGAAGGCCACTTTTGCTGATTGCTGCAGCTCCCTATCACACTGTCTGTTTACAGGGCTGACTCACTTATCCTGTCCATCTTGAGGGCTCAGGGCAAATTCTTTGCCACTTAAACACCATTTTGGTGGTGAAGATGCAGCACAGCAGACTTCATTAATTGTGGTGCCCTATCTTCTTTACTTGTGGATCATTTGGTTTGCTTACTGGGCTGACTCTCGGCTTTGGGGATGTCTGACTATAATAAATATAATTACTGGAAGGAGCAGCCACAGGGAGCATTTATCCAGAGCTCGGTAAGGTCCAAAAAAGGTTCCTTAGGGCTCACAGGACGAGGCTAGGACAGTGCCTAGTTAGTACCCACGCAGCAGGATGATGCTGTGCAGGAGGACAGCACCAGCTGCAGCACATCAGTGCTGGGAATCAGACATCCATTTTGACTGAGATTGGACCAGAAAATTGTTTTCCAGAACTGCACGGTTGGATCCAATCTGTCTTCAGGAAATGCTGAAAAATAACCTTATTTTTCCAAAACTCCTCTCTCCTCTTGGAAAATGTGATTGCTCACCACACAGCTTGGTTTTCCATCTTCCACAAAAGACCATAAACCAAACTGTGGGATAAATTAATAATGCCAACCCAAAGGCAGCTCAGTTTATTTTGTGACCTCTTGCCTTCCAGAAAAACAACTTTTCAAGAATTCAGGTCAACTAGAGCTTATAGTTTGGGTAAGGAGTGCATTTAGCTACGGCACATAGGATGCAGAAGATAAACACACACACACACAGTTTTAGAAGCTTTAGAATGTTTAATTTCCACATTCTTCCAGTGAAACTTTTCAGTGTTTAATTTTGAGCAGCGCTTTGTGTTTAATAGGGGGGAAAGAAAATATGTCAAACGTAAAGGTTAAATAAATTCAATGTGTAACGAAATACGCAATTTGGGGTCAAACAGGGCATTTCACCTCAACGCAAAAGAGCTGTTGGAAGGACAGCTGTGGGAGGAGCTCATTCTGCAAAACCCTTCCAAGCTTCTCCATTTCAGTTTCATCAGAACACGCTTTTTTTCCCCCCAATTTTCCCCCCGTAATTAAAAAAAAAGAAGGGAAAAAAAATCCCAGCAAAACCATCTTTTGTGGTTCCAGCCATCCATAAACTCTGTGTCATGCTTCCAGAGTATTATAACTGCCCTTGAGTCAGCATTCATGTTCTTGGGTATATATTTTGAGTGGAAGAAACAAAAGAACGATGGTCTTTTCGTCACCTGCTGTTAATTAATTACAGAGTAGGACTAGTTCAACCTCTCAACACGTGAACTTCCCCTTTGCTATTGTGTAAGATTTCTGTGTGAAAACCCTTTACAGAGCACTGGGAGATAGCTTCATTTTTTTTTGTTGTTGTTGTTACCTTTACTGTTAAATTACACCCCTGAGCAGAACTCTGTGCTTCATGGTTTAATAGCGTGTATTAATTAAGTTCTTGGTGTTTTTCAGAAAGTCAGATTTCTGTACAAACTTAGCCATTTTCTGCAGGAACTGGCACCGCTCCCATCAGCCTGCTTTAGCATTTTCCCATGGAGTTGGGTTTATCTGTAGGCTTTTCCCTCTGGTTCAGCATCATGGTGACGTATCCCTCGGTATTTCGGAGTGCCCGTCACTGTCACTGGGACTCAGCCTTGTGGCTACTGTGACATCAGAGCTCTGCAGGTGCACATCATGCACTCATTTGGGTGATAGGGCATCGCAGTAGGCTGTCAGGGAGGTGAATCAAGATCTGGGGAGAACTTTATTCCAATCAGGGCACTGCTAAGTAATCTCCCTCACTGGCAAGAAAAGAATTAGGAGGAGAAGGACTGTTAGGAAGGTTTCTAGGCCAGGAATCCCTACCAGAAGAGTGATTAGAAGAGAAAATCATCTGACTGTCTCCCTGTTGGTGCAATATATTTAATATTTGCCCTTCACTGGGGTTTTTTCTCCATCTCCCTCTATGTCCTTGTTTGTGTCCAGGTTATATGCCTCTCCTGACCTTTTCAGCAGTCAGATGTAACCTACCTTTGGATTGCTAGTTTGTTTTGGTGGTTTTTTTCCAGTGATAAAAATGCAGACAGCTCAAAAGGAGAGGCTCACAGCAGATAAGGGCACAGATATCTTCTTGGAGGACATGCAGAGCGGAGGGCTGTAATGTCAGCTTACTCCTTCCACCTCATCCTGCCTTGCACTGGTTTCCATTTCTCCCAGGCCCCTTTATAGATTTCTATCACTAGACACATAGACATGAGAATTATTTATAGTGTTATCAAACATATCCAGGCAGTCAAACACGCTGGAGTTTCTTCATTCCTGCTGTAACAAGTGCTGTAGCAGGAGGTGCCCAAAATCCAGAGGAGATCCAGAATCTGTAGTTGCTGTTCTTGTAGCACAGTTTGATTTTTCAGCCTGGAAATTAATTTCCAGTAATCTGTATGCAATCATGGAGTGTCATCTCAAGAGATAACTCCCCAGAGTCTGTCTTAAGAAAAATCCTTTATCTAACCTTTATCTAACAGTTAGTTGGGGGCAGAGCTGTTTTCTTTGCAAGCACGTGCAGCACAGGAGGAGCTATGTTGGTGTGAACATTTGCTGGAGCATTGAATTTTCCAGTTTGGCCATGGTCTAGCCCTGCAGCAGGGATTGGTTGCCTTTGGAGACTGGTTTCTGCATCCTAAGAGACAGCAGCTTATCCTTTCATTAAAAAGAAAAAAAAACAGAGCAAACAAAATACTTCCCGAGTTTCTGTGTGAAAAAAGAATCGAGGAGTCACCTCCCACAGGTCTTTCTGCCCATTTCAGTTCTGCCAAGAAAATGTGAGAGACTTCAAATTTTGCTCAACAGGCTTGAACACTGGCTTTTGACTTCTCCAGATTTCTAGCAATGTCTAGGAAGGAAATTAACCTTCAAACAGAAATAAGTAACAATCAGATTTTGGGCTTTTCCACTTACCTTTTTATATTCTCTTTCAGTGTAATTGTCTTTTCACTTTGAGATTCTCTTCCAGAAGCTCTGACAAGTACAAAATTTATTGAGTATATTTTTTTTTAGACTTGCCAGAATTGAGAAGATCTCTTGATAATCTTGTTTACTAGGATCCTGGGTGGGCTATATAGGCAAATGCTGCATAACAGGTAGGGATCAGGTGAATTTATAAGAAGATTCTTGTGTTTAGGAACTTGATTGAGATCCACAGCTGTTGATGCTGAATATAAATAAGTGCCAAAGCTTGTGGTATCTCAGGTACATTGCTAGATAAGGATGGCTTTGGAGCCTCTTTTCCATTCTTTGTAACAAACTTCATAGGAGGGATAAGAAATAACAGTGGTCCATCTTTGTGGACCTGTGTATACCCACAGCACACAACACAGGCAGGGTTTCAATGCATACACACGTATCGTCCAGGGCAAAAGAAAAGTTGGCTATAACCATCATGAAGTTCATAGAATCATAGAATGGTAGAGGCTGGAAGGGATCTTTAGAGATCATCCAGTCCAACCCCCCTGCAGAAACAGGTCCCACCTAGATCAGGTCACACAGGAACGTGTCCAGGTGGGTCTTGAAGCCCTCCAAGGAAGGAGACTTCACACCCTCCCTGGGCAGCCTGGGCCAGGGCTCCCTCACCTCACAATGGAAGAGTTTTTTCTTATGTTTAAATGGATATTTTTGTGTTCCAGCTTCATCCCATCACCCCTTGTCCTGTTTCTAGCTACTATAGAAAAAAAGGATGTCCCAACCTCCTGACACCCACCACTTAGGTGTTTGTAAATGTTAATAACATCCCTCCCCCTCAATCTCTTTTTCTCCAGACTAAACAGCCCCAGGTCTTGCAGCCTTTCCTCATAAGGGAGATGCTCCAGTCCCCTGATCATCTTGGTGGCCCTGCACTGGCCTCTCTGCAGCAGTTCCCTGTCCCTCTGGAGCTGGGGAGCCCAGAACTGGACACAGGACTCCAGATGAGGCCTCACCAGGGCAGAGTAGAGGGGGGCAAGAACCTCCCATGACCTGCTGCCCACACTCTTCTTGATGCCCCCAGGCTGCCATTGGCTTCTTGCCCATGAGGGCACGTTGCTGGCTCATGCTTAGCTTATTATCAATCAGGACTCCCAGGTCTCTCTCTGCAGAGCTGCTCTTCAGCAGTTTGACCCCCAGCCTGTCCTGGTGCAGGGGGTTGTTCCTTCCCAGATGCAGGACTCTGCACTTGCCCTTGTTGGACCTCATGAGGTTCCTCTCTGCCCAGCTCTCAAGGCAGTTGAGATCCCGTTGAATGTCAGCACAGCCTCTGGGGAATCAACCAGTCCTCGCCAGGAGGATAGAAAGTTGTCTAAGGATATCAGAAACCATGTAAACTGAAGTTGTAGTGTCTGTCTGGGGATTGCTGGCCCTGTGTCCTGCAGCACAGGGTATGTTTCACCTACACAAATCTCCTCCAGACTGGGCTTGTCCATCCATTTAACACAAGTTCTGGCTCAGCTCTTCTTTACCCTTTGTGGCAACCTAAGAGTTTGAGACATAGAATCACAGAACTGCAGAATGGCAGGGGATGGAAGGGTCCTTTAGAGATCATCCAGTCCAGCCCCCCTGCTAAAGCAGTTCCACCTGTTTTCTTTTTATTTTACTTTTTTTTTTATTTTAATTTGAAGCCCTGAAAAGGGAGGCACTGGGACACTGACGTGGAGCTGAGGACTGGTGTTGCATGACCTGAGATGCAGGAGAAGAGCACGTGTGGGAATGAGCATCCAAGGCATGCCAGGGTAGTGCTGGAGGATTTTGGAGGTAGTCAGGGGAAAAAAATAGGCTTTTTTTTTAAAAAAAACCCAAAACTTAGTGCTTATCAGCAATGATCCTTAGAGCAATTTATCTGCAGATCCACAACCAGACCTCATTTTGGAAGGAGTTAGTGATTTCACTCCTAAAGGGTGTCTCCCAGTCAAGCAGCATCTCTGCAACATGACTGACCAGGGATGGGGAATAAACCCTAGAGCTAGGTATTTAATAGCATATAAATCCCCATCATACGCAGGAAAATCTGCTAGAACTGACAGAGCAGACTAGCTGCAGCAAACTGGCCCAAGCTGTAAAGTAACAACTGGTAGAAAATGTGGGGAAAATCTCATTTTACTCTCTATTGGATGGGCCAGTTACACCAATGATACGGTGTCTTCAGCAGCTAAAGATATGGGCAGTATTAAATACAGATTATAGAGCGTAATGCAGCAAAGAAAAGCCATTTTCAATTTAGGAAAATCATGTGCTGTGTGATTCTGCAAGACTCTGACACCATCGTGCCAGGTATTAAATCACTCCCTGATTACCTGTATTGCAGATTACACAGACATTTCAAGAGACTGTGCTAAAACCTCCTTTGCTTTCAGCAGGGCAGGATCCATCCAGCGGTGCACATCAGTGGGGACAGCTCCCAGGGCTCTGGGACCTTTCTGTGAGAGATTGCAAAGGAAAAACACAGTCTTTTTCTCTTTATTCATAGTGCAACAGGTGAAGAGTAATGGTTTTAGCACCTGGATCACTGTGCCATGCTATTTGGTTGAGCTAATAAGTTGGGCAGCAGGGTTTGTTCTGGTGGCTACTGGTCTGTGCCATCTGATGTGACCCTCGCTTGCACCTCCAAAGCTGCCCTCCAATCCATGGTCAGATCCCACTGCACAGTTGTGATTACCCCATCCTCATGGAAGTTGTCCCTGCCCATGGCTTGGAACCAGATGAGCTTTAAGGCTGCTTCTAACCCAGGCCATTCTGGGATTCTATGATGACTCTATGTGTACCCTGTCAAATCACAAACTGAAGTTTGCATCCACTTCAAAGCAGCCACGTTTGTGCGAAATTGCTTAAAAAGGTCATCTCAGCTCTTTACAGGTTGAGAATAAGCTTTTGTGGATAGAGATGGCTGTGGATGATGTACATGTGCTGCTAAGTGAGACTGTAATTGCTGCCTGTTCTGGTAGTGGTAATTGTTTGCAGTGGTAAGGATAACACTTCCATTCAGAGCACTGGAGATAGAGTCATTTTTTGTTTCTTGAGGATAATGTTTCTTCAGAAGAAAAGTTCTTTCATTTAAAAGAAGCTAAGCCTAGCTATTTTGTTTTAGTAGTTACCCATATATATATTGTTATAAATGAGTCCAGAATCATCCTCAAAGGGAATCATCCACAGATCACTCCCAAAGGGAGATGATTTGGAGGCAGAGATTTCAGCCTGTAGAGCCCAACATTTATGAGGTACCTCCATCCAACACTATTATATCCAAAAGCAAAAAGTCTAATTCAAGTAATCTGATATTTTCTAGATGAGACTCTAGATTATTATTAAACTATCAGATTTTATGAAATAAATATCCTTCCTTCCTTCCTTCCTTCCTTCCTTCCTTCCTTCCTTCCTTCCTTCCTTCCTTCTCTCCCTCCCTCCCTCCTTCCTTTCTTCCTTCCATCCATCCATCCATTGAGTGAGCAGTTCTGATCGTGATCTTGTATTCTGATACTCACAGTGCCCTTTGAAAACCATTTTCTAATGCAAAAACCTCTCACTTGACCAAAGATACAGTGTTCGGGACCCTTGTCTCATGACCAGCTGTGCTACAGTACCAATGGCTGTAGTGGTGGCGTGAAGAGCTTTTGCAGCCTGGATGAAATAAGCCATTCTCTAACTGCAGTGGGATGCAAGTTTAGAGGGGATCTGTGGGCCCACTTGGTGCTCTAAATTTTCACTGACTTACTGCTGTGCCTGGTGAGAATTGTCTTGTAGTCAAGGACATCAGCATGATTACATTCATACTATTTGTATTCGTTTTATTGCCTGGCAAAGGACCAAAAGAAGATAGACTTTGTAGGAAATTTGTTTCCACTCTGGGTATTCAATCTGTTTGGATAAATAAATCCGCTGGAGGAGTCTCTCTGCATCCATTGTCTCTCTCTAACATTTGCTCTGCTCACCAGAAGCACGAGCTGGCTTCTCATTTCCAGCCTCCATCCTCATACCCTCCCTCCAGGGGCTGGAGGGAAGTCACACAGTCATCTTTTCTCCCCACATCACCAGAAGCTACAGTGAGAATACACTCTAAAGCTTTTAGAGGGGTTCTGTGGCTGCTGCTCAGAACAAGAGTCAATTTTGCAGGGCTCCGTGGCAGAGTATTTGCCGGTTACCTACTTGTTCTGTTCATGCATTTGTTGTGATTGCACATGCTACTTGAATATATATTTAGAAACTGCCAACAGTTAGGTGTCCCATTTAGCTGGGAAATCTTATGCACAGACGCCCCGTGCATATAAATGTATATTTATGCATTGCAGCACCTTCCCGTACCGTTTCAAAACTGCTTGGGTGTATTCATTATTTCCTACTATTTCAGACGTTTCAAAGGAATCTCAAATTGAACAGATATATGAACTGTAAAAATAATAATTGCATTCCCTGTTCGTCTTTGTGCGTGCACAAGTTTTCAGATTCATGGGTTTGTACTTTGAAACCTCAGTCTTTTATACGAAGGCATTATTCATTCATGCACTTCAGTCACTTTGTTGCCTGCTAAACATGCATCCAGAAAAGAGGAAAAAAATAAAGGGAAGGTGGTTTTTTTTTTTTCAGAAACAAATTCAATCTGGTTGCAAACAGTGTTTTCTGAAAAGCTGTTTCAGCAGCGTCTTTTGAAGTTTCTGTATCTGCTAGGAAATTGTACAAGACGAAACATGGAAAGAGCATGTTGTCACAGGTATACAAGGCTCAAAAACTCCAGTGCCTATAGACGGTTTGGGCTCTCATGCCACAAAACGTGGGTGTAGATTTACTCATCTGCTAGAAATCCCTCCTGGCCCCCATAAGAAGTAGTCTGACCAGGTTATTTACTGATCATAGAATCATAGAATGGCAGGGGTTGGAAGGGACTGTTAGATATCATCCAGTCCAACCCCCTGCAGAAGCAGCTCCCACCTAGATCAGGTCGCACAGGAATGTGTCCAGGTGGGTCTTGAAGAGCTCCAAGGAAGGAGCCTCCACACCCTCCCTGGGCAGCCTGGGCCAGGGCTCCCTCACCTCAAACAGGGAAAGAGTTTTTTCTTATGTTTAAATGGAACTCTTTTGTGTTTCAGCTTCATCCCATGTCTTGTTCTCCTCAACAAACCAATTCTGGAAACTATTGCCAGTTGGTAAAGTTAGAATCATAGAATCATAGAATGGTGGGGGTTGGAAGGGACCTTTAGAGATCATCCAGTCCAACCCCCCTGCAGAAGCAGATTCACCTAGATCAGGTCACACAGGAACATGTCCAAGCGGGTCTTGAAGACCTCCGAGGAAGGAGCCTCCACAACCCCTCAGGGCAGCCTGTGCCAGGGCTCCTTCACCCTCTCAGTGAAATAGTTTATTCTTATGTTTAAGTGGAACTTTTTGTGTCCCAGCTTCATCCCATCACCCTTTGTCCTGTTACTATCTACTATAGAAAAGAGGGATGTCCCAACCTCCTGACACCCACCCTTTAGATATTTATAAGTGTTAATAAGATCTCCAAATAAGTAGCATGTAAAAAAAAATCCCATTACTTATCTGCCAGAATATGCTGTCTATTGTATTTCCCAGGAAGCCATCTCTGCCTTCTGATGATACCAGCTTAGGTCCCAGAATAGTCATAAATTCATCATAGTCAACCTGGCCATCCCCATCCATGTCAAGGATTCCCTCTTTCCCATTTTTACAGCAGAGGTATTAAGTTTTATATGTTTCACTCTTTGCTACATCCAACCCCCCCTTTTATTAACAGCACTCTTGATGCTGTTGCTATAACATCGCCTGTTTCAGCCCATTATTTTTTCCATACACATTGGTAGTTGGACAGAATATTGCTATGCCTCTTAGGATATCTAAGATTGATGAGGAGAGAGGGTATTGCTTTTTTTCTTCTCCCTGTGATTTGCATGCTGAATTATGAGGGTCATCGCTTCTTCCATGAAAGCATTTCCTTTTAGCAGCAGATATTTACTGCAATTCATTTAGGAAACCAATAGCTCTAATCTTTTAGAGTGAGGTGTGTGGGGTTCTGACCGCATGATTCTAATTAAATTCAACTGGAAACTTTGAATAATTAAAACCTATTTTTCACTGGAGTTGCACCTCCTCCGCAGAGGGAGCAAAAAAAACCAACAACCCAGCCCTAATTACCAAGAATTCTGATTCACTGGACTTTTGCACACCATTAGACCACTGATTAGCAGAGTCACAGCAATGCCAGTGAGCAAGACCCTCTCACATTGCTCTGTGCTGTCAGAGCTAGAGATGAAAGTATAAAGTGAAGGCTAAACAGGAGAGGACAGTTACTCCGACTACACTGACATTTATCTACGAGCTCACCTGAACAAACTAATTATTATGAGGAACAACAGATGGTGAATATTTAGCTGGATTGGTTACAAGGATCAGAGAACCAAGAGCTTATTTAGATTATATATACTTAATCAGTGTAACTGGCCTTCCAAGTTTCCCTTGAACTGCCACTGGAGTGATTAAATTAAAGTTGCGATATCTAATTGGAAACACTGGGCAACGATCCACATCTTTACTCTTACTTCTGTATTTCTGTTTAAGAATGTGTGGCACTAGAGGAAAGTAGACAAATTCATTTATCCAGGAAGGCATGCAGTGGAGGAACAGTTTTGCTTTTGCTGCGAAGGTGTGAGCCTCGTAATTCATGCAAGAGGTGACATTTTCACCGTCAGTTGAAGCGACTTGTTTTACATCTGTACCAGAGGAAGAAGAGCAGAGCATTTTAAAAACCTTGTTAACCTCTCATGTAGGAGCACACTTCTGTTTCAGAATAATGATAAAACGTTATCCTTCAACCTTGGGAAGGAAAAGGAAAGTCAATCTCTTTTCCAGGCAGGGTCTGGTTGTATGGCATTTCTGGGCCCACTGGGTGCGCTGGGGCTGAGAGCGAAGGATGGGTGAAGTGGGAGAACCTGGGCCACATCCACGTCTTGTTTTATATCTTTTGGATGGATGTGTGAAACAGTGAGCACCAAAAGTGTCCCCAGGTCAGGAGCACGCTGGTGCTGCGGAGGATCCCAAGGCAATGAGGTGGTTACTTCACAGAGTTCAAAAATCTGCTTTTTGGTCATGATACTCAAATGTATCCTTGTGCTTTAGGCTTCACACTTTCTTGGGGTAGCAGGTTGCAGCTTATTTGTGTTACATTTGTTGAGCATCTCAAGGGCTGTGCTCAGTGCTGGGCCCCTCACTCACTGCCACAGGGACACTGAGGGGCTGCATCTCAAGGGCTGTGTTCAGTGTTTGGCCTCTCACTCACTGCCACAGGGACACTGAGGGGCTGCAGCGTGGCCAGAGCCGGGCACAGAGCTGGGGAAGGGGCTGGAGCACAAGGGGCTGGGCAGGGGCTGAGGGAATGGGGGTGTTGAGCCTGGAGAAGAGGAGCCTGAGGGGACACAGCAGCACTCTCTGACACTCCCTGACAGGAGGTTGTAGTGAGGTGGGGATCAGTCTCTTCTCTCCAGTAATGAATGACAAGAAGAAATGGGCTCAGGTTGTACTAGAGGAGATTCAGAGGAAGTACTTTTTTCCCTGAGAGGGGTGTCAGCCCCTGTGCCAGGCTGCCCAGGGAGCTGGGGGAGTGCCCAGCCCTGGAGAGATCCCAAAGCTGTGGGGCTGAGGTGCTGAGAGCCAGGGGTTAGTGATGGGCTGGGCAGGGTGAGGCGAGAGATTGAACTTGATGATCTCAAAGGCCTTTTTTATCCAAAATGATTCTGTGATTCTATGATTCTATGATCGTATCAGCAGAGACCAGAATCTCCTAACTGTGTTCATTTGAGTGTTTAGACTCAAATTGAGTGTTTAGACTTTAGACTGCTTGTTAAACACAAAACCACACTGCTTGACCTTTCTAATGGTTGACCCTTCCCTCCCAGGGGTTTTAATGACAGAAAAAATCATGTTGTAGTTCTGCAACCAGCCAAGGATTCCTACATTTCTATGCAGGCTATGACTTATTTTTTTTCCACTGATACTCTGTGAAACATCAGAAAATTGGCCTGCTGCTTTTCCTGAGGATTTTTTTACCTCTCGTTGCTGGGAGGTGCAGAAATCCATACAGGAGGAAAAATCATCTACCCCATGAGAGTGTCATGGGAAAATGTTGCCAATGTTGATTATAGCCTGTTGGGATGACAGTATGACACAGTCATAGAGTCATAGAATGGTAGGAGTTGGAAGGGACCTTCAGAGATCATCCAGTCCAAACCCCCTGCCAAAGCAGGTCCCACCTAGATCAGGTCGCACAGGAACATGTCCAGGCGGGTTTGGAAACCTCCTGAGAAGGAGCCTCCACACCCTCCCTGGGCAGCCTGGGCCAGGGCTCCCTCACCTCAGCACTGAAAGAGTTTTTCCTTATGTTTAAATGGAACTGTTTGTGTTCCAGCTCCAGCCCATCATCCCTTGTCCTGTTGCTAGATACCATCGAAAAATGTGCTCCCCCAACCTCCTGACACCCATCAGTGAGATATTTGTCAATATCAATGAGGTGTCCCTTCAGTCTCCTCCAGACTAAACAGCCACAGGTCCCGCAGCCTTTCCTCACAAGGAAGATGCTCCAGTGCCCTGAGCATCTTGCTGGCCCTGCACTGGCCTCTCTCCAGCAGTTCCCTGTCCCTCTGCAGCTGGGGAGCCCACAGCTGGACACAGGACTCCAGATGAGGCCTCAGCAGATGTGGCAGAGCAGAGGGGGAGCAGAACCTCCCTGGCCCTGCTGCCCACACTCTGCTGGATGCCCCCAGGCTGCCATTGGCTTCTTGCCCACGAGGGCACGTTGCTGCTCATGGTCAGTTTATTATCCCCCAGCACTGCCAGGTCTCTCTCTGCAGAGCTGCTCTCCAGCAGGTCACCCCCAGCCTGGCCTGGGGCAGGGGGTTGTTCCTCCCCAGCTGCAGGACTTGGGAGGACAGTCACAACATCAGTACAGCTGTCACTGCTGTGGTAACATCCAAAATAGAATCTGTACTGATGGCACCTGTCATCTCTGTGTTGGTAGCACCTACATTAGTTTTAATAGTCCAGGCTGACAAATCCAAAGCCCTGTGATCCTCTTCTCTCCGTGACCTTATCAGGGGCCATTGTTTTTTTCCTTTGTGATTTGCTTGTATGGTAAATTCAAGCCATTAATGCTGATTCTCCTACACACATTTACTCCAAACACTGCAAATATTTTGACAAGGTATTACTCTTCCATAAGGTTTCTGTAAATACAATTAGATTGGATATAACTCAGAATGATAGTGGTCCTTCCAAGATTTTCTAGACTTCCCAAGGGTCCTGTTTAGTCCTTTAATTGCTTACTAATGTAAAAATATCATTGTTAGTACAGTATAAATCATGACAATTTTGTCCCACAAGAGGCTAAGAGCAGCTCAAGATGTCGTAATTAAGATATACTAATAGATCCAGCAATTTATATAACGGCAGCTTTTAACAAGGTTGAGGAATGGCATTGCTCATATTGCACCGGAGGCAGGAAAAGACAAAGCAGAGTGGTTCCTGTTTGCCAGGGTGGTTATCTGGGTCTCAGTGCCTGTGGGGAACACTGTATGGGAACTGTGAAAGCTGCACGTATGGGTTTTTCTGAACGTATCCATGTGCATTTGGCTTTCTAAGTCTCAGATATTCTTTAATAGGTGCAACGAAGACTTTGAACCAAGACCTCCTGAACTATGTCAAAATTATTCCGGATATCTCCTTATAGGATTATAAAATGTAAGCCCTGTGATCTGCCTGAGGATTTAAGATCATTTGTGTCCCTATCAGGAAAGTTTCCATCAGCACCAGGAAGTGAGTCTCTTGCTGCAGGAGGAGTACAGAAGGATGCAAGGAGGGAGCTGGGCTCTGCTTCCTGGCAGCAGGGGGACTGCTCCCAAATTCACTCCCTGTACTTGACAGCAGAGGCTGACCACATTTCCTGGCCCTGGAATAAGCATGTTTCTTTGCCTCAAAAAACAAAAAAAAAAGCAGGGAAGCCCAGGAGAAGAGCACTTATTGAAATTACACTTCTTTTGCTCGAGGCCAAGAGACCCTCGACTGACTGCTGTTGGTGCTCATTGGTTGAGGGTTTAAGCTTTAGGCAGCACAGCTCCAGACACTCCCCAGGAACCAGAAACCTCCAAGAGTTTTGGAATCTGAGCTGATTCCTGGCACTGTGCTGGGAGAACGGAGCTGGCACACAGTCCCTGCCCCCTGACCATGCCCTGTCAGGCAGAGCTGGTGGCCATCTGAGCTGCCCACATTGCCTGGGGGTGTACCAGGGTGGCTGTGTGCTGTGTGGGAGTCCCAGAGTGTGCCAGGAGCTGGACTGAGATTTGTGGGTGCCTCACACTGGGCTACGTGCATCTCAAGCAGGGTTTAGGAGCCAATGTCCAAAATAGATGTGAAACCCCACAAAATTCAGGGTACTACAAGCCTCTATTCCCCTGATCTCTACAGATTTCTAAGGGCTGGACAGATTGTCACTGGCATCATGACTACAAATCGCTTTTATAGTGTGCTTTAAACTGACATTTTATAAAAATCTATTAACGATTCCTGCAGCAGCCTTGGGACTCCCTTTTCTTTCCTTCTCTGAAAGAGGACTACAGCTCCACTACAGCTCTCATTCCCTCTGGACTGTGAAGCCTTGACATTTTTTTTCTGTGAGAAGCTGAAAGACTTCAAAAAAGCATCTGGCAAAAGGGGCACTCACCCTTTTTACACACCTCAGTTGGAGCAGCAGCCCGTGCCCTGGGGATGCTCCTGGCAGCAGGGACTCAGCCACTCAGCTTGGGTGACCTCCCCACTCCGAGCCACACACCCTAATCACAGAGAGATGTTGATGCATTTCTCCAGCTTAAATGATAGGGGTTTCTGGTGCATTGTCGGGTTCCTTAATCACTGTGAAAATGCTTTACGACAACAAAGGTGGTAAAACAGCTGCCTAGCGTGAGGTAGCAGTAAATTTGGGGACTACAGAGAGTTGTATACTTTCATAGATGCCTCCCTGGGTGGTGCTCTTAGTCTGTGTACCAGTAAGAGCAATTTTATAACTTAAAAGCAGTGGAAGTGAAGTGACTGGAGTGGATGGTGAATCTCTGACTTGGGATAACAGTCCTGTAAAAGCCCATTAAAAAGTGCTCCATAGTTTCAAGGCAAGACTTGCAATTTATTGGTAAGGAAGGGCTGGATTTTCTGTTTGCTTTCTGGGGTAAATGAAACTGTCCCAGCCAAAAAGAAAGTCTGCTTGGGATTGACTGGGACACAGGGCAGCACAGGGATGGGCTTGTCCGATGACAAGCAGCAGCTTTGGTAGAGACCAGATCTCCCTGACTCTAATCCGTGGTCACCCTGCCCTGTCCTCAGAGCTGTTTGTGGCCAGGCAAGACTTGCCCTCCACCACAGAGCAGGTATTTCAGGCAGAAACCTACACCAGCAGCCCCTGTTTTGATGCTGTGCTGTTGCCATGTGAGTATGCTGGAGAGCCTCACCCTGATTTACAGTCACACTCACATTTGAAATTAAGCTCTGTTAGTGTTTGCAATTTGTGAGGTCCTTAGCAACCTCCAGCTTTCACTGCTAATTACTACAGTTATGTTTCCTTACTGTTTTAAGGGATTTGAATCCCCTTGATGCAGTGAGTAGCACAGAAGAGAAAGTTACTGAGTGATGCTTGGAAGAAGCACGAAACTGAGCAAGCGGAAAATCTGCTCAAATGCAGAAAAGCAAACACAAGGAGGAGGAAGTTTCCCTTCTATTTGCTTTCAATTATGGCAAAACTAGATGTTATTTGTTCTATTAACTTAACCTTTTTCGACCAACATACAGGTAATATTTAAGCTGAGGACATTCCTTTTAAGAGCTGTATAAAGGTAACACGTTTCATAGCAGCTTCAGAAAAGAACTTCTTGGTGTTTGAGCACCAGAAGGAGTCAAGACACGTAGTGGAAACTAAACACACTGCCAGGTTCTTTGCTGGTGTCATCTGTTGGTGTCAATGAAGAGATAATGTGTTAGACTGGAAGAAACCCGGTATGTCATAAAACCCCAGAATAGTTTGGATTGGCAGGGACCTTAAAACTCATCTGTTCCAACACCCCCCGCCCTGGGCAGACACATCTTCCACTAGCCCAGGTTGCTTAAGTGCATGAAGGGTTGTAAAACTGATACATATAGCAAGCCATGAAAAAAACAACAGAGGGAAAGGAGAGACAGGGCAAAAAGGAAATTGTCTGGTTTATACCAGGTTCAGACAGTACTTGGCACAGAGAATACTCTCCTGAGCTCAGCATCTCCCCGCTGGTGGCACACAGTCTTGCCTGGAGCCCTGCACTGATTTTTAGTCACATCACTGAATAATTCAACTTCCAGCATCCCTTGGTGAAGAGTATCCTGATATTTTAAAGATTTCATGGCAGAAATAATCCTGGGGGCTTTCAGGCTCAGGGATGGATGGGTATAAAATGTTCTTATTCAACTGCATGGCAGTCTGATTTTGGAATATCTCTTGATGTGTTTCTATGGAACTTAAAATGAGAAGAGCTTTTGTGTGTGTCTGTGCACAGGAGCATCTCCTCTTGGGGCTGCAGGGCTGGGGCAGTACCACAGACTCCCTGGAGCCAGGAGGCTGGAGGGCTGTGCTGTGCTGAGCCTCCCTTGCCACCGCCCCCTGATTTTTGCAGTGATATTTGCACTTCATTTCACCGAACATATATATCTGATTCATTGGCATCTGTTAAGGAGGCAGTGGAGGGGAAGCCGTGCATATGAAATTTCAGCGGCTAACGTCTGCATTTCAATGAGCTGGGGCTGTTGTTACCTGGCCATTTATTATGTGGCCTTTGGGGCTCTGACAGGCGACACCCAATCTGTTTCTCATCAGTTTAAATTCCGATGTTTACTTAACAATTGGTTCACTGCGAAGACTTTGCTTAAGGTCGTGCGTGTCAGCTTCATGATGAAAATGTCTCCTCTCCAAGCCTAGTCTGCAATTGTTTGGACATTCAGATATATCAAAGAGGGTGTAGCAAGAGGAGCCAGGAGTCAGAGGCTGATGCTGAGAGCTGGTGTGGACATAATTATGCTCTGTGCTGCCTCTGAAGACAATAATAAAGGGCCCACAAGCTTCAACAAGAATAAAGACTGGTCTCAGCAGGGGTAATAGGCATCATCAGGTGCTCGTGGTGTTCTTGAAGTCTTGTCAAAACCAACCACTTTAAACAGTTTTTTGTTTTTTTTTTTTTCCCCTCCCAAAAGGAGAAGTAAAATCTATATGCTTTAGGAGGATGTTATTGAAGGTGCCAGAATTCATGACTCATGTCAGGAGAAACAAGAGGTGGTGGAGTGGGGATGCTCAGGGGTGGAGATAATGGTGATGATGGGGAGGCAAAGTGTGTGTCCAGGATTTGCAATGTAGTTACAACCAGAATAAGCAGTTCTTGCCCAAAAAAAAAAAAAGAACCTCAAAAAGAGCACATTGGGCTCTTGAGTTGTGTTGTTTGGTCTGCCTCGTTCCTGAAGTATTTTCAGAGCTAGCACTTGCATCCCTGTCCTAACTCATGCTTGGTGGCAACCGCCTGTAATACAAAATCTGTTCAGCGTCTGTGTGGTGTTTTCTCAGTTGCCCCGACACAATCTGGCTGGGTATTGCAGGGTCATTCCCAAGTACAGGGCTGCTCATGTCGGTTTCCCACAGCAAAAAGAGCAGTGAGACAATGTTGAAGGGTGCATTGAGCAGAAAGGGGCACGGAGCTTCCGAGGGGAGCCTGGAGTCTCGAGGCGAGGAGCGGCGTAGTCCAGCACAAGTCTCTGTGGATGTGCTTGGGGATCCTTACAGTGAAGAGGCATTTTGCTCTGCAGGGGTAGCGATGTATGTGAACGCTCTGCCAGTCTCCCTGGGACTTTCATCAGCAGGTTACGCTGTAATTTGCTTGCCGTGGGGTTTCCTTCCCCTTGTTTCTTCTGAACTGTCAAACACCATCAGCTGTTGCAGGAGACTGCTGCCTGGGATGGGTTTTACCAGACCTGCACGGTCAATATTAAATTCCTGTATTGTCTTTTTCACTGAAAGTGAAATAGCAGTAGTGCTGCAGGCTGGTAGCCACACATTGCTCCCGATGCTTTCATGTTGCCTCTCCTGGCAAAGTGCTAGGTGCCCTCACTGCTTGTGGTATTGAAAACATGGATTAAACTCAGAACTGGGGGATATATTACAGGGAATGCTAGTTTTTTGACAAGGGAATGGTTTTGTTAATGGGAGATCCTTGCAAACACCTGCTCACTTTACCAGTGATTGCTGCTAATGCTTCAGCAGGAGATTTTCCACCTGTAACTTGTGTGCCCCGCATATAGTGTCAGTATAATACTAACGCAATTGTCATTAGTTTTCCTGTCTCTCCATGCTGAGGAGCATCAGTGCAGGTGACAGAGAGCAAGTGTCCTGGTTTCCTTTCACCGACTCAGCGCAGTGACAGCACACCTTTTATTTCCTCCGTCCTACGTGCGCAGCCGGTGCCTGTGAGACGCCTGCAAACAATGCTCCCGCTGGTAATGCATGGGTGCACGTGAAATATTCATGAATCACAAATGAAGACTCGGAACAGAGAACCTCTGTCTAGGTAGTAATGGATTAGCAAATTAGGATGTGATTTGTTACACGGGAATTTTTGCGTCTCCCAATTTAATTTGTGGGATTTATCGTTTGGTGAAGGAGGCGCTGGCCCTTGAGGCCCAGCACAAAGTAAAATAGGAGGAAGTGGTTCCACAGATGTCATGCATGCTGCAGCAATGGATTTCTGCCAGCAAAAAAACCCCAAACCAAAACCAACCCTAAAACATGCAAATATTCCTCATACTATAAAACTAAAGCACCTTCAGACTCTTGAAGTCGTGCGTGTGCTCGGGGACAGAATGTAATTGCACTCCCAGATGGAATCGCTACAGTTTTATGCCTGAGCAAGTGATGACTGAACGATGGGGAGGCACAGACCAGCATCTTCTGAGGTCTCTCTTTTTCAGTGTCATGCTAGAGAAATCTAAAACTATAAAAGACTGTCAGAAGAGACAACCGTAACTCCACTGGAAACCAATTTGCAGGAATCCCATTGAGCAGCACTCGAAAGAAAGCTTTTTGAATATTTCAGACTGTATTTTCTGCACAAGACAATATCCTCATGGGGTTTGGGTGCCGTGAGCAGTGCAAGGTGGCATTGACTTCAGGTGAATGGCATCCTGGGATGCATCAGGAAGAGTGTGGCCAATAGGTCAAAGGAGGTTCTTCTTCCTCTCTACTCTGCCCTGATGAGGCCTCATCTGGAGTCCTGTGTCCAGTTCTGGGCTCCTCAGCTCAAGAGGGACAGGGAACTGCTGGAGAGAGGCCAGTGCAGGGACACCAAGATGATCAGGGGACTGGAACATCTTTCATATGAGGAAAGACTGTGGGAACTGGGGCTGTTTAGTCTGGAGGAGATTGAGGGGTGATCTTATTAGTGTTTATAAATATGTAAAGGGTGGGTGTCAGGAGGTTGGGACATCCCTCTTTTCTATAGTAGCTAGAAACAGGACAAGGGGTGATGGGATGAAGCTGGAACACAAAAAGTTGCACTTAAATATAAGAAAAAACTATTTCACTGTCAATTGAGGGAGCACTGGCCCAGGCTGCCCAGAGGGGTTGTGGAGTCTCCTTCCTTGGAGGTCTTCAAGACCTGCCTGGACATGTTCCTATGTGACTTGATCTAGGTGACCCTGCTTCTGCAGGGGGATTGGACTGGATGATCTCTAAAAGTCCCTTCCAATCCCTACCATTCTATGATTCTATGACAAAGGGCAGAAGGTATGGGCTGCGGAGTATCTCCCAGTGCTGGAGAAGATTTCTGTCCTAGGTGGACGTGCTTTCCCTCTGTGTTGGGAGCCATCCTCTTCCATTTGCAGTCATTGCATCTCCCAAGGCAGGGATTGGGATGTCCTTTGGTTGCAGTGAAATTTGGAGAGGTGCTTCCCTGCCTCCTGCTCCTTATACTGGCTACTGCAGAGTGTTGGTCTGTCTCTGGCTGTCATCAGACTTGGAAATGGTAATTTCTGTACTACTGTAAATCATTTTACATGGCCATCCTAAAAGAAGTCACTGTTTACTGTGGATTACAAAGACAGTGGTTTTGACCTGAATTGTAGTGGCGGAGCACTAGCTTTCAAATGGGATGGAGGAATGGAAAGGGAGCTGCTTGCACGAGAAAATGTTTAATTCCTGATTGATACCCTTAAATTGCCATCAACAGTTCAAGTGAAGCTCAAGACTCCTCCAGAGAATTAGCAGCCACTTGCAATGACACTTGTCTCAGGGTTTCTCCGTTGCACCGTGAAAGCCCAGACACTGGAGAAGGAGGGTAGAGCTGGAGCTGGGACTTGTCCCACTTGGCTGTCTCTGAAGCCAACTTGCAGTGTGGCTGTGGGCAAGTGATTTAACCTCTGAGTGCTGGATCCTCTTCTCAGAAGTGTAATCAGCACTTCAGATCGTTAACCGCTCAGTGCTCTTGTGGGAGTGCATTATTGCTCATGAAAACCAAAGGAGAAGCGTTCATGGCTCCATTTTAAAGACCATGTTTGTGTGCTGTTTCCCTAGTGTAGGATCTCTCTTCTGTGGTGGCTACTAAACAGAAACGAAATGTAATCACAGCATTTACGGGTCATCATATTGAGGTGTATTTTAAAGGTGGGAACTAATTCATCTGTGGGCAGATAGCAGGTCCTTGTCTAAACCCCTTGAGCTGTCAGTGGAGTAAGGGTTGGTGACAACCCTCCAGCCTTTTTTATTCCATGACACAGTGCTTTTCTCTCACTGGGTATACTGTATTTTATGTGAAGTTAGTAGTGTCCATATGAGAGACTTAAAAAGATATCCCCAGCCTTGTGACATATTGGGTGCCTTCACAGATGACATGGGTACGAGTGCTCCCTGGCCCTAGAGAGCCAAACTGGAGCTACCTGATGCCCAAGGGCAGCTGCCAGAGCCTTTTGGGGCTGCTAGGACCAAGGTCATACTCTTTTTCCTCGAGTTAGTGTAGTTCAGACTTTTGTGGCAAATGTAAACTCTTTGGAAAGCTCATTTCAATGATAATTCATTCACAGATAAAGAAGATTATTTAATCCAAGCTCATTATGCAGAGAAGAGGACAGAAAATACTGCCTGCTACGTGTAATGGTGTCGTATTTTTGCAGCACACTTGCAGGGGCCTTACTGGTGCCTCTGGCTGCACTGATGTGGTAATTGCCTGAGGTCTGATATGCCCATCATGGCTTGGTACATCATATACTTCTGGGGAGGTACGTTGGGGCCCCGGAGGCATAAATTCCTACCTATTCTGATTTCTATGTTCCCATTAACCAGGCCTTGGGGAGATTTCTGAGCACCTGGAAATATCTCTCCGTCTCCATCTTGCTCACGGATCCATGCAACCTTGCTGTTTCATCCTTCCCGTTTTAATAGCACACTCCTGAGGTGTCTCCAGCAGCCGAGTTCATCCCTGCAGCAGCACCTTTGGCCTGTCTGTCACTAGGTGTCAGATAATTAAGTGAATAACTACGGTATTGTCGTTTCCCTTGAAATGGGTAGAAGAAAATTCATTTCTGTGGTCTGCTCTCTGTTGTTTATCAGCCTTTGTTGAGCTCTGTGCTAAATTCAGATTTCCTTCTGGTGCCGACAGGTAACGTGCCTGTCGTGCAGTGCCTTTCCCTGGGAGTGCAGCTCTTCATTATTGAGAGCCTGTCATTTATGTAAATCCTTCCCCACATTACCATTTCTAAGAGGGGAGAGAGGATTCCCAGCTCCTGGAATTGGTATCCAGCGGATAGAGACGATCCAGGTATGAAAGCAGCCGAGACAGGCGGGAATTCTTCCACCTTTATCTGCTCTTTGCAGCTGAATTTCTCAGGGGCTGATTCATGTAGGTCCAGGAGACTATGTACTGCTTTACAGATAGGTACTGCTGTCAAATACTTGCTTGGCTGACAGGCTGGCAACTTCTAGGTTTTGAACGATACTAAATGAAATTGGAGTTGCAAGGTCCCAGTCTGTTTTCTGTGAACAGTGACTGCATCAATCTGTCTGGATTTGAATGCTATTTCCACTTGCACATACTCATGATATCCCTGTCTGACAGTTTGCCAGCATCCCTGGGTCCCCTCTGTAGCCTCCCGTTGCAGGCAGGCCACTGAATTTCTCAACGCGTCAACCACAGGTCCCTCAGCCGTTTCTTCTTCTTTCAGTCAGAGAGATTGGAAAAGATATCTGGGTGGCATAGGATGTGTGTATGCAGCAGCAGTGACTGGGAAAAGGCATCCTGGGAAGATCATTGTTTCATTAGAAATTGCTCAGGGGGGATTTGATGCAGAGGCTGGGCAGGGGCTTGCGAGTAAGGGATTACTTCAGTTGCATAAAGCTAGGGTCGATTTGTGATGCTTTGCTGCAGAAGGGGTCTGGGTGGGTTTTGGGTGCGTGTGAATTGCTGTCAGGCTTGCAGCCTCGTTCCTGAGCTCACCCTCTGCTCAGTCACCCCGTCCTGTTCTGCTTGGGAGATCCATGGCACAGCTTGAAGGCAAAGATGCCAAAAGATAGTAATCAGCTGTTCCTAAGCAAATACGTTTGACACATTAGGGAAAGCACAGAGCTGTTCCTCTCCAGCCCTATTCCATTAGTGAAGCTACATTATACACTCAAGATACAACATTAGGTTTTTGCAATCCTGTATTAGTCATTTCTAGTTTGTTCACTGACCTGGAGGAAAGAGATTCACAAACTTGGATGAGCAGCGAGGCTGCTTTTGAGTGGGCTGCATCAGGCTTAAACGTACCATATGTGCACATGTAGGTAATTGTAGGCAATTATGGGCTATTCTGCTGCTGTAGGAGTTTTTCCTTGTTCCTTGTCAGCAGGATAATTGCTGGTTTTACCCTGTGGTGGTGGTTGACCCAAGCTGTCCCCAACCCCTAGTTCTAGCCTAGTTCTGGGCTGCGGCAAAGGCAGTGGTAGTATCACTGCTGGGAATGGGGACAAGTTTCCCCATTAACTGAAAAAGTGATATTTCCAAGCAGCCTTAGAATGTGCTTTTTCCTCTAGTGGTGTGTATCTCTATGGCAGCTAAATTCCTAATGTCCCAAACCTCCTCTGCTCCCCCGCTCCTCAGTCCTACCATGTGAATTATGGGGCTTGGGTTCAGCCCTGAACTCTTTCCTTGCCCCGCACACGTCCTCTACTCCCAGGATACTGGAGCTTCCTACACTGTAGAATGGGATCTTTGTAATATAAGTAAGATCTGAGGAGAGGGTAGAGAGGGGGGGACCACACAGACCTGAGAGCTGTTGTTTTAAGGCTCTGAAGAGCTGTATTGTGTTTTGCAAATTGGCCTGAGCATCAGAAATGATGTCCAACTGTTCCTCATTTTGTAGGGGGGGAGGAGGCAGAGGAAAAAAAATCAACAAAAAAAGAAAGAAGCTGTGAGACATCTGTGATGCTTTAGATGACCTGCTAATGCTTGTGCCAGTCTGTTAGAGAGGCCATCCACAAAACCCCACACATTTTGCTATCAGGTAGGGTGGGCTGAGGGAGAAGTGCAACCTTGCCCCTCCATCCCCGCCCCAACGACCACATTTATTTCTGAAGCCTGGAGTTTCAGCAAAAATAACATATATTCATGTGCCTGTAGCACCTTGTCTGATTTATTTTCTGGTCTTGCAGCCCAAAGCTCCCAAGGGATGAGCACTACGCCAATAGCCATAATCTTGCCATGTTAATAACCTGTCTGCTTTTATTTTGTGGAATTGAGATTGGATAAATAACATTGATTTTTTTTTTCTTTTTTGAAAGAACAGTGTGCATTTTACAATGCTTCATCTTAACATTTCCCAGCTTTTTGCTCCTTCCCACATGACTCTTGTGCCAATCCTTCCCCAAGGTTTGAGCTCACCAAAGGCATTTTGAACCTATTGCGCTAAAAATAAAACCCCTCCGTTGAATAAGTGCAGGCTGAATAAAAGCTTCAAGATTAGGCCCTGTGAGAAGATCCCAACGTCTGTGCAATAATTATGAAATGATTAATGTGAATACCATTATCTGTTAAGTGAAAGGTTTGAAGGTGTGTTATTATATTAGCAGTGTTTATAGCAAAACAGGTAATAGCGTCCCAATTAATGTCACAGTGTGTGCTCATTAGGTTTTCAGCTGATCTTAGGAAACTTCATTCTTATGACAAATAAGAACTTTCTGTTGGAATAATAATTATATTATTATTAATAATAATAAAAAAATGCCCTAAATAAAGCCTTGACAGAAATACTGTGTAGGATGAGAAGTAGACATAGCTAGTCTTACTGTGCTGTCTAAGGCTTTAAAGATCTACAGAGGTAAAAAGATATATAACACACACTAGGCTTTGCTGTTTATACCAGAAGAAATGAGTTGCTGCAACACAATCAGTGGAATATTAAGCTCACAGATATGAGGGGACAAGAGCAAGATGCTGCAAGGAAAGGACTTTGAGTCCTCCACAGGGTTCCTCCCAGGTCTGGAGCTCGCAGGGTGGCTGGTTACCATGGGGTTTGCACATGCCTGAGCTTTTCTTTCCCCTAACCCACCAAGCACAGCCCAAAGGCTTTGTCAGTGACAAAGAGAGCAGGGAATAAAACCCAACTCTCATTTTCTAAATGGCTAGGAAAGTAAAATGGAAAGTGAGGTTAGCAAATCTGCAGGTGTCAGCAGCCTGATAGGAACGTGGGAAGGACAGAGGCAGACTTGATACTGGAGTGATAGCTTGGAGAAATGATACCCAAATCACAAGAAAAAGTGAAATAAAGAGAAGAAGATACAGGCAAGAGACTCCCAGGAACGCAGCTACAGCTTAAGGAGGGTTTTTGCAATTGACATCACTGTTGGCAAAACAGGATCTGGGAGAGATGGTGGATCCAGAAGCATGATGCTGTGGCGAAAAGGCAAATGCTGCTGCGTTAATTGAAGCATCACGTGTAGCAGTGCATAGAAGGAGTTATTCCTCTTCACTTGGCACTGACGAGGCCACAGCTGGGAAATAGGGCTCAGGTTCAGGCACTGCACTTTGAAACTCTGCAGACAATCTGCGGCAGTCCAGGGAGCCTTTAGAGGTTTGGGAAATGGTGACCTTTAAGGGGAGGCTTAAACTATGGGCTAGTTGAGCTAGAAAGAGAAGGTTGAGGCACAGGAAGGTCTTAAAATAAAGAAAATCTCTTTGTAGAGAGGATGTTATCTGTTATTTTCCACGTCTCCTGGGGACACTGCTGTTAGAGGCCAGCTTAATAACCAGCAAAGGTTTAAGCTTGACGTGAGGACAAAGCTTTCCAAGTATGAAAATAATTATGGGAAAGTTTTCTTTGGAGGTTTTTATGGACAGGAGAGGCACACATCAGTTGGGGATGCTTCAAATCTACTGCTTCTCCCCAATACCCTGCTGAGGTGCTTCCAGCATCCCCTCCCCACCACCTCTACCTCTCGGAGCAATCTCTATTTAACAGCAGTTTTGTCAGCCACTTGAGTGCCTGCACAGGGCAGGATTAATTGTGTTTGTCTCTGTGATAGATGCTTTTCAGCGAGTATTTTCATGAGGGAATCAGCAAATTAGACCACAGTAATCTTTACTCTTTAAAAATGTGTCATTGGGAAGAAACCTCGGTGCGGCTTGTTGATGCTGCCACAATTAATGGCTGTGCTAATTTGTCATCTCCTCTTGCTCCCTCTCTAGCCACTGCTGTAACTTCTTGTCCCTCCTGCACCCCCTTGCATTTCAATGAAATATTCAGGAACAATCACCCACGATAAAATGTATAGGTAATCTGAAGTGACAGTTGGTGTATGTGAATCATTGATATTTTAGATAATTGCATTTCAAGTCCAGCCTCATAATGGTTCGTATTGATTGAGGGTAGGTAGCCAGATGTACCGTGGGGCTGCACTGGCAGCTGGATTTCAGATAGCAGGAGAGCTTTTCCATCTGGGAGTGTTTTTAACGTGCCCCGCGGGGCCGGCTGCTGGCAGGGAGGGCTCAGAGGGTCTGAGCAGGACCTGTCCTGCCCAGCAAAAGTTCAGGGATCCTCGGGGCATTTTGTAAAATGTCCCATTATTTTCGGCCTTCCAACTGGCTGGCTCTGTGTCTGCAGCATGGGAAATGAATTTGCTGGTGGGCAAATGCAGTTGACTGCAGGATGGTTTTCACATGCTGTGAACAATCAGTTGGGTTTTTGAGGGTCGTTGTGAAGGGACACACCTATGCAGTGTGCATCCAAAGCACTTGTTTTTGTTTGAACAAAAGTCATAAACCCAATGGTTAAATGCCCTGGACTATGGGGTTGTTTTGCTTTTGTTTAGTGGTATGCAACTCCATGATCTCAGGCTTCTCCATCAATGTGGTAAGACTGAAAGATGTAGAAACTTTGTCAAGACTTTAGCACTTTCATAGACTCTCAGAAAGGTTTTGGTTGGAAGGGATCTTAAAGCTCAACCAGTTCCAGCCCCCTGCCATGGGCAGGGACACTTTTCCTCAGCTCAGGCTGCTCCAAACCTCATCCAACCTGCCCTTGGACACTGCCAGGGATGGGGCAGCCACATCCTCTCTGGGCAGCCTGTTCCAGGGCCTCACCACCCTCACAATGAAGAACTTGTTCCCAATATCCAATCTAAACCCACCTTCTTTCAGTTTGAAGCCATTACCCCTTGTCCTGCTTCTCTGTGAGTGAGATTGCATCAAGCCCAGGGCCGTCCCACAGTCCCTGTATCTCTCTCTTTCCAATCCCTGCACCGTGCCGCATGCTTGTCATAGCAAATGAAAATTAAAGATGTCCATAGCTCAGGTACATTGAGAAACAACTGACTTGTTTAATAACGTCTTTGATTGCAGTTCAGCTG
Organism: Colius striatus; assembly: GCF_028858725.1. NCBI lineage: Eukaryota > Metazoa > Chordata > Aves > Coliiformes > Coliidae > Colius > Colius striatus. Next base: position 86,382,766 of record NC_084790.1, read on the forward strand.
TCTTCCTTTTTAACGCAAACCAATCAGGTTTAACTAATTACTCGCATCAAATGTGTCAAAATCTGGTAAGCAAGAAGATGGGAAATGGGATATTTCCCTGTCACTTTCTCTTTTTTTTAAAGCATTTTCAAAACACAGCGAAGCATGTTAGTAGAGTGTTTGCAAATGCAGGGCTGTCGGGAGAGCGGCATGCGGGATGCGTGGCTGGTCTGTGCCCTCCTGGAACAATTAATACAGCAAAAGGCAGACGAAGCAATAGACCAAGCCAACACAGGAGGTGCTGTATTTATTTCCCCAGCGTTTTCTTTCTTATGTCACTAATAAGCATTATAGTGGGATAACGAGCTACAAGAGAGGGTAAAAAGGGAGCAGTATAACGTGGAAATTTGGCCAAGGAGAAAACAATGTGCTTGCAGAGATCTGCAGGGCAGCCGTCTGCAATCCCAGGGGTGGAGAGGGGTTTGCTGGGATGAAGAATTCAGAAGGGTGATACATGTGAGGTAACAACCCCACAGCCTTGGGGCTAGGGAGAGGTGTGGGCTGGGGCAGCTCTGGCTGTGCAGGGTTTCTGGGGTGCTGGTGTGTTTGCTGAGCTCTGTAGGGATGTTAGCCCCAGGCTCGGCTGTTAGCCTGGACAAAATAATCACACTCTGTTTAGACACTTCCCACAGCTCCAGGACTGAGTTTCCCCTCTCCACTTGGAGCAAAATCTTGTCTTCGGTACCTTACCTTTTAATTAACATCACTGAGTCAAGTTGGAGGCCTCCACAGAGGTTGGTTCTGGGGCCAGTCTGACTTAGCTTCTTCATCAACCACCTGGATGAGGGGACAGAGGGACCCTCGGCAAGTTCTCTGATGGCACCAAACTGGGAGCACTGGCTGATGCACCAGAGGCTGTGCTGCCATTCAGTGGGAGCTGGGCAGGCTGAGAGTTGGGCACAGAGGAACCTGCTGAGGTTCAACAAGGGCAAGGGCAGAGTCCTGCATCTGGGGAGGAACAACCCCCTGCACCAGGACAGGCTGGGGGTGACCTGCTGGAGAGCAGCTCTGCAGAGACAGACCTGGCAGTGCTGGCTGATAATAAACTGCCCATGAGCAGCAACATGCCCTTGTGGGCAAGAAGCCAATGGCAGCCTGGGGGTATCAAGAAGAGTGTGGGCAGCAGGGCCAGGGAGGTTCTGCTCCCCCTCTGCTCTGCCATATCTGCTGAGGCCTCATCTGGAGTCCTGTGTCCAGTTCTGGGCTCCTCAGCTCAAGAGGGACAGGGAACTGCTGCAGAGAGGCCAGTGCAGGGCTACCAACAGGCTGAGAGAACAGGGACATCTCTGTGAGGAGGAAGGCTGCAGGACTTGGGGCTGTTTAGTCTGAGGAATGCAGAGAAGCGACCTTATCAATGTTTATAAATCCCTACAGGATGGATTTCAAGAGGATGATGCCAGTGTTTACTCTGTGCTGGCCAGTGCCAGGACAAGGGGTAAGGGGCACAGGCTGTGCCACTGGCACAGGAGAAACTCCTTTGGTGCTGAGGTGAGGGAGCCCTGGCCCAGGCTGCCCAGGGAGGGTGTGGAGGCTCCTTCTGGGGAGGTTTCCAACCCCACCTGGACACGTTCCTGTGCCCCCTGAGTGAGGGGAACCTGCTTTAGCAGGAGGTTGGGCTGGAGGAGCTCTGCAGGGCCCTTCCAACCCCCAACATTTGGGCATTCTGTGTTCTCCTTCATTTCTACCCCCTTTCCTGTGCAATAGCCATACTCCTTGTCTGAGAACCTACATCATGACCCACTACAAAAGGCTTCACGGTGCCCGTGTTTCCCGTAGGCAAGATGGTGTGTGTTCTGCACCGTGAGCAGAGCTTTCCTGTGCTGGGGAGCTGAGTGGAGGCATTGCTCAGCCCAGCCTGACTTTGGAAGCTGTAACAGGATAACCAGGCTCTGGATTTAAGTCTCTCTGAAATGCCAGTCTCATGAAAATCTTAAAAACTTCTTAAACCAGCTGTCATGACAGAGTTGAGAAGGACACCCGATAGGAGGCTTCCAGCAGACCACGCAGAGTTTCGGATCCTATCACTAGCTAAAATGCTATTTTCATGCTCGTTTGAGGTGCTTGGGCTGCTTTAGACTTAAAATGAAGGCCTGGAAATGCATTAGATGCACCTGGTAGCTCCTTGTCTATGTCCTTGTCTCTCCAGCAGCGCCAGGACAGAGCTCTGCTGGGCTGTGGCGAGAATGAATCGCTTAATATCTCTCTTCCTCAATTTCCCTATCTGGCCAAGAGGATTAATAATAATAAAAGGTGCTTTTCTCATGGGACTGTCCTGAGGTTCAGTTCATTAATGTTGATAAAGCACTTGGGATCCTCCAGCGGGATGTGTGAGATGGACTGAGGTGAGAGGGGAAATGAGGCAGCTTTATTTTAAGCCGTTGGTGGCGTGTAAGATGTCAGTGGCAAGAAAGGAAACTCTTTGTCTCTGTAAAAGGCGCTGTCAGAGAAAGAAAATGAGAAGAAAGGCACTTTTAGAGAGTCGCTTTTCAGGAATTAATCACAGTCTTAACTATTTACAGAGTGTTGCTGTCATATTTACTTTCCATCCACAGTCTATCTTCTGCTCTCAGTCCTGATTAATTACCTGTCTGGACATCTGAAGTGCTGATCAATTGATGACCCAAATGATGACCCAGAAATACTAACCAGCATGTGTCTGTGCTTAAATGCGTTTCTTTATATGCAAAATATAAAGCCTCACCAGGCATGTTTTTGTAGGCAAAACTGGCAAGTTTTCCTTTGTCTTGAGTAGGGGACTTTGCTCCCTCCCCAGGTGGGTAACACAGACTTTTTATAAAACAAGCTACCAGGGATGGAAAATCATAACCCTTTGGGTTTCAAACTCAAAATTTACGTGTGGTATTTTGGGTCATGCAACAAAAGGAAGTTACTTAGTGCCTTTTCCATTTGATGTGTGACTCCGTGCCCCCCGTGCAGCCCGTTGCCCTCCCATTATCAGATGTTAATCTCCTCTGCCAGTATGGCAGGGGAAAAAAAAAGCAGAGAGCTGTATGCAGAGCTGCAGAGAGGTGTGACAAGGAAAAATAACTCCTTGCTATGCTTTTATAATCTCCCCAGCCTGCCCTCGTTCCCAAGGAGAAGTTAAAGAAGGAGAGCTCGGGTGCCAACAGGAATGGAGATGGTGTTTAGTTACTTTTGCATCATTTTGGTCTCTCTTCTGGCCCTCCTTCGGGCTCCACGCAGGTTTCTAAAGTGGAGTCCTGGTGGGATCCTCTGCTGTAATTCTCTCTTATCGTGCAGTGCCTAAATAATGTAGAAGTGAGGAATGGAGATAATAGGACTGCTGACATCTGGCTAATTGCCATGCTGGCTGGGAGTCGAGGGCGGCATGATTTGGGGATGAAGAACTTCTAGTGAACCGTGATGGAGAAGAGCCATCAGAGAGAGACAGACAGAGAAAGAAAACACACGGGTCCTCTTTTTTCTCTCTAAGTGGGTCTCAGTGGTAATGCCATCACCTCTGGTTTCATGCAGCTTCAACCTATCAAAGATAACAGCTTCAGGGATGGGAAGGTGCGGGCACTGTTTAACAGTTGTAATTTAATGGCTTGCAGTCGTTGGAGCTGAATTTCAGCATAAAGTTGAGACATATCACGTGTTTTCTGCACATTTTCTTCTTGAAGATCTCAATTAGTGGTGGGAGAATTCAAGGAAGCCCCACCTCATTTCTTTTACCACTCTTAAGAGTTTGCTTTTTCCCTTTTCTCATGTGATTTTAGACCTCTTCCCCCCAAAAAGAAGAGATAACTATGCTTTTATAAATTCACTACACACTTACAAATGATGACTGGGGCTTGAATGACTGCCTTCCCCTCCTATCCTGTATTGTTCTCTTTGATTTGAAGCTCTTCCAGGTAGACACAATGTCTCCGTAGGCATTTGGTCTCTGGAGCACGACTATGCCATTAGTAGGAATAATCTTTCATTTTTAACTGTATTCATTGGCAGAAATAATCTGTCTTCTAAAACATGAGTTCCATTTAACAACCTTCTGCAAAGAAATTGTAAAGGGACTTCAAAACCACCTGTGACTGAAGATAGGGCACCTTGCTTTGCAAGGAGTTAGTGTAACGTGGCAAAATATGTGTCTTGTCATTGAGTTTGAAAGAGAAATTAGTGTTATCCAAATGGATGTAACTCTGGCAGTAGAGGCTCTTCAAGATGAATGTGCTGTTTGGAGTAGGAACATTCTATATTGCAATATCATATGTTATACAATTATTTTGAAAGATCTAAATTATCTTCTAGTAATTCAATGAATTAGGTCATTTCAAATGAACCTGAAACTTTCACTATGAGCACTGAATTGATGTTAAGCAGGATAAAGCTTCTGATAAGTGTATTCAGGATCTCTGACTCTGCCACTATTGCTTGTGGCATCGTTTTAACTCGGTGTGTTTGTGGCTGGGCTGGGGCAGTAAGCTACTTTTCACTCTTAAAAATATAATGCAGTTATTAAGGGCAGGGCATAAAGCTCATCTACCTTTTCTATTTACAAGTGATGCTCAGTGAGACACCGAATCTCTGATTCTTCTACCAAATCCACGTGTTCCTGCACGGGATTCTATGGCAAAGGCAGAAAACACCTGGAAAAGGGACCAGCATTTTGCAGAGCAGTAGGAATGTATAGCTGCAGCACACACACACATGCACACAAGCACCCACTTAGTTGAACACACACACTGCTGTGTTGTAATTCACTGTTTGGGTTTGAGGCTGGTTAAAATCTGAGTGTACTGCCTGCGAATATACAGTGTGTTCAGAGGGTAAATCTAAACTATTACCTTTACATTCTGGATGCCTCTGGCTACGTGTTTATTGTGCAACTTAATCTGGAAAGGTTCTTTCATGAATTTTCATCAATTTTTCAACAAAGCCCTGTTGCAAATGGTGAATTATGCATTAACATATGTTCATGCTAATTTATACGCTGCTGACAGCTTTTTGGCATTGGATCAGTGACTAACATTCGTATGTCTAAAGTTTATTTATTGATAATATCAAGGAGATTGGGACTAGCATTCAATAAGAGAGAAGGCATCTTTGATTGCCGTTGGGTTTTTGGGCCAAAGTAACGGGTAACGAAGAGAGTCATGGGCGCGTTTGTGGGCTCACAATGCTGATCACAGCTTTAACAGATGTCAGATGCCTGTTTATAAACCAGGTATTGACCAGTTTGACCTATTTATAATGCTGGCAGGTTTGCTTAACTCAGTGAGTAAGATGCCGGTCAATATAAGGAGAGTTTTGGTGGTCAGTGGCGGTGCTGGGCACCGTGACCCTGGGTGCAGCATCGCTTGTGCCTCGAGCTCTGCTGGGTTTCTCTGCCCTTTGCCACAGAATTAATTGCAGTTTTCTGCAATCTTAGGAAGTGTCTGCAGAATTGCTCATTTTCAATTCACTATGCTGTAACCTATGACAAAACATGGACCAGGCTGATGGGTCAGGATGATGGAATCATAGAGTCGTTATGGTTGGAAAGGACCAAGTCCAATCCCCCACCTTCCACTGCCAGGCCCATCACTAAACCACATCCCTCAGTAGTTCATCTATTCATCCTTTGAATATCTCTAGGGATGGTGGCTATCACTTCCCTGGGCAGTCTGCACCAATGCTTAATAACCCTCTCAGTGAAAAAGTTCTTCCTAATGTCCAACCTAAACCTCCTCTGGGGCAACTTAAACCCATTTCCTCAAATCATTCATTACTGGAGAGAATGGATTAACTCCCACCTCACTATAACCCCCTTTGAGGTAGTTGTAGAGAGTGACCATATCTCCTCTCAGCCTCTTCTTCTCTAGGCTAAACATCCCCAGCTTCCTCAGCTGTTCCTCATAAGACCTGTTTTCTAGACCCTTCACCAGCTTTGTTGCCCATCTCTGGACACACTCCAGACACCTCCTTCCTTGGAGCTCTTTAAGACCCGCCTGGACAGGTTCCTGTGTGACCTGATTTAGGTGGGACCTGTTTCTGCAGTGGGGTTGGGCTGGATGATCTCTAAAGGTCCCTTCCAACCCCTACCATCCTGTGATCCTGTGATTCTATGAAAAGAGCCACAAAGCATAGAAAATAGTGATTTTTTTTTTTAATTAAGCCTGCTTTTGTAATTTTCTTCTCACGATGAAACTTCAGTGGCCTGAGACATGCAAGATCCAGGGCTAAAAGGCTGAACGTATGGTTTTTGACCTGTGTAGTTTGTGTGATGGAGAAGTCTTTACTTCATCAAACAAAGGGCTGCTGCTGTAGTGAAATGCCTTTAGATAATAAGATGACATGTCATAAGTATGGTGAGAAATAAGCAGACAGGAGACCAGTGATTCACTGAAGTAACACCATTGCATCATTGCAATCCGTTCCTTGGCTGTTTTAATTTGATGATGAGTAGCCTCCTGAACTGCTGGATCAATGGATAGATTTGTTTTGTTCATAGACCCCAGCTCCCAAGCAGGAGTTAAATTTTTTTTAAACTCAAAAGTCTATTAAAAAGAGTCAATTACATTACCGTTCACACATTTCTTTGGTTCCTTAATCTGTCCCTCATTAGATTCTCATGCTATACAACCCTTAGGCCATTCAAATAAATGCCTATAGGTGGGAACAAGTTCAGGGGCTAGAGGAAGAAATCTTGACCTTACCCAAAAAAAGGGTAAAACAGGAGCAGGTAGTGAAGATGGAAATATCCCTGCTAGGATTTCCTGAGGAACAAATGAGCAGCTCTTTGCAGCAGGCATCTCTTCCCATTCCCTCCTATATGGGTGGTATTTGAGAGCGTAATTTCTTTAGTTTCTTTGGAAATGTCTGTTATTAACTTAACACTTGTGCTTTTGGGGGAAAAGCACCGTCCTTTTGTTCAGAGCCATTTGGCACAGGGAGTTATTAGACCATTTCTCTTGGGTTTATAGGCACTTGCTGCAGTACAAATGAATACATCCCAGTCTGAAATTCAAATCTATGGGCTTTATTTGTTTGGTGCAAAGTCCTTTAGCAGCTGCAATTTTTCCTTGGCACCTTGATTGGATTCTCACACCTGTTTCTGTCTCACAGATTAAACATCTAATGGCTGCGATAGAGGTGTTGTGGTTATTTGTCTGACATGCTCTCGTTCAAGGCTTCTCTGCTCTTGTTCAACACCTCTCCCCCATCCCTGCCTTTACCAGCTTGTACTTATTAATCTTTTCTACCACATGATTAGCTTTCCTATAAATACTCTATAAATAAACATACTTAATGGTGCCACTAATGATTAATTGGTTCATAATGGTTTACTGGTCATGATTTATGGATGACAAGTTTAAGCAATTATTAAGCTTAATTATACTTAATCGATGGGGTATTATTCCATTGTTTATCACAGTGTTTGTTAGCAATGTGAATGAAAACAAATGTGGTGGGAAAACGGGGAGTTCAGCCGTTGTTAAATGGGTGTATTAATTCATATGTGTGTAACTAATTAAATGTACTATTGTGCTCTGAACACGTGGCTGAAGGGGCACTGAGACCTCACCTCCCATACCACGTTTGGGCAGCGAGAGGGAGAAGATTCAAGGGAAATGGTCTTGATTTTGAGGCAGAAATTAAGCTCTATACTGTATATGTAGTGTGTATGTTATAGACCTGTGCACATGGATATATCTGTGCGTGTACGTACACACAGATATGTACAAAGTGACTGGCTCATTCCAATTTTCCTTACCAAGTATATTTCCCTTACCCAAATATACAGCCCTCCTGAATGCATAATCTTTAACAGTGTCATTTCCTTGGTGGTCTGAAGGCCAGATCTTAAATAAATGGAGCACATCATCCTTGGCTCTGAGCATCAAAGGCTTTGACAAAGCTCGTGCTTCTCCGTGTCATGTATTGCACAGAGCCCAAACTTACCTGAGAACTTAGACGATGCATGATGAATAATCAGCAAGAAATGATAGTCAGTTTTCCTTTGCTGTTGTCAAGATTTGCACCGAGACCAGCATGAGCTTGGATTCTGTGTTATTTACAATGCTCCTGGTGGTATGCACATAGTTTGAAGCTACTGTAAAATACAGTGCTTTGTGCTTGCTTTGTAGGCTCTTCAGCAGCTGTCAACTAAATGCGGATCCTCAGCACCGTACTTGTCATCGTCTGATAAGGGTGACAGACAAATAAAGATGTTTGTTTACAACCGGGTTACTTTGGAAAGTTGGAATTAAGTCAAAGCGCTATGTTAATTCAGGCTGCAGTCAGAATGGAAGAAAACTATTTGTTTGCCACATAATAGGAGCACAAATCATTTCCAGCAAGTGAGAAAATGTTGCTCTGAAAACGTCCGTTTAATCTAAGCACTGAGGGAGGGGGAAAAAAAAGTGTCCAGAACTAAAGAAATTCCCACAATAAAAATATCTGAAGGGCAGGTGTTGGGGTGTGAGAGGGGAGGTGTTCGGTTTGTTTGCCTTGTGCTGTTTCCTAATGCCTTCTAGAGTTGTCTTGCATTAGGTGCTTGAACAGCGATTTGGGTTGCTCTGCTGTCTTGCAGCAACAATTAGTATGGGTAAGAAGTTTTCTGTGTGAGTTGTTAGCACGGGGTAAAAGGGAAAAGAGGAACGCTCAGCAATCGTTTGACATTTCAGGCAGAAAGGGTTTTATCTTCCTCCTTGTTATGCCAAATTAATTAGTGATTATTTCCATGCGTTATCACGGCACGACAGAATACTGAGTCTGTATCACTTGATACTTCAGCTGACTCGGTAGGAAGTCATGAAGTCCAGAGAGACCATAATTTCTCTGCTTTCATCCCCGAAAAAGCATTCCCCATGTGGAAAGGTGTAAAATCCCAAAGGTGGTGGATGTGCTGGTGCTTCCTCATGGGTTAAATCCCATCTGTCCCTGAAGTCTGTCCCTCTGCCCAGGAGGACGGAGGCTGCCTGCTTCCCCCTAGAGCTCAGCCCCATGTCTGTGGGGCTGAGGCACTCTTGGTGGGTATTTGTGAGGTCTCCCATTGGAATCTGCCCCGGGAGCAGTGCCTGCAGGTGTTGTGGGGTGAGAGCCACAGGGAAGGTCCCTGCTGCCTTAAATCATGGCTCTAGGAAGTGTTTTTTCCCCACCTGAGCCCACAGCTTCACCACACACCCAACAAAGCCCCACGAGTGCCTTGCATTGGGGGGGACCTCTGTCCCCTGAGGCATTTATCTGGTGGAGCATGCAACCACCACACCAGGGTTGGAGGCACATCACCTTATCAGCGCTACGTGAAGGGAGCTGTAGCCAATCTCGCCGTGGAAGCGAGGAGATGATTGCAATCAATAATCAATCAAACCACTTGTGACAGTAATCGTACATCACCTTTCGACACAGTTGCTCCGTGCTGCTGTTTAAAATTATAGATGCTTCTCTTTAAGCAGATTTACTTCCCTGTGCTTCCCTTTGTGTTCTGGAAAACACCAGCAGTCTGAAACTTTTAGGTAACGATATCAGCAGCTCGGAGCAGCAATCAAAGGAATAACAACAAAGAAATGCAGTTAAATATAGAGCATTAGGGCTGGGCTTGGTCTTCCTCTGAAGGTGGATAGCCTCAGTGTCGGAGGCAACCTTAACACGTCAGGCAGAGCTGCATGGCAGCCCTTAGCTGCCCTCTTACAAATGATCCCTGTGTGTCCCTACACGCTGTTACTTGCAGCCTTAGCCCAGGGATGTTGAGGAGGGGCATGATTAAATTGGTCCTACGCATCCATCTGCGTGGAAAGCCTCTGGGGTCTTCTCGGCGCCAGCGTCTCTGTTTGAGTTTGGGAAAGAAAAAGCCTCACGTCACGGCGAGCCTGCGAAATGTGGCACCTTGTCTCCTCTGTGATGTTCCTCCAGCTGCAAGGAAGAAAGCAGCGCTGGGGTTTCATAGCCCTCCTTTGGTCTGCTACTAATGAGGCTGGATGGTAAACATGTTTGTGTCTTCCTTTTAAATAATATAGACCAGAATATTAATGTTTTTTAGACATGTTTTACGGTGGCAGGAGCCTTTGGTTACAGTTTTCCCAGTCCTGTCTCTCTTTGGTGCATGGAAGAGTGTGAAGTATTTTAGTTTCTAAGCACAGGGCTGCACAGTTTGGATGTGCGGTTGTGGAGGGGACACCCCTCTGTGCACTACTGGAGAGGCTTGACTGCTCTGTCCCATTGCAAAGCCCCTTCTGCAATGGCAAATGCTTATTTCAGGAAAGCCCTGGCTACAGGGGCAGCTATTTCCTTTTCCTACCTGGCACTTGATGGTATATACTTACCCTTGGAGCTTATACTCTGCACCATGTCTGAGAAGAAACAAGCACCTATAGCTGCTGTTGGGAAGCTCTGTTCAGGTCTCTTGTGTTCACAGGTGCCATTGCTTCCCGAGTCAATCCTCACTGGATTCAACATGCCAGTGTTTGATGTTTACTCAGCCTCAATCATGCTGGAAAATTTCAAGGCATTTCCATCCAGTCTTATAAAGTCTTGTGGCATGGTCACAGTGAAAAAGTGTGGAAACCATTTTTCTCCTCTGGAAAAAATATAAAGCAGCCTGAGCTTGCCCCCTGCCTAAAAGTTTGGAGGTGAAAAAGGACGCTGCTGAAAATATAAACGTGGCATTTATTATTAATTACTGCTATTTTTTATTTATTCATACACCACCACACATTACATACAAATGAAAAGCCTCCCCTTAGGAGTCCCAGGGTGCCTTGGAGATATGCACTTGCCATGCTGTATGGAATGGAGACGTGAAAAAAAGCCAGGGAAGATGAATTTATACAAAAAAAGAGGCCGTAAGGTGTCACCTCACCTCTCTGCTGTGGTTTCCTATCAGTGAAACGTGTTCATTTGACCCCTGTTCCATCAGAACAAGTGGAACAGTGAATTAAGAATGAGGTGGGGTTTTTTTTCAGGAAGTAGTGGGAATTAATGAGAATTCTGCAAACTTGAAAACTCTGAGCCCTAATTTTTAGTGAGTGCTTCAAACACACTTTGAATGTTTAGGACAACTAAAAATTGTTCTGCTTCAACAACTTGGTTCGTCAGGAGCCATTTACACACCTGTGGAAATTTACTTGTCTTTGTTCTGCTCTTGGCTAGCCAAGGTACCAGAAACTCAGATTTTACTACTTCGTAAATCTTTCTGGGATTTTCCCTTTATACTGTGAAATGAGTCTTTGTCTTCACTGCCTAGAGAGGTTTTATGGTAAACAAGGTAAACTTGGAAAGTGAGAAAAATGTTATGGCAATAGTTACTATGGTCACTTTTGAACTTTTTCCTACTGAGTTCCTGTGTTCTCCTACCCAGTTCCTGAGTTCTAGGTGGTCTTGCTCTGGCAGAGGGGTTGGACTAGATGATCTTTCAAAGTCCCTTCCAGCCCTTAAGATTCTGTGATTTGAAGAAACTGATTTTCCTCTTGCAAATGTTCCTTTTATGCATATAAATCTCCATTTACTCTATATGCACCTAAGGACAATATAGTAAAATCATTAATTTCTCCCATCCTTGATGCTCATATAGATTTGTGAGTGTTGCAATTAAACTCTCCAAAACAAAGATTCTTTTGTGCTACTAAGGGAACTCATCCCTTTGTAGTGTCTGTTTCGCCTGTGGGCAATGACTCAGCCATCAGAAACCTTCTCCCATCTGTACCTCTACTGGGACTTGCACCTCCGAGGCTTCTTTGTGGGCTGTTGGAGGCAGATATGACCTAAAACACTCCCAGTGTTTAGCTCCCAAGAGTTTAGGAACTCTTGTTCCTGTGCTCTTTGGTTTGTGGAAGCAGCGGAGGGCATGATGGTGCTGCCAGAGGAGGAGCTTTACATCATTCACCTTTGTCTTGAAAACTGCTCTGAGAAGAGCTGCACTGATGGACCAAGACATTGGTTTTAAACCCTTTGTAGACTGTCAACGTGCCTTTTTGATTCTGCATTTCAAAGCTCTTGCAAGGACATGTGTTGCTTGAGTGAGATGTGGTTCTGTGCTGTAAAGGCAATGCCAGGAGGACAGATGTCCTGGTTTTGGCCAGGGACTGAAAATGAGGACTGTTCCTCCTGGAGACTGATAGAAATGATGACTGACTGAGTCACAGCCGAGACTCCTGGGCTCTCCTCCAGGCCTTGGGCCTCAGCTTTCAATCATTGTTTGCTTTGGCAGACATTTGCCATGTGGCCTGATCCGATCAGTTGTGGTTTGGGAAGACTTTGCTCTTTGAAAACAATATACCTAGTTACACTTCTGAGGTCCTCCCAGTCAGTTGTATGAGAGAACAGAACCAAGAAAGGTAAGGAAGAAAAAAATCCCCCAGGTTGGGTAATAATTTCATGTGAGATAAGGAGAAGCCTGAGCAGATTTGTGGTGTCCCTTGTCTTGTGAATGTCAATCCTCAACTGAGGCTTTAGGGAAACGATTGACTTGTGATTAAAAAGCAATTAAAAACAACAAAAAAAAGAGGTTCTTTGCCATTATTCTTTTCACAGCTGTGCTTGCTCATTTGTGATTCAGCTTACCAACACGTGTGCCGCACGAGCAGGGTGTGATTTTAATTAACTAGCTGTTGAGGTCCTTGACTAAAAGGTACTGGCGTAATTAAATGCTATTTTCAATTGTCTGCCCTTGCATCTTGATTTGGAAAAAAATCTTGGAAAAATGTCTTCATTTTCCATACTGGGTATAGCAGCAGTCATGACTTCCCAGACACACGAGTTTCCATGTCCAGTGAGCTGAGGAAATCGCTGGAAATAATCCCTGGAGAGGAATGAGACCTTTGCCACCAGTTTCCTAATCACGGGAGAACTGCAGCCATCTCAAACTGGGTGCACGAGGAAGGTATGTGGAAAGGGGAAATGAGTTGGGGAGGAGCAGAGAGGTGAGGTAGGAAGGGGATGGGTCATTTTCTCAGCGCTGAGAGGGCTTTACACAGCTTGATGGGGTGTCACCACCCAGGGAGAGCCTCTGCTGCTTCCTCCTACCACCACCTCTGCTCCACACCCAGAAACTCCTTAGTAAATTACTGTTTTGACCCCAACCCCATCCTTATCTTCCTGCTTGAAGACCAAGTGAGAAAAACTAAAAGCTTCCACCTAGCAAGTTTATCTCCCAGGTGCTCTGGGGCTGCTGGCAGCAGATATGAGCTGTCCTGAAATGCCCTTTGGACATTGGCACTCATCCAGCAGACAGCCAAATACTGCACTGCCATCAAGTCACCACGGCTGTAGAAAGAATGCCTTACAACTTATAAAACCTTCTCAGTATCTTAAACATTTCTTCCACCCACCCCAAAGTTAGTTACTCATTCAGGTGTGAGCTCCGCTTGGTGATTTATTATTTGTCATTTGATTCCATCTTGATTAAAGCTGTAATATCACTATTTAAAGGAAATCAAACCAGTATTGCAGTTCAGCAATCAATCATGAGTCTCCCTGGGATGTTTTGTTGGCCTCTCTCCCCCACTTCCCATCTTGTTGGAAAAGAACCTTCCACTGGTGCTTGTTTACATACAAAGCATTGATCTGCCGTCTTGCATGTGGCAATAAGGCTTTTCATAAAGCATCACCTAAATATGTATAGGGCTGGTTTGTTGTTTTGGGCTTGTGGGTTTAGGCTTGTGGGTTTAGGCAACAGTGTTTTGCATTTATGTAGCAGTTACCAGCCAAGTACCTTCCAAGTACCTTCCAAGCATAAATATATTCAGCCCTGTGGAAATCTTGGAGGGAGGAGAAGTAAAGGGGAAGACTTGTCTCTCATGGTTTGTATGGGATACAGAGAAGCCTGAGTTTTGACTAGCCAGAAGGCACTGAAAATATCTACATTATACTAGAATGAATATATATTCTTCATATATTAACATATATTATATATACCATACCATACCATACCATACCATACCATACCATACCATATATATTTTATACAATACTTAGTCCTGTAAATTTATACTCTGAGATATTCAAACAGGAACCCATAAAGACCTGGGCACAAAAACTGGAACTTTGCTTCCCTTCATGCAGAAAAGCTCCAGAGCAAGGCCTATGGAGGATGAACAAAGGCTTAATTTATTCACTGCTGTTCAAAAAAGTTGAAACCCACGGTCTGGACACCTTGCAGTGTGTTTTGAAAGCAGGCTGCAGTGTGTTTTGGGGTGGTTTGCATGGAGCTTGGAGAGGCCAGACACACTTTTCCCTACACTGACAAAGCTGAACCTCTTTCCAGAACCACCCCTCGTTGTGGTTTTTTTTGAGCTAGAGGCTTGGGGTGAGACGAGAAGCGACTGTTCATCCTGCTCTGGAAGGTGTGAAAACCTATTTTCAGCCCTCTGTTTTGTTTTGTTTCATCTAGTGATTTGTGCACAGGGTCTAGAGTCAGATGTTGAAACATGATGTTGAATCTTCCCTGTCCAAATAAGTGCCTTAACCTCAAGAGCTTTTCTTCCTTCTTTCCACTGTCTAAACCTGGATTTTTACCAGTAAAGCTGAAGGTTTGTAGTGCTGTGAGACTGTAATGCTGAAACTGCTCAGTCTGTGGGGTACTACAGGATAGGGCAACCTTTTAGAGCCAAACCTGAGTGCTTCACAACAGAAGATGTTTTCTGAGCTGCTGTACAAAAGAGAAATTTCTCTAGTTAGGTCTTGAGAAAAATGCCAGTTTTTAAAGGCAAGAGTCTGGGAGTCTTACCTTCAGAATAGAGTATTGGGCTGCTGGTGGGATATGGGTGTCCTGCCACATCCCTGAGATCATGAGAGCTGGTTTGTTTCCCACTTGGTTCAGCATTGTCTCTCCACCTGATTCACAGAGCTTCCCACTCCTCTGTCTCCCCATGTGTTGCATTTCTGGGGTTGTATTTTCAGGCACCTTGCTCTCTCCTTGCAATAGAAAGAGATGTTTGTCCCTAGCACAAATGCTCCAGAGTTGCATTTTCAGTTCTTCAGAGCTACATAGCATTAGAGTCATAGAATCATAGAATCATAGAATGGTAGGGGTTGGAATGGACCTTTAGAGATCATCCAGTCCAACCCCCCTGCAGAAGAAGGTCCCACCTAAATCAGGTCACACAGGAACATGTCCAGGTGGGTTTTAAAGACTTCCAAGGAAGGAGCCTCCACACCCTCCCTGGGCAGCCTGGGCCAGGGCTCCCTCACCTCAACAGTGAAAGAGTTTTTTCTTATATTTAAGTGCAACTTTTTGTGTTGAAGTTCATCCCATCACCCCTTGTCCTGTTCCTAGCTACTATAGAAAAAAGGGATGTCCCAACCTCCTGACACCCACCCTTTAGATATTCATAAATGTTAATAAGATCCCCCCTCAGTCTCCTCTTCTCCAGACGAAACAGCCCCAGGTCCTGCAGCCTTTCCTCGTATGAAAGATGCTCCAGTGCCCTGAGCATCTTGGTGTCCCTGCACTGGCCTCTCTGCAGCAGTTCCCTGTCCCTCTGCAGCTGGGGAGCCCACAACTGGACACAGGACTCCAGATGAGGCATCAGCAGATATGGCAGAGCAGAGGGGGAGCAGAACCTCCCTGGCCCTGCTGCCCACACTCTTCTTGATGCCCCCAGGCTGCCATTGGCTTCTTGCCCACGAGGGCACGTTGCTGGCTCATATTTAGTTTATTATCAATCAGGACTCCCAGGTCTGTCTCTGCAGAGCTGCTCTCCAGCAGTTTGGCCCCCAGTCTGGCCTGGGGCAGGGGGTTGTTCCTTCCCAGATGCAGGACTCTGCCCTTGTCCTTGTTGAACCTCAGCAGGTTCCTCTGTGCCCAGCTCTCAGCCTGCCCAGCTCTCACTGACTGGCAGCACAGCCTCTGGTGCATCAGCCAGTGCTCCCAGTTTGGTGCCAGCAGGGAACTTGCTGAGGGTCCCAGTGTCCCCTCATCTAGGTGGTTGATGAAGATGTTGACCAAGACTGGCCCCAGAATCCATCCCTGTGGAACTCCACTGGCCACAGGCCTCCAACTCCACTCTGTGCCATTGATCACCCCCCTCTGGGCTCTGTCATTCAGCAGCTCTCCATCCACCTCACCTCCACTCATCCCAGCCACACTGCCTGAGCTTTCTGATGAGGATTAGCTACATTAATGCACCCATCTTGAATTACAGTCTTAGCAAATGCAGGGGGACAGTGTCATTTAGGTAATGGACAGAAAAGAACAAGTGACCTGACCTGTATTACCAATTTTTTAATTACATCCTCTGTGTGTGTGTAATAAAGAGGGCTTGACTCCCTGGTATTTTGTTCCCTTGCCTATGGGATAATGGCTCTTCTGTACAGGAGAAGAGGCAAGCCTGCAGTAGCTTACAAAGATGAGTGTGTTGCAAAGAGAGGTCTTTTTATGTTGTAAATACCAACAGTGATTTTGCTGGGAAGGTTGGAAACGTGATGGCTGCAGTACTCCTTGTGTACAGCAAGGCTGCTGCAGGGTGATGTTTTGTTGTTGGGACCTGCAGCGTGGGGAATCCATCCCTTTCCTTGACAATACATAACTTGCTGGGATCTGAAGCAAGGCTGGGAAGACCCAGAAAAGAGACCCTAGACTTTTGGGGCACATTTACAGGAGCCTCAAAGGGATGTAGGAGAGGAAAAAGCATTTTCTGTGGGGCCAGGCACTGCATTTTTTAGGTATGCAGTGTTTCTTTCTGCTGCTTTTTTTATAGTGCTTTGTGGCTGGGATTTTTTTTCCCCCCATTTTTCCCTTGAGACAGCTGTGTCTGCTTGCTGCCTGACACCTTTAACCATTTCAGACCTTTCTTTTCTCTGCTTCTTTCTCCTCAGCATTTTATAGTATCCTTTCTTTCTTCTGTCACTTACTGTCCCATGAGAATCTTAGGACCCCCTGTTAGTTTCTTTCAGCAAAGAAAGCTTTTTGACAGCTAGTCTGAGTCCTAGTCAATGGTGTGATATTAAAAAAGAAGCGATAATAGGTCGTTTTCTCCCATTTTCAGATCATTTTCCTTCCTTTTTTCTCTTCACCCTTTCATTTAAAGATGTTCATCTCCTGCTGAAGTCCCCCCACTGTGATAAGCTCAGGTTGTCATATGGGTAACTGCTTATCTTCAGCCAGCCAGTTGGTGCAATAAGCCTTGACACCACTTCTTCTGCTCTCTCCTATTCATTTAAGGGGTGAGAGACAAAGAAAGATCAGTTTTAATTTTTTTTAATTACAAAATAAATAATTACAGAAGTATTTCTGCTAAAACTAGTGGCTTTGAGAAATGGATCTTTCCCTTCATAGGGATTCTTTAGCTTGGATGAGACTGAGTGACCTCGTGAATGTTTACAAATATGTAAAGGGTGGGTGTAAGGAGGATGGAGCCAGGCTGTGCTCAGTGATGGCCAGTGACAGGACAAGGGGCAACGGGCACAAGCTGGAACACAAGAGGTTCCAAAGAAACACGAGGAAAAGCTTCTTCCCTGTTGAGGTGAGGGAGCACTGGCAGGGGCTGCCCAGAGGGGCTGTGGAGTCTCCTTCTCTGGAGACATTCCAACCCAGCTGGATGAGTCCCTGTGTGCCCTGCTCTAGGTGGTGCTGCTCTGGCAGGGGGGTTGCACTGGATCAGCTTTCGAGGTCCCTTCCAACCCTTAACATTCTGTGATTCTTTGTAAATAAGCAGTTTGGTAGTAGCTGCAGGTTTGGGTCTTTTTCCCATTCACAATTATCATAAATTTGAAGTATTGCTTTGGAATTTCCAGCTCTACAAAAGTCACGTCTGTTTTAGGGTTCATGACAAATGGAGAGCAAGCATTTCTGAAGATGGGAAGCATGAGATCATTGAAACTAGTCATGGCCACATAGTACTGTATTGCTGCCTTCTTTCTTTGCAAGCCAGATAACACTGGGGAGCTTAAGTTAGAGGTGTTCCTTATGAAACCTCTGAAGATGTGTATCTCCTTGCTTCCAGGCATTCAGAATGCTTCTCATCTCAGATTGCTTGTGCACAGCTCAAACTCTGCCTTACCTGCTGTTTAAAGATCACAGCTTCCTCTTGGTGGTCATCAGAGAGAAAACCCAAGGACTGACACGTTTTGTAGTTGGCAACATATTAAAATGCAAACCTCTTACTGTGTCTGACTGTGGGGTTTTTGCTGCAGTTTTCTCGAGCAACTTTTAAAGGTGATTATCCAAACAATTTGGATTTCAAGTTTGTTATCAGTAAGTATGGAAATCTCCTCTGCCTACATGTCTGAAATGCTTGAACATACTCAGACTGGACAGAAAATCTTGCAAAATTGAATTTTCGGCTGATATCCCCCTCATGCTGCTTCCAGTGCTGCGCAGATATCAGAAAGAGAATCTTGCTCCTGCTGTTTCACTGTTTGCAGATCTTGCTTCAGAAAGATGGGGAAGGAAGCTATGTTTTTACTTCAGCACTGAGACAGACAATGGTGGCAGAGTCTGATGTTTTTTAAACTGATTAATCCTGCCTTATTTGAGACTGAAATTAAACAAAGCATTCCTGGGGGTTTTAGTTACAGGGGGTGCTGGAGGAAAATAAATACTTAGGATTCCAGTGGGCGATCTGCAGGGGAGATAAAGTCCTCAATTAAATTTAGCAAGCAAGATTATTCTTTCCATGAGAATTATTTTACTCCTTCAGGAAATATTTACTCTCTGTGTTTAGTTTATCATATTATGCAAGATGATTAACTGAAATTGGAGTTTGTTTCCTATAGAGTTAAGAGCCTGAGTCCTACAGGAAAATATCTAGAAATGCAAAGATAACATTAAAATGGATTCGTTAAAGGAGTGTGAGAAATATTCCTGTAAAGACAACAGAACTAGAGTAAAATGGGATTTCACTGCTATCTTGAATTGGAATTTCTGTGTTGCTTGAGCTGTTTTCTCCCAAGGCAGCCTGAAGCAGTCAGAACCACAGCAACAGAGGGCACGAGAAGATCTGACTGGTGTGCACGCCTGTGTGATATTTCTTTTGCTGCGTCTGATTTGCAGTTTCTTGTGAATGTTAAATATTGGTGGCTGTGGGAGCTGTGTTGGTCAGGCTTTCCTCTCCATTTGAAGGCTGAAAACAGAAGGCAGCCAAGTGCCCTGCTGCGTGGAGTTGAAAGTGTTCTGACAACTTTAATCTATAAAAATTAGATGACAACAGAAACGAAGCTGTGGTATCCTCTGCTAATGTCTCATTTAGTTTTCAAGACACGGCATCCTGGAGTTTGTAAAGCCCTCAAAGTGAGTTTTATCTTTGTTGGTCTTGTATTAGTGAAGTAAAAAAACTTCACTCATTTTGATCACTAAAATGTAAAAAAGCCAGGATGGCATTTATATCTCTACCATGAAACCATTTGGGGTGACACCATGCAAGCTACAGTTAGGTACAATTAAAAACTATCCAACAGGTTCAAGCAGTATGGTTGTGTCAGCAATATGCCTTGGTCAGACTTACTAAAAGTTACAAATGCATTTGATTTCACTCTCTTCATTTGAGTTGACTTTCCATTCTGTAGCTCTTTGCCCAGATGAGTCTACATTGTCAAGAGGCTAAAGGACTCTTTGGAGCAGAGTCTGGACAGCCCGCTGAGGTTGAAGTTGATGCTTTCACTGTCACCAAAGTCCTTTCCTTTGTTTTAGAGCATAAGACCCTTAAACGTTGAAGCCATTCGTTTTATGATTTTGTTGTGCAAAAAGACGTGTAGCTTGGTGATTGAAAGCTCCTGTCATGCAATCATCTTGTCATAGAAGATGATTCCTCAAAGATGGGCAGAAGAATGAGATCTTGTGAAGGTCCTTCCTAACAGGCTACCAGGACTATTCTTTCTGCAGTAACAGTTTGGTTCCATGCCTTAAGCGAGTAGTTTTGGAGCTTGGTATAAGCCATGCTGTAAATCAAATATTTTATAGCACTGAGTGGAAGCACAGCACTACACATCTTTTTCTTACAAAATGGTACTGGTTGGAGTTCAGTCCACAGTGTCTTGGATCTAATTATAACATGTTTTGAATTATGAACTAATGTGTTTGGATAGTTGCATAGAAGCTAGAAATTAGAAAAAAACTAGTTCTGGATTCAGTCTCTCCCCTTAATTGTGTACCTCAGCTATTTTTCATCTTCTTCTTGCATTGTAGCTCCGTCCTGAACATTAATGTTTAGCAGGTTACATTCATTTTGTCTTAGAAAATACTGAGCTGTAGAAAGAATGAGCAGGAACTGTGTGGCCCAACAAACACTGTGCTGAAATGTTACATATTTGTCATTGAGCTTTTTTTTTTTTTCTAGTGGTTTTGGATAAACTGTAGCCTGGCACACCAGCTTTGGGCTCTGCTAATTTAACCACTATTTATCAAACTCATTTATTTCAGAAATTCAGCTCGCAAAATCTTATCGGTTAATGATGAACCCCCTAGTTGTGTATTGACTCTTTCAAGAGACCAGCAATCACACTGGCTTTCCAATAGATCCATAGTTATGCTTCTTGTCTTGGTGACATGTTAAATGGTCCTTACATTGAAATACCTGATAGTTTTGCCTGGTGCCATGGAGCAGCAGTTACACAGGCAGCAGGAGTGTTCCCGTACCAGAAATGAAGTGCAATACCAAGCATCAAATTGATTTTAAATGGTACCGTAGTTTGTTGCTTCTGCATGAAATTTTAATGGTAAACAAGCTGTAAACAATTCTGTCCCCTGATATTTCTGAGGGAAATCTCTTTCTGAGTTTTATTGATTCTTTGTAGTAGAATGGTGCATTAAAATAATTAATAACAACGCTCTGGTAATTTCTCTGTAGTGGAATGTATAATGACTATCATCTCATTCTGGGAGTGTATTAAGGAAGTTGATTTTAAAGACATTATTAAACACTTAGGAAGTGTCTTACCAAAGAAGCAATGTATCTCTCATTCCATGCATGCAGGCAGCATATGTGTGTCGAATTTGCAGGGAGCATTTGGGAAGACACGGGCAAGTTCTCAATCTGCAAGAGCTGAAGCCATTGCAGATGTTGTAGAAACTGTTGGGGATGCTATCGCTGCAGCTGCTCACTCTGAAATGGAATGTGAAGGTTGGGAACCAATTTACCTTTCTGGTGACTGCAGTTTCCAAAAGCTTACCTCCACTGACCTAGATTCTTGCCTCTGCCTTGTGAGTGCTCATAGTGAAAATGGAAGGGAGAGTAAGCCCTTACTAGCTCTTTAGTCCTCCATAAATTCGAATTCAGGGGAGCAACAATGTGGGTGAAACAGAGCCCTTGTTCTCATTTT
Organism: Colius striatus; assembly: GCF_028858725.1. Lineage (NCBI taxonomy): Eukaryota > Metazoa > Chordata > Aves > Coliiformes > Coliidae > Colius > Colius striatus. The sequence goes on from NC_084790.1 coordinate 86,404,000, forward strand.
CCCTTTACTTTGCATTTCACACTGCAAAGCACTTACTCCAACTCAGCATAGGTTTTTTTCTGCAGGCATCTTTTTGCTTTCTGCTGTAAAGCAAACATCTCTTCTAAGAAATGTCAGCGATAATTGGAGGCTAAAGGATAGGTAAGGCTGCCCACAGCATTACTTGGCTTCAGTTGGCATTTTAGGGATCTGAAAACTTTACTGCATTTCCCAATTTGGAACTGATCGAAGACAAGAGTCCAAACCCATAATTATCTGCTTCCTATACAGCTGAATTTAGTGATTACTACGAGTGACTGGATAAAATGGAGGTGACTGTTGGGATCAAAGTCAGGGAAATCACTTTCCTCTTCATTGTGCTGTGAATTTAAACTGTTGGCACTTCAGCTTCCCCAATGTAACACAGCACTAATATTTTCCTAACAGCACTGATTTAAACCACAAAAATATCCTCCAAGATGCTACCCAGGACATGGCTGCACTGGTATTCTGCAGAAATAGCTGAGTCTGGTACAGATGTGGTCTAAGCATGGCTTTCACAGTTTGGGATTTCTCAACAGGAATGACTGCATTTCTGCTTAATATGTTATGACATGAAGGCTAATTAGATACAGTGTGCATTATCAATTAGTGAATAGTTAGGAAAGATCAACTGAAGGAGCATGATCTTTTCTAGGGACACCTGTGAAAGGTCATGCTCACATGGGGAGAAGCCTGCATACTGTAATCTAGTATTAATCCCTTTGCCCTAGAGTATAAATAAATAATGTATGTCACTGATCCACTTAGCAACTGCATGTTTTTAATTCATGCATTTTCTTCTGTACAGAATAAACTTGCACATAAACATGCTTCTAATTAAAGTCCTTGGAACTGAAACTTTTCTGTTCTAACTATATCACTGCTGGCTGCAATCCAGCAAGAACATGCATGTGTAAAATTTTCAATAAATAAATACAGAACAGTGTTTACTGACGTTTAGGAACATATAATTTCTGTTCTACAGGTGTTTATGGCAGTGCTGTCTGTGTGTGCTCATGGCCATCACAGAATCATAGAACGGTTTGGCTTGGAAGGGACGTTAAATCTCACCCGGTTCCAGCCCCTTGCCATGGGCAGGGACATCTTCCACTGGCCCAGGTTGCTCCAAGCCCCATCCAACGTGCCCTTGGGCATTGCCAGAGATGGGGCAGCCACAGCCTCTCTGGGCAGCCTGTGCCAGGGCCTCACCACCCTCACAGGGAACAACTTCTTTCTTTAAAGTGCTGTTACTTGTTTTGTTGACTCTTTTGTTGAGACAGGTTTCCTATTTCCCATGATGAATTTCTGCTCAGAGGCAGAGAGGGGGTATAGCATTGAGTCTGTCATTGGTTTGGTCTGGGGGGTGAATATTTTTTAGGTACCAATCCTTTTCCTCCTAATTCAGGCAAAGTTCTTGGGCCTGGGTTTCCCCAGTTCCCCTGAAACACTTTGACTACAATGGTATCTTAGAGATTTCACAGAGGCTTTCTTTCCTTTAGAGCCTATCTTTGACAGATTATGTTTTATTTTGATTTTTTTCTCCTGAAGCAAAGTGGATTTTTTTTTTTTTAAATAGAAAACTGTTTCTGAGATAATAAAATCCTTTCTTACCCAGTTTCCCCAAGGCTTCTGGGGAGTATCAATAATGGTCATATCAGCTTGCGCCTGCAAAGTAACTATTACAGCCTGTATCTGAAATTAATTACAGGCCCAGAAAGGTAGCACTGATATTTTACAGAGAAAAAAATGTACCTTTAAAGCAATAGAAGCTGTATGGAGAGCTATGTGAAAATCAGGTTCTTCAGGAAAAATCACATTGGCTGCAGCAGAATTCACAACATCTGTACGGTTTCCAAGTCAATTTAGTTTTTTAGCAGTAATTCTTTCAAACATCTTCTTTTTTTTATTTTCCCCCCTTCCCTTAGCACCATTTCAACTCATACACCACCTTCTTCATAAATTGCTAGGCGCAGCAATAGTTTCTAAAATCCGAAATGTGGAAGAGTTGAAGAATCTCCGGGAGTGAATTATAAAACCAGACAGATTTAGGTTTAACAGGAAATCTCATGGAAATAAATCTAGTCCAGCAAGTCGGTGCTTTTCTGGATTTAGAATATTTCAACACTATAAAACTTTCAGAACTCCAGGGCCCTGGGAATAGGGGATGAATTCACTGCAACAACTCTGTTGCCTTTTTTTTTTTCTGTCATGGTTCACAGTGTTTAAAGATACAAACTGATAGTCAGTCATCTTGTCCTTTGCTGTCAAGAGGTAGGCTAAAGATTTTTCTTTTGTGATGCAGGTTGTAATAGAGTAGACAATACATCACTGAAGAGCCACAATTTACTGACAGTATACCCTCCCCTATTTGAACAGTTTTACTGGCAAATATGCCACCTTTTCAATGAGTAAATCAAGGCAAATCTCTCCGTGCTAGTAATAGGCTGCCTTTGGTAATAATAGTAGCTACCTGTGCTCATGCACTACACACTATGCTGTCTCTGCCTCTCTTTCCCATTATTTCTGTTATCCAGCATCAGAATTTGTCATCAACATAACCATGTTTTAAGCTGGTGATACCCATACTGATTCTGCATATTGATGAGCTTTTCTCTTTTGTTTCTTCTTCCTATTTACATGGATTTCAGGGGAGAAGAAAGACACTGCTATTAAAAATTAGGAAATTGCAGTTCTCCACATGGCTATTTCTGTAGTAATACAGGCTGAGGTTGCTGTATTGGACTTGTGCCAATGGTGAGAGTTAGATCTGTAGGCTCAGATAATTCCTGTTAACTTCCTTGCTGTACCTGAACCTCCTCTTCCTCAGTCCTAGATCTTTTTTTTCCCCCCTATTTTTAGAGAGTAAGTAGAATTAAACTCATGGCTGGTACTGGAAGAAGAACTCAGGTCTCCCCACTTTCAGCTGCATACAGAGTAAAGCTCCTCCTTGCTTGCTATGCCTCTGTTCAGAAGGGTTCTGCTTTGATTGCTCTGCTGTTGCTCAGTTTCGTAGGAACATTCATTTATTCATCCTGATGCAGAACACTCTGCACCAAGCAGCCTCTGCTCAGTTGTCTTTGGAAGTGGGAGATAATGAGCTAGCATTTCTGCAGACTGAGAGAATTAATTCCAGCATTTCTGGAACATGAATACCATTTACAACTAGCAGGCTATGCCACAAACAATGGGAACTTCCCTAAAAGATGCAAGCAACTAACCAATAATCCAGCCAAATGCTAGTGAACAGTTTTGGCTGTACAGTGCCTGGGAAACCGTGGTGGCTGGGAGCCATGGCTACGTTGGAAGTTGCCGGGAGCATTTGGGAAGACACGGGCAAGTTCTGCAAGAGCTGAAGCCATTGCAAATGTTGTAGAAACTGTTGGGGATGCTATCGCTGCAGCTGCTCACTCTGAAATGGAATGTGAAAGTTGGGAACCAATTTACCTTTCTGGTGACTGCAGTTTCCAGAAGTTTACCTCCACTGACCTAGATTCTTGCCTCTGCCTTGTGAGTGCTCGTAGTGAAAATGGAAGGGAGAGTAAGCCCTTACTAGCTCTTTAGTCCTCCATAAATTCAAGGTGGTTGTTAAGAAAGATGGACAGAAATTTGATCAGATTAAAAAACCCATCTAAGTGACCTGTCTCCTGGAATGAGAAGCAATGGGAAATTGAAGAACAGGCAAGCTTAGAGTGGTCTTGCCTTGGCATGTCCTTCCTCCTTTGGCAGTTGGTGTGTAGTTACAGACAGAGCTAAACGCTGCTTTCAGTCTGACATGTTCAATATCACTGTCAGATCATTCCTCTGTGTTTATCTTGTTTCTTTTTGAACCATTAGGCTCCAAAACATGCTGCAGCTCGGAGTTCCAGAATTTCATTATGCATGGCACATGCAAATTATTCTGTTTATTTACTTCAAAATTCAGTCATGATTCAGAGAGGTCCAGACCTCTCTGCTCTCGTGTTCCTGACATGGTGAACAATTGTTTCCCGTTTAGCTTCCTTGAACTATTGATAGTTGTATAAGTCTCTAGTAGATCACTTTCTGTTTTCCAAGGAGTCCCAGGTTGCTGAGTCCCCCCTGCGAATGAATACCACACCACATCTCACATCATCCCTGTCATCCTGCTCCAGTTTTCTAAATGGCCTGGTTCTCCTTGTCCTCAGTGGTCTCTTTGGAAGCAACATCAGTCATTATAAAGCATCTCAGACTCACTGTCTCTCCTTCTGTTTAATAATCTCTGTTTTTTGAATTTAGGTAAGCATTTCTAAGTGACTTATATTGACCTCAGTGCTCTGTTGGTTTGTTGAACTAAAGGTAAGGTCTTTTATGCAGATGACACTTCATCTTCTGCATGAGAGGAGAAGTGGTCTTTACTGTTGAAGATTTTCTTTCACTTTTGTCTTAGTGTTTGGCTTTTTTTCTTTTCCAGAAGCTTTACGTGTAACGTACTGTGAAAAAAAAACCCAACCAAAATCCACAAAAGACTTCTTGTCTCAACATAGTTATTAAGTTAACTTTCGGGAAAGAGTTTTGAATCAGAGCTTTAAATTTTCCATGGGTGGACAGTTTGGAGAGAGCAGTACTGCAAAAATGTTGTTTGCAAAGACATGTTTAGTTTCTGTTTTCAGGAAGCGAAATTTGTCTGTGCCAAATAAAGCCAGTGTGTTTACTTTGCTGTATCAGGATAAGATCTCTGTGAAAACAAACAACCTTTGAAACACATCCACTTACGAGCTACAGAAACAGGTATAGAGTATCTACCAATGTACACCCCATGCTAATTTCCATCAGTTACACCTCTGCACCAATTCCCAAGTCTCCTTTTCTTCCCTCACAGAGAGACGTTAACACAAATGAAGGAACAGGTGAACACCACTTACAACCACAGAGGTGCAAAAGCACCAAGATCTGTCTGTCATTACTGGTGAAGGTGATCCATGGCAAATGCAAATGGCTAGTCCAATGTTGGCCAGGAAATTTCTAGTAGAATCTAAATAGTGTGCAAGTCTCTTGACCTGCAGAGCCAAGCCTGAATTAAAAGATGATCCCTATTCTCCTTAGACAATACTGGGTATTTTTAAAACGACAAGGGAACAAAGGGAGAGAAAAATGGCAGCCCTTGAAGCAGCACGGAGAGTTCTTTGGCAAGGTAACATGAGAGACTGGGGTTTACAGCTGTGTGTCTCTCAAGGATAGCTGTACTTTCTGATTTGCTGCGTAACATGCATTATCATTTCAAAGGCTTTATTTAGTGTTTGCTGTTGGAACTAAACCCTCACGAAACCCTTTAGTGCCATCCATAGTGTGCACTCCAGAGAGGAAAGCAGGAAAGTGTTGGTTACTCATCTTTTAGAGCACAGGCTCTGTATTCTCCAAGGTTGGTGCAGACAATCAATTACAACTTACTCAAGTAATTATTGGTGCAAAAATAAGGCAGCAATTCTACTTCAGAGTTAATTTGTGGGAGGAACAATGAAACAAGGCTGCTGAACAAGGAACGAAAGCCTTGGCTCCACACGGAAGGGGGTGGGTTTTTATGAAGGGAGGGGAAATAACCAGGATATTTCCTGCTGCTCTGTTCTAGTAAATGGTTCTGCTACATCTAAGGAAATTAATGGTGGGCATTACTTTAGAAACTTCCATCACAAGGATTGAACGTGAACCTCTTCAGAGATATAGCAGCTGTTAAGGAAAGCAGTCAACCTTATAATAATCAACAAGGTGATTGGAAAACAGTTGCTATGTAAGTGCTGGGCTAAGTTTGTGCTCTATGACTGCAGCTCTACTCAATTCCCAGTTTAACGGTCCTCTCAGGCTCTAAATTTATATCCCTGAAAAGTGTGTATCATGCCAAAAAGCCAGGCTGCTACCATTTTAAGCCAGGAGACGGTCTGAAATAAACCCTCCCACATTTATAAACAAATTAAACCTAACATTGGGGAAAAAAAACACTACAGTTAGACAGGTGGAGAATCAGGTTAACTGTATGAATCCTTGACATTCTTCCAGTTCTACTGAATCAGTAGGGTAATGTTGAGATATATAAACACTCAAAGCTAGTTTAAAGAAAAGCTGCAGCATAATGGGCCTGAGTGACTGCTAATTCAGGCATTTTGTTACTGGTTCTGACAGGTTTATTTTGTGACTCTCTGGATAAATCAGTTATGATGGGATCAGTCTCATCTAACTTGGCTTTGACTAGGTGGCTGATAGTCTAAGCCACAGCGAGCAATACAAATACCATGAAAAGCTGATTAATCCTACCCAGAAGAAGATGGGGAACTTGCCATATGGAAGTGCTTATCTGTTAAAGGCAATGCACATAGCTCACTTAGACTAAATGTTCAACTTTTGAAGACTCCCTTTTGCCCTTGGTGCAGTGTTTACACACATCTCATGCTCTGAAGCACGATTCTGCTCTCCACACTTTTATATATAAAAACTGGTTTGTGCTCTAAGCACAGGAGCTCTTTGTTCTCAGTGTGGGTCCAAGAAGATGCTCTGCATCTGCTCTTCATGGCATAGGGGAAAACAGTGTCTTGTGTTCTCAGGATACATCATCAGAACAGGAGTGCCAGTGGCAGCCATACATACTAAAACAACAAAGAGCTCAACCCTCATTAATGATGGAGGGTTAGCCTGCGAAAAAGAAGAGTTAAATGAGGTTTTATAGGAACAGGAAAAGTCTGAAGCTTCACAGAAATGAGAAACAGCAAACAAACATATTTGATCAGGAATTACTGCAAATGTTCTTACTGTGAGAAGTCATTAAGGAGTTATCTTGGGAGAAGTTTCAGCCGTGAGTTTTGTTACAGGTTTTTTTGCATAACTTCAGCTTTTAAAATCTTCTTAGGTACAGATGTCATTGATTCCTTTGAGAGACTGCAATTTAGGTTTGTGCTGCTGTTCTTTTCTGCAAAATAAGTGTAATAATATTTCACTTATCATGGGGTTATTCTGGCATGTCAAGAATAAATATGAGCATAAATTGAAACAGAAAAGAAGATAGCTGTGTCTTAACAACATATTTTGAGTTGTTCTGAAGAGCTGATGAACCTTTTTGAGATGCAGTCTTGAAAGACAGAAACTGAAATTATTCGCACACAAAAGCTGTTTTCCCCAAGATAAGATAGGTCCTTTGAATGTCCCTTCAACATCCAGGAATAGCTGCAGTCCCTGAAGATACTGAAATAATCTTTATTTATGCTGTGCCCCTCTAGTCAGGATGCTTTCGTCCTCAGAAGTGGCAGGGCAGAGACAGAACGCTAGCAATTATTTTCAATTAAAAATATATGTAGTGAGTGGCATCCACTATAAACACAGCCTTGCAGTCCTACTGAGTGCCAGACTGCTGGGGGACTCAGGCTTGAATTAAAATTCTGCTCAGTGGCTCTGATTAAATGGCAGAATCCTGCTGCGAGGTGAATATTGAGAATTATTTTCGTTTGAGAAATGAGAAAAATTCAACCATGAGAAGGTCACTCAGGGTGATCCAGGGTCACTCCGGAAAGCTGAAGAGGGAACCTACCCTTCCAAGGCCAGACCCTGGTACTGTAATCAGGAGAAACATATAGTTATGAAATTTCTTAGTGTGTGGTTGTGAAAACCCTTTCAGTGATGAATGGAAGTAAAACACTTTCGTCCTTCTCTGCTTATTGCATCAGCTTTACATTTTCCTGTTTCTGATTTTCACCGCAGCTATCTAGGAGATGGCTTCATTACAGAGAAATACAGGCTCAAAGCTTTTATTCTGCAGTGTTTTCAAGTCATGAAAATGGGATATAGTAGGTGGGAGAAATGGTGGAAATACGTTTAAGACATCTAAGCTATGTTGTAGGATTAGCACAACATAATGCCATTACATCCATATCAGCGAAACCCCATTTGAAATCATCTGAGAAGCAACAGGATAGCTCTTTAGAAACTATAGCTTGTTTTATTAATTTATCACAAAATAAACCACTGCATCTTTCCCCAGTCTGAAACATTTTACATTTAATTGAAAAGCTGCTGCCTTATTTCCCTAATGCCTTGCTGTGGCTTGACGAAGAAAAGCCTCCAAAAATAGATGGTTAATGAATGATGTTTTTCAATGCTATCCAACTAATACTGATTGTATTTTCATGTGATAGAAAAAAAAATAATTAAACAGCTTCTAATGAAGAGAAATATCCTGGGAAATGGCTCTCCAGGGCTTGCTTATAACACAGACTTAGCTTTCAGCAGGAGGCCAGACTTTGTCTCGGCAGGGACGTGGCGATGAGTGGCAGCTGGTTTTGTGTTTGGCTGCATTCACTGATTGCTCTCTGGACACAATTTCTCCTGTCACTTCACGAGCAAGTACACCATCAGGTAGCCATCAGACTTTTACAGCCTCCTGATTCATCTCTTTTGAAAAAAAAAAAGACCATTAAAAAAAAAGGGCACCAGTGAGCAAAAGTATATTGTGTATCAGGAGGAATGTCACCTCAGTGCCTGGCAGGAGCCAGCCTGCAGGAACACAGCATGTCCTTTTTTTAATATCATCTCCTTTGCTGTGCTACTTTGCATGTCTAAGTGGAGCAATATTTCATGCAGTGCTCATGTCAGCTGCGGAGGTGGTGACCAAAAGCTGGCTGTTATTTTTAGTGGTGGTGTCCATTCCATACACAGCTAACGTGAGCTCTCTACAGTAGGGATTTTCTTATAGATAGATAGAGTATATATGTAAAACTGTAAAAAATGAGGAATAAATAGGAAAGATGAGCTTTGCTTTGACAAAATTACCACACCCCTGTTGTTGCTGGGGCCTGGTTTGAGGGCAGTCGTGTAGGCCAGAGCTCTCTGTGCTTTCCCGCAGTGCAGCCTTTACAAAAGGCACAGAGGAAAAGCACATCAAGACAGAGGCAAGTGCTCTACTGGCACATACCAAACTGCCTCAAAATCAGTTAAACCTAGCCAGACAGGTGTCTGAAAGTAGTTAGTGTGCTTCATCTTGGACATTTAATGCCACCCTCAATGCAGGGCATCCACAACATCTCTGCAGGGGAATGTTGCAGAAAGGTAACTGTGCCACCTCAGCGCCTGGTTATAGGGAGCTGTGGGGACAGACCTGGCATGTCCTGAGGTCTACAGCCCCACAGAGGGTGGAGGAAACATTTACCCCCAGAGGGGCAGGTCAGGAGCAGCCAAGGATGGAGCTGAGCTGGCCTAGACCCATGGGACCAACTTGAATTCCATGTGTCAACTGAAATGGATCTGGAGGGGGGAGTGTGGAATGAAGCCCAGATGAAGCTGCTTGGGGCAATTACTCTCCTTGGTGCCCTGAGGGCCCTCACCTCATACTGTTTGAAATCCCCATTCTCTCACCTGTCAGTTGTTAATGAGCTAGAGCTCCTTAATGAGCTCTCAGCCTGAGGTGGCAGACTTTGGGGAAGGACTGATGGCATCACAAGTGCTCTATGGCATGTGCAGGGAAGAGGCTGGTAACTGAGCCCTAGTGCTGCTTGTGAAAATACGAGGTAAAGAAAAATAGCAGTTGCTTTTATTTCAGAAGTACTTTTGTTTTATCTTGCTGTGATAGTTGTGAAGCAGTGGGGCCTCCCTGTAGTGGTTCTGTTTAGTTAAGTGTGGGTGAGTTAGGGATGGGCTTGCAGCTTAAATTGCTGAAAAGTCAGAACCTGAACAAGGCAAACATGCCTGAATGTTGTGTGGAAGGACACACATTGAGATGCATGCCTTTAAAATAATCACTGCATGTCTGTTCTGGCCGTGCTGTGACAATGGGGAATTAAGCATTCAGGTTTAGATGGCTTCTGAAAGAGAGCCGAAATTTGCTGGGGAGAGAAACCTTGTTGGGTAAAAATTGAGTAAAGGGCTTTTTCAGTTTGCTGGAGACCCCTCATTGCAGAGCAATCCCCTCAGTCTGTTGGTAGGATGATATTTGTTTTGGAGGTAACTTGCCTGAGCCTGGTGTCTGGCCTTAGTGAGTTTTGGCTGCCCAATCTTTTCCACGTTGCTGATTTTAGCATCAAGGGGGTAATGTTAAGGTGTCCAAGGAGGGTTAAGCAAATGACGTCTAATATGAAGTGCTCTTTCTTTCCTTAAAAAAGAGGGGAAAAAAAAGGAAGTAGTGTTACTGGGTAGGTAGTACCAGGTGACAGGTTGATGGCCACAGCAGCCCCAGGAGGCAAGAACTGGTTGCTTTATCTGTGATGCCTGGTGACATCTTGGTGTTGCTCGTAGAAGGATGTGCTGAGGTAGTGGTGGGTAGTAGGGTGCTGGTGTGTGGTGTCTGTGGTTTCACATGGACTTCTGAGCCTTTGTGGATCTAAACAGTATCCTCTTACTGGTATTGGAGCTGAATGGCTTACAAGTAAAACTTGTATAGAACATGTATCTTGATAGTGCTCTGAAACTTTCTGTTGTTTTGTTGTGTTTTTTTTTTTCCTCATGACTTAATCTAGTCTGAGAAAGAGGGTAAAAAGTGGACATTTTTCCTTCCCATATAGGTCTTCTGCTTCAGGTTTATACCTGTAGAAACTTTGCTAGTGTAATGTGTGGGCTTTACGTAGAAAGTATGATTTGCCTGATCATAGTCTAGAAGCCTAGTCAGATTTTTAGTTGACTTTAAACTAAGTTAATGCCTATATGAAGATGTAGTTTGGCCTTCAGAGCTATAAGTCTAAAGCTGAATGAAGTATAAAGTGTTTTATTTACAGGCAGGAAAAATGTGTAAACTTTTCCTTGAGTTCCGAGTTGGTCACCTGCCTTATGAAATATTGTAAATACTGTTAATCAGCATCTTTAATGTTTTAAAGTGTTGAATGATGTGTTTGTTATCAGTGATTAGTGCAAGATCTTCATCTGATATGGTTTCCATGGGTGGTGGGAAAGAAAAAAGGGGCGAGGGGAGGGGAAGGGACGAGTAGGATAGTGTAGGTTTTGGAAAATGGATGTGGCCTGACACCTCCAGAAATACCAACTTAAAATGTTTTTCATTAGGCCCTGACAAGACAAATGATTTCACAGGAACAGAACTACAGATGAAAGCTGCTTCTGCTTTTAGAAAATGAACATGTAGCATTCTAGAGCCAAAGTGAACATAAATCTCTCCAGAAATGACACCAAGGACCTGCTGATTATTTGCAGTTGCTTGTCAGGTTCCGTTGGATTGTGGGGGGTATTTATGGGCAAGACAATACGGGATACAGTATTTTGATGTTTCACGTGCATAATCCTCATTTACTGCTTGTCACTGTCTTAATCTGAAAAGTAAAGCTGGATAGTGTGGTGTTTAGTCATGCTTCTTAAGTGTGCTTTGTGGACTACTTTGCTCTGTTCTACTTAATGATATGCTGCTAACATTCTACTAAAACCTTAAATACAGCTCTGAAATAAAAGAGGCATTCTAATTTTCCTGTGTTTATAATGCCAATCAATTGGTGCCTTCAAGCAATTATTGACTAATTAAAGACTATCTTCGAGAAGACAGAAAAAAGCATTAGGAACGTGTGTCTGGCATGAAACTGTTTCATAATATTTGCCTAATGCCATACATGGAAGAGCAAACAGAAATTTGCTGAACCTTTTAGCAATGAAATAGAAGCATTGGTGACCAGGCAAGAACAAATCTGCTACCAAAGTGGGAGCCTTTCATGCTTCTTAATCCTTTTAAATGTTATATATGAAATGGCTTTTGGCACCAAGGCTTGCCTGTGGAGCTGGGCAAGAATATACAGCAACTGATGATATGTTCTGTTTCATTTACAGATGGAATCAAAAGTCAATTCTGGAATCTAATGGTGAAGGGGTATTGACATCTAGGGCACATGCAGCAGGATCATTTTAGAAAGAGAGTGAAAGATCATGAGCAAAAATCACCTGATTTCTGTGTGGCTTGTTTGAGTGTGGGCACCAGCCTCAAACACAGAAGTTCATTTCTGATGTCTTTTTATTATTTTTCAGCTTGTGCCTAAGCTCTGTCTTTTACAACAAAAGATTCTCTAAACCTCCCTGACCTCTCAGATAAGCACAGGCTGGCTTCAGACCACCCTTATTTAATTCATTGTTTTTTATTTCAAAACCCTGTGAACTTCACAGCCTTTCAGAGTACAAGGAAAAAAAAGTGCAGTGGTTTTCTTCTGAGCTTATGGATTCAGGTGAACTGTCAAAGCTGGGAGTGAAAGCTAAACAATAAAACCTTTGGATGGTCAAGAACCTTCCAGTAGTTTTCATGACTGCTTAAAACTCTGCTTTGCAAATATTTAGAAGTTGAATCCTCTCAAATGTCTTTATCCAAGGAAACACATTAACACTGCTCAAGCCACCCTGGTTTGTGCTAACATCTTGATGCCCACCTGAAGCCAAGCGTCTGTAGTCCTCAAGAGTATAATTCTTTGTGTGATATGCAGGATAAAGTCCCCACCTTGAAGAGTTTGATCTCTAAATCGACATCAGGGAAAACAGAGAGGAAGAGAATTGATGATTTTGCTTACTGTAACTATGGTAAGTGAAGAATTGAAGATGAATGAGTTGCTCAGTGGCACTCTGGAAAAGCTTGTATCTGAATTTAAATCCTTTTAGCCAGAGGGCAGGGTTTCCTTGTGCAACACCATTTTTTTTTAAATGGGTATTTATTGACTAATTCTGAGTTATTTAAGAATCTCAGTGGAGTAAGTAGAAAGACGTTTAATTCCCTGTCTAGAGATTAAGCCACCAAAGCCTTCACTTCTCTAATAAATTACACATTCATTTTTTTCTTAATCCTTGCTCCAATTAATTAATCCCAGTATCCTGATTAAAACACAGCTCAGTTAATTTATCCCAGTCTAGTTGGAATGTCCCCTGTGCTTTCATCCACACAGGTGGAATCTGGATTGTTTTGCTTGGTTACAGTCACTGAAGTTTGTCTTCTGGAGGTGGTTTGTCTTTGTTGAGGAACTTGTCACAGTTTTAGCATCATTTTAATCTGCTTAATCTGGTGTCTACACCTGTTGTGGTCTCATTTGGAGGTGTCAATTCTTGGAAACTTCTGTTTTTACCTTCACTGCAATTTTCCTGGTTTTACCCAACTCCCTTCTAACTCTGAATATGGATGGTAAAAATCTTCTGGATGAAGACTTGCAACTTTGAGAGTACTTTTTTAATATTAATGATGTTTACAAAAAAGGTTTCTGATCTTTAAACCACATTCAGAAGATGCTGAATAAGTTGCTACACTTCTTTAGATGCTCTGCCAGACTCGTATGAGCAAACAAGCCTCTAGTTCTAGTCTATTCAGTAAGAGGATGCAAATGCTAGCTTAGAATTCTTTGTACTCAAGAGGATGTCTGTCTTTACAGAGCTACAGGCCTTATTGTTCAAGGGTTTGTGTGTAGCTGCATGACTCACTTTTATCCTCTTTCGGAGAAGTTCTAGATAAGTAGAAATGAACACTGGAATAAATCTCTCCCTGGAGGCTACAAGAACAGCTGTATTGACAAGAAAACATAGGAAATATTAGTTTCCACCTTGGTTACATTTAATGTTGGTGGGGCTACTGAATTGTTTTATTAATGTAATGCATACTTGATTGGAGTCCTTAAAAATTCATTAATGGGCTTTTCAGTAAAGGAAATGAAAGCAATGAGGGTGATACATTATTCTTCATAATCAGTAGTCAGTCATTCCCAGACAGTTCACCAATTATTTGCTCATTCTTTTAATGAAAATAATATGCACTAGACAAAAAAAGTAGTGTTACATGCAAGTAGGACTTGTTTTATAGAAAATCTGGGTTTAGAGAAGAAAGAAAATGACAAAACTGATTTCTCTGTCTTTGCAGCATGAGGGGCTTTTGTTTTACTTTAAAACAGTCTTAGCAAATATCAATAGCTATAAAAACATCAGTTTCTGGAAAATGCAACTTAAGTGTCTCAAAAGGCAAATGTCACATACTATTTTCAGGCCCATTCAAGTAAATTGTTTAAATAGCAGCTTTGAGAGAGACGAAGGAAGCAGGAAGGGAAAAAAGGGAAAGAAACAGAAACGTTTGTGTTGGAACCATGGGGTTCCTGGCATCGTGTGGTGTCAAGGTGTGCTTACAGGCTCCTTCCAGCCTATTAAAGCTAAGAGACAATGAAATACAAAAACAGGCTCATATGTTTTTAGCTCTTTCTATAATGTGAAAAAATTGTTGTGTGGCCTGAGCTCTTGTCAGGGACAGTGCTGCTTCTTCTGTCGGCTGCCACTGGGCTCTGGCCTGTTTCAGGCAGGTTCTCCTCCTGTCCTGTAGCTTTCAGAGTAAAAACCATAGTCTCTAACTGTTATTTGAAGATCCCAGAGTGCTCTTTAATAATTGATATGCTCTAGGGCTAGCCCTTTTTATCTCAATTGAGGATCTGCCCATGGACTGTGGTTTGCGTTGAAGTTGATGTTGATGAAAGCCTCCACAGAGCCCACAGAGTGCAATTTTGCCTCATTTGGTATTGCAACAACATGAAGAGCTGTTATTTCAGTCATTTTACTGGAAAACATTCCTTTTATTCTGGTGCACTTATTTGTTAAAATTGTGTGTGGATTTTTAGCTCTGAAGTACAAATGCATAGCAGAGTACAGAGCTGGGATGCTGCAAAGAGATCTTTGGAGACTAGAAATTAGCATTTATTTTTAAAATGAGATCTTGACAAGGCACTTTCTATAGAAAGATACCATTCAGATGATATAATATTTATGAGGTTAATTTTTTAACTGTCTGTAATGAAGACCTACTTACAGAAGACTTTCTGGAAGTAGCCTTGTCAGCTGAATACTGCTTCTGACTGCAGCTGGGAAGTTCAGTGTGGGGTTTTGTTCTTGATGAAGAATACTTTTTTCCTTGGTAATGGGTGACATCGGGGGGGGTGTGTGTCCAGTCAGGAGGAGCCCACTCAAGAAGGCTTCTTAGGGAAGCTATCGTACAGTCCTTCCTACAGAACTTGGGTTGGTTTTACTGTGAGTGCCTTGGAGCACCTGCACCTCCCACCTGCTTTGACAGACACTTTGGGATCTTGATCAGCGTGGCTGCAGCTCGTATGTTTTGTGGAAAGGTGCCAGGAAGTCAGGGCTCAATGCAATTTTATAGACTAACATCAATTTGCTGTGGATACCTGAGATAAGTCCTTAGAAATTTGTGAGCAAATGAGGTTTCATCTTGCTGCTAACAAGGTTGTGTTGCCAAGCCTGTCACCAGTGGAGCTGACCCCTTGGCTCTGAGAGGACTGTTATATTGCCTGCTCCAGCTGGTGCTATTGGCTGTTAATCAGAAGTGTTTATACTTTTTCATTCTCACTTGATTTCTGCTTTCCCTGCTTGACTTTGTATTCAGAGTTGGTTCATTATGAAGTATATTGTTCCAACCCTGTCTTGACATTTCACTGTCAGCTGGCAGTGATCGGTCAATATTACTGCTGTCACTTCCCACAATGCAGAAAATATGCTATCACACCAATTAGGATGTTTACTCAATCTTTCCTCTGCACTCTTTCTTACTGGAAAACATGGCTTAGGATTTTAAAGCAGGAAAATCGTGTTTAAAAACCCAGCTGTCCGGAGTTTCTGAAATAACTGGTGTGGCTGCAGCATTTCCAGCTTCTGTAGATTGAGAAGCAAGATGGTGATCAAATCCTGGTCCTGCAGCTTTGTGTGCCTGTAATAAATCCTCTGGGTTACATTTAGTACTCATTTATGCTAAACATCATCCCTTTTCAGGGGTAAGGGCAGATATTTGCCTCATTGACTGGAAATTAAAACAAATTACAATGGCGTGACTGGGAATAGAATTTAATTTGTTGACCATAACAAACAAGAATCCTGTTCCCTCTCCCCACTTCAATAACTCATACCTTATTTAATTAAACATACCGATTCATGTCGTCAATGGGGAGGCAACACAGGCAATGTGTCCTCATGGCACGGCACGGGGCACTCTAGATGGCACTGAAATAGCTTCTGTTAAGTGTACCGAGGTTCTTGAGCTTTTCATCCCATAAATGTATCGTGTGGTAGCAGTGACTTTGACCCAGACCTCTGCTTCAGTTTAGTGTATACTGAAACAAATGAAGGAAAATACACACATCCTTCTTGTGCAAGAGGCAATGAGATATGTGGTCTGGATTAACAGGGAGCCATTGGTGGTGTTATGCTTTGAAATTGACCTTTCTCTTATTCCTTTTCCCAGTAGAGGTTGTAGGGTGGAATCACTAAACTTAAGAACAAGATCACAGAGGATTGTACTGTATGTTTTGGATATTAGCAGTGAGATTCAGAATAGCACAAGGTTTGCTGTGGAGGATGTAGATTGCTGGCATGGCAGGAGAAGGAAGACGAGGTGAAAATCTAACCAGTTTATTTTGGAAGCCATCAACACACTGTTTTACTCTTGGAAAATAAGTGTAATGCCTCCAGTGTGAACTTTGGTAAGCAAGATGAACTCCAAAGGGGAGAATTGAGAATCCAGTTTCTTCCTAGAGCTCACTTACGTGTGTCCAGCTTGGTTTTGATGGGCACCAAATGTTGTCTGTGGATCTCACATTCCAAATGTCTTAGCAAGACTGGGTATATCAGTTGTGTGATGATGCTTTAAAACACTGCAGATGCTGATGCAATCTTTCTCGATGGTGGCATTTGTGAAGGGTCTTAGAGGTCAGGAAAAAATCCTGATCTATATGGTGGCTTTTAGCTCTTTGAACTGAAATGATGCTCTTCATGGTCTCTTACCATAAACAAATTTTGTTATAGTGAAAGGACGTTTGAAGAGAGGAAGAAAAGGGAGGGAATTGCCAGGAAGTGACTTGGTGACTTTCTTTCCAGCCATCCTTTTGCTGCAGCTGATGTCTACTGGTCCAAGTTATGTATGTGCTGCCAGGCTGATGGGACACACCTGGTGATACATAGATTGTTTTCACTTCCCCTGCATGAAATTTAGATGCAATGTAGTCGTTTGAATTAAATGTACATGTATGCCCTGTGGACAGAGAAACTATTTTTCCTCTGTCATTGTAAGCAATGCATAGTTTATGTTTAATTCCCTGTTTCAAAAAACTTACAGAGAAAAAAACAACAACCCTTCCCCAGAACCCAAAAGAACAAAACTGCGAGACGAATGAAAGAGATTGCTTTGAAAAGAAATGCCTTCATCTTCAAATGGAAAAGGAAGCACCCAGGAGTGAACAAATATTGCCCTTGAAGTGGTAAAACAAAATTCATGCAAACTAATGTAAAACTTTCTTCAGAGAGTGTGTGTGAAGCAGGATAATCTCTTATTTGCAAGTTTACCAGCCTGGTTCTCTCATCCTTTGTTTACCCATCAGGTTATGAATATCTTCTTAGTAAAGAAAAGCTTGCTTTCTTTCAAATTTTTAATTCTGTCCTTATTTGCAGTTAAGCTAAACTGAAGCTTAGGCTGTCACTGCTCAAGAGGCAGATAGCGACGTTTGGGGTTTCCTGTTCGTACGATCCAATGTGGCTCATTAGACCAAGGGAAATACTGTGCCATTCCAAAGAATGAGTTTGTTTAGGGAAAACCTGCTTTTTGCAATGCAAGCTTTGTAGTGCAGCATTTGGAATTGTCATTGGCAGAGGTTGCTTTAAATTAACTTGTTGTTAGGTTGTACGACGTGCTTTCCTCCAGTAACTCGTGACAGTAAAGATAAAAAGATTGTAAGCTGGAAAGAAGCTGTGACTGCAAGTTGTGACACGAAAAATTTAAACTCTTTCCTGCTTTTTACTTGTTCAGGCATTACTGAAATGGCAAGTAGCTTGGGACAATGAAAGTACATATAAAACATAGAGTGCAAGTAATCTGAAGCCCAGCTCAATAGCAAATGGATGAAATGCCATAAAGCAGGTTCAAAACTATCCAGAGCCACCAGCCTGAAGTGATGTGTATTGGCATTTCTATAATACACACTTTATACATAATTCTCTCTATTTTTAACTGACTGCTGTCTCGCTCTGGTCTGTCAGCTTCCAGTTTGCTTGCTCACTGAAAATCTTTCATTGCTCTGTCTTGATTTTGGATGTCATACGGTGAATGTTACATGATTAAAGACATAATTGATTAGGGATAATGGGAGTGGTTAAATTTTAATCCAGCACTCCATCCTGCTGTGGTATCCTTCAGAAACACAATCAATACAGTTGCTTAGGTCTTCTCGGTGGTAATGATATAGGTTGCCATCTGAGGTCAGGGCTCCTGTCTTCTAGCAATTACAGAAAAGCTGTCTGGGAGTCTTGTGGCAGTTTATCATAGTAATTGTGATGACTGTTTTATACAAAATACACAAATTTGTATGTGTGAGTGTGCCTTATATGGAAGAATAGAACTGTAATTATGTTTCAGGTATGCTAATGACATACTCTTTAGACTGTGCTCAATATTGATTAGGGAGAGGCTCCTGTGTAATTTTTCTCAGCATTATATGGTGCTTAGGCACAGCATTTAAAGTCCCAAGTGGTTTAAGTCTACTGAATATATCTGCATTGTTGCCTGATGATCACAAGTCCAGAACGAAACTGTGTCTGAGAGCAGAGGCAGTGAGTTAGTGTCAATAGTTTATCTTTGTGAAAATCTGAAGCTATTTTTCTGCTGTCATGTCAACCACACTTTGCTCACTCCTTGCCAAAATAATACAGAATGTATGACAGTCCCTTGACAAGGTCCTAATTCAACTACTGCTGTGTCTCTTCACTTGTTTTCTCTGCTGGAGAATTCATTGTCTTGTTTATTTGTAACTTCAGAGATGTTCAGGTGGCTGTCGTAAGTTTACTGCACTGTAGCTTTGCAGTAGCCCTCATTTCAAGTCTGTGTTACCTATTCCTGCAATGTCTAACTAAGGCAATGTGTCCCAGGAAGATCATACTGATTTTACTTTTAACTTCCTACTGAAAAACGGAATGCTGGATGCCTGGTGCCCACCAAGTCACAATGTCACTCCCCTTCCTAAACTGGACAGGGGAGAGAGAAATATAATGAGAGGTTTGTGTGTCGAGATAAGGACAGAGAGATCACTCAGCAGTTAGTGCCATGGGCAGAACAGACTCAGCTTGGGGAGAAAAAAGTTTGATTTATTAATGAACCCTCAGAGTAGGGAAATGAGAAATAAAACCAAAATGTAACACATCTCCCCCTACCCCTCCCTCTGCCAGGACTCTCTTTTCCCCAGCAGCGCAGGGGATGGGGGACGGGGGTTACGGTCAGTTCATCACAGATGGGCTTTGCCGCTGCTGCTGCTCAGGGAGAGGCCTCCTCACACTTCCCACTGCTGCACTGTGGGGTCCCTCCCACGGGACACAGTCCCTCACCAACTGCTCCAGCGTGGCTCCTTCCCACGGGCTGCAGCTCCTCACACCCTGCCCCAGCACGGGGCCTGTCACGGGGCAGCTCCTCACACCCTGCCCCAGCGTGGGTCACCCACAGCAGAACAGTCCTTCAGGGACAGGCTGCTCCAGCCCGGGGCCCTCACGGCGTCACGAGCCCTGACAGCAACCCTGCTCTGGCCTGGGCTCCTCTCTCCCCACGGGCTCCCAGGCCCTGCCAGGAGCTCGCTCCAGGGTGAGCTTCCCACGCAGTCACAGCCTCCTTCAGGCACCCACCCGCTGCGGCGTGGGCTCCTCCACGGGCTGCCCGTGGGTCTCTGCTCCTCATGGCCTCCATGGGCTGCAGGGGCACAGCTGCCTCACCATGGGCTGCAGCACAGGGCACAGGGGAATCTCTCTGCCAGGGCCTGAGCACCCTCCTCCCCTCCTTCCCCTTCCCTTGGTGTGTGTGGAGATGTTCTCACAGTCTCACTCCCTGTTGCTGCTGCAGTTCAGCAGCTGCCCAGCAACTTTTTCCCCTTCTCAAATACATTACTCACAGAGGGGTTACCTCAGTCACTAACTGGCCAGGCCTGGGTCATCTGTAGGTACATCTTAGACTTGCCTGGCATGAGCCCTGTCAGCTACAGGGGAAGCTTCTGGCAGCTCTTTGTTTAAAGAAGCCACCACTGTAGCCCCCCACTACCAAAACCCGGCCCAGGCAAAACCACTACACACTTCAAAATTCTCTGGAAATAATTTTCTTGGTTCAAAAGTTTGGCCCTTGTGGAGGAAATACTGCACAAGAGCTTGTCTCTACAGCCTAGTTATTAGGGTTTAGTTATTGGTTTACTAGAGTTGTAATGTAAATCCTTACCTACTTTGTCTGCAGTTCCAGCATCACTTATCCCTGTTTTCAAGATGAAGAAACAGACCTCTAGGGAGATTTGAAATGAAATGTTTGTGATCACCTATGAGTCCAGTCCAGAGATAAAAATTAAGAGTGTCTTTGGAGGTTGAGACATAAATATTTGACATCAATAGCCAGGTTGTTTCTAAAGGCTTGTACATTGCTGTTACTTCAGCATGTGGTAAGCAAATAGATGTAAAAATCCAACTGTGGTCATTCATCAGTGACTTTCACACCTGATAAGGTGCAGGTTTCCTAGCCTTGCCAGCTAACCTGTCCCACTGCCTGACTGTGACTTCTCTTACATACCACTCGTTGCTGCAATGCTATCTGCAAGACTGAATCGTGCAGAATGTTTTTAAATGATGCTTATGGTGATGAGGCTTTGGTAGCCTGTGATGAAGTGTTACCATAAATACTTACACTGAGATGCAATAATGGAGTATCTGCCTGGAGGAGAGACTAGCTTAACATGCATAACTTCCACTGGGGTCACCCAGGGCTCTGGGATCTGTCTTGTATTCCAGGAGTTACTCATTGACCTCTACTCCTCTGGCAGCTGGTACTGCAAATTACTTTGTAGAGTTTGTCTTGAAATAAAGATTAAATACCCAGTCCTGAGAACTGAACTTCTGAGGCATTTTCAGAATTGGAGCCAATTTTCTAAATGATCCTTTCTTTTGGGATGCATGTTTGGTTGCTGCTTGTCAACGTGCAATAAGTTACATTGAGTTCAACATTCAGCAGCAGCTTAAGAATTACCTGTATTAAATTCATGACTCTACATTGCTTAATATTTTACTGATATAGGCAATTACATAGAATACATAAAATAAAAAGATATCACCCTTTTATTGCTTAAAAGCAACACTGTGTCAGTTATGAAATATTGGTGGGCATAAGGAATTGGGAACTGATTACTTAAATACTGAATGACAAGTGAGAGGAAGAAATTCCTCAATATTTTTTGTAGAATGTTAGTTAGAATGCATCAGAAGATGTAAAAGGCTCTAAAAAAATGAGATGGGTTAATTGAGGCTTTCACCTCCTTATCTTATGGAGAGATGATTTGGACTCTGATTTCCTGTATTTCACTATAGCTTCAGGCAGCATTGTGATTTTTTTTTTTATCTCTGTAAAGAAAAGCAATGTTTTTATATAAAGATGGGTGAATGCTTTTGCTTTTATTCCTTTATTAGAAGGTAATAATCATCAAGCTATAATTTTAAAAAGAAAACAATTTATCCTTTAGTGGAGCTGTAGATTGCTTTTAAGCTACCATGATTTCCAGGCAACTAGGATGCCTCATCCTGTGCGGTCCTGTCTTGCCTGTGCATGGCTCTGAAGGGCTGATTTCGTGAAGAGCTGAGGAGACTGAGTATCTGTCAGGAGAGGCTCAGTATCTTGAAGGATAGTCCCATAAGAGCTAAATCCTTCTATCCAAACAGCAGGGTGGATCTCAGATAAGCAGCTCAAATGAAGGATTATCTTGGCTGCAATGCAGACAAGTTGATCTGCAGGATGCTCCCATGCTTCAAATAAGGATTAAAGCTGCTTGTGCACCATCTCTGTGGTGGAATTGATGGGGATTTTCACCTGTTGCATTTATGGGCCAAATTCAGATTACGATAACTAGACTGTTTAACTTGGTAGGGTTTCTCGTAGCCCTGACTTGTGTGGGAGTTCATATCAGATTTAATATCATTGATTGCTTGTCTCTCTTGAGAACAGCTGCCCAGAGTGGGTGTGGAATCTCCTCTGGAGGTTGCCAAACCAGCCTGGATATGTTCCTGTGAGATCTGATCTAGATGGTCCTGCTTTAGCAGTGGGGTTGGACTAGATCATCTCAGAAGGTTCCGTCCAAACCTCTATCATCATACGATTCAGGGGTCTGCTAACAGGTAACTAAAGGTCTGATATAACATGATAGCCTCAGATGCCCAGATCAAAATCAAACACTGAGGGTTTTGAAGCTTCATGAGGTTTTATAATGGCAGTGTCCAATGGAAGACGGTGAGGATTAAAACAAATAAATAGGAGACCGTTAGGAAATGACAATACCCACAGGGCTTGTTGGTGGCCATTTGTTTTCGTGTAGTCTTAAGGTTCACATGCAGAACTGCAGCCACAGACACCTGCCATCATGCCTTCTGAAGAATACTGTGTTAGAAGATGCGTGTTGAGACTGTACATTTGGATTATTTTCCTTAGGGATGATTGGGGGTGGGAGTTCTAATGTGGCAAGTGCTAGGTTTCAGGTCACTTTGCAAATGGCTTCTAAAGAAGCAAAAAGGATACTTCAAGGGCAGTGCTTCACAGGCAAGAAGCTCCTCCTGGTGCTGGGAATTACAGCCTGATGCCAGACAGGGCTGTAGCTTCAGAGCTGCTCTTTGCAAAATGACAGTGCACCTGAAGATAGTGACGCTGAGCAGACAGAGCAAACCTGGGGAGTCTGGCCCTTTGAAATTGGTGCTCTTTACAGAATGTCCATCCTAAATGCTGCTACCATTGTTTTCACTGCCTTCATGACATGCTAGAAGAAGGTTTTGCTATCACAGCTGGGTATCTACAGCCAATTCTACATCCAGAGCTGTAGTGTTATCATGACTTTGGATCTGTTTTTCTTTGCATATGAATTTTTGAGTACAGGAGACTTTCTACAGCCCGCTAAGGAAGGAGGTACTGGTGGCTCTTTTTTGATCTATAAGCTCTATTTAATGTTTTCCCAATGTCTGGCATGTTTACTTGCCTACTTGTCATAGAATGGTAGGGGTTGGAAGGGACCTTCAGAGATCATGGCCCAACTATAGTGGTTGAAGGCCGAAAACTAAACTATCCATCAAATAGCAGAATCTGATGAAGCTTGGGCTGATTCACGTTGTGAAAACCAATTTATTTATTCCCATCTTTCTGCTTTATGTCCTTGCTAAGCCGTATCTAAACTTTGTGTAATGTAGTTCAGGTCAGCATAACATTGCCTCAGAGTTGTTTTGCAAGGCTGCAAGCCCACATTACAGTATTATTACATGTCAATATTGAGGGTGTTCCATGGGTCAGTTTTATATAGAAAATAAATTCTACCCTCAAGTATGTTCAGTAGAAGTACAGAGCAATTGTGATTAGAATCATAGAACTGTTTTAGCTGGAAGAGACCTTTAAGCTCATGGAGTGCAGCCTCTGTCCCAGCACTATCACCCACCAGCCCATTTCCCTCAGGGCAACACCCACCAGCTCTGAAACCCCTCCAGGGATGGTGACTCCAGCATCTCCCTGGGCAGCCCCTTCCAATGCCTGACAGCCCTGGCACCAAAGAAATTCCTCCTCACATCCAGCCTCAACCTCCCCTGGTGACACTTGAGGCTGATTCCTCTTGTTCATTTGTTAACTGGGGAGAACAGACCAACCCCACCTGGCTACAGCTTCCTTTCAGGTAGTTGTAGGGAGTGAGAAGGTCTCCCCTGAGCCTTCTTTTCTCCAGGCTCAACAGCCCCAGACCCCTCAGCCCTTCCTCACAGCAGACATGCTCCAAATGCTTTCCCAGCTTGGAGCTGCCTCTGGATCCTCTCCAGCACCTCCATGTCCTTGTAGAGAGGGGCCCAGAACTGGGCACAGTAGTGGAGGTGCAGCCTCCCCAAAGCCGAGTCCAGGGCCATGATCAGCTCCCTGCTCCTGCTGCCAACACTGTTCCTGCTGCAGGCCAGGCTGCCCTTGGCCTTCTTGCCCCCCTGGGCACGCTGCTGGCTCCTGTTGAGCCGCTGCCATCCGACACTGGCAGGTCCCTCTGTGCCTGGCAGCTTCCAGCCACTCCTCCGCAGGCCTGTAGCGCTGCTGGGGGTTGTTGTGGCCCAAGGGCAGGCCCTGGCCCTTGTCCTTGTTGACACTCATGGCACTGGCCTTGGCCCAGCCATGCAGCCTGTCTAGATCTCTCTATAGAGCTTCCCTACCCTCAAGCAGATTCACACTTCCACCCAGCTTGGTGTCATCTGCAAACTTACTGAGGATGTACTCTATCCCCTCATCCAGATCATGAGTAAAGATGTTAATCAGGGGTGGCTCCAGCCCTGAGCCCTGGGGGACACCACTCGTGTGTGTCTGGCTGCCAACTAGATTTAACTCCATTGACCATGACTTGTTCGACCTGGCCATCTAACCAGGTTTTCACACAGGAAAGTGTCTGCCCATCCAAGCTAACAACAGTTAATTTGTCTAAGAAAGCACTGTGGGAAACTGCCAAATGCCTACTAAAGTCAAGGTAGACAAATCAACAACCTTTCCTTCATCCAGCAAGCAGGTCACCCTCTCATAGAT
This sequence comes from Colius striatus, assembly GCF_028858725.1. NCBI lineage: Eukaryota > Metazoa > Chordata > Aves > Coliiformes > Coliidae > Colius > Colius striatus. The sequence continues at coordinate 86,428,535 of NC_084790.1, forward strand.
GGAGATCAGGTTTGTTAAACAGGACTTGCCCTTCATAAACCCATGCTGACCGAGCCTGATCACCTGGTTGTCCTGCATATGCTGCAGAATAGAGCTTAGTATGATCTGCTCCATCAGCTTCCCAGGCACTGAAGTCAAATTGACAGGCCTGTAATTTCCTGGGTCATCCTTCCATCCTTTCTTACATGTGGATGTTATGTTGACTGACTTTCAATCAGATGGGATCTTCCCAGTCAGCCAGTACTGCTGATAAGTGATGGACAGTGGCTTGGTGAGCACTCCTGCCACTTCCCTCAGACCTCTGGGATGTACCCCATCCAGCCCCATAGATTTGTGTACATCAGCATGGAGCAGCACATCACTGACCATCTCCTCCTGAATTGTAGATGGGGAAATATGATAAATGAAGGGGGAGCAACTGCTGGGAAACTTGTACCAGAGACCTCTTATGGCCTTGCCCAGGATGAATTGGAGTGGTTGAGAGGCCATGGACATTGGTAGTTAATTGCAGTTATGTTCCTCTCAAATGCTTAAACTAGATTAGATTGGAGCAGCTCTGTGATGATCTGTGAAAATGTATTTCCACTAGGCCATGGGGAATATTTACCATACAAATACATTGATTTTCATTTGAACTGAGTGTCAGGAAAAAAAAACAAGTTGCATGAAAAAGAACAGCTTAAGAGAATCTGATTTTTGGTAAATATTGAAGTGTGGGTAAATAAAAGTATGGGATTTGTAAGATTCAGTTGGGGTTTTTTTTTTTTCCCCCTTTTTGGTGTCTGTCAAACTCAAACCTGATTTGTTGAGAAGGGTCAAAAAGTTTGTGTCAAGGATTGATGTTCTCAAGGAGATGTCTGATTGGGGAGATCTCAGTCACAGGCCTTGCTCTGGTCATTTTCATGGTATAGTGAGCTTTAGAGGAAAATATGGATCCATAGATAGGGCTTTGGTGTTTTTTTTCCTCTTAAATGATTCTTTTTACTGTTAAATACTTTGCTTTTGAACGTCACTTTTGAAGGTAGTTAGCACAGAGAAGAATCAAAGATATATAAAAGCAGAACAGTTCATACAAGGAAATGTAGTACTTCAGAAACGGATGCCAGAAGTGTGAAAGATTTGAAAGATTAGAGCAATGTCTATTTAGAGAAATCATACAGTGTATGGAAATCTGGGTTCTGCATGGGTGCTGTTGACATTGGCACTGCAGCATCAGCTGGCAAGTTACTTATTGCTTAGCTAAACAGATAGGAAGTGGGGTTCTGCCAAGATCACTGTAACGTGTGGTTACAGAGCAGAGCTTGGATGAGGCAGGAGCTCTATCCTCGCTGTGGCTCAAGGCCTGCTGTGAACAGTAGGCAGCTGGAGCTGCCTTAAAGCAGTTTTCGTGCCATTTTAGAAGCAAAAGAGGTAGGTGGTCTAACCTGCAGGCTTCCCTGACACAATTCACTGCTTTGAAAGATGTTTGGATGGGGGAATAATTTTCTAGGTGAGATATTTTGTGTTTTTTTTCTTTCAATCCCTTGATGTTCCCTTTTATTTTGCCATAGTTACATACACAGTAGAACAGATCACTGCTTGTGCTAAGAAGTCTTCAGTTTTCCCTTGTTGATTTCCTCTTATGTTCTTGACACTTTTCTTTTTTCCCATAAGCTGGGGTTACAAAGTTGTGTTTGTTATAGTAGCAGAACAATAACTACTCTAAAAAAGGTTAGTATCTTTTCCATGAAAAACTGTTTGAAAATAGAAGTAGTTGATACATGAAGCTTGAGGAGCTGTTTAGAAAACAAAGTTCTCCTCTTTTGAGGGAGGAAAAAAACCTCATGGAATCATTGAGGGTGGAAAAGCCCTTTAAGCTCATCATAGAATCCTTATAGTTGGAAGAGATCTCTAAGATTGAGTCCAACCACTCACCTCACACTGCCAGGCCCGTGACTACACTAAACCATATCCCTCAGCACCTCATCTATGCATCTTTTTTGTATCTCCACCACCTCCCTGGACAGCCCATTCCAATGCTTAACAACCCTCTTAGTGAAAAAAGTCCTTCCTAATGTCCAAATTAAACCTCCCTTGGCAGCACTTGAGCCATTTTCCTCTTTTCCCATCATCCTTTCCTGGAGAGATTGATCCTCAGCTCCCTACAGCCTCCTGTCACAGTGTGCTGCTGTCTCCCCTCAGGCTCCTCTTCTCCAGGCTCAACACCCCCATTCCCTCAGCCCCTCCCCCAGCCCCTTGTGCTCCAGCCCCTTCCCCAGCTCTGTGCCCGGCTCTGGCCACGCTGCAGCCCCTCAGTGTCCCTGTGGCAGTGAGTGAGGGGCCCAGCACTGAACACAACCCTCGATCTGCAGCCTCACCAGGGCCCAAAATGGATGATCACTGCCCTAATGTTGTAGGCCATACCCCTGTTAACAAAACTTAGGTGGTGAGTGCAAAAGTAAAAGATAATCTGAAACTCAGTTGCTCCTTTGATGAGCAAATGCAGATATGGTTAAAAGCTCTGAGTTGTACCAACTTAGGATCTACACAATCAATGATGCAACACAACAGCTGCACCAGCATCCATGAGGAGGATGTTACTGAAATACTTTAACACAGGCTGAAATTAAAATAGCTAAATAAAGGGATGAGGTCTGTCTTGTTCAGTAGAAAATGTCACTTAAATGTCAGATTTCCACCTGCCTGACAACAACTTTCATGAAAGTATAATGTACCCCAAACACCGCTGAAACATCAATTTTCGGTTTAAAAATACCAGGGCTTTAGAAATACTATATGTGTACTGGTGCAAAAGTGTGGCAGGGAAAGGCACTTGCTCTCCTCAGAAACAGTTCAGATCTTTTGATTAATCTTTCTTCCACTATAGGCATATGAAAGAAGTCGAGGTGGATGGAACTGGCTTATCTGAGCATGTTTCTGTTGATAGCTGATGTGTCTGAATCAGTCACCCCAGAGCTGTTCTGTTGTCATCAGTGAGGGTGTGATTACTTCTTTTGGGGTGTTTTTTTGCTGTTTTCTTTCCTGGTATGACAGGAGAACAAGGTAAGGGTCTGAATGAGAATGTAGTGATGTTATGTCATAGCTTTAAAGAAAATAATACAGTTAAAAAAATCTTTAGTGTAGTATGACAAGATATTCATTAGGTTTTAGGTGACTTCAACGAGCATAAAACAAGATCTGTAGTTTGTTTGAATAGCTTTTCAAGGTGTGGAACAAAGTTTTATAGGTTTGGTATCATAGAATCATAGAATGGTAGGTGTTGGAAGGGACTTTTAGAGATCACCAAGTCCAACCGCCCTGCAGAAGCAGGTTCCACCTAGATCAGGTCACACAGGAACGTGTTCAGGCAAGTCTTGAAGCCCTCCAAGGAAGGAGCCTCCACACTCTCCCTGAGCAGCCTGGACCAGGGCTCCCTCACTCAAACACTCAAACAGTTTGTCCTTATGTTTCAATGGAACTGTTTGTGTTCCATCTTCATCCCATCACCCCTTGTCCTGTTGCTAGATACAAAAGTGCTGCCCCAACCTCCTGACACCACCATTGAGGTATTTGTCAATATTAATGAGATCCCCCCCCTCAGTCTCCTCCAGACTAAACAGCCCCAGGTCCCACAACCTTTCCTCATACGAAAGATGCTCCAAGCATCTTGGTAGCCCTGTGCTGGCCTCTCTCCACAGCCCTGTCCCTCTTGAGCTGAGGAGCCCAGAACTGGACACAGGACTCCAGATGAGGCCTCACCAGGGCAGAGCAGAGGGGGAGCAGAACCTCCCTCATCCTGCTGCCCACACTCTTCTTGATGCATCCCAGAAGAGTGTGACCTTTGCCGTTATTATAAATAAGGGAGACATGAGACTATAGGTTTTACGTCAAAGTTGTAATTGCTGCTACACATTTAAGTGCAGATAACATTACATAGCTGTGACTTTCAGACACTCATGTGGTTGTGGTCAGTATCGTGAGTAATGGACTTAGAGGTTTTTCTCAGGGTCATTGTATTTATGCTGTCAAAAGTCAACTCCAGTGAAAGAGTAGTTGACCTATGGGTGACCAAACTGCTGCTAGAAGTTGGTCAATTTAAACTGGTGTCTAGATCTCCTTGGGTTTTTTGTGTTGACTGTGATTGGAACTTAAACACCTGCTTTGCAAGTAGATGCTTAAGCTAAACTCTGTCTTTGTTTATTCCAGGTAAAAGAGTCAAGCTGCTAAAGTATTTTTTTATTCTACTGGATTTTGACAAGTCATTCTTACTTCTAGTCCATGTGTGATCAGTATTTTGCTTGTTTGGATATTGAATTCAGTCTTCTCACCTTCACAGCACGCTTCTAAATGTAGTGAGTTGGAAATGGAGGGCTCTGTGTGATAAAGGCCCTTACCGAGGGGTAGAATCAATAGAAAGTCTGCAAGAGTACTAAAATACTATAGATTGCATTATTTTAGGAAAGAGGAGTTTCTTAATTGCTTATATTTACAATTTCTGTGTTTTTAAAAGTGTGTGAGGAGCACATAGGGTCAAAGAGAGATGTGCAGAGAGATGAAGGCAATGGTCTTTCTCTTGGTGTGAATCTTGATCAGGAGACATATCGGAGACTGAGAACCTGCTGCTGTGAAGGAAGAACCTGCTGCTATAAACCTGCAGGTTCCACTTTTATGTGATATGTAATTTGGTAAAGGCTCCGACTGCTATTTAATCGTCAGAGCACAGTGTAACTGTGTCAATGAACATTGATTACAAGTAAGGAAGCAGAGCACTTGATTCTTGTGGCCTGTTTTGGCAGTGTTGTCACCTAGGAAAGGAGAAATCCTCAGAAAATACTCCTTATTGATCAGCTGTAGATACAGTGCTATTTAAGGGGTGAAAGTGAAGGGAGAAGGGGAAAGTGTGGTGTGCTTTTGGTTGGCTGTTTGTTTTTTTCTAGGAATCACTTTTTGAGAGCAAAGAAAATATTCTTTAAGAGCAATCAGCCGCTTCGTGTGCCTTTGAGAACTGAATAACGTGCACGTAATAAGAAATAAGCGAGGCTCAAGAAAACTACACCAGAATGTGCCAAGAAGCAACGAAACATTTGCGTTGCCATACAGTCTTCCTACTTAATTGCTCTTGACTTAAATAGATAATATGGTATTTGACCCTTTTAGGGTTTTTTTTTGTTTTAGATTTCTTTTTAGCTGTCCAATTCAGCAAGCTACAGCCAGGCATGTTTGTTTATATGCCTTAATCTCGTTACACAGTTCTTCTGCATAAAGCCCATAAGCTAACAGTTTGTAACAGGATTACATACATTGGCTTGTTTTATGCAATTTTATAGCAAGGTTATTCAAGGATACTGTGTTTAGGTAGAAATTTTTCTAGCAACACTTTCATTCCCCTTGTAGTCAGCCTTTCATCATCACGTTTTCAAGTGTCTTGTCTGTTTCCCTCACCTTTTTTTTTTTTTTTTTTGCCCATCTGAAAAATAATTCTGTTGAGTTTGGCAGTAGAATGTATCATCTCTTCATTGCAAGGCTGCTTATCATAGTCAAGGAGGACAGTGGAATTAATCAGTGGCACAGACGCATGCATTAGGTACATGAGGAAGATATCCCTCTCCCCACCAAAATAAACGAATCAACCAGTGGCTGCCTGGGTAGTGCTGGCTTTTGCTGCTCTTGTACTTGAACTTGCTAGTTTTGCTGAGACTGACAGCAGATGTCTGGCATCCTCCCGTGGTCCCCAAGTAGAAATTTCACTTTGAGGACAATGATTTGTCTCTGGCACTAAACGAAAGAGAAAGCACTCTGAGAAGCTTAAATCTATACAGTAAATTACAAATATGAAGTTCTCCCAATGAAGCACTTCAAAATGAGTGCATCCTCATAAATCCCAGCAAGAGTTAAGTGACTCAGTTGAGACATGTATCCTGCAATTAAAACTGTGAAGGTTTCTCTAGATCTAAATATAAAGTGACACTTCTATTTCATGTTTTTTATATGCCCGTATTTTCAGAGACGAAAGATGCCTGTGTGTAAGGGAATGGGGTGGTAGGAAGGAGCTCTCTTCACTACCAAGTGTTTCTCAAATTGAGAAGAGAAGGTCTTGATTGCAATCCTAATAGCAGTGACTTAAGACAAAAATATTTCTGTAACAAAGGAAATGTGAAAGTGAAAATCTCCAAGGATCGTAGAGCCTCGTGTCTCTAAAAGAAAGGAGAAATATAATACTAGTATGGCACTGTTAGAAAGCCCAGGGGTATTTGTGGTCTTGAGACTGGGATCTTAGAGGAATATGTCTTGCTGTGAAGGGTTTGGAGGGCAGAAATTGCTTTTTTTGTGCTCCTGGATAAACAGGCCCTGGAAGTGCTGGAGCATCTGTGTTCCAAAGCTCCAGAAATGCCGTTGGTGTGTAACAAGCTTGACCCCTTCGTTTTGTGACAGGATTAATAACCATGGAGATTTGAAATAATCTCGCTTCTTATCAGCCTTCCGCATGCTGACAGGCTAATGATGGGTTTCATTCCTGACCCAGATGCTATATGTGGGGTCAGAGGGTATCTTGGTTACCATATACTTGGTGTCCTTCAGTTGTCTTCCAAGGCTGCCCTCAAGAGAGCTGGCTTCTACCGGTAGTTTTTAACGTTGCCAGTTGACTTCTGCAACATCTCCTCTCTCACGTTTGCAGCACAGACAGACGACATGGGCTGCTGTTTTTCCCTAATTCACCTTTCTTTAAAATGATTCCAGCCTTTCAGTCTTGCTTTGAATCTGTCAGAAGTCTAATTGCACCTGGTGGGGAGGACACACACCAAACAAACCACTTCAATTTGCAAAAGCTAGAATTATTTATCTTGCTAAGCGTAAATGTTTGCCATATAACCAGCCATGATAACTCTAATTCAGTGGCTGATTAAAACTCCATCAGTCATTACTGAAAACTGGTCTCCTATAGAGCTGGGCATCTTTCTTTCTAGTCAGGCTTCAGAATGATCAGAGGAAGTTCAGGGTGCCATTCAGATTTTTTAACAGGGTTTAAGACTTTATGACAAAAAACATGTTTTAATGTTATTTATACTCCCAAACTACTCTTAAAACAGTTTTGCTGCTGTGGAGAGAACATGCATTAGTCTTGTTTTCTGTGCATAAAAGGGGAAGCAATTATGTTTAACCCTGAAAACACCTTCAGAAATTTGTCCTTCGTTGCACCTTCCTGAAGGCCACAAGATTCCTCCTTGGGAAGATTAACAGTGGCCAAGTTATTCTGGAGGTTTATTTAGAGAAGCTGAATCAGACCACAGGAATCAGGTCACATCATTGTTGGGCTTTTATTTGGCTATAGTTTGTCTACTATGGTAAGTGCTATTAAGTAATTTTATGAACAATAATCTTGAAACACATTTAGTTCCATTTAGTGTTTTGTATTGAAAATACATGTTTTCCCAGAGTCTCTGATTTGTGTATTTCATTAAAGAATGTGTTCTGAACTACAATGAAAATAATATTAACCTAAATTGTGTTACCTGTTATAGTTGTTTCTATCTGTAGATTCATGATCTCTGTACACTTCTGGCTCTGAAGGTAGAAATCTGTCCTTTACTGTTTTAACTCAAGTCAAGGCTCTAGCAGGTGTCTCAGCCTTATAATATCAATTTTATTACATTCATGGAGCTCCAGAAATTTTATTTTGAGAGAACTGGCACCCAGACCCTTTACTTTTACATTTGAAGGGCTCTAATGAAGTAAATCAGAGCAAATCTGTGCTGAAACCATAGGATTTGTCAATGCTTTGGGTGAGATTTTTGTATTTTTAGAAAATCTTTGCTACTTATTCTTTTGGAGGGTGATCTCTAGTGTTGATAGGGATCTCTCAACATTGGAAAATAAACCTTTATAGCTTTCTCTTTATTAACATCAGTATTTTTATGCTAAAGGAACAGGGCTCCCAGAAACTAAAAACATGGAAATTCTGTCATCATCTTGAAACATTTTTTGTGTTCTTTTGCGTCTCTAAAGCTTATATTTGTTGGTTTATTCGTATAAATTATGGTCAAACTGCTCATTCAGTGACTTGGGCACAGTGATTATTTTCTCAAACATTAATACGATTAATTTTCTTCCATCTTGCCGTACTCGTGTTGTCTGGGAGGCTTCAACTCTGTCCTGTTGTCATCAGGAGAATGCAAAAATACCTGGAAGACGTGAGCATTAAAAAAAATAAAAATCAAAGTGACCATGTCAGATAAGCTGATCATAAAATGTACACATTGCAAAAATACTTGTAACTTGCTAATTGGTTTTCATCAGACTTCTCCATTAGTGCTAGTGGAGCCACTGGCAAATATATCTTCCTGAGCAAGGGATAACGTTTTCTCCAGATGGCTTCATAGTCATCTAAAAATACTAGTTACAGGACTACTGAGAGTAGTGGTCACTTCTGAGTGTACCCTCCTTAGGGTTTCTGCTTTCCGAAAGAGGCACTTGCGCGTTTTAAAGTGTCTGGTGACACAAATGTCTGTAAACGGTGACTCTGCATTCAGTGTTTCTTTGTTCTGCTAAAGATCTTTAAAATACAGTTCATCTTATTCCATAGATCCTCAGTACCCTTTGCAAAAGTCGTTTGTATTTTCTGTAAAGCTTTATGATTGATTATGCTAATCTCTATATCCCTGCTTAACCATGCTGGTCTTTGTTGCCCTTTTCATTTCTGAAGCATAACTACAATGAATTTCAATTGAATTCATGCCAAATGTCATCCTAAGTACAGAATTTTCCATTTTCTCTTCATCTTTTTGTCCCCACACGTGTGTGAGGAGCTGTGGTTTTGGAGTTTGAGCTCAATTTTACATCCATAAAGTGGATCCTTATTCAAACCTCATTTGACTTTAACCCATGGGATTGCCACTGTTTTGGAAGAGAGTCTAACTCTGACCGTGTGTAATAGGCCTAGGAGCACTTATCACTGAATAGGTACTAAAACTGTGGTTGTGACTCTGTGCTATCTGTATGTCAGTGTATAGCCAAAGCTGGAAAAAGTTTTCTTTAGAAACTGTGTGGTTTGTAGGAGGAATTTACTTCCATTATATTTAATTCTGTTGCATTTTTTTGTAGTTCTGTTCCTTCCTCTCTTTTCCAGTATAATTAATTCATCTTGAATAAAATGTTGATTCTACAGATAATTAATTTGCATTATGATGAAACTTCTTCCCTTTCTTCAAGTATTGCTTCCTTTTCTGTTTTAGAAAGGAAGGATTCTTGGAATAGATAAGGAACTAAATGGTGCCATCAGTTCAGTTTGGTTTGATTTTGACATAGTTTAATCAAGCTTTAAAATTAAGACAGTACTTTATTTCTGCATTGTTTTTTTGTTTTCAAGCTGAAATCTGTGCAAAGCAGATGTATTTTTTCCCACTGCAGGTGCATCCATTGCCCAACATGACAGAATGACCAAATTGGCAATTAAATCAAGTACTGCCTCTTGCAAATGAATTTTGTTCCTTGTGAATTCATAGTTTCTTTTCACTATTGAAATTTCTGTTGTTCGCAGACACTACTGCTAGGGGGAAAACCTGTTCTTTTGGGTTCTTTCTGGATGACTAAGTTTTGCCTTTCAGGTGTTTTCATGGGAAGTAACTTCTAAATGTCTTCATTAATTGTTAAGATGTTTTTGCAGACCCTTCAAAGGCAGCTGAAGGATCCAGGAGCTGGTGTGAATGCCAGTGTATGAGTTGTCTAGATTGTGCAATGTGCTATCACTGGCTACAAATCTCATTTGGCTGCTTTTCAAATTTATTACTGTTTGTCAGTTACTCCTTTTGGCAAGATACTGTCACAAACCTCATGAATAACGTTGTACAGTTTCCACAGTGATTTTATGGTGTCAGCCCATCAAACAGCTGTCTGGAATTTTGTAAATACGTTGTTGACCATATCAATAAATCTAGTGAGAAACTTATTGTGTACAGGGAGAGAGAAATACAAACATGAATGTTAAATGTTTCATATGTATGGTAGAGAAAAATGTTGATAGTGTGTAACGGTGCAAATGTCAGAGATTTATTTACAGGTGTATTAGAAACTCAATGGCTGAGCTCAGAGCCTGAAGACAGCTTGTTGCTGTAGGCTAGTGAACTGCTTTGAAATGTCCTGTCTCTTCTAAATTCTAAGAGTTGAGTTCACACTTCATAGGCGGGTAGATGTTTGTATTCTTCCAGTTACACCACTGTAGACTTTGCGTAAGTTCATTATCTTCGACATAGCCTCGTACTGAAGTCAGTGATGTGATTCTTCTCCCCCAGTGAAAGGGCATTTCTACATTGACTTCAGTTGTCACTCCTTCTGTGACATATATGGCCCTCACCTATAATTTATGTGTAAAATGACAAGTAACTTGAAGCTATGTTGGCAGATCATAGTGCTTCAGAGCCCCATGTGTTTATTAAGGAAAGGCTCCTTTGAAAGCACTTGATAGCCTTTTGCTATGGCTGCTAGTCTATACTATCGATTATAAATGGCTCTGCCTGATTCCTTCTGCCATTAATTGAAACATTTAACCTATTGGAATGTGTGAGGTTTCAAGTCCTCCTGTCTGACTTCAAAAGACACAACACCAATACAGCTCCAACCAAAGAATTTGTCCTGGCTTTGTAAATTAGGTTGTGCCCAAATCGCAGCCTCTTCTTAATTTTGCCTTTGTTCTTCTTGAAGTGAAGCTGAAAAGTTGCCATTAGAAGGTTTTAAAATCTCTGTGCTATTGCTGATGGGTTTTTTTCATCAAGAGAACAATATCACAATTATGTCATTATATTAATTGACACAGGAATTGAAAAGCGTGGCTTCTACCTTAGCCAACATCCCTGACTTAAAGCGCAAACAGCAATAACTAGAACTTGAAATCCATGATCCTCTCTTGTGCAATGGTTGAAAACAACAAGGCAGTCAGTGAAATCCCTTTGTATCTTAACTCCACGTGGCCACCTTGCACAAAACTGAGCTGAGAGATACCTATGTGCAGAGGTACCGTTGCCCATGCACAGAATTGAAGCTTTATTTCCAGGACTCAAATTATTTTTTGGTTGCCTGAACAGCAAGTTAGATTTGAGGATATTGTTTGCCTTCCCCTCTAATGCTGACCTCAGTCTACTGTCATACACGATGTAGTCTGTCTTGTTTAAGCAAGGTAAGCTCTAGTGGGTTTTATTAAACCAAAGTGATCAAGTGCTGGGTTCATCCTACTTCATATGCTGATTAAAAACTCTGAATGTGTTAGACTCTGTGGCAACTAAAGTTTGTCTGTCTTTCAAATAGCATTTACTTACAATGTGATCTCTCCCAGTGAGGTTAGCTGGCGTTATTCAAGGTCTATCTCTTGGAAATTAAAGTTACATCTTCCATGGCACGTAGGTTTTCCTGCATGGGTAGATTAAACCTCAGGGAAATATATGTCTTTAAAACTTATTTGGTTAAAATTTATGGCCAAATGAAATTCTAGTGTGCTTTTTTATAGTAGTTGACAGAAAATATACTGCAATAACATTCAGTAAACTTTCACCAATCACACACATAACTGTATGGCATGCTTATGGGTATTTTCTCTTTAGCCCTATTACAAAGTGTTTAATTAGCCTGCAATTTCTGTTCCTTTGAAGTTGAATGCATTAGAAAATGGTAACAGGACTTCAGTCACAACCTGTGCTCATAGGTTTGTCTAAGGCTCTTCAAAGAGGAGAAAAGAAGTGTGTCCTTTAGAGTGTATAGTTGAGAACAATAGACAACAGATCCCTTCAAACCTCTCAAGCTGGTGTTTTCTTCTAGTCTAGAGACATGCGTAAGAAATCTTCCAGCCTCTGAGCAATAAGGGATTTTTGTTTTCTTTTGTTCAAAGCCATGGAAAAATCACTCAAACAAGGAGAAAAATCAATGTATCTAGTCAGTATTGGTGTCTTGACAAATTCAGACTGCTTTGGTCTTAATCTGTGGGGTGAAGCTGGAGATAGTTAAAAGGATACCTGCAGAATGCGACTCCGCTTTTGTGCAGAAGGCTATTTCATTTCAGCATAGTCTACATGCTTTATTCAGTTCTGGTGGTGCTTTTTGACACTCCAGAAGGGTTAGCAATCTTACATTTTGACATGGATGCATCATGGGGTATTATGTAAATTACCAGGCAACTAAATTGTCTATCTAAATGCCAAATCCTTTGCTAAGTACAGTTTGGCAAATGCCAGTGGCAACTTGTTTTAAAAGGATCCTTGCTGTGATCTCTGAAGCATTACAAGCAGAAAAAAAAAAATACAAATTGTGTACTCTTAGGCTGAATAAATGTCAATTCCCTTGGTTTTTGTGATACATCCGAAGGCACTTGAGTGGTTAAATGACCATGTCTATTGATAACCAGGGAGCTTAATATTAGCCAAGGGAGATGCCTTTAAACCCCTTGTGGGATACAGAGGAGGTTTTAAAAATACATTTACTCTTATGCTTCAACAGTTTTGAATAAAGGTGCTCTCACTCTACAGGTCTTGCTGGGTAAGATTTGTCTTTTAATGTTACCTCTAAAGGTGGTTTCAGTTTTTGAGGACTTGGGAGAAACAATCTACCTCCCTTAAAACTAAACCCTCAGCCCCCTCACACACCCCAGACAAAAACAAATGGGAAAATCCACCAAGAGTCTTAGTGAAGTTTTACAAACAGGAAGTTTCCAGAGTTAATTTAGCTTCAAACTCATTATTAATTTTTCTTAATCACGTATTGATTTCCATTTAGCTTAAACAGAAAATTTGCAATGTAAATTTTATGTTGCCTTTTGCATTTTGGTTTGGATTTTTACTGTTTGCTATTCACTTCTTACAAAAACTGCACACTATGTTACCCTTGCATTAGGGCTATGGTTGCTTCTTCCTTAGGATATGTGGGAAGAAATCCCTTGTGTTGCCTTTGTTGATGTAACTACAAGTAAAATCACATTGCTGCAACTTCAGGGCCATAGGTCATTAAACTTTTATGAGATGATTATTGCTGACTAGAGTTTGATAAAATACTGAGCTAATCAGGTCCATTTAATATCAAAATGCAATTCTGTGTGTAAGGTTTTTCTGGAACATCACACAACATAAATTATGTATACAGCTCCCTCGTGGTGATTTTTCAGAGATGGCACCATCTTGTTTCCTGCTGTGTTTCGGGTCAATTGGTACGGAATAAAAGAAAATGAGGGTGTGAGGGAAGGAAAGGGGAAGAAATTAAAAGCAAATGATAAAGAAAACCTCATCTATAGTTTGAGACGCATTAGTTGTGCACGCTTGTCAGTCTATATGTCAAGTGATTCCCATGTGACTTGCACTAAAACCAACCAGGCTGTGATGTATAGTTATGCATATGCAATTCTGGGTAGTTCATCCTGTATTTGTATCTGACAAATCTTTCTCTGGTTAAAGAAAAAACCACACCACCTCTCATTGTTATCCCGAGAAGTGTGTGCACTCCTGCACAATTTGCTCCCTTACAGCTCATACTGCATGAAGATGATGGACATGTACCCAGGGATATGTTAAACACTCTTCTCTGCTAAAACCAGTTGCCCATTACTGATGGGCTGAAGGTTTGCATTCTGCCTGCCTCTTCAGTGCCATCAGCCATACTGTAATTGATGGAGAAATTATGGTGGGGACTTTTGCTAAAGGTAATGACTAAAACATTTCTCTTCCAATGAGGCAGGTTGAATTTTTCTTGCACAAGAGAAAAAATCCCAGGAAGCCTTCCCCACCCCACCTCCCGTTTACAATATTAGGGAACAGCAGAGGCCTAATAGGATTTTCAGTCGTTGTTCTGTGTGTGATCATGCTTCTCGCTGTTAAATCTTGATGGGAAGATAAGACTTCACAGAGGATCAAAGAATTATTCCATCTAACACAGTGTCTTGAAATCCACAGCATCTGTAACCTGACGGTGCAAAACAGGGAGATGGGTGCCACATAACATAACATGTACTCCTTTCTGAACACTGCATTATTCTGAGGCTATTGAGGAGGGATATCTGGTGAGTGCCAATGTATTGCTTATTGGAAGGTATCAGGTCCCCAGGAAAATTCTCCCTTTTCCTTCTGACAACTTGAAGGGAAGGATGTACATAGCTGTTTGAGCAGAGTGGGATATTATTTCTGATACATCACAGCACTCATGCTGTTTCCAAGCTGGAGACAAAGTGAGATGGCTACCAGTCCTGCAGAGGGAGTGAATCTTTCAGGAAATACAAAACCTGTTGCCTAACCTTCCTGCATGCTGCTGCTGGGCCAAGGAGGCTGGATTGGGAAGTCCTTGATGAAATGCTTAGCTCAGGTATATTCAGATCACAGAATCTTAAGAGTTGGAAGGGATCTCAGGCTGTTCTCACAGCAGAGGGACTCCAGCCCTTCAGTCACCTTCATCACCCTTCTCTGGACTTGCTCTTCTTAATGGAAAATCCTTCTCCAATCGAGCAACCGTTTGGCGTTCCTCTTTCAACAGGTGAGCAGTTGTGACATCAAATACAGCTGATAGTCCTTAACCATTAGCTGGATTTGCATCCCTGGCTTACGTGCTTACATTTGAGTGCACAGATCCATTTCTTCAGTGTACAATGGCAATCTCACCTCAAAGGACACCATAAATCCCAAAAATTCCTAAGGATGAAACCTCACTTCGAAAACTAGCACACTAAACTCCAGTTATGTTACATTCAGTGTGAAATCCTTGAATCATAATCAGGAATCTGAAATTCTTATTTCAAGAAGATTGAACTTGAAACACTTTAGTTGGCCGTATTTAAAGCCTTCAGGTGTCTCACTTCATATGAAGCTCCAGCTCATTTTCCATTCTAATAAAATCAGATGGAGATTTCAGTTCTCTTAAGTATTTTCTCAAGCAAAGCACCCTTACCACCTGTGTGATGAAACTGCTGATATTGTTTATTTTGCAACATGCCATAAATACAAATCTGCCAGCCTTAAATCCTCCATGCATGACTGCAGGAATAAATTTTCTGTGCTGTGTAGTGGAATTGAAGCGCTCATAAAGGGGTGAGTACACCATGCTGAGCAGTTGAACCCGTGCCTTTTTCCATTAACCCATGTACCTCTTTTTCCTTTCAAACAATTACCTTGAGTTTTTTAAGGCTGATGCATTCAACACTGTAAATTAAAGCTCGTTCGGTAGAGTTGTAGGTGATGAAGCAATAAGACCTCTTATTTTTCTTCTGTAAAACAGAAGGTTTTACACTCCAGGTGATACGATGCAGGGAGAACTTGGAATCATTAAGATATGCAGCAGAAAAATCATAGCTCTTCTTGACTCCCCAGCCCCTCTCATTTAAGTAGTTTATGTGAGTATAGAACATGAGTATTCAGTGAAAATGCCTCTACTATAAGTGTCATGTAGTTATAAAAAGGAAATGTACTTAAAGTGCAAGTATGACAATCTGAAAAGCTATTGTTACTGTGGAGGGAGGGCAGAGCTGGAGTGGGTGTTGCTGCTGGTTGAACCTCAGACCTCTGGGACTGAAGAACCACAAATCAGCTGATTGAGCTCAAAGATTAAACCCCTCATTTGGCTGTGGTAATTTACTCATCTTTTGGATGTTTGCTGGATGTAGGAGGAGAAAGTACATGAATATCTAGCTGCTGATTATTGCAGCCCTAGAATTTTATCTCTGCTACAAATTGAAACCTGACCCAATGCTAGTAACTTCAGTCCTTGTTAGATAAATATGTTCCTTGTGATATACTTCTGAGTTTCTAAAAGTTAGCTCTTTATCATTATGGTGTCCTAGCAACAGAGCTTCCTCTTAAATGGTATTTTCTGTTTTGGAAGGTTTGTATTCAAGATGCTTTAAATAAATTTCATTCTTCTTGGAGTTTCTGAAACTTGTACAGGAAAAGATGAGCTGTTTGCTCAGATTTTTGTCAAGATAAACCAACGTTATCAATATTGACCCATTATTTTTGTTCGAGACAGTTTCCAGAGTAAGCTGTTTATAAGTGTTTCAGGAATTGGGAGGTGGCAGCTCTCGGTAACTAGAGCTCATTTTCAGTTGATTATTGAAACATATTCTTTTTGCAGAAGCTGGGTCTCTGATGTATTACTAGTGTAGGTGTGTTGTCTGTGCTGGAAGTTATTCAAAGCTTTCCATTGCAGGATACACTCTTTTTTAAAAAACATTAGCCTTTTAAACTCCTCACCACGGGGCTGATGCTTCTGCTTTGTTCTGGTTTTATTTCAACTTTGGCTGCTTAAATTTTATTTTCACATGATCTCTGTAAGAAACTTGTAGAGGAAGATACAGAGATGCCTGATTCGGGTCTTTCTCTGATTCGGGACTGATTTAAAGTGGTATAAATCCATGAGTATTTCCTCTGAAATACATACATAAGAGTTTAATCGAATGATATTTCTAACGTGTTGCCTCACAATCATGAAAGAGCTCTGGGAAAACCCAGGTGCTGTAGCTGCTGCCGTGAAAAGTGTCTCTAGCCGTGATAGTTCATGAGGAACTGTTTCATGTGGAAGAGACCCTGTGTTGGAGCTGAGGAGGAATGTGAGAAGTCCTCATCCCCTAGGGAGGAAGAAGCGGCAGAAACTGTGAGATACTGACTGCAACCCGTTTCCCTGCTGAAGAGAGAAGAAGGTAGAGATATTCCGAGCAAGTAGCTGAGTGCAGAAAGAGAGGAGAGGTGGGGGGAAGATGGTATTAAAGGGCTGGTCATACTTTTCATCATCGTCTAAATCTGTGTTGTTTTCCGTTTGTTATGGTTTTGGTTGCTGGTGGATTAAATCAAGATTTGCTTTCTTCCCCAAGTTGAGTAGCCCTGCCTGTGCTGCCTGAGACCATAATTGATGAGTGAGCTTTCCCTGTCCTTAAGGATCTTCCAAAGGCTCCTGAGCACTTTTCTCTTTCCATCTCATTGGTGACCTCACCAATGTTTACAAATAGTTACAGGGCGGGTGTCAGGAGGCTGGAGCCAGGCTGTTCTCAGTGATGGCCAATGATAGGACAAGGGGCAACGGGGACAAACTGGAACAGAAGAGGTTCCAAAGGAACACAAGGCAAAACTTGTTCCCTGTTGAGGTGAGGGAGCACTGGCAGGGGCTGCCCAGATGGGCTGTGGAGTCTCCTTCTCTGGAGACATTCCAACCCAGCTGGATGAGTTCCTGTGTGCCCTGCTCTAGGTGGTGCTGCTCTGGCAGGGGGGTTGCACTGGATGAGCTTTCCAGGTCCCTTCCAACCCTTGACATTCTGTGGTGATTGCTTTGTGGGGTGGGAAGAGTGAATGAGTAGCTGAATGTGGTTCTTTGTTCCCTGCTGTGCCAAAACAATGACATACATGAAGCTATTCTGAAAAGTATTTGGTTTGCAGGGTTGGTAATTAATTTTACTGAGCTAAGAAATGTGGTAATTTGATTACCTTTAAGGTGATATTGATGCAAATCAAATCTGGATTAAATCTCTTCACTTCCCTTGAGTTATCTGTACAGATGGGATCAGGCTCAGCTATTATGTCTGTTACACTGATTAACTGTAACTCTCAAATAAGGAAGGTCACTTTTCTGATTGAAGAAACTATTAATTTAATATTTGCTCCCCTTGCTGTTTTTAGGTTATTTTTGGAATGGAGTTAAGTTAGTAATGCTAATACTGTGTAGCTTTTAACTGTATTAGATCATGGTGGTGCTGGATGGACTACAAAACTTCTTATTGTCTCAGTAGGCCATGGCTCTGTGTCCTGGTTTTACACTGCAGCTTTGCCTTTAGACTACTTCCATAGGCTTAAAACAGAGGTTCAGTGACATAATGTATTCGTATGCTGAGCTGCTGTTTCTAAGGTGATTCAACACTGCAATCTTACCATCACGGTGGTAATTCACCACTAGGCAATCCCCAAAATGACAAGTGCAGAAGGGAGTTGTGTTTGCAGGGAGCACTTATGACAAAAAAATACACTTGCAGCCTTGGTGGGTTGAAAACATGAAGTAGAAGTCAATTGAGTGTCTTGAAATGTAAATGCTTTTGATGACTCTTAGACTCTGTTACTAAAATACCAGCAAGCAAACTAGTTGGGAATATATTGGGGCATGGAATGCCATGCCTGTTTAAAAGCCAACAAGATAGCTAAGTGGTTTTGTTGTAAAGTTGGGGTTTTTCCTAAGTCAAAGTAGATTAGCTTAATTTCTAGATATGCTGTAATAGTTGAACAGTGCCTATAAAAAGTGGAGCAGGATTTTTAGCCTCATATGACACTGAGACAATTCTGGACAGTAGCAGTACCCAGAGATCTGGAGAGACAAGGGTGGTGGTATTGAAGTAACTAGGTGCCCAGGAGAGTAGTTTAAAGGCCAGGCTCATTTTAGACTTGCCCTTCAGGTTTATTTACAAGACTTCAAGAGGTCCTTGCTAGTGTCTGCTGGGGAAGGGTTTCATTGTGGTTGCCAAAGTGGAGGAAGAGGAGATGACCTCTGTGGATAGTGACTAGTGATGAATCCACTTATAAACCTGACCTCAGGAAAAGGCAAGTAGTTAACCATAAAACAAAATGGGCTTTGGACCATTTGTATAATCTATATTTGCTGTAAACTAGGACATACTTCTGTCTGCTCACATGTAGAAACTTGTTACGTTTAGGGATTTGACTCTTGATCAAGTTACCCTAGCTGGAACAGAACTTGAGCTTGAAATATGGAAGGTAGCTGCAAGATAAAAACTACTTTTCTTACAACTCTGTAGATGAGGAAATGCCGACGTAGGTTAACGGTGCTGGAGAATGTCGTGGTAAAGAATTGTGGGCTACTGAATCCAAGTTGTGCATTAAAGAAAGGAGGTTG
Organism: Colius striatus; assembly: GCF_028858725.1. Taxonomy (NCBI): domain Eukaryota; kingdom Metazoa; phylum Chordata; class Aves; order Coliiformes; family Coliidae; genus Colius; species Colius striatus. The sequence goes on from NC_084790.1 coordinate 86,447,354, forward strand.
GGTCATAACAGACAACACTTCTGCGGTCATATGAAAGCTGGTAAGAGCTTTTTATTAGATAACTACCTCATAAATCAGTCCAATAGAACAAAGGCCTCAAAACTGAAATCTTACTGACAGCTCTTCATTGCTGTTCTCGGTGATATATAACACGGGCCATTAGTTTAAGTGCAGAAAGACTTCTGAGATGGTGCCGGAGAAGTTGTACTTGTACACATCTCCATCATGCAAATGTGGGTTTGGAAAAAAAACCCCAACCAACACACTCGTGCTGACACTCAGGATGCAGAGGTGCAGCTATAAATAAAGGAGGAAACAGCCACGGAGCAGCTGCTCTCCCAGCACTGCGTGCTAATTAAACGCCTGGCCTGCCGATGTTGGCAGGTACACAGCAACAGCTCCGGCTGTGCTGAGTGATGGCATTACCTGGGAGCTCTGCCCATCTCCTGGCAAGAGCAGAGAGCGGAGGCGGTGGTGTTCTCATTGGAGTGCTGAGCAGCCCGCACAGAAAACCATTAATATCGGTGGTGACGTGCTCGTTGGCGGGAGGAGAGTGTGTTGTAGCGAGAGCAGCTGATGAATTGGGATGTATGTTTGCTGTTCTGTAGTGCAGTTATTTAACAAACACTGGGGAGTATGTATGGTGATACCATTCACCAAGCTGGGGTTTGTGGGTTTTTTTTTGATCTAGGGGGAAAAAAAAAGTAATTTGTTGACATTACACCAATTATAAAGTACTTGCCTCGGAGAACACAAATGTAATGATATTAAGTTTAATTACATATAATTAATTCTACAAAATATTTAAATTGTTTTGTTGAATTGTGCAGCATTGGTTGCTGTACGTTCTGTTAATGTGTGGAGCAGATGTGCATGAAAGAGTCTGGAAGTCATCCAGAAGTTGGCAATTATTAACTGGGTAATCTGTTCTTGATTTATTCTAACGCTGGTTAATGTAGCTACATAAAAGTTGACATGTATGGAGAGCAGATAGATACAGACTGTACAGGTAGAGAGGATTCCATGTAACGATTTTAGTCGTTAAATGATAATTAATGTGAATGTGAGTCTGCATTCCCAAAAACCAATCCTCTTTTTCTGTTTGCCAGAGCTTGGCATTGTTATTTTTGGATCCCTGTCTAATGAGATATTTCATATCACAGGATTATATGACTATATCTGCAAAGTAATACCCAGTGATGGAATATTAATCCTATTGGAAGGTGCTGAAAATTTACTTGACTTTTGTTATTTAATCGGATACTTGTGTCATATCAGGAGGAACTGAACCTTACCTCTTTCTGTGAACTTAACTAAAGGTCCATACATTTGTTCAGCCTGCAGAAGAGGAGGCTGATGGGAGACAGGAGTGCTCTGATACTCTCTGATAGGAGACTCCAGTGAGGTGAGGGTTGGTCTCTTCTCCCAAGTAATGAATGACAGGACAAGAAGAAATGGCCTTGAGTTGCCCCAGGGGAGGTTAAGATTGGAGCTGAGGCAGAGCTGTTTCCCTGAGAGGGTTGTCAGCCCCTGTGCCAGGCTGCTCAGGGAGCTGGGGGAGTCTCTAGCCCTGGAGATATTGCAAAGCTGTGGAGCTGAGTGCCATGGGTTAGTGGTGGGCTTGGCAGGGTGAGGGGAGGGGTTGGAAAGGTCTTTGCCAACCGAAAACAATTATATGATAAATCAAACACGGCAGCATTTAAATAGATGGTGTATTTGAGTTGTCAAATGAAGACAAAATGAAAAATAGTTAACTGTAATGACCACTGCAGGTGAATGGGGAAAGGAGAAATGAAGAGAGTACTCCCATTTTCCACCATGTGTGTTACCAGATTGGATTTTGTGCAGGACTAAATGGTCTCTTGTGTAGCACTGGTTGTGTAACAAAGGAGTTTTGGCTGTATTTAGAGCTCTCTTACTCAGTTTCTGATGCAATTTGGTTATGAGTACTGAATGTCTCAGCTGAGACTGACAATAGTTTCTGCCTGTGCATTTGGAGAGGCAGCTGCTCTTCCTTCCTCCTGCACTTGCACTTACGTCCTTGCAACTGCCTGTTGAAGGAGTCTGATCGGCCTGGAAGGCTGCCATGGCCGGTCACAATATTCATTGCCCTCTCTCCTGTAGTATTTAATGTACTCTTGCTATCATCCTACTTTCCCTGCCCCCTGCCCTTAAGCTTCCAGGGTGCTGTGAGGAGCATGTCAAAAAGGCTTTGTTCTTCCTTTTAAACAGTGGAGAAAAAACCTGCTTTGTGTTGGCCTCAAATGCAGTATTGGCCCTGAGGATGGATGGGCTGGCTGCTGCTGGGAAAAGGGCAGTGACTGTGTGCCTGGGAAGGCTACTGGCTCTTTGGTTTGGGCAATGAAGATGCAATCCTGTTGTGCTCTTACAGCAGTGTCTGTATAGCAATGAAGGTGTGAGGGGGTAGAGTTCATGTCTGTTCTCCAAGATGGGTCCAGACCAATGACCTCTATTGAAGGGCAGCCAAATATCCCTTTTTGAGCTGTGAGTGGAAGAGGCTTTCAGTTGTGAATGGAAAGGTAAAGGCTTGTGTCCTTACCTAGTGAAGGAATACTTGCCAAGACCATTTGTTCTTTCTGCTCTGCAGACCTTACATTGCAAAATGTGACCCTTGTTCTCTCTACTGATCTCCCTTGTGGTGTGTTTTTGGTTAAGGCTTTCCAGTGGCGTACTCCTATCCCTGCCCCCTGTCTTGGTTGTTCCTCTACAATGGTTCTTGAAACATTGAGAAGTTTCTTGGGGTTGTCATTCTTACCACGCCCCCCAGGAGCTCCTGTCCTTGGCATGCTGGTGGGACCATACTAGACCATGCCTGGGCAGTGGCCCTCTGGGGATCCACCAGCATCTTGCAGAATAATTTTGATGCTGTGCCAACTTAAAGCCTTTTGCTTTGCTTTTGTGGTGTTGGACCCTAACCTCAAGACCTTTGTCTAGTCCCTGCACCAGGAGAGGTGAGGCCAGGTCTGTAGCTGAGCTGCTGATGGCAGCCCTGTCCTTGTGGCGTATGTGTGCTTCAGAGCTGGCAGTTAGGCAAAGAATACCTATCTTCTTTACCCTCATGTGTATTCAAGGGCCTAGTTCAGAAATACTCAGTATGCAAACATATAAATGTGGCTTTCTGTGGTAGCTTTGGGTAAAAGAGACAAGCCAACATGTGAAAGAGTGGTGGGTAAGCACCTCACAGTGAAGAGGAGCTGATAAAGACTCACTGTTGTCAAGCCCCTTCTGGAAAATGAAGGATGTTGCTTTTGTGACATGGATGTGACTCATTTGCCCAAGAAAACTTGCAAGAAACTATAATTAGTGAAAATACTGTAGAATTAATTCAAAACAAACAACTCATACGTCTGAAAATATGTCCTTTGGAAGAGGAGAGTTCAAGCACTTAACCAAAACACACAGTGAATATGTCTCATAATTCAAGTTCTTAAAAAGTCTAAGGAGGGCAAGACAGCAGAATCCTCATCAAACCTCTTGAGCAATTTCGCTCCGATCAAAGCTTATCTTCCACTTAACAAGACAAGTTAATTTCCTTGAGAATTTTAGTGTCAAATGCCCTGATAATGTTTAGATTTGTAGGCCTTGTAGCGATATTAAATAATTAATAAGTCCATAATGTCTTAACATCAGGGCAATGTGGTTTTGGATTAACATTTGTTACTGTAAAGAAACTAGAAATGCAGTGACGTTATTCCCTAATGTCTGTAAGTGATTTGGATCTTCCAGTTCAAAATCATTAATTCCATTCACAGAAACCAGTGGAAAATCAGGAAAATCGATGATGAACTTGGGCAGGTGGGGAACCCACCACGAAACTAGGCCAAAAAAAAAATCCCAATTAGTGCAAGAAAAGGAGCCTAGAGCTTCCCTTTCTGCCTTTACAGGAACAAATTGCATTAACCATGTTTCCAACTTTTTATTTCTCTCACATTTGAGTTTGGAAGACACAACTCTTAAAATCAATTTATGGATCTTTTTTTCAGAAGCATTTTGAGCAGTTAGCCCAGTGAAATGGATCAATTTGACTCCTCATTTCAAAAGGACAGGCTTAGGCTAACTGGTTTTTTGTTTTGGTTTTTTTTCCCTTTCCTGTTGGTAAAAGAGAAATGTGATGTAAGTTGCTTAGAATAAAGTGCAATGTTCTCATCAGTGTAGTGGAAATGTGGTCATTTCCATTGGTGGACAGAGGTGTGCAGCAGATGGAGTTTTCACAAAGGTCTTGATTCCAAACTGTGGCTAAATAGTAAAAGATGTTAAAAACTTTTGGAGTGATTTTTTTCTTTAGATACTTTAAATTGACTTGTATAAAACTACCTTGTCTCAACTCTGACTCTGCCAGCTTCCTTCGGCACAAAAATAACTCTTCTATCCTCCTCCATTAATTTTTCAATTGCTGATAACAGCAGAATCTCAACTAGCTTGAGAGTTGGGCAGAGGAACCTCATGAGGTTCAACAAAGACAAGGGTAGAGTCCTGCATCTGGGGAGGAACAACCCCCTGCACCAGGACAGGCTGGGGGTCAAACTGCTGAAGAGCAGCTCTGCAGAGAGAGATCTGGGAGTCCTGATTGATAATAAGCTAAACATGAGCCAGCAATGTGCCCTTGTGGCCAAGAAGCCAATGGTATCCTGGGGGCATCAAGAAGAGTGTGGGCAGCAGGTCAAGGGAGGTTCTGCTCCCCCTCTACTCTGCCATATCTGCTGAAGCCTCATCTGGAGTCCTGTGTCCAGTTCTGGGCTCCTCAGCTCAAGAGAGACAGCAAACTGCAGGAGAGCGGCAAGTGCAGGGACACCAAGATACTTGAAGCATCTTCCTTCTGAGGAAAGGCTGCGGGACCTGGGGCTATTTAGTCTGGAGATTGAGGGGGAAGCTCATTAATATTGACAAACATCTCACTGGTGGGTGTCAGGAGGTTGGGGCAGCACTTTTTTCTGTTGCACCTAGCAAAAGGACAAGGGATGATGGGATGAAGCTGGAACACAAACAGTTCCATTTAAACATGAGGAAGAACCGTTTCAGTGTTATGGTGAGGGAGCCCTGTCCCAGGCTGCCCAGGGAGGGTGTGGAGGCTCCTTCCTTGGAGGGCTTCAAGACCCACCTGGACACATTCCTGTGTGATCTGATCTAGGTGGGAGCTGCTTCTGCAGGGGGTTGGACTGGATGATCTCTAAAGGTCCCTTCCAACCCCGCCATGCTGTGATTCTATGAAATTGTACAATTTCAAAAAAAACTTGGCAGAGGAGCAGCTGTTAAAGAAATATTCAGTTCTTACAGAATTAATGAAGATCAATACCTTTTGTTTGTTTGTTTGTTTAAGATCAAGACCTGCAAGACTTTTTTTCCTATTTTGGGGCTGGACTAGATGATCTTTAGAGGTCTTCCAATCCCTACCATTCTGTGATTCCATATCCATTACAGGCTCTGTAGTTCAAATCCTTCTTTCTTGGAGGCCAAATTCTCAGGCTGAACAACATCTTTCCATGATGCATCCAAAGTCTGGGACAAACTTTCTCACGAAAGGAGCAGTGTGGGAGGTCCATATGGAGGTGGGATGGGTCTCATCTAATTGTTTCACTAATGTGTAGAACATGAGAAAGCAATGACAGCTTTTCTGGATGGCACAGAGATGGGGACAGCATCACTACAAGAAAAAGTCATGATTTACACTGGAAAAAAGAGAATGGCTGTGAATCCTGGTGCACAGAAAAGGGAGGGCAAGGTTGTTCAGAATGAGATAAGAGCTTGGGATTTTTCCTTGATTACAAATTGACTGTGAGTTACCAGCATGGCAGGGCTGTGCAGAAAATAAATGTCATCCTACAGTATACTGAGGCATTTCAATGAGTAAAGGAGAGATCCATCTGAGTGCTGTGCCTGATAAAAGTGGGGACCAAGGTGTTTCTGTGGTGCTGCAGGACAGTAGCTAAATGTCTCCTTACTATGGGTTTGGCTGGAGATCACGATCAAGTGTGCTGAGGCTTTGGTAGACAGCCGTGGCTGGAGGGGGAGAGATGGGAAATTGAAGGTGACTCAATGGGGAGAGGAGGAATAAATGAGGTGGCAGTGTAAGAAAATGGGATATGATTTATCAGGAAATTAAGTTTCTAGAGTTCTGGTGTGTGCAAAGCAATATGTTCGTATTGTAATGATGTACAGCATCGCTCTCCTTATGTGATGCAAAAAAAAACCCCTTGAAAATGAAAAACTGAAATGTTTCAGCCCAAAATGTGAGGACATCTTTTGATATTGGCAGATTTTCTTGTTATTTGCTCTTTATTTTTTTTGTTCAGACATTATATTAATGCAAGTCATTGTAGTTTTGGCAGGAGTATAGTATCCATAGAATACACATGTAATTAAACAAAATCTTCTAGGCTATTTTTGAACATAATAAATGCACAGACAATGTGCTGCACCTCTACAATGTCCTGTGAATAAAGGGTGGGGAGTTGGCTAACCTGTGCAATTACAGGTAATCCTTCACATCTTTCTGTTCCTAACAAAGCATTATTTTATTGTTAGCATAAAAAAGAAAGATCATAAAGATCTGTATTCAAATGGTTATGTAGAAATTGGTGATCAGATGCAAACTGCTGAAGAGTTTGCATCATGCTCTCAAATCAAAGCAGCACAGTGTGGTTGACACGTTCCTGTTTGAGGCAGTGTGTACTGGTGTGCTGCAGAGAGCTTGTAGATCCAGGAGAAAAATGGTGATTTCTTTTTCTTGTGCAAGTAAACAAAGTTATGAGTGTGTTGAAGTTCTTTCTTTGTGGGTATTTTGGGTGGTTTTCTCCCTATATTATGATATCTTATATAACATTATCATATTATGTATTATAACATTATCCAGATTAAAGATATAAACTCTTTTTACAATTATTATATATTATATTAAAATATATATAGATATAAACATACTTATTTTTGCTGTGTTTGGGAAATATATGGGATGTATGATTCGTGCATGAGAAGTTGAAAAGTCATCTGAGGATATTATTATTGTTTCAATCCTGTAATTCACATTTCTGTGAGTTGTTTGAAATTTCACTTTGGAAAGTCTTCTTGATTCGTCTTAAACTTTTTCCATTGCTGTTTTGGTGAAAAGGGAAATTGAAATGTGGTGTTTAGGGGCTGGAAGCAAGAATTACTTTTGGCAAATGGGAAAGATTTTTATTTTTAAATTAGAAAAGCATTTCAAGGACATTATATTTTGCTTTGGTCCCAGATTTCTTGGGAGAACCAAATTGCTTTTCTCTCTTTAACCTTTTTGCGTCTGTTCCTCCTGCATACTAATGTTCGTGGCAGTAGATTGCAAGTCATTTCTTCCTCCTACCGTCTCTCTTTTTAGCCAGGCTGTCTAGCTGTTAAGTGGTAGCAAGATGCAAGACTCTTAGGTCAGATCTTCTTTATGTATACAAGTATGAATCAGAAATTACTACATTCAATTGACTGGGAGTGCTTTTTGAAAGCTTTTTGTACTTTACAGTATAAAGCAGGTTGTGGGGTTTTTTTCATTCCATTGTCATATCCCATGGTTTTGGTTAAGCAGAATTTTTTTCCGGTTTACACAAGAAGTGGAATAAACAAGTTGAAGGGTGATCATCTGAGCTATGAGTGTCACCTAGTGATGGTCTAAATTTTTCCCTGTTCCCTTGGAAGTTGTCTCCCACAAGAATGATGTCTTTTACCTACCATTTTGCATCTAACTTTACACCTACTCTTGCGAGGGTTTGCTGTGCAAATGTAATCTCTTAGCAAATTAGGTACAAAGTCTTTAAGTAAATGTGTTAATTAGTCAGTTGGGGTTTTGTTTACTTTTAAAAGTTTCTCTTTATTTTAATAGAGTATGAAGACTGAACCCTATACCTACCAGTGGAAAACACAAAACCTATGTTAAAGCCAGGGGCTTAAAACTCTGCTCTAGATATATGTGTAAGCTTTGGGACAAGAAATGGTTATTTAGAGCTCTGTCCTGATGCCAGATTTCTTTATTACAAGTTAAAAATTCTTGTTTCAGAGGATGATTCTGCTAGATACTCTCAGCTGCCTTAGACACTGCAGATATGTGTGTGTTTTATTATCATCATCTACCAAATGTGGCTGGGAGTCGTCAGGACAACACCCTGGCAGGAGGTAGCATTTGCATCTTTGCCTTTGAGCAGCACTGGCGTGTCAAAGCTCATCTCAGAGCCCCCTCCCTCCGTTTGACAGTTGTGGCAAATAAGAACAATTTATTCCTGACAGCTTTAGTAACAATATCAACTAATTTATGCGCAACTTCTCCTGGGATAATTGGGATGTGGACATGCTCTGCATAAAAGCCAAGGGGTATGAGGAGACCCCCGGCTTACCAACTGCTGCTCCCAAGAAGAGGCTGCAGGCCAAGCAGATTGCCCCCTTTTCAGTAGAAATTAAGGGTGATAAGGAGGTTGGAAGACAAAGAAGTGAGCCTTGCGTGGGTCATCTGTCAGGAGCCCTCCATAGCGCTAGGGAAGAAACAATGGGACCCACTTCAGCTCAAACAATGCAGCTCAGAAATATGCCCTTTTATTAGAAAAGAGAATGGAAATGTTGCCTCTCGGCTGCTTTCACACAGAAACACCTTATTTCCCCCTCTTTAATTTAAAGCTCAAATAAAAATGTACTGAGCAGAAACTTTCCTGTTTCTTTTTCTTTTTTTGTTTGTTTTGTCTTGTTTCAGAAAGATCAGTAAATAAATTATTCAAATTCTGTCTGGCAAAGTGAGGCTTGTGGAAAGGGGGACGTGCTGTGTGGTTGGAATCAGTAACAAAGACGATCGTGCCAGTATGAGATGATGTTAGAAGTTAAAAGGATCTCTTAAAAACCACACTCATTGCCTGTAAATTCTGTCTCATCTTTGGAAGCATTAAACTTTGTAGTTGGATAGCAGACACAATACGACAATTTCATCTTTACTTTTTGAGTGATTGGGTCCAGGTCTACAGATGGTAAATATTTGCATAATTCTAAAGACTTAGGCCTAAGAATTCAATGTGCCAACCTAAACCAGCTGAGGCTCTTCTGCTTATTGTGATCCTGCAAAAAAACCCCATAACAACCCAAATTAAAAAACTCAAACCCCTAGATAATAAGAAACAGGGACAAGAAGAGACAAGGTTAAATTGAATTTCATATGCTGTATCAGGCACCTGCTGATGTGGAATTGGTAGGAGTTCTGTGTTAGTGATGTGCTTGTTACTTGTCTTATAACGCTGAAACAGTCAGTTTTGACTGGGAAGTTTCTCCACTAGTTGTGCACAAAGGGTTTCATGTTTTTAAAGGGCATCCAAGCAAACATAAGATTAAAAGGCAGTGAGAAATTTATAGAAGAATGAATGTCCGTATTTTAGTCTTTATTTGTGTTTGTTATTGATTCAAGTGACCCCTGCTGGGGAGGACTTGGATAAACACTCAGGTATCTCCTGAAAACCAGCACGTTTTGGGCTGTAGGGTGAGTCTTGGTAAAACAAGGTTAGTAAGACAAACAATTCACCCTTTCTGATTGTAGGCCATTAAATAGTGATGTTTGAGGAAATGACTGTTGTGCCAGTCACATGAACTGAGTGACTGCACCTGTGACCAACTACAATGGAATATTTATGGTAAAATAGAATATCTCTGGTTTCCCTGGATTCCTTCTGACTGCCTTTGTTCCACAGCACATGCAAAGGATATTTTCTGATCTTCTGCAGTATTGTTTCTTTTGGTTTTATTTAGAGCATTAATATGATTCTATGATTAACGTGTTTATGATGGCATTTCTTCTGAGTGCTGCTTACTCTTGGCGTGGCATCATTTAGATGTGTGTGCCAGCAAATATTTCTGTAAGCAGGGTGTTTAAAGAGGAAAGAAATTCTTAACGAGGAGAAAGGACAGCAAATGTGGATACTTCAAACTCATTTTCTTTTCTTACCTTATGAATCCAATAGAATAACTTAATAATTACTGTATGAAACGTTAACCACCTTTCTTACAAGTAGTGGGAAAGCTTCTGATTTCCTTCCTTTATTATACACATGTATCCAAAGGAAAAAGATTGTTTTGAAGACTGCTCTGTTGCCTTGTGCTGGCCCTACACCGATTTCCAGTGCAAGTGTAGGTGTAAGCAGAGAGTACAGTCAGGGGAAGTCCTGACTGACAGACCATGTGTGAGTTGCCCCATGGCCCTGCTCTACATCTGTGTGCACAGAAGATTCGGGCACCTCTTAGGCACTTTTTGCCTTGGTGTGCAGACAATAATTACCAATAACCAGCTTGGGAGAAACTCCACTTTTGAGCTGCTTTTCAGGACCCAAGCTCATAGAGAGTTTCCTTGTTAACTTGTAGGTTTATATTTTGCTTCAAAGCTGACCTGAGATGTGCCTTTTCCTTTGCCTTACCCTAAGCTCTGCATCTTCACGCTGTGGGGATCTAAGCTGTGTGTAACGAGGGGAGACAGACCAGCTACAAAGCGGGTACTTTTGTTGGTTAAAACAGTATTTCTGTATCTGGAGCCCTTTGGGAAGCTTTTGTTCCTTAGCCCATGGAGGGGTAAAAACCCCTCAAAACATGAGAAAGTGACAGATGCTGGACACTGATCTTGTGTAATCACAAATTTCACGGCTGTCACTTGGGTGTCCCCACAGGGACAGTGCTGCTTGCATGGAAGCGTGCCCAGCAGGTGAGATGGAGGGGAGGCTTCAGCCTGCTCCTTGCCTGCACTGATGAGGGGAGCCGGTGTTATTGAGGGTCGTAGCTTCTGGAGTTTATTATTTCTTTCTCTGTTTTTTATGCCTAGCACTTACTAATCTTCATGTTGTAGAAATTACTTTTCCTTGGTGATCTTTAGAGCAGCGGCAGGGCTTAAATTAGAGACATTTATCTTACCAGCAAGGTAGAATTGTGGCGCTCACTTAATCTGTTTCGTCTCTACCCTTCCAGAAGGAACATTGGTGCTTGGAGTGAGCTGTGAGCCCAGCTCAGCCGTTTCTTCACTGTTGACTTTGTAGGTTTTCAGTGCTTATTTAAATACCTTCTCCGTAGCTGGAAGGGTGTGACGGCTGCCTCTTCAGAAGATGAAGCTATTATGATCCATTCTGAGGCTGAACAAAGTGGCCTGCAATACTGTGTTTGCATAGCCTTGTGTGTTTGCATATGTCTGGCAAGAGGGAAAGGGGAGATCAGCTCTACAAAGAAACTGCATCCCTCAGTTTTGATTTTACACATGAGAGGTTCCTATTCAAGCATGTGAGAATCTATGAATGTTGGCATGTTGTTTAGGGAAAGAAGTACAGTAATTTTCTCCTTCTTTCCCTCCTCCTGCCCTGCACTTTTTCCAGCTCCATCATATACAATTATTTTAGTAGCAGGAGGGCTCTATAATTTTTCAAAATACATAAATCAAGAATAGTGTTAAAAATTGATCTGTTACTGAGGATACAGTAAAAATAATTCAGAAGCTGGATTCAGGGCTATTTGTTCTTAAATTATCTTTTCACTGAAATAGAATGACCCATTCCTGTGCATCTTAGAAGCCTCTGTGGATGCTGATGGTATTTGTAGCTTGATTTCCATCCCACAATTGCTCTACTATGGTGTTTTCCTTGCATATCATTCTGGTGAGCTTAAATATCTTGTTTTCCACCATTTACAGGCATAGTAAGGGTGGTGAGGCTTGAAAGGAGCTAGAAGAAAATACTGCTCCTGTGATGTTACTCGTGGCCTTTAAAGATGATATTGTGCAAGTTCACTATTCCTTCAGTTTATAAAATTGCATTCCTTAAGCTTTGGAGAAGTAACTTGACTGCTCTATCTGAACAGATTTATGTGTTCAGGTCTGCACAGATCCTTTCTGATAGCCATAATCCTACATTATAAGATTTCTGTCATTGTTTAAAGGAAAGAAATGCCTCCAGTAGTTCTAGTGCTGGAGAGAAAGGGACGTGCCTAGCTAGTAAGATTTATTTGCAGGTCAACTGCTATACAGTTGCACCACTTTACCTTTCAGACAGTGAAGTGGTGATTTATTGTGGGGTGTTTTCGTATGCACCAAGTATTTTTGAGTCTGGAGCCTCAGGAAAGGGCACTTACATATATACATTAAGAAGTGACTTCCAAAGTAAAAGCCAGCAAAAGATTTAATTAACCTTTTCACTGTAAATCTAAATCCATTGATTGTCTTCTGCTTCCTTTTCCTTTCTTGTTCTCTTTCTGGTAGACCAGTTTTGTTGCCTATATTTAGATATTGCACGCATCAACTGCTCTTGCTAGCTCTAGCCTCTCTCGGTCCCTAGAACAACCTTGTTTTTTCATCTCTGGGTCTCCCATGAAGTGATTTTTGGCTGCTTTATTACTTCCCCTAATCCTGATAAATTTTTAATTGAAAAAAATCAATACAGACCTAAGAATATGGGGTCAGCAGACAAGTTTCTTAAAGTTTTATCCCTCTTAGGTTGCAATACTAGTTTTACCTCAGGGCTGCACATTTTCCCTTGAAAGAATATTTATGGGAGTGAAGGAAGAGAGAAGGTCTGTTCTAGCAACTGGGCTTCTGCATGTGAAGCACCAGAACTGGAGTCTTGTGTGTGAGGGATGAACAGAATTATTTGTAGCATTTTGATTTGCTCCCATTTAAAAACACTTTTGATTCAAAGAGAGTTAAGAGTGTATTGAGTCCACCTCTGCAATTTCTTCTATAGTTGTTAATGTCAGCCAAATCTCTAGAAATCAAGCTGGATCCAAATGAAGCACCTTGAAATCCAACCAAGACTTGGGTTTGTTTTCAGTGTTGATCCTGTCCTCCTAGATGAATGCTGGAGATGGAAGCTTGGAAAAGTGGGTGATAATCTGGTGAAAACTGTGAGCACAGCAGTACCCCTGTTTGTGTTGGCAGGTTGAGAACAGCAAAGCCAGGCAGCTGGTAGAGAAGGTCTAGTATCCACATATATGCATCTGGGAGATTTTACTTGAACAAGTTGTAGCCTGATCACAGGGGCCTGGTGCCTGGGGGATAGGTACAGTATAGATTCAGGTTTAGCTTCAACTGGGAGGGCTCCAGTTTATGTGCTCAGACCTTGCTCTACCATGTGGATCAAGCACAACAGGTTGGAGATGGGAGCTATGGGAAGTACTATTAAGATCCAAGCTGGAATGCTAATTATGGGTCTCTGGAACAGGGTGCCCAAGGAGGTTGTGGAGTCTCTTTCCTTGGAGGTCTTCAAGACCCACCTGGACACATTCCTGTGTGACCTGATTTAGGTGAACCTGCTTCTGCAGGGGGGTTGGACTGGATGATCTCTAAAGGTCCCTTCCAACCCACACCATTCTGTGATTCTATGATTCTCCATCGTCCTCAAAGTTTTGAGAGAGATCCCACTGCTGTAAGATTGCAGCTGACTTCAGTTCCTCCCAACTCCTGCAACAGCTGAACAATGTTTTGATGCAATGCCCTGTATGTTAGGGTTTTGGTTTTCTGCTTTTTCCTAATAAGTAACCCATGAAAAAGAGTGTTGTTTTCAAGCCTCATACATCTCACTTCAGTGCAGTCTTTAGAAGTGCTGGCTACAAGAAACTGTTGTGGGTTTTTTGCTGTAGAAGTTTAAGAGCATGACTCTGCACATATTTGCACTAATATATAAAATACAAGAATCTTTCTAGTTCTCTTGATGGTGACAAAGCACATCACTTAATTAAGTTGTAGGCTTGGGCTAGTTTGCCTGATTCTTTTTTTAAGGCTTAGTGAAAACTTCAGACATGAGCTGGCTTATGGATTCACATCAAAATCAGGTGACAGATGTGCAGGTTTTTTTCTACTGCAATGAAGAATTGGCCAGCTATAACAGTTCAAACAAAATAAAAGTAACATCAGAAAGATATAAAAAGTTCATTAAGTTCATTAAGTTTTGAATCAGACTCGAGGAAGACATTTTTTGACCGTTTGCTCTAAGGTGTTATGAGGTGGTTGAGTACTGTTTGGGGGTACATCAGATGCTTAAACTCAACTCTTCACCTAGGAGGCTGTCCTTGAATAAAGCAGTGATGTGTCTAGCTTGCCTTGTATAAATAAATCAGGCCTGTTTTGAAGCCTGTGCACAGCTCTTAGGGCAAGCTCCAGCTGGCTCAGAGTGAAGTGGCTTGGAAGGCCTTCAGATGAGATCTGCATTGTTTCATTCTATTTAAAAGCCAAGAGCAGGAGTTCTAGTGGTACCACTGATCCAGCCTCAATGCTGTGAGGAGACCAAAGGCAAGTAGCCCTGCTTGACTGAGTTGGAGGTGAGTCAGAGCCCTCAGTGTCAGTTCTGTGATGTGCTTAACCATCACACAGGGCGGGAGCAACTCGCAGCTCCATGCAGGGTGAGGAGCTGCTCTTGGCTTTCGCCGCAGAGCTGATGGGCTTTTGCATGAAACCCACAGACCTCTTGTCTCCCCTCGAGTTAGCCTGGAATTTACTACCTGTGCTTTCAACTAGTTTTGCTGTGGGGGCTTTGCAAACTTAACTGGCTTTCAGAGGGATGCCTTCAGCTGTGTAAACACTACTAATGCATAATTAAGCCCTGAACAGAGCTATTACATATACACATGGTTTTGAGTTGAATGTTTTGAACCTGGACTTACATAGAAGAAATAGTGAGTTGAAATAAAATTGTTTGCTGTGGCTTACTCAAGCATGTTTCAAAGCACCCAAAATAAGTCACATCATTCCAGCAAGGATGCTTGGGACTTGTTCTGTGATAACGATGTCAAGTTGTAAACTGTAAACGTTGTACTTTCTTAACAGGAACAGATTTTGCTTCTAATATGCATTGCAAACAACTGTTGACCGATTACTGAACGGCTTTGATCTGTGCAAGGCATGTGCAGTTGTATTCTCAGTGATGCAGTTCCCTTTGCTTGACTCTCATTGGGCTAGAATTTCTCTAGTGAAAGATCCTCTAAATGCTGTCTTTTCTCATGGGTGTGACGATAGCTTTTCATTCATCTGTGAATTCATTTGTCTGCCACTGAAGGCAGTTATTCATGCTTGACTCTTGTAGCACAACACGACTTCAGAGGAGAGAGAAAGCCTTCATGTCCAAGGGACAAACAGGGTTAGCATGGTGTGTGCTTGGTGGCACTACAACCAGTAATTTAAGAGATGTGACTGATTTCTTCCTTAACTCTTTCATTATACCACTACAAAGCTAATTTCTTTCTTATTTTCCTGAATGGTAACTTCCATTAATTTCAGTCTAGGTAATGACACAATTATATGTAATCATTGACACAATTCAATATGCTATACATCAGTTCCTTTGTGCAGCAATGGCACAGCCTCCTCAGCTGTTTAAATTTGGATGGTTTCCATCTTGCGCTATGCCAAGAGCAGTTTTGGAGTCTCTGACATTTTGTCTGACATTAGTCAAGACTAGTAAAGCAAGGTTCCTTGGCAGTGGTTCTGCAAACTTGTCTGTTTTCTAGGCATCGATCTGATGCTCAGGAGAAAAGGATGAGTCAGCTGAAAGATGGTATTTCCCATATAAAGCAGTGGCTGAATTCATCTGAGATACAGAAGAAATTATCTACAAAGAAGTCTCCTGGAGATGCAGGTTGCCCACTTGTTTCAAGTGCTAATGACAAAAAAAGAAATGATCACCATATTCCTTTCCTTGAGCAATGATTTTGAAAATAGCAAGTGAGTATTCATAGATACATCCAAAACTTTTCTGTTTTCTAAATGCACTCCATGTCTGCTGGCTTTGAGCATGAATGAGGACTGCAAGATCCACTGCTGGTTTTGTTCATGGGGCAGGGTCTAGTTGGAGGACTATGTCTAGCGGAGTCCCTCAGGGGTTGGTGCTGGGACCAGGACTGTTCAATCTATTCATTAATGATCTTGCTGAGGGAACAGAGGCACTGGCAGCAAGTTTGCTGAGGATACTGAACTGGAGGCAGTGGCTGGCACCCCAGAGGTTGTGCTGCCATCCAACCAGACCTGGACAAGCCTGGAGAGTTGGACAGAGAGAAATCTAATGAAATTCACCAGGGGCAAGTGCAGAGCCTTGCATCTGGGAGAGAACAACCCCATGTACCAGCACAGGCTGGGGAGGGAACTGTTAGAGAGTTGTGTAGGGGAAAGGGAGCTGGGGGTGCTGATAGGCAGAAGGATGAGCCTAAGCCAGCAACGTGCCCTCGTGGCCAAGAAGGCCAATGGCATCCTGGGGTGGATGAGAAGGGCTGTGGGCAGTAGATGGAGAGAGGTTCTGCTCTCTCTCTACTCTGCCCTTTGAGACTGCATCTGGAATATTGTGTCCAGTTCTGGGCCCCTCAGTTCCAGAAGGACAGGGAGCTCTTCATCTTGGAGAAGAGGAGACTGAGAGGTGATCTCATCCATGTTTATAAATACATCAAGGGTGGGTGTGAGGAGGCTGGAGCCAGGCTGTTCTCAGTGATGCCCAATGACAGGACAAGGGGCAACGAGCACAAGTTGGAACACAAGAGGTCCCAAAGAAATACAGGGAAAAACTTGTTCCCTGTTGAGGTGAGGGAGCACTGGCAGGGGCTGCCCAGATGGGCTGTGGAGTCTCCTTCTCTGGAGACATTCCAACCCAGCTGGATGAGTTCCTGTGTGCCCTGCTCTAGGTGTCCCTGCTCTGGCAGGGGGGTTGCACTGGATGAGCTTTCGAGGCCCCTTCCAATCCTTAACATTCTGTGAGTCTGTGATTCATCTGACCCAAGTTTTGCCTCTCCTGTTCACAATGAGTGAATAGTTTGTACTTTACTTGATACAGATCTTTATGAATGTTACTAATGAGACGTTAAGCCCCAGAATCTTGGCCTTTTTCCATAAGAGCAAGCACCTGAACTCGTTCCAGATGTGACTGTAAACAGGATCAAAACCTCATGCCCTGTAGAGAAAATCTGAGTCCTGTGGATTCCAGGGGTGCACAGGTGATGCTGGGGAACTAGCAATATGAGATAAAGGTATTGCTAAAAGGGAATCAATAGATGACTGTCTTGAGCTCCTTAAGGAATGCAAGTCAGGAATCTGCTGGCATTTGGAGAACTGTATGAAGTGGCAGCGTCAGCACTCAGGAGCACAGGGGAGTCCCAGGCACTGGCTGGCAGGAGAGGCAATAATGATCCCTTGCACTCTGGGAACGAAGGAAACCATAAAATCCATCTCCTTTTCTTTTTGTATGTTGTCTGATGTCTTTGATCATTCAATTTCTGTGTATTCCTCTTTGAGGTTTGCCCCTTTTAAAGGTACCTTTGATATGATGCTGTTACATACTTCAGTGCAGTCTCTTATACGCTGCAGATGTGCAGCAGCTGAATTATCTGCCACCCACCTCAGCCCACAGGCTGGATTCCTCTGGCTTCAGTGTCTTCATAGGTGGCCAGACCTCTGTTTTCTATATAATTTGTTGAAAAATAGTTTGCTGTCATTTTTTTTCCTGGCTGCTGAAGGTGGCTGTTTAATGCAGCTTCATCCTGCCAGGTAGAATAAATCATATCTTGAGTAGGGATGCATGCGAGTGCCTTGGGAGGGCTGGTGTAGGGAAGAAATGAGGCTGTGCTTCATAACCCCAAATGTGCCATCTGCTGAGCAACTAAGGCTGAGAGAGCTAGCTGTTAGGAAGAGGTCTGAGTACCTAAGAAGGTGCTAGGTTACCTGCTGGTAGCTGGATCTTGTTTTTCTTTATTGCTGTTTTTCCTAATGATAAAAGCTCTGCATTGTTTCCCCAGGAATAAGAGCCTTTCTATAGATACACAGCAGCATTTTGCACACTGAAAGACACTCTTCCAAAATAACTAACAGCAGCCTTCTCTAGCCTATGGGAAAGTACTCAGTTTCTATTAAATCCTATGTGCTTTTAGTGTAACTTAAATGAAATCCTGTTAATTTAGCTCCTGTGAAATTCTGTAGGTTAATTCCACTTGGGCGTGTTAACCATCATTGTGCTTATTTCTGGTAAATTCACACACTAAGCAAATTTATTGCTTCAAGGACAGAGCAAAATCTGTAAGGAGCTGTTGCAGCTTGTGCATTTAAGTTACATATTAATAGGCAGACTGATTCCAGCTTTTAGACTTCGGCCAAACTCCTATTGCATCCATTTATGTGATGAGCATTTCCAGGTTTGGAGTTGCTAGGTACATTTTCAACTGTGTTCATCACCTTTCTGAGGTACATCTGCCTTCATCTCTGCTGCCTCTTCATAGAACTATTTGTGTTAGAAAAGCCCTTTAAGCTCATTGAGTCCAACTGTTCCCCCAGCATTGCCACAGCCACCACTAACCCACATCCCTCAGCCCCACAGCTACACGGCTTTGGGATCCCCCAGGGATCACTGCCCTGGGTAGCCTGGGACAGGGATTGATAGCCCTTTGGGGAAGAAATTATTCCCCACCTCCAATCTAAACCTCTCCTGTGGTAACTTGAGGCTGTTTCAGGAGTGGCCATCTGCTTTGTCTTGTTCTTGGTGGTGAGTGGCTACATCTCCCTCATGACCAACTGCAGTTTTATGAAGGCTTGTTAATAGAGAAGAAACTGTCTCCTTTCAGTAAAGTTCTGATAATTTGGTTTCTGCCAGCCCTGGGCAACACTGCACCTGCAGCTGGGGCAGGGATGGGACTTCTTCTTCTGGCACTCCTGAAGAGCTTCAGACTGTGGTGCTAATTACAGAGGACGCCATAGCCTCCTTTCTCTTTGAAATTAGTGGCCAAATAACTGAAAACAAACTTGTGATCAGCTTGTGAAACAAGTGCTTTGGTTTAGGGTGTTTATTCTGGCTCAGATGGGATATTCCTGCAAGTGACTTTCTTTTATACTGACTTTCTACCAGTTGATTGAGGTTTAAGAAGTTAGAACAAGAGATAGTTTTGTATTAATAATACGATGAAATGCCATAGAAATTATTTTAAGCACTGAACAGAAAATATGAACCTCAGTTACACCAGTTTTGAGGTTCTCTTTTATAGACCATATTTGCGGTCTTCTTTTTATGGGCTGAGTGCATTTGCTCCCCATTTGATGACAAAACCAAACGAAGAGATGTCTAGACACAGTGGATTTCGATAGGTGTTTCTGTGCCTGTTACTGTTATGTAAGGTATCTGCAGTTTCTTTGCTTGCTGTGTTTGTAATGTGCTTGTTGGAGGATTTAGCTTTTTTTTTCCTTACTAAGGATGCTGCTGCATCCTTCTCTCTTCTTCCTTAAGAGCTGGTTGGTGGTATGGGCTGCAGTTGTACTACCTGCTGGTTATTTGTTTCCCCTCATGCTTTGTTTTCTCTGCATTCTCAAGTAGTTTTGTTGTTGACAGTCAAGTGAGGAAGGATGGTTCCTCTCCCTGAGGCTATGGAGGAGGATTACAGTCCTCAGGTAGGTCGATGGCAGCCAGGATTAAAGAGCCTCTGGAAGCCTGGAGCCTCTTCTCATAGAAGAGCCTCTGGAAGTGACAGTGGTGCATGTCAGACTGCAGTGATGCCTGCTAAGGATGTAGGGCTGCCTTTGGAGCTAGGACAGCCTAAGCAAAAGCCACAGGCCTAGCTCTGTGCAAGAGAAAGGTCTTTTGGGTACTGAAGCTTTCATGCCTCCCTCTGAGAGTAGTGGTGTTGGTTCAGCCTCTGCTCTGTTTTTTCACTAAGTTGGTAAGGGTGTTATTCTTCTCACATCATACACTTTTTTTTGCCATGGTGCTGTTTTTGATGGATAGATGTGTTGCTTCAAGTAGTATTGCTTTCAAAAACCCCTGCCACCACCACTGCTTCCACTTTGTTCTTAGCTCAAACCTGGCACCTGCCAAAGCACTCATTTTTTTTTTTTTCAGGTGTGGTGTGATGCATGTAGAGTTTGATATTCTGGGGAAAGTTACAGTACAGAGAAATTATTCTGAGGACAGATGAATCTCGTTGACTGGCATTTCACTACTGGATTTGACTGTTGAATAATAACCTGGTTAGTAAAAAATGAGCTTGTCACTCAACAGGCTGGAGGAGTTTTTGGCACCTCTAATTATGAAGAGAGAATTTCCTCATTGCAAAATCAGCTTTCTGTAATGCTCATCCTCTAGGATGTGTAGAGTTTAGTGTATTCTGCATATCCTTCACATGATGATATTTGGGCTTATTTTGGCACTTGTTACCTTAGCACACAATGTATTGCCACTGTGCTTAATTAAGAGAACTAATGGCCACTGACAGAGTAAATATATATAGTTCTTAAGACTTATGTAATACAGCAAAAAAAAAAACCCCACAGGTACTTTTAATAGGGAATTAGTTAAAGGCTGTAGCCCTGGAATAGAAAACTGTTCCCTTTTTAAATCCAAAGAGTCCTTTGAAGTCACGTTTCAAAGCAACCTGCTTTTTGTTTGCCTTTGGAGGTACTAAAGCTGTATTCTGCAGAAGTGCTGAGTGTACAGGTTCCCAGAGAAGGGTTATGTGTGAGTTGTCATATATTAAACATCTTTAAAAGATCACAATGCCCACTTGCTGTTATATCTTCCCAGCAAACAGAGACCTTGGAGTGGCACTTCAGGTACTGGGATTGTGGAGATCTGGACCTCAAGCACTTGCTATGCTATACATGTAGACCAGGAAAGAAAAGTTAGGGTCCTGCCTCGAGTTTTAATTGCCACTTTCTTTGATGTTCACATTGTAATTCCTTTTTTTAATTATTCTTGACTGGCTTCTCCTTTGAAGATAAAAGCTGGCAAATTTGGTCAATAAAAGCACCTGAATTATAAGCGTATACTCGCAGGTTTCTTTCCTCTATCTTGGTTTCTTGTTAATCAGCAAGCTCTGTTCTTCAGAGTATCCCTGGTCCTGTTTCATCCCTTACTTCCTTTGTTGTTAATTATTTAGAGAAGAAATAAAGGTCCTGAAATTCAGCTGGCTGGAGGTGGGTGATGCCTTTCCAAATTGGGATGAGAGTGCTGGTACCTTTTGGACAGTGAGTCGTGGTGCCCCTGAGCTTGGAAAGTCTGGTTTGTACCTGCAAATACACGAGACATACTCGTGTTTGGGGGCAGCTGCCATCTCATTTTTTATCTGGGATGACTTTCATGAAAGCCTCAGAGTCAGGATGCTGCTTCATTTATCTACCTATTTAAGTGGACCTCTTAATTAGTCCTGGCTAACCCCCTTCGTGTAGTTGGCCACAGTCAGCTTAACTCATCAGAAGTCAACTGAGCACTTGCCCTGTTGAGCTCCTGGCACGTTCAAGCTGTAATTTAAAAACATTTTGCTTTTAAGATCAGAGGAATTGTTTCACTTGACAACTTCTCATTTGTTAAGTGACCACTTCTGGCATTTCATTCGCTTTTCCTGCCCTAGAGATTTCTCTCATCTGTCATTTTATCTCTGTCCTGGGGCCTGTGGGTTCAGATTTCTCACATCTCTCTTCTTTAAGCAACGTGATAGAGATCCAGAGGTTCAGTGGTCAACGCTTTTGGCAGGATGCTTTGTTATCCATAGGCTTCTGCACGTGTCTCAGAAGCAGATTCACATGCAGCCCTGTCCATGTACCACACAGGTTTCATAGCTTCAAAGGCTTTGTTTCTCACCTTGCTGTGGAAGCAGAAACCTGTAATGTTTCTGCAGCAAGTGGTGAAATTCAGCTTTTAAGTATAATATCAAAATATTCCAGGACATAGTGCCTGAGTGATCTTAAATGTTATAAATTGCAGCCTGTCTTTTTAGAGAGCTGCAGCCCATCAGTATCTGTGCTTTTTGCTGGATGGTTTTCAAACCCTGCTGTAAATTCTCCCTTCCTGCTGTCCTAGAGGTTGCCTCCCTAAATCATTCTAGATGCTGTGAGCTGAGTCCTCCAGTCCTGCCCTGTGTAGTCAATTCTACCTGTGTAAAGAGGGTGTTATACATTGCCAAATGTGTAGTTTCATTCTCTGTGAGCCCAAATCACCCCTGCCCTATATCACCTGCAGTTGTCTGCATAAGTGGGAAGCAGGTATAAAATATTACTGGCCATATATATTATGTTAAAGCTCCTTCTCTAAAGAATGATAAATGCATCAGTAAGAAGCCAGGGAGCCAATTACTCAGCATGATTAAAAGCAAACAAATGACCTATAATTGCATTTCATAATTAAGAATTCGGTGCATATTAATATATTTTTATTATTGCGTTTATTAACACTTCATAAAACTGTACAACATGCATTACTAATGGCTGCTATATAATTGCAATACATTTTGAGTTTTCAACTGTAAATCTTCTTGAAATGGGATTCAGTTCAGAAGCAGATAGTGGTTTTGTTTAGATAATGTGTATGACTGTGCAGCTCTCACCTTTAATTCAGTGTCTGGCCACTCAAAAAGACTCAGCAGTGAAATACCTAATCCCAGACTCTGATCATACCTTCTGATCTAAATCACATCCTTCTAAAAAAACATATAAGCACTGACTCACGAAAGTTCCTGGCAGTGACAAAGACTGCTAGATCACTTAACATCTTTCTTCAGTGCTTGCACATCCAAATGTTTAATAGATGGGCCATAGTGGAGCTCTGAATCATAGAATCACAGAATGGTAGGGGTTAGAAGCAACCTCTAAAGATCATCTAGTCCAATCCCTCTACCAAAGCAGGTCCCACCTAGATCAGGTCACACAGGAACGTGTCCAGGTGGGTTTGGAAACCTCCTGAGAAGGAGCCTCCACATCCTCCCTGGGCAGCCTGGGCCAGGGCTCCCTCACCTCACACTGAAACAGTTTTTCCTTAAGTGGAACTTTTTCTTGTGTTCCAACTCTCATCCATTACCCCTTGTCTTGTCACTGGACACTACAGAAAAAAAGTATCACCCCATTCCCTTGACAAACATCTTTCAAACACTTGCATTAATGAGACCTCCCCTGAGTCTCCTCCAGGTTAAACAGCCCCAGGTCCCGCAGCCTTTCCTCACAAGGAAGATGTTCTATACCCCTGAGCATCTTGCTGGCCCTGCACTGGCCTCTCTGCAGCAGTTCCCTGTCCCTCTGCAGCTGGGGAGCCCACAACTGGACACAGGACTCCAGATGAGGCCTCAGCAGATGTGGCAGAGCAGAGGGGGAGCAGAACCTCCCTGGCCCTGCTGCCCACACTCTGCTGGATGCCCCCAGGCTGCCGTTGGCTTCTTGCCCACGAGGGCACGTTGCTGCTCATGGGCAGTTTATTATCAGCCAGCACTGCCAGGTCTCTCTGCAGAGCTGCTCTCCAGCAGGTCAATCCCCACTCTGTTCAGTCATCTGCTTGGTCTCAAAAACTGAGTCTCGCCATTGCCACTTGTCTTGCTGACTGAAATGAATGACTGGTATCGGTGGCTTCTGTGCTACAAGGTACCCCAGATGCTGTAGGGTGGGGAAAAAATAACAGTAGTGGCGCAGAAAATAAACAAGCAATGTATTTGAAGTTTTGAAAAGAAACGTCCTGGGGCTTTGGATTTGAGACGTCTGCCAAAGCAGGCTGTTGTAGATCTATGAAAACAGTATTTAAGGATACTAAGAGCTCATGCTGTGTGTGTCAGGGAGATGACTGAGGGAAGAAAGAGCAGCAGTTGTACCAGAAAGTTATTGCAGAGCTTGGGCTCATCCTGCATCTGTGTGTGCTGCCTTGTAGGCCACAGTGAGCAGCAAGTTGAAAACCCCAAGTCTGCTTGGGCATGCTGCTGTAAAATCTCAATGGCCTTAAATTATTCAGCAAGTGAAAGCGTGTTACCTCTCTGAACTGCCATTTTTATGGAGGGATTTGAATACAAGGGAGTATTGCAGAATATAATGTTTGCAATTGTAGAATCTCAGAATTGTTGAGGTTTTAAAGGCCCTTTAAGCTCATGGAGTCCAACTGTTCCCCCAGCACTGCCATGGGCACCACTAACCCATATCCCTCAGCCCCACAGCTACAGGGCTTTGGGATCCTTCCAGGAATGGGACTCCACCACTGGCAGCCTGGGACAGGGCTGGACAGCCCTTTCTGAGAAGACATTGTTCCCAACCTCCAATCTAAACCTCTCCTGGGGCAACTTGAGGCTGTTTCCTCTTGTCCTGTCACTTGTACTTTTGGAGCAGAGACTTACACCCCCTTCCTCTTCCCCCTACTGGCTGCAGTCTCCTGTCAGGGAGTTGTAGAGAGTGACAAGGTCTCTCCTCAGCCTCCTCTTCTCCAGGTTGGACACCCACAGGGCCCTCAGCCACTCTCCATCAGACTTGTCCTCCTGACACTTCACCAGCTCTGCTGCCCTCTGTAATACTGTGGCTGTCACTATTCCAAATCATATGAGACTGAAAACTCAGCGTCTCCACACACCCTGAGATTTACCTTGAAGGGCACTGGAGAAGGTTTAAAACTGCAGCTGTTCAAGTGGTAAAAGCACACCTCTGACTGCACACATTGAACATGTGCATCTGCATGTTTATATTCAGCTGAAGCTGAATCATAAAACAAACACAATGGGTAAACACTTTTTGTAGTGTAAATGTTACTTGATATGATCAATAGCTGATGTTCTGTACTGCTTCCCTCGAATTTTCTGGTTTGTTTTTGATTTAACTACGTGCATTTCTGAGTTTCCTGATGTGACTGATTACTGCGTTGCTCTGACGTCTAACTTCAAACTGCTTTTTACTCTGGCGGTCAAATGTTATGTAACTGCAGATTTCATTGTCACTAGGTGTATTTTATTACTTAAAACATATTTCTGTGCAATGAATGCAATTGTGTTACAATTTCAGCAGTGAGGCTGTGCATTTCGCTCGGAAAAGATGCAGATTTATCATTTGTGGTAGCTGAGGAACGAAAGGGAGGAAAATACATCACTTAGACACATTTTCTTCTTCTGACATTCTATTAAAACGGAACCAAATGTTCCTTCTTTCACTGCAAAGTGTCCCCAAAGGTAGCCTGAGTTATGCAGTCATTTCAAGCAGCCACTTCATCACCTGAGTGCTACAAATGGCCATCCTGCTCAGCAGATGGTAGGTGTGAAGGATGGGTGATATAGTGAGATACACTTATGTCATCCAAAGTTTCTCCAGAGCGAAGCCAGAACAGGAACAGATGCTTCCTGATCCAGCCTCTCCAAAACTGGTGTCCAAATAGGCTATGACCTTCTTGGCTTGCTGTAGTTGCCTGCCTGAAAAACCAGCTGCCGAGAGGATCCTGTTAGCTCCTGGAGGTCTGGAACCCTGTGTCTACCAGCACACAAATGGACAATCTCCTAAATGGTGGGTGTCAAGAAGTTGGAGAAGCACTTTTGTCAATAATATCTAGCAACAGAACAAGGGGTGGTGGCATGAAGCTGGAACACAAACAATTCCATTTAAACATAAGGAAAAACTAGTTTAACGTTGAGATGATGGAGCCCTGGCCCAGGCTGCCCAGGGAGGGTGTGGAGGCTCCTTCCTTGGAGGGCTTCAGGACTTGCCTGGACACGTTCCTGTGTGACCTGATCTAGGTGGGACCTGCTTTTGCAGGGGGGTTGGACTTGATGATCTGTAAAGGTCCCTTTTGACCCCTACCATTCTTGTGATTCTATGCCAAAATAGAGTATTTTGTTCTCACTTGATATCCTACTTGTAGCCGCTTGTCCTGCTTCTGCTGATTGTTTGTGCTTGATTTAAATTAAGTTTAAAAACCTGGAGGATAAATCAACAGTTCAATACTTTTGCTAGCTAGCTTTTTTTTTACTGTAGCATTTTATAGGAGAGATGAAATCAGTATCAAACAATACAGAGAAGACTACAGAGTAGAAAAGAAACACAGAATATGCACTCAAACTGAGTAAGATATGGTTACTGTTTAATACCTAAAAGAAAAGGTGTTCAGTCAATTTGTGATGTCAGTCAAGATTTTGCTTAAGTCAGATTTTGAACAAATAGGTCTAAAACCTGTTCTCAGAGGAAGAAATGCAGAGGCTGAATGGATTAAATCCTGGTCTGATTGACTGGGATGTGCACTCATCTCCACACTGGATTTAGTTATTAAAAATATTAAGGGGGGAAGGGGAAAAAGAAAGAATAATTTCTACATGATGATTGTGTCAAATCTTATTTGAAATGGATGGGATCTCTGTTATAAAACAGACCAAAAAACATATGTGCTGAAATATAAAAGTGAGGAACTGCACACCCTGAGTCAGTAAAGAATGGCACCCTGGACTCCTAGCAAGCTGCCTGTTCTCTCTTTTCGTCTCTATAAGTACAGACATAATTTTCTGTGGGCTTTTTGTTGAATAGGGATCAATATTTCCCTCACCAGGACCTCCACCTTAGAGAGTCACAACCAACTCTTGATTGAAACTGTTGTCTGAAATCGCCAGTATAGGCTGGAGATTGACCTCCTGGAGAGCAGCTCTGCAGAGTGACCTGGGAGTGCTGGCTGATAATAAACTGACCATGAGCCAGCAACGTGCCCTTGTGGGCAAGAAGCCAATGGCAGCCTGGGGGCAGCAAGAAGAGTGTGGCCAGCAGTTCGAGGGAGGTTCTGCTCCCCCTCTGCTCTGCCTTGGTAAGGTCTCATCTGCAATCCTGTGTCCAGTTGTGGGCTCCCCAGCTGCAGAGGGACAGAGAACTGCTGCAGAGAGGCCAGTGCAGGGCCAGCAAGATGATCAGGGCACTGGAGCATCTTCCTTGTGAGGAAAGGCTTCAGGATCTGGGGCTGTTTAGTCTGGAGAAGAGGAGACTGAGGGGGGAGCTCATTAATAGTTACAAATATCTCAGTGGTGGGTGTCAGGAAGTTGGGGCAGCACTTTTTTCTATTGCACCTAGCAAAAGGACAAGGGGTGATGGGATGAAGCTGGAACACAAAAAGTTCCATTGAAACATCAGGACAAACTATTTCAGTGAGGAGACCCTGGCCTAGGCTGCCCAGGGAGGGTGTGGAGGCTCCTTCCTTGGAGGGCTTCAAGACCCACCTGGACACGTTCCTGTGTGACCTGATCTAGGTGGGAGCTGCTTCTGCAGGGGGGTTGGACTGGATGATCTCTAAAGGTCCCTTCCAACCCCTACCATTCTGTGATTCTACGAAATGATACATGGAGAATCCACATAGATCATACACTGGCTTCAGATATGACAGTTTGGCATGCATGCCATCACTTGGAAGGCGTGATGCTTGGATGCTTGAAGGAAGCTAGGCTAGGTAACTCTCTTCAGTTGCCTGTGGCAGACAAGACTTTGTAGGTTTTCCGCCATGACACAAGCCACCTTCAGGTGCGTCCCATCAATGGTCTGCTCTTGATGCTTTGTCCCTGAGGCCTTCTGTGCACAGCCTTTGTAACCTGTGGGCACTGAGTAACCCTGGCTTGTTGTCCCTGTTATGTTGAACTCGTGTGTGTTACTACTTGTATCAAAGTATTTCAAGTCTCTGTCTTTCCAAGAAGATCTTCAGGGCTGGTGTGAAGACAATATCCTTTATGGGCTCAGAGGCTCTAGAGCCCTGAATGTCACAGTTTAACAGCCCTGAAAGGACAGTGTCTGGCTGAAGAATAAGTGTAGCACGAGAGTATGGTCAGCTGGGTGCCTGACAATAGGCTGTGGTCAGTGTATGCCACACCAAAAGCTTGGCCAGCTTCAAAATCAACCCAGGAGATGCTTGTCCCAGTGATACTTGCTGTACTTGGCTAATGACTGAGTGTAATGTAATCTGAAGCATTCTGGGGGGAGATACAGTACAAATGGAGTAAAACCTTATTATTACAGTGCTAGTCTTTGTATTTCTAAAGGCGTCTTATCTGACATAACTTTAGAGAACTGTGATTTTTAGGGGATGCTTCTACTTAATTGTAGGGGAACATCTGTTCTCAATAGATGCTTCTCCATGACCCAGTCATTAAATAAGCTGAAATACAGGACACGATATCTTCTGGCAAAAGACTAATTGGAAATCATTATAGAGTGTCAAATTCGACAAAAATTTCTCCTTTCTACCTTTTTTTTTAAAGTGTGACTGCATCCCTGTTTAACATTGCCGTGGCAGTTCCTCCCTGTCACAGAGGAGCCTTTGCAGACAGGTTTGTGTGGAGTGGGCAGGGGCCGGGTGAGGAGCGGGTTGGGGACCATATGTGCTGTAACTGCTCCATTACGCTGCCTGTCAGTTGCAGTATTTTGATGGATACTTATTAATGTAAATGGCTTTCCATCCTTCCTGGCTTTGGTCATAGAGAAATCAAAGCACCTCTATTCCATTTTTCTTCTGTTTCTTTTTTCTAATTAATTGGCATAATTGGTAGAAATGGGCCATTTGGGAGTGAAAACCTCTTTAGTACCTAACTGGAATTACCAAATACTGTTTATCTACACAAGTGCTAGTAATTGAAATTAAAATGTTTGGGCCTAACCTTTATTCTTTTCCCAGCCAGTGATTTTTTTCATGTGTTCTTTCTGTTGTGGCATCCTCAAGTTTTTGTACTTTGTATCTCCCGCTTTTCCCTTCTTTTTAGGAAGCCAGGAACTACCAGTATTTCCATTTTTTTACTCACATGTAGCAGACAAGGAATATGGGGAGATGAGTCTCCCAGGGTTTTGCCCTCAATGTACTGGGCTTTGAGAAAACCGTGGTAGAACTCACAAAACAATCAAAAACATCGTTGGAATTCAGAAAGTAAAGATGGAGCTTTTAAAGTGATGATGATCTTCAAGAATATACTGGAAATTTGCTTTTTTTCTTCCTTAATCCTGGAGGGAAAGAAAAAGCCCAAACAAACAAAAACCAAAATGAAGCAGAGGAGTCTGATTGAGCTGTGGTTGTTTAGATTCCCACTGCTCAGTGATGGTTCTTCTGACGTATGTCTCTGTCAGAAAGGAAAAGAAATACTGAGGGACTAATAATTCCATTAAATAAATATTGATAGTGTCTGAAATCATGTTAGTGCTGTGATTTCAGAAGCACACAACTCGACCTCTTTTATATTTCTTCTGCTTCGATTTGTGGATTGAGTTTAAAACAACTCCACGTGATTGATTCTGCTGCCCTGGCAAAGGAAGCACCGTGGAGTGAAAAAACATCCTGATCTACCATTCACAGGGAGATAAGTTCCCTTTTTAATCTGTTTTGTCGTTGTTCTGATAAGTGTGAAATATTTCTATACTTAAAGACTATGAAGATGATGTTGATTTTTTTAACTGCCGTGCTAATTGCCTTCTTCAGCTCTTACGAGTTTTAACAAACCTGTAGCGTTACCTCGACGTTCATGCATCAGATGGATTTCTGGTTCCTTGCTGGGGAAGGAAGCCTGTCTAGTGGAAGGATGATAGCTCCTGCTTTTAAAGGGAAGTTTTTAACGTATCGTTAGACGTGCAAAACCAACGTGCAGAATGAGATGTTGCTTCAAGCGGGTTTCGTTGATCACCGTGGTTAGCGTAAACCGAAGCAGGCAATTTCAGAAGTTGTGGGCTTGCAGCTGCCAGGATCCGAGTGCTTCTCAATTCAGCATTGTCATTTTGGTGATTCTAAGCCTAGAAGATGTCATCCTCAGTTGTACCAGTGCGATGCAGCCATTCATGATGAACAAAACTGCTTTTCAATTGGAGAGAGGTTGTTTCACAAAACTTTTGAAACTTTGCAGCCGGGGAAGACTGCAGCCAGTGGATTGATGCCCTGAGGGTTATTGGTATTCAGAGCAGCCAGGGTATGATGCTTGTGGCTTTCCCTCAGCTGCACAGTACTGCAGACCCACTTTCTGTATGAGGTTTGGGGAATAAGGTCTGTATTGTGCGCTCGCGGGGCTCCTGCTACAATGAGGCTCTGTCTGGTGGCTGCCTGGCCCTCGAGGTACCACTGCAGTCTCAGCATGTACTGAGCTCAGCATTTGCATTTAAAAGAAGCTGTTACCATTGGCAAAGGTTATGAAATGATGTCTGGGGCCTCCCCCTCTGCCCACAGCAACTGTCTTTCTAAGTTTATAACTGCGTTTCTTGCAACTTTGCTGAAAACTGACAGATGCTCCTCCCGTTACCTGCCTTTCGTGTAGCTCAGGGTTTGCATTTCTTCTGGTTTTATTTCATATTTTTCTTTTGTCCTTGAAATTGTGTAAATTGATCCTTTACCCAACTTGAATCAGGTGGAGAGCACCAAACAGGAATGTTAAATAAAACCCGTCTTGTCCCAGCTGGTTGCGGGAGTTTGCTGTAGGATGTGCCAACGTGGCTTTCTGTTGCTCAGCCAGGGTTTGAACCAACAAAGAGTGCAGAATGGTAAAAGATATGTGTAGAAAGTGTAGTATAAAGAAAGAGGAGCAGGTCAGGGGTAGGCTGGGTTAAGGGAGGTGGAGACTGGCTGTTGTCCATAAGGCAATTGGCACGTTTGGTGGTCATGTGCTGCAGAACTGTTTGTACCTTATACCTTTAACCTACAGTAGAGCTGGAGGAAATCCTTTCACGTAGTGTCAGAGCAACACTTCTTGTGCAAATTGCCTTCCTCACGTAAAGGAAAGAGCAATGACAGGCAGCCATGGAGTTCTGGGGGAAATGACTTGTGTTTTCCAAGTCAGTTTGTCATTCTTCTGCCCTGCAGTGCTTCATTTGGACCTGGTGAGGAGCTCACGGTTTTACCGTGGGGACAAGCACGATCCATTCTGATGCTGACTTCACTTCCCTGCTCTGTGTGTTTGGTCTGTGCCTTGGACAAAGAATATCTGTGGGAGCGAGGTCTGCAAGGTTTTATGCCTGTGTGTGCTGGGTGATTCTGTTTGGTGTTCTTGGTTCACAAGCCTTGATTCGTTTATTTACTCATCTTGCTTCTTAATTAAAAAAACCCGGCAAAACAAATACCCAAAACCTCACAACCACAGAGGTGATTTTTGTGTTTTTCCAGAACCTCAAACAGAGAAACAGGTCAGACATATGGCTGTGACATAAGCCTCAGTCCCTAGTTAAGGGATTTAAATACTTTTGGTATATAGTCTTCTCTTTTTTTTCCCTTTTTCCTCCCAGAAATACTTTCAATCAAAAGGCATTTAGCTGCAGGGGTGGCCAAGAGCAGGCACAGGCTTGGCAACAGGCCCCAAAGCCACTGCCCCATCTGCATAGTATTATCCACATGAGTAAGTTTTCTTCATCGAAATCAACAGGACCGTATGGCAATATTCAGATCTGAAATTATTTCAAATGGATTCCCATGTCGTTACAACTCCGTATTTGCAATCTTAGTGATTCCAATTTGGAAACTCGTTCAAGTGAATAATATGA
Organism: Colius striatus; assembly: GCF_028858725.1. NCBI lineage: Eukaryota > Metazoa > Chordata > Aves > Coliiformes > Coliidae > Colius > Colius striatus. The sequence continues at coordinate 86,478,531 of NC_084790.1, forward strand.
TGTCGGACTGCTCCTTCTGTTTTCCCTTGGAGCTGGCAAACTTCTAAAAATAACTTTATTACGAGCGAAATTCTCAGGTTGGGAATAGGACATCGGAGTGCTTTTGGATTTATTTGCTCCAAGTTTAAAATTGAGTGGAAGCTACTGTAATTACACAACATTTTAATAAGAGTGACTGAATTTTGTGCTCTGACTTCCAAGGTTTTGCTAGGCTCCACAGGTATATTTGCCAACTGAGTTTGCATAGTAACTCTGTTATGGTTATCTGGGTGAAGGGACTCTCTTCCTACAGGTGCTGCACTGCAGCTCTTAACCTCAATTGTTCTTGAAGTGTGTGCCCAGGAGAATTGGAAGTGAACTTGTAAAAATACTTTCATAGAATCCCAGAATGGTAGGAGTTGGAAGGGACCTTTAGAGATCATCTAGTCCAACTCCCCTGCAGAAGCAGCTCCCACCTAGATCAGGTCACATAGGAACTTTGGAGATCATTGTGCAAGGGTGAGAAACAAGTTAGTGAGAAAGCATGGCTAAGCTATATTTGCACAGCAACCTTGTCATACACCTTCTAGGTGTTTTAAGCCTCAGGGTGCGCTGGTTCTTGTGCCAACTTACCTAAAGGCAACAGGACACTGTCAGAGGGACTCTGATGGTTTGGCAATGAGTTTTTCTCTTCAACAGACCTGCAGTAGGAATTGGGCACAGATCTATGCAATCCATAGTGAGTGGCTTGGGCTCTAACCAAGCATCTTTGTGCAAGTAGCCAGGGAACCTAGGCACAAGGTCTTACTTCTTGCATGGCCAAGTGGCCACTGATCTCAGCCTGAGAGAGCTGAAGAGAGGCAAAGGGGCTCCTTGTTTACGTGTTTCTACAACAAATGTGGTGGCACATGCTGAAGTGGATACTGGGTGATGCCTTGACTTTGCTTTTTAACTAGATCTGGGCTTCTTCAGTGCTTTGGTGGTAGAGGCACCTGGGGGAGTACAGTCTGATTACTTTGTCAGCTGTGGGTGGATAAGGGACAGAAGAATTATCTGTCTCTTCAGGGGTTTGAAGAGAGCATTTTTCAGCTGTTGTGAAAGCCTGGACAGAGCATCTTCACCTTTACAAAGAGATGGGAAGAGGAAAAGAGATGAGTTAAGCACAGTAGAAAAACTTTTGGTTGAAGACGATCTGTGACTTTCTTCTTTGAAGGACAAGAAGTTCAGAGCAGACTAAGGAGAAAATGTCCTTTTGGTCAAGTTATGACTTTATCAGAAGACATATGTGCAAAGGAGGAGAGGGAATGGTAAACCTTACCTGGGAGGTTTTCATCTTCTTTGCTACTGCTGAAATACAGCATATGTTTAGGGAGCAGTCTGGAAGAAAACATGGAATAAAAGCTATATATTTTCTTGCAATTTGATAAGAAACTTTGCAAGTGCATTAAAATAAACGTTGTATCTACTCCAGAATGAGGGCTTCCTCTGTTTTAACATGTGTTGAAATGAGAATGTTGGAGAGCTAGTTCAAGAGGTTTCACTTCCTGGACTGAAATGGTTTCTTTTTCCCCATGAAAGCTTGTTTTCCTTGAAACCTCAGTTGCAGCAAGGAGAGCTGACTGCTTGTCATTTGGGATTCCATATCCCCTTCCTAGTCCCAGATGGGAAGGACTATTGAGTCTTTTCTGGAAGCCTGCATTGCACAGCCACCAAAACTGAGGCATGTGAGTTCTGATGTTTTCTGTGCTTAGTGATCAAAATTTAAATTGATTCCTTCTCTTTTTTTTTTTTTTTGGTCCCCTCCTTGTTAGGAAGTGCTCAGTTAATTGATGTTTGGCAGCTGGCAGAGAGTGAGGCTTGGGTTTTAAGGACACTTCTGCCCAAAGGATGAGTGTGAGGGGAAATACTGCTTACTGCAGGCAGGTTTCAGAAAGCTGATTTCACAGAATCACAGCATCTGAAGGGTTGGAAGGGACCTGGAAAGCTCATCCAGTGCAACCCCCCTGCCAGAGCAGCACCACCTAGAGCAGGGCACACAGGGACTCATCCAGCTGGGGTTGAATGTCTCCAGAGAAGGAGCCTCCACAGCCCATCTGGGCAGCCCCTGCCAGTGCTCCCTCACCTCAACAGGGAACAAGTTCTGCCTTGTGTTTCTTCCAACTAAAAACTGCAGAGTCCTGCAAGTAAACTCATATTGGCAGCTTTGGGATGTTACTTGGATGATGTCTCTTCTGGGCTTTGTAGAATCTTTGAAACATAGTGGCATGCAGTACCTTTTTCATTGGATCTTTGCAAATGACTTGTCAACGTGCATCTGCAACAAAAGCAGGTCCTCCTAGTTTGTGATTTCAGGAAAAATCTCTCCATGTCATGACTCAGACTTCAAAACACAGGTCCAGATAATTCCTTGATGTAAATGAAATTAACGTTACTGTCCAAATCAAAATCTGACCCCTCATATCATGGGCCTGATCCCTAAAACACAGGAAACTCTAGTGACAGGACAAAGGGTAATGGAAAAGAGATGGAACACAAAAAGTTCCATTTAAACATAAGGAAAAACTGTCTCAATGTTGAGGTGAGGGAGCCTGGCACAGGCTGCCAAGGGAGGTTGTGGAGGCTCCTTCCTGGGAGGTTTCCAAACCCACCTGGACACGTTCCTGTGTGACCTGATCTACGCGGGATCTACTTGGGTGGGGGGTTTCAACTGTATGATCTCTAAAGGTCCCTTCCAACCCATACCATTCTGTAATTCTGTAACTCAAGTTTTAGCAGTTATACATATCCCATGAAACAAAAATCATACCTCTAGTGCTGATGGAAAAAGTCATTGGTATATAGGAATATGTTTAAATTGTAAGGTGGTCAATTGGAGACAAATTGCCTGTCATGGAGCGTGTTATATGTGACCAGCTCCCAAAGGAGAGGTTCATTTTGTAGCCAGTTATTTTTTTAATGTTTATTTTTAATTTTTCCACAAGGTCTGCATTCTTTGGGAGGTGGGGAGGTGATGCCTTTGCCTTGTAGTTTTAGGTTGGAAGGGGCCTTGGGAGGTCATCTGTTCTAGCCCCTCAGTTTTTCTGTCACTGTAGTGGAGAGACAGACACAGACTTAAAAGAAAGTAGAACAAGGAAACTGATTTATCATGAAATGAAATGAATTGGGGTGTTTTTTTTCTCTGCTAGAAAGGCTGGTGCATTAAGGGAGTGTGACGGGAGCAGTTTGATATTCATTGGTTATCCTTCACGACAGCAGTCTCTGTTGCTGTTGGATGTTTTATGACTCAGATTATACTCAGATTAGACTTTTTTATCTTAATTCTTCCGTGTTTTTTTTTTTTACCAAAAGCTGCAATGCATTCAGGGCACACAGTCCATCGGCTCTGCTGTGTGCTTTTATTGTGGAACGAGAGGAGGACTCTACATCTGCAGTGAAGTCCCCATTTGTTTCTTTAATGTTCACATACATTACTGTAGCACTGCAGTTTGTTTCCTTAATGAACACCATTTTGGTGTTCCCAGAAGCTCTTTGCTAAATAGAAGTGGGGGAATTTTAATTTCAAGAATTGAATGAGAAAGCTTCTTTCTCCTTTTTGTAAATGAGGAATGGAGAGAACACGGTAATAAAGATACTGTCTGCACAGTCGTGGGAGGAGGACACAACCCACCTCCTGTTACCTTACCTCGGGAGCTGGTTTGCTTCATGTGTATGTCAATCTGAGGTCTGTCAGGGAGGTCTCTGGTTGTGCAGAGTCCTAGGTGATCCCTCTGTACCCCCTACAACACAAGGCACAGCCACAGGTTGAAGAAGCTTCAGAAGGCTGCACATGAGGTGGTAACTTAAGACTAGAAGCAGACTTCCTCAGTTGGCTGCTGGAGGGGGCACAAGTTGTTTTTTGGCAGCTGTATCACCTAATATGTTGAAGGAGATAACCTCCCCTGGGTTGGATGTGCCAGATCATCCTTCAGTGCAAACGCAGCTCTAGTTTCTAACAAAACCAGGAGCAAACAATTTGTCTGTGTATCATTAACATAATTGATATTTATTACTTTCTTTGTCATTTTCTGAGTGTGTTTCTGGGTTTGGATACTGGGTTTAAATCACACCCACAACAGACACTGTTGATGTGTTTGTGTCTATTATGCTGTCCTGATAAGCCTGGCCAGTGGTTTTCACCTTCCCGATGCGAGTTATTGAGATTGATTGAAGCTCTGTGCTTGTCCTATCCAAAAAGCTGTGTAATTAATGTTTCATTATGCTAATGCATGCAAATTCAGTAGGATGCATTTGATGGGGAGGGGAGAGAACAAAAAGGATTAAAGAGTTCACTTCTAAAGTACAAATTAATTTATTGCATTACTAAATGGCCTGTGAGGAAGGAGGAATGCATTTAGAAACGAACAAACATGGAAACAAAAAACCCCCCTGTCTAAATGTTTTGTCTTCCCGAGAAGCAGGTTCCTTCTGAGCGCTGCCATGTGTCTGTGAGCAGTGCTGTTTGTGCTATGGGTTGTTCTGAGCTATACTGCTCTTAAATTTAGCACAGAGGCCTCATTCTTGGAGTCTGGTGGGGTTTTTTCCATCCCCTCCTCACTCTTGTTTCTTCCCTTGCCCTGTCCTTTTTCCCCCTCCAAATGCATCATCATCCCAAAAAGCCCTTGGAACTACTGGCTTTGGTTTCGGTCTTTCTGCCTGTCTCTGGCTCAAAGCTCTTGCAAGGGATTTCCTTTTTCAGCATCTGTTGTGTTCTTTTGATGTTTTAACTCGGGATCTCTCACTCTTCATTATCATAACATTTTTCTTCTCAGTCTTTCTCTCACCTGATTTCTTTCTTTCTCCTTCACATCACTCTTTTCCATGTCCTTGCCCTCTCCAACTACTGCCTTCTTTGCCCTTTCATCCAAGGGCAGGTGTTTGTTCTGTTGGCTCACATCACTTTCTTGCAGTCTTTTTCCACAATGACTGGTAAAAACCTGCATTTGGCCAGATCTGTGGGCCTTTCCTTGTTTGTATTTCACTGGACTCTCTCCTTTTAGCACTTTTCTGCTTGGCTTGGATTCGGTGCTGGATTGATCTGTTTCTTTTCCCCATCTTTTCTGTTATCCTGCCTGCTTCTCGACTGCTTCACCACTGCACTGGGGGCTTTCCTCTTCCTTCTTATGCTTGGTATTCCTCACTGCTCAGCCCTCATCCTCTCACTCCCTCCCTATGCATCCTTTTTAATCTAGATAATTTAGTCTAGCAATGTAATCTTAATTTAGGCAATTTTGTTCTATTTTCTGTCTCTACAGTTACCAGCCTCAAGTTGCACCAGGGGAGGTTTAGATTGGAGATGGGGAACAATTTGCTGTCCATCCCTATGCCAGGCTGCCCAGGGCAGTGGTGCAGTCCCCATCCCTGGAGGGATCCCAAAGGCATGTAGCTGTGGGGCTGAGGGACATGGGTTAGTGGTGGCTGTGGCAGTGCTGGGGCAATGATGGTTGGAGTCTATGAGCTTAAAGGTCCTTTCCAACCTCAGCAATTTCGTGATGCTTAAAATTCACCTCACTGCTGCCCTTCATTTAGTCCCATCTCTCTAGCTAGGCAATCTCTGTAGCTGGTCTGGCCTGTGACATGCCTCTGTGGGGTGCTTCAGCCTGAAACTCTGCTGGAAGGTGGCTGGAGCTGAGAAGTTTCAGTTTAGGAATATCTTTTTCGTGACTCACCAAATGAGAAGGTCACATTGTAGGTCTCAAGTGTGAGGTGGGGTGTTGGCAGACAGCTTTTAACATCCTGTAGCTGTCAGGATGGAGTTGACTTTTCAGCCCTGTTCTCCAGGCCCGTGCCTGGCTGACTCCTGAAATGTAATGTTCTGGAAAACAGACCCTTTCTGATGGGAAAACCTGCAATCTGGTGTGTCTTGAATGGGTATTTAACAGTTGTGGGAGTAATTTCTTTCACTGTCAGAAAGACAGAAAGCACTTGCTTGAGGACAACGTGAAAACCAATGATGGTGTCATTGGTGTACCTTGGAAATGAACTTAACACAGCCCCTTCTGTGCTGGAGTCTCTGCTGGGAGGTGTTTGGAAACTTAATGGGGTTGTTCAAAGTTACAAAAGATCCTAGGTGATAATACCACTTGCAGACACCTTAAAACAGTGTTATTCTCCAGGAATTTGCACGTTTGACTGCACTTTTACATTTATTTAATCTTAAAGTGTGTTTAACATACAGGAAATTAGGAAAACACCAGTAGTGCTGTGCTATTTTATAATATACATCTCTAATTATACGTAGTTTGTGTCTACAGTGCTACCACTTCTTTCCTTGTGGAATTCATCTGTGTAAAGTGAAGAAAACTGAGGAAACCCAGCCAATAATATGGTTTCCTGGTAACTTAATTAGGGTATTTTAAACAAAAGCAGTCAGGAGAAAACTTCACTGCCAAGTCAGTGCAATTAACAGGTCGTCAGTTTTCTCTGGATGCTCAGAGTTAAAACCCAGTTTGCTTCCTTTCCTGCTGTAAGAAAGCACCAGGCTCTATTTGGGTTTCCCACAGATGTTGTGGGGTCTGCACTGGCTGTTCTGGAAAGCTTTAAGTGAGAAGAGCTGCTGGATCCTGCTGTGTTAAGCAAACCTCAGTCCCTCTTCCAACGCTACCCATGTTTTTAAACGTAGCCAAAAAACTCTTGTGCTGTGCAGCTCCTGTGATGTGCAGGAAACAAAATGGTTCTCTCCCTTCGTTCCAGGGATAACTGAATCTTCTGAGTTTGTTCCTGTGAATGTGTAGCTTAAATCGATTTATAAGCCTGAAGAAGCAGCATATATTGTAGGGCTTGTCGGCTGGGGAGACTAGATTCAGCTAAAACTAGGCAATAAGAATTATTCGTACACTTTTAAGGCAGTCCTACCTAAATCTGACATCAGAGATGTCAGCTCTGAGGACCTGAGCTTTGGCCCTGCCTGAGGCTGCTGTAGACTGAGCTTAGAATAGTAGAATCACAGAATGGTGGAGGTTGGAAGGGACCTTTTAGAGATCATCCAGTCCATTCCTGATGTTAAAGCAGGTCCCACCTAGATCAGGTCACACAGGAAAACAAGAAGTTCCATTTAAAGATAAGGGAAAACTCTCACTGTGAGGTGAGGGAGCCCTGGCCCAGGCTGCCCAGGGAGGGTGTGGAGGCTCCATCCTTGGAGGGCTCCAAAACTCATTTTGAAGTGTTCCTGACTGACCTGATCTAGGTGGGACCTGCTTTGGCACGGGGTTGGACTGGATGAGCTCTAAATCATGGAATCATAGAATGGTAGGGTTGGAAGAGACCTTTAGAGATCATCCAGTCCAACCCCTGTGCCAAAGACGGTCCCACCTAGATCAGGTCACACAGTAACGTGTCCAGGCAAGTCTGGAAGCCCTCCAAGGAAGGAGCCTCCACACCCTCCCTGGGCAGCCTGGGCCAGGGCTCCCTCACTCAAACACTGAAACAGTTATTTCTTATGTGTAAGTGAAACTTTTTTGTATTCCAGAGTCTTTCCATCACCCCTTGTCCTGTTGCTAGATACAACAGGGAAAAAAAAGTGCTGCCCCAACCTCCTGACACCCACCATTTTTATACTTATTAATGAGAGCTTTATGAGCTTCATTGGGTGAAGTAAGCAAACTGTGGATGAATTTGCCCAAAGCAGATGAACAGCAGCCTCCTGACACAAGACTTGATCTCCTTCATTTCTTCCCCAGCCCTTGTGCTCCTTTCTTCTGCCTTGTGTTTTATGGTTCAGTTATAAGGAATCTGATCTGAGAGTGTTTTTCTACTGGGGGGTAGGTAGGTCAAGCTGGCTCTTGTCTTTTCCCCTTTGCTGGAGTTAAGGCAAGGGAAGGCCCACGAACATATGGCTGGGGCTGAAGGAAGAGAAGGAGTGCCTCTGTCTGCTCTGCGGTCAGAGCTTAGCTTGAGACAGCCCTCTTATCACTCTCCAAATTAGGGGTCCTATCCCAAATATCTTTGAGAAGAACCAAACAGGTCCAATCCATAACCACTTAGAGGTGTCAGTATTTGGAGGGGTAGTGGAAAGGAGCGTCTGCATATGTGTGCTCTCATCTTGCTTATCCCACCAGAGTCTGTTCAACATCTGCAGTCTGACAAAATCTGAGCACCAAGTGCTCACAGTGATGGGACAGACATGTGATGTTGCATGAGCTTTCTCTTTCATTCTTTGGCAAGTAGAACTAGGCATGAAACTGGGCTGGTTTGGTTTGATGAAGGTGTTCACTGATGTTTTTAACATGACTGATTTTACACTGGAGGAGTGGCTTGAATGTGGGACACAGATGATGTTGGATCTGCTCGGTGGTCTTAGAGTTGTCCCTGATAAAGCCCCTTTTGTAGATGTTGCTCATGAGTTGTACCCAGCTGAAGTTCTTTGTGACTGATGTTTTGAGCACTCTGGGTATCAGCAATGGGGTACTGTGCTGTGGAAGCACTACTCTTAGTGATAAATCACCTAATCATCTTCCTTGTATCAAACTAAAGCTTCAAGCAAAAAACAGACAACCAGTCACGGCTGCTAACAACTCGGTGGCTGTGGAGGAGTTATGATGGAGTTGTTGCTACAAGCACTTTTACCACCATACAGTCCAAAATCCTGTGATAGCAGCACTTAAAAATTCAGCAGTTTGGAATATGATAAAGTCCACTTTTACATAAGAAGTTGAACAATGCTTCTGTGTACCACGTTCTTCTGTGTTGCATTGTACATTTCTTGGAGCAGGAGTTTTTAACTCCACATCTGAACGTCAAGTGCAGGCATGAGGCTGGATTTTCAAATTTCATAGAGCTGGAATTAAATATTTAGCACCCTAGAAGGCACACCATAAGTCATAATAAACACATTAAAACAAGAGTTCTCCTTTTAATATATATTAAGCTTCATATTAGTGTGTCTTGTGCAAAGAGATAAAGCTGCATCAAGTTTTGCTGTGCATTCTATATTATCTGAGCATGTAAATTAATGCTTATTAGCATGGCCATTAAGACAGTTTATGCAGGCTCTGTAGATGAAGGGGGAAGGGGGGGGGGGGGGAATCCTCTGAGAAAGTATATACTCTGAGTGTCCATAAATACACTTTGTCCTAATAGACTTAGTTGAGCTACAATGCTCTGATACCAAATATCAGTTAGGCCAGGGGTTATTTCTGTATTCACAGATTTCAAATGGTTTTTGTGCAAAAGTCTTGTTTCTTAATGTTTATTTGAAAAAGAACAGAGCTCCAGGGGTGGCCTAGTCAAATGCTTTTGCAACTGTGACATCTCTTCCCTCTCTATAATGGAAGCAACTGATGCAGAACATGAAGGGAAGGGGAAAAAAAACCCCCACCTTGCAAGATTACATTTCACAAAGCCAGAAGAGAAAGTAGAGGACTCAAGGCAAGGGATTGATTAAGCAGCACATCAGAGATGATCTTTCAAATGTTAATTTCTTCTGTGGCCTGGAGAATGATAACCTTGAAGTTACTCTGATGTTACCTGTCAGAGTGAGAAGCCCATTAGTTGTATTCCTGTATCACAAAGCAGGTCATCACACAGGGTAATGTCTTGGTTGCTAAAGCAGCAAGGGACCAAGGATGGAGTCTTTTAGCTTCAAGTTTTCTCCTTTATTTGGCTAAAGGACACATGGAGTATTGCCAAGGGCACTCTCCTTGACCTCAGAGCTTCAGATCTCCAAGTAGTGCTGCAGGCTTGTTTGATGACACAGATGTGCTTGGAATAGCTGACTCGGTAGCTTAGTGTAGGAGGTATTTAATCTTCACAGTGCTTCCATTTGAGTTTGTTGTTAAGCTATAGAGCTCATAAATCTGTACTCATAGTCCCTCAGCACACACTGTGTTTGGAGGGAAAAGGAAGCTCTAAGGGGTCCTGGACCCATCAGCTTCAGCAGCCTGAAATTTGCAGGACTGTTAATTTCCTTTGTTTTTGTCAAGGATGAGAGTGCTGGACCTCAAAACACAGCTGTGAGCATGCACTTAGTGAATGTATCTGCTGCAACAGCTAAAGCAGTTCTAACAACACTTCCCTTTCTTCTGACTTTAAAGCTCCTGAGAGGCAAAGAGCCTGGAAGCAAGTCCCAGGGAAGGTGGGTGTCCCGAGGCAGCTGCAAGCATGTTCTCACTGTGATGCAAGAAAGTATTGAACTGCTATGGGTGCACGTCAGTTTTTGCACAGTTCCATCAAACATCAAATCAGGACTCAGAGTGAATGTGAACAAGTGCCTTGTCCACAACTTGGTGACTGTTAATCACTGCTCTGAGGGACTGCAAGTAAGCGCAGATGAAAAATAAAGGGCATAAGCCAAAGTGCCTAATAGACACTCACTCTCATTGAGACCAGAGCTGGGAAATAGAAGACAAGGGTGCATTTTATAGCAAGTTTTACAAGAGCTGTTCTTCTCTTATTTCTCCTGCCTGACTGCCTTCCTTTTTTTTTGTCCCTCGCTGCCTTTCATGTCAGTCAAGCTATTGCAGTAGGGATTAAATTGGAGATTTAGCATCTCTGTTTTAAAAGGAATCCTTCCCCTGCTTATGAAAGCAGTGAAGTGGCTCACACTTGCAGCAGTTTCAAATACCAGACACTTACTGTAATACACAATAGCAAAGCAGCTGCCCAAGGACTGGGAGAGATATTAAAGAACTTTTTCATCATCTTCGTGTTTCCAGATGATAAAAGGCTGTGCAATAGGTAGCTGGAGAGACAGATGTATGTCTGGGCTCTTGCTTCTGCCTCCTTGCTTGCAGCTGCTGGGGTTCTCTCTGGATTTACACCACACAGGGATGGAAGTATTCAGAGCCTGAGAGTGTGCTCCTGCTTTTGGAAAGAGGAGGCTCACTGGTCCGAGTGCATCAGAAGGAAAGACCAGCATAAGCTCGAGCTTTGCTTCCTTTTGGTCTTGTTCTTGGCATGAGATGACTTTAGGCAGTAGGGACTTGAAGAATTTATAGGAGCAATGTAAATATGGACTGTTCTGTGCCACTTCCTCAGCTGACTTACCCTGAGGTAGCAGTACGTGGGTGCTCGAGTATAGACAGAAGTCTGACATGCTTACAAAGGAGAGATGCTATCTAGGAGAAAAGGGATCCAGGGGAACGCTTTTTAAGTCTGACTTAGACCTCAGAGTGGATGCACCATTATGAAAAGCTGCTGGTGAAATTGCACTGACTTGTATTTACTACAGTACCTTGGGAATTCTTTCACAGGCTCAGGGTGTTTGTTTCAGGGTGTGTATATGCACACACATAAGCATGCACTGCCCTTAGGGAATATATAGTAAACACAGGAATCTTCATGGTGAAATAGTTTTCCCTGAGAAGAGTCATCCCCAATAATAAGAAACTGTAATAAGCTGCTTTTTTTTTTTTGAGGCAAACAGTGTTGAAGTCATCTTCCAGAAATGGAGCTGTGTCTTATGGCCTCTTGTCCTCTGCAGCAGATGAGACTTCCATCAGCCTTGGTTGGAGCACGTTCAACGTGTGTTTCATAAACTGAATTAACAGAGTTTGGTTTCTTAGTGTGGGTCAAGCTTAAGACTTCTATTAGTTCAGTTTAGAATGCTTTGAATTGGAAGGGACCTTAAAACTGATCTTGTTCCAACCATGTGCCATAGGCAGAGAAACCTTCCACTCAGCTCAGGTTGATCCCAGCCTCACCCAACCTGCCCTGGGACATTGCCAGGGATGAGGCAGCCACAGCCTTTCTGGGAGGCCTGTGCCAGGGCCTCACCACCCTCACAGGGAACAACTTCTTATTTTTTTCTGCTTGAAATTAGGTAGGAAATTCTGTAGAAGTCAAGGGTGCAGTGAATGACACGTTATTGGGAAAGCTATCCAGGCTGGCCTGGCTTCAGGGGTAGTGTGGAAGCTGAGCTTTCTAAACTGAGCTGGTAGTTCAAATGTGTGAATAGGTACTAATAGGATTTTCACATACACTTCTACCTTTCTTTTTTCTTATATTCTACAAAAATGTGGCCATTACATTCTTATCTTTGCAAGTAATCTCTTCTGAAAACGTGTGGTCATTTTCTTCCATTTTTTAGGCGTCACCATTACTTTTATCTCCAGGAATAATATTTCCAGGAAGATTAGAATTTTCCTCACATTCAGAAAGCTTTCCAGGTTATTCAAGCTGTTAGGTTCCTTGTAGTGAAGCAATTTAGGTTAAATATGCCTTTTGCAAAGGATACGAATAGTTGAAATTGCAACTGAACTGCAAGGGTAATTGCATGAAAAGAAAGTTAATCTTTGTTTAACTTCTGTAACTTCTGCATTTATTGCACTGGAAGCTGTCATAACCACATTTCTCCTGCAGAAGTGGATTATTTACTTGTGATAACAGCCACATAAAGATCATTAACATGCTGCCATAAACAGCTGTGTTAAACTGTGGTATAAGCACTGGTGACATGAATAAAATGTCCAACAAGAAGCTGTGATTTACAGGCAGAGTGCAGTTGCCTTTGGGAGAAGGGAAAGGAACACATGTTTTAAAAATAACTATTCTTTCATGCATTGTAAATATACCTCTAATAGTACCCAATTTTTTATGGCCAATGTACAGCTTTTGGCCTAATTTTGATGTGTTTCTTCCAGGAGCAGAAATAAGAGCATTAAGACAGATGAAAAATGAATCAGGATTTGACTATTTTTCTTGATGTTATTGCACAATTTTATTCCAAGTTCTTACTCTGCTGCTGTTGTGCCTGAAATGTGCTGCAAGTAGAAGCTTCTGACTCTTGCTTTCTCTTTGGAAAAAGTTATTGATTTTTTTGAAGCTGGCAGCTTTGTTGTTTGTCAATCTGATATCTTCCCACTTCAGTTTGTGCACGTGAGGTATTAAATGCATGACAAAATTAATTTCTATAATGAGAATCTTTGAATCCCAGAGCACTGGGATCCCTTCCAACAATGGGGATTGGAAGGGCCCTGCAGAGCTAATCCAGCCCAAGGCCCTGCTTAAAAGCAGGTTCCCCTCTCTCAGGGGGCACAGGAACGTGTCCAGATGGGTCTTGGAAACCTCTAAGGAAGGAGCCTCCACACCCTCCCTGGGCAGCCTGGGCCAGGGCTCCCTCACCTCAGCACCAAAGGAGTTTTTCCTCCTGTTCCAATGACACTCCCATAGCTTGTGCTCATCACCCCGTGTCCTGTCACTGGCCGCTACGCAACAAAGACTCTTGATGCCCAATCTTTAGGTATTGATCAGCACTGGTGAGAGCCCATCTCAGCCTTTTCTTCTCCAGGCTAAACAGCCCCAGATCCCACAGCCTTTCTTCCTCAGGGAGATGCTCCAGTCCCCTGTTCATCTTGGTGGTCCTGCACTGGCCTCTCTGCAGCAGTTCTTTGTCTCTCTTGAGCTTGGGAGCCCAGAACTGGACACAGCACTCCAGATGAGGCCTCACCAGGGCAGAGCAGAACCTCCCTCGACCTGCTGCCCACACTCTTCTTGATGCCCCCAGCCTGCCATTGGCTTCTTGCCCACGAGGGCACGTTGCTGCTCATGTTCAGTTTATTATCAGCCAGCACTGCCAGGTCTGTCTCTGCAGAGCTACTCTCCAGCAGGTCACCCCCAGCCTGGCCTGGGGCAGGGGGTTGTTCCTCCCCAGCTGCAGGACTCTGCCCTTTTCCTTGTTGAACCTCAGCAGGTTCCTCTGTGCCCAACTCTCAGCCTGCCCAGCTCTCACTGAATGGCAGCACAGCCTCTGGTGCATCAGCCAGTGCTCCCAGTTTGGTGCCAGCAGGGAACTTGCTGAGGGTCCCTCTGTGCCCTCACCAAGGTGGTTGATGAAGATGTTGAACAAGACTGGCCCCAGAACCCATCCCTTTGGAACCCCACTGGCCACAGGTCTACAACCTGTTTTGGTTCTGTTATCACTGCTCTGTGAGCTCATCTCCCATAACATCCTCATAGGAAAGCTCAAGAAGTGTGTGGATTGGATGAGTGGATGATGAGGTGGATTGAAAACTGACTGAATGACAAAGGCTTTGCTGCAGTCAAGATAGATGGCATCCACTGCTCTCCCCTCATCTAGCCAGCTAGTTTTACTCCACAGAAGGCATCAGGATGGTCAAGCAGGATTTCTCCTTGGTGAATCTGTGTTAAGTCCCGTGGTAACCATCTTTTCATTTGTGTGTTTTGAGATGGCATCCAGGATGAGCGGTTCCATCACCTTTCCAGGGATGGAGATGAGGCTGACTGGCTTGCAGTTTCCTGGGTCACCCTTCCTGCCCTTTTTCAAGACTGGTGTAGCATTTGTCTTCCTCCAGTCCTCAGCCACCTCTCCTGAAAATGCCAAGTGGCTGTTTCTGCATTGTTATACATGCATTTATAGAAAGCTTTGTTTTGAGGCATCAAATAGAAATAGTCAGTCTTTTTCCTGGGACTAAAACTTTTTTAGATCCTGTTTTTATCACACAAGGTTTAGTTTCCCTTTGTTCTAACGAGGCAAAAGGATTCATTTGATGATGGAGAAAACAAAGCTGTATTTACATTCATATGCAGTTGTTTCAAAACTCAGTTCCCCATGCCCTGGAGCACAGAACAGCAGTGCTGTCATGGGCATGGGGTTTGGTGGAGGCTGAGGAGCAGCCTGTCTGTCTGGGAGTCAAGTGGTCTGTGTCTAAACCTGGGAGCACCTCAGAGGTGCTGTCCCAGGAGAGGTTGGGATGGGCAAAACAGTGTTGTGACAAACTTTGCTTTTACTGCAGTATAGTGGAAAGTGATCTGATACTTTCTTACTCAAGTGTAGTCTGAGACTTAAGGATGTCTAATGGTTCAAGCTGTATGTGCTTTGCCCATTTATAAACTGTTAGAAAATGCTTGATGCAGTGGAGAAAAATGACCACTTTACGTTGTTTTGAACCGTGCCTTTTGGTGTGACTGCATCCCCACCTTCTCAAGCAAGTGCTTTGACTATTTTTCCACCTTTCAGCTGTGGTCTGAGAGAGTGTCTCTGCATTTACAGTCTGATTTATCTGCAAACTACACAAAGTTGATCAGTGTCCTGTTACTGAAGTGACACACGAGAATTTGACCTCTGCATTCTTGCAGCAAGTACAAATCTCAGCTCTTCAGTGCTGTGATAGGGATGGTGTGCAGCTTGCAGAGTTGGCACTGCCAGCACCTGCTCTAGCTCTCTTCTATCCAAAGGACACACTCTTGTGGCTTTTCTCTTACTGCCTACTGGAGAGCAGTGGCCAGCATAGCTGATAGTGAGGAGAACCTTGTTCTAGTGAGGTGGAAGAGGGTCCAACAACCTTAAGGTTTCAGCAGTGATTACAATAGATGGTCAGGTTGCACTCTCTCATGCTTTCCTTCAACTTGATTGCCGATGGCAATGGCACAATGCTACTTTTATGCTTGTCCCATTGGAATGCATCTCCCATGGCCAGAGTATGTCCTGTAAGCCAATAAATTCTCCAAATAAACCTCGAGGTGTGGTGGTTTTATGCTCATCTCCAGCTCAGCTACGTATAGTTGTACAGATTTATATCTTTGCATTATCTTTGTGTTTTGCATCTAAAATATGTATTAGTTTACAAGTGCTGGGCTTTTTTTTTTGTCATGGCAGGACGAAAACGGAAATTGTTTGGGGTTTTTTGGTGTCTTAATTTGCAGAGAAACACAGTTTCATTTCTTATGATATTTACCAGCCATATTTGTGGTGCCTCTGGGGCTTGCACAGTAGCTCCTTATATCGAGTTTCTGTACCTAATAAGGTGAGTTTCACCCTCCACAGGAAATGTATAGCCAATATCTACTCCTGATCTCTTATGGTCTTGCTGTTTCAGGTTTACAGGTGAAGACTTTTACGTCGTTGAGGTTCTTGACTGAGCCTTCGGATGCTGTCACCATGCGTGGAAGCAACGTGCTGCTGAACTGCGCAGCAGAATCAGATCAAGGAGCCCCGGTTATTAAATGGAAGAAAGATGCAGTCTTCTTAAACCTGGCAGTAGATGAAAGGAGGCAGCAACTGGCCAACGGGTCCCTGTTGATACAAAACATAGTCCACTCCAGGCACCACAAGCCAGATGAAGGTGTCTACCAGTGTGAAGCATCTCTAGAAGGCATTGGAGCTATCATCAGTCGGACAGCCAAGGTCATGGTGGCAGGTAGGGAGAAAGGTTCCTACTTTTTGGATTGCAGGGATTACTTTTTGTGAGAAACTCCTGTTTTTTCTTAACAAAAAATGGAAGCATATAAAAGCACTTCAAGTTCTGTGAGGCTTTTTTCTCCTCTCTCTTCAAAAGACATAAAGCTAGATATGACACTTCTGCAACAGTAATTTATTTCTGACAAGGTATTATTCTTGTTTAAATATGTCTAATCACCTCTTTGTTGCTGTGAGTTATTTGCTGCATATTTATTGTCTTCGAAACAGATGAAACCTCTGAAGTTGGAAACTAACTGCTTTTCTGAATAATTGAAGATCACAAAAAAAAAAATGCCAGACTTCTGTAGGGCATTGAATGTGCAGATTTTTATGAGTTTAGAAACTCTTTCATGGACAAGAATTCATTATGCATCTTACTGCAATTGGCAGCCTCTTTGTACTTCCTTTTAAAGCACTGGTGTAGGTATGCAGCAGAAGGTTGGGACATCACTTTTTTTCTGTTGTATCTAGCGTCAGGACAAGGGGTGATGGGATGAAGCTGGAACACAAACAGTTCCATTTAAACATTATGAAGAACTATTTCACTGTGAGAGTGAGGGATCCCTGGCCCACACTGCCCAGGGAGGGTTTGGAGACCTCCAGAGGAGGAGCCTCCAAACCCTCCTGGACACGTTCCTATGTGACCTGATCTAGGTGGGACCTGCTTTAGCAATGGGGTTGGACTGGATGATCTCTAAAAGTCCTTTCCAACCCCCACCATTCTGTGATTCTGTGAAAAGAAGTTTGTTACTATTGATCCCAGACACGTACAGGTTCTTAAATATCTCTGTTAAAGGGGTTTGAAGTTTTAAAGGAGCCTTTTGCCTCTTCATTGGTCTGTGGAAGAATGTAGCGAGTCCTCAGTCGTCTAATTATTGGGGAAAAGACTATTTGGAAGTCTGTCAAAAGCTACAATAGAACTCAAAATCGCTTTGAGATACCAACTAGAATGCACTAATCCAAACTCCAGTTTTCTTTATGAACATCAGTTAAGAATTTTGCTAGTTCTAAGGGGATGCTTTTTGGTTTTGCTCTTTGTATGGGTGTAACTCCTCCTGTATTGATGAGTGCTCTGACCTGTTAATGCCTTGGTTGCCTTTCCTCAGTAAGGGCTGGGCAGTATCTGAAGGTGCCAGCTTGGTAACCTTGGGAAAAATGGATGAAGTACTCCTTTATGCTGGGTAGAAGACTGACACTTATGGCTTTTAGTGCGCAGGTGAGATATGAGTTTGCTCAGGTGCATTGGTTACATGAAAGAGCAGCTTGTATTGACATTAAGGAAAGGTGAAATGGCAGGAGGTGTTGAAGCTTTCACTCTTCCATATCTGTGCTCACACAGCTTGTCAGTGGGGCATAGACTTTTCTCTAGGTCTCTGAGCATCCAGTCTACGCACTACCTACTCTTGCTGTGCTGCCACATGGATGTGAAATAAAACTGAGGTTCAATCCAATTCAGCCTAAGAGCTTTACAGCTTTTTGCCATCCTGTGTCTTCCTAAACTCTCAGCAGTTACACTGGGAGGGAATCCAGGCAGCTTTCTTCACAGCTAGTCTCTCCAGTGCTCCTTATGGAGTTGTTGCCTGTTCCAGTCTGAAGGTCCTTTAAACTAAATGTCACTTCCCTTCCTCCAAACTCTTCTACCAGTTAGAAAAGGCACATTTTCTCATGATATCCCATTAAAAGAGGTAAAAAGGCTTGGCTCTTTCCTTATCTCACCTCCTTCCTACCACTCTTTTATCAATATCTCTGGTCATTTAACCTCATATCCTCAGCAGTGTATGTACTGCTCGGCTGTATTCCTATGCAAAATGATGGAGATCCCTACAAATACAAACAGCTTGGTCATTCTGTTATCAAGTGATCTTTGGAGGGAGCTATGCTTTGCCAAGTAGGGCTTTCTGCCAGTTCAAGTCGTTATTTGGCCTTGATCTTGGTTGTTGGCAACAGCTAACTAGTAAAATCGAATTCTTCTCTTTAAGTGAACTCACATACATGAGTGTTCCCTGTTGTGATGTGCCCAGACCCTAGTTTCGAGCTTTTCACAGGATGAACTGTGCTTTGCACGGCAGACCCAGGTCTCATATACCTGCAGTGATGGTGGGAAGTCTGAGGTGTGGGGGCTTACCCTGTTCAAAACCAATTTGTCTGAAACTGGAAGAACTGACTAGGGTTTCTTGCTTGAAAAGACAGTGAAACAGACAAGAGGCAAGGTGCACATGATGGTAATGAGTTTAGCCATAAGTATTTTTCCTACAGGGGTGATCACACGGTGGACTGGATTGCCCAGGTATGCTATGGAGGCTTCATCTTGGAGATACTCAAGGTCCAGTTGGACACAAACCAACAGAACCTGCTGGTAGCTGCCCCTGCTCTTTGCGGCGCACTGGACTTGGGACCCTCACTGTAGAGTCCTTCTGACCTTGGTGATTGTGATCTCTGTTTTTTCTTCTGATGATGTGAAAATCACAGAACCACAGAATGGTGGGGTTGGAAGGGACCTTTAGAGATCATCCAGTCCAACCTCCCTGCAGAAGCAGCTCCCACCTAGATCAGGTTGCATAGGAACATGTCCAGGTGGCTCTTGAAGCCCTCCAAGTAAGGCTCCCCTCTGGGCAGCCTGTACCATAAGGCATATGGCATTTAGAATTGGCCACAAGTTCTTCAAGCAGAAGTGGTGTTTTGCTCTCTGAAGGACACGTATTCCTGACTGAGCAGAATTTTTGTGGTGGTTTTTTTTTAGGAAGTCACTGTGTAATGCTGGCAGAACATCATTGACTTAAGGCACTGGCAGATGGAAACATGGCAGAGCAAGGGAGAGAGGGCAACACGAGTAATGAAGGTCTTGCAGTCCAGTATGTTGTGTTAATCATTGCTTGGCAAAGCGAGTAAACTCTCTATGCTCAGAAAAGCCTCACGTCACGTAGATGAGGATGGGGATGGGATGGAGCCACATTTAACATTATAACACTTGAAAAGCAAATCTTTCTGATCTGTTGCACGATGTACAGACTTTTTTCTGGGCAGCCTGATGCTCTCATCCAAAGGAGATGGTGGTGGGATGTGTGATTGGCTGTCCTGATGAATGGATGATCGTGTTCATGTCAACAGGACGTATCCTCATTTCACTCAGTCTCCCGTTTCTGTGCAAGATTTCATTCTTGCAAGATTCTAAAGGAAGAATCATGAGCTTTAATATTTTGGGCAGGTTTGTTTTGGTGTTTTACTCATTCTCTGAATTACAATCTAATCTCCAGTTGTGTCACTTTTAAACTACGGGCCCGTTCACAGCATTTTAAGTACCTACTGTGCTGTTTGGCAACCCAGAATACATCAACATTTATGTCTGGAGGCTAAAATTGCCAAACCACTGGTATGCATAAGGGGCATATATCTTTCTCACAGTAAAGACTCTGAGTGTGATTTCACCATGCTTTTTAAAGCATTAACAGTCAATAAAGCAGTCACTGCTAAAAGGTAACAGTCAACTCCACGTGGAACAGGCTGCTCAGGGGTACTGAAAGTATATTGCCCTCTTAAAATCCTTCCCCTTATACTTTCATGGTTTAAAGTGCTTTCAATAAAGGAAATGTAGCAAATGAAAACTGTTTTTAATCAGTCAAGAATTTTATGCATGAAGCCTGCCATGTAGGGGGAAATACACCGTTTATAAGAACTTCTCAAGGGTCCTTACAGCCCCGACATGCTCCAGCTGTAAAAAGTGTTCCAGGATGAAACGGAAATGAGAGCACTGGAGAGAAACTAAGAGCTCCTTCCTTCTCCAGCATCTTATTAGGACTTCCAATTTTACAGACTACTGATTATTGGTTTTTCTAGTAATTGGTAGGATTTCAGATAGAAACCACCCTACCTTGTCTTATGTCTCTATTTATAGACTACAGGATCAGTCTTTCAAAGGTTCTGGCTTTGCTGTTGAACTGAAACATCAGCCCTTCAGAGGCTGGGAAAAAGTGGAGTCTAAGGTTGCATTACAGGGAAATCCCTTTGCTTCAGTACCCAGCCTCTTTGTGAAGGCCACCTTGTGATGAGGCAGGAATTTAGGGGTATGTGTGTGGCCATAATGATTTATAACTAAAAAATTATTTATGCTGGAAATTACAACTTTTCTTGTAAAAACCTAAAGCCAAACAGAGCATAAGTTACGTAACAGCTACAGATCTATTTAGACCAATGCCCTGGCTCTGATAATCACCAAAAGAGGTTTAGAGACTCCTGTAGTGTGTATCAACATGGTTCACCTGAGTACTTTTACCCAGCTGATCTAGGTGGCACCTGCTTTGGCAGGGGGATTGGACTGGATGATCTCTAAAGGTCCCTTCCAACCCCTACCAATCTGTGATTCTATGATTGTCAATGTGGGGCATGTGTCAGTAAAATGAGTCACGAGTATAACATATGTAGCCATTTTAATTCGGTTCCTTAAAGAAATTGGTCTTCCTTAGCTCATATGACCTTACTGCACTCAATTCCTTGCGTTTAGGTAGAACCATAAAACCATAGAATGGTAGGGGTTGGAAGGGACCTTTAGAGATCATTTAGTCCAACCCCCTGCAGAAGCAGGTCCCACCTGGATCGGTTTGCACAGAAATTAGGTATATTAGGATTAGGTATATTGCTACTGATTTTCCTGGCTGAAATCAGACGTTGTTTTGGTGGATGGAGGGAAAAAATAAATAACCCACAGCAACTACCCACCTAGAAGAACAGTTCAGACACTGCTTTGACAAATAAGTGGAAAATATTTCCTACCTGATGAAGCCAGTGGAATAGTGCAGCTGGCCAGTGTTGCCCTTTGAGCTCCTGAAACACTTAATTTTGTGAATGAGTTTTAATGCAGCGTTATGGCAGGTGTCTCATGGTTGCACCTAGACTTCCTTTTTATGGAAGGAACTTTCTGGTGGTTCTGGAGGCTAATATCCAGGGGAAAAAAGACAGAGGACTTTCCAAATCGTTGCTGCAACTGTGTTTATTCTGGGACTAAAAACTGTGTTGAACAAGTACCATGGAATAAACAAAAAAAAACTTGTCATGTTTCTCCTTCAGCTGAAAGTAGGCCCATATGCTCCCAACAAACTGTCAGCCAAGCAGCAGCTTATTTCTTCAAGAGCTTCAAGGGATTTAACAGCATTTTTAAATGATGTTTGACACCACCGTTGTGTTCCTCAGCTCTGAACGTGAGACTGCCGCTCGTGCCACGGTGTTTTGTCAGGTTGCTTCATCAGTATTAGAACAACCAAAAAAATCCAGAGATTTCCTTATAATTGTACTGATAAGGATCAAAACTTTGGCATGTGTTTGTCTAGACAGAGCACCTGCAGATTCCACAACCACAAGGTAACTGGAGTTAAATTATAGCCCCGTATTTATTGTGATTGCACCGTGTGTTGCATTGCTGTTTCTGTAACAACACGAGTTTCTGGGACAGCTGTTGAGTCTGAGGTTAAGATCTTGCAGATTTGAAGAAATTTTAATCCTCATTTAGGAAAGTGATGAAGCTGTAAGGCTGAAGTATTTTTAGAACATCATAAATCCACCAGTAGCTCTAAAAGATCTATTTAAGTGCACGTGGAGTGCACAGAAATGACATAGGCAAGAGTATTTAATATCATAGTACCAGTATTTTCAGATTTCAGCGAACTTAAGGATGAAAATAAGTCATTTGCAGTGACACAAGGACGTATTGCTTTTAAGAAACTAAGGGATAAACATGGGAAAGCTGCCATACCGAAATTACAGGAAACACACAGGATAAACAAGACGTTGTCTGAAGTGTTGTGTGTTTCTCATTGCCTGGATCCATCACACTCACTTGCTCTTTTTATGAAGGAAGAAAATTGCTTTTGGGAATTAATCATTTAGGAGGTATAATTGGATTTATAACAACCAAAATTAGCCAGTACTCACTTAATGCTTTTTATTCCTACCTTTTCTTTGATTCCCAGTCACAGGAGATTTTAGGCTATTAAATGCAAATTCATAAACTATAATAGAAGCAGCAAATAAACTAAAACAAACTCCACTTTCCTCCCAAAACTCATTTTGGAGCTCCAAAAATCAATTTTCCTGATAAATGGCAAAATAGACTTAAAAACCAAACCCAAACCCCAAGACATTATGTCTGGAAATCTGTGATTACAAGTATCAGCCTTTGAGAGTGACTTCAGCAAAACAGATGGGTGTTGATGAACTTTGAGCCAACAGGTTTTTCACTAGTGTGCATTTTATAGGCATACATATGGCACGGACAAGGTGTACAGGGGCAGGGGGCACAGCTCAGGACTCTGCCAGGAATCAGTTAAGTTCAGTGTTTAAAGACTAGCTAGCCAATTTGGATTATTTTCCCTCTATTTTTTTTTTCTCTGCCACATGCCATGATAATATATTCCTGTGGGACCGCTTTTTACATCACTTGATGACCTACAGTGCTTAATAGTTTTTTTGCTTAATGGAACGGACGATTCCCGAGCTCTTGCTTCGTGCTCTCGCTGCTTAATGTTCCTTTGTTGTACTTGTAAGATCCACACGCATCCCTGGTGCACAAACGTATACTCTGTCATGCCATTACAACTCATTAGCACGTTTGTACTTAAAGCCAGATCTGAAATCTGAAAGGAAATAGCAGGAAACAGGGTAAATATTTGACCCTTTGTGTGCTGCTCTGTTTTTGATCCCAAGTTTTCCTCGCTGTCTCGTGTGTAAGATGTACCTCCTTTCTCTGGTGTAAATGGGAGTGCAGGGAGAGAAGCATCCCAAAAATACCCAGACAAATTGCCTGGCATATCTAGTAAGGTAGTTATCCTTTTGATGTGACCAATGATTTTAAGTGCTGATTTTCATTGTTTTACATTGATTTGACTGTAGGAGATGAAAAGCTATGGGAAAGCTTTCTGTTCTCTTAAGACTGCTCTTGTGCAACGGGCTTTGAGTTATCATCCTTAATTCCTCTATGCATTTGTGCCAGCTTTAATCTTCTGGAAGTTAAGTGTAGATGCCTAGTATGCAGAGCTGCTGCAGGTCGCTCTGCTTTTCCCTAGTGAGCTGTGATGGGATCTCTCATTGCATTACATGAGCTGCAGGTGATGGTTTTACTTCCTTGGGAGTAACTTGATCATGGAAGAAGGCAAGATACTCCTGCCTGTATTGCTTCAACACTTAATTGACTGTTGAACATCAGAACACTTTGATCTAGAATATTCACTCCAGTGAAGAAGTCAGGAATAAGTGACTCACTTCTTTTGGCAACTGGCTTTGTCACAATCAGTTACCACTAGACGCCAAGTGATTCTGAAGAGAATTAGCAGCTTTACATGACATGCATCTACTGACTTCTAGTGCTAAGAGAAACATGTCAGGTAACTTCTGCCCCATCACTAAAACTTTTCAACTGGCAGAGGGGAAAAAAGAAACTGTGGAGTACTTGGAGCCAGTCATAAAAGCTTGTTGCATGAAGAGTATGATAAGAAGTGTGCCTAAATGGCTAGAAGTAGAGAAGGTTGAGCACCTCCCAAGTTGTTGTTTAGGTACAGCATAATCTAGATGCAGTACAGCTAGTCAGATATTTTGTTTAACTTTCACATTATATATGCTGCTTAAATAACAAAATGCTACTCATAACAAAAATAGTCCATTGGCTTAAACAGGTGTTTTGGTATAAATCATTGTGGTAAGTAAGGTCTCTTCAAGTGTGCTAAGAACCCAGTGACATAGAGGTCCCTTGGAGATGAGGGCAGAAAGATGGTTGTCTGCGACAGTCCTGGTGGTGTTCAATTGACACAAGGTTCATGCTTTCATTAATTTCTCTAGTCTAACTCCCTGTACATCCTTCCCTACTATTTGTTTGTTTTCCTGGGTATTTGCTTTGTTTTGATTTCCACACAAAGTCAACCTTTCTAACGCTGCACCTTTGAAACAGTGAGTGCAGGAGTAAGACCTGTCCGGAGATACACGTCTCTTACAGTATTCCTCCTTATGTTTAAGTACCTGAACATCAACACAATCATTAATTTTGATTTTACTTTTGTTGTTGGCTTTAAAATTCCTGTGGTGGCTTGGGAGCAGCAGGCTCCTGAGGACTGCTCCAGTCACACATCTCTTGACGTGCATCTATGCGCGTTGCTCTTGGGTACCCTTTTCTGTCAGGAGGAGGAATAATTAGCTTTGTGTTTAACAGAAAAATGAAAAGCTCTCTGTTCATCTGCATTAATGCTGCAAGTCCTCTGAGACCCCTGAGGCAGTGGGTGGAGGCATACCCCAGGCACTAACTCCTACTCTGTCACTCCAGCAGAGGTGTGTCTGGATTCATAACCATGGAGGCTGTGGCTTTGAGTCTTCTCCCATCTGAGGGCTAAGCAGAAACTCACTGCTGGGCAAAAGATGCTTTGAGCCAAACGTAACGTTTCACATCCTTGCTTTGCACTTTTAGCAGAGCAAAGGGTGTTCATCAAGCTTGAGTCAGTGCAAGTGAAACACCACATTTCGTCCTGTTTCTATGTCTCCAGTTGCTTGGTACCATCTTTTGTGGGGTAACCCATGTATCAGTATAGGGTGGGGAATGAACCTGCAGTTCATTGAGGCAGTAGTGTAGCACAAAGGGATCTGGGGGTGCTGGTGGGCAGCAGGATGAGCATGAGCCAGCAAAGTAGCCTTGTGGCCAAGAAGACCAATGGCATCCTGGGCTGGATGAGAAGGGCTGTGGGCAGCAGGTGGAGAGAGATTCTGCTCCCCCTCTCCTCTGCCCTCGTGAGACCACATCTGGAATATTGTGTCCAGTTCTGGGCCCCTCAGTTGCAGAAGGACAGGGAGCTGCTGGAGAGAGTTCAGTGCAGGGCCACAAAGATGATGGAGTGGAGCATCTGCCTTGTAATGAAAGGCTGAGGGAGCTGGGGCTCTGCAGCTTGGAGGAGCCTGAGGGATGACCTCATTCATATTTATAAATCCATAAAGGATGGATGTCAGGAGGCTGGAGTCAGGCTCTTCTCAGTGGTGGCCAATGATAGGACAAGGGGCAATGGGGACAAGCTGGAACAGAAGAGGTTCCAAAGGAACACAAGGCAGAACTTGTTCCCTGTTGAGGTGAGGGAGCACTGGCAGGGGCTGCCCAGATGGGCTGTGGAGGCTCCTTCTCTGGAGACACTCCAACCCAGCTGGATGAGTCCCTGTGTGCCCTGCTCTAGGTGGTGCTGCTCTGGCAGGGGGTTGCACTGGATGAGTTTTCAAAGTCCCTTCCAACCCTTAGGATTCTGTTGTTCGGTGATTTCCCCATGAGCCATTGCTGCTGGGCCGTCACATAGCCAGGGATTAGAGCTAGGCTGGGCAGTTGACCAAGGAGGTAGTTGGACATCTACAGTGCTGTCGTTTCTGCAGGTATAAACTGTACCTGCGTGTATTTTGCCTACTCACATGCTGCAGCCCCTCCTTAATGCCCTCCTTTGCAGTAAGACCTATGACTGCTGAAGCAAGCACTCTGAAACAATGCTCATTCTGTTGTGTGGCATTGTCTCATCACTTCACCTTGTTCTCTTGCACACCATCTGTGTCTCTTACCTTTTGCAACTGAAGGAGGAGATATCTTTAGAGAGGTGCAAATATTTTTATTCTGTATTGTGGGTGGTCACTGCCAAGACTGAGGCTGTTGTTCTGTACCCATTGTGCTTTGCGTGCCTCCATGGTAGGGTGTGAATGTGCTTCTGTTCCTGCTGGTTGCTCTTCTGCAAGCTTCTGCACTACAGGCATTAAAGCCTTGATGGCAGCAGCTCTGTGAAGGGGTCTGCATGCCTTTTTGCAATACCATGTTTTCACGTCTTTAAGTGGCAGGATTGCTGGTGACACCTCAATAGCTGGTATAAAATAGGACCTTTAACTCTTTTAAATGGCCATCAGTGAGCATTTAGTTTGATCATAAAAATGGAAGCTTGAAAGTCAGCAGCTAAATTATGAAATCTGCGTCCACACGCTGGTGCTTTCATAATTTCCAATTCAATGAGTTTATCAAACTGTGGGAGAGCAACAATGCACAGTCTAAGGTGAAAAAAAAGAAGCATTTGAGAACTGCATTACTGTACAACACCTCCTTTATTTGGATGCCAAGTGACAAGAGAAATGCTCTTTTCTGCATTGTATTCCTTTCCAGTGTTGGGCTGCTGAGAAATGCTCAGTGGGAACTGCAGCTCCCCCTCTTTTCTCCTTCCTGCTGCACAGAAGCAAGGCTTCAATTAGCAAATTTCATTTAGGAAAAAGGTTTTGCTTTTGTTTTTAGTGTCTGGCAGAGATTTACTTACATTGAACCTGAGGAGATTGGATTGAAAAGGAGCAGCCTTGGTTAGTGAGGGCATGCAGCCTCAGTGAATTAAAATAATGGGGTGTAATAGATCACAGGCTCTGGAGATTGCCTTCAGCCTGTACATCATCTGGCCAGTTTGCCTTCCAGGAGAAGATTGTTCCCACACCATCTTTGCTGATCATCCCTCTGCTCTGGTTTTACAACACCTGAGTGATAAGACTCCTACAGCCTCCCTTGGGACTATGTCCTACTGTCTAATGGATCTGTCAGGGTGGGGTTTTTATTTCCTTGGTGCTACCACTTTGTCCTTTAGCCTTTAACCTTACACCAAACTAACTTTTTTGGGTTTTCTTCCTGATATAAGAATACCTTTCAAGCTACCTGTGTCCTTGGTGCTACTGTAACAGA
Source organism: Colius striatus (assembly GCF_028858725.1). Classification (NCBI taxonomy): domain Eukaryota; kingdom Metazoa; phylum Chordata; class Aves; order Coliiformes; family Coliidae; genus Colius; species Colius striatus. The sequence continues at coordinate 86,505,386 of NC_084790.1, forward strand.
ACAGATGATAACCAACGTAGTAATTTTAGTGTGGAAAAAGCTTTTGTTACCTTCCCAGGTCCTGTTGCTTGTCTGAGACCTGCTGAAAACCTTGATATCCTTAGCTGCAGTCTTTCATGTCTCCTTTTCTCCTCCCTCAGTCCATCTCCCAGTGGCTGTTGTTTGTGTGAAGAGAGAACAACCGGCTTTTAGTTCTCGGCACTGTGAGCTTCAAGCTCGCTCTTTTGGAGATAGTTTCCATTTAGGAGGGGTTCTTCTCCCTTTCCCGTGCTGCTGTTGGGTTTGAGCAGCGCAGCGGTGCTCAAACTTGCTGCCTTGTTAAAGCCTCTGGCCTTTCTTGCCTCCAGTTATATAATCCATGTTTTCAAGGGCTCTGGCCCTGCTAGAGTTTTAAGCAAAAAAGGATTTTTTTTTACATTAAAAGTTGAGGTTTAAAATTTATCCTCTTTATGTCCTTTTTCTTTTGTTCTCTGGAAGTAGCAATGCTCATGGCTGTGTTTGCAGGTGTCAAAGTCCTCCTATTTTTCCAATGAGCCTTTCTTTGTGTGATATACCAGTGCTTCAGATGTATTTGTCAGCCTATCGCTACAGAATGTTTTGCAGAAACAGAAATAAAGGTATCAAATAAATAAGGGGAAAATAAAGAATAGACTGAAAAACAACCTGAAATGACAACCAATTTCTGTTTAGATGCTGGCATTTATATCTGCTGCCCCAAAATTCTTGTTAAACTGCTGTCTGACCATGGAAACAATTAAAGCCCCAAATTACTGTAGCTTTGATTTCTGCCTTTGCTTGGTGTCTGCTTGCTCCATTCTGTTCCTGTCTGTTCAGGCCTGACAGCATGCAGGAGCTGAGTGCCTCTTTTGTTTCTTAGCTCTTTGGGAAAAGATTCATCCATCTTTCTTCCCTTGATACCTCCTGCAGAGCAGGTAATCCTAGCATACTGTGTCCATGCAGGCAAGATCAGGCCCTCAGTGGGAGAAGTGATGGGCACCAAAAGCTAGAGGAGCTGCCCGTGCCCTTCCATACAGTGCTGTGTATTAGAGTACTCGAGATGACAGTGGAGCAATCATCAAGCTTACCCAGCCTGGTTTTGTTTTGGTACACTGAGATTTTCTAATGTCCAACCTGCATCTTCTGTACTACTAGGGAATCTGATCCCATCCTTCTGTTTTGAATCAAGAACAACAGAGGCATCATTCATTTATAACATGTTAAAGATCCATTGGACCTCTTTCTCAGAGGTTCATCTTTACTATTCCTGAGTTAAAGAGACCTGATTAAACTGACACATGCATCATCTTCCCAAATATCTACCAGGTTTTGTTGCTTCGTTGGATTTACAGAGTATTTTCCAACATTGTCTTATGGCTTAAGGTAGCAGGAAAGAGAGGAAGGATATCTGTACATGCTGTTAAGAACACATGTTACAGGGATGCTAAAATCCAGACCTCTTGCATGGATAGCTAATATGGAATCAAGGCTTTTTTTTTTTCTGGGGGAAGCCTAGAGTGTAAAACCAGTAAGAAGAGATAATTTTATATCTTATCTGTTAAGATTATAGAAGAACAAAGGACTATTTATTTGGGAAATCCTTGGCTGCATTTGCTGAAATGTGTCATTTTCTTAACCAGGAGCAGTTCAGTGTCATTTGATCTTTGCATTTCAAACTTGGTGACACGTACTTTGGGGTAGTTGGATATAATACCTGGAGTTCACAGTGAACCCAGGCTTAAATTGCTTACCCTGAACATTACCAACCTGGCTCTTGTAATAGCATTTATAATGATGAATTGATTCCTAAATATCATTTACAGTGAATGCAGAGAATTAAGTGCCAAAGAGTGAGTTTCATAGGAACTGGTGTGCTCAATGCCAGCGTTTGCTGAGGAGGAATGTGTCTGCAGCTTCATTTCCTTCCTTTACCAGGCTCCAGAGCTGGAAACCACCTCTGTACTTAAAACAGCACACACTTAGGCGTAGGTGGGATGATTGTTTTTGTTACAGCACCTTTAGAGGAAGTAACAGCCATGTTTGCTTTCCTGAAGTTCTTGCAAATGAAGTGGCAGATTTGAGTTTCAGACCCATTTTGGTGGAGAACTCTGAATCTCTTGCACATATTCTCCAGGGCTATTTCTAGTAAGGGGCCTGTGGATCTGCAACGTGGTCCACTCAAAAGTGCCAGCTTGAAAATTGAGCCCATTTCTACCTGTTTTTAATTAAAGTGGCTGTAGAGCATGTTGGAGTCTGTCAGATGTTTCCTTGACTGTGTGGGAAACTGGGTGGTTCTGTGAGTTCTGATTATCTCAAGGATGATAAAGTCGAGATCTGGGTCAGCTGGAGCAGAAAAGCTTTGGGATGTACTTGGCAGTATCATTTTAGACACTGAAGTACATTTTCTAGTGACAACTTAGTCATCTATACCACTTCATTTGCTTAAGTGGGTCGTGCAGAGTGTTTTTGGCTTGCTCTCTTTCTAGTTTAGCTGACCAAGTTCTGAGTAAGCGTATTCTTTAGATGTCTAAGTGCTATTTTGCCTGCGGTATTCTTCTGATCCCTGTTTTGGATGAGTGTGCAATGCATTTGAGGATGAATACAAATGCAGCAGATTTTAAAATGTGTCTCCAATGTGATTTATTTTTCTTTATGCTGACATCTGTACTGGTAAAACTGCAGCAATTGTCCATGAAAAAGTGAACACGAAACATTGAACAAACGCGATCAGATGGAGGTGGGTGGGAAGGAATTAAAACTCACAGGGCTTTCTGGGTAGCTGGTGCTTTGTATCTTTATTTTTCAGTAGATCTTCCCCTATTTCTTGATTTTTGTCCCTAATAAAAGTAATGAAGATGTAGTCACCTTCAGGGATCTCTTTAGGCTAATTCAATCTTCTGACTTGAAACAATCTTGTGACCACCTTGTATGCTCTCTTGTTTCCAATTTAACCTTTCTAATGGTTCCTTGACCTTTCTTACTCAAAATCTATACACGTTTCTGAAGTGATGTTTAATAAGATGAGAGAAGCTGTTTACAACCCTCTCATTTGTCCTTGATGACCTCTGTTGGGCAAATGAGAAATAGGTCAGTTGTGATGCCATGGTGTCACTACAGGGGAGGGAGATTTAAATTAGCTGGGTCAATCTCCAGGTGCCATAAAGCACACAGTCCAACCAATTCAATTAAAAGGGGTCACCCTATTTTGTACCCGTGTCTGACCAAGAGAAAGAGTTGATGTATGCACTACTTTGGGATTTGATTGACGTGCAGCAGTACAGAAATGTGGTTTTCGAAATTTCTCTGCGTGCCGTGATTGATGTAGGATGATTATGGGTTTACAAGCTAAAATGTATAATTCTTAAGCCTTCTTATTCCATATTTACCAGCAGATGATACAATCCAGCACTGACAGGGGATTGAAGGGATGACATATAGGTCCCTTCCATCTCTAATCTCGGATTCTGTGCAAACCTTTAGAATGTAAATTGAAAGCATGTTTTATATTCGTAAATGCAAAAATACTCTTGAAAAGCTTTCACTTTGGAAAGATTATAATGATTAGCATTTATTATGCTGTTGTTTTCATGCAAAAAAGAAAAATCCTGCCCAGATTTTACTCAAATTGAACTTTTGTGCCTTGCATAATAGCCCTGCTTTAATTTGAATAAGATTCAGAATAAAGTGGCCAGATAGGAAGTTAAAGACTATAGAAAGGGGGGAAAAAAAATCCTAATTTAAGCTGCTAAATGCATGTGCTTTAGTACACAGACAAAAATGAGGATGTTTACAAGTAAGTGGTATCACAAAGGGCTCACCAAAAAGTCTGTGGAAGAAAAAGCAATTTAATGGTGAGGAAGATGTTAAGTTCCTTAATTTTCTCTGCAGTAATAAAATCTGGTAGAACGAGGTGAGTGATTGCATTCATTTTATTACAGTGGTTCCCACTAGTGTAGCTGTAGCTAAGAGTCTGTCAGCATTTCCATTATAAACCCTCTTTCTATGGCTTTATCGTTCACTCCTGAAAGCTCACCTGAGTTGGTGTCCTGCATCCAAGATTTTAAGCCAAAGATGAGTATTTCACACATTTGGAAAAGAATATGTTTGGCTAGTTCTAAATCAACTGGGGGTTTTACAGTGGACATTGCCTCTCTTCTTCAGTGCTGTGCTTGTGGTCTTGCATAAGACTTTGAAGACATCACTTATGAGTCATTTTTTTTGTTGTTAGTGACTGCAGTAGTTACTAGTCAGATCTTATAGAAGAAAAATCAAGGGAGAGAATCATGCCTCAGGTTGTAGGGTAAGTAATGAAATCAAAAGTTCAGCAAGGATATTTCTGTTTCCAGCCTGGTTTGTGGGGTTTTTTCACTTTATTTCCCTCTTTAGCTCATTGAAAGCCCACTCAGATACATTTATACTTTACCTATTGAGGTGTGTGAAGGGAATGATTCCAGCTTCAGGGCTGGGCAATGAGTCATTGAGATTTAAAAGCTGCTCTGATGCTCTGCTCAAGCAGGGAGAATTTGTTTTAAGTGCAAAGATTTAAGAGGCTTCTGCCCAAAACCCTTCAGTAGCTTGTGGTAAAGAGTTGTGACTCGGAAGGCCATGTGAGGTGACATTGAGTCCCTGGAGGGTAAGATCTGTCATGTATTTGAAGGTATTAAGGATATGGACTTGTTGGGTAGAGAAGAGTAATGACAACTTCCAATCTTTCACCAGCCACAGCTATTTGACACATTTGATCTGGATTTCTGAACAGAATTGTGGAAGAGAAAAATAGTATTTTAGCTGGTTTTTGGAGGTGGAATAGGGACATAAGTTACTTTCTTAGGTCTTTCTTTTGCCTAGCTTTGTCCAGCTATATACATATACAGCATGCATATGCAGAGCCCTTTAAGAAATGGAAGGTGCATGCCTTGTTGCATTTTCAGATGTTTCCTTATGTTTAAATGGAACTTTTTATGTTTCAGCTTCATCCCATCACCCCTTGTCCTGTTGCTACATACCATAAAAAAAGTGCTGCCCCAACCTCCTGACACCCACCATTGAGATACTTGTCAATATCAATGAGATCCCCCCTCAGTCTCCTCCAGACTAAACAGACCCAGTTCTTGCAGCCTTTCCTCACAAGGAAGATGCTCCAGTGCCCTGATCATCTTGCTGGCCCTGCACTGGCCTCTCTGCAGCAGTTCCCTGTCCCTCTGCAGCTGGGGAGCCCACAACTGGACACAGGACTCCAGATGAGGCCTCAGCAGATGTGGCAGAGCAGAGGGGGAGCAGAACCTCCCTGGCCCTGCTGCCCACACTCTGCTGGATGCCCCCAGGCTGCCATTGGCTCCTTGCCCACGAGGTCACGTTGCTGCTCATGGGCAGTTTATTATCAGCCAGCACTCCCAGGTCTCTCTCTGCAGAGATGCTCTTCAGTAGTTAGACATCCAGCCTGTACTGGTGAAGGGAGTTGTTCCTTCCTAGCTGGAGGACTCTGCCCTTGCCCTTGTTGAACCTTATGAGGTTCCTCTGTGCCCAACTCTCCAGCCAGTTGAGATCCTGCTGCTTTTTATATGTTGTCTGGAATTGGAAATGCACCTGTTTCACCTTTTTCCATAGTTGGTAAGACTAGAAAGAATTGATTTTAATAGAGAGCAGGAAAGAAAATGAATCTCTCTTTCAAGTTCTTGTTTCCAGAAGCTATTTCTTTAAATTCGGACCAGAACTAATGAGCAGCTGTTTTGCTTGGCCGAGTGTAGATTTTTTCTCACTGGAGTGTTACACTGTGATCAAAAATCAGATTTTTTACTTTATGAAAAACAGTGGTGGCAGCATCTACAGCTGACTGAAATGAATTGCATTTCAATTGCAACCTGTCTTTTTCTCTTGATAATTTCCGAGAGGCAGAGGGAATGTTTCTGTGCTGCTGGAAGCGACCAGCAATTTGGTCAAACTCTTAATGGAAAAGAAAGTGTTCAAAACTATTTTTATCTTCTTTCCATCTCTGTTTGAAATGATTCCTCTGATTGTCTGAATTTGCAGCCTGAATTTCGAACGCTTCCGTGTGTCTTCGTCCTTTATTCTTTGAGGACGCAGCTTCTGGAATTGAGTTACGCCTGTGATCTTATTCGTTAAGTACTTTTCGAATGCTGAGTTTCCCTTCTACTCTGCAGGATGGCCTCCACTTACTGAGAGACACATTACAGCAGAGACCTTTTAGGCAAATAAAACTTATGTCAGGCAGGACTGGAGTGCTTCGTAGCCTGTCAGCCCCAACTTCACAGCTCTCCTTTCAACAGGGTTTGGTTTTACTATGATTAAAACCAGCCAGTAAACCATGAATATCAGGAGGACAATAACAAGAGGCCAGAAAGCGTACATGGTGAGAAACAATTTGTTCTAAGAGGACCCAGTTAAAGCTGTGTCTCTGTGGATTGCTTAACTTTATGGCACAAACGACATAGCGGTTGGTGTTGCAGTTTAATGATCATAGAGACTAAAACTTGTGTTCTGGAGTGTGGCTTCAAGGACAACTCTCCCTGCTGAGCTGATGGTGTGTGGACTAAAAGTCCAAGGTTAACCCATGAAGTGAGACGCTTGACCAGCTAGGGCAGGGAAAAAACCTCTATCCACATTGGTGCTGGAGGAATGTGATTCCCAGCAGAGCATCCAGACTGCCACAGGCAGTCCAAAGTTTCATGGTGACGTGGGACTCTCCTTGTTCTCCAGCTCAGTATCAGCAGAGGGAGGGACTGCATAGGGGCTGATGCTGGAGTCTGTGCAATGCTCCTTTCAAGCTTTTCCCAAGTGACGGAGCAAAACCACTTTTATTCTGCATCTCCTTTTCCTGGGGGTAAATTCTTGCATGTAATAGTTAAACAGCGAATGTCTCAACAACCTGAACTTGTTTAGTGCAAGGAAAATCCTCTGGACATGGGTTTGCTTTACCCCAGGAAGGTGTTTCTGGTTAATGGTTTGTAAGCCTGAAAAAACTCTTGGAGTAGGACAAAGGAGACTAAAGGAATGGAAGGAATTGTTGATGTTTCCTTCCATTCAGGCTACCCAGAAAAAAGTCCTGATTGTAAAAAATCAACCTCTTAAGTAAGGGATGTTTGAAAATAAATTCCTTCTCTTAAGATAAACAGGAGCTATGTCATGACACTCTGTACTATGAAGTCCTTTTCCATGAATACCCTATGAAGACAGAAGCTTGCAAAAGAATGATGTCTTCAGTGTCTAGAAGGAAAATGCAAAGTTAGAGCTCGCAAAGGTAGAAGTTTCTTTACTGACTGTATTTTCTTTGCTATAAACCAAAAAGTACTTTGTCAACAGAGATGTACTTTAAAAATATCACTCCCAAGAAACATTGACATAAAGACTTCCTTTCTTCGTGATTAAGTGGCACTGTGAAAATGATACTTTCTGACTAAATCCCCGTGTTCTTTATAAAAGTTGGGATTTACATCTTCGGTGACAAAAATAAAGGTTCAGGCTTTTACTTTAAAAGCATGATGCTGAGAGGAAGTCCTTTCTGTTATGCACATGTGAACCAGTAACTGTTGTGATGTGGTGATGTGTTGTCAGTGTAGGTCTTCGGTAGAGATGGTGAATTTGATTTAAGTCCTAAAAGTAGGATTTATTTTGCTACTTGATGTTGACACCATGAAGGGCCAAGAGACCTGGAGCTTACCGGGTGGGTTGAAACCTGCCCAGACTTAACCATATAATCATAGTATCATAGAATCACAGAAAGGTGGGGGTTGGAATGGACCTTTAGAGCTCATCCAGCCCAACCCCCCTGCAGAAGCAGGTCCCACCTAGATCAGGTCACACAGGAACGTGTCCAGGGGGGTCTTGAAGCCCTCCAAGGAAGGAGCCTCCACACCCTCCCTGGGCAGCCTGGGCCAGGGGTCCCTCACTCAAACACTCAAACAGTTTGTCGTTATGATTAGGTGGAACTTTTTGTGTTCCAGCTTCATCCCATCACCCCTTGTCCTGTCACTGGATACAAGAGAAAAAAGTGCTGCCCCAATCTCCTGACACCCACCACTGACATATTTGTCAATATTGATGAGATCCCAACTCAATCTCCTCTGCTCCAGACTAAACAGCCCCGGGTCCCACAGCCTTTCCTCATATGAAAGATGCTCCAGTCCCCTGATCATCTTGGTGGCCCTGCTCTGGTGTTGAACTTAGTCTTAAAGGTCTTTTCCAATCTAAATGATGCACATTTTTGTGCATTTATTGCTGCATAAAGCCCTACCTATTGCTAATGAAATAGGTGATGCAGAAGGAACAGAGAATAGGAGTTGACTTCTTATAGCTCCTGACTGATTGTGGAGATGCAAAAGCTCATGAATTATCATAACACTTGGTTTAAAAGAAGCCTGTAAGCCATGTTGTGAAAGCAAATATCTCTTTCAAGTGATAAATTGGAAATAAATGCTTGGTCCCTTTGTAGACCAGAGAAGCAGTGTTTCACCATATGCTACCACCTTTTCTTGGTGGCAACATGCAACACATGCAATTCTTTAACTTTGGCTTCTGGTGCCAGTGTTTCTGTTTCATGACTAAGGCTTTGGGTCACTACCAATAGTAGGGTATTTTCAGAGCTGAATATTTCAAAGTGGGAAATCCACTACAGACCTTCACAATTCAAGAGTCATGATTGATAATAAACTGACCATGAGCCAGCAACGTGCCCTCGTGGGCAAGAAGCCAATGGCATCCTGCAACGCATCAAGAAGAGTGTCGCCAGCAGGTCAAGGGAAGTTCTGCTCCCCCTCTACTCTGCCCTGGTGAGGCCTCATCTGGAGTCCTGTGTCCAGTTCTGGGCTCCTCAGCTCAAGAGGGACAGGGAACTGCTGCAGAGAGGCCAGCGCAGGGACACCAAGATGATCAGGGGACTGGAGCATCTTTCATATGAGGAAAGCCTGTGGGACCTTTCTGTCTGTTTATTCTGGAGAAGAGGAGACTGAGGGGACATCTCATTAACATTTATAAATATCTAAAGGGTGGGTGTCAGGAGGTTGGGGCATCCTTTTTTTTTATAGTAGGTAGTAACAGGACAAGGGGTGATGGGATGAAGCTGGAACACAAAAAGTTGCATTGAAACATCAGGACAAACTGTTTGAGTGTTTGAGTGAGGGAGCCCTGGCCCAGGCTGCCGAGAGGGGTTATGGAAGCTCCTTCCTTGGAGGGCTTCAAGACCCACCTGGACATGCTCCTCTGTGACCTGATCTAGGTGAATCTGCTTCTGGAGGGCAGTTGGACTGGATGATCTCTAAAGGTCTCTTCCAACCCCACCATCATGTGATTCTAAGATATGTCTCACTTCAGTGATGGCTTGGTGTGCAAAACCCCTTCTCACTGTGTTCAGTATCTTGCTGTTTTGTTTTATACTTTTTAAAAAAAAAAGGAATCAATTCCATTTTTATCAAGTGGAGAGTAATTTGGCGCTGTCGAGATAAATGAATCCAAAGTTTAGTGGTGTAGCAGGCAATGAGATGTAAAATTAATTTTATGAAGTCTGTTTCTCAGAGGGTGTGAGGGCTGTTTTGCCATGGCTTATCTGTCAACACAACACAGCACAGAGGCAGCTGGGAGGCCGTGAATATGGGAAAGCTCATCTGCTCTTCCTACCTTTTTGAGTTCACGGCTGACTTCCAAGCAGGCAGAGAACGATGTGAGGAAAGCAGCATTTCCTCTGAAGTCCAAGAAAAAAGGAGATAAAGCAGTAAGGAGTTGTTGTGTTTGGGTTTCTAAACTGAGACAAAGAGCAGTGAAATCTGATTGCCCTGTATCAACAGGGCTGCAATAGCTACCTCCTGGAGAAGGTAGTCTTCTAGAAATAGTTTCACTAGGGATTTAGAACCTGTACCTCAATTACTTTGATTCACATGTTTTAGTAGTGATTTTTAAAGAAAACATTACTGAAAGTAAGTGATTAGCTGCAATAAAGGTGTTTCATAGAATCATAGAATGGTAGGGTTGGAAGGGACCTTTAGAGATCATCCACCCCCTGCAGAAGCAGCTCCCACCTAGATCAGGTCACGCAGGAACGTGTCCAGACGGGTCTTGAAGCCCTCCAAGGAAGGAGCCTCCACACCCTCCCTGGGCAGCCTGGGCCAGGGCTTCCTCACCTCAACATTAAACTAGTTTTTCCCTATGTTTAAATGGAACTTGTTGTGTTCCAGCTTCATCCCATCACTTCTCTGTCCCTCTTGAGCTGAGGAGCCCAGAACTGGACACAGCACTCCAGATGAGGCCTCTCCAGGGCAGAGTAGAGGGGGAGAAGAACCTCCCTCAACCTGCTGCCCACACTCTTCTTGATTCATCCAAAAATCTTGATGTGTTTTGGTTAAAAAAAAAGGTCTTAGATCAATTATAAAGTAACAGCTCTGGTCAAAATCCTAAAGGCTCGTAAGTGGGTAGGGAAGAGCCTTGGTAAACTCACATCTTCACTGGAGTGACCTGAGCTGGGAATCTTATCCCTCTGTGGCATGAGGCAGAGCATCACGAGGTTTCTCTTTCCTCCCAGACCACAATGAAGCAAAAAATGGAAGCTACTTTTATTGTTTTGTTTTGCATTCTGTAGTAACAACAAATGTTTTCAACAAAATGGATTCCTGATTTCCCTGTGCAGGAGGGAACACACCAGGAGATTAAACTTATTGTCTTCCTTCTGGTCAGCACAGGAGTAAGCTTGTGCTCTCCAAGGCTCAGGGCAGGGTCTGTGTGTGTTCCTGGAGGACTCAGAGGAGGACAGACAAAGTGGAGCTGAAACTCCTCAACTGCAATCAGATGCTGGCTCCTTGAGGCATGCTCTGAGGTTTTTTTGTGGAAAGAAATGTCTCTTTATGCACCAGGTAATGAGAAGGCAACGTGAATGTGTTGGGGGAGAGGAGGAAAAACGATGCAGAAGGGAGAGAGCCCGAATTGTGGCACAGCTTGCAGGACAGCCTGGTGCTGTGCTTGCAAGTCACGTCAACAATAAAATGAAGCCTGAAGACTGTTTACTTGTGGTCTGTTTCCCACCCCCCGCTCATCCCCCCCCCAAAAAAAATGGTGATGCATTTATTTAAAGGAAAAAAAAACCATGAAACCAAAACAAAAGTGAGGATAATTATCCTCAAAGTGAGGTAGCCTTTCTGAGTGTGCAACCTTGTGATAACATACATGTGTATTTGAATAAAAGGTCTTCTGCCATTCTTGCCAGTTTATGTCTTGATTCACCCTGTGAGGAAAGTGACCTGATGCTGGCTTCCCAAAATGCACTGTGTGATGATGAGACTGCTGTGATCTCAGGAAGAGGGAAAAAAACCCCATCAAACCACCAGGAAAATCCTCAATAAGAACAACAAATACTCAACAAAACCACAACTACTCATCTTTGGGAATAGGTGCAAATCTGTGGGTAAACATACACATGATAGAAAAAAAATGGGGATTAAAGAATGAAAGGAAGTGGTAAAAGTGGGAATGTGCTACTCTTACTCCACATTCAGTCATCTCTCTCTTGGGATAAATGACAGTGTAACCTCCAGTGTAAATATTCTCTTAGGAGGAGGAGTGGAGTCCCATTGTAAAACCATGTAGTTTCAGTAGTAGGTTGGTTAATGTTGCTTGGGGAAACCATGATGCTGTGTGGGTTTGCAGAAGTAATAACAAGACATTCCTTATCTGAATTTCAAACACACGTATAATAACAGGCTATCTGGAGCAGCCATGCCTGATTATTACAGTGTTTAAGATGAGTAATTTTATAGTTAAGCATTTCAATGTCCTACATATGTTATGGATCAAGTGCAAACTGCTGCTGCTTTCTCAGGCAGATGTGACAGCCTGACACTTTGATCAGCCTGACACAGTGCAGTCATATTTATGGGCTGGCAATCACATGTATTGCAGTGAGGGCTGGGGAGGGAGGGGACAAGCTCCAGCAGTAAAAGGCACATCAAAGTGCTGATATCAGCTTAAGGAACAGCCAAGCAAGGAGGGGTGAAAGGCAGAGATGCTGCAGGGAGAAGTGGAGGCATTATTATAACGTTGTCTCAGGAACCTGATTTTTCATTAAAATCAGCCAGAGAGAGTCAGTTCCCCACCATAATCCTCCCCTCTGCCTCTAGAGTAGTTTTGACAAGATCCAGGATAATCCTGGAGCAACTGTGTAATTTTTACAAACTCTGACACAAACAAGTGCTCACCCCAACCTTAGGGAGGCTCATGGTTTTAATGTAGGTGCAAGTTTAAGAGTTTAATGTGAGATGGGGGGAGTTATTATTTGTTTTCCATTAGTGGCTAAAGGCTCATCCTGTTATGTAACAACTATTTCTAATCTTACTTAATATTAGAAAGAAAAATGAAAATGTTCCTCTCTTGGATGCCCCTTCTAGGCCAACATGGGACTGCCCCAGTTTTTTCTTCTCCCAAAGCAGAAATATTGATGTGATGCTGTAATAAAATAGCCAAAGAGGTCATTGCATTATGGTTGCCATGGCCACTAATGCTTTGTGTTGCTAAAACTCCCCCCTGCACTTGGTGGTTGGGAAGTGACTTGTGGCCCCTTGTTATTTGATGAACAGTAAGTCCATAAACAGGGCTGTGGAGAGACAGTGCCATGGGGCGCAGCGGGAGCTGGCTGCAGACACATTCCTTCTGGCTTCTGGTGGCAAACTGCAGCATGGTGTGTGTCATGGGTGGAGTGACCCACTTCACTCATAAGAAAGAAGTAACAGTATGTTTATGGATATAAATCAACAGTTTTTCAAGGTTTGACAATAGATGTGGCAGTGATTTAACAAGATTCAAGATCAGGGTTCACTTGATATTTGCTACATAGAAGACAGGGTCAGCCAAAACTATCCAGGAAACCCTCCTGTTGAGTCATGAGGTTCAGAAGAGACCCCCTTGCACTAGAAACTTCTCAGAGGGGATTTTAAGTGCAAACTGCACCCAGACTTAGTTCCAGACTCAGAATCACAGAATGTTAAGGGTTGGAAGGGACCTGGAAAGCTCATCCAGTGCAACCCCCTGCCAGAGCAGCACCACCTAGAGCAGGGCACACAGGAACTCATCCAGCTGGGTTGAATGTCTCCAGAGAAGGAGCCTCCACAGCCCATCTGGGCAGCCCCTGCCAGTGCTCCCTCACCTCAACAGGGAAGAAGTTTGTCCTTGTGTTGCTTGGAACCTCTTGTGTTCCAGCTTGTTCCCATTGCCCCTTGTCCTACCATTGGCCATCACTGAGAACAGCCTGGCGCCATCTTCCTGACACTTGTCCTTTACATGGTTTATGTCTAAAGAATTATGTGTGTACAATCAATCTGTTCTATTATTTAGGATTTCTAAGTTTAACATGATATTAATCACTTAATGAGAATCTGTTGTGGCAAGGAATCTCTCGGTCTTGGGGAGTACCCTACGTTCAGTAGCTGCCATTTTTAAAAGCTATGTTGTTTGGGGTAGAAACACTATATTTAGAGCTGAAAGAAGTGGGACATAGCTATCAAAAGCTCTTTTTTTTTGGTTCATGAAGGAGTGTCATAATAAGTTGTCAGCATCCATGGATGCAGAGTTGGGTGAGTGACTTGCCCTCACTGTTTCCTTGTGTCTCGACACTCCCACTGTTATTTAGTCTATGAATATTGAGAAACATGAGTAGATTGGGTGAGCAGGTTGGAGAATAGGAGGCCTGGAGCCATTAGGGAGGACGAACAAGGCAGACAGTACCATGCTGTGACACATCAGCTTTGGTGCTAGAGCCTGTGTGTGGTTCCCAGGAGCAGAGGATCTTGTGCAGAAGAGGAACAGTGTGTTGGGTGTGCAGTGAGGGGCTGCAAACGCTGTGCTTTGGAGACTGAAATGCTTCACTATAAGGAGAAAGGCAGAACTTGAGGCAAGTGCTGCAAGAGGAGCTGAGCTAATGAAAACATATGTCGTCAGTCTTTGCCTAATGAATCCGAGCATGGCTCACCAAGGCCAATCAGATGTGTGCTGAGCAGGATGGGTGCTTGCTCTGTGCTCCTTAAGCATTAGTTAATGCTATTTCTTCCATTTGGATCATGGGGATTTGGAGTATTGGTGTTCTGATGAATTCTTGAACGTGTCTTCCACCAACAAATGTGAGATAGAAAATGCAGTTACTTTGTTTTATTGTCAACTCTTTAACGAGTAGCTGATTAAAGCTGAACAGATTATGTTTATAAAGGGGGGGGGGAAACCCAAGCCCTCAGTCTTCTAGTTTAAAAAATGACCCTCTAATGGAACTAAACAGACAGTTTTCAAAATTAATGAATGCTGTGTGTAGTACAAGCAAGATACACAGTAGTGATTTGGTGAGGAAATGTACAAGCTAGTACTGTGTCAAATAGAAGGCTGTTGCACTGTTCAGCAGGTCAATGAAAAGCACTTCCCTGTCCCTCTTGAGCTGGGGAGTCCAGAACTGGACACAGGACTCCAGATCCCATCTCTGGATTCCAGCTCAGCTCAGGCCCCACCGACACCTAGCTTGCTTTTTTTTCGATGAAATAAGTGGATATTCTTAGGGCTGGTAGGTACAAGTAGGAACTACTTCCAAGTTAAATATGTTTATGTGAAGATAATGTATTTTTTTCTTCAAGAAAGCTTAAAAAAACCCACTAAAACTTCATCCTGAAATGCAGGGATGTTTTAATTAGGCAGTATTGCTTTAATACCCCTTTAGAATTATAAGTGATCCACGCTACTGGTCTCTAAGTAGAACTTCCTAACTGGTCTTGGTTTTGAGGGAGAATATCTCAATAAATCAATTCAAGATTTTTGATTGGGGTGTATGTGGGAGGTGTCTTATGTACTAGAACATCTTTTTTTGTGTGTGCAGAGGGAGAAAGCAGATGTAACTCTCATGAAGCAGCACTGCAGGATGTTAAAACAATTATTTTTACTCTCAACCAGGTGCTTCATGGACCATCTTAATTTACAGTCATCTATTTCCTCATGAACGTTTTGAAATGTTTTATAGAAAAGATAAATAAAATACCACTGAGAAAAAGTGGTGCTTGTTCACAGAAGGAATGTATTTAGTCAAAAATTCAATTTTATAAGCCGAAAATGCTCCGATGGGAGGGTTTTTGTCCAGCTATTCTTACAATTTCTGTGGGGATACCTGAAAGATTGGACTTTCACAATGCCCAAGGTGGTGTAAAAGCAAAAATATTTAAACTGCCAGCAAGCATTACTTTTATTCAGGGTTCTTAATCTTGAATTGCTTTGTCTGAAAGCTGAGGACTTGATTGTTTTCTGTAATATTTCCTGATCTCTGTGAAACTGTAGTCTCTTCTTTGCCTTGTGGAGAGTCTTTATTTTTTTCCCAATGCATCACTCAAGAAAGGAAAAATTTTGCAATTAGCTGCATGTTCACTGTGTGAGGAAATAATAGATCTAAAGCTGTACTGGGTTGCCTGAGAGAAAGACTAAATTAAAAGGCAAAAGCTGTCTTGCATTTTAATTTACTGTCAAAAAGAAATAGTAAAGAAACACCACTGCCTCATCTCTGAGTAGGTAAAAGAGAGTATAGTTTAAGGCTGTAGGTTTTCTGATGTTGCAAATTAGAATGGGAGTAGTATTTAAGTGCTGTTAAGCTTCAACACAAATGTACCATGCTTAAATACTCAAGAGGCTTTTTGTCCTTTAACGTTGCTTTATAGGTAAGCAACATGTGTTAGGATTGTCTGAGCTGGACTGCAGTAGATGAGAACTGTAGAGCAACTGAGTAGCATGTTTTCTACCTTTGAAGTGAGAGAGATTAATTTTAAATGCCAAAACTCAACTCATTTTTGCATGTTCTGTGACACGAGGCTTTCATCAAGTAATGGTGTGTGGAAACATTATCTTTTAATGAGAATTCTTGTGAGTGTATTTCCATTCTGCCTCTTTCCCCTTCTGTTACCTGGTGTAGCCATAGCCTTTCAGGAAATATTAATTGAATGTAATGGTGAGACTTCTCTGTCATCTCATTAAGAAATTACATTTTTAGATGCATTTCTATATCGTGTTTGAAGTGTGAAGCTCATTATTTGCAAGTCTTAAAGTTACTTTATGTTTCTGGAGAAGATAGTTCTTAAATTTAAATGTATTTAACACCCAGAATTAGCGTTTTAGTCATATGGATGCTCAGCTGCTTCAGTTTCGTGTCATCTGAATCAATTTCTTGCTTAAATCCCCAAATGTTTCAAAACAAAAAGCAGCCTAACACGCTACCATTGTCAGCTAAGCCAAATCTCTCTTCTGTGGATGGAACTGAAAATTAATTTATGAAATAATAGTAATCAGTTTAGGTGTGTAATTGCCTGCATTAGCAGAAAGTGAGAAGCAACCTGAATTTTAATGCTGTGGTTTTATCTGTGCAGCCAAGCTCCTCTCATCTTTCCCTGCTTATTAGTAAATAGTCTAGTGGTTCTAATCAATCTACGAAACTTTCCAGAATTCAGGGGAATGAAATGGTGTTCCACAGATTCGGTATGAATCTCATAAAACACTGACATACCACTGTGCTCTGTAGCACAAACAGCAAGAGAGCAAGTCCTGAAGTTTCAGCACCTTGCAAAACAGCAAAGTCATATCTGCAGGCTAAGTCACAGCTGTGCTGTAAGATGGCATTCATGGTCTCTGGGCAATTTTCCATCCAGCTAAATTCTCCTTAGATACTGGATAAGAGCTTTCCAACTTTTTTTCTCTGAGTATACAGAGTAAACACTAAAAACTGGCTGAATGACAGAGCCCAGAGGGTGCTGATCGATGGCACAGAGTGGAGTTGGAGGCCTGTGGCCAGTGGAGTTCCACAGGGATGGGTTCTGGGGCCACTCTTGTTCAACATCTTCATCAACCACCTAGGTGAGGGGACAGAGGGACCCTCAGCAAGATCCCTGCTGGCACCAAACTGGGAGCACTGGCTGATTCACCAGAGGCTGTGCTGCCATCCAGTGAGAGCTGGGCAGGCTGAGAGTTGGGCACAGAGGAGCCTGCTGAGGTTTAACAAGGACAAGTGCAGAGTCCTGAATCTGGGAAGGAACAACCTCATGTTCCAGGACAAGCTAGGGGTTGAACTGCTGAAGAGCAGCTCTGCAGAGAGAGATCTGGCAGTGCTGATTGATAATAAGCTAAACGTGAGCCAGCAATGTGCCCTCGTGGCCAAGAAGCCAATGGCAGCCTGGGGGCATCAGGAAGAGTGTGGACAAGAGGTGAAGGGAGGTTCTTCTCCCTCTCTACTCTGCCCTGATGAGGCCTCATCTGGAGTCCTGTGGCCAGTTCTGGACTCCCCAGCTGCAGAGGGACAGGGAACTGCTGGAGAGAGGCCAGTGCAGGGCCACCAAGATGATCAGGGGACTGGAGCATCTTCCTTATGAGGAAAGACTGTGGGAACTGGGGCTGTTTAGTCTGGAGAAGAGGAGACTGAGGGAGGACCTCATTAACATTTATAAATATCTAAAGGGTGGGTGTCAGGAGGTTGGGGCAGCACTTTTTTCTATGGTAGGTAGTAACAGGACAAGGGGTGATGGGATGAAGCTGGAACACAAGAAGTTCAATTGAAACGTAAGAAAAACCTATTTCACTGTGAGGTGAGGGAGCCCTGGCCCAGGCTGCCCAGGGAGGGTGTGGAGGCTCCTTCCTTGGAGGGCTTCAAGAGCCGCCTGGACACATTCCAATGCCACCTGATCTAAGCGGGACCTGCTTCTGCAGGGGAGTTGGACTGGGTGATCTCTAAAGGTCCCACTCCTACCATTTTATTATTCTGTGAACTGAATTAAAGCTCATTGCACTTTTGACAAAACAGACTGGAGAAATGAGAAGTTTGTAGTGTTTATTTTTTCTGATGACCTCAAAATAAGTGCAGTTATTCACACAATTTTATATTTCAGTGAGCTTTAAGTTTGTAAGGTTAAATGCAAAGAAGGTGAACTCTGTTTTCCTTAATCATAATTTATCCCTTGGGTCAGTAGATCTCTCAGCTCTTGTCCACATGTCTTGAGTTATTAAGTGCATGTTAATTGAAATACATGGTGACTATTTTTAGACAGCTTGAAACAGGAGAATTTTAAATACTGTACGAAAGCAATGCCGGTGTTCAGGCAAAAATACTTGGCACATAATGTCCTTATGCTCTAGCTGCATGAATCTCCTTGACTTCACGTACCAGCACAGGCTGGGGAGTGAACTGTTAGAGAGTTGCGTAGGGGAAAGAGAGCTAGGGGTGCTGGTGGGCAGCAGGATGAGCATGAGCCAGCAACGTGCCCTCGTGGCCAAGAAGGCCAATGGCATACTGGGGTGGATGAGAAGGGCTGTGGGCAGTAGGTGCAGAGACATTCTGCTCCCCCTCTGCTCTGCCCTATGAGACCACATCTGGAATATTGTGTCCGGTTCTGGGCCCCTCAGTTGCAGAAGGACAGGGAGCTGCTGGAGAGCGCTCAGTGCAGGGACACAAAGGTGATGGAGTGGAGCATCTCCCTTGTGATGAAAGGCTGAGGGAGCTGGGGCTCTGCAGCTTGGAGAAGAGGAGCCTGAGGGGTGACCTCATTCATGTTAACAAATAGATAAAGGGTGGGTGTGAGGAGGTTGGAGCCAGGCTGTGCTCAGTGATGGCCAGTGACAGGACAAGGGGCAATGGGGACAAACTGGAACAGAAGAGGTTCCAAAGGAACACAAGGCAGAACTTGTTCCCTGTTGAGGTGAGGGAGCACTGGCAGGGGCTGCCCAGATGGGTTGTGGAGGCTCCTTCTCTGGAGACATTCAACCCCAGCTGGATGAGTCCCTGTGTGCCCTGCTCTAGGTCGTGCTGCTCGGTCAGGGGAGTTGCACTGGATGAGCTTTCCAGATCCCTTCCAGCCTTTGAGATTCTGTGATTCTGTGACTTCTCTATGCATTTGTATGTAGGGAAGCTGTTCCTCCTCTTTCTGTATTAATTAGAGAAAACAAAAAAAGAACAAGCTGGTACAGAAATCTGAGAAGAAAATTACAGTGACTCTGTTCCCTCGTGTTAATGTTACAGGCTGGAGGCCCTGGGAACCGCAAATGGGATATTGATGTGTTACTTGACATCTTCTCATTAAATTGCAGATGATGACAATATGATGGAAGATAGGTAGCGTGATGAAATATATAATACAGCATTTACCATCACAAGCACAAGATCTGCTTGTCTGATTTTTCTTTCCTGTGGTGTCTTAGCATAGCTTGGCTAAGTGGTCTTATTCAGAAGAGTTAGTTGTCATGTATAAAGAGGGCTCAAAGAGAATAAAATCATAGTTGTTGAAAGTGCCTGAAGGTTTCAAAGGCTTTTGGGAAGGGAAAAGGGGAATGAATCAGCTGTTGGCTGTGAGGGAGGTGTTTGGGGTTTGTGCTAGGATAGATTTCTAGCTGATGGCTTTTCTGTGAAAGCAGTGTTACCTTTATAGCATAAATCAATATAAAAAATTTCCACGTGGTATTTACCTGAAAGCATCTGCTGTTTTGGTACCAGTTGAATCACAACAGGATTAAACCTGTGTTTTGTGACTTCTAACCAGGTAGCTTTATAGTTTGAGAGAATATTTGGGCTTTTTCACTTCTTATCTCCTTTTGAAGTTTTCCAGATTTAAAATAGTGAGGAATAGAAATCAGATATAGAAAAGTCTTCTTAGAGTGTATTATCAAGTGCAGTGCTCAGCTTATGAAAACACATATGTGCTGTCTCTGCACGTTTGCAAAATGAAACAGATTTTGGAAACACTTTAGGGAGGCAGAAGTAATTCTCTAATTAGTGGTGGCTTGGTTTGTGTATGCTAGGCTTTATTGACAAGAAACAGGCTCCCATCACCTAAAACATGCAAAAAGTCTAAGACTTTTCTGAACAATGAGGCAACATGGACTTTGGTGGAGCCTTCTGTCTCCAGTACTAACTAGCAATGATGTTTAAAGACATCACTGGCGACAACTTGGAAACCTCTTGTTAGCAGTGGCAGTGGTACAGCCAGACACAGATTAGCTGAGTAATATTTGCTGGGACCTTGATCCCAGCTTGCACCATTGCTGCCTTGGACGTGGAGAATTTTACTAAATACATGTTTTAGAGTAGTTTCATAGAATCATTCAGGTTGGAAGAGGTCTCAAAGCTCACCTTGTCTCAACCCCCTGCCATGGGCAGGGACACCTTCCGCCAGCCCAGGTTGCTCCAAGCCCCATCCAACCTGTCCTTGGACACTGCCAGGGATGGGGCAGCCACAGCCTCTCTGGGCAGCTTGTGCCAGGACCTCACCACCCTCACAGGGAACAACTTCTTCCTAATATCCACTCTAAATCCACCTTCTTTCAGTTTAGATGGAACTATGTCATTAAGGTTGCTTGCTCAAGGGTTAATTCCTTAGTGCAGTAGACTTGGAAACAGCTGTTAATAAGAACACACATTTAAATGTGTTTTGCCCCGTTTCTTCAATTAATATTTATTTGTTTGGAAACAAAACCTGAATTTTCAGTCCTGAAATAGTTTCCTTCAGCCTTGCATGTGCTGTGCTGCTATCATCGGGTCCCTTAGAGAGATGGTGAGGAGAGGGAAGTTGGGTTGAGCAGAATCCAGGTGTTGAGCGAGGGACAGTGGCTAATGCTCACAGGACTGCATATTCTAACAGGATCCTCTCTGAGTTTAAATATTTCTTAGTAGTAGACAGTGAAATTTTATCTAAACCCAGAAATGAGCAAGGAGAACCAATCTAGAAGGATCCCTCTTGTAGCTTCTCTTGACTTTCAGCTTTTCAGTACCCCAGGAGGAGGTTTACAGCTGTGTGTGATTTTAGCAAGTGGTGATATCAGCCCTGTACGACAACAGACCCTCCATACACCTGCAGAGAACTCAGTAGGGATTTTAAAGCCTATTTGTAAGAGCACAAGCATCTTTTTCCTCTCACAAACAACACTAAATAATTTATTTTGGGGAAACCAGCCATATCTCTGCTTTCCTAAAGATGAAATTGTTAAGCAGCCATCAGTCCCCCTTCCCCTGAACACTTCTCTGTCTCTCCTTACTAATCCTTGCTAATGGGAGGAATTAACATGTTTTTCTTCCCCTCATTCAAATCTTACATGTCCCTAGGATGTTTCAGGAGATAGGTAAGTGCACGCTGTGATCACTGGCTACTGGGATGTTCAGAACCCTTTCCCTGCTAAAGCTTTTCTGTAACAGCAGGAAGGCTGCAGTCCTTTTATTCCATTTTGACACAGCTTGATGGCTTTTACAGTCTCTTTTTATTCAAGGACAACCAAATACATAGTTAAATATGTGGGTTTTTTTAAGAAGAGGAGTTGTGCCAGAATAACATCTCTTGGACCACAGCCCAACAGCCTCACTTCCTGGGTCAGTGAGTGCCCCTAGCAGGGAACATGAGGAGGAGGGTCCCTTCCAACAAAATCTTTGCCAGAATACAAGTGACCTTCCAAAACATTTCTTCTCTCATAAAATAATATTGCAACAAAATGCTGTCTAGTGTCCTTCTGGGCCATAGCCCTTGGGATTGCAGCTTTCTGACTGACAGTACAGATAAGTCTATCAACAGAAATCTTCAGTGCTGTTGCTATTTTTGGTGTTACTTGAGTCTAAACATCACTGTATTAACTGCAGACCTTTTTTCATACAGGCCAAACAATTAACTGGGTGATAATTTTTCATAACTCATGATGCAGGCAAATTTAGAATTGCCTGTCTATGTGGCAGTCCCAGACCAAAGATAAACCCTGGAGTTAAAGAGATCTTGTTGGGAGCTGAATTTAGTTCTGTCTCTGAGAAAAGGTTAACTCATTGCCCTCTGTTTCAGCCTAGGAAAACAGATGCCTGTGTGGAGTGCTGCAATGCTGACACAAGCTCATTTGATCTTGTCCTTCCCAATGTGAGATGGAAAAAGTGGCTCATGATGGAGCTTAAGCACTAGTCAATTTCGGCTGGTATTGCTAACAATAAAAATGCATTTGAGGAAAGACTGCAATGCAAAGGCAAGCAGACGAGGTGCTGGAAAGATGACTTTTGGTATTTCACAGAATCACAGAATGGTAAGGGTTGGAATGGACCTTTAGAGATCATCCACTCAAACCCCCCTGCCAAAGCAGGTCCCACCTAGATCATATCACTCAGGAACACATCAAAGTGGGCTTTGAAGCCCTCCTGAGAAGGAGCTTGCACACCCTCCCTGGGCAGCCTGGGCCAGGGCTCCCTCACCCGTATAGATAAATAGATTTTCCTTATGTTTAAATGGAACTGTTTGTGTTCCAGCTTCATCCCATCACCCCTCATGTTGTCTCTAGATACAAGAGAAAAAAGTGCTGCCCCAACCTCCTGACACCCACCATTTATATACTTGTAACTATTAATGAGATCCCCCCTCAATCTTCTCTTCTCCAGACTAAACAGCCCCAGGTCTCACAGCCACAGGAAGATGCTCCAGTCCCCTGATCATCTTACTGACCCTTCACTGGCCTCTCTCCAGCAATTCCCTGTCCCTCTTGACCTGGGGAGCCCAGAACTGGACACGGGACTCCAGATGAGGACTCACCAGTGCAGAGCAGAGGGGCAGTAGAACTTCCCTTGACCTACTGCTACCACTCTTCTTGATGCCCCCAGGCTGCCATTGGCTTCTTGGCCACGAGGGCACGTTGCTGCTCATGGTCAGTTTATTATCAGCCAGCACTGCCAGGTCTGTCTCTGCAGAGCTGCTCTCCAGCAGGTCACCCCCAGCCTGTCCTGGTGCAGGAGGTTGTTCCTCCCTAGATGTAGGACTCTGCACTTGCCCTTGTTGAACCTCAGCAGGTTCCTCTGTGCCCAACTCTCAAGCCAGTCAAGATCTCACTGAATGGCAGCCAGTCCTCTCAGCTTGGTGCCATCAAGGAACTTCCAGGGGATCACTCTATGCCCTCCTCCAGGTTGTTGAGGAATTTATTTAATACATTGGAAGAAACTATTCACCAATATAACCTTTGTAATGCTGCTGGGGTTGGAGAGACCCATTTTAACACAGTGTAAGTGCTGGTGAGCTCAGCTGTAAACCCTGGAGGCAAATACTAGGAGTCAGAGGCAGGATCTTAATGGTAATGTTTAATGGAAGATGCCAAGTAAATTCCCAGTATGCTGGTGGGAGAACCTTTGAACTCTGAATTGTCTGTTTAATCTTTCTCTTTCCATTTCTCTGAATTCCTTTTGTTTGTGACATGGTTCCCAGGATGCACAAAGAAATACTAGGGACACAAGATCCTTGCTGTCTGTGAACTATCTCTGTAGTGCCACCAGTATTGTTTAAAAGCTGAAAAAATCCAAAATGCTGTCAGCTGATAAGGCTGAAATAAGTGTCCAAGTCATGTTTGTACATCAAAACAGACAAAACATGGACGCTTTGAATACTCTGTGGCAGACCAGATGGGCATGAAGCATGATTTCATTGCTCAGTGGCATTGCTGAATGCCAGAAAGTGCAGAAAGCTGTGACTGTAGCATGAAACAATCTCCCTGTGAAGCTGGTGAGGCATAATATGAATATTTCTGTCCATACATACTTAACGAAGGGTTAATGAATGGTTAACATCTCTTTAATGAATAGTTAATCAGCTCTTAGACTATTGGAGTCTTGCAGATTAACCAGATGCTTATAACCATCTGTAATACCTCTCACTGCTGAATTTTACAATCATCTGCTGCCTGTTCTTCATATTTGAGTGGGTGACTGGAAGATGTCATCAACACTCCCATGTCTTAGAACATAATTGTTTTAAGTATCACTTCAAGAAAAGTTTGACCAAAATGCTTGGATACCTTAGGGAGAGCATACTTCTCTGTTTGAAATAAATAGCAAATTGTACTGTCATACAAACACAGACTTAAAAAAGCCTCAAGTGTTGAATACCATCTGGCGGAAAAAATACATCCACGCAATTAAAACCTTCAAAATACAGCTTCTTAAGCTGAGGAAACTCCTTTTTCTTTACTCAGTGTAGAAGGAAGTCTTTCTAGCATGAATTACTCTTAATTTGAAGCTCATTCATAAACTGAAGTTGTAACGCTGGATGCTTTTGCTGTGTCTGTACCCCATGTCTGTACCCTGGCACTAGCAAGGACAGTGATCCCAACACCTTTTCAGCAGGGGATTGAGCCTGGTGTTCCCCTCACACTGCACTCCCTGGTGATAAGTTAGAAATGGGATACTAATTAGGTGATAGCAGCAGGTCAGAGAGCAGAGGATCAGGCCAACTGGACAAATACAATAGTAAAGAAATAGGTTCTTATGTGATGATGTCTTATATAGATAAAAGTCTGTGAGAAACCATGGATGAGTAGGAAAGATCCATTTTACCTGCTGGATTAATGTTGAATCATTCTGAAAGGACCAAAGTCATGTTTTGATATACTGGCTCTGGGGTTTTCAGCTTGAGATGGACATGGAGCTGTTGGATTGGGTCTAGAGGAGGCCATGAATATGATCCGAGGACTGGAGCCCCTCTCTGTGAGGACAGGCTGAGAGAATTGGGGATGTTCAGCCTGGAGAAGAGAAGGCTCTGGGGGACACCTTAAAGCAGCCTCCAGTCCCTAAAAAGGGCTGACGAAAAACCTGGAGATGGCCTTAAACTGAAAGAGAGTGGATATTGACATTGGGAAGTTATTCCCTGTGAGGGTGGTGAGGCCCTGGCACAGGCTGCCCAGACAGGCTGTGACTGCTCCATCCCTGGCAGTGTCCAAGGGCAGGTTGGATGGGGTTTGGAGCAACCTGGGCTAGTGAAAGTTGTACCTGCCCACGGCAGGGGGTTGAGACAAGGTGAGCTTTAAGGTCCTGTCCAATCCAAACCATTCTGTTATTTCATGATACCTTAACCTATACCAGCTACGGTCATCTGCTCTGTAAATGCTGCAACTGGCACCAAAGGACCATCTTTCACCCAGCTTCTGCTCTGTACAGCCAGATAGTGCTGCTTTTTCCTCCCACATTCTCCACCATTCTGTTCAGCTGTTAAAGTCCTTAGAGCCACTGTCTCCACATAAGTTCCCCTCCTCTCCTGCAAACCTCTATGGCCACTTTTGCTGTTAGTCCCTAGGATCCTACAACCTTTTCCTCCAGTCTTCAGGTTAGCAGAGAAAATCTTCCCTTTGCCTTTTCATGTTCCCCACCACTTCCCCTTTCTTTTATTTCCTTTCTCTAGCTTGCATGATTTTCATCTTCCAGATACTTTTAATATCTCTACTACGTTTTTACAAAACACTTTATTAAAGGAATAGTTTTATGAACCTGTATACTCTCTCATTCTTCAGATTCTCTCTTTGTGATTCATTGAAGCGACAAGAAATCAATTTATTTATGAAGCTATGATGGGGAGCAGCCCTAGATAGCTGACATAATATATATCATACTCATTAAACTGAAGGAAATACATAGGTGCATACAAGCACTTTTTATACACAGTCACTTCTGGATGCTGCTTGTTTCTTTGGAGCTTGATTCTGCATTAATTTTTGAGGTTTTTATTCAACTAATGTGATTCTCAAATGCACCCAGCATAGCAGCAGAGTCTGTCTCTTCATTTCTGCTTGTGCAGTTTCCAGCACGGCGTTGTTCAACATAAAGGCCTTTGTGTCTGAATCAATATAGTTACCTCAATTTTAAACCCGTGCTTTGGATTTACCTTTCAATTTACAAGGTTTGTCACTTGTCAATGCTGTGTGAGTTGTGGAGTGGAGGGTTGGAAGGATGAGGCTGCTGCTCAAGTGCCAGGCCCTCTAAAACAAGGTCCCTGGGGGGGCCTGAAGCAAGGCCCTCTGAAACAAGGTCATCCTGGGGCCTGATCTCAGGAAAATTGGTACTCAAAGCACATAGATTGATGGGTTATTTTCCTAATGAATCCTTCACTAATTGAGAAAATACACAAAACCTGATCATTCCCATAGGTACACTTGTAGTTTTGTGCCACTGGTGCCTTTTGAAGGCAGAGGGAAGCGCCAACAAGAGTTACAAACACAAGCCAAAAACAACTGGCTGCTTCCTATCAAGATCTGCTGAACCCTTAAAACTATCCCAGCCCTTCATGAGATGTAACAGCAGTCATACCTACACAAATCCTGATTGCCTGTCTTGCTGGATGTTGGTTATACTGGTCTCCAACACAACTTGAGGCTGTGTGCATTTTATACATGGGTGTGTTTATATTTCCTTATGTAATTTAAAGAATGCAAATGTTATATCACAAAATAATGGTGGTGAAAAGCAAACAGAAAATATATGAGGATGGGCTTTTATTGTATTACATTTTATTGTATATTGCTTCTAATGGTGACTCAAGTTTACTGGAGCCAAAAAAAACACTGCAATGAGACCTGTTGAGGAGGTGTTGAGGAGTTGGGTTCAAGTTTTATCCAAAAATGAAAACTCAGATAGGGTATTGGTGAAAAAAAAGAAAGTTTTCCTGGTTTATTTGAATTGTAAAAGTGTGAGCAAACAACAAAAAAAAAGAATAAGTAACTCTAGATGCCAGTTGCTTTATTTATCTGCTGTTTCCAGCTTAACTAATCAAATGGCTGTGTAGTCTTGACAGAATTTGTGGTCCGGGTTTTAAGCTGCTTTTCTAAATATATAAGGCAAGGAGGAAACATTGACTCAGCAGCTGTAGGGGCTAACGAGTTATACCTCACCCTCCACACTGAAATGAGATAGTAGGTATTTTGTTTAGTGTCTCATTCTTAAGTTTTATTCTGTTGAGCTTAATACTTTCAGCAGCCCTATTGTGTGTAGCATCTGATTTACAGTTCTTTGCCCTTCTTTGTCCAACCTTGCTGTGCAATAGTGTTTCATACCTATGCTGTGGTGCTTGGGGCTGAATATGCACATGCACCTCCTATTTAAGCTTTAAAATATAACTACAGGTTTTGCCTGTCTTGTTTCTTGCCTGTGCTTTACTAAGTAGTCTGATGCTGCCTTTCTTCTCCTTACCCCTGAGAGAAATTGTGTAGCCATTTAGTGATGCTATCTGAGATACAGTTATTAAATCTGGTAACCACAAGCATAAAGCAGCTCATGCAAACATTTTCCTAATGATTGAACAAAATAATACACTTAAATACAAATGAATTGAATACTGTGACTGACATTTAAATCACCCAAAGCATTACAGGCAATATAGTACATTGCTTTTTGTGCGTTGGCTCATAAATGGTGCTGTTATACCTTGATTAGGCTGTGGAAAGTCCTCCCTGCTCCTTTATGATCCTTTTTCTTCCGTTCCCATCTCCCCTTCCTTTTTCTGAAGCAAAACGTTTTCATTGCTGCACATGGGCACAGGGGTGCCCCGTGCTCAGTGCCAGGAGCAGGCAGGTGGATTCAGCCTGGCACACTTGTTTCTTCTTATTTTTCTTCACTCGTTTCTTCTTATTTTTCCTCACTTGTTTCTACAACACCCAGGACCCCCAACACTGTCTACTAGCAGACCCAAACTTGGTGCTTTCAGCATCCAAAGGTCAGGTATTTTCATTTCATTTTAGTGGTTTGGAGGCTGAAGGAGTGCTGTTTCCTAGTGACTTTGTGGAAGTTGCTTTTGTTATACAGAAACTGTGCTGTAGTCCTGCTGACACAGTCTGAAGCCAACAGCTTGAAGTCAACTAACTAATGTTACCCAATGCCCTTGTAGCTATGGGATGGGTTGCAAAGTGCTACCAGTTTGGTGCTCGTATAGCTGTATGCTTTACTGTGACTATTTTCTTTGTGCTTTCTAATTCCTAGTACTCTCTTCTTGGTCTCAACCACTATCCTGTACGGGATATCTATCTCCATTACTGTGGGATCCCATGGGGCAATTCTGGGTTTGGTTTGGGATTCTCTTCTTACACCTGTATTTTATTTACCAGCTTGGGTCTTAACAGTTTGAGTTACTGAGCAGTGGTATCAGGCAAGGCCTGGGATTAATTTCCTTTTTTAAACGTGAATGACATATATTGAAATAGCCTACAAGGAAGCTGGAGAGGAAGACTTCTAGCAAGAGGATGGCTGATGGCCTCAAGCTGGAAGAGGGGAGATTAGATTGGATATTGGGAAGAAGTTGTTCCCTTTGAGGATGGTGAGGCCCTGGCACAGGCCGCCCAGAGAGACTGTGGCTGCCCCATCCCTGGCAGTGTCCAAGGGCAGGTTGGATGGGGCTTGGAGCAACCTGGACTAGTGGAAGGTGTCCCTGCCCATGGCAGGGGATTAGAACTGGATGAACTTTAAGGTCCCTTCCAACCCAAATCATTCTATGAAAAGACATCTCTGAGATTATTCATCAGGGAAGGATTTTAGATGGTGTTTTCTATGCAAACCCACGTTTCTCTGCAAAATCTGAAGCTCTTAGGGGGTGAAACTAATTAGTCTAGGTACTCAACATTTCTGGAATTCTTAAACATGAGTAATCTTTAAAATCTATTTTGAAATGATACTCTTAGCAATATTTTAACTGGTTATTCACAAACAGTGATTTTAAGACTTTTTAGACTTTCAGGAGTATTTTTTAGTAAATGTCTCTAAAGAGGGGTAATGTTAATAGGATGACTTCAGAAACAAACTCTTTTGTTTAATACATGGGTAATAAATTATCATTTAATTAGAGTAAATAAATAATTTTGATACAGACTAGGACGGTGTAGACATGTGCATATGCTACTCTGTGCCAAAAAAAATCCTAAGTAGCTTCATGTTGAAATCAGTCTCATCCCTTGAGTACAATAAACTTCTGCAATTTGATAACTGAAGTTCAACAGAAGTTCACATCTTCATAAAATTAGGAATTGCTACATCATCTTAAAAATGAGGCAATTAATGAGATAATTAAAAGTACCTGGCACTTAGCCAGATATGTATTCTATATTATACTGTTATCAAATGTTTTTCACACATCCAATTTAACTTCTGCTTCATAGTTGTATCTTTCCAAATTAAATTCTTCCCCTTTCTCTCCTACCTCAGCTTGCAAAAAAAGTTTCTGGTGACTTCTTCACTTGTTTCTACAGTATCCAGGAGCTCCAATATGATCTTCTAGCAGAACCAAGCTTAGTGCTTTCGGTATCCATAGCTCAGATATTTTCAGTGATAGTTACACAAATCTGAAAATATCAATTTAAAAAATATAGGAGAAAGAGTATTTACAGAAAATATTGATGTTGTTTTGATGTTCCATTATATTGTTTGGTAGTGGAGAGGGTTGGTAGGATGGTGCTTTAGCACAAAATGAGTTTCCAGTGAAACATCTTTAAAAATTCAGAATACATGACTATTGATTTTTTGGTAGTTCTGGGTAAAATGGCATTGAGAATGAGCCACTTATTTCTCTATTTCCAAAGTACTCGAGGTGATTAATATCTCTGTTTCCACAGTAACTTTATTCACATGCTGCCTTTCTAACATGACATCTGTGTTTGGTTTGGGAAGTAAATACATATGTTGGTATTACCAGAGACGCTGAAGTAGAAATAATGTTCTTGAAGGAATGTGTGAATGGGAGGGGACTGCATGAACCACAAACTAGGGGATGAAGTTCCCTTTCTGAGCTTTTGAGATGGCAAAACCAGCTGGGGATACTGAGGCTGAGGCTTGAAGTATGCTGAAATTACTGAGGCACTTTGGGATGGGGCAGCCATACTTTCCCTGGGCAACATGTGCCAGGGCCTCACCACCCTCACAGGGTCCTCTAATATCATCTAAATCTTCCCTCCTCCAGTTTGAATCTGTCACCCCTTGACCTATTGCTATAAGCCCTGATAAAATGTCGCCTCTCTAGCTTCCTTGTAGGCCTCTGCAAGTACATGTAATGGAAATTTAAACACAGAAATCAACTCCAGGCCTACCTAACACTGCTACACAGTCACTTCAGTAAGGCTGAGGCTGTGGCACCCTTGTTGCCAGTGTCACATCCAGCACTGGTTCAGACATTGTTGTAGTGCTTGTGCACCTGTGGACTTATGGTGCTGGTTCCCTGCTGGCACCAAACTGGGAGCACTGGCTGACTCACCAGAGACTGCGCAGCCGTTCAGTGGGATCTGGGCAGGCTGAGAGTTGGGCACAGAGGAACCTGCTGAGGTTCAACAAGGACACGGACAGAGTCCTGCATCTGGGGAGGAACAACCCCCTGCACCAGGCCAGGCTGGGGGTGACCTGCTGGAGAGCAGCTCTGCAGAGACAGACCTGGCAGTGCTGGGTGATAATAAACTGACCATGAGCAGCAACGTGCCCTCGTGGGCAAGAAGCCAATGGCAGCCTGGGGGCAGCAAAAAGAGTGTGGACAGCAGGGCCAGGGAGGTTCTGCTCCCCCTCTGCTCTGCCACATCTGCTGAGGCCTCATCTGGAGTCCTGTGTCCAGTTGTGGGCTCCCCAGCTGCAGAGGGACAGGGAACTGCTGCAGAGGCCAGTGCAGGGCCAGCAAGATGCTCAGGGCACTGGAGCATCTTCCTTGTGAGGAAACGTGTCAGGATGGACAGACATTGTAATAACACTTAGTAGGATTTCAAGTTTTCCTCTATGCCTGTGATGATGACTGTTTTCACTTAACAGTCAAGGAAAAAAGCAAGTGAATAAAAATTTAAGTCCCTGCTCAGGTTATCTGTTCATATTTATCTATATATGAAATACAAATATTAGAACCACTTCAGATTCTTTAAATTGCTACTGTGGACCCCCTTTTCTTAAACTTAACTTGGGTTAGCCTTTATTTTTTGCCATCAGTGCAGATTTGTTTGAAAAGAAACTTACGATTTGATCATCTGGGTGATGACAATGGGGAGTTTCATCTTAATTAGCTTGGAAGAGTCATTAATGTTAATGAATAAGCTGTTTGATTCCTTGCCTCTTTCTTTAAACAAATATAATGCCAAAGGATAAAACAGTGATTATGTAAGTCTGATCTTGGCACTAGTTTTCAGCAATCCTGGTAGCATCGAGAGCCCAAGGGATAATACTCCCAGGCTTTCATGGGTGGAGGTAGACTAGTAAAAATACAGATCTTATGGCTTGACTGTCAGTCCTTAATTCTTCCTTCAGCAGCAGTTGCTGAAAATCTCCCTGGGGCATCAGGTAAATACATCCTCATTCAACAAGTAGTCAACGAGGAATAGAATAACTTGTTTTGTTTTATAATAAATGTACAGATCTTGTCTATTTGAACACCTCATGCTGAACTTGCACTGCTGAGGGAAGTTTTTATTGGGTTACAGAAAATAAATTGTCTCCAGAACAATAAAGTTAACACTTCCTGTGTTTCTCTAGATATTCTGCCACCTTTATTTCTGTAAAGTATTAATCCTTGCTGCAGTGACTTCAGTGAAACTACAAAAGGGATTAAATTATGTTCAGAATGTGTAAGGACATCAGAAGCTATTCCCTGTGAGTAGTTGTGGCACTGTTCTCTTATTAAAAACTCAGCATATAAACTACTTCAGAATTTGAATAATATATTCTATGTGTTTTCTTCCCAAGGACCGCTAATTTAAAATCAAAAGCCTTGTGAGAAAGGGGGGGAAGAAAGGAAAATCCATATTCTGCTGTAAATTGCTATGGGGACATAAACAGTGCTTGGGCAAAACAAATAAACCAAACTTCAGTTAAATCCTGGTGATGATATGAAGCTGTGTGATGTACAGATGTGTTATTGATACAGATGGAGCTGTAAAACTAGTTTTAGTGACTTTTCTTACAAAATATTGTAATGATAACCATACCAACAAAATCACTCTGCTGTTTTCTGTATTTGCTTTTGAAATAATAGGTATCGTAATCTTAATATATACTCTGCAAAGACTTTGGTATATGATTTGCTGCCTCTTAAAGTATTTAAACCCATAAGGCCAGAATTCTGTGAACATCCTGGTGATTATATGGTTGGAGGCATTGAAGAAGATAAAAGCTAGATGGAATTAGACTATTCTTGCTAGATGCTTCTGTGCGATACTAGGTAATTAAACACTGTAGTCTTAAGGAGCCACAAATATGAAGCATGGTTGATGTCCTGAGCAATTACTAGGCATGATGAGAAGCAATTTGTTTGCAAGCTCCTTCTGCAACCTGCTGTCTGGTAATGTAGTGATGTGTCTGCATCGTGGTGTCCCGGTTTCATATAGGAACACCTGCTATAGGAGACATTGAATAATAGTCAGCCTTCACGAATGTTAAAATACAGTTTTTGGGGGTAGGCAAGTCTTGTTTTAAAAGCAGAGTTAAAATATTTGCTAGCTAAGACATTGAAAAGTTTACCATCTCTCTTTGGGATAGTGATTAGAGTTCTAATGAGCCAATGAGTCACAATAAGAAAACAATCTTTATGTATTTAAAGAACTAAGCGTTAACTGTAGATAACGAAACCCTTGGTTAAAGTAGTATTGGAAAGAAATAAAACTTTAGTATTTTAGCTACTTTTTTTAGAGAAGAATTAGCGGGGTCTTCTGAAGGTTAATTCAGTTGTAAAGTGCTGTGATCTGTTAAACTGTTATAGTCCGGTGAAATACAGAAAGGTGTAAGAAGTCATTTTGAAGGTGAAGCTGTGCTGTCTTGGTAGATGCTGAATGACATGTATTCTTTTCCTAAGGAAAAGACGTTTCAGATCTGTTTTTCCTTCTTGCTGGTGACTTTTGAACTTTTAGGCTGATTTAAACCTAGTTTGACAGTACATTAGTGACTTTAAGATGAAGGAGCACCTGTGAGTTTTTGTTTGGTTATAGAGATAAATGGGAATTTATGTGTAGAGATTCCTCCTTTGTGAGCATCAGATGAAAGGCAAACTGGTTCTTGCCTCACAGGGAGCAGGAAATGCAGCTCTAATACCTTAATGTCAGAGCCCTTGTCAGAGCCATCTGAAAGTTTTCTTGTATTATCATCTCCTAGGGGATTACACCAGGGAGATAGAGGTATTTTATGGTCTTGATTTTGTACCGTGCTTCTCCTGTTCTGCTAACTGTTGTAATAACTTTGTGGGCTTTTGATTCTCATCCTTTTAGTGTTTCTGGATGAAGTGTGAGTGCTTTATACTTAGGGTAGAGAGCATACACTGTGGACTACTGAAGGATCATTTCTGTGTAACTCAATGCTAGTGTGGGTATGTTAACTTCTCTGTGGAATCAGTAGTTTTAGGAACCCTGATTTTTATTTCCTCACCCTCCCTGCCCCCAGTAGTGATTTATGAGTTAAAAGCTAGAGTTTTACAAGTTTAGAATATCAAACAACATTTTTCCAGGTAGATAATTGAGTTCAAAAGCCCAGATGTGAGAATGCCAGAAGGAAGAAGTCAGCAGGACATTTTGACAGATCAGGGTCCTGCAAGAAGGACCTCTCCTGTGGTCAAGGCAGTGGGATGTATGTGCATGACTTTGGGGTTAGTGATGGGGAAGGACTTGGGAAGGGAAGACAGCCAGGAAGAGAAAGGTGGGTGGTTAACAGAATATTCTGGGTTATGGATAGCTGAAGCTATGGAGCAAGATCTTGCAGCTTCTCTTTTTTTCCAGTAGGTATAACCACATATTTTGTGAACCAGGAATGTGTCTGCCAGACCTAGCAATGATGTGTTTATTTGAACTGGCATTAGAATAACATAATCATACTTCTGACCTGATCTAGGTGAACCTGCTTCTGCAGGGGGGTTGGACTAGATGATCTCTAAAAGTCCCTTCCAATCCTACCATCCTGTCATTCTATGATTCTGTGATTTTAATCTCAAACCTGTGGTTATGTGACATATTCATAGTAGAAGAGCATTTCCAATTTTAAAAAGATACTTTAGGAAGTTGGGGTATAGAATTAACATATATCCATCACATGGTCCAGAGTCACAGAGTGCTGTGACTTTTACATGCCTTTTTTTTACTTTTACATACCTTTTTTTACTTTTACATATATTTTCTGGGTTTTTAAGGTGAAGATTGAGGCAGTTCCATGCAAAATGGGATTCAAAATGTCGAGCAAAATCAGTTTCCTGCAGATCCTAAAGCTAAACTCAAGCAGTGTGGTATAGGTGTGTTTCCTTTGTCCTCTATTAATGTTGTCATGCATGCTGGAAAATCCTGGAAAATTGTTCTGTTTGGCAATAAAAAAGGTAAGAAATTTTGTATGATTAATTTTTGAGTTGCTTAGAGAGGGTGAAGGTCACTCCATTGGAGGGGATCAGATTCCACTGGAGTGGAAATTAGTTGTTTCCCATAAGCTCTTTGGTTTTGCAGTGACCCTACAGGAATTTGGAAAATGTGGAAAAAAAAGGTAGTTTTGACAGGAGAGAAACAGCTGTGCGCATTTCTAGTAGAGCTATCTGGAGCAAGGGGAGACTTTTAAAACAAGTTTACAAGGTAAACTTGGGATTTCTGCCAGGAGCAAGTCAGAAGGAAACTTCCCTCTTCCCTGTGCCCATCGCTACAGCTTTCCTGCAATGTGGAGATTTCTGCATTCTAGAGGTGCCAGGGAACAGCATGACTGTACCAGCATGTTTCTGGCTTTTAATTGCAAGCAAATTGTCTCACAATAGGCACCATTGTTCAGCAATGACTGGGAGGTAACTACCTCCTGAGTTAAGCATCGTAAATGTAAAATGTCTCTTTTTCTGTGGCTTCAAGATAGAGATAGATCCCTTGAATCTTAGGTGCAGCACCTTTCACCAGGAGATGGCACAACGTTTTATCAGCAAGGTTCTTGTCCATCCTTCCAGTTGTGCAGAGGGAGAAAATGAAGCAAAGTGACTTTAGAAAAGTCACCTCCCAAAGCAAAAAGAGAAGTTAAATTATGAGGGCTGTAATATATCAGCTCAAAAAACCAAAGGCATTGCATTGGGAGCCCGTATACTTCTTGCCTCTGTTGCTGGAATTGATACTTGTAGGCTTGTGATGTGATATCAGGGTCCTGGGGAGACACACAGAGTCTCTGTCTTGGAATAAACAGCGAGTCATGGCTCAGGTACCATCAGCCTTGCAGCCATAGAGCTATCTGTGAGCTCTTGGGCAGGAGAGATGATGGGAGTTGAGCCCCATCCACGTGTGTTCTCTGCAGAAACGCCACTGACCAAGTGCAAAATCGTGATGAGAAACCACCAAGCTCCCAAATTCCCAAGCAGCTCTCATGTCATATAAATGATGCTTTTGCTTCTTCTCCCAGAGGAAAATTGCCAAGCTTCACAAGTCAATTAACACGTTATAAATTAGTGATCAGTGGATAAACAACTTAGTGTAAACGCACCAGGTATTACCTGAAAAAGCTGAAAAGATGCCACCGTGCCTTTTAACAACTCTCATCCTGTTTTCTCTCCCTGATTTTGTTTAATTGCACTTAACGTCCTTTTTTTTGATGTTAGAAGGCCGATTTTGGAACAGCTTCTTCTGAAATACTAAAATTCCCACTGGAAGGAAGGTGAAAGACCGATTTCATGTGTTATATGATTTTCCCATCTGCATTTACAAGGCCATCCAAGCTGCACTTGAAGGATAATGCTGTTTTGCACCAAGTACCTCTAGTACCACCACAATATATCCTGTCTAACTCCGACATATGGAGCAGAGAAATGCACACATGAAGCGTATCATATTCTCTCTGTGGTCATAAAAGAGGGGAAATGAGGATAACTGTGCGGAGAACGTAGCACTGCCAGTGTGCACTGCGGCAGCTGAGTTTGATGTAACCTATACTACGCTGCTGGTAAAAAGCCAACCTGAAATCAGAGATGCTACACCACAAAATATTCAAGTTACTTATTGGTGCTGAAGGCTATTGCTGATTTATCTTAGATTTGTGGTAAAGCATGACAATGCTGTAGTGTTCAACCAGAACAGAGATAGCAGGTCGCTGCATTTTAATGGACCTTGGTTATCTTTTTCTTTCAGAGTAGAGCTGTCAGAACAGACAATTTTACCAGTGGAGGTTTGTTGGTGCTATGGGCAAGAAAATGGCCTGTGATGGAAGGGAGTGTCCCATTAAAGTCAGTAACACTTAAGTCATGGAGAATGTGTGCATAAATAAAGCAGGATTTGACTCCTTACACATAATACTTTCAAGAGTAGCCAGTGGCTTTTCCTGGGTGCCAGGACAGTGTTTGATCTTCTAAGACAGAAACTGCTGGGCCAAGGCCAAGCCTGTATGCAGCATGTACTGTTTTCTGGCTGGATCCCATCTCTCTCTGCCATGTGCTGCTGCAGAGCAGGTGAAGAAGTTGCAAATGAGTATGCCAAGTGCTTTCATGAACTAAAGTGGCATACACAGTAAAGCCTTGTTAGTCCTTCCACAGTCCCTGTAGAAGGAGGAGGGAGAAGATGCTGTGTTTGAGGACACATGCCAGTGGAAGATAAAGTATGCCTAAAAGCCAGGGAAAGCACCAGGGACTGGATTATTCTGCAGTTTACGAACTAGTGTTAGATGGTTTTTCCTGGTATAATTTTAGTACTTTATTCTCTTACTCTATTTCCAAGGTTCTTTTTCCAATCTATTGCTAAAATGTCTGCTTTTCTTCAAGGCAATAGATCTGCAGGGCTTTGACTTGCTGCTTCTATTATGTCTGTACTAGACAGACTTGCTTTGACCAGTGTTGGTAGATGTGAGCTGGAAACCTGTGTGGTGTTGCAGCTGTACTTGGTTGTGTGAGATGTTTGCCTCTCTGCCATGATCAAACAAACCAACTTCAGTAATTGTGCTTGAAGCAGATGAGTTTGTAGTTCCACAGAGAGGGGCAAGGAGAGCTCTTGCATCTGAGGAAGTGTGGGGAGAAGTTGGAGAGGCTGTTTTGTCCCACCTCACAGGAGAGGTTGGCAGGTTGCTGCAGAGGCTGACCTCTCCTCTGTCCCAGCTTCCTCAAGCACTGAAATTTGAGATAGAACACATCATCATCCAGACCCAGCTGAATGTGGCTTCAACTGGCAGTGCAGCATATGCTTTACCCAGAATTTGTGGAAGGAAATGGGGAAAATATGAGCTAATAACGTTC
Organism: Colius striatus; assembly: GCF_028858725.1. Lineage (NCBI taxonomy): Eukaryota > Metazoa > Chordata > Aves > Coliiformes > Coliidae > Colius > Colius striatus. Next base: position 86,542,297 of record NC_084790.1, read on the forward strand.
CCATCTGTAGATGTACAGATTCTGGGTGTTTTCCTTCTCCAGCCTGACTTTGGCATTTGGTCAGGAGTATTTTGGTGGCATAATACTACATTAACCAACAACTTCCAGCTCTCCTTCCTTACACTTTGCTTGTTCTTTCCACTTACACCTGCAGTGCCTCATGCCTATGCAGCACTGAACCCATCCTCTGTGTGTGTGTTTTTCGTGTAATAATGGGAGTGACAGAACTGCAACTCCCACCGAGGCCATTGGGAATTGCTGTAACACAAATACCACTGCTGCTAAATGGTTACTTATACACAACGATAGCCAGTGATTTAGGGTTGCCTGCTAATGCTCAATAAAATGCCAATTGGGTCTGCATTTCTCAAGTTGGTATTTGCCTCTGCCTGCATTTCCTCCACTTTAATGGCCACAGAGAGTACGCCGTGCTCGGTTAATTCATTTATTGCGCTGTATTTCAGGACTGGGCTTGGACATGCTTTTACCAAATTTGTCTCATAAAAAGATATGTCACATGATTCAAACGCTTTACTGGCCTATAGATATATTAGTAAATCTGTCAGCCCCATATTATTAGCTGGTTTTAGCTGCTGTCCTGAGGAAGCCACTGGTTTCTTGGAGGTAGGGGCCATAGTAATCTCTGCCGTTTTAATGATGAGGGAAAAGAGGGTGGAGGCTGAATCCTAACGTGTGGACAAGCACATTTAAATAGATCTCCCATAAATAAATAATTACTGAGGGCTTATGAGGAATTGATTAAGAAAAATAGTGCTACCTGTAATGGTAAAGCAATTATAAGCTGGTTCTTACATGTTCAGCTGTGTAGCATGTTGTATGCTGTTGTAGTTTGTCATTGAAGACAAAAATTCAAGCCTACCTATTTGTTTGTTTTAATATAGCCAATTCTTGTATTTTGTGTGCAGTTCCAATAACTGAGGAAGGAGTTATTATTTGGCTGTCATAACTCTTAGCATTGCGATCCTTCTGGTTATCAGGAAACATGACCTTTACGTTATGAAGGCAAAAATCTCACAGGAGTGAAACATCTTTGAAAACAAGAAACTAAGTTCCAAAGTGTTAGTCAACTGAGAAAAATAATTTACCGTCCCATTTAATGTCTCATTCAGGTTTTACATTACTGCTGACACGTGGCTTTCTGTGTGACTTTGAGTTTTTGGATGGGCACCACGGTGTCGTTTGTAATCCGTCAGAAGCGCTTTTCCAATTCATTTGTTCTTTTCTCTAGTTTATTTGCTGTCAGGTAAAATATCATGTGGCTTATCTTTGTGTGAGGAGGATGTAAAGAGAGAGGAGTCAGGTGTCTGAGGCAAAGAGCTGTCCTGTGGGTGCATGGCTGGAGCGTACTGTCTCCAGAGGCACTGCCAGTCCCTGCAGGACTGTGGCCATCCATGGACTTTACCACCTTTCAAGGATGAACAGAGTCCCATGTGTGGTGCTCAGATTGCACATCCACTGGGAAGCAAGTGCAGTAAGTTGGTGGATATGCTTTTTGAACCTTCTCAGAGTCTGCAATGAGATGAGAGACTACTAAAATGTGTTTTCATGCTGAATGGTCTAGAGAAAAGAAACTTTTAGAGCTTGGATTTTTTCCTCCTTGTCTTTTGAACTATGTTGCAGCACTTGAGGGAATGAATGTTTTCTTTGGCATGGTTAAACCTGTCGAGGATCAAGCTACCTCAGGTCCCATGGGCTTCAATAACAACGTCTAAACATCCTGTTGGTCTCATCTTTATTAATGATGTAAGACATTCCTAGCCCCTGCTTGTGGAGTTGATGTTCACGCTCCTGGAAGCTTGTCCAAAGTGTCCTTTAGTCACTGGTGGTATGGCCTGCCCCTGAGGAACTGTACTCAAGTGCTTAGGCTGTCTGGCCCCTTTCTTTGCCTTCAGGCATTTTAGAGCGACATATACCTTACCCACTGACACATCACACTCTGCATGTGTTAGATGCCCTATACTTGTGCTCAGTGAGTTAAAACAAAATTCCTCTTTGTGCTTGCATCTGAAGCTTCTGAAATCTCTGAATCTTTCTTCTTGCAAGTGTTTGCTCCACAGTTTGTCCCAGTCCTTGAGAAAGTCTGGTCCTCAGCACAAGTGAAATGAATGTCTGCTGAAGATGAGGGGTATTTGAGAACAGAGATTTTTTAATTGATCTTTTCTTTAAACAGGTATCATGAGCCTGCTCTGTTAAGCATCTTAAACTAGAGGACTGAAGCCTTGAACTTGATTTGATCTTCTGTGGATAGTCAGTGGAGGAGGGAGCAGAGAAGCAGACTTTTGCTCTGAGTTGATCAGTGGAAATTTATATACCTTCTGGCTTTTCAAAGCACTGAAGAAGGATGCTCCATGAACTGGATTGGAGAGGGGAAGGGAATACGATGTTAACATTTTTCTCTGCTGTTATTCATGGTAGCAGAGCCCTACCACTTCTTCCTTCGAACAGATTGACCTTAGATATGTCAGAACTGGTCTGTCACATCCAAAACATCTACTGCTGTCATTGCAGAAGAAACCACAGTTCACATCCAGTTGGGCATTTTGTGTTTCTGAAGTGTCAGGCTCAAAGCAGGATTCGGAAGCTGCAGTGGATGGAGCCTGCATACTAGAGAAGTTTGTGTTGCTCTTAGAGATCACATTAACCCTTACTGCTTCTACTGGGCTGACTAGGACTGTCATGTTGTACAAGCTTCACTTGGCTTGTGGTTTCCCTGTGCTTTTGGTGCCCGTTTCATCAGGGTTTCAGCTATGGCTGCTCTTGTCCTGTGGTACTGCTCAGCTCGGTGCTGTTGTTGGTAGAACAGGAGCAATCCATTCTTGTTGGAGGCAGAAGCAACTGCATTGCTTATTCTTTCTTGCTCTGGAGCTGGGGATGTTTGTCCTGCATGAAGGCTCTGTTCATTTATTAGCTGTGGCTAGAGTTACACCTAATTACACTGAAGGTCTTTTCAAGGTGGTTGTGAAGTACTTTAAATGAGGCAAGTCACAAAAACATCATGTTACATTTGTAGACTGTTATATCAAGAGATTGCTGGTCTGCTCAGGGCATCCTCATACTGCTTCCATAGTGCTTTATGAAAGCAAAATCGCTGCTCCAAGTGCAAGGGTTTAAATGTAATGGACTGAACAACGCTAGCAGCAGTGAATTCGCAATGCATGGTGCACAAATGAGAGAGCCTGGGCTTTTTATTGTTTTAATTAGAGATTTTGAAATATGGCCCTTTTTAGATTCTTCAGCAAGAAAAAAAAGAGCCTATTTTCTTCTTGCTTATTTCCTGTTTGAGGAGCAGATCTGATGATTTCATTGGCAACTGGCGTGAAGCCTGTTCTTCTCGCTGGCTGCAAGCCACGATTGCTGGCAAGAGCTGCCGACAGGAAGATGAAGAGATGTACACCCTCTGATTTGTGTATTAACAGGAGCAAAGGCAGGGTGGGCTTGTCAGTGGGTGATAAAAGTTTAGGGTAGTGTTCCTTGTCCCAAACAGGTGTATTGTGCTACTGTGAATGACAGCGAGTTTCACTCCCAGAGATTCCATGTAACGTGTAGGCTTGCTAATAAATATTTGTGCAGTTTTTGCTTTTAGCTACTTTGCTTTCAGACTAGATAGAAGGAAGGAATGGTTTATGTTGAGGGTGGTGAGGCCCTTGCACAGGCTGCCCAGAGAGGCTGTGGCTACCCCATCCCTGGAAGTGTCCAAGGGCAGACTGGATGGGGCTTGGAGCAACCTGGGGTAGTGGAAGGTGTCCCTGCCCATGGGAAAGGGTTTGGAACTGAATGACCTTCAAAGATCTCTTCCAGTCCAAACCATTCTATGATTCCATGATTTTCCCCTTTTGTGAAAGCAGCAAACAAGGTGAAAACTCTATCTGTATCTTGTAGAAATAGCGAGGGAGGAACCAGATCCAACCCATGGGGTGAGCAGCCATAGGGGGTTATCAGTGATGAGCTCTGGTGATTCACGTGTGCCTGTGACTATAAGAACGTGATAGTTTCAAGCCATCACCTCAAAGAATGATACATTTGTCTCTCATGAACTGTGAAACGCTGACAAACCTGCAGAATGAAGAGAAAAGTGATGTTGTGGGTTGTAGGATTCGGTTAAAACGGAAACTGTTTTGTTTGTGGACACTCAGGTGCAACAGATTTGTGCCGGTGCTTTGAATCGGAAAGATAGATCTTCAAAGACTAAGTAGGGCTGACCATGAAGGTACCGAATCGTTGATGAAAATCCTCCTGCAGCATAAATCTGTGGATGGAAAAAATAGATTGTTTCCAGGCGTTAGGCTGAGCGGAGCCAGCGAGCGAGACGCATGAAAGGGGACAAGCAAATTAGGTTTTAAAATTCTTGCAGTTTTGATAATCTGAGCTGACACCGGTAACGCAGGTTAGGGAAAAGTCTTTTCCAGAATAAGAAGTTCATTTATTTCCTGTGATAGGGAGGAGGCATCGAAGGGCAGATCCCAGCTTCATCTTCCTTCGCTGCGCCTTTCTTGGTGGAATTAGATTGCTGCTAAGAATTGTTGCTATGATATTTGTAATGGAATGGACATGCCAGGAGAGAAAATTGCTGTGCTGGAGGAGACCTCAGTGTGCCCCTGTACTAAAAAAGGAGACATTTCCTTTCCTGTATAGGATGTTCTGATTTGTCTATTGATGAGTTTTGGTTTGTGTCTCATCTGCAGTGAGCTAACAGCACTTGTGGGAACGTGTGCACATGAGGGTAGGGCTGATGAAGGAGTGGGTGGCTTATGACCTTTCTCTCCATATGGTTTGGGAGGAAACATAGTGGCTCTCCTGATATTATATGAGGTACCTGATCTAACAGTAAATTATTAAGATTAAAGTCTCCTCATAAGGTGAGGATTCCTGGGGAACTTCCATGGCTAAGTAGCATTGGGATTGTCTCGAGTGTTCAAGCCTAAAGTCTACCCTAAATCCTCTTTTATGTATCTATTTATATATAATATTGCTTCTACAGTCAACAACAAAATCTGTGCCCTGTTTTCTTTGACTTTGTTGACAGTTGACCCTGTACAGAGATTCCCTCCAGAGCTGTGCTATTATCTGAGGTCAACTAAATTATCTGCCTCTCCAAAGGGCTACAGAGATAGAAGTGCAGGCTTTGCCCACTCAGTCTTCACAGTGGAGGTCTGAGGGCTGTCTAAAGACTGGAGGACTTCACAGCAACAATGTCAAGATGCATTTTCCTGTGTGATAATTGCATGCTAAGTACAATTTGCAGAAATAATTGTCCTGCCCTTTAATGCGGAAACTAAAAAAGCTATCACAGTTTGGCTCTCTTGAAGTGAGCCCAAATGCTTTGTTTGGCTCAGGGTTTCGGATGAATCTGGCTGAAAACATTTAAACTGCCTTAGCTGTCCTGGCACAAAGCAGGATGAGTCACTCCTCAATCAAATAGAAATGAGACACATGCAAGGAGAACAGCAGAAAAGCGTGTGGGGTAGATACTTTTGACACTTGTTCAATTAATATTAAATACAGAAGTGTCTACTTAAAGCCTTTCTTTGTTATTTTTCAGGTATCTAGTGGTGGTGGTCCCTAAGTTTTCTTCGCAGGAAGTACATATTCAACCCCTCTCCAGTAGAGTCCATGGGCTTGAATTGTACTGTAAGCACATTCTCTTATGAGATCTTTTTTGTCCCTTCTGTTGAAAAACTAAGAATTCAGCATGAACCCAGCCTTCCTCTCCTTCCTGGGCTGCCCCTGGGATGCCAGTTTCTGTGGCTTTGCCACCATTCAATATTTCATAGAATCATTTTGGTTGGAAAAGACCTTTAAGCCCATCGAGTCTGAGCCCTCCCCTCACACTGCCAAGCCCATCACAGAATGTTAAGGGCTGGAAGGGACTTTAAAAGATCATCCAGTGCAACCCCCTGCCAGAGCAGGACTGCCTCAAGTAGGTCACACAGGAACTTGTCCAGCTGAGTTTGGAATGTCTCCAGAGAAGGAGACTCCACAGCCCATCTGGGCAGCCCCTTCCAATGCTCCCTCAGCTCAACAGGGTACAAGTGTGTCCTTGTGTTTCTTTGGAACCTCTTCTGTTCCAGCTTGTACCCATTGCCCCTTGTCCTATCATTGGCCATCACTGAGAACAGCCTGGTTCCATCCTCCCGACACCCACCCTTTATGCATTTGTGAACATTAATGAGGTCACTAAACCACATCCCATAATTTTAAGCTGTGCCTTAGAGACCCAGTTCCTCCTCCATGAAATGGAAATAATATATCTCGATTTTACGTAAAGGTACAAATAAAAGACTGGTGTACTCAGATATAAATATGCACACACACACTCTTATATAATAGTTGAAGTAGCTGTGTATATAACTGTAACTAGCTGTACTTCAGCTTCATAAGTAATGACTTACATCTCAATACACAGCTCTCATGCCAAGCCCACATCGATCCTTACCTCCTGAAGACACAGCCATAGCCCAGAGTCATCGTTGTGGAAGTCTGACTTCTTAAATCAAACCTCCAAGCTTTAAACTATGTCTATTCTCCATTTGAGAGCATCTTGCTGGATGCTCTGTAGCACGCATAGACATGTTTCAGTGTCTTGAGATGGTGGGTTACGATTGGGTTAGTGCAGAAATAATACCCAAGACACAAGTGGAATGGAAAAGAGCAAGTTAGAGCTGCATAAGTTAATCTCTAAGGTTGTTGTTGTTGCTCTCTCTCAAATAGTCAGTTGCTTCTCAATACCTTATTTTTTGATGGAACGGTTTGGGATACAGTTGGTGTGTGATATTGACTATACTGTCAACTACTCTTAATTCCTATCCTTTCAAACAATTGTGTTAACTTCTAGTTATATTTGCTTATGTGTGTATCCACAGTCAGGGGAAATTAAGGCAATAATGTGTTCACATCATAAATCACAAGCATCAGAGACCTGCATATTCCCTACTTCACGTGGTGTTTGTACGTGACGCAGTCAAATGGGCCACGGCCGTGTGTTGCAGTGCTTGGTCTTCGAGGGGGAGGTTTCACTAGGTTTAAGCATGCTTTGTGTAGTCAGAATACTGGTTGTGGTTTCCATTTTCTTAAAAAAAGAAAGAAAGAAAAAAAAGATCCTTCAGCAAGGCTTTGGACACTGTCTCCCACAACATCCTCATCAGAAAGCTCAGGCAGTGTGGCTTGGATGAGTGGAGGTGAGGTGGATGCAGAGCTACTGAATGATAGAGCCAGTGGAGTTCCACAGGGATGGGTTCTGGGGCCAGTCTTGTTCAACATCTTCATCAAGCACCTGAATGAGGGCACAGAGGGACCCTCAGCAAGTTCCCTGCTGGCACCAAACTGGGAGCACTGGCTGATGCACCAGAGGCTGTGCTGCCAGTCAGTGAGAGCTGGGCAGGCTGAGAGTTGGGCACAGAGGAACCTGCTGAGGTTCAACAAGGGCAAGGGATGAGTCCTGCAGCTGGGGAGGAACAAACCCCTGCCCCAGGCCAGGCTGGGGGTGACCTGCTGGAGAGCAGCTCTGCAGAGACAGACCTGGCAGTGCTGGCTGATAATAAACTGCCCATGAGCAGCAACGTGGCCTCGTGGGCAAGATGCCAATGGCAGCCTCAAGAAGAGTGTGGGCAGCAGGTCGAGGGAAGTCCTTCTCCCTCTCTACTCTGCCCTGGTGAGGCCTCATCTGGAGTCCTGTGTCCAGTTGTGGGCTCCCCAGCTGCAGAGGGACAGGGAACTGCTGCAGAGAGGCCAGTGCAGGGCCAGCAAGATGCTCAGGGCACTGGAACATCCTTCATACAAGGAAAGGCTGCGGGACCTGGAGGAAACTGAAAGGAGATCTTATTAACATTTCTAATTATCTAAAGGGTGGGTGTCAGGAGGTTGGTGCAACACTTTTTCCTCTGGTAGCTAGCAACAGGACAAGGAGTGATGGGATGAAGCTGGAACACAAAAAGTTCCACTTAAATATAAGAGAAAAACTATTTCAATGTGAGAGTGACAGAGCAGTGGGACAGGCTGCCCAGAGGGGTTGTGGAGTCTCCTTCCTTGGAGATCTTCAAGACCCCCCTGGACACGTTCCTGTGCGACCTGATCTAGGTGAACCTGCTTCTGCAGGGGTATTGGACTGGATGAGCTCTGAAGGTCTCTTCCAACCCCCACCATTCTATGATTCTATGTTTCTATGATGAGCTCTTAGCTGATTCATTTAAAAGAATTACTATGTTATCAAATCATTTAGATAATCCTCGTGGGCTCTCCATCCAAGTGATGGCAAGGAGTTGACCTGTCTAGAGGAAAACTCCACGTCTGCACAGAAGACACAGGAAGCCTTTGGGAACGAGTACTCTAATTTAGGCATAAAGGACAAATGCTCACACATTAACCCTGTCTTTAATATAGATTTTTTAGCTTGGGCATGTGAATGTGATGCAAACTGGGTACTAATAAGAAGAGATCATCCATGGTCTCCTGTATACCAGCCCAGTGGCTGAAGAAAAGAGGGCAGCTGGAGGCGTAGATCAAATTAGCATCTCCTTGCTAAGACTTGCTTTCCTGGCATATCTGGAGTAGAGTCCCAGCCAGTGACTGATAAGTGTTATCAGACAAATTCAGCTCCTAGAAGCATGAAGTATTTCCAGTATCAAACACAGGGATGAGGAGTGGTTGAACTTTTCTCCTGTTGAGAGTAGGTAATAATAAAGAGGTCTGTGAGTACTTAATGTATCATCTTCTGGCTCTTGAGACATGTGGTGGGATTGCATCCTCAGCTTCTCAAACAATCACCTTCTCCTTCACTTTATACCGAGGTGACTTTTCTGGCAAATTGACTTAAATTCCATCTACATAAACCTTAACTACCCAAATTCTGTACATAAAACATGCAAAGGTGTAAAATATCTTATTAATAGTAATTTTATTGTAATGTTAAAATCCTTTCCTTTGAATCCTTCCTATTAGGCTGACAGCTGCTACTAGAAGTGGTACTGTGCTGTATGAATGCCCCAATCGAAAATACAGCTGAATACATATTGATAACTCGAATTTTCTTTCCCATCCCTGTATTTGCTCCTTCTAAATCAGAGATCTGAGTGTCCTGTTGTCTCTCCTCTGAAACGTATGGCTTCCAGTTCCGTAGGATGGGGTGTGCAAAAAGAAGGGGAATGGTTTTATTAACCTCCTTTTCCAGGAATTAACCTGAACACCACATCTGTTCTTGGATTAATGCTGAACCCTGTGTATCTTGTTCTGATACTCCTGATGCACATTACTCGGTGCAAATCTATTCAGAAGTGTGAACTGGAGCTAGTAAATGGGGGGGAAAAAAGATATCTGAGGATTGTAAAGTATAGCATGTTTTAGGAAACCAGCCTGTGGAAGAGAGAATTAGACAGCAGTTTCTAAAATATTTACATTTCCAGATTCATTCACCCATGCTCCCTCTTTCCTGTTTTCTGAAGCAAGCAGAAGGAAATCACCCTTTTTCATTACCTTGGTTTCTTGCCCTTCAGCTATTATGCGAATTGAAAGTAGGGGTGGGGGTGGTGGGGGGGAAAGGTCTTGTCTTGATGTTAAGTAACCTTGCAGACTTTAATTTGAAACAAACAAAGCATTTAAAGCAGTTTTTCTCTGGGGGATTGTACTGAGTGCTACTAAATTGCTGAATATTTAATAGCTAAACATGTTCCAGACCCTGAGGTCTGTCCCCCAAATGATAAGCCTTTTTATTAAGTGAACTTTAATTGCTTAATAATTGGGTCTTCTGTAAGGAAAGATGGGGATCCTGATAGGCTGCCAAGCAGACTGCATGGTAAATTAGAGTTGGGTACTGCTTTCAATTAAATTTCCTGAGTAGGTTTGGGTATAATGCAGGGAGGTACATCTACAACCCTTCGGCTACAGAGCGAAGCATCACAGAGGATCTGGAATGTTTAATGCCAGAGTCTGTCTTCGAAAGTGACTTTCTCAGAATGTATTTGCTGGTTCTTTCCCCTGAGCCAGCTCCCAACAACCCAAACATCTGTGTAGCTTCAAAAACTATCTTTAAAATAAATCAGGGCAAGGCAGGAGAGCTGTAAAGACCCAGTGATGGTTTTAAGATCTCGTATATTATGTTCCTGCAGAGAGATTTGAATATAACCGTGGCAAAATGTGATTAGTGTCTTTTTTTTTTCTATTGGGACACAACAAAAGGGTTTGGGTTTTTTTTTTCAATGTCCTGATCTGTTAGGCATAGATTTTATTGTGTGACTTTTTTTGAACTTTGAAAGAAAATTAGCTGGGGCACCTGCAGAAAGGGAGAGATTGCAGAGACAGGGCAAAGCATGAGCTGGCTGTGTGCAGGGGCATGGCAGGCATGGTGCTGCTGTGGGAAAAAAGTCCCTCTATGGCAAGTTTTTTATTATAAGAATTGTTAGGTTTAGCTGTCTTTCCTCCTGGAAAAATCTACAGTTTTCAACAGCTTTCCATCACTGTTGACATTGCATTTATCTTCAGTTTTTCTTTCTATCTTTTTTTTAATTAAAGTACTGAACACTTCTATTTTTCTAGCTTATACCAGCTTTGCTGGGGGTGATAAGCTGTTACTTGTGCCAATAGCTGTGCTGGAAGAGGAACACTTGTGGGCCTGCAGTGGGAGGCAGAGCTGAAGTGGTTGGGATTGGGGGCTTTGTTTGTAGAGATGACTTTTATACGTGTGGCAATCGGGAAATTCCACTGTCCAGACAACTGTTTAATGTGGGGAAATGCCATTAGGAAGCCTTCATTGAGACAGTTGCAGTCTTGCTAGAGAATTTCTCTGCCTAAGCTCGTGGCAGCATTTCACCCAGGCTGTGAGATCTCATAAGGATGCTCTGTGAGACAGGAGCAATGTGTTAGAGGAGAACTGAGACTGGAGACCAGGGGCCAACGTCACACCAGAAAGTAGGTTTCTGAAGCAGGGAATAGATGTAGGACTCCCTTTTGATGCCTTTTGCAGTAGGTGATCGTTCCCCAGCACACCGATTTGATGAATATTTCAGAGGCATTTAAGTGCATACAAAGTTAGAGTCTTTAATCTTTGCTTCTTCAGCTTCTCAATAGCCTCTACTGACAGCTGGTTTTTGAAAGCCTTCACTGAATACTGGCTTGTTTCCTACATGCTTTTTGGTGGCATTTAGTGTCACAAGTTTTTCACCCTACTGGATACTTGGTGCACGTTTGCACACATTTCTGAGTGGTGTTATTTACTGGTACAACTTCAGATCATCCCTGCAGGCAGATGAACATGCCTGGCCAGGCTGGAGGCTGCCAGGGTCATTTCTAGGGACTGGCCAGGACTAGAGCCAGAGCAGGTCTCCAGAATACATCCATGCTATCTCCAGACAAAAACACTTCATGGAAGAACAAAGGCCCTGTTTGAAGTATTTTAATTATGTGACCCAAGTAACTTATTTTAGTGTCTAGAGTAATTTTCCTTTTATTTGGAGGAAAAAAGGAATACAGCAAGATGTGACAGCAAAATTTTCCTGACCTTACCTAGGTTTGATTGTGCTTTCCTTTGAATGCCACGCTGTTCTGAGAAGTTTGGATTACATCAAGGTGTATCTGTACTTTTGTTAAAGTTGTTCCTGAGTGGGTTTGTAACTAACAGGTGCAATTTATTACTCTTTCTTATTGATAACACATCTTTGCTGTTAATGAGTGTAATTTACAAAGGAAAGTGTTAGTCATCCCACCATTACAGCAATTTCTTAGTATTTTTCAGAACATCACATAGTTTTATGTACTTATTTTGTCCGGGTTGTTAAACAAAATCCAAGTATGGAAACAGCACACAACTTCTATTCTCAGCAGCTATGTAATTGCCTCTTTTTCTTCTGTTTACAGGACCATTGAGGTTTCTTTCCCAGACAGAATCTGTCACGGCTTTTGCAGGAGACACAATTCTACTGAAGTGTGAAGTTGTTGGGGAGCCCATGCCCGTGATTCACTGGCAGCGAAACCAGGAGGATGTGCTGCCGAGCCTGGCAGACCCACGGGTGGCTGTCTTGCCCTCTGGAGCTTTGCAGATCACCAGAGTCCAGCACGGCGACAGTGGGATCTACAGATGCCTGGCCAAAAACCCAGCCAGTTCAAGAACTGGAAATGACGCAGAAGTCCAAGTTTTGGCAGGTAAGGGCCAGACTCTTGTACATCACCTTTTTCTCTTGTCTGGCTGTGTCCTTCAGCTCTCTGAAAGAGCCTGCAGCTACTTCTACAAGCTTCCAAGTTCCTCTTGACATGAAAAGGTGAGGAGTTGGCACTGTAGGAAGGTATTCATGCTGCCTAACTTCAAGTGCCAGGCTTGGATAATTCTGAAGCTGATCTCTTTTACATGCCAGTGGAGAGAGAAAAGTACTTCCAATCTCAGAGTACTATAATTACTCTCCCAGAGCACTCTCTAGAAGAGCTCCTCTCACTCCATTGACTACAAAGACAATCTGTTGGGACTAACTACTGAATTTACCTACTAAAAGTTAGGTTGATTGGATGCTTCAGTGCCTGATGTGACCTGCCAACTTGTCCAGAGAACAGTTTGGGATCTGACATGGTTTAACTGCGACAGATAATGTTGCTAAATTCACAGCCAAGGGAGCATCTTGCTCTCCTTAATAAACTCATCAGCTAAATAGATGGTTACCACTGCAGTATAGTATTGAGAACTGAGCACTGGAAGGGTGGTTTGAAAAAGGTATTGCTGCAAAAGGTCTTTCCCTTATAGCTCTACATGCTAACATATAACCACTAATTAAATGAGACAGACATGATGTATTCCTAGAAACTTTTTATAAATGCCTTTTCTAAGCAAGTCACAAAATGATCTGGGTTGGAAGAAACCTTAAAGCTCATCCAGTCCAACCCCCTGCCATGGGCAGAAACACCTTCCACTAGCTCAGATTGCTCCAAGCCCCATCCAACCAGCCCTTGGACATTGTCAGGGGTCGGGCAGCCACAGCCTCTCTGGTTAATTTGTCCCAGGGCCTCAATACCCTCACCACGAGGAACAAGTAAATGTTGTTTGTTTGCATGGGGTCTTGCTGAGAGGTAACAGCAGGATTCTCAGACTTCTGAGATACTCCAAATGCTATAGAAATCTTGGAAAGCCAGGATCAGTCTCAGGAAAGAGTCCTCCTAACAAGACAGGTGAAGCTTGGTGCGTTTATCCTCACTTCTAGAAGTGGTCTATAGCTCTGGGATTCATTGCAGTGGTATTTTGGATCTGGCACCAAAAAAACGAACCAATCCACCCCAACTTCTAAACCTAGGATGATAAACCAAAGCCTATGTCCTTCCTTTCTGCTGCAGGAGTAGATATTGATGCTTTTTGGAACTGCAGAGCAAAATAACAGCCAACACTGCTGCCAACAGGAGAAGACCCTGTCACTTGAGAGTTCCCCGTGGATTTTTCCCCATCTTTTTGTGGACCAGAGCTTACTCCAGAACTCTGTACTGTGGACCTGTTCCTTATCTGTTTCCTTGTCTGGGTTGCCCCAGAGTGACTGCTCTTGTGGCTTACAGTGAGCCCTATGCCTTTCCTTATGCATTGCTCAGCACTGAGTCATTCCTTCCCTTGCCATTATTAATAGCAATGAGATCCAGGGGGACAAAGCGAATGTGAGGGGTTTTTTTTTTAATAGATATCTTGATTAAAATAAAGAACACCACAAAACTCTGAGTTTTAGACAAACCTGGAAGATTTTCCTCTGCTTGCTCAGCTCCACAGAGTATTGCTAATTTCCCATGCACCTACGTTTTCTGATCATTCCTCGATGGATTGATGTTTCTTCCTTTTCCCAGTTTTGGTCGTTAACATCCTGGCTAAATGGCTTCTCTCAGGCTGTGTATGGGAGAGAGGGGAATTCAATTCTCTTTTCCTAGCGTGTTAAAATTTTATACCAGGGAAACACTGAAGCAAATAATGAGGAAAATATATAACAAGGAGCCAGTGGAGTCCGTCAGACTTTGGCTTAGGGCAAGCAGCACAAGGTGTCGTTTCAGGATAATGCGAGCAGACAGCAGCTCTTGTAACAAATGAGTGGTGCTCCTGAAACAAAAATTCAGATCTTTATTGAGCCTCTTGGGAATTGTGGTCTCGTGTGCATGCTTTGATAGTTCAGAGCTATCTGATACTTTGCTGCTAATTCCGCCTCTCCTGGTTTTGCTTGTTGTTAGAAATCTGTCTCCAGTTGCAGTTCTCCTCTTCTGTAATTAGTGAAGGCAGAATGCTCATGCTGGCCTTTTTTCCCTGGTTAGAGAAAAAAAGAGGAAAAAAAAAGGGAGAGTCTTACATCCCGTTTAGGGGAATAGGCAACAAATAATTTAAAGTAGGTAGTATGTCGTAATTCTGTGTTTTAAAAACACTGCTCCTTCCTCAGACAATGGTTCTCACTTGTTTGAACACATAGCATATCTGTCAGGGTTTGTGGCAACAACTGACCACAATCCTGGCAAAGAAATACTAATCTTCCTACAGCTTCTGAGGGGAATGAAATGCAAGAAAAAAGAATGAGGGATAAACATCTTTTGTCAATTAGTTTCTTTCCTCAAAGTGCTTGTGTCTTAAATGCTTGATTTGACATTGTGGTAGTTCTGGAGACATTTGTATCTCCTCTTGACAGAAAGATTCATCATTCAACATGAATACACATTAGAAAAAACAAAGCATTTGGAAGAAGGAATTACTGCTTTCCTGGACAGAAAAGGAGTAAAATTTACCCTACCACATCCAAGCCTGTTTAACTCATTCTGTGTGTAAATGTGGGAGTAGTTGAGCCAAACTACCAAAGACAAGTAGTTTGTAGGTACTTAATTTGCCTAATAGCTGGGCCAGGGCTTGTGGCATGAAGGGTTTACCTTAATAACAAGACACTTTCCGTCACCATTTGTAAACGTGTTTCCTTATGTGCAATTTGATTGTGCCTGGGGAGGATCTGGAAGGAGCTGACTCTATCCCCAGCACCTCAATAAACACATTTTACGAGGGGCTCCAGCTAAACTACATCCTCCATCAGAAACCATGTGCCTGTAGAAGCACACAGGCCACATGAGAGCAGATTTTGAAGAGTTTTTATGGAAACATAGCTCAACAAACCTCGAGGAGTTTTTAATCTGTCAAGTTTTATTTATTACTCTTAATTTTAACAGTAGCCAAGCACACATTTTTTTCACCTTTTTAATTGATTTTGAGTCTCTTCTCTGGACTCTAGAAAGTGAATCCAAGGTGGAAAGTTTCAGCAGATTCCAAACACACGAGGAAATACATAGTCAGGTAACTACATGCACTCACTTAATTAGTTTAGAGGGAATAGTTCTACTGTTAAAAAAAAAGATAGCCAAAAGATCTGAATTCTTAACTGAATTCGTTGCTTCTGGAAACTAATGAGTGGGTTTCTTTGGGAGATCTGTACACTTTGCTTTCAAAATGTCATCTATATTTCCAAAAGTGGAGTAGTTCAATGCCTGAAAGCTATTAATTCTCTATTTATGAATAATAATCCTGCATTTATCGTTAGACATGCAAGTAGTCTGCTGCCGTGCTGTTGTCTGTTACAGAGGTTCCTTCTCTGTCCCTGAGGTTGTCTGCTGAGCTGCACTGGAAGATAACAGAAACAATATCCTGTAATTCCTTCGTAGTTAATGCAAATAGAGTGTGGTTGCAGCTGTGTGATCCAGCTCCTTCCTCACAGTTGTGCTTCTGAGGAGAGAAGGATAATGGCAGGAAAAAGGAAGAAGGAAATAGGAAGGAGAGGTTGATGGTCATGTTTAAGTAACTGCATAGAAGTTAGCTCATGAGCTCTTGCTTACTTTGATGCTTAAGTGGCTTCACTTATTACCATGGAATCCCAGAATGGGTTGGATTGGAAAGGGATCTTGAAGCTCATCTGGCTCCAACCCCCTGCCACGGGCATGGACACCTTCCACTAGCCCAGGTTGCTCTCAGCCCCATCCAAGCTGCCCTTGGACACTGCCAGGGATGGAGCAGCCACAGGCTCTCTGGTCAATTTGTCCCAGTGCCTCACCATGCTTACACAGAAGAACTTCTTCCTAATATCCAACCTAAATCTCTCTTTCCATTTGCAGTCATTTCCCTTTGTCCTGTCCCTCCAAGCTCTCTTAAAAAGTCCCCTTCCAGCTTTTTTTATTGGACTCTTTAGAGACTAGAGGCTGCTCTAAGGTGTCCCCAGAGCCTTCTCTTCTCCAGGCTGAACATCCCCAACTCCAGCCCTCAGATTATCTCTGTGGTCTTCTCTGAACTCACTCCAACAGCTCCATACCATCTTTATGTTGTCACCCCAGAGCTGGAGGCAGAACTTCAGGGGAGTCTGACCAGAGCAGAGCAGAGGGGGAGAATCCCCTCCCTTGACCTGCTGCCCACACTGCTTTGAATGCAGCTCGAGACACAGTTGGCTTTCTCAGCTGCGAGTCCCCATTTCCAGGTCATATGCAGTATTTCATCCACCAGCACCCCCAAGTCCTTCTCTGTAGGTGTTCTTTCTCAATCTACTAATGGCTCAGCCTGTATTTGTCCCAACTCACGTGCAGGATGTTGCACCTGGCAGTGTTGGACTTCATGAAGTTTGCAAGGGCCCTCCTCTCCAGCCTCTCCAGATCCTTCTGGATGGTGTCCCTTCCCTCCAGTGTGCTGACTATACCACACAGCGTTGGCAAACACCATGAGGATGCACTCAGTCTCACTGTCCATGTTGCCAGCAATGTTCTTAGACAGAACTTTGTTTCTTTTAGAAGCAGAGCAATGCTGGTGTTAGGCTTTTAAAGTGCAGCATAATCTTGTCGGACTTGACAGCTTTGCAGTTACCCCTGTCTCAGCTTGGTTTTGAATAGTCATGTTCATACAGGAAGCATCTCGTCTGGGAACATCCAACTGGGTGAATGTCTGTATGGGAAATGAAAAGGGTGGGATATACTGAGCTGTGTTGTTTGGTATGAGTTTGTTGTTTGATACGAGTTTTATAGTTAAACTTAGTCTTGAGGAAGGTCTGTTTAAGCTGAAGCATGCAATCTCTTGGAAGCCCATCCATCAGTTCCTCATGCAACACATTCAGCTTGTATCAAGGACAGAGATAACAAAGATTTCTTCTCATCTTTTATGCCCTGAGAGGATCCTTGTGTTGCTGTACCGTCCCTAACAGACACTAATTGTAACTCAGGTCTCTACCTTATTCTTCACCTCAGAGCTAATGCTTAACAGTGTTTATTCTGAGAGGAAAGCATGTTTCCAACAGATGTGGCCTACTTAAGATTAATACTGAACTTGTGAATTTATTTTGTGAAATCTAACCAATTTCATGTTTGTTCTCCAGTGCTTGTTTACTACAGGGGTGCCTTGCCCTTATTCTGATGGGTACATATAAAACCCAAGCAAATAACAACCAAAACAACCCAAACAAACAAAACCCCCAGCAAAACCAGCATCATCACTTATAAATGCACAAATTATGGGGGTGATGAATGATACCAGAGATGAGTCTTGTCTCCAGGTGTATCCAGATCATGGTGTAAGCTGAGCTTGTTTGCACCACATGTACTTTAATGCTGATTTACCAGCAAGGTAGCACACACAAGTGTGCAAAGCCTTTATTTGGAACTGAGGAGGCTTTAGAAAGGATTTCTGTGGATTGAATATCAACTGAATATGAGGTTCTGAGGGAGTAAATGCTGGTAAATTAACAACAGTTCAGGGAAGAATTATAGTGTTTACTATACATAGCCTGCCTTTTGGTAAACACAAGGGAAATTTCTTACTTTATCCAGGAGATCTTTCTAGACTTGTTGATAGTGTGCTCTGAAAGCACTTACTTGGGGAAAAAGGCTCTTTAATCTGCAGGTTTTTTATTAACTACGTGAAAAACTAATGACTAGAAACCTGAAGCTGTATTCTTGCAAGCAGGAAAAAACCCCAGGTTGATAGGTTAAAATCAGCAATAGCTATTAGAACTGTTGCTTACTTAGTGATTTTTCCATCAATGGGGTGTTAAATCAAGGCTGGATTTTTAGTCACTACTCCTTCTGAAACTGAAGGAGCAAACTCCTTGCTTGGTAAATATATCCTCCTAAGATATCGTGTTCACACATGCTGTTGTCTTCCAAGTGTGTTCATGGTAAGTTCCTAGTTAACAAAATACCCACGTAACAATTTTGACTGTCTGGGTTTTCCCTACTTCCAGCTGCCTGAATGAATAGCATTGCAGAGGTCACTTTATAAGCTAGCAATATTCTGGCCTTTAACAAAAGAAAAGGTTAAATTTAAAATGCTTATTAATAATCCTGAGGAACAAGCTATTTTACCTCTAGCCCCTAGTTAAATCTGATTAATGCTTAAATGATCTCTTACGTCGTGGATATAAGCATCAGTTTCCCATGTTACAGCTGCTTACTTGGCTGGAAATAGGAAAGAGGAGGCAGGCAAAGGTGTGTAGAGTCAG
Organism: Colius striatus; assembly: GCF_028858725.1. Taxonomy (NCBI): domain Eukaryota; kingdom Metazoa; phylum Chordata; class Aves; order Coliiformes; family Coliidae; genus Colius; species Colius striatus. The sequence goes on from NC_084790.1 coordinate 86,560,755, forward strand.
TGGTTCCTCAGCACAGAGCTGATCTCAAGATCAATGCAATCACAAGGACAATAGCTAATATCTACTAAAGAGCTGTTTGCTCAGCTCCCCGGCTAGTTGCCAGGCTAGGGGTTTTATTTATGAAATATGCATCGACGTTTCAGTGATTGCTCTAAATGGGATTGGTTTCAGTACTTACATCTGAGGCACAGATTGAGTTCAGAACAAGGGCCTTAAGAATATTATGCAATTTATTTCCGACTGTATTTGAAAGCACAGGTGGTTATCGGAAGGTTCCCGGTGTGTGATTAACTTGATGAAATTGAGCTAGCTTTGAGGATGCTGATATGAGGGCACCCGTAGGCTGGCTTCCAAATTTGGGGTGTACAGAGAATGATGTAATTCACTTTGAATTTAGCACAGGTTCTGCTCTCAAAATGCCATCCCCTGAGAATCCCAAACCCAAAGAGGGTTCTGGAGTGTTGGAACAGCCTTTGCGTACCTGCTTGGAAATTTGTTGTATGCCAAATAGTAGCACTAGACCTTTAATAGAGACTATTACATCATACTGCTAGTAATTGTAACTAATAATACCATGAGACAAAAACTGTTAGTGAGTATTAGTTACTATTATAGAAGCTAAACATCAGAGGTGATGAATACAACTGGAGATTGCATCCAACTTTGGCTTTTTATGAACTTGTAGCTGTTTTTAGGTTCACATTGCTTGTGGTGCTTTTATTGCACAAAATACATTGTTGGCTTGTTGGCTTCTCTGTTCATTAGCCCGATTTCATAGAATCACAGAATGGTAGGGATTGGAAGAGACCTTAAGAGATCATCTAGTCCAACCACCCTGCAGAAGCAGGGTCAGATCAGGTCACACAGGAATGTGTCCAGGCGAGTCTTGAAGCCCTCCAAGGAAGGAGCCTCCACACCCTCCCTGGGCAGCCTGGGCCAGGGCTCCCTCACTCAAACACTCAAACAATTTGTCCTGATGTTTCAATGGAACTGTTTGTGTTCCAGCTTCATCCCATCACCCCTTGTCCTGTTACTATCTACTATAGAAAAAGGGGATGTCCCAACCTCCTGACACCCACCCTTTAGATATTTATAAGTGTTAATAAGATCCCCCCTCAGTCTCCTCTGCTCCAGACTAAACAGCCCCAGTTCTCACAGCCTTTCCTCATATGAAAGATGTTCTATACCCTTGATCATCTTGCTGGCCCTGCACTGGCCTCTCTCCAGCACTTCCCTGTCCCTCTGGAGCTGAGGAGCCCAGAACTGGACACAGGACTCCAGATGAGGCCTCACCAGGGCAGAGCAGAGGGGGAGAAGAACCTCCCTTGACCTGCTGCTCACACTCTTCTTGATGCATCCCAGGCTGCCATTGGCTTCTTGCCCACGAGGGCACGTTGCTGGCTCATATTAGTTTATTATCAATCAGGACTCCCAGATCTCTCTGCAGAGCTGCTCTCCAGCAGGTCACCCCCAGCCTGTCCTGGAACATGGCATTGTTCCTTCCCAGATGCAGGACTCTGCATTTGTCTGGCAAAACACACACAACTGCCTCATCACCACTGTGTTTTCTGAAGTCATCTCTTAAACCAGAAAAGGATTCCCCTGTGCAAGCTTAAATTTAGCAGCCAGAGAGAATTAAGTGGAATGAATCAAATAACTATTAGGGAATTGCAAGTGTATTTTATATATCATAGAATCATAAAATGGTGTATATATGTATATAAAATATAATGTTCCTAAAACACACTAAAAGGAAAAGCAGATTTAATTGCAACCTTCTCCCTACTTCCACCACTTGGCTACAAAACAGTGAGAAATAAATTAAAAATTGGAGCAAATAATCTGATAGCAGTAATTATGAATTAAAAAGTTTGATTTGTGGAGAGTTAAAGGAATCAAAGACATGGAAGAGATCAAGAATTATTGAACTATGCTACAAACGTTTTTCAGATATAACTGAAATGATATTACTATGAAGGGATGGACGTGGTAGAATATGCTTCAATATTGGCAAGACAGAAAAGTAAAAGGATATTACAGACTTTTGAAAAGAGTGGTTGTACATATGACATTGATCATGGAAAGCTTTTTTCTTATATGTAAGTGGAACTATTTGTGTTCCGAATTCATCCTATCACCCCTTGTCCTGTTGCTAGCTACAACAGAGAAAAGTACTACCCCAACCTCCTGACCAGTTAAATATTTGTAAATGTTAATGAGCTCCCCCCTCAGTCTCCTCTTCTCCAGACGAAACAGCCCCAGGTCCCGCAGCCTTTCCTCACAAGGAAGATGCTCCAGTGCCCTGATCATCTTGCTGGCCCTGCACTGGCCTCTCTGCAGCAGTTCCCTGTCCCTCTGCAGCTGGGGAGCCCACAACTGGACACAGGACTCCAGATGAGGCCTCAGCAGATGTGGCAGAGCAGAGGGGGAGCAGAACCTCCCTGGCCCTGCTGCCCACACTCTGCTGGATGCCCCCAGGCTGCCGTTGGCTTCTTGCCCACGAGGCCACGTTGCTGCTTATGGTCAGTTTATTATCAGCCAGCACTGCCAGGTCTGTCTCTGCAGAGCTGCTCTCCAGCAGGTCACCCCCAGCCTGGCCTGGGGCAGGGGGTTGTTCCTCCCCAGCTGCAGGACTCTGCCCTTGCCCTTGTTGAACCTCAGCAGGTTCCTCAGTGCCCAGCTCTCAGCCTGCCCAGCTCTCACTGAATGGCAGCACAGCCTCTGGTGCATCAGCCAGTGCTCCCAGTTTGGTGCCAGCAGGGAACTTGATGAGGGTCCCTCTGTGCCCTCATCCAGGTTGTAGATGAAGATGTTGAACCAGACTGGCCCCAGAACCCATCCCTGTGGAACTCCACTGGCCTCCAACTCCATTCTGTGCCATTGATCAGCACCCTCTGGGCTCTGTCATTCAGCCAGTTTTTAGTGTCTACTTGATATGACAAGGTAGACGACATCCACAGCTCTCCCCTTCTCTAGGTTTGTATCATTGTAGTAGATTTCTGGCAGGTTTTTTGCTTAAGACATTAGAGCAATTTAAAATGAAAGTAGCATCTGTATGCTAGATCAGATTCCTGGCCATCAGGACTCCAAATAGAAATGCTTATTCAGCAGATTATTTTTTTAGTGGGAGCCTTCACTATGAGCCAGGATTCTATTGTTGATTTTATACATTCTGAGACCATATCTGGAATATTGTGTCCAGTTCTGGGCTCCTCAGTTTCAGAAGGACAGGGAGCTGAGGCAGTTGGAGCTCTTCAGCTTGGAGAAGGGGAGAATGAGGAGTGATCTCATTAATGTTTACAAATCCATAAAGGTTGGGTGTAAGGAGGATGGAGCCAGGCTCCATCTCAGTGATGGCCAGTGACAGGACAAGGGGCAATGGGGACAAGCTGGAACAGAAGAGGTTGCAAAGAAACACAGTGAAAAACTTTTTCCCTGTTGAGGTGAGGGAGCACTGGCAGGGGCTGCCCAGATGGGCTGTGGAGGCTCCTTCTCTGGAGACATTCAACCCCAGCTGGATGAGCTCCTGTGTGCCCTGCTCTAGGTGGTGCTGCTCTGGCAAGGGGTTGCACTGGATGAGCTTTCCAGGTCCCTTCCAGCCCTTCAGATTCTGTGATTATGTGATACCACAGAACACCAATACCACCATTGAAGGCCTGTATCACAGAGTTGGTGAGTGCTGGAGAATGTGGATAACTGCAGAGAACTTTAGGATTCAGAATTCAAAGAAAAGCCCAGATATTTTTAATGTCTTTGGTCTATTGGCTATAACACAGAGGCTTTCTTATTGCAAAGATCTTGGAGGCTCATCTTGATAAGTCACAGCCCAAGGGTGAAATAATGCTGTGAGAGGCTGGTGAGATCCTGTTATGGATAACCCCCGTGGTGACTTGGTCATGGCACAGGAGATATGTGACTTCCTTGCTGAAGTCAGTGTGGAGTAGTATGTCAGAAACATTGCAGGAGGTTTTTAGGAGACTTACAGAATGGCCATAGAAAAGACCTAAACGATTTTCTCATTTACCATTTAAAAGCTACTAATCCATTTATGTGGGCTATTTGTTCCTGAAAATTGACCATTTTAGTCTTTTGGTTGTGTTTTAAAATTATTTGTATTGTTTCAACCAAAAATTGAGTAGGGCTGGGATTAAAATCCCTCTCTTCTCCAGTTACATGCATAGGGCTGCATGAAAAATCTTATCTTAGGCTCTTCTCTGTGTTAGATTACCCTCAGAATCAAACCACTGCTCCTTAATTGCTGTGTCTTTGCATCTCAAGGACAACAGAGGTCTAAAATAACACTCGCCAAAGCTCTGCTGCTCAGCTGCAAGCAGGAGTTTAAATGTGTTGCTTCTTTCTTGCCTTAGCTCTATTCTCCATTTTCAGGACCAAAGTTAATGTAGTTGTGGGGCAGTTCCTCATTCTGTCTCAATTTTGCCCCTGAAACTTTAAAGGCTAGAGAAAAAGCTTCCTCTTTTTGTCTTGTAAATACAAACCAGCGATTCCCCTTCTCTATCCCTGCAGTAATAAATTTTATATTACTCTTTTAGCTAAGGATCTCAAAGAACAAGTCCAAGGGCTGTAAATATTTTTTGTCTTCATTATGGGTGAGGAAACTGAGTGTCTCACAAGAAATCATCATTAAAGCTGGAAATAGGACCCCTGATGTATAGTCTCACGTTCCAGCAGCGACTTGGCACAGTTTTCCTTGCTCTTTAGTTAATGTATTTTGAAGTTACTACAGTAAGAAGAATGTCTTCACACCCTGATGCGTGTTGGTGTTAATGTTAGAATCTTTGTGTCTCCTTATTACTTAGATGCTCTGGTTGTGTCACATCCCAGAGCTCTGTTGAGACAGGCTTGGGTTCTTTTGAGAGGGGAGGGCAAAAAAGCTGAAGCAGAAAAATGCTAGTGAAGGTGTTGAGAGGTGGAGGCACAAAATCCCAGTCTCGAAGTAGTGGCTGCATTCAGGTTATACATTTTAATGCATTCTGTATATTGAGAGATCGGTATCATTTTAATGACAGATTTCTCTAACGCTGTTCACACACAACCCTTGCTTTCTCATCAGGATTAAGTGTTCAGCCTCTAGGCATGATGGGGAGATCAGGTTGGGGAATTTTGCTGGCCTTTCTTCACTGACAGCAGAGAGCAAAATCGGGTTTTATTTGGTATAAATCTTTATCTCTTTTAATCGAATTTAGAAATGTGGCTATGAACACTTATAGTCTGTCACATCAGTGTCACATTAAAAGCATCTCAGTTCTGTAATTTGCAATATAACAACTGCTGCAATGAAAAATAAAATTGTCCTAGCAAAGTACAATATTATCCAAATACTCTTGGAAAAATTTTCATGGGGACGAGGTGATGGGAGTCTTCCATCAATTGGACATTTCCAAATGCAGTGTAGCACAAAGTCACTTAGCACAGGGAGATACCATACAGAAGGATACAACATGTTTTTATGAAAGCATTGCCTCCTTTTCAATGCAGAATGCAGCTAAAATACTGCAGTAGCATTTTTCCTCTTGAGTGCTGAGAAGCTGCATCTGTATTGCTGAATCCGAGTGAATCGCTTGCAACTTCATTTTCCTTGAGAGACAGAAATAAATGTTGTTGTCTTAGAATCATAGAATGGTTTCAGCTGGCAGAGACCTTTCAGCTCATGGAGTGCAGCCTTTATCCCAGCCCTGTCTACCACCAGCCCATTTCCCTCAGGGCAACACCCACCCAGCTCTGAAACCCCTCCAGGGACGAAGACTCCAGCACCTCCCTGAGAAGCCCATTCCAATGCCTGACAACCCTTTCAACCTTCTAATATCCAAGCAGAACCTCCCCTGGTGCAACTTGAGGCCATGTTCTATTGCTTGTTACTAGAGTGAACAGACTGACTCCAGCCTCGCTACAGCCTCCTTTCAGGTCTTGAGTTTCACTTACTTGAGACCAATTTGACATGACAGTCAAATACATCCTCAACTCTTACCAATGCATACTGACATTAATCTGAGAGGTTTTTTGAGAGAGTGATCGTTGACTGCCTATGAAGCATGCTGGTAAGTTGTGATAGAAGCTATGCCTTTGACAAACAAATGACAAAAGAATTCAGGATGTTTCTCTGCTGCAGAATACCTATGTGTCTCAAGCAACACCACAAAATACCTGAGTTACTCTGCTAATCATCTGTAAGAGATAAAATGAGCTATTGCAGCCTTGGGCAGGTGTATGTGTATATTTTTTTGCAGATAGTGTGGTATTCTCAGATATCAGTGTAGTGGGGGCTGTTGAAATCACGTACACATTCACAGATCCTATTTGTGGTTTTGAATTTCAGCTCTGTGTCATGGGTTTAATGAGCGTGGAAAAGATGTGTATAGCTGTACCTCATTACTGCACATTGTGTGCTCGAGGAAAACGCTAAATATGAAACCAGAGGTTGTACTCTGCTCACTTTGTAAGTGATTTCAAGTACATCTGTTCGTCTCTAAACATTAATGTATAGAAGTCTGTTGAAATAAAATTAGCACGTCACCAGTGTGATCGGTGCTCTGCAGGCTGGGATGTTAGCATGGCCCTGGCTTTAGCTAGGTCAGCACCAGGCTCTGAGTTCTGTGTGTTGTGAGAGCAGACAGGAATGGGACCTACAGCCTGTAGGTGGGAGCAACCTGCTCCACGCAGCCCCAGTCAGAGAATCATTGACCTTAGAAAAGATCTTTAAGATTGAGTGTGACTGTTGACCCAGCACTATCGTGTCCACTGCCAAACCATGTCCCTCAGTGCTACAGCTATGTGACTTTTAAGTCTCTCCAGGGATGGTGACTTGAAAAGAGAATGCTAAAGATGACCAAGAGGTGACCTGTCACGTTCCCATGGATGGGGCATTGCAGCTTGAGGCCACAGGTAACACGTTGGTGCATAACAGATTAACTCATGGCTGAAATGAAGTTAATGCCTCCAGCGGAGCCAGAGCTTCATGCAAATTTCTTTTCTGCTAAAGCTAGTCCATAGTTGGTTGATTATGTGGGCTTGATTATGGTGTACAAGTACCTTGTCAGGGAGAATACACAGAGTGCTCTTTAATCAAGTGGAGGAGGGCTTGACAAGACCTTGGCTATCTTTATAATCAAGACTGGCCGCCTTCATGAGGAAAGCACTTTATTCAAACACGCTTTTTGAGCTCAGGATGGTTGTGATTCTGGGGACTGTCTATATAAGGAAGAGGATTTAATGCCCCTTTAGTCTTAAACCTCCTCACTCATTTTTACCTTTCTCTGTAATGAAAAAATCTTAATATGCTGGGCTGATCTTTTTTCTTTCTCAACTGGAAAAAAACTGATTGCACTGGTGCAACCATGAGAGGTTTTATCAGTCAGGCCTGAATCAGATACCAAAATGACTGCCTGGGCACTAAATGTGCACTGCTTCCTTAAGCTCTCAGAAAGGCCCCAGTTCCTCACAAGATCTATTGTCACCGATGCTTGTTTTTGTAGAGTTTTTATCAGAACACGTTTACTGTTTTTTCCTTTTTTAGAGCTGATTTATTGTTTCCTTTGACAAGCATAAGTGAGTGGAGATGGTAACACTTTTAGTATAACACTCTGAATCTTACTGAGATCTGGATTATGCTGGGACAAGAACTGGCTGAATGGCAGAGCCCACAGGAAGGTGATCAATTCTACTGCAGAATTTAGCAGCCTGTGGTCCAAAAGGCTTCTTGACCAGTGAATCACAGAATGGTAGGAGATTGGAAGGGACTTGTAGAGATCATCTAGTCTAATCCCATTGCTAAAGCAGGTTCCACTCAATCAGGGGGCACAGGAATGTGTCCAGGCAGGTTTGGAAACCTCTTTAGAAGGAGTCTCCACACTCTCCCTGGGCAGCCTGAGCCAGGGTTCCCTCACCCTCACAGTAAAGCAGGTTTTCCTTATGTTTAAGTGGAACTTTTTGTGTTCTGGCTTTTGTCCATTACCCTTTGTGCTGTCACTTGAGACAAGAGAAAAAAATCAATTTGTGTTAAGGAGATCCTCCCTCATCCTTCTCTTCTCCAGGCCAGTTTCTTCCAGGTCTTGTAGTCTTCCCTTGTCAGAAAGGTGTTCCAGTCTCCCCAGCATCTTTTTAGCCCTACTCCGGCCTCTCTCCAGAAAATCCCTGTCTCTCTTGAGCTGGGAAGCCCAGGACTGGACACAGTAGTACTCCAGATGAAGCCTCACATGTCCAACACCATCCCATTGTACAAGGCAGGTCTCAGCTCTTTGAGAGTAAATCATGGATTTGTCTTTTAGAGACTCCTTGGTTTCTTGTAAGGTTGTGGTTAAGTGTAGCTTCGGGAAACACTGCTTTTCATGCCTAGTTGCCAAGCTTTGATTTAGAGCACCTCTGTTTTTCAGAAGGTGATACAAAGCCAGAGGCTGCAGTAGAGCCCCTTTAATAGTCTGTGATTCCGTGTCAGCTCACTTTACTACCATTTCATATCATGAAAGCAGAGATTTTTTGCTTCTTGATGCTTAAACAAAACACATAATTTATTCTCTCCAGACTCCTTTGGTGGTAAAACTGAGGTCAGCCTTCACCAGGCAGACATGGAGCCAGCAGCACTTGTGGTTTCTGCCCTGTGATCAGTGTGGTCAGTGTGGCTCAGGTCAGTGGCTGCCTGCCACCACAGATACCCCAGGACACAGCTGCCACCTCCCAGGAGGATCAACCCTTGCTGGGGACTTGCCTGAATAATGTGCAAGTTCTGATCTTCCTGGACTTGAAACCACAACTCTCTCTCTCCTCTTATTTTCTGAAAAGGGTATTTGCTTTTATTTTTGCTTTCTGACACAGGTGTTTTGTTCAACTCTCTGTGGCTTTAAGCTACGCTCTCTATTCAACTGGAAATCAAGCATCAAAATGTTCCTTCACAACTGACACGGTTGGTTTCCATCTGCCTGTGAGCTGCATTTCCAGAAGAAAGAAAGATCTAGAAAGGATGCCACCTTTTCAGCAAGCAACTACACCATTAGGGAGTTCAGAAAAGTTCAAAAACAAGCTTAGACTTCTGTTTGTGAGTCGATGGAGCAAAACGTGGAAACCCTAGAATCCCAGAATGGGTTGAGTTGGAAGGGACTTGTAAAGCTCATTTGGTTTCAACCCTCTGCCATGGGCAGGAACACTTTCCACTAGCCCAGGTTGCTCCAAGCCCTGTCCAGAGCCTGGCCTTGAGCAATTCCAGGGATGGGACACACTCCCAGGAGATGGTGAGGAGCAGGTAGTAGCAGTGCTACGGCAGAGCATGGGACTCTCTTCTCCAGCCTATGGGGCATTTCTCTGCAGAGTAAGTGAGCAGCATTGCTGTGTTACTTGCAGAATTGGCTGAGGGAGGCAAAAGGAACTGCCCTAAATGCAAATAAATGATGGGAAAGGGAGTTAAGGATGAGGCAAAAAGATGACTATGAAACATCTGCTTTTATCCCCACTAAAGCTTATGTAACAGAAGGGTAGTAGTGGTATTTTCTCATGTTGGAATTGTATGCAGCTACTTACTAAGTTCAAAACTGATTAGAAGTAAGCCAGTTTTAGAATAAAGAACTTTTAACAATTTTAGTTAGAGATCCAAAAATAATAGTAGTGGTAAAAATCCTTTCCCACCTTTCAGTCCATCCTCTGTCATCTACCACTGTTGACTTTACAGATTGAGTACCAATTTGGTGTTGGGCAGTGACTTTCCCCTTCCAGTGTTCAGCAGTTTCTCAGGTTGATACCCTCCTCGTTTACCCTTGCCTTGGTCTAGCTGTCCATCTGCGAACCTTAATGCCAACAGTATTGCATTCGTTGGGTTGTTCAATCAATTATGTCCCTCGGGAACATGCATAATTTTGCCAGGGTAATCAGTTTGGTTGAAGTATAATGTTGCTTTAGTCTATTACACCTCTTTTTTTTTAATTAACATCTATTTTTTTATTTAAATCTATTTTAATATTGAACTGATATCCACATTGTTGACAGGGTTGTCGGGAAAATATTGTTTTCACTGTAGGAGTTAAGAAAAGAGTGATGTCTCATTGTTTCTAGTCTCCAATACAACAGGAGTGTGTTTCATGTCACAGAACAGCAATATACACCAAAGTACTTTTGCATGCTTGAGGATTCTGCAGCTTTGTCTAATATCCAGCCTATAGCATCTCTGGAATTCCGTTTATTCAGATGTATTTGAAGAACCCTCTCAGCCAAATGTATTCTGCTAAAACCTATGGTTTCAATTAGCAATTATCCCCTTTTTATAACTTAAAGTTTAATCCTCAGTGATGTGATTTTCTCACCTGTATTTTTATTGTTACTGCTGCTCACATCTTCCATTGTTATTCTAATCAGACAATGTCTTTGCGGTTTCAGCACCAAGTGCTTTGAAAGGAAAGAGATGCTCCTGTATGTTAAGATCTGGATGCTGTTTGGAGGTTTTTTGACTGCTTTCTGTTTTTACATGTCCGTTTTTATCTTTGGACAACTCACTTTAAAAAAAAAAATCAAAGCAAGCCAACCAAACTAAACAGAAAAGCTTCTTTTTCTGCTAGTTAGCTACCATTGTTTTGCATTCATTAAGGTATATATGTTGTATTTGTGCTCACTGCCAGAGATACCATGTGATTCCTAGGCCACAGGCATCTCTGTGAATCAGCCAAGATGTCTTCACAGATTGAAGCTGTTGTGTGTGATAACTTCTTCAGTTGCACTGTCTGGAGGGCTGGAATTTACACGTCCATCTGGTTGCAGTGAGAAGTTGAAACACGCTGTTGTAAATCCATTACAAATGCATTACAAATGCAGCTAGTTACAGTTTCTTTCTTCTTGTTTGGGAGAACCAGCTAATTACTTGGAGATGATCCTGCAAGATCTCGCAGTTGTTAATTTGGTGGGAATATTCATTCATATTGTGTAATGTTTTACATTTGTGTCAGGAAACAAGGACTAATGTTTAATGGCAGTGGCCCAGCACGTTTGTTTCAACATCTGTGATAAGAAAATGAAGTCGTTTTCGAAACAAGGAACAGACTCACCAAAAAGCAAACAAACACAACTGATGTGCTTAGCGTATGGCATTGTTTGGCAGGATCTCAGGCACAGGAGGTGGGATCTGTAGGATTTCTAGGTTGTCCTAAAGATCTATGTCCTAAAGATCTACCTTGTCCTAAAGCAGACTGCCTGAACTTGACCAACTTGGCTGGAAGTGGGTGTCTAAGGCAGTCTGAGACAGCCTCCAGCTCATACTGTGGCGTGTTGTTTGGTCAGGCAAAGGAGATTTTGGGGCACTAATCTTTCTACTTTCTACTTTCAATGGAGATGTTTCAAGCAATTTCATTCTTCATTTCCCATGTCTTTCTAACTGGAAGCTTTCCTTGTCTTCTCTCACCTGCTATATTTATGAACTTGCCTCTTGCAACTCTAGAATGATGTTGCTAACCCACTCCTGCTCTTAAGCTTACGCATACCTGTCTTTTCTGGCTGTGACTATGCCTTTCCCTGTGTCTTTCCAAGATCCAACTTCAATCCCAGGCTATAAACAGCCCTTTTTCTGTTCCCCAAAAGTGAGTATTTTTCTGCTTTCAAACTGCTCCTTTGGGTGCATCCTGTGAGCAGCTCTAGGATTGCCATTTGATACACTTTTTTATCTGTCAATGCTATGATTTTCTGTTTTTCCCCATCAGTAGTAATCTGTGAAAGCTGTGGCCTCTTGAGTCTGTTATTGATCAGCCGTTTTATATCCCCTTTTTCCAACCAAAAGGATACTGTTTTGGTTTTTGGTTTGGTTGGGGTTTTTTATGGTTTATAACTATCTCTTTTGCTCTCGTAGATACAGGTTTGCACAGGCAGCAGTTTTTTCTGCAACGACCGTCAAATGTGGTGGCCACGGAAGGGAAGGATGCTGTTCTGGAGTGCTGTGTTTCTGGGTATCCCCCTCCCACCTTCACGTGGCTGCGAGGAGATGAAGTGCTCCCTGTCAGGTAGCTCAATCCCTTTTGGGTTACGAGTCTAAAACTAGGTTTCCTTGAGCAGAGAACAAGCAAAATGCTAAGTAATGTTTTAAATTAAGGTGGATTTGGAGGCTGTGAGATTTTCCTCCTAAATAATAATGAGACAGGATGACTCTTACCTGCTGCTATAACTCACCTCTGCACCAAATCCGAGGATGGAATTTGATCATAAATGTTACCTGGCTGGTATTTAAAATGGAAGTGTAAAGCTTTGCTGTTAATAACAGCAAAAATCCCAGCTGAGAATTACCGGCAAGCTTAACTAACTGTGTGTACTTTTGTAGGCAGAAATAGTACCTTAACACTTTGTGGATGTGTTATGTTTCAGGTCCAAAAAGTACTCGTTACTGGCTGGCAGTAACCTACTCATATCAAACGTGACTGATGATGATTCTGGAACATACACGTGTGTAGTCACCTACAAAAATGAGAACAGCAGTGCCTCTGCAGAGCTCTCAGTGATGGGTGAGTACGTCAACTACACACACTTTGCTTCTCAAAGAAGACTTTTAGTTACTCGCTTTTCCAGAATGACTTAATTCCCAGAAATCCAAGGAACTTCAAGCTGTACAGGTTCCACCCCTGCTTTGATCAGGAGTTTGCACACATAGGGAAACACAAGTTCTTTGACAATAAATCTTTGAATGCCTCCTCCATGACCTTGCTGTTGCACAGCATCTTAAGGTATCAGGTGCTAGTTGCTACCACCTTCTGGTCCTTTCCCTTTAGTTCTCCTTCCTGATCTCTTATTTTCAGCATTACGATCGATGTCCTTGTTCTGCACAATGTCAAGCACAGTTGAAAATCAGGTTTGTATCTGCTTCAGCTTTTTTTTTTTTTTTTGCCATGAATGGTCAATATGGTGAGATGAAAAAAAATCAATATATTTAGTATCTTCTCACCAAATTAACAAGAGCTCAAGCAAATTCACAGAAGTCCTCTCCCAGCAGCGATACGCTGACGGTTCCCACTGTTAAATCCAATGAAGGTGCCCTCCTGACAGACAGAACCTGCTTTCCCCACACTCCTTCCTGGAGGCAAATATTAATTCAAAATATACTCAAAATGTATTTAAATCTAATAGCTGCCTTTTTTTCTTTTGGCTTTATTTAAACCGTGGAACAATAGCAGAGCACATTAGTGTTATTCAGTCAGATCTAACGAGCGCCATACTTAATACTTAGTCAAACAATAACATGTTTCAATGTGCTGTTCATTTTGCATTCTGACTTTAAAGCTTCTGCGTGAAAAATGCTTTCATTAGTGAATAGAGGCTTAATTTGGATTATAGGATATTCAGTGCTTGTATAACAATATCCTTTTATCAAGCTGTAATAAAATATAATAATTACTGTTGATGGAGGGTTCAGTTCTACTCCTTTAGATACATTAATGTAATACATTGTTTTACTGGATAAAAATAAAAATGTGGCTCTTTAATTATGGAAGTTCAATTATTGTGGAATTGTTTTCACTGTAAAGAATCAAAGACTGAAAGGGCAGGTAAGTTGTTGGAAGGTGTACTCTTTTATTTTTGCCCTGCTGAAATACATTGATTTCAAATCTAGCATGCAGCAGGTGACTAATTGTTGCTGGGGAAGTAGAAATAAATTAAGCTGACGTTTCTCCCCAACAACAGATTGTGATCTCTGTTGGTGAGAGCAACCATGGCTGGAGGATCGTTGCACAGATTACTGGGCAGATCACTTCTGACCACGCAGTTCCCATGAAAATTAAGGAGGCTTTTGTAGATAAGTCTTTTATGTACCTTTTGAAATATTTATTCCCTTCTGCATTCAGTCTGTAATAGATCCAGATTTGGCTTCATTATGCCTTCTGCTGTAAGTGTGTCATGTAGAAATTAAAGGTACATAAATTTTCGTGCATGTTGAGAGGTAGGTGATGGCAATATGACTGTAAGGATTAATGTAAGGTGATGAAAATCTCCAAGAGAAGATGATAGAATGCCAAGAGTGCTAAGAATGAAACTAGACCAACACAAAAATGCAAGATGCTGTAATTGCTGACTCTCTTCTGTCTCAAGAGGAAACCAAAACTTCATTGGGCAGTGTGATTGTTTTCACTCTGTTGGTAGGTCAAAGGTTTCATTGGTAAAGTTTCTGTTCACACATGGAATTCACAAATATGAAAACAAAATGAGGGGGGAAAAAAAAGTAGCTGTAACTTAGGCACAATATTGATGTACCTTTGCTCACTTTGATAAGAAGATCAGTCCTGACAGACTTAATGGAAAATGAAACACCATGTTCATCTATGTTTGTATTAATAACTGAAAATGTTCAAAGGATTCAAGAGAAATTACGTGACTAAACTTGAGAGATGATGACAGCAATCCCCTGATGCCTGTCTTTCCAGAGGAAGGTACCAGAGCTACTAATTTGCTCAAGATCTGTTTATTCGTTGAGTCCATCCTTACCAGTAGGAAACTCAAAAACCACTGAAGTTTCTCATGAAATCATTCTATTTCTTAAACAGAAAGATTCATTTACAGTTTTATTTTCTTTGTTGGCTTGATACAAACGCAGATATTTCTATGTGTTTCCTTAGAGTTAATATGCTTGTTTGTTTAACAAACCATAAATTACCCACCAGTACCTTGTTGCAAGACTTGCATTTTGTAATATTGATGTAATCCTTTAATTGCTAATGTACCTGCAGTGTGAAAAGGGATAAATGAGACATTTGCAGTCAGAGTGCAAAGAATTTAGCAGTCCAATAATGATCTCCTCTGAAGTCTGAGCAGACAACATCAGATCAAAGTTAGTTACATCACATGGTTGAGAGATGCTTTTGATCTTTTAAATAATGAGCCTGTTTGCAAGAAACAGTGTTTCAATTCCTATTAGTTCTTTTAAAGAGCTAAAAATAACTCAGTGTTGTACATAAGCTTAACATTGCAAGAGGTGAATGTGTTTGCAAGAAGAGACAATGTATTCTGCCAGGTTTTACTTTCGTGTTGTGGCCTTTTAGCCACATTCTCCCCACATTCTCCCTGTGTGATTAAAATTAAAGGATCCAGTATAGATTAACTTGTTACTGTACAAACCCTGTGCACTCTTGATAGCTTTAGAGAGCTCAGTGTTTAAGCAGATGTTTGAAGATGATTAAACGTGTTAACGGGTGTCAACTACAGTTGTTTTCTAAGTATTTTCTAGCTGTCAGAAGCGTAGGTTGGGTTTGTTCCCTTCTTGGCTTCTGAGAGGTCTTTCATATAGCTTCTCTGTTTCATGTTTTGTTAAGTGAGATTGAAAGTCGTCCATGTTTTAGCAAACAAAGTTCCTTACTCAAAGTCCTGGAATGTTCTGAAAGTGACATAAATCTGTGCACTTACTTATGGGATCTTGTTTGTATTGCAGCCTGGTTTAGCAGGAGGATAAAAGCCCAGGCTTTCAAGTCCTGAGAGGGAAGTAGTTCCATAAACACAGTTTTCTGTAGGTAAAGATTGCTGAATTGGTAATTTGCTGATACACTGTCATACACCATTTCTTCTTCCTGCTTAGTGTTTGGATTGTCCCTTAATGGTATCAAACTTCAGACTAGTTATTTTGATACAATAGGTGAAGAGCATCTTGTCTTCTGAAAGCTGAGAGTTTTGTCAGCTCTCCTTTGCCATAATAATGCAAATGTTCAGAATTGAGCTATCAATGCCTTTGAATCAGGCAGCTGTTTTTAAGTGGATCGAGATTGAGGTGATATGTCCTTTTTCTTCCCATAAAGTACTCCTTAAGGAGGGACAGAGAAGGGAACGTTTATTCCAGTTGGGTGAGAAATACTAGTTTGAGAGACTTTTAGGTCTCTGCCTAAAGGAAGAGATAATAGCAGCAAAAAAGCTCCTGGATCTGAAAGACAGTGTTTGAAGAAAAGCACTGCTGCCAGCTTTCACCAAGGATGTGAGTGTATAAACTACAAACAACTTGACTGCAATTTAGAAGTGTTCTTTCAATGCAAATGCATTTTACTAGGGAGTTTTTAGTATGAAGTGGTTTTAGCACCAGTTTTGTTTAGTGTTGCAGAGGAAAAGCTATATAAAATAAGGACATGCGAGACAAGTAGCTTATGAAATCACCTGGGTCTTCTTGACAAGATTGAAGGATTATAAATGCTGTTCTTCTTGGTCAAATCAGTTTTATTTCCGATTCTGTTGCATAAATTTCTGTAGCAAAGTCAGAGATCAAGGTCATGGAAATACAATAAAGCAGGCACGGAACATGTGACATGTGAATCACTTAGGTAGAGAGTAGTATTAAGAAGGAAGCTTGCATCACCATAACATTGTTTAGATGCAATATCAAGATTTGTATTTTTCACCAGAAGGGCTGTCCAGCCCTGCCCCAGGCTGCCCAGGGCAGTGGTGCAGTCCCTGTCCCTGGAGGGATCCCAAAGCTGTGGAGCTGTGGGGCTGAGGGACGTGGGTTAGTGGTGCTGTGGCAGTGCTGGGGGGAACAGTTGGATTCCATGAGCTTAAAGGACTTTTCCAACCTGAACGATTCTGTGATTCTATGGTTTAACACAGCAATAAAAGCATCTCAAACAAGTAGCCTTCTAATGTAGCCCTTGAGTGCTGCTTAAGCTGATCTCACCCAAATGCGCCAGTCCTGAAATACTTACAAAAGCAGTTGTAGCTTGTTACAATTCAAGCCCAGTTGATGTTACCCTTTTGGTATACACTCATTGAACAATAGTTTCCAAAATACAGACGATTGTCTGCTATTACAAGCATGCAGAGAAGCCGGGAGACTGTAAATGGGTAGATGTTGCAGCAGCTCTGCAGAAGCTGGTGAGACCAAGAGAATCTGAGTAAACTCAAAGATGTGTTTCTCTGTATTCTGTAAGTTCATTCTGCTCATCGTTTGCTGTCTTGTTCAAGAAACCAAGCACAGAGTAAACTATTTGACTATCCTCTGCTCTGGGTTTATAGTTCTTTATGAATAGAGTATTTGTGTGTATGAGCTGGTAGGATAAAGCAGAACAGCAACCCAGAGTAAAAATCATGATAGACAAAGTAATGTAAATCCCAGTCTCTCCCCAAGGCAAAGACTATCTCTCTCACACTCATTTGCCCGAAAAGTTCTGTGTAAAGGGAAAGTTCAGTACCATCCATGGTATTTCTTGCAGGTCTAACATGGCAACATGGGTTTTCCATCCCTATGTCTCCCCTCTCAAGTCAAGCAGACAGAAAGTGTCCTATGTGATGTTCTTGCTTTCCCAGGAGGCTGCTGCAGCAGAGATAGGCAGTTCTCACTGAGATGAGAGAAAATCCATGCAATTGTCATCTGAAAATACGAGTCAAATATTTAAGTTAGGCTTTGGGAAGCATCTTCTTAGTGTATTGATGTGGGACAGATGGCCCAAACTCTGTGAAAGTGCTGGGTTTACCTGATGAAGTCTAACCAGGCTTTCAAAGATGTAGGTACTGGACTAGATTAGATGGATCGATAACTCTTTCAGTGTTCACTCCCCTTTATTTAGAGAATTTTAAAAATGTATTGCCTAATCAATACTGTTCAATGGCTTCACAGAAGCCAGTTATATTTTCCTTCCTGGAAAAATACATTTGGAGAGTATCTAAAATGATTTTTGTGCAACTGAAGCTGAAGCGTTTCCCTTTGAAATCAATTGCCTGCCATTGCATGGCATGGTCACATGGTGCTAAATGCAAGTAGCTACAGTAAAAGAACATTATGAGGGTACTCTGTAGCTGATCTCAAAACACTAGCTGCTCCTTTCAAGGATTTTTGTTATACTTAAGAAATTAGACAGTATGAGCAGATCTGTGTAACTCTTGTGACAGACATGATGAATACTTGGCAATAATGGGGGTCTGTGCTGGCATAAACAGCAAGCTGCAAAGCACCACATAGTGCCACAGGTTTTCCATGGCAAAGCTGTTGGAGCCCTGACAGGTTTTTTACTGCATGTTCCTCTGATTCTCTTGATCTCGGATTTGTTTTGCCTTCTGGAGGGTTGCAATTGAAGAGAGGAAAAACATAAGAGCAGCAACAGTTTCAAAGGATGGTGGAGGGAAAGGGGCTGTCCTTGATGAGGCTGATGTGTGAAGAGTATTTTATTAATAGGACACTTGAAGATGGGGTAGGAGACAGCATGTGCATAGCTAAATGCCTGTCTCTTCTGCAGCCATACCGAGTCAGTGCAAATATTGGAATCAGCAGCTTTGCAGAAATTTTTGGAGGTTTCCATTTACAAGCCAACATGCTTGACATTCTGATGGCTTTCTTTAAAAAATCTGTGTCTTAAACTGCATAAAGCAGCTCAGCCAAGTGTTCCAAGCAGCATGTCTGGCTTATCCAGCACCCTCAATAAGTCAAGAAACTCATGTCATGATTCAGTGCCCTTGAGACAGACAGAACATTTGAGTAGGTGCAAGTGCTAGTGAAGGTAAAGCAAACGACACTATTAAGTTTTTCTCTTTTAAACACTCTGATATTAATTTGTGTAGCACTGAGACCAGCAGACTTGTAGACTGGTTCAAGATTTGACATTGTTTTATTGGGAAGGTGCATATCGAACACCAAAGAAGACAGGATTTCCACACTCTCTTCTGTGTTTTTACGTAGACAGAAGATGTGTTTCTATATGTGTGCGTGTGTATTTTTGTGTATGAGCTTCATTGTTGATTTAATCTTTTATGGGAAGAAGCAGTCACCTCTATATAATAACATAACAGTATCATATAGTAAAATAAGCAGTTTACAAAGTTTCCCCCAGCTTACTGCTGCTGTTGATTCTGGCTGGTACTGTCAGGCTGGACTGGAATTTCCAAATACATTTGGGTTGGGCTTTTCTTTCAGTTCTGTTTGGTGACTGATTTTGCTTTCAGAGCAGCTGAAGAGTTTACTCTGAGTGATTTTCTCTTAATGGAGTCTGCGAATAATGAGGTGAATGCCTACTAGCAGGTAAAAGGAAGCACATCCTGGTAATGAGGTGTGATTGAAGGACAGTCGGCTAATTTTTATTGCCATGGATGGAATGGAAGTTGAGTGCCTAATTCAGACCGTTCTGGAAATGTAATTCCTGTCAATGCATCACGAGTATCAAATACTTATTCAGCACCTGACACTTGTAAAAAGCACTTGAGTGAAACTCCAATGTTGCCATTTTCTGATAATGGTGTTTAAATTCAATCCTGTTAAAAATAAATATACCTAACAAGCCCTGTGATACCAATGCTCACTTGGCTGATCATAGGAAAACTGCACTGTCTGGGTATGATCTACAGGTTTATGTTTAAAGGAGAAATATTCATGCAGAGTTCTCTTTGAATCCACAGGAGAATTAATGTTGGGAAGTCAGCTGCACCAGATCTACGTATAGTCTGACTTTTTAAACTTTCTGTTTCATGAATCAGCCCGCAATAGTTACAGATACTCTTGCAGCTTGTTAGAGAAGCCTTCCAAAGCTGATTTCCACCTGAGGGCTGTGGAAGGATTCGTGCTATGCACAGTCCTGGTAGTGCAGCCTGAACATAAGGAAAAACTCCTCTGGTGTTGAAGCGAGGGAGCCCTGGCCCAGGCTGCCCAGGGAGGGTGTGGAGGCTCCTTCTCAGGTTTCCAACCGCACCTGGACACGTTCCTGTGCCCCCTGAGTCAGGGGAACCTGCTTTAGCAGGGGGTGGGACTGGAACAGCTCTGCAGGGCCCTTCCAACCCTCATCGTTCGGGGATTCTGTGACCAAGGGAGATGTTCTCCATCCTAACAAATGATGGCACAGTTTGCTGCCTCATCTACCTATTTCAGCTGTCCCTGGGTTTTCTGGTTTGGCTCTAGGCTTGGTAGGGTTTTGCACACCTTTCTTAAGATTGTTCCTTCATTACAGACATGGATATTACATGAGATTTGAAGGAGTGCCTGAAGAATTTTGGGAGCCAATTCTGACCCTAAGTAATACTGAGAAGTTGTCCTTTGGAGACAGAAATGTTTGTATTTGTTCTGTTTGCTTGATTCTTGGGTTGTTTTTTTAAATGTTACCTTGAGTAAACATGCAAGGGAGCCACGAATTGTGTGTGAAAAGTTATTCAGTGGAAAGTGTTCAGAGTGAAAATGTGGTTAAGCTATTGTGGGTCAGCTTGAGCTTCACTGAGGTTTGGGCAATGAA
Organism: Colius striatus; assembly: GCF_028858725.1. NCBI lineage: Eukaryota > Metazoa > Chordata > Aves > Coliiformes > Coliidae > Colius > Colius striatus. The sequence goes on from NC_084790.1 coordinate 86,580,899, forward strand.
ATGCCTGTTTGAGACTCCCCTTTGTAGGACCAATACACTTTTTGGAAGTGTTAACACCAAACATAGACTCACAGAATGGTGGGGGTTGGAAGGAACCTTTAGAGATCATCCAGTCCAACCCCTCTGCTGAAGCAGGTTCACCTAGATCAGGTCACACAGGAACATCTTGTACAGAAGCCTTTTTGAACAGTGTCGATACCTAAAGCTCAAAGTGAATGTGGCTCTTGAGCCTTAGAGGTAGTAGGAAAAGCTTTGCTTCAGTGATAGGACTGAGCCATGTGTGGTACCTGTAGTGTCTGTTTCACCACCTTTTAATGCATATTGGTGCCAAAACACATATTTTCTTTGTAAATTCTGTTTTTCAAGAGCACTAAGCTTTCTGCGTTGTAACTGTGTGACTGCTGCTTAACACTAGCTACAGCACTTTTGTTATTTACATTTAAATGTGCATTAAGTCTCTTCTGAGCCCTTAAACAGGATAAGACAAAACACAACGAAACCCAGAAGTGTGTTTTCTTTCACTCCACGTTTCCTCAGTGGCAGCATCCGCTTGTAGCGTTCAGCTGCTCTGTGAACATCTAACAGCAACGCTAGGAATCTCTTATGATATGGGGTTATAATTACTGCCTTGGCACGGTTTTGCACTGTGCTGTTTCCAATAAGGAGAGCATGTTGTGTACTTTCAAAGAAAAAAAAAAAAAAGCCATAAATTGAAAATGACAAATAAAGAAAATGCAAATTAAATGAGTTTCCCCATATTGCTGGCCGGATTTGAGGAATAAAAACAACAGATGTCTATAGATTTTAAACAGCTTGTTAAAAAAGAAACAACTCCCCCCTCCCCCCCAAAAAAAAAAAAAAAACCCAAACAAGAAAACTAAAGCTTTGGGTTTTTTTTAGTAAAGTAAATGTTTAGTGCAGAAAGCTTCCTCAGAGAGTGGTGGTTCCCAATCCTTCACCCTGACCCTTGGCTGTTCAGCTCTGAGTTTCTAGTCTGTTCCATTGTCTCAGTGGAGAGAAGAGCCTACAGCTGGGTTACTTGTGAGAATAATCTTATGTCTTGTACTGTGGATGGAGAACTGCTTGAATATATATTGTAATGAGAGAAGTGGTTTCTTCTGCCCGTGGAGTGTTTTCTGCTGTGTTCCCGAGCTCTCCAGACTACCTTGTTCTGCAGCAAATTGCTTCAGAGTAAGTCACCCTGGCACTTACATCAAATGTGTCGAGCTCATTGCAAAGCAAACTCACGTCATTTAAAAACAAACAAATGGCTTCTTTTTGTGTGTTACAACTTCTTTTAGTCTACACACACGGATGTGCAGTTTTTAGGAACAGGCTGGACAGCCGTCTTATCAGGCGTGTGTAAATGAAAGGGGAAGTTGCTATGGGGCAGTGAGGTGGGTTGTGATTGTTAAGGGTCCCTTCCCACCTGGTTTTTGTCATCTTCAGCAGAGCAGTTTTGTTGATAGAGGGTAAAATCTTTTTTTTTTAAGTGTTTATTTCTCAAAGTATCACATCTTTAAAATCAGAGTTAAGGCAGAAATCCACAGGTGTAAGAGGAAAGTTGGCACCATTGTGCTTACACAGTGTTGTGACACCCTGCACTCTCTATTTATAAAGGGAGATGAATGACAGCATTCATTAGACCTTTTTTTTAACCCCCCTTTCCCTTCTGGCTCTGGTTTGATTCAACGTGACAAGAGTGATTGGCCATCAGTTTGATTAATGGTTGTAAAAGGTCTTAAATGAAATGAACGCTGAACTGCACTTGGTTATGGAGTAGTTGCCATTAAACTACATAGTTAACAGGAATTAATGCAGCTGCCAAAATTCAATTATTAAAAAAGAAGGCAGGAGAGATTCCAAGACTGCAAAACATGTGTTACTCGTAACAAATATGTCTAGTGATACTCCCAAGACTTTCCCCAGCTTTTGCTGTTCTTCAGATTCCTAAAAGTGTTTTATATTGGCTTCAGTGGCACGCTGGCAGCTTGCTGGGGAAGTATTTACAGCTCAGAGTAGTGGTGATCTGTTAAAACCACTTGGGACTCTGAGACTACTCAAATTCAGCATGTGAGTACATTCCGGTTGCGAGGGAGAGGCTCTCCAAAGTCTTTTGAGCAAATGATTCCGATTAGTTTAACTATAAAATATTGAACATAGTGTAGAACAGGCTTCCTACGAGGTGTCTGGGTTAATATGTACATTTATTAGCTTAGACAAACAGTTTGCTATGCCAGGGGAAAGAGCAAACTCAATTTAGGCGCCGGCTGCATCATCGTTCTTAGGAACTGCATAAACAAGCTGGCAACGAATTTGCTGTGACTGCTAAATAATTACAGCTTGTGAAATAACAGGATCTCTTTCTCTTTTTTTTTAAATTTTTTTTAATTTCCTGCTGCCCAAGGGAGATGTTCAACACAAGCACAAGTTCTTTTTCATCAGTATATTTAGACGTACAGTTACACAGTTAACAGAAGATTACTTTTGTTCTTTCTGTAACTCCGTATCATATTGCAAAGACTGACTGTAACATGGTCCTGGACTCCAGGAAAAATGCTGAGGTGGCAAAGTCCTCCAGAGGAGAATGAATGCAGCCAGACCCTGGTGATGGTATTTATTGTAAATGCATGCAGCCATGCAAAGTTTCTGTGGAATATCAGCTTCACTGAATGTTATCCCCAACAGCAGAATGATGTTGAGGATACTCTGGAACAGGCTGCCCAGGGAGGGTGTGGAGGCTCCTTCCTTGCAGGGCTTCAAGACACACCTGGACATGTTCCTATGTGACCTGATCTAGATGCGACCTGCTTCTGCAGGGGGGTTGGACCAGATGATCTCTGAAGGTCCCTTCCAATCCCCACCATTCTATGATGCTCAAGCAAAGCTTGCCTTATCTTCAGCTCTACAACAGCTACAGGTGTTTGACACAACGGCTGCCCATCAGGTGGGAAGTGCTAGAAACAGTCAGAGTACATCCAGTCAAAGCCAGATTTTAAAACATGCAGCATTTCCAACATACTTTAAATAACTTTGAGTTTAGTTTTGAAGGACGTAAATGGCTGAGATTGTTTTTTGTTACTCCCTTTGAAACCTTGCAGGTGTATTAGATATGCACAGCATGGGGTTTGTGAGCAACGTTTTGTCACAACTTCTCTAATTAAAGCATAGCTGTAGGCCAATTAGACACAACCATGGAGGTTTTAACCATCTTTTTTATATATAAGAGAAGAAATCACCCCCTTGAATTTGTTTTCATGGAGAACATAATGTCTTCCAAATTAGCTCTGAGGTTTGTCAAATGGAGTTCAAGTGATATTTTAAATATGCTGTCTGACTTTATGTTATAGAAGTGGCTGGGCTGAAAATCTTGTCACAGAGGGTACCTGGGAGATGAAATCTGTGCCAAAGCTGCCTCTTGGGCAGTTTTAAACCCGAGCTCTAGATTAGAAGGAACTTGAAGTAAAACTTCACTTCTAGCTTTTGTAAAACTAGGTTGAGGTGCAGGCTTTGAAAAGATAAATTAGTAAATGAGCTTGCATGCTCTGGTTCTCCATGGGTTTTGCAAACTTGTGAATGAGATGACACGGAGTGGTGAGATACCGTTGTCCTGAGATTCATGTAAGTTTTGGGTGTGGGATGGCAGGACTTGGACTTGACTGCTGTGATAATAGGCCATCTACTCTCTTTATTCTAGGACTTTAAATAGCCAGAGCAAGAGAAGAAAAATAATACATTTCATTCAAACAATTGTTTGAGGATGGGAAAAAACATGAAACCCCCAGAAGTGAGGAAAGACGCACAACACTTTTGAGAATGCAAGATCTGATTTCTAGGTCATATCTGGGATGGAGCTGTTTGTCCTCTCAATGTTCAGGGTATTTCCCAAGCTCCCAGCTGGTTGGCATTATTATGGAGCTGGAGGCCGTGGGGAAGATTGACATACTAGCATGTCCATCATGTATCCAATCATTCTTCCAAAATAATGTCTTCAAAATGTATCAGCCCAATAATCCACGTCTACTTTTCCCACCAGATTTGGCTTAATAAATTGTATATCTGCAATCCTGTTTACACCAGAATGCACTTAGCACTGTCTTAGGGCTGTGAGCTGGGGTCTTTTATTGTTAGGCTACCATTTATCTCTTTAGCTTTACAACCTGCCTTTTATAACTTATCTGTTCTTCGGAAAACGACTTGGACCTCTGGGTTGAGCTGCTTAAAGTGAAGGTCCCAAAAAACCACCATCTGCTTGAATTCTGAAAACCAATCATTTATTTAAAGGTGCTTAATAAAAGTGTGTTCATTGCAGCTGATATTTTTTTGTGTTGCAAATAGAGAAGTCTCAGAGGCCTCAAGTCCATTAAAGTTGCACAGGGGCTCTGCAGCTGTATTTCCCCCTCCACTCTTTGAATATTGCAAAAGTTTATCCATTCGTGCTGCAGAGGCTTTTGATAAATCAAGAAAAACTTTAAATCTCAATTAAATGAAATTGTAAAGCACTGTATCTTTTGTAAAAGAGCATTGTGAATATTTTTCAAGAGCTTTTTTTGCTCAGTTGGTTCACCCCAGTCATCCTTTTGCTTTATTTTCCCTTTTTTTCCTTCTTAGCTTCCTGCCCATTCATTATTTTGCTAAATCTTTAGTATCTAATTCACATTAATTTACAACAAAGTTTCTTTAGTCATGTCTATGTACCAGAACATAGATATGTGTTAAATACTCTTTTTAATGTGAATGCTAAATTTCTTCTGTGACCTCTTCAAAATCTTTAGTTACCCAACTTCCATTTTCCTGTTCTATTCCCACTGACTTGTGTGGATTAACTGGAGAGGAGTTGGCTGGTACGTGCAAACAGTTTGCTTTCTGAAGGTAACAAAACTATTCTCTTTAAAGAAAAACATAAGAAATCATTTGTTTCTGTTAAATCAATTTGTTAGGGGGGAAAAAAAAGGTCATATTGTGGAGTAGGAGAGAGTATGGAGGTAACTTCCAGCTCGTGCAGGTTCCTGCTGGACACTTCATGTTCTCAACCTGCTCTGAAAGGGTTTTCTTGATGGCAGGATAAGCAAAGCCCTTCAGGAGAAAGCTTGTTATTTATTGCATGCAAGTGCAGAATACTGCGAAGCCAGGAGTTGTACTGTCATCAGCCCTCGAGAGACTGTTACTGTGGCTTATAACTAAGGGAATTGCAACTCAGAAATTTTGTGCTCACCTACAGAGATCATTTCTTGAGTCCCTGGGCCAGCCACTACTCCCTGTACAAACCTCCTACAAACCTGATGTCCTCTGAAAAAGTATAAGATGTGTGAGTATGGGTGCTGGTAAAATGGTCAAGTAATAAAAGAAGTCGATGGTTTTCTTTTGCAGACAGTAGCTGTCTGAGGTGCAGTAAGATGTGATCTTTGAGCCTCAGGCTGGAGCTGGAGGCTGTGGCGCTGCCCTGGTGTGAAGCATTATGCAAATGCCTCTGGGCCGAGCTTTTGTGTCACACGGAGGTTAAGAGAAGCATCTAAAAGATGTATTTAGGGAATAATTATGAAGACAGTGGGAAATGGGCAAGAGCAGAGTCATGGAAACCACAGAAGGATGAAATTTCAAGGGGAGGAGCATGGGTGAGAGTGCTGGAAATCATTGACAGGATCTGTGGGCCAGAAATAGCTTCCACGTTCGCTTCTCAGTAAACACTAAAGATTTTAATGATTTTTCTCCACTATCTTTCCTGCTCCTCTGCTGTACAAGTAGCTTGTTTATCACAAACCATTTTTCTTCTTTCCTGACTTCTGGTTTCCCATTAATGATGTCAGTAGAAAAGGAGTGAGAAGAAAAACGACCCTGCTGGACAAAGGGTTGAAGCTAAACTCTTCCAAGCCCAATTTTTATCTTCTGGGGTAACAGATCCTTCTGCAGATGCTGTGCCACACAGCAGCCTTGTTTTGGGCTTGTTCTCTTAAAACGACCCCACGGCACACTCAGATAACTCACAGCTTTTAGCAGTCACAGCCCTGGAGGACATCACTTTACATTGTCCTTGCTTATGTCTTTTTCTAATATTTCTGTGGTTAAATATAAACATTTCTAACGTGAGCATAAGGGACATGAATCACCTGTTGAGTTCCATTTGCCAAACAAGCTTTTTTCCCTTTGGTGCTGTAGGTGCCACTGAAAAAAACACCCCAGTGAATGTCTAGAACAGATCTGTTGCCTAAAATCAATGCCAAAAGGTAGGTATTGCAGGCTGGTGGGTACGTCTGTGGGGTCAGAGGAGTTTCACATCATCTCAGAGACAACACAAGCTGTGGTAAATGTGCTGTCCTCTGCAGGAGCTGAAATATCTACAGGTAAATACCTCAGTACCTCAATTTGTAAAACTGTGTAAAGTGGCCGTGACCCCTCGGTTAATGGCACAGTTTTGGTTGATATGAGAATCCATATTTATAGAGGAATTTGGCAGGTAGGGCTGGAACAGAAGACCTTGCCTGCAGTATGTTTTCATGCAATGTTGTCAGAGACAGCTCAGATGATTTCATCTGTTAAATAATGATGCTTTTGTTAAAGAAAACCCCACAAGTTGGAATTATTTCCTGAAAAATAAAGGAAAATGAAATATTTCGCTTAGAGCTGTGTGTTTTAAAGATGAAGTTTTTGCAAACAAAATTAACAGATCTAGTAACTTAGGAAACCAAATGCATTTCATATCAGACTGTATGGTGTTTTGGATGCATGAAAGGCTTTCCTACACGATGATTTGCCTTTGCCTTGCTCTGGTGTTTACAGTGGAAGAACTCTTCATACTGACTGACAAATATAGAGAGAGGAAACATTTTCATAGTGAGGAACTGGGTTTTGTTTTATCTGTTAAACATACAGCTGAAACCATGAAAACTGTCTTCTAAAACAAAAGATCAGTGGTTTTGACATGGGTGGCATGGAGGATGTGTGGGAGTAGGATCGGAACTAGCCATTGCCCTAATCACAGAGTCACAGAGTCTCAAGGGCTGGAAGGGACCGCGAGAGCTCATCCAGTGCAACCCCCTGCCAGAGCAGCACCACCTAGAGCAGGGCACACAGGAACTCACCCAGCTGGGGTTGAATGTCTCCAGAGAAGGAGCCTCCACAGCCCATCTGGGCAGCCCCTGCCAGTACTCCCTCATCCTCACTGATGCTTTGGCTGTAATCTGTAATAGAGTTTGATGCAAGTTAGTTGTGGTGAGACATTGCTATGATCTTGCATCTGAACACTGTGTAATTTTTGTAGGAGTAAAGAGCTGCTCTGCCACTGTGGCCTTTCTTCATGCAACATCAGCAAGTCCCCTCAAAGGCTTGGGACCGACATTGCTTTGTAGGTGCTGGTTGTCACTCAGCCTTGGGACAGTGGTGAGAAACATGTGAAGCTTCCTTGCTGTCCATGAAAAGCTTTGTTTAGCACCATATACAAGTGCAAATCAGATCTGTAAACTGAAATCATCCTATGAGTGTGTTTATAGAAACCACATGGGACTGTTGTGCCCATATGTTACCACTGCTAGATGCAGACAAGAGATGAGACAAGAGAAAACAGCCTCCAGTTGCCCCGGGGAGGTTTAGCTTGGAGATGGGGAAGAGTTGCTTCCCTGAAAGGGTTATCCAACCCCCCGTGCCAGACTGCCCAGGGCAACGCTGCAGTCCCCATGCCTGGAGGGATCCCAAAGCCGTGTAGCTGTGGGGCTGAGGGACATGGGTTAGTGGTGGCCATGGTAGTGCTGGGGAAATGGTTGGATTCAATGAGTTTAAAGGGCTTTTCCAACCATAATAATTCTGTGATTCTGCATTTTTTTTTTCACTTTTCTGGTGGTGACCTTTTTGGGGGGAGTGGTATAGGAGAGGGTAGTATATTGTGGTTTATTACCAGAGATGTTTCGTTAATAGCTTGTACTGGGAAACCTCATTTTCTGTATGAGACTTGACTTTTGGCACAGCCGTTTCAGACCTTTTCCTTTTGTATTTACAGTTACATTTATTCAGAGTTCCCCTGTAGAACCTTCACATCCTGATTGACAAGTTGCTTCACAAGGCATTGTGGTTTTGCTTCTCCCCACCTATCCATGGGGAGTCGACAACCATGTCCCAAAACCCCAAGGGCTCAGTGCTGCTGGAACTGTGACTTGGTTAGCATAGGGGACGTTCACTTTCCTGTGTCTCCCATTGAGCTTCTAGCCATTCCCAGTGGAAGCCCTAGAGAGGCATATTCTGACTACCTCCTGAGAAAAGAAGATGTGGGAATATCTGATAGAGCTCACACTGCATCCCAATCATTTTACACAACTGAAATATCCACTGAGATCAACGGGAGCCTTGTTTGTATCAGATCTGTAAGGTTTGAATCTTTATCTTCAAAAGAGAGGGATAAAAACTCTGACCAGCTTATATATGCGTGGGATAAAAGCGTCTTTGTGAGCGGCTCTTGGATAAAGGCTCTTTTTCAGAGGAAACCACAATCTAGCGTAGTCTTTTTTTCCCCTTTTTCCTGCTTTTCTGCTTTCCCATTCCCCTTCACACAACATCCTCTTTGCGTTTGCCTTTGGCCCTGGTAAGTTCTTCTTGAAAGCAGGAATGATATTTATTCAGCGTTTGTAGTTAAGTCTGCTTTGTGTCTTTGTTGTGCCACATTATCTTCAAACGCATCATTGAATCCAATGTTGAATGTCTCTTTGGCTGTATATCTCTCTCTTATTTTTTTTTAATGTGGGGCAGCAGACTGTTAACTTGGCTCCATCTGCATTCAAAACAAAATGAAACTGAGGAGGAAGAAGGAACAGTTCAGCTGGGGAGAGAAGGATTAGCAAGCAGGGCAGTACTAAACACAGAGGCTTGATACTTTGCTCATCCCTGCACATCAGTCCTGAAACCCTGATAATGCTTCACAGGACTGCTTCTGTCAAGTCTATGCTGTCAGTTAGGAAAAGCATGTGCTAAGTGTTCTGTTTGTGGAAGAAGGGACATGCTCACCTATTTCCCCTGGATTTATCAGTTCAGGGTACTGATAGTGAAAAGGATGGTTGGGTTTTCTTCTTGTTGCTTTTCATTCTAGAGAGGGAAAAGGGAAATTGAACTCTGCATATGGATGTCTGCTGAGCACTGCTTGCTTGGTCTTTAATAACTGGATCAGACCTGGGGAAGCAGGCATGGCAACTGGATCATGTCCCTACAACTCCCTGACAGGAGGATGTGGCTAGGAGGGGTTGGTCTCTGCTCCTGAGATACAAGCGGCCGGACAAGACAAAACAGCCTCAAGTAGCACCAGGGGAGGTTCAGGTTGGAAATGGGGTACAATTTCCTCCCCAAAGGACTGTCCAGCCCTATCCCAGGCTGCCCAGGGCAGTGGTGCAGTCCCCATCCCTGGAGGGATCCCAAAGCTGTGTAGCTGTGGGGCTGGTGGCTGTGGCAGTACGAGGTGAGTGGTTGGACTCCAAGAGCTTAAAGGGCTTTTCCAACCTCAGTGATTATGTGATTCTATTCTATATCTGAAGAAGCAGGATCACGCCTGGAGAAGCAAGAATGTGAGTTGCTTAGGTGAATGGATATTTTGAACTTCTGATTTAGATTTAATATTTCTATCCTTAGTGTATTGGGGTATCGAAAATGGGAGACAAGCAGCACAGATTTTCCCTTCTAAAGCAGCATTTCATCCTTTTACTCTTAATACAAAAAGTGACTGCTGTGATATCTGGACATATAAATACAAAACTTGATAGTGTCTGGATGTCAAAAGCAAGACTTGAAAAGTTCACAAAGAAACATGTTATTTTCACAAAGAAACGTGTTATTTTTTTAATGCTTCAGTTTCGGTTGAAGAATCTCAGCCTTTTATAAGAAAATTAAACCTACTTAGCAAGCCCTTAACCTTTACAAAAAATGGATCATTGCTTCTTCTTTTTTTTTGTCTAAAATAATCATTGTAAGATCATATTGTTTGTGGATTATTTAGACCTGAAAAAAATACTTCTCCAATAACAGATGCAGAGAAATTCATTTCTTTTGATCCTAACAGCCGAGTGCTTTGCAGATCTTTTTCTCTGATGGGCTTCACACCTTGGAAAATGCCCTTATTTTTGCCTTTTGTGATAGAAAATTCAGCAGCAAAGGTGCATGCATGTGTAACACACCAGTGTGACTGTCCTGCTGTTGTTTGCTCCGTGCTGTCACTACCCTGGCAGTGGTTTGTTCGTCTGTGCCTTCTGTTGCATGCAATAAAGAATGCATCCTAACCCACGGACATCTACAGAGAGGAAAAAAAGCAGGGAAGCTTCCTGATGTCTCACATTTTTCTTCCAGCAAGCAGCTGCTGAAAACCCAATTTCAGTTAGCAAGTTCACCAAAGCAAATTCCATGGGTGTCATGTTCATGTCCCGGTATTTTGCACTAGTTTTCTTTGTAGGTCACAGGTGACCCTTACAAATAGAGTGCTGGTGTTCTGCAGCATGTGGTGCTATGGAAATGGCAGCGTGGAAACTTCTGTCCTTTCATTTTATTAGCAAACAATGATATTAACAAAAGCTGGTTTTGAACCAGAAGGGCTGCTAAGAGGTTTGTGCCAGCTCTTACTTCAGATCAGCACAGGTTTCCCAAAGGTCCCATGTGATGTTTGCCCAACTCCTAAAGGAATTTGGGTGTTGCAGAGGGTACTTGGTGCCTGTGCTTAAAAATGCGAGACTCACCCTTATTCATCAACAGTTTTCCCCAAAATGATGCATATTGCATTGACTCCCCTCCAGCTGCTGACACAGAAATGTGTGCCTTACCTGGGCCAGTCAATCTCCCTGCTCAGGGTTGCAATTTGAATACAACACTTTGACCTAGACAGTTGCAAATGAAAGATTAACTTCCATGAAAAGAGACGCACAGCCCCAGAATGACCTGCTCAGCTGTTCCCCCTTGATCTGGAAATAGTGTAAAGAGAAGTGTCCTGGCACTGCACCACGGTCACTTCTTGAGCTACAGGCATTAAAATGCAGACGTTGAGCCCTGTGACAAGGGATATATGTTTATGTTCAAAAGGATAGCATTAATCTTTACAATGTCCTCACTGCCTCTAAAGGAGTGTCTAGTACAAGCAGTCTGAACACAGTTCATGGTGAACTGGGATTGTTAGCTAGCACATGTAGTTTATATTTGCATCAAGCAGAGTGTGGGCAGCAGGGCCAGGGAGGTTCTGCTCCCCCTCTGCTCTGCCACATGTGCTGAGGCCTCATCTGGAGTCCTGTGTCCAGTTGTGGGCTCCCCAGCTGCAGAGGGACAGGGAACTGCTGCAGAGAGGCCAGTGCAGGGCCAGTAAGATGATCAGGGCACTGGAGCATCTTCCTCTGAGGAAAGGCTGCGGGACCTGGGGCTGTTTAGTCTGGAGGAGACTGAGGGGGAATCTTATTAATATCGACAAGTGTATAAATGGTGGGTGTCAGTAGGTTGGAGCAGCACTTTTTTCTGTTATGTCCAGGGACAGGGCAAGGGGCAATGGAAAGAAGCTGGAACACAAACAGTTCCATTTAAACACATGGAGAAACTGTTTCAGTGCGAGCTGAGTGAGCCCTGGCCCAGGCTGCCCAGGGAGAGTGTGGAGGCTCCTTCTCTGGAGGTTCCCAAACCCACCTGGACATGTTCCTGTGTGACCTGATGTTGGTGGGACCTGCTTTAGCAGGGGAGTTGTACTGGATAGCTGTTTCGTGGGTATACAGGGTGAACCCACACCTCTCAGATTCCTGTGGCACCACCATGTTCCACAGGACACCCCTAAAGCAGGTGCCACCCCCCAGCAACCTTTCGCTACCTGGATGGGCTCCCGTGGGAGTGAGCAGCATATGTGGTATTCATTCTAAGAAAACCCACAGATAAAGATTGCTTCTGGATTTGATACTTAAAAATACTTTGCAGGCTGGGGAGGGTGGGAAAGGTTCCAGAAAAGCTCCAGGAGGCAGAGGCAGGTGGAGAGTGAAAGCACTACCTTGATTACAAGCCCTTTTTTCCCTGGTTTCCCATTTCATAGAATCACAGAATCATAGAATGGTGGGGGTTGGAAGGGACCTTTAGAGATCATCCAGTCCAACCCCCTGCAGAAGCAGGTTCACCTAGATCAGGTCACACAGGAACGTGTCCAGGTGGGTCTTGAAGCCCTCCGAGGAAGGAGCCTCCACACCCTCCCTGGGCAGCCTGGGCCAGGGCTCCCTCACTCAAACACTCAAACAGTTTGTCCTGATGTTTCAATGGAACTGTTTGTGTTCCAGCTTCATCCCATCACCCCTTGTCCTGTTACTATCTACTATAGAAAAAGGGGATGTCCCAACCTCCTGACATCCACCCCTTAGATATTTATAAATGTTAATAAGATCTCCCCTCAGTCTTCTCCAGACTAAACAGCCCCAGGTCCCACAGCCTTTCCTCATAGGGAAGATGTTCTGTACCCTTGATCATCTTGCTGGCCCTGCACTGGCCTCTCTCCAGCACTTCCCTGTCCCTCTTGAGCTGAGGAGCCCAGAACTGGACACAGGACTCCAGATGAGGCCTCACCAGGGCAGAGCAGATGGGGAGAAGAACCACCCTTGACTGCTGGCCACACTTTGATGCCCCCAGGCTGACATTGGCTTCTTGCCCACGAGGCCACGTTGCTGCTCATGGGCAGTTTATTATCAACCAGCACTGCCAGGTCTGTCTCTGCAGAGCTGCTCTCCAGCAGGTCACCCCCAGCCTGTCCTGGTGCATGAGGTTGTTCCTTCCCAGATTCAGGACTCTGCACTTGCCCTTGTTGAATCTCATGAGAACCTCATTTCAGAGCATCTGGGTTTGGCAGCTCTCACTGTTAGATCTTTAGGGTTTGGTTTTGAGCTTTTTTTACCCTTTTCAATACGTGCCATGGGAAAATCCAGAGAAAAACGACCTGTCTTGCAAGAGTGCAGGAGGTGAAACGAAATTCCAAAGTGAGATCTGAGAGTAATAATTGAGATATCGAGCAAAAACCACACACCAGGATCCGCACCACCTCTCACTCCCCGTGCAGACCCATGTTTTAGAATGGTATCACTGTTTTTCCAGATATTGAGGAAATGACAACCAACACTGTGGGTGTTTCCTCTGTGCTTTTAACTCACACTGTCGATGTGTGTAACTCATTCTTACATCCTGTTGGTCTGCATATTGGTCAAATTTAGTATTTTTGTGCTTCCTCTTGCTTGGCACAAATTGAATTCTCTGTTTTTTTTTTTTATGTGTGTGCAGGACTTCAGCAAACTCATCTCGTTTCTTCAAGACCTGTTCTATAAACATGCCATCATGTCCATGTCATGGAGGGAAGCAGGCAGGTGTAAGGGTTAATGCAAGAGTTTTCCCCTGGGTGTGATGGGTGAGGGTTTATTCTGAGTTGTGTCTGTCAAGGGGTTGTGGAGTCTCCTTCCTTGGAGAGCTTCAAGATCAGCCTGGACATGTTCCTATGCAACCTGATCTCGGTGAACCTGCTTCTGCAGGGGGGTTGGACTAGGTGGTCTCTGGAGGTCCCTTCCAATCCCTACCATTCTATGATGATAAGTCTGTTAGAGGCAGGTGAGCAGTTAAGCCTGTGCTGTCAGAAATAAGCCCTTCAGGAGCACGGCACACACTGTTATAAATCTGTGTGACTCTTGCTTCTCAAGTACACTGACTCAGCAAGACACATCTGAACGTTATACAGGATTTATGGCAGAGGGAAGGAGGAAATTAGGGAGTACCCAGCACAACTTGTCAGTGCAGGTTTATGGATTCTTAACTAAAAGCTTAATTTGCCAAAGATGAGTTGTAGACCTTACGTGGCAAAAAGGCTTTTGAGGATTTCTGAGGTGCCAAGCTCAAGTACATAACCCAAAGGGGGTATTACATTCCATCTTTTGAGAGTGAAAGAAACAGCAGTTGATGCAAATAGTTGTGGTGGGGGGTGCAGATGCACGTTTGGACACATGGGGGTGTGTGTGTGGAGCCAGATGGGGTTCTGCCTGTTATTCATCAGGCTGTGCAAAGCCTTTCCAGACCATGTTTTAAAGGGGAAAGCAGAGAGAGGGAGAGGAAATAACTGTGTAATACACAGAATGCTATTAAAAATATAGATTTCAAATGTTGTGAAAGGAATCTTATTGCAGCATCTGTAGTTGGTTTTATTAAAAGCAGTTTAAATTCCCCTGCCTGGAGCAGTTTGGAATTACAGAGATGGGCTGCAGAAATTTACATTTTAATTGAGGCAGAAGACAAAATAGGGCATGGCACAGCGTTCACACACATTATGAGAAAGAATAAATAAGATATGTATCAGCTGGGAGAAAAGAAGTGACTGGTCGTTTTTCACTGCCTCCTGTGCTCTAACAGTGCAATGAGCAATACTGGGCTTGTTTTGTTTGCCCCATATCAAATTGAAGCAACTTAAGCTACCCCTATGGAGCAAGCTGTTTGTTTAAAACACGTTGTAAGACTAGAAGCATTCTTTCAACAAACACCAGGGTCCTAGCAGAAGGTAAAGGAATGTGTGTGTGGTCTGTCCTCTGGTTTGTGTGAAAGCAGGAGGCTTAAGAGTAGCTTCTTGTATGGTTTGTGAACTCTGGGCAGTTGACACTTTTTGAAGTCTAGTTTCTTAAAGGGTCATTCTCAAAAGGCTTCTCTGATGCTAAGGGGGAATGGGTGCCTGGGTAAGTATGGTTTTGTTTAGATTGGACTTGTTTTGGATCCTGAGGGTGTTTTTTTCTTCGTAACTGGAGAAGAAACCATACTGTTTCCAGTGATGACTTTTTAAAAGCTCCACTGAAGATTCATTACGTTTAATGTTGCTGCTAGCGTGATGGTAGTGCCTAGAAATAGTACCTGAGAGTAATGGCCTCTGTGATATATATGTGAAAAATAACCATCTGCAATCTAAATGATTTGTCATTCAGACTGAGCAGGGAAAATCTAGGGAAAAAAACCTACAGGCTTTAGGTAATGGTGCCAGAATCCAGCTCTCCTGACCCTTCTGCAGCAGCTTTCCCTTGAGCAGGACAGTTTTCCTTCGGTTTGCACCACTGTATTGAACCAGCCAATGAAGAACAATTGCTTGGGCTTTGTTTTTGAATATTCTTTTTATTGGTTTCAGCTGTACAGCCTGCAAGTCTCACAGATTCTTGGATTTTAACAGCAAAGCATAAACTTGGTGGACCTTCTGTGATTTTTGTACAATCCATGCAAGGCACCCTTCGTTTGGTGGACCCCTTAGGGCCCTCTCCTAATAGTAACTTCTGCAGAGAAGCAGATAAACAGGCAATGTCTGGGCTTAATTAAACAGATTTAATCTCTTGCTATCTGAAGAAAAGATAAAAGGGGGGCCAAACACTTCCAAAAACCTCTCCCAGGTCTCCTCTTCTTTAAACAAAGAAAGGAGCTTTTACTTATGGGTTATCTAATGGCTTCTGCCCCTATGGAAATATCTCTGTGGGGCTCAAGAGCAGGACAGCACAAGCCCCAGGGAAAACTGGTATAAACTGCAGATGAACAGCTCTTCTCAGGTCCCACCTGTTTGGCTACAGCACTCTTGGTTCTTGTTTGTCAAAGCTGGGGCTGCAGGAGTTCCAGTCGGTTACAATTTCATTGTGTTCTTAGGGAACGAGAAAATGAGGATCCAAAAGTGACTCAGTGTCAATTCGTCCTGGTTGGGTGAGTACTTCCACAAAACCAGCTGGAGGTCCACTCCTGTGTGCTGAAGTGGGAATGAAGACAGACTTGTGAGACTGGGGAACCTGCCAGCTTTGGTATGTGGAGTGTAAGGAAAGGCATAAGCAGTGCCTGCTATTAACACCTTCCTGAGTTTCTGAAGAAGGCTTATCAGACTGAACCAGAGAGCTATCTGGATGCCCTGGAGGGACCAGCATCAGCAGTGTGTGGCATGGATCAACTCCTCTTTTCCCCAGAGGAAGGGAGACAGGGAATCATGCAAACAGGACTACGTTGTCACTAGGGATGGAACTGCAAATGTGTGGAGTATTGGTCCCTTGCCACGGGGATGCATGGCACAGCATGTGCGTTTTCTGGGCTGATCTTGAGGAGGAAATTAACAGATGAAAGCTCGAGAAACTGGCAAATAACTTCCACCATGTGTGCGTTCCTTATGGCTGCCCTAGAAATGTCTGGGTCTTACTCTTTGGGATCAGTGGGAGTGCTATATTAAAAAAGAAGGGGAAAAAATTGGCAATCCTTCTAATCCATCGTGTAGATTATTCTTCCCTGCTCCAAAGCAAGCCTACGAGGAGGAAAAATACGATGTCCTACATATTTGTCTTTAAAGGATTATTTCTTTGTGATTAAAAGAAAAGATAACAATTTTCCTACTTTTAAACCCCTGAGCTCTGACCTTCACTGTCTTTGATCTGAACAGAGGATCCAGTGGGAATTTAATTTTGATGTGGATTCCAAATTTGGCTTCCCGCTGATTTTTAAGTGGTTCATGTGAAACATGACCAAATCTCCAACAGTATGGTGCTAATTAACATCATCCCAACATGGTTTTTCCTCCAGTTAAGCCCAAAGGCAGCAGCCAGATCCAAAGGCAATTGTCCAAACCACTTACCTAGGTTGTTGCTTGGGCTGTGTTATTCTGGTCTTTGTTTAATTACAATAGGTTGTCTCCCTCTTTCAGTTCTTCCTGGTGATGTCTTCATCTGCATTGTTTGGCCCTAAAATATCTTACTTTGTCCCTTTGTTGCAATAAAGGTGACAGGGCACTCAGTAAATGCCTGTAATTCCTCTCTTTCTGTCACTTTGCATTCATTTCAGAGCAGTTTCAGCCTCTGTGGTGGCTTCAACTCTTCCAGCAAACACAGCAAATGTTTTTTCCTCTTTGGGGAAGTAGGAAAACCAAACTCAGGGTGTCACTGCAAGTTCAGTTCCTAAAGTAACTTCAGTCTTTATTGATATGTAATTGTTTTGTATTTCCCTTAATTTTCCTCTTTATCTGCTTTACAAACTAATAGTTCCTCTGGTTAGGACAACAGCCCAGATACGACACCCTGCTAACAAAGAGGTGAGTCAAACTGAACTTGGGTTTGATTCTTGTTTTAAGATGTGTTGGAGGCTCCTTCCTTGGAGGTCTTCAAGACACAACTGGACACGTTCCTGTGTGACCTGATCTAGGTGGGACCTGCTTCTGCAGGGGAGTTGGACTGGATGATCTCTAAAGCCCCCACCATTCCAACCCCCACCAGTCTGTGATTCTATGATTATTCAATTTCTTCCATGCAACTGTGTAGAATTTGCTCTTTTCCCTTTGGAGTAAAACAAAGCAAGAAGATTTCAAAGCACAGATTTTCAGTCTTTTCCCTTTTAAGTGATCTAGTTTTCCCTTTTAGTCTCACATTTCTTGCAAGATGTCTATTCTTCCTTTGGCTTCTTTGCACTTCCACAGCAGGGTTATTTTTATCTGATGACTATTTAGAATCCTATCTAAGTGGCCAGACAATCTGGTCCTGCTGTAACTAATACCAGGATCTTCTCTGGGGTTGAGTGCTCCTTTAAAAGATACCAGCTCTGACTTGTTGCTTTAAATCTTCTAAGTTTTTATTTTCCTTTACTGTGAAAGGTTTGTCCCGAGATCACAGTGCAAGGGAAGGATTTGTTAATAAATGGAATCAAATTGTTATGTGTCCCGAAGGATGGATGTCTCTTCTTATCTGGATTGATAAGGAATGATTAAAAATAAAAGTTTCTGGAACCAAAGGTAATTGTTTTGTGATACAGAAGTTAGCACAAAGCAATAGCATGAGGCTGGATGGAGGAGATCAAGATATGATGTCTGTCATCTAGTTTCTCATCCTTGAAGTGATTCTGTTGCATCCTTTGAGAGAGTTCCTGTTGGGCATGAAAAATGGCAGATTACTTGAACAAAGGTGCTGTAAATGTTTCTGTAAACTTTTGGAGCTGCTTCAGTCTCAGGGCAAAGTGGAGACAAACACCCTGATGACAATGTCTGGATGATAGCTGACAATGTACAACCTGATGCTCTGTCAGCCCGTGGGACCATGTTGTCAGAGCAGATGGAGATTTGGAGGTTTGTTCCCTTCTGTGGTGGACTTGGGCTGCATATTTAGATTGTGTCTCATTGTGGTCTGCCATGGGGGGCTGGAGAGTTGCCCTGAGGACACAGCACAGACCTCTACTGAGAATCAGTCGAACAACTTGTGCTGATGTGATTTCAGTGAAACAAAACTGTGTGCTGATTTTGGGGAAGCTGGAGGTCTGCTCCTGTAGATAGCCACACTGGGGTTACATGTGACCTGTCTTTGTGGGAGAGCAAACGAGACCAATGTTTACAATCTAGTTTGCATAGCAGCAAGTGACAAATTGTAATCTAGCTCAGCATCTTGATCAATGATGGCACAGAAATTGCTGGTTAGAGCAGTCAGCGTATTGCTTATGTATGACATGGCTTCAGATTGAAATTCTGCCTGTGATGTGTTGTCAGGGCTTATCTAGATTTTAATGTATGAGATGAGAATCTATTGCTGCCTCGTTCTAGGAATTCACAGGAAAATCGATGGGAATTTTTGAGCTTTGCTGCCTGTTCATTTTCTGTGTATGCACAAACGCTGCAGAAGAGCAAAGTGTTCTGAAAGGAAAGAACAAGTCAATGTCTGTGGGTGATTTTCCTCACGTGGAAACTACCCATTTCAGAATTACTGTTACGCTGGATGAATTTATGCAAAGTGCTTGGAATGTTCCAGCTGAGGGGAGGTTATGTCCCTTCCTGTTGAGACCTATCCTTTTGAGACCTAATACTGACCAAAGGACTCTTAGGACTCAAGTTTTATGTTGGATAATATACCTAAGAGAAAGCATAGTTGTCTTTGCAAGCTCTTTGATGTGACAAGGTGAGGCTTTGCATCTGACTCGAGCTGGAGTTATCCTTAAATGTTCAGAATAATGTTTCACCAGTGTTCCTGGTGTTGTTTGCTTATTTTTTTCTCTGCTTCCAAAACACAAAATGTTCTCTGAAAACACGTTAAAACTTCAGAGAAAGCTAAAAACAAGGGCACACATTTTGTTTTAAAAGCACATCCTGAATGTTGGATTTGTGCTTTTAGCAGCCTTTTTTTTTCCTTCTTTTTTGGCTCGATGTTATTTATCTTTGTCCTTCTGTTTTATTTTCCTTTTAGAAAATAGCTGTAGCACACCAATGGAGGAAAAGATGATATGGATGTTTGGGTTGGGTTTTTTTCCATCAGTGTGTCTTTTCTGTAAGCTCGTGTTTGCTAGAAGTACTGAAGGTAGAACATTTGGTCTGTACCACACTGCTTACCTTAAACTTTTTCTGTCAAGTTATTTTACTGTACTTTCTTGGAGCAGAGTGTCATCAGGATATTGCAAGATACCCTGCAGCTCAGGGTTAGTTTAGTATCCTTTACTTTGACATGTTGGAGTTTATCCATTGTGGGCCTTTTTCTAGTTAAAGCTGTAGATGTCCTCCTAGTAGGCAGAGCCTAAATCGTTCAGAAATTCACACTTGTCACTAACTTTTATGTTTTCAGAGTGCTGCAGAGCTGCATGTTAAATAAGAACTCCCAGCTACTCTTCTGACAGTGTCTGTAGTCCTTCCAAGAGGAAACAACATTTCCCTCTGAGCCACAGTCATGAGTGCTGACACGGCCCCACATGCTCAGGAAGAATCAATACTTTCTCCTCTCATGGGGTTTGATCTCGTGGATAATTTGTAGGAAGCTCAGGTACAGGGGTGAGCTTTGACGTGCAGCCTGGGCTGTCAGTGTAAGCACACACTGTTGTTGTATGGGTGGTTGTTTTGGAATAGCGGGTGAGCAAACACCTGATTTCGCTGGTGGGAAGCCAAGAAAGCTGGAGACAAACTTTTCACAAGGGCTTGTGTAATGATTGGACAAGGGAGAATGGTTTCAAACTGAAAGATATAGAATCAGGCATCAGGAAGAAGTTGTTCCCTGTGAGGCTCTGGCACAGGCTGCCCAGAGAGGCTGTGGCTGCCCCATCCCTGGAAGTGTCCAAGGGCAGGTTGGATGGGGCTTGAAACAACCAGGGCTAGTAGAAGATGTCGCTGCACATGATGGTGTTCTGGACTAGACAAGTTTTAAAGTCTCCTCCAACCCAAATCAATCTATGATTCCATGATTGCATATTTCAACTTTAACGGATAAGGAGGTCACTTTGGATACAGGAGGAAGCTTAGTGGCCAAGCATGAGGAAAAGGCAGCAGTACTCGGTGCTTTCTTTGCCTCTATCTTCAATAGTAAAATGTTTTATAGCTAAGCGAAAATGTTGGGTCTGATGTTTTGAGAATTCCATGTTACTCTGAAGGTGAATCGCTCTGAGTCTTGAGTTTGAGTCTAATCCAGTAACAGATTGAGATGCCTTCCTGCTGAAATCCACCTTTTAATGGCCTTTAGCTGAATCTCACTGCTATTAATCATTTTCTTTCAAACATAGCCATGATTTTTGCTGTTTTTACAGGAAAAAAACCCACTCCTGGTTCCTTCTCATTTGAAGGTAGAGGGCTGAAAGAAAGAAACATACATTGTGTTCAGTGTGAACTGAATGGTATAAACCAAGTTTTTACTCTCAAGTAAATGTAAGTTTGCTCTTGTTCTGCTAGTTCATAGTTGAGAAATTGGTGCTCTGGTGCATTTTGCCACGGTCAGAAAATGTAGAGTATTCAGTTTAAATAGTGATTGACAGCTCTGCCACACACTAGTTCTGAGATCATGCTTGATCTCTTTTGGGAAAAAGATGGTGTGTCTTTACTATATCAGCTTATAAATTCAGGGCCCCAATCAGTTTTTTACTTCTGGTGCTAAACTTGGATAAACTTTCTTCTTGTTCACAATTCTCCCAGGAAGACGAGAAGTGTCTCCTTACCATTGGTATAAACAGCATTTCTCTTTCTCAGTGTATTTAATTCTTAACATACATGGTCCTTTTCCCCAGTGACCTACAGCTATTAGTGGCAAGAGTGAAATTTTTGTCCCAGAAAAATAATCCAGGAAGGATGCTGCAGGATAGCAGAAGGATGCTTTAGTTTTATGTACGTGTGTATTAACAATCTTTAATTGATGGTCTCTTTCTGTAAAGATGCTGTAAAGTTACCCATGTAGTATGCATAAAGAAAGGTACTTCAACATTGTGATAGCTGGAGCTACAATAGTTACAGCACCAATGCATTTATAATTCTCAGTAAGTTTTATTTTCAGTAATGGCACTGTTATTATTGTTAATATAATTACTCTTTTGGGGGAAAGAAGAAACTAATTTTCAGACTGAGTGACTTGTCGTAATGACTGCCATCAGTCTAAAGCTGCCAGCACTCATTTATCTCCATTTCCCTCCATATTTATAATTTTCTGATAGTCATTTCCTTTTTATTTATGTCCATCACTGCTGGATTTAACTGCTAATATACCTGCATACAAGAAGGCTGCATATATTCACTCTGCACCTGAGCAGTGCAATTTTTCTTGTTTGTCTTGACATTTTGCCTCTAGTTTGAAGCATGAGTCATATGGCTCCTTTCAGGAGTGAGCCTGAGAGTGTTGTATAGATCCAATCCCTACCATTCCATTCCATTCCATTCCATTCCATTCCATTCCATTCCATTCTCCTCTCCTCTCCCCTCCTCTCCTCTCCTCTCCTCTCCTCTCCTCTCCTCTCCTCTCCTCTCCTCTCCTCTCCTCTCCTCTCCTCTCCTCTCCTCTCCTCTCCTCTCCTCTCCTCTCCTCTCCTCTCCTCTCCTCTCCTCTCCTCTCCTCTCTGCTGATGTAGGGGACAACTGCAGACCTCTTGTGTCCCTGTTTCCATGCTATACACAAGCAGCTTATTCTGATTTAGATCACACCAAGCCCAGCTTTACTAGAATCACATAATCAATGAGGTTGCAAAAGCCCTTCAAGCTCACCGATTCCAGCACTGCCACGGCCACCACTAACCTGTGTCCCTCAGTCCCACAGCTACATGGCTTTGGGATGGAGATGGGGATTGCCCCACTGCCCTGGGCAGCCTGGGACTGGGATGGACAGCCTTTTGGGGAAAAAATTGTTCCCCATCTCCAACCTAAATCTTCCCTGGAGCAACTTGAGGCCATTTTCTCTCATCCTGTCGCTTGTAGATCAGGAGCAGAGACCATCCCAATCTCCTACAGTACGTAACAGAGGCAGTACATGGAAATGACCCGTGTCCATCCTATGCACTGCTTCCCTCTTACACAACACATGCATTCTAATGTGTCAAAGCTGCTTTTATCTGTCCATGCCAACTGAGAGCCCAAGAAAAGGCTCTTTAGACTCAGCAAAGAGAGAAAAAAAATGCATTTGCTATTGAAAAATATACTAATCATATTGCTATGATTTGAATTGTATAACAGATGCATCTGTGTGTGAGGGAGCTTGGGTTTGAAACCACATGGTAATCCAGGGTTCATTTGTAACGGCTGCAGATCTGAAACTGCTGCCATTAAGCAGTGAGCTGGCGAGAAGCTGAGATCTCTGCCTTTGGAGTTTGTGTTTGAAACCTGGATGTAGAAACCACGAGGACACGAGATGGACGTTCGTGCTGCTGGACTTGATACTTACCTAAAAATAGCTTAAACTGATCTTCTCAGCAACTGCAGTCCCAGACTGAGTGACAGTAAATCAGCTGTCTCAAAGATTTGCACTGGCACTGTGAGAACCCTCAGCCAGCCGTCTTCTTTAGATAGAAATACTCCAAATAATCATTAGTTTAACATTATAATATTGGAAGAAAAGCATAAAAAAAACCATTGGGAAGGCTGTTCAGCAGAAAGGGCTGAGGCAGAGCGGTCTGTTTGGCAGGAGCTGAGTCTGGGGCTCATGCTGGCAGTGCAGGAGGCGAAACCACTGAAATCCCAACTTTCCTTTACAGGGTCAGTTGTGATAAGTGAAGTCACTGGAACTGTTTTGGCCTTTTTACCATCCTGTAAACCTACCAGATGCGTTTTGGTTGGGTTTTCTCACGATAAAGGAGGATGCTTGAGATTAAAACATAGTTTCCTGCATTATTTACTTGTAAATTAATGCTTTTGCACTGAGTGCTGGGAACACTCGCAGGATGGATTGTCAGTGGCAGACTCCATTATCTTTATCAAGGACACATCTCGTAGACACATGGAAATTTAAGGTCAAGAGAAGCATTTAATCATCTCCCTGCATAGCACAGATCGTGGCCATTAAGTGATTCTGTGTCAAACATGCAACTTCTTAAGGGGTTAGAATAAACCTGTTAGAAATATAACTTGTCTTTAATAAGGCATGTCACAAGAATCCCATTCCCTCCACATGCAAACTGGCATGAAAGCTCATAACCCTCGCTTAGAAATAAGACTTCTGCCTTTTGATCCCCATCAGCTGTTAGCACTTGAATATTTTTCACTGATCATGGTTTCTGATATTATGGAAAAACCTGTAACCTTGTCCTACTTTGGGTGTTTTTTTACTTAAAAGAAAAATAAGGACCAACAGAGCTGCCTTACTGTGGGGTTTTTATCAAAACAGGTTGGCTTGGAGTTATGCAAAACCACAGATTCCCACTTGTGTTGGTTTTCATTGCAGTCAAACCATTTTGCCTCTTTCAGTTAATTTATCATCTTTAAAGCTTAACAAAGGATACCTGTTCCAACCTTGACATGCCTCTTGCAAATTCCTAGTGCACTAAGTAGCTCCACAACGTGCTGCTCTCCTCTTCAAAGGATAAAGGTGGTGAAAGAAATGCAGTGTCTGTTTCTGCTCGTCTTGCTGGTGGCCACACGAAGCTGGTTGAATGAAAGGCTGTTTCATGTGGAGAGATAAACAAAAACTGGTTTGGTGAAGGAAGGCAGTAAGTTCCCACTGCTTTTGTGCTGAGGGCTGCTTTGTTGTTGCACTTAAAGAAAAGGGGAAAAAAAATACCCAAAAGCTAAGATTCTTTAGAGATTTTCAAGATGTTCTTGCTGCCTGGAGGACCAGACAGGAGATGGTTCTGCTCGGGGAGGATGGGCTCTCAGTCCCAGCAAACAGCAAGGCAGATGTACTTCAGTGGTGACCTGGACAAGCTGGAGGGTTGGGCAGAGATAAATCTAATGAAATTCACCAAGGGCAAGTGTAGAGTCTTGAATCCGGGAAAGAACAACCCCATGCACCAGCACAGGCTGGGGAGTGAACTGTTAGAGAGTTGTGTAGGGGAAAAGGAGCTGAGGGTGCTGGTGGGTAACAGGATGAGCCTGAGCCAGCAACGTGCCCTCAT
The DNA here is from genome assembly GCF_028858725.1 of Colius striatus. Taxonomy (NCBI): domain Eukaryota; kingdom Metazoa; phylum Chordata; class Aves; order Coliiformes; family Coliidae; genus Colius; species Colius striatus. The sequence continues at coordinate 86,605,160 of NC_084790.1, forward strand.
GGGCAAGAAGGCCAATGGCATCCTGGGGTGGATGAGAAGGGCTGTGGGCAGTAGGTGCAGAGAGGTTCTGCTCTCACTCTGCTCTGCCCTGGTGAGACCACATCTGGAATATTGTGTCCAGTTCTGGGCCTCTCAGTTGCAGAAGGACAGGGAGCTGCTGGAGAGAGTTCAGTGCAGGGACACAAAAGTGATGAAGGGAGTGGAGCATGTCCCTTGTGCTGAAAGGCTGAGGGAGCTGGGGCTCTGTAGCTGGGGGAAGAGGAGACTAAGGGGTGACCTCATTCATGTTACAAATCCATAAAGGGTGGGTGTCAGGAGGATGCAGCCAGATTTTTCTCAATGATGGCCAGTGATAGGACAAGGGGCAACGAGCACAAGCTGGAACAGAAGAGGTTCCAAAGCAACAGAAGGAAAAGCTTCTTCCCTGTTGAGGTGAGGGAGCACTGGCAGGGGCTGCCCAGATGGGCTGTGGAGGCTCCTTCTCTGGGGACATTCCAACCCAGCTGGACTGTGTGCCCTGCTCTAGGTGGTGCTGCTCTGGCAGGGGGATTGCACTGGATGAGCTTTCCAGGTCCCTTCCAGCCCTTGAGATTCTGTGACTTTGTGATTTTCTTCTGGGAGTGCTCTGTGGTGATCAAAATACAGGAGAATCAAGGAAAAAAGCAGGAGAAGAAGGGTTGAGAGAAATGTCTTTTCTCTGAGAGAAGGCATGATTCTTTGCTTTACATTTCTTCCAGGCTCTGCCTTTGAAAGAGTCTAAATCTATCCTCTCTCCCCACTGTAACTCCCAGCTGTATCTCAGGCAGACAGGCTGAGATAAAATTATAATTATAGTCATCATGACCATGGTAATAAATTTTGCACTGATTTTTGTTGAGGTTAATTAACTTTTGCACAAATCTGGGGGAAAGAAATTAGGCTTATGAACAATCTTATTTGTGGGAAGATGCTGAAATACAGATTGTGGTGTCATGCAGGCAAAAAAAAAACAAAACAAAGGGGAAATCTCACATGAGTTATGTTTTTAGACAAATTTATCTGTGGTACCTGTTTTTAGACCAATGGCTACATCATATGTGGACACAGGTCAGCAGGACAGGGACTGTGTGGAGTGAGGCCAAGATGTGAGGATCAGAAGATAAAAAGTCTGAAGCATCGGACACAATAACCTCACTGCTGTTAGAACTCGGTAAGCATCCAGAAATGAGGAGAAATAAGCCTTTATGCTATTGCATCATAGTATCACAGAGTGGTAGGGATTGGAAGGGACTTTCAGAGATCATCCAGTCCAACCCCCCTGCCAAAGCAGGTCCCACCTAGATCAGGTCACACAGGAACGTGTCCAGGTGGGTCTTGAAGCCCTCCAAGGAAGGAGCCTCCACACCCTCCCTGGGCAGCCTGGGCCAGGACCTGCTTCTGAAGGGGTGTTTGGCTGGATGATCTCTAAAGATCCCTTCCAACCCCTACCATTCTATGATTCTTGGAGATAGGCTTTGGTGTGTATTACTGTGAACTTCTGACGTGGTCCTGGCGTGAGCTGTGAGGAACTGCTTCTCCTCATTACTGCTGCTGGGAGGGTTTGGGTGGCCGTGGTTGTGATGACCCCTTGTTTCTTTGAGAGTAGTTTCTTCAGTGACAAAGTAAAGTGTTTCCTACCGGTGGAACTAAATGCATTTCACTATTTAACAAAAGATCTGAGAAGTGGATGTGTGCATATTTGAAAGAAAGCCACAGTTTGCCATAACTATTGTTTAGGTATGACCTTAATGTGTCTAAAGCTTCTTGCTGAAATCCTCATTTGTGTCTTCCTTGTTTTCAATAGATGTTATTTCCAAACTAGGGAGTAGTGTCAGATACCTACATTTCCCATATAGTTGGTTGGTTCACTGCTCCTACCTGGTTTACATTCTTGATTGCCAACCTACACAGTCTGTTTCATCAAAAACTAAATTCTCTTGGGAGAGAAAATTGTATTCCATATAATCACTGTACATGACACTGACAGTGCAAAGGGTGTCCATGTTGTCTGTGCTAAAACTCATCACGAGCCTCTGAGGTGCTTTGAGACCTGAAAGAAGATGGTTGTGGGTTTTGCTTAAAGCTGACAAACAGTGTTCTATTAAATAACTGTAGACTTCTAAGTTATCCTGAAGTGTGCTCAAGCCCCTACAATGTCCCAGATCAGAGCAAAAGAGAAGTGGCTTGAAAATCTCCTTATTAATGTCGTTTACATTGTGGAAGTGCTTGCCCTGTGGGAATGACAGTAACCTCTCTTCATATGAGAAAAGAAAGGCCTGAGAAAGGTGAAAAGAGTTTTCTTGAAATAGAAATGGTTGAGAGCCTCAGGGAAAGGGAAGTGCACAGAGGACAAAACTTCACCTGGAGGTGTGAGATGAAGGGACAAGTCTGTATACTGTATGGAGATCCCTTCAGTGGATGTCATCTGTCTGATGAGTTCAGTATCCAGAGCCTTTTTTTGCTGAAAGTTGCCTAAAATTAGAGTAATCCATGTGTAAAAGATGTTTTCTACTTCAGAGGAACTATGTGGGGAAAGTGAAGACCACTAGCAAAGCTGTCTCATAGAGAAGATGATCTGCCCAGCTAGTTTAGCATCACCTCAGACCTTGTCAGCTCAGGTGAGGAAAGATTTAGGTCATGGGCTGTCTCAGTAAGTATCCAGCAGCTGGTTCATTTCAGTCAGGGCATGACAAGGTCTCCATAGTTTTTTGCTGTGCCCTGGCAAACGACAATGACCCTGGAGAGCTGGAGGAAGTATTTAGCAACCTTCAGATCGCCACGGCTATCTGGCTGATGTGCCACCTTAGTTGGTGCGTATACTTCAGTGGAAATGTAAGACTATTACAGAGAGATTACAGGAGTGAAGGTGGATGGAGGCAAGGTGTCTGCTTTATGTGTGAATGCCACCAAAAAAACCCATGGTATTCACGTTGTACTTCAGCTGCCTGTTTGCAAAGATACAGCAAGATTGGAGGGTGTGTTAATCTTCAGGTAGCAGAGAAGGTTTGGATGTGGATACAATAATTTAAAGCCATGAGGTTGCTGGGGTAATAGGAAAAAATTGACACTGAAAAATATGAGAGCAAGGCTTCAATAAGGTCAGGTGTGGATGTCATCAATTGAATACGCAGAAGGCAGGTATGGCGTTCCCACCGGAGACCATCAATTTGTTTGCTGTGAGCTGTCAGTTGTATCAAGAGCCTGTTCCGTCACTGGGAAGGTAACGGAAGAATCCATCAAGGCACGAGGAGCTGGTTATAAAAGAGTAATGGGTGGAATTGCAAAATAGGGTTCAAAAGGAGAGAATGAATTTGGGAGCCTGCCCTAGCTGATAGTCTTCAAAGTGAAAAGTACTGAAAGCAAGGGAAGGCCAGAAGTCCCCAGTTGTGACACCACTTGTGGATTTTTAAAGGACTCTAGTGGAGTGCAGCTTGGGAGCAATGGCAACAAATCAGATGCTGTGAAACTGTCTCTGTGCTGATGCGTGAGGTGGAAGAGATGAGATTTGCAGGACATTTAAATGAGGTTTATAACACGCAGCACTGCCAAATGGAAATTCTGCATCTAGGAAACGCTCCTGGTGAGAAACCAGTGTTGCTGTTCACTGAGTAGGAGGCACCAGGGATCCTCAGGAGGAGGAGAAGGATCCCATTCCATTCTTTGGGCAAATGCACCAGTGTGGAAGGGACAAGAGTAGGGAAAGGCAGTGTGTGATCTGCAGCCACTGCCTTCACTCCTCAGCAGAGAGGTTGGAAAGACAGATGTAGGAAAGGTGGGGATGAGGCAGATTGTCACTGCCTGGATGGCTTTAACCACAAGTCACTGAGTGAAACAAACCAAAACATAAACCTAGTATGACTTCACAGAATCACAGAATGTTAAGGGCTGGAAGGGACCTGGGAAGCTCATCCAGTGCAACCCCCCTGCCAGAGCAGCACCACCTAGAGCAGGGCACACAGGAGCTCATCCAGCAGGGTTGGAATGTCTCCAGAGAAGGAGCCTCCACAGCCCATCTGGGCAGCCCCTGCCAGTGCTCCCTCACCTCAACAGGGAAAAAAATTCCTCCTTGTGTTTCTTTGGAACCTCTTCTGTTCCAACTTGTCCCTATCCTTGTCCTATCATTATACAGCCTTGTCCTATCATTGGCCATCCCTGAGCACAGCCTGACTCCAGCCTCCTCACACCCACCCTTTATGTATTTGTAAATATGAATGAGGCCACCCCTCAGGCTCCTCTTCTCCAATCTGAAGAGCCCCAGTTCCCTCAGCCTTTCAGCACAAGGCAAATGCTTCACTCCCTTCATCACGTTTGTGTCCCTGCACTGAACTCTCTCCAGCAGCTCCCTGTCCTTCTGCAACTGAGGGGCCCAGAACTGGACACAATATTCCAGATGTGGTCTCACAGGGCAGAGCAGAGGGGGAGTAGAACCTCTCTGACCTACTGCCCACAGCCCTTCTCATCCACCCCAGGTTGCCACTGGCCTTCTTGGCCACGAGGGCACATTGCTTGCTTCATGGCTTTCCAGTTGCAGCCCCAGTGTGACTGGTAGTGTTTGATTATCAAAGCTGGGAGGAGATTTCCTTTTTCTTGTCAGTATTGGCAACTCACCATTTGTTCCTGTTTTGTTCTTTCCTCATCCATCGTCCTGAAGAATTCATAACAGGGATTAAAATGCCACTTTTCTGGAAGTCTCAGTGATTCCCTGAGGTTGAACCACACTGGTCCTTGGCACAGCATCACTCAGCATGGGAGCATGTCTCCGAGGTTGTCCCCATCTCGGGCTTCTCTCTGTCTCCCCCCATGCACCCTCCTCCTGCCTGACAGGCTTTCATTTAAAGCCATGGTGGGGAGTGATGGAGATCTCTTCGTGTTAGTAAAACCCCTAGGAACTAATATGGTAAAATGATTTCTTTCACCTTATGCATGAAATTCCTGGTGTTACCCAGAGTATAATAAAACCAGAGACGACATTGTCATGATAACACGTTTTTCTCCTGTGTTGGTGGAAATAGACATTTAGGGACGTTGCTGTAACAGTTCCATTTGTTCTTTTATCACTTTTTGATACCATGAGCTACAAAGAAGTATTAAAGAAAATAAAACCCCTCTCAAAGGCACTCCTTTACAGTGGCATCAGTATTGCAGTTTGGTGACAGCAACCGTGCCTTAAAACACAGTGGCTTACACATGTGCCACAAGAGTGAGGGAAATCACATTCGGTTGTGTTGGACTTATTGTAATGAAGAAAGCAGGATACTCCCAGTCCTTCCAAAAGTCTGATGGGAACAAATGTGTGTCCTCATATGATTGTTGGGAAGATGAATATCTTAACATGTCAGTGCTGTTGGTGTTGGCATTACTTGAGCTTCCCTGCAGCGTTGGGTTTTGTTTTCTCTAGTGGGAAAATGCAGCAAGGCCAGAGGAATGTCTCTGCAAAGCAAGTGTGACAGATGTTTTCTTAATCAAATATATCAAGTATTACCATTTAAAATTTGCTTAGAAAGTGATTAGGCCCAGTCGTGTGGTATTGCCTCATACTGGTTTGGTTTTGTTTTGTTAATGTTGCAATTAATCTTAGCATAAATCTAATTCATCCCTGGGCTGCTTTCACACCACGATCAGTTTCTTGAAACCTAAAGCAACAGCCCCCCTGTCTAATCAGATATGTTATCTTGAGTTAGAGTAACAGCAGGATTATGGAGTTCTGTTACAATGAAATCATGTCTTCATGAGTTTGGGATAATTAATTACTGTTTTGAAGAATAAGTAGCTAATAAGGCAGATATAATCCTTTGTTTGGGGTTTTGTTGGTCTTATTTTGGGGAGTATGGGATAACTTGCACTTTATTTGTCATTGCTGTAGGCGTTTGGCCAGTGGATACGGGCTTGGATGAATATTATCTTCAGCCTTGGCAAAAAGAGTGAATGTCTGTCTTCAAAGAGCTAGTAGAATAAGTGCAACACTGGCATCTAATTATTACTGATGCATGAATGTACCTTTTACACATGCTATGTTTTAGGTGAAATAAGATTGCTTAGCATTCATCCAGCAGCAGGAACGTGCTCCTGGGGTTTAAAATGAACTCAGGTTTGTAACTAACAATTACCAGATTAGACTTGTCCTTTCCCAGGCATGGGCAGATCACCACGTTGGTTGGACACTGATCTGTAACTGATCAGTCACAAAATCAAACCCTAACTATGATTTTGATCCCTCCCAGCCTGCTGCCATCAAGCTCCTTCTCTTTCCTTGTCCTGGCTGAGCCCTGTTCTCAATTGTTACCAACCTACAAAAGTTTTTTCCTAACTTGCTGTGTACAAAAAGGGCTCCATGGAGAGACAAGAGCCTGGTGTTTCATGCACTTAGCCTAAGATTTGAGCAGCCTGACTGAGGTCGCTGCTCAGCCTGAGGACCACACAGAATCTTGTGCTGTAGCTGCAGGTGTGACGAAGCTGGTCACAGCAGCATCCAAATAAATAGCATGTAGTGGCAGTGCTACTGTTCCCAAAACAGTGTAGAAAAAGTCAGCTAGTTGCTTAAGATGGGGAAAGTATTGACAGTTTTCTGGGAAAACCACAAGTCTTTTGACTACAATCCCCCTCCACAGCCCTGTAGCCACAGCTCAGCACTGTCCATCAACAGAAGTCATTAAATATATGAAGTCTCACAGTCCTCAGTTCCTGGATCATTTTGATGGCCTTCTTTTTTGCTCCCCTGGCCTGGTATTATCAAATAAATTGGATGGAAGGGACCTTAAAGCTCATTTGGTTCTAAGCCCTTGCAGTGGGTAGGGACACCTTGGAGCCTAGGTTCCTGTCTGACCTGTTCTAAGTGGTCCTGCTCTGGCAGGGGAGTTGGACTGGGTGAGCTTTTGAGGTCCATTCCAGCCTTAAAGATTCTGTGATTCTGTGATTTCTCCAAGCCACATCCAACGTGCCCTTGAATCTCTGCATCTCCCTTGAAGAGAGTATCAGAAATAGGCAGCCTGCTATAATAGTGATCTCAGAAGGGCTGTGTAGTCACATAAAATCAGACCCTTTCTTCTTTATGTTCCTCTTTTTAAACATCCAGGGCTTACTCTAGCTTTTTTTAGTCACTGCAGTGTGCCAAGAGGTTGTTTGAGACCTCTGAACAGAAGTGCATCGCCTGAGGTCGCGGAGTAGGCGGCTGTAGTCGGGTGGGATATCAAATCTCTCGGCAAGTCTTTGGCCAGACCATGAGTCCACCCTGCTGTCTTCCAGAATGTTATTTTAAATGCATCTCAGGATATCATGTTTTAGTTTTTCTTGTCTTGTTCTGTTGTTTCACTGTATACTAAAAAAACACACTCCCACCTCCCAAAAAAACCCCCAAAACAACAACAAAAGCCCCAAAATATCAATCCAAAGAAAACAAACAACCCCCCGTACAAAAATGAAAAGAAAAAACACCCTGTGTGGCTTTAACATTTAGTAAACGTGGTGAAACATGGTAAATACATTAATAGGCTGGATTTCGTGTATTAAATGGCTGTAAAAATGTCACTATTATGAATAAAATGAACTAAAAAAACCCTATTTTGGAAAGACTTCCTGCGAAGGCCAGGATCTCAGCATGAAAAATAACACAGTATATTTGATGTAAATAGATTGGTGGATGGAAGGCATTTCAATAAGTCAATTTGATTGTATAACATAATCTGCGGGAAAGCAATAACTCGCCACTTAAAGAACTACTCATTCCCCCGAAAAACCTTCAATAAACATTCTGTTTAGAAACAATTCACAACTTATGTTCTACGTTTTCTTGTGGGTTTGGGTTTTTTTTTTGGTGGTGTTTTTTTTCCTTGTTATTCTTTTAACTTACTAAATCTGGATGGAGCCTGATGTTGTTTGCCCCTGCTGCTTAGCTCACACCTGAAGTGACAATTCATTGCTCATGAAAACGTGATTCCTTCCTCATAGCTTAATGATTTCTTCCTCTCCTCACAGTGGAGTAAACTGCCATGGGTGGGGAGTCCCTTTTAGAAATGAAAATGGTTTTCAGGTTGTTAATTACAGGGATTCAAGGTGAGACAGGGAAGGGACATCTGGGCTGTGGGCACAAGCACATTGCATTGCAGATCTTTGGGAGGTGACATTTCCTAGGGGTAGAGAACTCTTGTAAGTAGTGTGTGGGCTCATGGTCCCCTGAGAAGGGTCTTCTGATTTTAATATACAGGAGACTGATGTTTTGAACCATTTGCTGTGTTTGAATTGGCTTAGGTGTGGATTCCTGTTGATCAGATGTGTTTCAACACTGATGAAACTGAGACATGCGTAATAAATGTACCTCAGGGTTGGGCCACTCCATCCCTTCTGTGCCTTTTTTGTGCTTTTGCTACTAGGGTGGAACTTCAGGCCAAACCAAATCCTTCATCTCTCCTCCTGTATCTCTAGTGGTATATTTCTGAGCGCTTCTTCAAATCTCACAGAATCACAGAATGGTGGGGCTCGGAAGGGCCTTTAGAGCTCATCCAGCCCAACCCCCTGCTAAAGCCGGTTCCCCTCCATCAAGGGGCACAGGAACGTGTCCAAGTGAGTTTGGAAATCTCCAAGGAAGGAGCCTCCACACCCTCCCTGGGCAGCCTGGGCTAGGGCTCCTTCATCCTTACAATAAAGAAGTTTTTTCTTCAGTGGAACTTTTAATGTTCCAGCTTATGTCAATTACCCCTTGCCACTGAACACTGCAGAAAAAAGTTTTGGTCCATCCCCTTGACAAACACCTTTGTAAGTATTAATGAGACGCTCCCTCAAGTCTCTTCTCCAGACTAAATAGCCCCAGTTCCTGCAGCCTTTGCTCATATGAGAGATGCTCCAGTCCTCTCAGCATCTTGGTGGACCTGCACTGGCAGTTCCCTGTCGCTCTGGGGCTGAGGAGCCCACAACTGGACACAGGACTCCAGATGAGGCCTCACCAGATATGGCAGAGTAGAGAAGAACTTCCCTCTACCTGCTGTCCACACTCGTCTTGATGCCCCCAGGCTGCCATTGGCTTCTTGCCCACGAGGGCACATTGCTGGCTCATGTTTAGTTTATTATCAGCCAGCACTGCCAGGTCTGTCTCTGCAGAGCTGCTCTCCAGCAGGTCACCCCCAGCCTGTGCTGGTGCAGGGGGCTGTTCCTCCCCAGATGCAGGACTCTGCACTTATCCTGGTTGAACCTCAGGAGGTTCCTCTCTGCCCAACTCTCAAACTGGTCAAGATCTCATCCAGTCTCAGTTGACTGATTATTATAGACTGATTTGTGTTGGAGGAGACCTTAAAGCTCATCTAGTCCCACCCCCTACCATTGGCAGGGACACCTTCCAGTAGCTCAGGTTGCTCCAAGCCCCATCCAACCCGCCCTTGGACAGTGCCAGGGATGAGGCAGCCACAGCCTGTGCTGTGAGATGGGCTGCCAGGAATGGGCAGCCTATGCCAAGGCCTCACCACCCTCACAGAGAACTTATTCCTAATGTCAAATTCTAATCTACCTTTTCAGTCTGAAGCTGCTTTGTGAAACCTTTTGCACCCTCTAATTCTCTGTCATAGGCTGTAGAAAGGGCTTGGTGTCTTGTAGGTAAATGCTTCATCTTGATAAATGCATGCATGCATTCTGCACTGATTGGTGTGTCTTTGGTTTTGAAAGCAGCAGGAACAAAAATAGGCTCAGGATCTGCAAGTATCTGTCTTTCTATGAGCTTTGAGGTGCATTGTCTGTGTGTGTCTTCCATCTCTGAGGAGAGTTTGTTTAATAAGGACCACTGGAGTATCTTCAAAATATTTGCATGCAAACACTAATAAATAGAAAAAAAACACCCTGCCTTTCTGCTTATCAGGTTGTAAAAACAGAAGTGCAACGTGGCTTGGGGTTTATTGCTGCTCTGAGACTGTGTCCTGTGGGAGGTGAGTGGGAGCTTAGTCCAGAGGAATCCGATGGGAGCCTCTGCCGAGCGATGCCACCAGCAGAACTCGGCATCCCCGGTGGTGGTTGTAAAGGGGATTGGGTGGATGGTGTCACTCTGAAATGTCATCAGCATTTCTGGTTAACTGAGAAACACCTTTGGCTGATTTCTTTCCAAGCACAGAGATTATCCAACTTCTAGTAAAATTGTCTGAAAGCTTGTTTTTGTTAAATGTTTGATTGACTGAAAGGAGCATTTTGGGGTAAAAGGGTACAGGTTAACTGCTTCTTCACTGTGGAAAGCAATCTGTTTACTGCTTGCAGCATATGTCTCCAGTAATTTCTGGCTTTAGTAGTACCTTTCTCTGGATCCTATAGTGGATTATAATATTTAGCCTAATGAAAAACTGTATGAGGTAAATCTATCCAAGGAACTGCAAATATCAGGTAACCAACTCTTCATTTGTGTCCCAAATTACAGGCTTCGTCTTACTGCTAGAGTTATTATTTGCATAATATGTTGCTTTTTTTTCTTTTTCCTTTGAAGTATGACTGGCCATCAAAATATTTGCACTATGGATATTTCTTCTCTTTGCATTACACTTGAAGTATGGTAGACCTCATTATATTATTCCTATTTCAGTTGAATTGTTTAGTTGGCGTTTAAATCAGAGGAGAATTCCATCTTGGATCTTACTTGGCAGTTTTATCAGTGACCCTCCTCTCTCTGTCATCATTTAAAAACTGTTTTCTGTTAGCAACTTACCTCTCCATACACTGGAAAGACTTATTTCCTCATTAGAACTCCAAGTGCTGCTCTGAGCCTTTCCAGACTTTAATGATGGACTGGAAGTGGCGCAAGAGATAACTACTCTTGCACAAATATTAATGTCATTTTCATCACAGAGAGCTGGGGTGGGTTTGTTGTGTTTACTTTTGGGGTTTTTTTTTGATTAAGAGGAGATGGAACAGCCTTTTTGCTTTTAGTCCCAGCACCCAGCTGCTAGAATTACTAAGCTCGAGCAAAGCACATGGTTAGAAAGATGCTTAATTGTAGATGTACTTGGCAGATGTGTGTGTGCATTCATTTTACGTAGATCTATAAGATGCACAGAATCACTTATAAGATCTTGATGTTATTAAAATCTGAAGTGAGCCAGTACATGAGCCAGCAACGTGGCCTCATGGGCAAGAAGCCAACGGCAGCCTGGGGGCATCAAGAAGAGTGTGGGCAGCAGGACCAGGGAGGTTGTGCTCCCCCTCTGCTCTGCCACATCTGCTGAGGCCTCATCTGGAGTCCTGTGTCCAGTTCTGGGCTCCCCAGCTGCAGAGGGACAGGGAACTGCTGCAGAGAGGCCAGCACAGGGCCACCAAGATGATCAAGGGTATAGAACATCTTTCATACGAGGAAAGGCTGTGGGACCTGGGGCTGTTTAGTCTGGAGAAGAGGAGACTGAGGGGGCATCTCATTAACATTTACAAATATCTCCATGTTGGGTGTCAGGAGATTGGGGCAGCACTTTTTTTGATGGTATCTAGCAAGAGGACAAGGGGTGATGGGATGAAACTGGAACACAAACAGTTCCATTTAAACATAAGGAAAACCTCTTTCAGTGTGAGGTGAAGGAGCCCTGGCCCAGGCTGCCCAGGGAGGGTGTGGAGGCTCCTTGGAGTGCTTCAAAACCCACCTGGACACGTTCCTGTGTGACCTGATCTAGGTGGGACCTGCTTCTACAGGGGGTTTGAACTGGATGATCTCTAAAGGTCGTAGAATAATAGAATCATAGAATGGTAGGGGTTGGAAGGGATCCTCCTCCTCATCCCCACACAGACACAGTTCGGTACACATTAATTGCTCCCTCACATAGAGAGCAACTCCACCTCCACACCTTGTCAGGCTGGCTTTCCTGAACAGTCCATAACCCTCCATGGCTGTGCTCTAGTCATGGCAGCTGTCCCATCACGTCTCTGTGACCGCAATGAGGTCGTGGCCCCATTGAGGCTACCCATAGGTCCCTTCCAACCCTAGCACTGTGTGATTCTATGGTTGCATGAAGTTACTGCAGAAGAATTAGATGGATTTCCACACCTTCATTTTGTGTGTCTGTTGTACACATGGCAATGCATTTAATCAAGCAAAGCTTCCATTAGGGTCAAACCTCGATTCCTAAATGACAATAGTGTTTGGATCAGCATTGCAAGCATTGGGTTTAATGTTAATTTCAGCCATACAGCGTACCTCCCACTGACATGCATCCCTTCTTGTGGCTATAATTCAAAACCCACTTGTTTCTTTTTTTGATCTATACTCTATCCTTAAGGAAATAACAATCCTGAGCTTAGCAAAGCTTTAACTGTTCTTGTAGGTTCAATTGTATGTAGGGAAAATCCCAACTGATTCACGAAGAGTTGCAAGATGCACTTCCATCTGTTTCAGTTTCTCTGGGATGTACTTGTTACCTTTGAGAGGAATTGTTGAAAGCATGAGCTGCAATTTACTTTTTCATCTTGAGCTCTCTTACTGACTTCCTATCCGAGCTTGGATAATTCATTTAGCATTTCTGCAAGATCCCCTCCCCACTGTGTGTAATGTGGTTAATAACAGCTATCTCAGAGGAGCATAGCAAGATTTAATTTATTAGTTTTTTGGTAAAGTACTTTGTGAATCTTAAATGGAAAAATACCATAAAAGTGCAAAGTATTAATGTAATAAATTCATGTGCAAGCTTATTTCAAATTAACAGCCAGATTGTGAGCCACATACACTGAGAAGTGTCCTAATACTCTGAGGAGAGCTCCATTGAAGTAGACAAGCTATGAAGGCAGGAAATGTGAGCAAAATTTAGAAGAGAGGAATAATGTTTCTGAACTTGGTTTAGGGATGCTAAAAACAGAGTTTTCCAAATACTGTCCTCTAGATCTAGAACCCACTAGGCTCATTTTTAAGCTTACAGGTTGGAAAGAGTTAATTTTCCAATACCCATATAGCTTTTTGATCTGTGCTGTGTTTAAGACTGTCAAGGTATTGAAGTAGAAAATATTAGAGCTGGTTTGGCCTGTTGTCTTGAACTGCAAGGCATTAACAAGAATAACACTGTGCTTTGATTTTATAGCACTTTCACAACATGTATTTTGAAATCACTTTGTATAAGGAAAAAAGTAATCAATATGTACAAACTGAAGCAACAGCTGCCCGATAAAGTGGAGTTCAGGAGAGCAAAGCTGTGGATTCCCCATTAATTGCAGCAGGAGTTTTGAAATACACATTGAGATGGGCAAGATCTAAACTGCAACTTGGATTCTGAACCTTTGGTTCGATTTCTTGGTGAGTTCTGTGATGGGACTGTTGTGGCTGGACACCAAGAGACTCCAAGGGCAGAGTGAAAGGCATCATATCCTGAGTGATGGATGGCAGGCTTGAGACTGAACATTAGCTACAGCAGGCTGGGACATCAGAGAGCAACCAGCTTTCCCCAGCTCAGCTCAGGAAGAAAGATGCCACTTGAGGTTCAGGCCTCCAATTTTAACTTCAGTGGTAAAGTATTTAAGTGCTACTTATAGGGCTACAGCTCTGTTAACAGAAACCTTCCAGATATAAACAGTACCTTCCTAAAACAGGCAGGGGAAATGTGGAGAAGCTCATTAACCTGAAGCCATGCAGGCTCCTCTTGCATCACACCTTGTTGTTCACATTGTGAAATAAACACTGGGTTTCCACAAGTGACAATAGTGTCTGTCGTGAGGGGGTCCTGCCTCCCCCACAGATCCCAGCCCTCCAGTAGTTTGATGTCATGGCAGGGCTTCTCAGTCCACAGGTTGCAGCTTTTGTCTCCTTACAGCTCACAAAACATTCAGTGAATCAAAGTTGTGGTTCTCAGTGGTCTTCCAGCCATTGTAAATACAGCTTCTGTTTGATGAAAGCAATGACTTCCAAAAGGTCAGTCCCTAACCTTTTGCTTACTAGCAGAGAGATATAACTGGTTTCCTCCTTTTTTTCTTTTTTATGTCTTGAAAAATCTCAAAGACAACTGATCTGTGGGATTCACAAGGTTCCCCAATGCTTTTTTTTAACCTGTCAGTTGGAGATGGCGTTGAATGTCTCCTTGGTACTCATTAGGAGATAAAGACAAATTCAGTTGAATGCCATGTAAAAAAAAAGTCACCACAGTAATTTAGGGTATATGTTGCTAAACGTGCCCAAATACCCAATTATGTATAAATGTTGGATTCTTACAATTAATCTGAATATTTCACAACCTAGGGGTGAGCACATTTGCTAAAGGATATCAACCAGGTGAAGAAATTGCCTACAAATCCCTGACAGAAATAGTATTCTGCAGTTGTCACAAACACTGGAAAGATTCAGAGTCTTTTCATTCACCTGAAGTGTATTCTACCCTTTTCCATCTTGAGTATAGTCATTTTTACTTATTAAATGGTCTGAAAAAAATACGACAGCAGTTCAATATAATACCATTTCCACAGCTGTTAAAAATGTAGGGATCCTTCTCCCCATTCTCCTCTACAAGAAAAGATTCCTGTCCCTACAACTCACCTAATTCCTCTACTCCAATTTCCTGCACCTCAAGGAATGTCCCCATGGAGATGTGCAACGTTGTCCTTCCCTCATGAGGCTGCAACTGAAGATGGAGATTTACTTCTTGGCTTTGATGTTTGGTATGGTTTCAGAAATTGGCATGATGTATGCAAATGAAATCATTTTGTCAAACTGTCATTGACAAAAGCTAATCTTACCGAGTGGGTAGGGTGGAGCGTTGCCATCTGCTTAAGGATACAGCAGGTCGGGAACAACCCAAGTCGACGGGTTAAGCAGAGAACTGGAAGAGGCCAGAGATTGCCTTGACATTGGCTATGGAGTATTTTGAGACTCAGCATTTCTTTGCCTGAAAAACAAACACAATTGAATGTTTGCAGTCTGAAAATGCTCCTGCTTCCCTGATGGGATATCTTTAGAGACAAATTGTGTATTAAAGGTCACGTACTCCCTCTGCCTCAAGGGATGATGACCTTCTCGTGGTCAAACATGCTGCAGCCTCTGTTGCCTGGCAGTTATTCACACACCCCAACAACAACTGCATTCTCTGGTGATAGAACTTATGGAGTAAGGAATAAACTTAAAGAGAAGTGATGTCAGGGAAGATGTACAAGTGATTATTAAAATATGAATTTTCCAGGAGAACAGAAGCATGAGCTGTATTCTCCTCAGTATTGCATCTACGAGTGTCTAAAGAAATTTCTCTCAAGCAGCATGAGTGCAGAGTGTTTGGTGTTCCCATGGGTGAGGATCAGATGGTAGATGTCTCTTAATGATTCCCTAAACCACATTTTCCTGGACAAATATTTGATCAAGCTGCTGTTTCTTTTTTTCTTCCCCCTCTCTACCTCATTTCCTGATTCTATGCAAATACAATTAAAATCAAATGAGTATTAATATTTTACATAAAATTCCCTGGGTAAAAAGAAGGCAAAGAAGACTTAAGGGCTTTTCTCCACATCTTCAAGGAATAGCAGGAGTGAAATCCTCCCAGTATTTTATCCTGTTGAAACGAAAAGAAAGAGTCTGTGTAGTCTGATTATGGAAGACAGTCTTATCTACCCTCTCATGGTTCCTAGTTTGGATGGGCAGATAAAGAGGATAAATTGAAAGTTAGGGGCCTTCTTGTTCGTGCCCAATGATGAGGGCAAATGCTCAAGTGAGCTAGGAGAAAAGGGTATCTCCTGGCATTTCCAGTAGCTTGTTTTATGTATTCTTAAGAAGAAGAAATCTTGAAGGGAATGGGTAGTTGAAAATATAACATAAAAAACTCAAAAGGACACCTCCTTTTAATTTAAAGTGGATCAGTTTTATCCCCTGAGCAGAATGAATAGAGTGCTGTCAGCAGTGTCACTGCAAGTGCTCCCTAAAGGCTTGGTTCAGCTGCTTGGTGTGGCTGCATGTCACTGGAATTTTCAAAGAGCCTTAAATTGGGTCCTGGTGGCTGTGAGACTCCACAGCCCATCTGGGCAGCCCCTTCCAGTGCACTCTCACTTCAACAGGGAACAAGTTTGTCCTTGTGTTTCTTCGGAACCTCTTCTGTTCCAGCTTGTGCCCATTGCCCCTTGTCCTGTCACTGGCCATCACTGAGCACAGCCTGGCTCCATCCTCCTCACACCCACCCTTGATGGATTTGTGAACACGAATGAGATCACCCCTCAGCCTCCTCTTCTCCAAGTTGAAGAGCCCCATCTCCCTCAGCCTTTCATCACAAGGGAGATGCTCCACTCCATCATCTTTGTGGCCATATATAAGAATGAAAGTTTTTTTGTGCTTATACACCTGCCTTACAGACATTTTAACAACCACAGAAAATGATGTTTTAGCAACAGAACATGACCTGGTGAGAACCAGCCAGTATGAGAAGTTAACCCTGGTAACATCCAGTTTTCTCATCACGTTCCATTTTGGTAGGTCAGAGGAAGGCAGTGGATGTTATGTGTTTCAAACCTCTTTACTGAGATCCTCGTGAAGCCAAGGGACTAAGTTTTTGAAGTTAGGCTGGGAGTTGTGATAGTAAGTCACAATACATTTGGACACTGTGTATAAAACACAGCTAGCAAGTTGGAAACCCTAGACAGTAGTTCTACATGAGATGATCTTGAAAGCAAGTAGTTTACATGGGAATGTCTATGTTTACATTTTATAAATACATATATATATATATAAAATTGCACATTTGTGCTAAAATGGATGGAACGAGAATTAATTTAACATACGAATTTCATCAGATCCAGACTAATGAAACAAATTATCATCTTATGTACATACATAAGACTTTTTGTGGCTTATAATACATTCTCCACTCCAGTTTGGAACCTGCTTTGTCATCAATTTCAATTTTGTGTTTAATGAGAAATAATACTACCACATTTAGGAGGTTTTAGGCTTCATGGTTATTGGGAAAATTACATGAAAACATACAGTGTAATATAGACAAATGTGAAATAAGTCTGGAGGCAATGAACCAAGCTACAAAGTACATGTGACTATAATAGGAAAATCCTTGAGGCCATCATTTTAGCTTTTTTTGATGGAGTAAAATGGTAAAGATGTTATCGAGATCCATCAGCAGAAGGGAATATAAATCATCAGAGTCACAGGAGAGCCAGCTGATGCTGCATATGAGCTGGGGACATCCAGGACAGCCCTCCCCCAGACTGGGGGATGAACGGCCTGTGGGAGCAACCTTGGCTTTTAGGAGACTTGCTCTGCTGATGTTCCTTTGGTTCAGGGTTTTGCTATTGTTTTTTTGGGGGTTTATTGTGCTTTTAAAGGGCATGGTGTTTTTAGAAGGGTTCCTAGTTCCAGTGCACTAGGTCATTCAGAGGATAGTTAAAGATGAGTGTTATTTGTGTGCTAAAACAAAAGACTTCAGATGCAGAACAGAAAGGATTGCTGCCCCCGTATAGCAAATTTTCATGGCTCATTATCAACTATGAAGTATTGATTAAAGCCTAGAGAGAAGTGCAGCCTGAGCTTTGGACACAAGCTCATACCACACTTGTCTTCCAACCTAATCTGCTTATTTTTTCCAATTGGTAATGGTAAATTCCCTCTGATGTCTGCAAAACTTTGTGTGTGATGTTGGAAGTTTTCCTTTTCCATTCATCTCAGCTTTTTGCTCCCAATGTAAAAGCTTCTCAGTATTTTTATTCACCAAGGTTTTCAGCCTTCAGTGTATTTCCTGTTACTCTGTACATTTTTCAAAAGGTTTCTGTTTTTCAAAAAAGGAGGGGGAAAGGAAATGAAGACTTTAAAAATGACAGGAAGAAAAAAAAGACAGCTCAAGGAAGATTCGTTTAATAAAGTAGCAAAAGGAACATAAACTTTTACACAGGATTCTTTCAAGCCTGGTTTTCAACTCAGCATTAAGGACAAAAAAGGTGTTTGTTAGCAAAAGCTGGGAATGTTGTTTTGTTCCGTTCAGACAGGAGAAAATGCAAGGGTCACATTTTGCATGTGCATGCATGAGAGTTGTCCTGAGATGATGAAGTATTTTCCCAGACTGTATTTCACCTCTAGGAAAGTGAATTGTGACTTTCCTGGGTACTCAATGCTCATTAAATGGCACAGTAATTCAGACAAAATGATGAGTTTTATGTTATTTCACAAACCTGTGTTGGAGTTTTCTTCTTTCCCGGTGCAATGATGATTGCACCGGAGGAAATGGACTCGTGGCTTTAATGGTGAGCTGGGTCATGCTTTCAGTAGTAGCATTAAAACAAGTTTATCTTGACTTCAAGACTTTTACTTCCTTTTCAGCACCTATTCAAGAAAAGTGAAGCTAACAGTGACTTTTTGGCTCATTTTCTTAGGCAGCAAGGACTTGGATCCCTGCCAGGTCTATACGAAGCGTCTCGCAATAATAGAAGTGCTGATAGAGCAGTTAGTTAAGGTAAAGACTAGCAATATAAAAAGGAAAAACATTAATAACCCCACAGTGGCTACTCAGTAGGTTTGTCCTGCCGAGCCCTCCCTGGCCACACAGCCAAATTGTGTCGTTTTTGTGTTAATTGTGGGAAGCAATCTTTCCCTTTCATAGAATCACACAATGGTAGGCCATTTGAAGGGACTTTAGGGATCATCCAGTCCAATTCCCCTGCAGAAGCAGGTTCATCTAGGTCAGGTCTCACAGGAGCATGTCCAGGCGGGTCTTGAAGATCTCCAAGGAAGAAGCCTCCACAACCCCTCTGGGCAGCCTGTGCCAGGGCTCCATCATCACACAGTGAAAGAGTTTTTCCTTATGTTTAAGTGGAACTTTTTGTGTTGCAGCTTCATCCCATCACCCCTTGTCCTGTTGCTAGCTACTATAGAAAAGAGGGATGTCCCAACCTCCTGACACCCACCCTCTAGATATGTGTAAATGTTAATAAGACCTCCCCTCAGTCTCCTCTTCTCCAGACTAAACAGCCCCAGGTCCTGCAGCCTTTCCTCATATGAAAGATGTTCTATACCCTTGATCAGGCCCTGCACTGGCCTCTCTGCAGCAGTTCCCTGTCCCTCTGCAGCTGGGGAGCCCACAGCTGGACACAGGACTCCAGATGAGGCCTCAGCAGATGTGGCAGAGCAGAGGGGGAGCAGAACCTCCCTGGCCCTGCTGCCCACACTCTTCTGGATGCCCCCAGGCTGCCATTGGCTTCTTGCCCACGAGGGCACGTTGCTGCTCATGGTCAGTTTATTATCAGCCAGCACTGCCAGGTCTGTCTCTGCAGAGCTGCTCTCCAGCAGGTCACCCCCAGCCTGTTCTGGTGCAGGGGGTTGTTCCTTCCCAGCTGCAGGACTCTGCCCTTGCCCTTGTTGAACCTCAGCAGGTTCCTCTCTGCCCAGCTCTCAGCCTGCCCAGCTCTCACTGAATGGCAGCACAGCCTCTGGTGCATCAGCCAGTGCTCCCAGTTTGGTGCCAGCAGGGAACTTGCTGAGGGTCCCTCTGTCCCCTCATCCAGGTGCTTGATGAAGATGTTGAACAAGACTGGCCCCAGAACCCATCCCTGTGGAACTTCACTCGCCACAGGCCTCCAACTCCATTCTGTGCCATTGATCAGCACCCTCTGGGCTCTGTCATTCAGCAGCTCTGCATCCACCTCAACTCCACTCATCCAGCCACACTGCCTGAGCTCTCTGATGAGGATGTTGTGGGAGATAGTGTCAAAAGCCTTGCTGAAGCCAAGGTAGATGAGTTGCTTTCATTGCATGAATTACTTCTTTCTTTTCCCTTCTGTCCAGACTCTGCCCCCAGGTCCCCTTCGACCACACTGACCATTGCCTGTCTTCCTGAGCTAGCTTCAGAAAGTGTGTCTACAAACTGAGAGTTTTCATTGAAAGTGAGGCTGCTATCAAGGTTTGCTCCTACCCATCAGTGGCAGTGGGTTTGTGTTCTGTTTGCTCTCTGCTAGGATTCAGCCTGCTGTTTCAGGGAGTAGTTGCACATCAGCCAGGCAGTTTGTGTGTCAGGAGAGTTGCATACATGTTCTGAATTATCTGCACAAGTATGTTTTCCTACTTTGCTAAATGAAACTCTTGAGCAAGAATCAACATGCGTTTCATGAACTGATGAATCGTGCTCCTTACATCCCCTGAAGTGCAGTGAATTTTGGTTGATACACCTCATTCCTTAAAACACAAGCTGATCTTTTTTACTAATGTTTCCATCAGCTTTTGCAGCTTTAAAGCTGTAATTTTCCTGAGACTTTCTGAGGGCAGATCTTTGTAATTCTGTTGCAGAATAAGCCTTTTTTATTTGTGTGGGAGCCTGGTTTTCCCTTTCAGCAGCTAAATGTGTTAAGCGCTGATGGGAGGAGTGACAGCTGTCAGAGCGATTGGTATCGCGTCTCAGCAGCCAAGTACTTAAAGCAGATGGAAATTTCGTCCTCTTCATAAATCAAGGTATGAGCAAGTCTGTGGTGGATGGGTGGAAGCAACCCAGAACCTCCCTCCAGTCCTGTTTTAAAGGTGGCCTTTTCCTGTGAAAATAATTAACGGTTTCTTCAAAAGGATGCTCTTTGGATGGAATGTGTTGCTTTTGCAAAGAGCCTCTGTGTCTGCCTTCTACTCCACAGAAATCCTGAAGGAAATAGCTGTGCTTTGAATTAGTGGGCTGTTTGAACAAGAGGAGACGAAATATCTATTATTAAATGGAGGGTCAAGAGCATTACTTAAAGTAGTAAACACTAATCCTAGTAGCACAATCAGAGCCTGAAGGTTTGGGGTCATCCTGGTGAGACCTCAGGGTTATAGGTTATACCTTTTATTTCTTCTGTAAACTGCTGAGAATACAAGAGCTGTAAAAATGGTACTGAATTGTGCACCAATACTGTATCTGAAGGAGTGAGAGATGTATGTGGAGAAGTTTAATCCCTCCTGATGATATTCACTCAGGATTGTAAAGTTAATGCTGCACTTTGTGGAAGCACAAAACAAGAAAGAAAAAAAAAAAGGTGCTGCAGGTATTTTAATCATCTCACCAGCAACAGTGAGGGCTTCAGTTTTGACTTCTAATTAAACAATGCCAGCTCTCCCAGCAATCCAGTGTCCCCACTAGTGTGATAGAGCATTGATTTAGTAATTCAGGGAAGAGTTGCTGATAGAGACTGAAATTCAGCAATGTGACCCTAATTCAGCAAAACACTTGCCTGGCTTTAATCAGATGAGTTACTTCAGCGAGGTTAATAGGGATGAAGTACTGGAGTGGGTTAGCACTCGCCAGGCAGAGGTGAAGAGGCTGCTCAGTGCTCCTTTGCTTCTGTCCTTTTCTTTGGGGTAGTCAATGATCATCTCCGTGAAGATCCACCACGCTCTGGCAAACCAGCACTTTCTCTGAGGACAACTCAACATTGCAGGATGTCCAGTTCTCACAGAATCACAGAATGGTGGGGGCTGGAAGGGCCCTGCACAGCTCATCCAGTCCAATCCCCTGCTAAGACAGGCTCCCTTCAATCAGGAACGCATCTGGGAGGTCTGAAAACCTCCTGAGAAGGAGCCTCCATACCCCCCTGAGCAGCCTGGGCCAGGGCTCCATCACCCTTAACCTATAGCAGTTTGTTTTTCCTTAAGTGGAACTTTTTGTGTTCCAGCTTATGCCTGTTATCCTTTGTCCTGTCACTTGAGACAAGAGAAAAAATGTGCCGCCCAATCCTCTTGACAAACACCTTTTAAATACTTGTAAGTGTTGACAAGATTCCCCTTCAGTCTTCTCTAGGCTGTAAGCCTATCTTCTCTAGGCTGCCTGAGTGAACTTGAAACTCTTCTTCTGGCACATCACCTGTAGAAACAGGCTCAGCTGCAAGTTGGTTTTACATGTGGAGAGACAGCTTAGCTTATCTGGTAAATACAAGGATTTCCCACAGCTCCTTGGTGCATTGAGAGCTTTTAAAGCCATAACAAGAGGCAAAATTACAACAGCAAACTGTAATTAACTAATATTCTTTCCTAATGTGATTGTATGCTGAAAATACCACAATACTAGGAGAAAGTATGGGGTCAATGTAGCCAAGGACAGTGAGGTAAAATGTGAAAACATTTTAGAGATGTTGGGCTGCGTTATAGAAACGTGAAAGCTGTGTGACACAACGTGTTATTGTGTATATTGATATCTCTGTCCTACAGCATATGGAGGTAGGTCACACAGGAAAACACCGATAACTCTCAGGAAAATATTGGGGCAGCAGTGATAATGAAATAAGCAGCTGTGTTTTTGAAGAGTCACTTTTGGTTTCACATGGTCGTGGTTTTGCCCAGCCAGCAATGAAGCACCACAAGAGCCTCTTGCTCACTGATCCCCATCTACCTCCATCCCTTCTTTCTTCCCGGTCCCAGCTCACTGCTCCCCAGATCTCTCCCTGCTGCCCCCTCAGCGGCTCAGGGGGGCAGGGAATGGGGGATGTGGTCAGTCTCTCACAGATGGGCTCTGCCGCTTCTCTCTGCTCAGAGGAGGACGACTCCTGGCATCCTTCCCCTGCTCCAATACAGGGTCCTTCACAGGGGACACAGTCCTTAATGAACGTCTCTGGTGTGGGTTCTTCCCCACAGTTGCATCTTCTGCAGATACGGGGTTCCTCCCCCAGGACACAGCCTCCTCTGGCCTTAATCACTGCCCCTGACACAGGGTCTTTAATGAAGTGCAAACAAATCTCTACTTCACCAGTCCACTCCACAGGATGCAGGGGAGTCTCTGCTCCAGCACACCTCCTCCTCTCTTCCCTCACTGACCTTGGGGTCCACATGGTTGCTTCTCTTTCCTCCAACCACCACCAGCCAGAAAAGAGGGAAGAGCACAACAAGAAGGAAGAACCCTCATCTTCTGGCTGCTACTTCTTAAAAAGTGATCGTGGAGGTGCCCAGTTGTCTCAGCCCCAGCAGTGGGTCTGGCTCAGAGCTGGGGAGAGCTTCGAGCAACTTCTTACAGGAGCCACCTTTACAGCCCCTTCCCCCTTACCAGAAATGGCTCCACACAAACCCATGACACACACAAATGGTATCTAGAGCATAAATAAGATTGTAAGCTGGGGGAAACACATGTTTGTGTGTGTATGTACACATGCATGTGTGTTAAGAGTGGTTTGTCTGTAAAATTTCATATACACTCTCATACACAGATACCTACCTGAACTGAATTGGGCAAGAAGTGATCTGTTGACCTCACCGTAAAGCAAAGGGGTTGAGTTTTACTTGTGTTGTTGTTTTAATGTGTTACTTGTGCAATAGGCCTGTTTCACCTGAGCTTTCTGTTGTCTCCTTTTGAATACTTTCATGCACCTATGCATTTTGACACCACGTCATTTTAGGAGGGAAGGTTGGGAAATGGGCCCTCGGTCCTGTGGAGGAGACAGAGAAGATTTAGGAAGCCCCTCTCTGGCCTTGCTCTGTGGTGCTGACAGTTCACAAAGGCAATTAGAGGATAGCAATACTTCTGCTACTTTTTCTGAGGCACTTAGAAGACCTCATAGTGAAGTTCTTGATGCTGCACCCATTTAAGGCCAGTGGAGAGCTAATCTCCTCTCTAACTTAAAAATATGTTAGCTCTGAAAGCTCTGTGTGTACAGTAAAGCCCATAGATACAGAATACACACTTAATGTATAAGAAAGGCTTAAAATGTATGAAATTCAGGGAAATTCAGGGGCTATTATGCTAGAAAGAAAATACAAATCATAATTAAGGACTTTATTAGAGCTATGCTACTTTCCTAAAAGCCAACGGCTTTTCAGTGGGAGAGCAGATTTCCTCTAGAAGCTGTGGAGAACACCTTGAACATGTTGGGCTAAAGTGTTACTGAAGCATCTCTGAGATGTACCAGACCTGAGCGAGCTGCTGTGTTTGGAAAGGACACTGGGACCAGTACACTGTTAACTGGCTCAATCTCCTGCCCAAGCTGTGGCTCACAGCAGGACTCATTAGCCTGGAACCATGCCCCAACTCAGGAGGTGGGTAATGGTCTGGCAGCTCCAGTATATGGCACAGATCCACATTTTGCTGGATTCCAGACAGCAGGATTTTAGTGAAGCTGTGG
Organism: Colius striatus; assembly: GCF_028858725.1. NCBI lineage: Eukaryota > Metazoa > Chordata > Aves > Coliiformes > Coliidae > Colius > Colius striatus. Next base: position 86,629,142 of record NC_084790.1, read on the forward strand.
ATATGCAGGTGGGTGATGTATCCAGAGCATGGCACATCATCCAGGGAGCTCAGTGAGATTTAAACGGTAGATCAGGAAATCCTGAAAGTGCTTCTTAAAACAGACATCTTCAAACCTCTGATTTCAGATTAGCCTGTCTAAATATATTGTATTCAAGAAGTTTAAAAGAACTGGTTAAAGGAGTGTCTAAATTATTCATGTTCCTCTTTCAGTAATTCTTGAAATAGCAGGGAATTGTGTAAGACTGGGAGGGAGCTGCCTGTGTGCCGAGGTTTGGGAAGGCCAAGGGAACACTTCAGTAGTTTTGTGGGGCCCACATCAGATTAAATATGTTTAGATGTTTTGACTCTTGTCCCAGAAGAAAACAGAGCATTGACAAAGTTCATAGATGACAGAGGCACAGATCTATTGTTCTGAGAGAGCAGGGGGAGTTAATGGAGAAAAACATGTCACTGATTGATCTAATCATCAAGTAATTAGAGGAGCTTAACACAAGCAAATACTGTTGCTGTAGTTGTGTACTTTGGATTAGAGACCAGCTGTAGAGACTGCAGGCCCTGCAGGGAAACGCTGGCTAGGAAAGTCTTTGAGGGTCAAGGCTGCCAAGCAGCTGAGCATCCCACAGAGCACAACGCAGCAGCCAAAACTGACGTGATTTGGGGGATTTATGAGAATGGGACCCTTGAATAAGCCTGTCACCTTTGTGCCTGGCACAGAGGGAAACCCTTCTGAGGGAATGCATCCTCAGTACAAGAGGAAAATTAGTGATAAAGACATCCAGTGTGCACCATGACACTGGTTAAAGAACTGGAAAAGATACTTAAGATGAAAGAGCCCCTTTTATTTATTTAATTTGTCAGAGGAGGTTGCAGAGTGGTTTGATCATGGTCTGTAGCTATCTGTTCAAAGAACAGAAACACAATAACGGAGCCTTTCAGTCTACCTGATAAAGATATGAAGAACATCAACAGCTGGATAAAGGAGAAGTGTAGATTAGCAGTGAGATAACACTTCTTTTTTTTTCCCCTTAAATGAGAATAATCAGTGGAACAATGTACTGAGGGCCGTGGTGTATTTTGTATTGCTGGGGAGAAATGAATGGGTTCCCTGAAATACACACTCAAAAACTGATTAATTCAGCCAGGTCCTGTTCTGATTTATTCGTTAGGTCAGACTAGATCATCATAACATACCCTCCTGATCTGCTAAGTCTGATCCACGTGCTCTCATTTTCCCACTGCTAAAGTGACAGTGAGGTGTCAATCTCCTTCACTTGGGTATTGCAAACCCATTAATATCTACAGGCAAAATGTGTCACAGCAATTAAACTATTATTACTTTTGCATCAAAGGTTAAGGCAGTTGGAAGAACTGAACTGCCTGTGACACTGGCTGACAGTAATTCAGCTTGCTCAATCCATTCAAAGCTACTCGTGCAGCTCGTGGTGTGTTAATGTTGAGATTCAGGCACAGTGCACAAAATAACATGGTTGGAGATACAGAATACATGGTCCTTAGTTTGCTGGATTTATGTCAGGTTTTAGGAACTGAGGTGTCTTTTCCTGAGGAGCATTTCAATGGAGTGTGGTGTTTTCTGAAATCTAGCTGCTAGTTTTTCTTTATTCCCTCTTTTCTCTTTATTGCCTTGGTGCTTGGCTGGTTTCCCCCAGATGTGGGAGACAGGGCTGGGCTTCATCCTCTGTTTGCAGAGGCAACCTGCCATATTATTTTCTGCCTGTATTTTCCTGGTTGCACAGAGAGGATCTGGGGAAAGAGAGTTGTAGCAAGGTCTGCATGGCAATGCGTGCAGGGCAGGCAGCTCACCCTGTTTCATCCTTCCCGTGTGGCACAAGAGCTGTCAGCTGCTTTAGTCCTGCCTTGTGGGTGAATTAATGGAAAAACAAAGACTTACATGCTTTTGGTTCCTGGAGCAGGCGACTTAGCTGCTGCCAGGAGAATAGCTGCCTGACTGATATTTTGGTGAGCGGTTGCGTGTGTACCTCAGTCGCTTCTGTTCGCGGTGACCTTGGATTACTTGAAAATCATTTGACGTTTTTGCTTGCTAATCGAATTAGAGCTCGTTGATTCCTTTCTCTTTGATCAAAATGTAACTGCCTCACCCAGAGCAGAGGGGGGAGGCTGTGTAATGAAGTGCCTGTAGCTGCAAGGGCTGCTTCAAGTCTCTTTCATCCATCTGCACTTCACTTTTAGTGCTGAGAACAAAGGTCATCCTATGCCAGGGCAGCCGGTGGAGAGGGAGAATCACGCCAGCTGCACCAAAAGCTTCCTCAGTCTTTTCCATAATTCATATTCTTGCCTTTGCTCCCATTTGTGTACAGAGTTGGCAGGTAGGATTGTTAACCAAATAAACCATAATAAATCTGCCTAGCAGATGCTTCTAAATTGAACGGAGCTTTCAGATGCTTTCATTAAGACCTAGCACTCGCTAGCTGTTAGCCTTATCTCTACACAGAAAGAGGAAATGACTTTTTATTTATTTAAAGGCTAGGATGGACAGACAACTGCGTAGGCAATAACTGACCTGACATCTAAAATGAGGGCTGGTGTTAGCCTGATGTACAGTGACACAGACTGTATTTTAATTTGTCTTCTGAGCACCATAATCTAGCAGTGACCATTTCTATCAGCTATTGCCCTGCAGTTCCTGACTCCTCCTTAATCAAGGAGGGGATAAAACCCATATTATCAGTTTACAAAGGGCTTACTTTGTAAAGGGCTGGGATGAGGAGCAGTTTATTGTCACATGAGAGTCAGAAAACAGGTACAAGAGGACTGGGAGAGTGCTGGTATAGTGTCATATCATAGAATCACAGAATGGTAGGGGTTAGAAGGGATCAAAAGTCATCTAGTCCAACCCCCTGCCAAAGCAAGTCCCACCTAGATCAGGTCACACAGGGACGTGTCCAGACAGGTCATGAAAACCTTCCCAGAAGGAGCTTCCACACACTCCCTGGGCGGCCTGGGCATGCGCTCTCTCACCTCCACATTTAAAATACCTTTTCCTTATGTGTAAATGGAACTGTTTGTGCTCCAGCTTCATCCCATCACCCCTCGTCCCGTCACTAGATACCACAGAAAAAAGTGCTGCCCCAACCTCCTGACACAAACCATTGAGATTGTAAATATTAATGAGATCACCCCTCATTCTCCTCTTACCCAGACTACATCACACCCTGCAGATTGTTGCTGTCTTGTGCTTTACCTCAAGGCTGTGGTGACTCAGATGCCAGCAGTTCCTCTGTTTCTGAATTAGAGGTTTCTGTTACTTTTTTGGTGATGGCTTCTTCACTCTGTGTTCTACACAGATTAGTTTGTAAAGTCTGTCATGCACGGCTCAAATCTTTATTTTCCAAGGTATTTGTTCTGAGCATCTGTCCTCAGTTTGTGTTTAATGATTTTGTTTGAATGGGATAATTCAAAAGTCGATGTTCTATGACATGAGAATCCTCCTGTTAACTTGCCAGGTACATCAAGGGGTTTGAATAGTAAGCATCTTGCCAGGCTGCAGTAGAGTGTCCAGCATTATATATACTGCTTTAATATATATTCTCTCTTATCTATTTGCTTCTCAGTTTCTCATTTCCCTTTCTTTGAAGACAGAGTGATAAAATGAAGATTGAGGCCATACAAATAAATAGCTCAAAAATAAATACCTTTTCAGCATGCTTTCTCAATATTTTCCTCTTGTAGAGTGACAAACTGTTGCCAGTCTTTAATACTGGACTTCTACCAGACAGACTCCTCCAGGCAGAATTTCAGTCTGCCAGGCAAAAACTACACATGGGGTGTTTCAAGTGGATTAATGGTGTGATGTGTATTTTGGGTTGTTCCAGAAACCAGCATGCATGCTTTTGTGTAAAGATTATGTAGATCAGTTGGTGAGTTTGGGGTTTTTTTCCTTATGAGTTTGGTGACTAATGGAATGAAATTTAAAAAACCAAAAATGTGGAGGGGCTGCCACACGTTTTTTTCCCCCTTTTTTTTAAAAAAGAGCAAAAAACAACCTGAAATGAAGCAACTTCTTGTCATGGTGGATGCTCTTGAGGTAAAAGTGGTCCCCTTATTATTTTGAGGCACGATGGTGACCTTAAGCAAGCACAAGCTCATCCTCTGCCCATGCATGGACCTGTCTGAGTGACACCAGTGAGCTAGACTGTATGTCAAAGAATCACAGAATGGTGGGAGTGGAAGGGACTTTTAGAGATCATCCAGTACAAAAAAAAAAAGTGCTGTCCCAACCTCCTGACACCCATCATTTACATATTTGTCAATATTAATGAGATCCTCCTTCAGTCTCCTCTTCTCCAGACTAAACAACCTCAGGTCCCACAGCCTTTCCTCACAAGGAAGATGCTCCAGTGCCCTGATCATCTTGCTGGCCCTGCACTGGCCTCTCTGCAGCAGTTCCCTGTCCCTCTGCAGCTGGGGAGCCCACAACTGGACACAGGACTCCAGATGAGGCCTCAGCAGATGTGGCAGAGCAGAGGGGGAGCAGAACCTCCCTGGCCCTGCTGCCCACACTCTTCTTGCTGCTCCCAGGATGCCATTGACCTCCTGCCCACAAGGGCATGTTGCTGCTCATGGTCAGTTTATTATCAACTGAATGTCTTCAATTCTTAATAGTTTTATTTGGAAGCTTTGCTACTGGATGAGAAATGTGGCATCTAAAGACACCTTCTGTGAGCAGTTGCCAAATAGTCGTGCTTTTGAGTTTTGGTTTCTTTCTGCCATCACGTGCATTTTTGCTCTCACTGGAGTCCCATTCCCAAAGCCCATTGCTGTGGGATTTGCAGTCTTTGGATATCATGGGATAAAACAAGCAAACCCTGACAAGAACTGTTGGTTAATGACAGGGGAATGTATGTGGGGACTTGTCCCTGGCTGCATTACTACTTTCCCTTTGGCCCTTCTTCTTCCCCACAGGGAAAGCTATGAAATGTTCCCTCCACACCAACACTGAATGGCACAAGTGGAATAGGAACAAAATTGTGAATAACAGCAACAAAAAAAGCCTTTATAAGAGATCAGGACTGCTACAGAGACAGTAATAAGCTCATGCAGTGCTTCTCTCACTTCTGATGGGTTTTTTTATGTTTTCAGCCTCTTCAATTTTGATGAAGTTACAGCAGTTGCTTTTAAACCTTAATTGAGGAGTGCTGGAAGAAGAGGAGAGCTATATGGAGAGACAACTAGTGCTGGCTCATTAACAAGAGCTGGTCCCACTGCCCAGTGTGGGGCTTGTGTAGAGACTGGGCTCTGATGACAGCTTCTGACGGGTGTGACTTTACTGGGAGCAGTCACAGTGAACATGTGCAGATCCTGGAAATGATTTTCAGAGAGAAAGTCAAGAAGTAAACCTGGCAAACCACACTACAAAGAGGCATCCTTCTTCTAGCTACAGGGAGAAAGGAGTCTTAGACTTACAGAAATCTCACAGGGACATCTATTAATTACGCCAGCTTTTAATTATCTGTCACTGATATGCTACATGACCTTGAGCGAGTCATTTGCTCTGTGTGTGTGTGTATCTATCTGTAAAATGCTTGTGAATTATTTAAAGTCTACATATTGCTTTGAGATTCCAAAATGAAAAGCGTTATAGTTGCAATTATGGAGTCTGATAGTGCCGTGCACGGTGGCATCAGCCAGAACCTCAGCAAAGAGATCCTCTGCCTGTCCTTAATGTACCACAGGGAACATGGAGACAGATCATGCAGCATGCAGGAACATGAGTTATCTCTAATGACAAACACTGCCTCTTGCACAGATGCATGAGAGGAAAGGTTGTAGGGTATTCGTGTATTTTGGCAGTTTTGGGGGGTTTTCTCGATGAGGTGAAGACTGGTAAGTACTTCTCCTGAGTTAACTCAGAGTATCTCCATGTTTTTATGAGGACTGAAAAGAGAAAAAAACCTGCTAAGCATGCCTTCTGAGACCTTGCAAAGTTTTTGTGGCCTTATGTTTGAGAGTTCTGTGCTCCTGTTAACTTAATACTCATTTAGACTGCCCTTAAGTACACAGGCAAAACGTTCAAAACTTAAAATAATATGGAGATAATTCATCTCTATCTGCAACTTTCTTACAGGCTAATTTCCTTTTCTGTGTTATTTACTCAAAAGATATCAGCCCTGGGAAAGCCTGTTCTGTGATGCATGTGTTCCTATTATACTGGGGTTGACAGGAATAACGTTAATGCATTGAAAGATAAAGTTTGACCCAATACTTGATTATGAAATGCTCGTTTGTTCCCAGGGCAGATGGTATGTGGTCAATAACTGTTGTCTGTGCCATAAGTCATAAAGGCAGCAATAAAATAAAATCTTTAGGTAGTTATAAATTGACAGATATTGGTGACCTTAGTTTTCTCTTCCCAGGCTGTCCATTATCAGTGCATTACATAAAAGGACCATTTATTAGCATCCTGCTTCTATGTTCTTCAGTAAGGCAAACCCACTTTGGAGCTGGACAAACATTTTTAATGCTTTATTACATCTTTATGTTGTTTTCAACTAGGTTATCATACGTGAAACCGTGTTTGAATGGGTACAAATCCTCCCTCCATGCCTAATTTCTCCCCTGGTTCTGGGCAAGTCCTTGTGTTTTACAAGTCCTCCAGAATATTGTTGTTAAAGTAAGACTTTAATATTATGGAACTGTAGAATCGTTTAGGTTGGCAAAGACCTTTAAGATCATTGAATCCAACCATTAACCAGGGATTATGATCCATTTGGAAGACTTAGGCTCTCATTGTGTTTATAAACTCAGCAAATTGCAGACATATACATGAAATATTCTACAGAATATGGCAGTCTACAAGGTAGCTGGATTTTATTCAGTACTGCTCATAGAAATTATACCAAGTGTACTCTACAGAGCCTTGTAGGTGTAGGTATATGCACATGTCTTCTACTCAGACCTTGCAACTCGCCCTCCACCGATCTGGGTTCAAGGCTTTTATATCTGTAGAGGCATTTTCTGTGAGGATGAAGACATGTAACTCTGCATCTGATCCTCAGTGCTGACGTTGCAGTTGCCCAGCAGCAGACAGATGGAGCTCCCAGTGATTTCACAGAGTCATTATCAACCTTGCTGAACTTACTAGGGCCTGGCTACCAGGAGGGCAATAAAATGGAAGTTGTTATTAGCCACCTGACCATGCAAGCTTCCATAAAAAAGCCTCAGGAGGTTTTTGAGGGTTTTTTTTATTACGAGACACAGATTATGCCCTTGGCCAGTTTTTAAAACTAATGTTTAGGGAAAAGGCAAATGGCACAAAGCAGCCACATCAATGAGGAAGTAATATTTTGTGACAGAAATTTCTTACCTGATTCCCAAGGTAGGAATGAAATCTTTGTTGATGTGAACTACTAAGAAAGTCCTTTTTTTTTTTTCTTAACAGCCTCTTTATACTCTCTTATTGCTGAGGTACAGTACTGCAGCAAACCTCTCCTTCACTACTACTCTGACCCCATCCCAAAACTTCACAAGCAACCTTATCCCTTTGGAGTTTTAATAGGATAGTAAGAATTTTAACCAAGGCAGAGACAATAACGAGTTTTCCTCACATACACGTTGACTCCTTTTCCTCTACACTGGACTGAGCTGCTGGTACCTACAAATCCATTAGAAAAAAAGTACCTTTTTGTTTAGATAAGATCAAGAGTTTCAGCTCTTTAGGTACAGCACAGGTCACCATAGTGTTTCAGAAGGATTCCTAGCTTTGGAAACAGGAGTGGGAGCAGTATTAAGCTTTGCTTTTCCCTGTGTTTTCTGGGTGTAACCGTGAAGAATCTTTGTTGTTTATAATAAATGGTGTTTCTCCTGAAGCGTGTCAGCACTGCGCTTGTTAATAGAAGTATGTTTAGTAACGTGGTCAGTGAAAGGGAGGTTTCTTAGTTTGTCTGTTTTTCCTTTATATAGTGTTAGAGTGGAAAGACTGCCAGCTTTTCACCTGGCTAAAACTCACCTTAGTAAAATGCAACGTAGGAGACAAGTGCTGACGTTTTGCATCTTCTCCCCTCGTGTGGATTTTCTGCCTTTATCCCTTTCTCCCCAACCTCTGCCCAGCTCCCAGTATTTTACTGTACAGATGCATTTGCAACTAACATTGGAAGTTTAAAGGCTGCTCTAAGTTATGCTGAGGGACAAGGATACATTTGGGGTCATCTTCAGAGCTGGAGATTCAGGCTGATTAAAATACATTTCTAATACGTGCAGTAGAAAGCTGAGTGCACGCCTCAGGTGAGAACGCCTTGGCTACAGAAGCCCTGCTGTAGCTGCAGGAGTTGTCTCCACATCTTCTCCTTTTTCATGCCTGTGGGATTGTGATGGTGTAATCACTTGAAATTTTGGTGGCTCAACTCTTTTTTCTCTTGGGAACCATGAACTTCTGCCATTCTACAGCAGTGGCAGAAGCTGAGCTTCGTGTTGAGGATTAAAGAAGCATCGCAAACTAAATCATTAAATAAGACAAGTACTACCTTTATTTAGGTGGAGAATGAAGTTTTACATAGAATAACAGCTTCATTTTTCTTTCATTTCTTCAAGGCTAGTCTGAGGGGAGATCTATTGAGATGGTAATATGCTTCTGCCTGTCAAGTGTGGAATTTAGGGTAAGACAAGGGTATGGAGCTGTGGTGAAAGGTAGTGATTTTAATCTAATGTTATTTGAAGATGCATTAGTGGAGTTTTAGATTTTTTTGTGCCTCATACTCCTTCCAGAGTCGTGCATTGTAACAACAGTTGTAGTTCTGGGTATTTTTTTCCTTCTCACTGTAATAACCCAGTTCCTGAATTACCATATGTGATAGGGAAGAGTAGTAAATTCTTCTGTGACCTTTAGGTCTGGAGGAACTCCATTGGCTTTGAGTTGGATTGTGCTGACTCCCTTTGAGTAAGGCAAAATATGGCACATTCACCGGATTTAACTTGATTTAAATTCATGGTTTGAGCCATGGGCAGTGAAAAATGTAAGGGATTATTTAAAAAGGAAGGGACTTGAATCTATGAGATGCCAAAGCCACCCTTTAAATACACACAATTGAAAGTCTTCCCATTCAGAAGGCTGACAGGGTTGAGCACTTGCTGACAGCGGTTATCTTTCTTGGGTCAGAAGAAACACGTTCCTTATTCAAACACGAGATGGGAAGACACTTTGTGTTAGGAAATGCTGACATTTCTCTGAGTTAGAATGGTTTCCTCTTGTAGCGGGATCAGCTGTCATCTTGCAAAAGGTATTTCTAGAAACAGGGAGGTCATCCCAACAAGTAGATCTCTAAACAAGCTGTTTCAGCTGGACAGTGTTCCGTTAGTCCTCAAGTCTCTGGTACAGGTTCATTATAACTTATCTTTAACATCTTTGGTTACAAATGCTGCTTGCTACAGTCCTTAAAGGGAGAAGCATCTTTCCTTAGGACCCATGACACAGACACACGTCTGCTTTTCACAGCTTCACAGAATTCCCAGGCAGCCTTTTGAGGAGCTATTTAGAAGACCATGAGGAATAATGAACTACAAACAGCACATTCTTCGTATGAGGGACCTCTGGGCATGTCAGGATCAGGGCTGTATTGTGATCTTGACAGGGATATATTCATTCAATTTAATTTGCTTGTTTTTCTTGTACTGTGGCAAACAAAGCACCTTCCTCTCCCAGACGTGTCAGGGATCTGCTGGCACACAGATAAGTGACCGTACTTTGAATTCCAGAGCTCCCGATACCACATGCTGAGGTGGTCTCTGCTAGGGGACAACCTCTGCAGCTGAGTACCCACCACCTGCACCTTCTGTAGGACTAAGAGCTTTATACTTCATTAGCCAAGGATGTTCAGTGAGGGCTTTGATGCTACTCGCTGATTTGACTTCTGTTAAACCCAAAATTTTCATGGCCATCTTCTTTTGTAGATCTTCAAGAACCTTCTAGGGTTTTTCTTGACTCTTTTTGGTAGAGTATCTAGAATAAAATATCCTCAATCTGCTACTAAGGCATTTCAGAAGGCCTGAGTTGGCATGAAACAATGGAAATTAGTGTTTGGTAAAGTGTCTTCAACCTGATATGGAACAAGTGTAACCTTCTGAGACATTGTTTTGAATTATTTTTAACTGCAGATAGAAATTTAAGACTTTTACTCAGAAACAGGGGAAGGCAAAAGATAAGCAGTGCAAGACTATTCTGGAAAAATCACAAAGTTTTATGAGTTGGAAGGGATTTTTAGGGCTCATCCAGTCCAACCCCCCTGCAGAAGCAGGTCCCACCTAGATCAAGTCACACAGGAACGTGTCCAGGTGGGTCTTGAAGCCCTCCAAGGAAGGAGCCTCGACGTGCTCCCTGGGCAGCCTGGGCCAGGGCTCCCTCACTGAAACACTGAAACAGTTTATCCTTATGTTTAAATAGAAGTATTTGTGTTCCAGTTTCATCCCATCACCCCTTGTCCTGTCACTGGATACAGCAGAAAAAAAGCACTGCCCCAACCTCCTGACACCCACCAGTGAGATATGTGTAAATGTTAATAAGATCTCCCCTCAGTCTCCTCTTCTCCAGACTAAACAGCCCCAGGTCCCGCAGCCTTTTCTCACAAGGAAGATGCTCCAGTGCCCTGAGCATCTTGCTGGTCCTGCACTGGCCTCTCTCCAGCAGTTCCCTGTCCCGCTGCAGCTGGGGAACCCAGAACTGGATACAGGACTCCAGATGAGGCCTTACCACGGTGGAGCAGAGGGGCAGCAGAACCTCCCTTGACCTGCTGCCCACACTCTTCTTGCTGCCCCCTGTCTGCCATTGGCACATTGCTGGCTCATGTTTAGTTTATTATCACCCAGAAATCCCAGGTCTGTCTCTACAGAGCTGCTCTCCAGCAGGTCAATCCCCAGACTGTCCTGGTGCAGGGGGTTGTTCCTCCCTAGGTTCACAACTCTTCATTTGTCCTTGTTGAACCTCAGGAGGTTCCTCTCTTCTCAACTCTCTGTGCAATCTGACTGAAACTGCCACTTTCCAACAAGTCATGTACCTTTTCTGAAAAGAAAAAGTAAAGGAAAAGTATTTCTATTAAATATTGTAAGTTTATTTTGAAAAAGGTCTGCAGTTTGTTGGAATGTTTTCATACAGCCACAAAATAATTAAAAGGAACATGAAAACAGCAACTACTTTTATTTCCTTTGCAACTCATCTCACCGGCTCTATTCACATATGCATGCCTTTGAAATATTCAGTACAGAGAAAAAGCAGGAGAGCAAACATGGCAGTGCTTGACATTTATTGATAAATAAAATATTTATAGAATGTACATTTATAGTGCTTGACATTTTATAAATACATATGCATACATATTTCTAGTCTAAATACGTTACCTCTGTCTGCTTTAGGATGTTACATTGTCCTCACTTGTGGTGTTTACCTGTGTTTACTACTTCATAATTTCCACCAAAGCCATTTTGCAAATATCTCACATTAATGATGTCCTTAGGAGAAATGCAAGGCACATCTACCTCTCCGTAAGAAAGGTGTTGGTAAGTGTGGTGGATTAACCCTGGCTGAGTGCCTGATGCCTACCAAGTCATTCTATCACTCCCCCCTCCTAAACTGTACAGGGGAGAAATATAATGAGAGGTTTGTGTGTCGAGATAAGGACAGAGAGATCACTCAGCAGTTAGTGCCATGGGCAGAACAGACTCAGCTTGGGGAGAAAAGTTTTGATTTATTATTGAACCATTAGATCTGAGCAGGAAAAATGAGAAATTGAACCAAATGTTAACACATCTTCACCTACCCCTCCCTCTGCCCAGGACTGTCCTTCCTTCCCCCCAGCAGCGCAGGGGATGGGGGACGGGGGTTACGGTCAGTTCATCACAGATGGGCTTTGCCGCTGCTGCTGCTCAGGGAGAGGCCTCCTCACACTTCCCACTGCTGCACTGTGGGGTCCCTCCCACGGGACACAGTCCCTCACCAACTGCTCCAGCGTGGCTCCTTCCCACGGGCTGCAGCTCCTCACACCCTGCCCCAGCACGGGGCCTGTCACGGGGCAGCTCCTCACACCCTGCCCCAGCGTGGGTCACCCACAGGAGAACAGTCCTTCAGGGACAGGCTGCTCCAGCCCGGGGCCCTCACGGCGTCACAAGCCCTGACAGCAACCCTGCTCTGGCCTGGGCTCCTCTCTCCCCACGGGCTCCCAGGCCCTGCCAGGAGCTCGCTCCAGGGTGAGCTTCCCACGCAGTCACAGCCTCCTTCAGGCACCCACCCGCTGCGGCGTGGGCTCCTCCACGGGCTGCCCGTGGGTCTCTGCTCCTCATGGCCTCCATGGGCTGCAGGGGCACAGCTGCCTCACCATGGGCTGCAGCACAGGGCACAGGGGAATCTCTCTGCCAGGGCCTGAGCACCCTCCTCCCCTCCTTCCCCTTCCCTTGGTGTGTGTGGAGATGTTCTCACAGTCTCACTCCCTGTTGCTGCTGCAGTTCAGCAACTGCCCAGCAGCTTCTTCCCCTTCTCCAGTATGTTAATCTCAGAGGGGTTACCTCAGTCACTAATTGGACAGGCCTGGGTCAGTGTGGGTCCATCTTAGACTTGCCTGGCATGAGCCCTGTCAGCTACAGGGGAAGCTTCTGACAGATCTTTGTTTAAAGAGGTCACCCCTGTAGCCCCCCACTACCAAAACCTGGCCCAGGCAAAACCACTACAGTAAGTACATTACAGTTGTTAAGTACATCATTTTGTACGAAACTCAGCACCCAGATACTCATATACTGGACATAAACTGTAAGAAAAGAGAAAGCATTGAAGTTTCTAGCAGTCTAGAAAAATGCCATCAGTTAAAAAAGGGAACAAACCAAAGGGAGAGGAGCAACAGTTCTGGTGGAGGAAATGAAGAGTTGCAGGCAGGTGGGGTCAGGGTCTGGGAGCATGCGCCTTGTAAGGAGTAACTGGTGGGAATCTGTGAATTACAACTCTATAAATTAATTGCAGGCTTCTGGTGACATTGCAATAAACCACACTAATGAAGACTGAGTAGTTGATAATGTTGTCAGAGCTCTGAAAAATTATATGGTTTAGAAACTACATGGATACTGGTGGTTTTGTGTGAGTTTGATGAATAAATTATACTAGGACTCTAGTGGGGAAAAAAAAAAGGTGTTAAAAATTAACATATGAATGTGATTCTGTCTTAATTTTTCTTTCTTCAGGTTTTTCTTAGCTGAAGAGCTTGTTTCTTTTTCCTTGAGCTGTGCTGTCAATGCTGATTCTTCCTAACTTTGCCACTAAATTTATCTCTTTTTGTGCATCTCTAGTGTGAGCAATGCTATCTTTTAAAACCTCTTGATCAGCATTCAGTTTCTGCTGTTCCCTTATGAGCACAGAAGGATTTTCAAATAAAACATCAAAATTTCCTGTGTGATAGCTGTGTGGTCTGGATATTGAATGTCTGTATGTCCACAGTGCCAAGAAGAGCCCAACATGGAGCATTTCCGATCCCAACACTTGCATCCATCTGAGCCTTTTCAATAGGAGATTAGGCAGCTAAGTTAATCAGGACACCTCATCAGTTTTAATTTGCAGGCATTGTGTTTGATCTGAACTGCATCAGGAGCTTCTAGGTATCCTAAATTATTAAATATATGGTGAACAAGAGACCAGTCTGTAAGAGGAGTATGAGAACAGTGCTGGAGGGGCCCAGGGCAGGTGCTGATTTAAGTGTAGGTAACTTAGCACAAAAGCAGAATCAGTTGCTAAAAATGAAGACGACACTGACGTAAAAACCTTTGCAGTCTCACTTTGATGTGCTTGGTTTTATGCATTGTACACAGTTTTAACTAAAGTAAACTAATTTCCTCAAAAATGTTTCTATGTCCTCGTGCACACGACTTTGGGGAGCACTTGGGACTAATTGTGAGCAGGTGATTGGAGAGGTGATGATGTTTAGGACTCTGCCTTCATTTATTACTGAAGCTGGAGAATCTATTATCAGTAAGGGGTCAGGAAGGGAAGAAAAGGGTTTTGTAGTTCAAGTGATGAAATGCAAACTCTGAATAATACAGTTTGATCTGTATAGTATTCCTATCAGTAATGGGTTTGGTGGCTTAGGCCACAGGTTTGTGTGTTGCAACTCATTTTCTGCATCCCCAATGAGACTTTGTGGCCTGATGTGTTTCAAAAAAAAACCCCTAAGAAGCCCAAACCAAAACTCTAACCCCAAACCCAAACCACATTAGTGTAATTAGAGAGACTAACTCATACCTAACTTAACAAGAAGAATGAGTGGGGCTACTTTTGCCCCTTTGATGGTAGCCTGGCTGGTAGCAGCTCTCAGTATCTAACTTCCTTGAGTTTTGTAGAAATAGTAACTAGAGGAAAATACTCCACTGGTATTTTAAGTGTTTCATTTGCAGATGAAAGTTTGAAAACTAGAAAACATGAAGCCATGTACTAAAGTGGAAGTTTGAAATGAAATCCTGAATTGCTCTGTCATCACGTGGGGTCCTCATGGAGTGCCAAGGGGGGCTGCAAATAAATAGGATGGTTATAATTTGAATGATCATAGAATCATAGAATGGTAGGGGTTTGGAAGGGACCTTTAGAGATCATCCAGTCCAACCCCCTGCAGAAGCAGCTCCCACCTAGATCAGGTCACATAGAAACGTGTCCAGGTGGGTCTTGAAGCCCTCCAAGGAAGGAGCCTCCACACCCTCCCTGGGCAGCCTGGGCCAGGGCTCCCTCACTCAAACAGTGAAATAGGTTTTTCTTGTACTTAATTGGAACTTTTTGTGTTCCAGCTTCATCCCATTACTCCTTGTCCTGTTGCTAGATACCATCAAAATAGTGCTGTCCCATCCTCCTGACACCCATCATTTAGATATGTCTAAATGTTAATAAGGTCACCCCTCAGTCTCCTGTTCTCCAGACTAAACAGCCCCAGATCCCGCAGCCTTTCCTCACAAGGAAGATGCTCCAGTGCCCTGAGCATCTTGCTGGCCCTGCACTGGCCTCTCTGCAGCAGTTCCCTGTCCCTCTGCAGCTGGGGAGCCCACAACTGGACACAGGACTCCAGATGAGGCTTCACCAGGGCAGACCAGAGGGGGAGAAGAACTCCCCTTGACCTGTTGCCTACGCTCTTCTTGATGCATCCCAGGCAGCCATTGGCTTCTTGCCCACGAGGGCACATTGCTGGCTCGTGTTTAGTTTATTATTAACCAGCACTCCCAGGTCTCTCTCTGCAGAGCTGCTCTTCAGCAGGTCACTCCCAGCATGTCCAGGTGCAGGGGGTTGTTGAGGAGTGTGCTGTTAGTCCTGGCAAAGCTAGTGCTTGGTGTAGAGATGCACAGGCAGCCTTGGTTCCAGCATTTCTTCAGGTTATGTGCAATTTATTTTATAATCTTCACTTTCTTTTAATTTACTGGGTTTTAAAAATATTATGGCTTTATAAATATTATAATGCGACACCGGGAATGACGGCTGAAGAAATACAATTGGATTTTCTGTCTGAAACGATAAGTCATGGATGGTACTTAGGAATTAATCTATTCTGGCTTCCTGGAAACTATGGAAATACAACACTGAGACCCTCATTCCCTTATGGAAGCTGATGGAATGCATGTGGGCCACTGAATTTTCATGTGTGTTTGAGGAGGGAGCTCATTAGAAATGGGATGATGTTATTAGCAGTTTTCCTCAAATTGCTAATTTCCATCATCCTGGTATTACAATAATGATGAAATTAAATTAAATTAGCATATCATATAGCAAACTGAAAAACTTTGAATACATTATAGTAATACAAGGCAACAGATAATTGGTAGCTTAATAAGAATTCGTTTGCAGCAAAGATAATTCTTCTTCTTCCAATCATTAGGGACAGATTTCCTGGTTATTGATTATCTCCTCATCTTCTATAAATCCAGCCAAATGTCCTTCTTGGTTATATGAAGATGTCTCTAAATACTTCTGGTTTTGTATCATCTGTCAGAGGACTCGTCTCCTACCTGTATGTGCCTGTCCATGTGCTGACTTTTAGGACCTTGTTACGTATGCAGTTGGCATCTGATCCTTTAAAACGAGGGAGATTTTATTAATCCAGTGCTCCATTAGTGAGAATTAGATATATGTTTCATTATACATGAATCTTACATGTCTTCCAAATCGAGGCTTCAATTGTTTTGTTTGTCAAGAACCAAAAAGTTAACGTCGACTGTTTAAGTGTATTTTCTAGGATAAATGCTTTCCCTAGTGTTGAATTTTTAATAGGCTCAGAGTTAAAGAGAATAATTTGCATTACAGATATGTTTTCTATTTATGTCTGATATTCTTCAGGCTTACTGAAATGATTTACTTGCTAAGCCTTAATTTATATCCACTCATTGTCTCTTTCATTTCCCACCCCCCCACCCCAATCTCTTTTTTCCTTGCAGTTCCACCATGGTTCTTAATTCGCCCTTCAAATCTTTATGCCTACGAGAGTATGGACATCGAGTTTGAATGTGCTGTGTCTGGTAAGCCAGTTCCTACAGTGGAGTGGATCAAGAACGGAGAAGTGGTCATTCCGAGCGACTATTTTCAGATAGTGGTAATTACCTGGCATTTATTTATAAGCATTACTCTTTCTTTTATTTTTTAATTGAAATTGTGAAGTGGATTCTGGTGTTTGATCCAGCCATTGCCTTCATAAACACATTGATCTTCTTAAAGAAGGTGAAAGAAGTTTGTTTTTCTGACACAAGTAAGGCACGCCGCACTGAGGTGTGTTAAGTGTGTCGATGTTGCCTCCCAGTTTTAGTGATGTTTATTTGAGTGAGGTTTTTTCATGGAGAAGCAACAGCGTCAAGTCATACTCTGAGTTGCTGTTAATAATGTTTACCACGTGTTAGTGACTTCCCTTACTTGCCACTGTCCTTTGGGAAGGAAAATAACAGATCTCCATGGAAATAATACTCTGACACAGGGGGTTAAAAGTGGTGAGGGTCATTTGACATAATTGCAACTTTTCAGAGAGAATTGTTGTCAATCCTATCCAAAATAACATTCCCCAGCCAAGACTCCAGTCTCTCTTAGTTTAAATGGCATTGTTTTGTAGGCTATGAATTTATCCTCTGTTTTCTGGAAGGGTGGATCTATCCAGCCTATCCTGAAAGCAGTGTCACTTGTAAGTGAGCTGAGCCATTGGGGAACAGCCCTGAAAACTTCAGCCACTGTAAAGATGGCCATAAGCCATGAGTTGTGACTTGTTCAGAGACATAGCGTGGTTCATCACTTTCTAGTTTTTCCCCATAGAACAGATAATATTAATTATCATCATGTCTTTTAACTACCTATCAAAAGAGATTTTTCCTTCTGAAGTGGTTTTCATGCAGGATAGACTTTTTCTGGCCATATAAATAGCAAACTCAATCGTTTTTGCACGTCATTGCTTACTAGAAAGCAGACAGAAGCTGTCCAAGGAAAGGACAGCTCTATTGTTGTTGTGGTTGTGAAGCCTTACAAAATCCTTTCACTTAATAAGTGAAAGTTAAGGAGGGGGTACATTTCAGCCACAGCAAATTGCACTTGAGGTTTTTTCCCCCCCCCCAATGTAATTGATTCTGCTTGTGCTAACAAAAGTTTAAATCTGTTTCAAATGAAGTAAGGGTACAGTGACCTTTTCTTGAGGATCTCTAGGCCTCAAGCCATAAGGAGGATTTGACCTTCAGAACAGTATTTGTTCAAAGATGCAGAGTTGAAAGTCCTTTTAAATCTTCCCTGCAGCAAAGGACCAAGACAAAATTCAGAGCACTACTCGAGTGATGGCTGTAATTTGGAGCTTAAGTCTTGAGAAGGGTGTTGAGTGGACTCTGTGCAGGAAAAAAAGTGAATTCACCCTTGGGCCATAGGCATCATCAAACAAAATGCAAAGACCACAAGGTGTCAAGAGATGCCTGATGAAAGAGCTTATGTTTTCAGCCCTCTAAGGACCGGGGTGATGTGAATTGGAGCTGTGATTACATACATAGCACCACATTGCACAGAATAGTCATTCTGGAAAGGTTTTATAATCCACATTCACTTTGGATGGTGTTTTTCTAATTAATTCTCTCCACTTCTTTTCTCTCTCTTTTGCTGTCTCTCTAGGGTGGCAGCAACTTACGGATTCTGGGCTTGGTAAAGTCAGATGAAGGTTTTTATCAGTGTGTAGCTGAAAATGAAGCTGGAAACGCACAGGCCAGTGCACAACTAATCATCCCAGAGCCTGGTAAGATGCAAAGGACACACAGAATTTAAATGTAATTAATGCTATTAACATAAAAATCCCAAATGAGCAGCTACTGTTCTTTACTCCCTCATACTTACCCAGCTGGCTGGCTGCAGTTAAAAGCGTGTCCAGGCTATCAGATAGTTTGAGGCATTTTGTTCGTGGGGCAATTACAAGTGATGCCCTTGTCCTAGAAATTACTCTGGAGGCCAGCTAAACCTGCATGAAAAGCCCATGGCAATGTCTTTGTATCTATTGGTGGGCTTTATCCTGCTGCAGTACGGGAAAGTGATCACAAATGGGTGAGGGGACAGAATAAAGTCATCTCCAAGCGACAGAGAGTGACATCGTACTGTGTTCAGCATTAAGCTGTTGTAGGACATTTGTCTCAGAGAAAGGGAAGTGAAGGAAGAAAAGAAGAAGAGGAACAGTTTGGCAGTGGGATAGCAAGTGCAGCCAGCTGCTGAGATCAGAATGTTTGTGTCTATGTGCTGGAAGGATGGGGTTTTTTGTTTGATTGCTCTGAAATTAATAGGTATTTGGTTTTATGGACTGTGCTGTGCAGCAGCCTAAGTGTTTACTGCTTTATGGGTTTTTAAATAACAGAAAGATGTCTTCATCTTAAGCTAGATGATATGTAAAATATGGATAAAAGCCTTTCAGAGTTTCTGGGTTGTAAATGATTAATGACCTGCACTGGGCTGCAGGTTACACTTGCTACTTCTTATGGATTGTGGCAGTAAACTGAGAGCAAGAGAACACGCTGAATCATTGTTCATCCTATGATTTGGATTGGGAAGAGCAGAATCTTGGTAGCTTATAAGTACTCAATCAAGACAGCCCTACTGAGATCAATTAACCAGCTTGCACCATAGAATTTCTTTGGGAAATCCTTTGAAAAGCTTTGAGTCAGCAACAGGGTGGAGTTTTAAGGCTTTGCCAAAAGTCTGACCTTCTGGAAATAGAGATGCAACTGTGGCCATGGTCCACATTCTTGTTAGCTGCATTAGTCTGACTCTTAAGGACTCCTGTCTAAACACTGGGGAGGAATTTTTGCTGAGATCTGTCAAAGTTCTCACTCAAATAAGCTCTGGTGTTATGAGCACTAGTATCTTGCGTGGTTCCAGGCAGTACAGAGGGAGATGACAGTACCACCTGGCCATAGCTGAGGTCGTCTGGTAGTCGCAAATGAGGAGTAAGCACCGCAGAAAGCCAAAGATCCTTAACTTGCAAAGTCCCCTCCATGCACACACTTAAGGCAAATGAAAATAGGAACAGGGACAAGAATTCTCCTTCTGTTTTCTGAAACGAATGGCTGAACATGGATTTTCATCATCTTTGAAGCTTCTCTACTTCTTATTCCTTCTCCTTTGTGATTCAGCATCTCTTTTACAAACCCATTCTCTTCCTTTTCTCTCCACTGCCTAAAAGCAACTTCAGTAGTAACTGAGGAATTGTCAGAGACCTCTCATCCCCTCTCTCCCTCTCCCCTAGATGCTTGTGCCTCAGACACCTTGTGCCACAGACACTTTGCAGCTACAGAACTCTGCAGCTCAGTGGGAGACCCAGGAGGGAGGTAAATCAAGAAGAAATAGAATCTCCATAGAGTCATTATTATTATCCTCCTCCTGCTAGTGTGACCCTCCAGCCTGGGCAACCTCCTCACTCTACTCTGGAGGGCTAATTGGCTAGCTGAGCTTGCTGGTTGGTTATTGGGATCAAGAGGCAGATATTTATTTGAGTTCCCACTTTTGAACGTGCCTCCCACCCAGTGCAGTGCAGGATCTTGCCAGATGACCATTTCCCTCTGTGCAGTGGGGCCGGAGATGATGATGAGGTTATCACCATCTTAGGGACAAAGAAGAAAACGAGAAGGCAGTTGCAAACTGGATTTCAGTGGCAGAAAAAGAAATTGTCTGTGTGATCCTGAGGAAGACTGTCTGGGTTCATCATCCTGCTCAGAAACAGCCTGCTCTGATTCAAATCTCACCATGCAGAGATGTGCCACTGCTCTGCCTTTGGGGTTTTTTTCTGTGCTTCTTTGTTTAGTTTCTTTTTGCTTTCCTTTAAGCTGAATCTCACGCTCAGTTCCTGCACTTGGATTGTATTTACACACATGAACACCTGAAGGAAACAGGCCAGCTCCTGCTGTAGTGGGGTTTAGTCTGGTGCTGGGATCTTCCTAGGGGAAAGTGGATAACTCATTGCAGCTCCCAGCCAGTCATTGCAAATGAAAAGCTGTCAGTAAATTTTACGCTCTGTGTTGCTGTTGATTATGTTTGGCACTGGATTAAAATTAAAATAGAAGAAAATGAAAAGAAAATCCTGGAGAGCTACAGGATACCATGGTAAACTGTCTCCATTTCCCATTTTAAGTGATGGATTACTTTTTTCTGGCTATTTAATCAGATTTTCAAACAATGCCACTCCAATTCCTCTGAGATGAAGAGAGGACCAGCATACACAGATGGTGGAGAAGCCAGTGATAAATACAAATGAAGTGGTGAGGAGGAATGTAGCCCCCTCTGCTTTGATTTTGTTTGGCCATGCTCAGTATGTGTTTGATCCTCGGCTCGAGCTCTGTGTGGCACCCTTGAGTAGCTGAGGCCTGGCTGGGGAGATCTTGAGCAGGGGCTCCTTAGTTCCTGGGGCAGGCAATGAGCCCACTCTTGCTGTGAGCATGTTTTTATGAGAGCCCAGTGATGTTTCAGTATATTCATGAATAGCTTTTGTCTCTTTCTGGAGCCATTAATGTCGAAGTGGCATAAACTGAGACACGCTGAAGGCTTACCTGGGCTTCCTTTTTCTGAAAATCAGGGTCAGATCAACCTTCAGTAAACCCTTTACTGAACTAATAACAATTATATCCTAATAGTGATTCCCACTGCATACCCTCATCAGGGTAAAACAGTAGCTTTTTGAGGTTTGGTGATTCATAAGGCTACAGGTGGCTTTTGCTTTAATTATTGTGAATAATTTGGAACATTCAGTGGGTTAAAATATGCTGTGCATGTTGTTTTGGGGGATTTTGAAAGTCTTATTCAGATAGAAAGGTATAATCATGCTGAATGCTCCTACTACTGCTGCTGTTACATGGATGTGTGGACTCACAGCCGCTGCTGTCCACCATTAATGTAGATCTTGGAGCAGCAGCACATAAGTTGGCATTAAAACAAGTACAAATGAGTTCAGGCCAAATACTCCCCTCGTAAAGGCTGTGATGCTAAATTGGAATTGGACAATACTGAAATGAGAAAGGAAAGCCAAACAGGCTGTGAACTCAGGCAGGTAATAGCTTCCACTTCCAGTATTGCAGACTATGGCTATGGAATGCTCAAAAGTATTTTGATGTGTGCTGCTTAGACTGTAAAAAGCCTAAGAGCTCCCTGAGAAATGCAGCATTTCTGTCCTTTTAAACTGAGATTAAGACTGTAGAGAAATGGTACTTAACAGTGCATTATGAACTGGAGTTGTGGAAGTGAGGGTAGATGGTCTGCAATTCACGCATTAGTCAATAAATCAAAGTGCATTTGTGGATTCCAGTACACTTGGAGAAAAGGCATTCAGGGGGGAAAAGGATTGTTCCTTCTCCCTTTGCCTTTTTTTCCCATAAACAACCTTTATGTTACCCTCTTGGAAAGAGCTTGCTCACTAGTTCATAACAAAAAAAAAAAGGGTGACTTGAAATGCTTTTTTGTATAAAACCAAAGTAATAAATGAGCCAAGTCTAAAGTTTTCAGTTCTCTCATGTCCAAAACACACATCCTGGCTTTCTCAGGCCACTCTGCTGCTTGATTTCCTTGATGTCTGCTCCCTAATTCTGCCAAAGGGTGATGGACTTTAAATGGTCTATGGGGATGTGTGATCATATCGGGCAGGTACCAGTAATAAAGCCTGCAATATGTACTTCTGGTTACATGGACTGGAAAACAAATTCTCAGCAGGAAAAAGCAGGTGAAAGAGATCTCAGCTGACTGTCTTATTTTTATAGCTGTATAAAACCTGTTATTTGCACACCTAGAAAATGAATAGAGAACAGCATGATGGTGAGTGATGGACATGCATAACTTCAGATGAGGAGAGTGTCCCAGAGGAAAATCTTCCTATAAAGAACTCCCAGACAGTTATTTGCTTTATGCCTGTGGCTTCTCATGTATCCATCCTTCAGGTATTCACAAGATGCTTGGAGGGATTGTTCTGTTCTAGGAGGTGAAAGATCAGATAAAGACAGCACTGAAATAATCAACTTGTGCATCTGGTAAGATAATTATCAGCTGTAATCCTGTGATAAATTCCTCACTGGAAAAATCTTCATCTTAGGAAGATGTGGTCTCCCAGACTGGTAATAGTGCTGTAAATCAGTCTTCACTCTTAGTATTATAAGCAACAGCTAATTTGGCAGAGAACAAAGAAAACCATCTCTTACACAGCATAACTAACCAGTACTTGGGCTGTTTGTGCTGCCATGCAAGGCACAGAGGGAATACAGCAGAAGGGATTGCATGTCTATCCACAGATGCCCTCTGGGTGTCTAAGGATGTCCAAAGATGGGGAGGCAGGGAAGGGTGCAGAGATAAAGTTAATGGGTGACCTGGTCCCCAGCAAGAGGTTGTTCAGTGCCAAGTCCCACTCCTCGGGCTCTGCTGCCTGTGCCATCATTCTTGTCACATACTTTTTATCCCTTTTTAATTCCTCCACTTACAAGTGTGTAGCTCCTTCTCCTGTCACATTTTCAGCTTAGCAGCTGGCAGACTTAGCATCTTTGCATGCACAAGTTCTTTGCAAAGACTTTGCATTTCTGTGTTAGAAGACTTATACTGGGAAACCTGTGAATTACTTCTCTTACTTTCTTGGGTAAAGAAACAAGTTGATTCTATTTCCCTGCATTGCTGTTACTAAAATATTTTCTGAGGCACCCCTTCTTCTCCCTTTGTTATCACAAACACTATTCATAATTACTTATTTCATTATTATTCATAAATATATTATGATTTATAATTACTTCCCCATTAAAAAACCCACAACCTCAAGATAAAATCCAGCTTATATTGTCAGTTTTTCCCAGTCTCTTAGAAAGCCGAGCCATGCATGCCAGTCTGTTCTGAGGTTAGCCCTAAAATTAATCTCAAACAAACCTCATGATTTAGAATATCTGGGAAAAAAAACCAGTGTTTTTTTTTCTCAGCAATTGTTAAAACAGTGAGAAAGCAGTGATGATGAATGCTCTTTATTGGGAATGTTACAAAGAGGCTGGGCAGATGGATCTTTGTGCTGCTAATCCTGATCCTGCCTTCGCAGAGGAAGCTGGAGTGTGCTGTCTCTTCAGTCTGCTCTCTGTGCCCTGAGTTTGAAATAGCACATTTCACAGAGCTGCTTCACGTTGTGTAGGCAGAGACAGAGCAGAAGAAGTGAGAGACTGTTTCAAGATCCCACTCATAAATTTCAGATCAGAATATATGTATAGATTGAATTTTTTTCCCCTCTAATGCAGAGAAACTGTAGTTATATTGGGATGTGGAAATACACTTATTTTCCAACAGCTTCTTTAGTGATGTGACGCGAATTATACTGGCCATGGGACATTCAGCTAAATAAAAGCCTGGTGACAAATTCCTGCGCTTGTCCAGGGACCCTTCACGTCACTGAGCTGATGCCTTGCTCACTGTATCTGCTTTTGGGTGTTGCCCAGTAACCCTCGTCTAGAAAATTTGTGCCTGACTCTGGGGTGTTGTTCCCAAGGAGAGACAGTGGTGTGCAATGTCGCTCTCCATCACACAGCATTCCCCAGCACCACTTGAGTAGATTTAGCACCCTCAAAATCTGCTCGTAACTATGGGAGAGTTTTCACTGAAGTATCCTGTTGCTTGCAACCCACCTCTGTTTTTATGCTTTAAAAGCTGCACTCTGCTGTGCTGAAACAACAGCCCTGAGTATTTAAGATGCTTTGAAATTATTATTAGATGCTTATTAACATTCATAAATATCTAAAGGGTGGGTGTCAGTAGGTTGGGACATCCCTTTTTTCTATAGTAGATAGTAACAGGACAAGGGGTGATGGGATGAAGTTCTACTTAAACGTAAGGCAAAACTATTTCACTGTGAGGGTGATGGAGCAGTGGCTGCCCAGGGAGGGTGTGGAGGCTCCTTCCTTGGAGATCTTCAAGACCCACCTGGACACGTTCCTGTGTGACCTGATCTAGGTGACCCTGCTTCTGCAGGGGGATTGGGCTGGATGAGCTCTAAAGGTCCCTTCCAACCCCACCATTCTGTGATTCTGTGATTCTATCACAAAGATGATTCCCCATCTGGATGAGTTTCTGTGTGACCTACTCTAGGTAGTCCTGCTCTGGCAGGGGGGTTGGACTAGATGATCTTTCAAGGTCCCTTCCAACCCTTAAGATTCCGTGATTCTGTGAAATTAAAGCAGTCCTGCAAAGTTGTAAATACATCTTAGGGATGTAACTCTAAGGTGCAACCTTCCATGCAATGTAACCCAGCTGTGATTATTGATTCCCAAAGGTGAGGCGACAGCCCTGGGCAGTGGGGGCCTGAGGGGGTGTGGAGCTGTGGACCCCGGGAGAGTTTAATGTGTTGTATCATCATCCTTTCTGGAACCCCACCATTGGGCCTTGGCTAAAGAGGTTCTTCAAGGAAAACTGCTGTCAGCAAATGGTGAAAAATCACTTGATGAGAAGAATAACCTCCTGATTTAGACTGTCACAGACTCACAACATCTCAGGGGCTGGAAGGGACCTTGAAAGGTCATCCAGTGCAACCCCCTTGCCAGAACAAGACCACCTAGAGTAGGTCATACAGGACTTTTTGTGTTGAAATCAGAGATTTAGCTTCCTTGGTTAGTATGCACAACTGGTAACCTTTTCACATTTATTGCATCACATAAACAGTAATAATCATGATAATAGTAAGAATAAATTTTGTTTATACATGCTTTTATGGTGGTCTTTGCCATAATATCATGACACCTTGCTGGGGATTTATAACAGATGTATGCAAAAATGCCAAATCAGAGGAATATTTTTCTAGCTAAAAAATAAGTCACAGGCCATCCTAAAAAGAGCAGAAGTGCTTAGAAGGCACCTCTAGACAAATAAACTGCAAGGGATTATCTTGGAAGATTTTTGGAGCTTCTCTCTTTGCAGGTGTTTCCCAACAAGTTAGGTAAATATCTGCTAGGAGTATTTCTTAATCTGACCATGGGGTGTAGGAAGGGATTAGCTGGGTTCATAAAATCAGGTCTAGATCTGCTCTCCATTGACCTTGTGAACACTGCTGAAAATTCATATCTGGAAATATGAGGTTAGAGACCATAGAATCATAGAATCATAGAATCATAGAATTGTGTTGGTTGGAAAAGATCTTTAAGATTATTGAGTCCCAGCCCTTCCCTCACCCTGCCAATCCCAGCAGTAACCCCTGGCCCTCAGCACCTCAGCCCCACGGCTTTGGGATCCCTCCAGGGCTGGGCACTCCCCCAGCTCCCTGGACAGCCTGGCACAGGGGCTGACACCCCTCTCAGGGACACAGTTCTGCCTCAGCTCCAGCCTCAACCTTCCCTGGGGCAACTTGAGGCTGTTTCCTCTTGTTCTGTCATTCATTACTGGGAACCAGAGACCTGGGGACCCCAGCTCCCTGCAGCCTCCTGTCAGGGAGTGTCAGAGAGTGCTGCTGTGTCCCCTCAGGCTCCTCTTCTCCAGGCTCAACACCCCCATTCCCTCAGCCCCTCCCCAGCCCCTTGTGCTCCAGCCCCTTCCCCAGCTCTGTGCCCGGCTCTGGCCACGCTGCAGCCCCTCAGTGTCCCTGTGGCAGTGAGTGAGGGGCCCAGCACTGACACAGCCCTGGAGCTGCAGCCCCTCAGTGTCCCTGTGGCAGTGAGTGAGGGGCCCAGCACTGACACAGCCCTGGAGCTGCAGCCTCCCCAGGGCCCAGCACAGGGGATAATATCTGCTCTGGGCACGCTGGTCACATTAGTGCTACCACAAGCCAGGATGCCCTTGGCCTTCTTGGCCACGTGAGCAAGTTGGTGGCTCCTGTTCAGACACTGTCAATAGAACTCCTCCAGGTCCTTTTCCACTGGACAGCTTTTTGCACCACTAATGTGCCCCTGATGAGTTGGACAAACGTGCCAGTTCCTGGGACAAGTGCTCTCATAGTTTGAGTTTAGATTTGTACAACCAGGTAGAGAAATTCAGGTGAGCCAGGAGCTCAGGGACAAACTGAGGCACTTGGGGAGCTCTCAGACCTTAAGAAGCCAAGTTAGCGGAGTGTGTGACTCGCAGATCGATATTTTAGAAACCATTCTGAAGTCATCTGAGTGATCTGAGGTGTCAGACACCCCAGAATATTTGTGCTCCCTGAATGATTTACAAACATGGTTGTGCTTTCCCTAAACACAGACACCAAGGCATACCCTTACAGAAGGATCCAAGCACAAGCATTCTGTAAAGACGTGGCAGAATTTTACAGACAGTACTGTGAAACCTCCTGCATGTCAGAGGAGGGAGAGCTGCTGCCTGTACTCTAACAGGGACACAATTATGTATTAGAATAGATTTATGATAATTTGGAAGAAAAAGACAGAGAAAGGCAGTAATTTTGTATAGTGCCATTAATCATCTAAAATCTAACCATACCATGATTTTTTTTTTCTTTCATACAGCATATATGTTGATAAATAACAATCATGGGAAACTGGAATACAATTAGGTTTAAGTGCTGTTAATTAAAATATCACTTGCTGTCTATTGACTTTATATGGTAATGTCTGAGTAATCACCAGGTAGGATGAATAGATGCACAATTAGTTCTAAGACTCTGAGATCTGTTAGAATTCAATTTGTCAGGGTAGTAGAACTGAAAGAATTATGTCATAAATATGGAAAGTGGTGTAATTTTTGGTCCTGAGTTTGATGCAGATAAATGAATATAATGCCTTCATACAGGAACTTTTACCATGAGTGTCTCTTTAGGTTTATGGGTGTGTTGGTTTGGGTTTTTTTTTTCATGTTAAACCTTGAAAAGGGTGTTTTGTTTTTCAGGAGTATTGTGTGAATGACTAGGCTTGCACACCAGAAAGCTTCATTTTTCATACAGACATTTGAGTGCAAAGAGAACAGGTTTTCATGAACGGCTCATTGCAGAGCTGCTCGTTCAGGTTTGGCACAACCTCAATATTCTATGTTTTCATGAGAGCAACACAACACATCACTGTAACGCTGCAGAAAAACCCATACAGGGTGTTCAGTGGAATTCTGAAGTAGCTGGAGTCTGAGTTGAGGTCAGTAAAGCGTTCGGGCTGTGGGTGTCTGCTGCCTCTGGGATCTGGTGTTCTGCGTCTGCTTCTCCTCAGCTCTGCCTGGAGCAGCCCCCACCTCCAGCTCTCTAAAGGCCAGTGAGCTTTTCTTTTCCCTGGTTTGTGAACATCAGACTCCTTACAGCTTGAATAAAGCTATGAGTGTCTGTATATGGACTTATATCTGTATACTTGAATTTCATACACAGAAAAGGGAAGATTCGCTGTTCATGTGGTCTACATGTGAAGGGGATTTGGTTCTATTTTCATGTACAAGTGACTTTAGCAGACTGTGAGGACATGAAAGACTTTTCATTTCCTTATTTTAAAGGTATCAGATAATTAAGAGTTTTTAAGAGACCTTAATGTACTCAATTTAAGTACTACAGGGAGCACGAGTAGCAGCTCATCTTGCAAATGTGGGGGAAAAAAAACCCCAAATTAAAACTGAGGGTGCTACAGGGGTGACTGTGTGTCCTGCTATGACTCCACCAATACCAGAGGAGGGTTTACAGTCAGGACAAGTTTCAGAGAAGATGTGGTCATTCTTGAATGTACACGAAGGGTCTGTGAGTCAGCCACATCCTGAGAGCCTTCCATCTTCCCAGGTAAATATCTGTGGCCTGAGTTTCTGTATTTTAGTAGAAAGCTGTAAGGGGACTCTACTGGACTTCAGAGCTTGTCTTCCTTTCAACCACCTCTGAAGAAGGAATTGGAGGAAAAATATGGAGAAAAGCCTTAGATATAAAAGATAGACCAGTGCCTAAGCTGCTAGTCTCACCTTGTTGTGGCAAAGGTTTTGCCACAAACCTCTCAGTAGCTCACTGGGGTGCCTAATGAGTTTAACAATATTTGCCTGTTTATCAAAGGATAGCCTTAAAATAAATTCATCAGGAAGCATGAGGAGTTCACATATTATGTTGCTGGACACTGGCTAGGAATATAGGTTGTTTAAGAGCTTTTCATCTCCATGTCCTACTGGCCTTATTTATTTATCCACATAGA
Organism: Colius striatus; assembly: GCF_028858725.1. Taxonomy (NCBI): domain Eukaryota; kingdom Metazoa; phylum Chordata; class Aves; order Coliiformes; family Coliidae; genus Colius; species Colius striatus. Next base: position 86,657,680 of record NC_084790.1, read on the forward strand.
GCTCAGTGTTTCATCCCTGGCTTTGGACTTCACCTGCCACTTTACAAGGCAGAGTGAGCCTAATTTTTACATTAGCTCCTCTCTGTCATCTATTTTCTCCCTTTTGCAGGTGCTCATCTTTCCCTAAACGTAAGTTTCCTTTAGAAGCGTAAATGAAGTTACACTGCAGAGTTCAGGTGTAATAAGGTCAGGAGATGCATTGTCTGCAGTCCTGAGCGTTGATGGGTTTTTATATGTAGTGCACTACCTTGTCACCTTCCCAGCAGAAACCTATTTGCTGAGCTGCCATTTGATCAACGATAAGAAAGGGTAAGAAATAGCTGAAATGTGTTTGGTTTATGGGGAAGCAGCAAATTAATCTTCGGGCATATTTGTCAGTGATATTAACTTTCCATCTTTGCTCCCTGAGGGAAAGATTTAGGGAAAGTAACCCCTAAACGTGTAGAGAGTTACACTTGGGTCCTATTTAGGAAACTGATAGATGATATGTTGGCTTTGCCTGTATCCAAACAGGGGCCCAGTGGCACAGGATGACACGCGGAGCACGAACACGACATACAAAAATGTACTGCCAAAGTCATTCTGAAGACTGGCGTTTATTGATTTCGTTAGCACCCACAGCTCAAACGATGAAAGACTGTGAGCTTCTGCAGCTCCTCTGTGCACAGGTTGAGCTGTGTCCTCCTGTGTGCAAAAATACAAATGTGGTTGTTCGGTGTCGCAAAAGAAGAGCCTGGGAGAGAATTAAAAAGGGGGAATGGCAAACTTTGGCTCTTTGCCACCTGGAGTAAAATCCATTTAATTCGCCCTGACTATCCTTGTTATAGTGTTAAATATAGACTAAATAGTTTAATATGGATTTATGTAATGAGCTCACAAATTGATTTTGCAGCGCAAGCTCGGTTTAGAGTTTAGGTGCAGGCGGTGTCTTGTTAGGATCAAAGCAGTGCTCCTGTCTTCTGACACTGCCGAGCTCGGACTCGGGGGCAAAGATGATTTGGGGTTTTTTTTCCCCTCCTTCTTTTGATTCTTGTGTTGATTCAGACCTGTTAGGACTTGCTCTGTTCGCGTGTTTGTTTGCATCTCTGGGATCGGAGATTAATGAGGGGGGAAAAACACAATAAAATCTTTTAAATCATCATCAAAAAAAAAGCCTTGTGCAAGCTCCTAAGGGAGGAAGCAGGCACATCTCTTCTAGGAATGCAAATGTCTTATCTGAGTGACAGGGGGGGAAAAAAAAAGAGCAGGCTTCTCATGTTCTCCCCCTTCCCTCTCCTCCATCCCTCCCTTCTCTCCTATTTCTGCACGCCTCCATTTAGGAATAATTTCATGCCCCTTGTTTAAACATTAATTATTTAACTCAAGGGATTCGCTAATAATTTGCAGAATTACATTGCTTGGAAGTTTAGGAGATGAATCTGTGAGATGGTGCATCTTTCATCCACCCCTTCCCCTGTCTGGCTCAGTGGCCTCGGTTAGATGTAATTGTAATTGGTGTCTGAGTTGGGATGACAGTGTCAGCCTATCATTTCAGGGTTTAGAGCTGTACATTGGATAGCCAGATTTGTAATTATAATGTGCTTTACTCCTATTTATATTCAGTAGCATTCTCGCCTTGCTGTTCCTTTCCCTGGGAGTGGAAGATTGGGCAGGGGAGGGGATGGCTTGAAAGCGTCGAGAGCTATTATTTTTTCAGAAAACACCCCGAATCTCTGAGGAATAGAGGGCCAAGGTGAGCATCGAAAGATACAATTTGCTGTCCTGGAGGACATACTCTGAGATCAGTCCTGGCAAGATTAAACATGCTGGCCTGTCTGGCAGGAAAAGGCAGAGTTTTCCTTGCCTGGAGAGCCGTGGGACGGCGTTATCCATCCTGAGAGCCGGTGCTGCAGCCCAGTCAGGCTGCTGGGTGAGGAGATCTCTTGTGATGGCCTCATAAAACTTATGGTTTAATGGCCCTGTTTTCCTCAGCGTGTCTGCTGTAGTTGCAGTATCACAAATAGAGATTTGCAGTAGCCGACAACTTGATACCACTGGGGCAGAGATGAGGATCAATTTCTGTAAGCTGGAGCACAGGCAGTGGCACTGGCACAGGAGGAGAAAGTCCTTTGATGATGAGGTGGGGGAGCCCTGGCCCAGGCTGCCCAGGGAGGGTGTGGAGGCTCCTTCTTGGGAGGTTTCCAGACCCACCTGGACACGTTCCTGTGTCCCCTGAGTGAGGGGGACCTGCTTTAGCAGGGGGTTGTGCTGGATGTGCTGGTTTAGCCCTGTCTGGGTGCCTGGTGCCCACCAGATTGTTCTATCACCCTCCCTCCTAAACTGGACAGAGGAGAGAGAAATAAAACAAAGGGCTTGTAAGCTAAGGACAGGGAGATCACTCAGCAATTAGTATCATGGGCAAAACAGACTCACCTTGGGGAGAACTGATTTTATTTATTAATAATCAAAGCAGAGTAGGGAAAGAATTGAGAAATAAAAACTGAACCTTAAAACACCTTCCCCCACGTCTCTTCTCTTCCCAAGTTTCTACCTCCTTCCCCCCAAGTGATTCAAGGGTATGGGCAATGAGGATCGTTCTTACATTCTCAATCCCTCATTCTGCTGCAGTTTAACATCTGTGAAGCAATGTTTTCCAGTACTCCAAGATATTAAACACAGAGGTGTTGCCTCCATCACTAATTGCTTCGGCCTCAGTCAGTGGTGGGTCCATCTCAGAGCTGACTGACCCTGGCCCTATCAGCTACAGCGGTAGGTTCTGGCAGCTCTTTGTTTAAAGAAGCCACCCCTATAGCCCCGCTCTGCTACCAAAACCTTCCCACACAAATCCACTGCAGACAATCTCCAGACGTTGCTTCCAGGCCCTGCCATTGTGTGTTTCCTTGATCTACTGTAATTTTCTTTGTAACAGTAGAAGTTGATTTGGAAAAGGTCTGTGGGTTTGGCTGGGTAGAAAAAGCCTCACTGGCCTCGTGAAGCTACGGCTGCAGAGCAGACAGGCTGTCTCTGGCCAGGGCAGTGCATGTCAGGTGACTTCTTTGCGAGCAAACACTCCCATTTCGTGTTTGGGATATTATCGTTTTCAGCCTGTTTTTCTTCTTTCACTGCCAGCACATTATCCTGATTTGCTTTCAAGGATTTCTCTTTCTCATGGGTGTACTTTCTGCAAATTCTCTAATGTAATTACATTTTCCCCAGAATGGAGTGTGCAGCCATCACACGGCAACGCCGTCTTCCACCTAATGAGATTTGGACCTCTCGTCCCATGGGAGGTATCCTAATCCTAATATTGAGGTGAAAGGCGTCTCCAGTTCATATTTATGGGTCTCCTTTTGTTTACAAATAAAAGTTAGTTATAGCACAGAGTAGCTTTGAGAAATTCTCACGCTTCTCCACTGAAATTCCTAAAGCCCTGCTAAGAAGTTCTTCCCTCGCCCCTTTTGCCTAGCTGAGCAAGGAGGTAAATGTTTTATACTACTTTATACGTGGGACAGCTTCAATTTGAGGATGAAAGAGTCCTCACCTCTGAAGCACAACAGATCTGCTCACCCAGCATTAAGGATCTGAACTGATTTTGCTGAAGTTCCAATACTTTACCTGTCTAGCTCTTCAATTAATTAAGAAAACCTCCTCTTTTAAAAAAAGAGGAGGGGGGAAGGTGATAGCTCTATAATCTTTTAAAACACATACAAGGAAATCAAGTCTGTTAACATGAAGAAGCTGTGGAAAAGAATGATTTCCTTCTCTCTCCTTTGGTCCCAAACTGAAAATATACCTGGAGCCGCTGTTGTGTCCCTCTACTCTGTGGAAACAGAGAAGGGACCCTTTGCTCCCTGTCAAGCCTGAGCATCTCATGGCTGAAGAATGCTGGTTAAACTATTATACTCTCTGCTACTCTGGACATTAAATTCATGTCCTACATATATAGATTTGGGCTTCTCCACGTTTGCCTTGGGTGACTTTCTTCCTCGTGTAAAGCAGCTGCCTGGGAATGAACCCATTCCCTTGAAAGTCCAGGCCCACGGTTAAAAGCAACGCCTTGGTCTGTTTTTAAGAAATCCAGCCTTTTAATATCCTTATGTTTCTTATTTTTAAAAAAACAGGAATAAGGGGAGCTCAGATATCCTTTGTTTACCTCTTTCTTTTTGCTTTGGGGTTCTGGGTGGGTTTTTCTGCGTTATTTGTACGTTAGCATACATCAGATTTCTGAGCTGCTCAGGAATATTAACAATTTCATTGTAGAAACAGTTGGCAGGATTTTCCCTGCCAAAAGTTAGTATCTGTCCTTCAGGTAGCAGCAGCTGTTCACAGCTGTTGTCATTTAAAGCATCTACAACAGTGGTTTCACTTGAATAGAGCAAAATTTTGCTAACCTAGTGGTGTGGAAGAATGGAGAAGAATTCTGAAGCAGCTATCGCAGCTGTTAACCTTGGAGAGGAACAGGAATTGGGTAAAGAGCCTGAGAACCAGGTGAAGATGAGTGTCTTTTTGTAATTATTGCATGAAGTAGGACAATTAAAGATGGGGTTTTCATGGACAGGGCATAGAGAGCCTGACCCTGTGTCCCCTCTGCTGCTTATGTGAAGATTCCATTTTCTCTTCATGGGAAACAATCACTGTGGGCCAAAACATTATCTGTCACACTGAGGCAGAGGCAGATGGAACTTGCCAAATTCAATGGCTTCATTAGCAGGATGTTTAATTCTGTAGGTTCCCTTCAGTGGCCGTGGTTTGCCCACGGGACAAGGGAGATCCCTTTATTTCCCTCTCAGACCTGGAGCCCAAGTGCATCATATGAAGCAAAGTCTTTGCTGCAGTGTTACTATCCAATCCCATAATTTTTCAAGACAGATTGTGAAACAACAAGAAGCTGAGTTGATTTGTTATCCACAACCAGATTAAAAGGAATCCTCCTTAAACCCACATTGTCTGAAAAAGCCAAACTGCAGGATGGGAAACAGCATGGTTGGCAAGATGAGTGACACTTTTTTCTCTAGCCAGCCTTGGCCGGCCCTCAGGGTGGTGTTTGGTCTCTGGGTTTTTCTTTTTTTGAGCCCTTCACTGAAGTGTCCAGAAAGAAACCAGAGAGGAAAGCCATGGGAATTATCAGAGAGTCATAAAGAGGAGTAAGGCCAAAAGAATGGGGAGGCTTGAATTGAGGTACTGAAACAGACGACTGAGGAGACATGAGATCCCAGCTTGCAGATTTACAAGCAGTAATGGAAAAGTCAAGAGCATCACTTGCTCTCCAAAGCCCCCTGCAGAAAACAAGACTCAGGATACAGAGCACCACAATGCCCTGACCATTCTGAATCACATTAAGCCAGTCTACCAGAAGGAATTATTTTAGTTTCTGGCTGGAATTGTTCTCATGTGAAAGTGCAAAAATGAAACCAAATCTTTTATATTTCAGCTGCTGTGTTGCTTGTTATCTTAGAATCTGGGTTGTTATATTTTGTCGCTGTTGGTAGTTTTTTGCAAGACTGAGCCGTGGAGCCAGCTTTGTGACATATATCTTCACGTGTAATTGCTTAACTTCTAGCAAAAAGCAAAATCAACCTGCTGATATCCAAAAATGAAGACCTTTTTCTAGCACGTTGAAGGCATGCTCAATAATACCAACCTTAAACTAAGTTTTTCTGGACAAATATAAAGCCATATAAAAATTAATGTTGCATATGTAATGTTTTATATTTGCACTACCTTAGTTATCCTGTGCCTTGCAATGCTGAAATCCCATTAAGCCTTGCCTTCAGCGTGCAAGGAGCAGCTTTATGTTGAAATCTGCAGATGTGCAAGGAAAATACAGCCTAAGTGTTATCCTCTCCAGTTCGGTTTAGCCAGTGGTTCAATCACTTAGGCTGGTTTTTGTTCATAGTGGACGTGGAATGGAGGGAAAGGAATCACTTTGCACTGCAATGGATGCTTTCCCAAAGCAAGGAACTGCTCTTGTCTGTTGGCTCCTCCAGAAAAGCAGAGGAGCAAAGTATGCTCTTCAGGCTGTCTGGCTTTGGGAGCAGAGCTGTGCAACCCAGATCCTGGCATGTCAGTTCAGAGGAGACAGTTTTAGCAGCAAAAGTCCAGGCTGACATGTGGCTATGGACAGGAATAGACAGGCACAATGTATTCTGCTGTCTCTGAAGCAACACGTCTACTTGTGTGTGAGAAGGGAGTGGTCTCTTCACTCCCTTGAGCACGAACCTTTGGGCTGAAAGTAATCCTTGTAGCAAACATCTAACTGGGGTACGTGTGCCTGCTGTTTCTGGTTTATTTTGTGGCTTATTCCAAACTAATCCTCTGGCTTTCAGCAGAGTTTGTAAACTGCTGGATGGAATACTGTGCCTCACAAGATGTTTCTCATGGAAATCAATGTTTTTTTTCCCCTGTAAGTGATGCCAGGTGTAGTCCATGTTCATCTCTGGAGCTGTGGCCTCAGGGAGGGAGTGGCAAGCTACAGAGTCCCAGTCCTGGCTGCTTTTACAGACAGAGGGGAGTCTCCTGGGGTGGCAGCACCTTCTGCAGTGACAAGCTGTGGGAGGACATTCCTCAGGGCAGTGCCATTGTCTTTGGAGGGAGGAGGTGGCTCTGCCATCACACTGGGACCACAGACACCTCAGTTACAGCTGACTGACCATGTTCATGGAGACAAGGGACTACGGGGATTTACATTTTTCTGCACAATGAAAAATTTTGAGTGTGGTTTCCCAGTTCTTGGCAGGGGAGAAGAGTATTACCTGGCATCCCTGTCCCCTCACAGAATCACAGAATGAAAGAATGTTAAGGATTGGAAGGGACCTGGAAAGCTCACCCAGGGCAACCCCCCTGCCAGAGCAGGGCCACCTAGAGTAGGGCACACAGGAACTTGTCTGGGTGAGTTTGAATGTCTCCAGAGAAGGAGACTCCACAGTCCATCTGGGCAGCCCCTGCCAGGGCTCCCTCACCTCAACAGGGAAGAAATTCTTCCTTGTGTTTCTTTGGAACCTCTTCTGTTCCAACTTCTGCCCGTTACACCCTTGTCCTATCATTAGCCATCGCTGAGCACAGCCTGGCTCCATCCTCCTCACACCCACCCTTGATGGGTTTGTAAACTTTAATGAGGTCACCCCTCAGGCTCCTCTTCTCCAAGCTGAAGAGCCCCAGCTCCCTCAGCCTTTCATCACAAGGTAGTTGCTCCACTCCATGTTCTAATATCTGTGATCCCACCCAGACCAGCTGTGAATGCCTTTGGGATGTGATTTCTCACCTTCCTGGTTTTCCTTCAGCAAAGCCCTCCCTGCCTTCAGTAGGTCTTCTGGCTCCAGCCCTTGTTTGCACTGTCATCATAGCCGTGACTGTTTGGCCAGACCAGCCAAACAGTCTGTATTTGATAAATATGTGCTTGGTGTCCCGGTTGCTTTCCAGGATCCCTCTGTTTGCCACTGCTGTTCCACCACCGCATCCCAAGCATCTCATTGTACTCTGGATCGAGGCCTCTTGAGCCTCCTGGCTTAATAACTTCTCTGCTTCACCGTCCAATATTATTAAACATATATTTAGTATTCAGGGATTTAGATCCTGACCTTCTATAATTATTGACACCTATTTAATTTCTCCCTTCATCCATGGCCAAGCCTGGTACAGCTGCTATGGCACATGTATATACATCATTGTTGCCAGCACAAGCTGATTGGCATTCATGCTTGAGTGTCTTTTTATTTTCTCCTTGGATGCTGGGAGCAGGCTGAGTAGCTCGGAAACTAAAGAGCTTCATCTATTAGGCGTGACAGATTTGTATTCAGCGGTAAATGCCTGACCTTGCTCAAACTCCCTCATCCATTCCCATCATCCCCTCCCAGATGAAAGATTCTGCTTAACTCCTGCTTCCTGTCTGTCGCCTTGGAAACGGGGACGAAGCGATACGGCCTGAGAGAATAACTAATAAGAAAATATCTCTGGTGCAGGAATAAAAAACGCATCGTGAAGAAAGGAGCTCGCTGCAAGCCGACAGGCTTTTGGGAGGAGGGCTTTAAAAGCAGGCAGACATGAGGAATATAGTTGTGTTACCCTGTAGTGAAACAGATTAATAAATGGGCTGAGATGCCAACCCCCTCCTGCTGCGGAACAATACGTGTTAGCTTTAAGTTTCCTTGTGGGTGTGTAAAGGAGTGAAGCACCTGAGCACTAAAACCTGACTATGGTGCAACATGGGAAAGCCCTGCGTGCCCATCACCTGCCATCACTGCCCTGCCCTTCTCTCTTTTTAGAGCTTTTGTTAATGTATCTCTTAACCTCTCACCTCCCTGTTTTTCCTTCAGCAAAGCATTGACAGTGCTCTGTTAGAGATCTCTGGTGTGAACTTAACTGTGGCAGTTGTCTCCAGCGAAAGCCCAGCATTTTCACCTCAACTGTTGCACTGGATTTCTTGTCCTGAAGAGTCACAGGTTATAGGCAGAAGGCTTGGGCAAGTCTCTTCTCCACTCCCCAGATTTGCTTTATTGCTTAGTCAGTATTTGCTGAATGTGATTATGCACTGGACTGAGAGCAGGAACTTCTGTGTCAATCTTGACAACGTATGTGTGTATAAGTATACATTTCTATAATATGAACACACATACACACACACACACACAATTTAACCTCAAATGGAATAGTTGAGTCTGTTTTATCAGGAACAGGCTGCCCAGGGAGGGTGTGGAGGCTCTTTTTCCTTCTTTTCAAACGCTCTTGGACACGTTCCTGTGCAACCTGATCTAGGTGGGACCTGCTTTTGCAGGGCAGTTGGACTGGATGATCTCTAGAGGTCCCTTCCAACCCCTGCCATTCTGTGATTCTGTGATTTGTGCAATTCTCCCATGGCTTGTTTGAGTCTTTATGACTTTTTGAGGGATGGTAAGAGACTGTGGGATTCATGTTATCTCTCACGGAGTAGCCCACAGGAGTCATTGGCAGGGCAAACATCTGTCCTAGCTGTTACAGCTGATGGTGGGAATTCTTCACAATGTGTTTCTAAGCAGTGCAGACTGAAAAACCATATGTATTGTATTATTCCTGGGGTATGTGCCACTCTTGTAGTCATGTATGCGAAAGGAGGACATTCAGAAAGTCAAAGTTTGGCGTGCACTGAGTGTACAAGAGAGGACAAAATGACAGAGTGGTAAAGAACAAATTCTGTTAATACCTCTAACAAGAGGTTTGATACTGGAAAAAACTATCGAGCTGTTTTTTGTAACGTTAAAAACAATGCTATTCCACCTTTACATGTGTTGCAATGTTTGCTGAGCATTCAGACATTGAGATACGGGAGTAAAAAACTATCATAGTCACTTGCTCATGCAGTATGCTACTTCTGATGCTTTCATAAAGTACTGTAATGTAGGTAAAGTAGTTAAAGCATGGCTGAGAAGCATTGCAAAAGTGTAAAGGAAAGGAGGAGTTAAAATGCTTAGGCAAAGAAGGGAAATGTGGTTTTAGACTTATTGCAAGACGTTGCTTCTAATAAATAGGTCTTGCTTATATAATTGGGTGGGAAACGCTGAAGATAGGTCGTTGGCTTGGCAGAATCTAGGAAGAGGCAAAGATGGAGAGAGAGAAATTATTTAGTTTGGAAAAGAGGAGGCTGATGGGAGACATGTTAACTCTCTACAACTACCTGAGAGGAGATTGTAGTGAGATGCGGTTCAGTCTCTCCTCTCTAGTAAAAAATGACAAGAGCAAATGGGCTCAAGTTGCACCAGGGGACATTTAGGTTGGACATTAGGAAGACTTTTTTCTCTGAGAGGGTTACTAAGCTTTGGAATGGGCTGCCCAGGGCGGTGGGGGAGTCTCATCCCTAGAGTTGTTTGAAAAATGAGGTGCTGGGGGATATGATTTAGCATAGTGACGAGCCATGCAGTGTGAGGTGAGTGGTTGGACTCTTCCACATCTGACTTCTCGAGAATGTTTACACGTGGACTGAGCATTTGTTGGTGAATTTGTGTATTTCAACAACTGATTTTCAGGCTAGATCTCGAGTGAGAAAATGGAAGCTGCCTAGAAATGAAAACTATCAATGTCTGTTTTGCTCTGCTGATGTTAGAAAACAGCAAGTGAACAACTTCTGAAAGTATTAACCAACTTGGGTTTATACTAGCAAGAGGAGCAGGAGGAAGTTAGGCAATCTATCACATGTATCAGTCCACAGTGAATGAAAAGATGAAAGATACAATAGCTGCAGAGAGAGCTCTGTTGAAAAGAATATTTTGAGAAACCAGCCTTGATCCTCTTCCTCGGTGTGACTGGGTGTTTGATCGACAAAGTACATAGGCTCTGGTGCATGGAAAGTGCTCAGCTGGAGCTGCCTCATGTTCTCACTCAAACGCTATGCGCTCTCGATACAGCATGTGTTCAATGGCTAAAAAATTGGCTCATGGCTTAGGAATCATCACTTGAGTGGGTACACGGGTGTTGGCATTGAGCTGAGGTGGTCGTTGGGATCAAAGCTCTTCAATGCCTAAGAGCAATTACCTGAAAATAAATATGAACTAACTGCTGGAGTTAAATGGCTTAGTCATGGGCATACAGAAGGACTCGGACAGTTGAGCAGACTGAGCCTATTCAAACAACATGTTTTAACTACAGACAATTACAGAATAATGTACATGGGAACAGGCAAGTGGGCAATGCCTAGAGAAACACTGCAAAAAGCAGCCACCCTGGAAAGAGTGGAGGAGAAACAGTCAAGCTGGAATCCCTGTGAGTGCTATAAAGAGGAATAATACATTAACAGCATTAGTTTGGATGTCTGAGTGGAGGATTAGTGAGCAGGAAAGAGGGAGCTGCTGTGATGCTCGCCCACAGCACCTACAAAACCAACTCTGAGTGTCTTCCTCTGAGGAAGGGATTCAGATGGCTTTCTCCAAGGTACTTTTTATCTAAACAGCAGTAATTTGAACACAATTCTGTGTGCAGAACCCATGATGAGTCCAGTCTTACACTAGTGCAGAGCTGCAACCCTGAGGGCAGCCTCTGGGAAATATAGACTGTGTTTACCAAGTGAGTTTGGCCCAGCAGAGAGAATAGTTGTCTGTCCAGCAAGAGAGAGCACCAAAAAAAAAGTGTTTTCCTGAGTTCATTGGAGCTAAAATACTTTAATTTCATTGGCAAAAAATAAAGATTTTTCCTTTTTTTACCAATGAAAAATGATTGTTTTGAAAACAAAAAAGAAAATTCATGTTTATAGAGGCTGCTGTTGCTGTTGGAACTGCTTTCAGATACTGAAATTCATTCAGCTGGGCTTTGGTAGAGGGAAGTTTTGGTAGAGGGAAGTGTTACTGGTGTAGGGAAAGGTGTTTTTCCAAGAGCTTTAGTGGTATGGCAAAGAGGCACATTTTGCTGTTCCTGTGTTACAACCAAATTCATTGTGTGGGTGATGGATAAAACAGAGCTATAGGTAACTGAGTTAGGCAGAATGGATTCTGCAAGACCAATGATGTGGAGGACTGTGATTGTCACGTTTAATGAAGTGTAGTGTACTCTCATCTATATGATTATTATTTTTTTAAGCAGGGTAGTGAAGATGCCATTATACAAAGCTCTTCTATTATGGAAATCTCTGAAGAGAGAGAGAGAGGGGAAGGAGCTATAGTTGATGCTAACAGAAAGGAAGTATTGAAATAAATAAGTCCTACTAGAGGTTCAAATTAAAAGGGAAGAAAAAAAATCAAGATGCACAAGTACATTTGCAAGTCTGTTTGTAGACAGCTGTTCCTTCGCAGCAGCTGTAACGCAAGGTCTTTGTAACCTTGGCAGAATTTGCTGGGGCAGGCTCTGTATGAAGAAGAAAACACTTTTCCAGTGTGTTAGCCGCACGCTGGCTTTCCTTCAGCATCAGATATGCATGAGTATTCTCCCAGCATTTTCTCTTTTGTTAATGCTGTGGGTCTGTGTTCTGCTCTACAGATGGCTTGTTTTGATATTTTTAATATATTTTTTTTTAAAAACCAGGAGCTTTGTGCATCTCTTTTCTCTTTTTTTTTTTGCTATAGCAAGGAAAAGGAAAAGAACCGTGTCCTCTGCTGAGCCGTTTAGGATCCGTCTGGGCCGGTTATATATTATGGATGCTGGATCCAAAAGCATGCTTGTTTGTTTTGGCTCTGCATTCAAGACCCTTGTGCCACAGAATCAATATTGTTTAATGTCAGTCTTGCCAGCTCTTCCTTGCTTTTGGGAATGAAATTAATTTTCTTCAACTTGGCTTGTATAGGACAACGGTGTCCCCCCTGACCTACCGCTCGAACGTATGCAATTATCCTAACAGGGGAGGTTGGGAAGGAAACAGCTTTTAAAGCATTAGACGTGGCAGCTTTAGGACATTAGCAAGCACTAGAATGAGGTGTTTCTCCTATGATACTGTCAGGTTCCTAACCTCTATTGGGTGGACCAAAAGCAGATAATTTCCTTTTGCTGATGACTTTGTTGGCATAAAACCTGCAGCCAGCTGGCTCTTTGATAACAATCCCTTCCTGAGTCAAAACTCCTTGGTCACAGCATCCAGGGCATACCTGAAACTCTTGGGGTTTAATCACTGATTTGTTGGCTTCGTCACACAGAACATGGAGTTCACAAAGTCTGGAAAAGTAGTGTTTGGGATTGTTTTCCCTTTAATCTTACAAATCATCTGTACTTTCTTAGGTGGATTTTTTAATGTGCCGTATAAAGCAAACGAGTTACAAGCTGAGCCTCAAAAAGCTGTTCATAACCACTCCCCACCTCCTCTGAATCTGATGTACATCCTGAGTATCAAAACTATCCTCTTGTCCCTTCCAGAAGTTACACTTTTCCATTGCCAGCCCTGGGTTGGCAGGGTTTGTTTCGTTTTATTTTGTGTTTTCAGTTCAGTGTGAATTTCCTGAGGTTGGAAAACATAATGCCTTTTTGCTGAAGATAGATTATTTTCTTATCTGTCTCTGCCGACTCCTTTTCTAACGCTTTCTTTCTTGCCATGCACCAGACTTTGGGAGAATTATTCTAGTGTGACCACTGTTTGAATGTACTCTTTGGTCTACTCCCGAGTTTTGCCGGAGGCGGTTTGTCTGCCTGCCATTTCTTACATTACCCTGATGACCTGAGAAAGAAAGCACAATCTGTAAAGCAGAAAATGGTATACTGTTTAAAGGAGTGTTTTGCATTGAGCCGGTCTTATGGTTTTGTTTTTCAACTTTATTTGAATAAATGAATTGGAAACTATATCAAACTGTTCATTTTTCATTTAGGGAACGTCACATAAATCCAGGCAGTTGTAGCTGTGCTGAGGAGTTCATTTGCTCCTGCTTGGTATTTCCATTCATAAAGAAAGAGGAGCAAACATTTTACTTTATCTTTTCCTCAAGAGAGCTGAGTGAAGTTTGCTGTGGCTTTTAAGAGTAATGCATTGTATCAGAAGTGAAATTAGCTATTTTTACACCCGTCAGGAAACGAATACAGGAACAGAGTACTGGTTTTCTCCATCCTGCACTGGAGCTCACCTAGAGCTGCTCTTGGGGAGAGCGAGCATCAGTGATTCTCACTGTTCCTTGTGCCTGTCTAAACAACCCAACATGGCTGCAGTAAAGGTTTAGTCTTGCCACCTACCAAACATCACTAAAGTGTACCTTTTTGCTCATGTTTTCTACTGCCTGCACAGGTTTATTTTTGTTGCTACATGGTTCTTACCATGTCCTTGTATTGTTGATGACTGCTGTGAAAGTGATGTGTCAGCAAAGGAGGGATGTGGTCAGTATGGTCAATGTGTCCAGACAGTTGTTCAGCTCACTGATGCTTCACTTCTCCACTTTTTGTTTCTCAACTGGCGGTTAATTTGCCAAAAGTGACAACAAAACCTGGAACTCCCTTTACCTGCAATGCTTTCTGAATTCCCTGATGACAGTAGGCAATTAAATGAAGGCGTAGTAATCCAACATAATGCAATTATGAGAAGCCTTATCTCTTTAGCTCCTTCCTAATAAATTATTAAAGGAACATTGCCTAATATTGGATTGCAAAAGTCTCTGCTGATGGCCACTTTCTTGAGCTGGGAGGGACATGATCCTTCTCTGCTGTTGAACTGGGGCTTTATCTTTCTGCTTGATAGTTCTCAGCTTGTCTTTCACCACTGCAGAAGGTGTGCTGTGCCAACAGGCAGCTCATGGGCAGTATTTGTAGTTGGTGCATACAACAGGATCTAACTATGGTTTTTAATCCTCTTCTAACCTCATTTACAGATGGCTCTGGCTGCAAGATGTAGCTGTGCTATGATATCTGCCCAAGGTGCCAGCTGGGAGAGCCAGCACAGACAGCAGCACTGCTGCCTGCGTGCAGGTCTTTGCCTGGTCTAAAGCAACCTTCTCACTAGTTGAATAAGCAAAAGTGGGTTACTATAGCAATGTGGTTATATTGCTTATGTTGGGAGTTTCTACTCAACACTGTGAAGGCTGAACATCCTTAAGTGGTGATGGGCAATGTGGTGTCATGCTTTCTGTGAACAGGGCTCTACTTCAGCGTTGCAATAAGAGAACTCTCTGTGAGTGTATAGTGCTGTCCTGTGTCCCTTTGTGATAGTAACACAACCTAATATATTCATTTTGATGTGGATTTGATGACTTCCAGCCAAATATGCAATAACAGCACCAGTTGGTAGGATTTGTTTCAAACCTTGGCAATGCCCTGTTTGAAAACGACACCCACTTTTAATAAAAACTTCCCCCTTCCCTTATTGATGCATGTGAGCAATGCCAACAGAAATGGAATGAGATTTAAAAGGCAGTTTTCTGCTTTGTAGAAAATAGTTAGCATGCAGGAGAATAGCAAATGTTTGCCAGCAACGTAATGTGTTCCCCGGAGAACCAGCTTCTGCATAAGTTAGCAGTCTTTGCATAGAAAGGTAATTCCATATAGTAAGCAAACCAAAATGATTTGGCTCTCTGGCTCTTAAATAGGACAGCCTGGAGCAAGGAGAGGGCAGGTCTATATGTTGTCAGCTGAGGAGGTGCAAAACTCAGGAACTCCTTTGGAAAGGAGTTAAAACAAAGGGGAGTTGGGCTGTGATCAAGAGGAAGCTAATGGCTCTTTGGGACTGTGGAAAGAGCAGCAGCCTGCCATTGTTTCAGGCCCTCCTGGTGGGTTATTTACATGCTGATCAGCCCCAACCGTGCTGTGCTGAATTACTCCTGTATAGAATAACTCAGGCCTTCAAATAACTTGGAATAGCCTGGGCTGGAGCTATAGATTTCTGCAGGTCTCTCTGCTTGATTACGTTTCTGGTTGGCTTCACAAATTTATAAAAACGAGTCAGTTCATTTATTTTGTGCCAAATGGAATAGATGTGTAGGAATTTTGTGTGTTTGGAAAAAAATAAACAAAAAAACCACCCACAAGTGTTCAAATGTAATGATTACTTTGAATTTTGAGAGCTCAGACCTGCTGTAGTTGGGACAAGCTCAGGAGCCCACAGCAACTCTATCCACCACTCAAAGCTCTGCTGCTTGTTAACCCCATTGCTCTCATTTACTTTCTGCTTCCCACAGATTTTTGGAGGCTGTCTAAAGGACAAGTGCATGAAATGATTTCTGTACTTAGATTGTGATTTTAGTATTCTTGTGATCAGCCCCAGATAATTTCCTACTTAGAAACCAGCACAGTAGAGTTCCACAAACGTGCAGCCTCGATATTTCCAGTCATACAGATAGCAATTTCTTCTCTTTTTTTCCTCATGTTTTGTTTCTGTTTACTGGAAATGTTGATTTTTTTTGGAACATTTGTTGTCTATCATCATACAGAATCATTCCTAAATATTTTGTCTGCATCTTTGCTTGTTTCTTCTTTATCAAAGTAGTTGTATTTAGTCAATAAGACCAACATGAGCAGTTACTGTAAGTAATAGCACAAGCTGCAAGACACATGTAGACTCCCCGTTGTTGCTAAGGCATCTGCTAGCCATGTCTCGTGTCCACTCAAGTGCTGGACCAAATCCTGACCAAGCCGTCTTGTAATGCAACTCATACACTCTATTTCTTACTTTTCTTATCAGTCGTTATTCCAACATGTAGGTGGCTTTTGTAAACATCTCCAAGGCTTTCTCTGGGTCACACTTATCTCTTCCTACAAGGTGAGCCCCAAAGTGGAACTGCTTAGGAAGGCTCTGACTGGCAACAGTACTCAAGGAGGGACTGGTATCCTACTCGTGAAACCACTTTCGATTTCCCATCCCTGGTAGCAGGGAAAAATTCTCAAGCAGGAGGAATCTCCTCAGGCTCCAGCAAAATGCTCTTCTATGTTTGTAGAAGCCATCAGGATGGTATTTACTCTCATTATTAGAAAGTTTTTTCCTCTCATCCTTCCTTGTCTCAAGGAAGCTTGAGGTCTAGTGTCTTTCTCACTATGCTAAGATATATTTCTGTCTTTCAAGCTGCCTTATTTTCAGAGAACACAACTCCAGCTTTATAAGGCCTCTGTGTGACGACAATGGATGTGGCTCCTCCTGAGCAGCGACTTCTGATGGAGCAGGTCATCACTAATGCATGCTCCTTGCCTTTGTTCTCATGGACTTCCAGTACAATGAGACAAATTAGTTATTCCTTAAGGTTGCCAGTTGCTAGCCTGACATTCCTGACACCATACGATGTCTTTACGTTCTGACACATGATAAAAGCTTACTTACAGCTCTTGAATACCTGCAAGATACATTTTGCACTTTTTCATCTCCTCAGGACTTGGCATAGCAATCAATTATTTGGTCTTTGTACAAAAACCCCTAGAAAAAGAACCTATTTTTTAAAATAAACCCTTATTTTTCCATATCTCTTCAACTCCAGAGTCTGTACAGACAGCTCTCCATGTCTTTCTTTTCTTTCATGCTTTTACGTGTCCACACCTTCTGCGGAGACTATACCATCCGTATAACCCATGCTGTAGTGTCATCACAATCTGCAAGGAGCCAATGAGTTTTTAGGAAGGTTTTGCTGAATATTTTTGTCTTTCTTTTAAATTATGCTTCCGTTTTTCTGCATAAAACATGTTTCTTTTTTCTTTTACATAAAAAAAAATCCATATAGTTTCCATTTCTGTTCTGTCTGCCTTGCATTTTTATTAGCTTAGCTTGACATGCTGGTAGCACCTGACTTTCCAGAATTCAATAGAAATCCTAACTTTTGAAAATATAAATTCCTCCTTATTTGATGCAGTCATGGAATTTGGTTGGTTGTTTGTTTTTTTCAGCAAAACCTGTTAAAAACTTTTCCTAAAGTCTCTGAGTTCTTGAATCCTTCCAGAAGTATTTATTACTTTCTCCATCCAAGACATACTCATCCCACCTTAAAGTCTGAATAATTTGTCTCACTTTCTAAATAAAACATGAAAAGTGTAGTATCATTTTTGAAGCAAAAAAAAAAAAAATATCTGTTCTCAGAACTATGACATCTTTAGGTGAAGAAAATTCCGTTATTTCCTTAGTTAACTCAGCTAGAGAACTTCTATCTTAAGTCATGGGGAGAGGAACAAACTGCAGGCTTCATCTATATGTCACTGGGCATCCTTTCCCACATTGCAGAACAAAGTTTCAGACTGACTTTAATATTTCAAGCCAAGATCAATCCTTTGTGAATGTATGGACGTCTTAGACAACTTGCTTTGCACACCAGCCTAAACTGTGGAAATGAGTGACTTTCTGAGGGGTTAAAGATTTCAGTGGCACAAATCATACTGCTTTGAGTTTGAGCCTTTGCAGCTTCTACTGAAGAGCGCTGGCAGTGAAATATTTAGTTCCATTTTCCCATCAGTGAACAGCTGGAAAATGACTTCCACTGCTGGGGCTGGTGATTGTTTACACCTGACTGCAATCGTGGGTGAATCATCTTTCAGAAGCACTGTGGGTAAAAAAAAATATATTATTATTTATTTTTCTGTCAAAAAATAAACTGCAGCTTGAAATACCTCAATTGAAAAACTTTCTTGCTCCTGCAGCAACTTAATCGCGTTTTGTTCCGTTGTTCTGTTTCAACTTTTCCCGTTACAATGCATGCTGTTAACAAGAGGGATGTAGCCAGCTGTTTTCCTTCTCCACTGATGTCTCTGCAGTTCAGGCCTTGAACTTAACACTCGTTGCAAATGATGGCAGAGCTGACAGGAGTCGTCTCTTTTCTGTGAGTGCGCGAGGGGATGTGGAGGTAGGATGCTTATTTTGGTGGGGGTGATGGAGCTGGAGGCTTGTTCTGATGAGGGATTCTCCCACAGCTCTCGGAAGCAACCCCCTCTTCCCGTCTCCTTGAAAAAAACTTCTAAAGGTCTTGGGCTCATCCGAATGCAGAAATGTCTCTCTCTCTCTTTTATCTCAAATTTCTTCCCAAGACAGGAAAACCACTTCTGCCTGGCTCTGAATAATAACGTAGAGCATGGAGAGCCCCGTTGATATCAAAGCGTTCACAGCGCAAGCACAGATCAGTATGAATTAGGATATCATAATTCATCCCTCCAACATCAAATATTTTACTGTAATTTTGAATTCTTTATAGATTTATACTGGCCAGCTTTGTACCTTTGAAAACAACGAGGAGTTTGCCCTTGACTTCAGGCCAAAGAGGTGCTGCATCTAAAGAAACTGTTTTAAACTCAGCTGTAGAGGACTTCCTGTATTTATCTATTTTTTTTAGGAAGTAGTTTGTTTCCTCTGCTTTTGCTTGTTAGAGGACTATTCCCTCTGGTAAGGAACTTAATGCAGGGGAAGGCACTAAACTAAAAGCAAATTAACTGTGTTATTCTAAATTCTCTTCCCTCGTACAATCAGTCTTGTAATTTTCAAAGGAAACAGTACAAAACTTGCAAGACTAATAATCGTAATTATTATGAATAATGAATCCTGAGATGTTATTACACAATAAAAACACACCCTCTCATGCTGTGTCTTACTCTTCAATTATTTAAAGCTCCCTGACAATTATAAACTCGCTTTAAGTCTGGCGTCTTATACGATGAGGAACTGTAACCCCAGACACAGTAGCTTCTTCTGGTTCTTTTTTGTTTAATGATTACTCTTCAAAATAAAACTGCATTTAATATTTTAAGAGGAGGGATTCTTTCTTTAGTCTTCCAATTTTTCCCATAATAAATGCTGTTTTATTTCAAAGCATCATGTAGGAGGAAAAGCACGCGAGCAACGTTTCGAACCAAGGCATTATGGTTGCCTTCTGCGAGGAACAGAGCTGGGGGAAGAGGATTGTGTTGTCAACTTCTTCACAAAAAAAAAAAAAACCAAAAGCCCAAAAAAACAAACAGCATAACTGTACTAAAAAATCTGAATTATGTATTAATATTTGTCAGAGCTGATACAAAATCTGTTGATACAGCTTATAGCAGCGAGCCCTGTGTAGCAAACTCAAACTGCAGCCTGTCAGAGCTACTCAGTGTTCCAGTGCTAGTCAGCCCCAGCCAAGTGATGCAGGTATCTCAGCATCCCTCCAGGCAACATCTCTCTCCTGTTTTTTGAGAGAACCAGGGATGCAATGGCTTTCATTATTCCAAAAAATGCTGACTAAAGTGGTGAAGGGTTTGTCTCAGAGGTGGTGTTTTTCTTTAAATAGAAAGAGAGAAACTTTATGCACAAGTTGTAGAGAGACAGTTGTGTATAAGGAGTGGTTTTATTTGTTTCTCTCTGACATTGATTCTGTTATATTCTATTCTAAATCTCAGGCTCATCTGCCGACCCCTCCAAAATACCCTGAGCCTGTGCTCCCAAACTCTATCTCTGTTCTTCTCTGATCCTCCAAGGTCTTTCATGGATTATTTATGCACCTTGCAGTATGCAAGAACAGATGTACTTGTGCAGATCCTGACAACTCTTAACAGGATGCATGAGAAGTGTAAGATCAGGGCAGGCTGCTGCAGAAGATGCTTTTGTGGTCGACTGTCACCCATCGCTTTTCTCCTTGAGGTACCTCATCCGTGCTGTCCCTCCCTGGTCCTGCTTTGGCAAGGGGTTGGACTGGATGATCTTTCAAGGTCCCTTCCAGCCCTTGAGATTCTGTGATTCTATGCCTCTGTCACTTGTGAGTGCTGTAGACTGTTCCAGGTGGCACCCAGCACCCCTCAGTGAGGGGTCAGCCTGGAGCACACGTGATCTTTCTCATGGAGGCGTCTCACGTGTTTTCTGTGTGCATTTGCCCAGGTGGAATGGGATTTTTCTTCAACAATGTGTAGCTGTAACAGAAACGTTTTTTCCAGACATCCACTTGATGATTCAGTAGAATTATCTCCAGGCCAAACTTTGACTTGATACCTCCTTATAAAACAAAATAGTTTTGAAATTGTGGGTTTGGGGTTTTTTTCCCCAGCGCTGAGTACAATATTTCTCCCATTAGATCCCCCGTATCCTTCTCCTCACAAAATACCAGTGGGCGGTTCTCCTCTGAACAATTGCAACCTAATAGGTGAGAAAAAGGTTGAAAATTGCAGGTGATTGAAGAGAGAATCAGAATGGCAGAAAGCCAGCAATTTTTAAGATGCTGCCGTAACTACCGCTATCATGTATAATTCTTTTTAAGTCTATGGCAAGGTAGATAATGTTAACAAAACTATTAGTATCACTACACACCCCTATAAATATCATTCCAGTTGTCTCAGAGTAACTGCTTTTCTAATGGGGCACAGTAAGTTTCATTAATGTAAAGATTAGTTCTGCTGGTTCCTTGCTTTTACCTGTAAATTCAGTATCCTGGGGAAAAAAAAAAGCCCAACACTAAAGCCCTTACCTGAAGAAATATGTAGTGCATTACTGTATTTTTACAGTGCTTTCCACCACAATAATGGGCTTGGAATTAGTATTCAACCCACCTGATTGCTATTGTTTAAACTGGCTTAGGTGGGGAGATAATTTCCAGAAAGGGCAGAGCCCCAAATTCTCAGATGACTCTTTTTTTCCTGTGGCAGCATGATCTGCTGTTGAGCTTTCTAATGGGTTTATTATAGATCAGAGGCACTAATTCTCCCAGGTTAGAAATCCTCTTAATTACTAATTTTGTCACTCGTAGGGTGGAACAACTGTTCTGGGAGCAGCATGAGAGCTCCAGCTAGCTTTATAGACCTGTGTTCTTATAAGCCTGAGCCTTCAAACCACAGTCATCATCACTGGGTTCTTCCTCTGACCCCCTTCTCTCACTCCTGGAGCACATCCCAATGTCTCAGCAGGTATAAATGCCATCAATCCCACCACTTTTGATGCCCTTGAGTACTACCAATCAAGAGACAGCTGATAGGGGAGCATGGTTTTGGTACCAAGCCCATACATTGGGCTAAAGATTCATTGGGTTCCTGTTGAAGCCTTTTGAAACCCAAGAATGATTTTCATTAAACTCATGGTGACTTCTTTTGTTTGAAATCTCAAGAAACTTAGTTAGAATTGGCCAAAATACAACAGCTGCCACAGAAGGTTTAAAAGACAGGGAGATGAGTTTGTCATTAAGCTTTCTTGCCTTAAAAATCATAGTTAAAACCATAAAATGGCAAAAACTGCCATGAAAAAATGATTTTGTACAGGGATTTCAACGTAGGGCTTAAATGTCTGGTTTTGGGGGCAAGGATTTTTACCATTTTCTCTTTAATCTGGCCATATAGTCAATTAAATATTCAACTTTGTGTTCATTCTCTCTTTTGGACCAGGCAGAGTCTGTGCTTTGGTCTCCTGCAGTTTAGTCAAAGCTATAATTTCAATTCTCAAAGCCAGAGGGCAGATTACAAGAATACCCTTTGGTATTTTGCCTCTCTGGTGTCCATCAGTCTTTTTGGAGTCCTGGACCTGTTGGATGGGCAGCCCATCACCTCACTGGGACAGTGTCTGCTTCAGTAGACATATTGTATAACAGAGATGAAATTCCTTCAGCACTGTCCTTCCATCCCCTCCCTCTGCCTGCCCCAGACTTGCTATGGACTTGGCTTCATCGTGTGCTTCTGGGGAGAGACATGCTGGATTTTGTGGACCTGGTGCTACAAATCTAATGAATACGATGCTTTAGGAGCAGACTGTCTCAAGCATTAGCCAAGACCAGGGAGCAATGTGATGTTTTTTCCTCACAGTTTTGGTGAGACCATTGTTTTGCTACATGTTATATAATTACATTCTACTTTCTGTTTTCTGTGACTCCTTTCCTCCCAGCACAGCAGAAAACATCCTTCCTGTCCCAACTCTGCCCTGCTCCTATCTCAGGAAAATGTAGGAATTTTGGTTGGAAGACGAATCATAAAGTCATTTTCATTGGAAAAGACCTTTGAGATCATCAAGTCCAACCGCAAAGAAACAGCAATTTGTTATAACCCCAAGACCTTAGGGTTGTGAAGTACATGTTTACTCATTCAATCTGACTTGGAACAGGGGTGGCAGTGTACCTTTCTTCTCAAAACTAGGAAATCCACCAAGTGTAGTGAGTTTACACAGACTTTTCCTGAGTTACATATGGACAGAACCCCAGTTCTGTCTCAGCAGTGGTACACGTACCTTTCATGAGCCTCTGAAGGTAGGTGCACAGTGGGATGCTGAACCTGCCTGCTTACCTCAGAAGTAGCAGCTGGGTCATCTGCTGATTGTAAGAACCTTTTACTGTTAAAAAAATTACATCTTCACAAATTATTCATATGCTGGGCACAATCAGGTGGTTTACTTTTAAGAGTGTGGAAGGTCAAAGTAGTTGCTAATATTTCTCTCTTAAAAGTGCAGTCCTCAAGATACCTTGGTGTGCTCTGCACATCTTGTACAGTGACCTGGAAGTTTTCCAGTTCCTGGATGATCTTGCTTACTCTGCTGAAGATTTGAAAGCTTTATTGAACCAGTCCTTTCTACAACACAGAGAGGTGAAAACGCACACACAACTCTCAGGAGTGGGCATTGCCTTTCCTTTACGTTAAACACATCCTCATAAGTTGCTGCTGCTGCTTGTTCACAGAAGAATTAGTCTCACTCCTGACAGAACTACTTGAGCTCTTGCTGTTTTGATGAGCAGCAGCAGCAGAGATGACAGTGGTGGGATGGCACTGGGCTTGCTTATGCACCATCGCACCGTGATTGCCACCCGGCTCTCCGCACTGTCACATCACATCATGGCAGTGCTGGCCCTCAAAGCAGGTTTTCACTCCTGGCTCGTAGGCTGTCTCAGACCACTGAAGAACTAAGGGTTGTGTGAGAGTACCATCTGGGTGTCCAGCTGTCTGCCTGTTCCTATCACCATTCTTCTTCTCCTTTTTAGTTATTTATTATCAGTTGTGCAATTCAAAGTGCTCATAGAACGGGTGAAGATCAAGGATCAGGGGGCACAGGAACGTGTCCAGGTGGGTTTGGAAACCTCCTGAGAAGGAGTTTCCACACCCTCCCTGGGCAGCCTGAGCCAGGGCTCCCTCATTTCAGCACCAAGGGAGTTTCTCTTCCTGTGCCAGTGGCACTGACTCTGTTCCAGCCTGTGCCTGTTACCCCTTGTCCTGCCATAATACACAAAAGAAAAAAAGTGATGCCCAATCCTCTCAACACCTGCCCTTTAGGTATTTATCAGCATTGGTGAGGTCCTCTCTCAGTCTTCTCCAGACTAAACAGCCCCAGGTCCCGCAGCCTTTCCTCACAAGGAAGATGCTCCAGTGCCCTGAGCATCTTGCTGGCCCTGCACTGGCCTCTCTGCAGCAGTTCCCTGTCCCTCTGCAGCTGGGGAGCCCACAACTGGACACAGGACTCCAGATGAGGCCTCAGCAGATGTGGCAGAGTACAGGGGGAGCAGAACCTCCCTTGACCTGCTGCCCACACTCTTCTTGCTGCCCCCAGGCTGCCATTGGCTTCTTGCCCACGAGGCCACATTGCTGCTCATGGTCAGTTTATCATCAGCCAGCACTGCCAGGTCTGTCTCTGCAGAGCTGCTCTCCAGCAGGTCACCCCCAGCCTGGCCTGGGGCAGGGGGTTGTTCCTCCCCAGCTGCAGGACTCTGCCCTTGTCCTTGTTGAACCTCAGCAGGTTCCTCTGTGCCCAACTCTCAGCCTGCCCAGCTCTCACTGACTGGCAGCACAGCCTCTGGTGAATCAGCCAGTGCTCCCAGTTTGGTGCCAGCAGGGAACTTGTGAAAGCACACACCTTCCCTTCATCCAGGTTGTAGATGAAGATGTTGATCAGACTGGCCCCAGAATCGACCTCTGTAGAACCCCAGTGGCCACAGGACTCAGAGGTATAGGAGGGAGAGCTAAGGTATTCCTACATCCAGAGGTATTGGGCAGCTGTGGGAAAGAGTCAGGAGTCCCTCCAGAACCTCTCCAGTGACCTTTGCTATCAAGTTTTGCAGCTGCACTGTGGGGACTGTGCATCTGTGAGTTGTTGGCTGATTTCACAGCTGACCCTGTTCCTCTCCTTATGTCTTGCTGAAGGTAGTGGCACATGCCTCACAAGAAATGAGAATGTTCAGGAGCTGTCTGTATTATTGAAAATCTCACTCCTTGCTTTCCAGGAAATTTAGACTCAGATATATCTTCTCTTTATTTTCAAGCTGAATGGTATTATTTATTTCATGCAATTTTACACAGAGCCTACAATAAATGATGAGCTGAATAGGAAAACTGAAGTGACTGAATTGATGTAATTCCTATGTCAGGAAAAAGGCAGTGGTAAGAGCAAAGTATTTGTGGCACCTAGGCAATTGCAGATGGAAAAAGACCTCTTACATCCTCATCAGTCTCTTTTGATACTTCTATTTCTGTGAGATCTAAGCATTTCATATTACTTAATTTGTTTACACATTGACTCCTGTCTCAAGCTAAGTGATTTGGGAGCTTTTTTTTATTGTCTGCCTGAGGAACACTCTATGTTGTAATTCATGCCATAAGAAAGCAATGAAAAATAAGCATGGTTATTTCATTGTGCAAATGGGAAAAGATAGGAGCAGAGTAAGAGAGATGCTCTGTGTCATGCTGAAAATCTTGCAGAGTTAGCAGTGGAACCCAGGACACCCATAATCCAGGCAAAATACCTTTATTATGCTGCCTCTTCTTTCCTTTTGGGCTATTTGGTTGAAATGTAGATGGTTTTGTTGAAGGTGAAAACTAGTCTTTAAAGGTAAACATTGTTTTTACTAAAGCAGCTCATGAGTTCACCTTTGCTTTTCCCTTGTTTTTTTGTGGCTGTGACATGGCTAATGCTCAATAAAGCAAAACCAGATGGCTTGGGGTTTTTTTTGGCTGTTTTATAGAGAGACCTCAAAAGCCTTTTTGGACCATGGAACTCAAAATACTTTCCTGGGGACATTGTTGTAAAAGACTGGATGAATTTCTTTCTTGGTTCATTATGTTGTGTAGCCACAGAAATGGGTGTTGTTAAGTTGGTTAAGATCAGATTCATAATTCAGCTCCTTGAGCAGGAGTCTGGCAACTGTAGTCTGGGAAAGGACATGTGGCTACCAAGCCAGGTTCATAGAATCATAGTATGGTAGGGGCTGGAAGGGACCTTTAGAGATCACCTAGTCCAAACTCCCTGCTAAAGCAGGTCCCACCTAGATCAGGTCACACAGGAACATGTCCAGGTGGGTTTGGAAACTTCCAGAGAAGGAGCCTCCACATCCTCCCTGAGCAGCCAGTTTAAAAGACTGGGAAATACAGTATCTTTCAGGGTTTTTCTTTTCCTTCAAAACTATTCTCATTCTGTACTAGCTTTCAAAGCCTTGCATATTTAGGAAGAGCTGCTGTGAGAAAGTTCAGTTGGATTTTTGGGAGTACTACCTCGTGATGGCATGATTTTTCTCTTTGTGGAGAGAGGTCAGTTTGCCACATTACCCATGGGTATTTTAATGAACTGTGATAAATTTCTCCTCCTGTAAAGCATACCTTGGATTTGGCCTTCCTGACACTTCATGTCTGCCCTTGCAATTGTAAGGTCTTAAAGCTTCTCACTGAGTACAAGATAATGCTTCAGTAGTGAAAACACTCCATATTTTATATTGCCCTCCAGATTTAGCTTTGTTGTCTTCTTCCCTTTTTTTCCCTCATGCTGTTTAAACCCTGCTTTGAAGATGGTGTTATGAATAAATTCTTCTTCCTGGTCTTTTCTCCTGTGCCTGTTACACACTTGGATTCCATTTCTCAGATGAGGAGGAAAGGTGCAGAAAGATTCACCTCAGAAACATCCCCATTAGCTATGCATGGCTGCCCTGCAAATTCACACTCATGTCATTGATTTTGATAAATAATCATCTGCTGAACAAATCAGGTAACATATGACACCTTCTGCCATAACTTTGAGTAACACTGAGAACTAAAAGAGATTAAAACACCGAAATGGACTGAGGTGCCTGGTTGAAGCCAGACCTACAGAAAAAGACTGATTTTTGGTGTGTTGTGAAAGAAGAATTAGGTGCCTAAGGAATATAAACCACAAGAACTAAAATACTGAACAGATACCAACTTCATTTAGCCACATGAGTGGAAATGCTGTTCAGAAAAGGAGCAGTGCTGAAGTATTTTGTTGCTTTCCTGATCTGGGGTTCTTAAGTTATTGTTCTAAAATCAGCCGTAAAATGGCTTCTTGACACAGAGGTACTGGTTTCATCCCAGGCTCTCTGAAAGCAAAGAGTTTGGACCAAATATTGAAGGCAGCAAGAAATTTTCAAGTCCTGCTATCAGCCCAAGCCAGGTTTGATGAGGAGGCTCCATCCTGAAAGGGCTGCCAAGGTATGAATGAGCTGAAGCTTCACTCGACTCTGTAAAGACTAGGAGGCTCGTGTGTGTCCGTCAACAAAGCCTTGTAGGGGTTGAGTAGCAGCAATGAGTATGTGTTTAGTTTATTGCAGAGATCTTACTTTCTTATACACTTAAATAGCAGTTGACTGAAGACACTTGAAGGTCGGGTTGGTGTGAAATGTTGAATAGCCATATGCTTCTGTGAATATAACTTGAGAGAAAAGAGAGATTGAGAGATGGATCTTGATTGACATCTCTAAGCATGAGCAGATGTTTTAAGTACATTTTCTGCCTCCCTAAGAAATATGCCCAACTTTAGAGTGCCCAAATCTCAAGTGTGGCAGCCAGTTGTGGTCTCCTGGGTAGATGCTCCAAGTGTACACTGTTTTGGGGCGCTGTGAAGAACAAAGATAACTGAATGCACTTTTCATTCAAATATAATCCTGATATTAAAAATGAGAAGGTATTTCAAAACCAGGAGACAGAAAATTTAATCGTGAGCAAAAAGAGATATCCTCCCAGGCTGGAACCATGGGCTGAGGGCAATGGGATGAGGTCCAACAAGGGCAAGTGCTGGGTCCTGCCCTTGGGCCACCCCAAGCCCAGGCAGCTCCAGGCTGGGGCAGAGGGGCTGGAAACTGCTGCAGGGAAAGGGCCTGGGGGGGTTGGTGCCAGGGGCTGAACAGGAGGCAGCAGCGTGCCCAGGGGGGCAAGAAAGCCAAGGGCATCCTGGCTGGGATCAGCACTGGGGTGGCAGCAGGAGCAGGGCAGGGATTGTCCCCTGTGCTGGGCCCTGGGGAGGCTGCAGCTCCAGGGCTGTGTCAGTGCTGGGCCCCTCACTCACTGCCACAGGGACACTGAGGGGCTGCAGCGTGGCCAGAGCCGGGCACAGAGCTGGGGAAGGGGCTGGAGCACAAGGGGCTGGGGAGGGGCTGAGGGAATGGGGGTGTTGAGCCTGGAGAAGAGGAGCCTGAGGGGACACAGCAGCACTCTCTGGCACTCCCTGACAGGAGGCTGCAGGGAGCTGGGGGTCAGTCTCTTCTCTCCAGCAATGAATGACAGGATAAGAAGAAATGGGTTCAGGTTGCTCTAGGGGAAGTTTTGAGGCAGAACTGTTTCCCTAAGAGGGTTGTCAGCCCCTGTGCCAGGCTGCCCAGGGAGCTAGGGGAGTCCCCAGCCCTGGAAGGATCCCAAAGCCATGGAGCTGAGGTGCTGAGGGCTGTGGGTCAGTGGTGGGCTGGGCAGGGAGAGGGGAGAGTTTGCACTCAATGAGTTTAAGGTTTTTTCCACCCAAAATGAGCCGTAATGCTCATTAAAAGAAACGGTTATGTGTCAGACTGAGAGCATCTCGGTTTGTCATGCTTTCAAAATCCCCCCTGTATTATTATTTCTTTTCACCTCAGCAAAAACTGTTGTTCAGCTTTCTTAACTTTATGCATAGTTTGAAACCCTTCAGGGTTCACTTTCAAAGCAAGTTAAAGTTTTGCTAAGAAGAGAATAAGCCACACACAGCACACCGTTGCAGGAGAGCTGACGGTCACAGGGAGGAACAGGAGGACAAGCAGCTGATCACAAATAGTGGGAAACAGTCGACCTTCCTCACCATTCCTCGAAGCAGCTGCTGCACCGCTGAGTCTCTCTTGCAAAGATAATGAACATGCTCACGCTCTCTTGGTGCATTTTGATCACCACAGATGATGATGACAACGTTTATGGTCTCTGTTTAACGCTGTTGATATTTGACCATGAAATGCCTCCCAAGTCCCTTGGCTGCTTTAAAAAGCTGCATTTTATTCGCTGTCTTTTCCGTGGGCAGCAGCTATTGTTCGGTGGCTCTGAGATGGCTGACTAGATTAACTGACCAGCATTTCCTCCGGGAGCATTTGCAGGTGATTGAATTTCTTGCAATCAGCAGCCCATTGCCCCTCGCCCCCCCATTTTTCTTAGTGACTAATTGATGATGACAGATGTCACCTGCGCGGTGACACCAGCGCTGCCGTCGCAGCTCTGAGGGGGACAGACAGCAGCAGCTCGTCTCTGAAGATGAGAGATGATCCGTGGTGGGTTTTGCCCACTGATTTGGGTTTTATTTACCTTTTTTTTTCCCACAGCACAGTGTCAGTTAATTAATGAGGTCTCTTCACTGCAGGAATGTAAGCAGCCATATTTGCCATTGATTTTTTTCCTTCTTCTTCTTCTTCTTGCAAATGTGAATAGCAATTTTCTCAGCTGTTAAAAGAAAGGAATGGAATATAATCTGCAGGCAGATGTTCACACAGGCATGTCTGTGTTTCACATGCATGGGAAGGGAGAAGTGTGTGCACTTGTCAGTGTGTCCAAGTCTCCCCTTGGAGAACTGGTGGTCCAAGCTGTTTACAAAACAAATCCATCTATGAACTCAGAAATGTCTCTAATTTACTGCTGTTAAATTCATAGAATCATAGAATGGTGGGGGTTGGAAGGGACCTTTAGAGATCATCTAGTCCAACCCCCCTGCAGAAGCAGGTTCACCTAGATCAGGTTGCATAGGAACATGTCCAGGTGGGTCTTGAAGCCCTCCAAAGAAGGAGCCTCCACAACCCCTCTGGGCAGCCTGTTCCACTGCTCCCTCACCCTCACAGTGAAACAGTTATGTCAAAGTAGTTTGCTATCATGTATAGGTGAGTTTAAAAAGTGAAACAGTGAGCAGTGGCCGTGCCTGTGCTAAGAGTGCTGTAGCTGTACTGGCATAGCAGTGAGGGAAGTGTGGATGTAACATATGTCCATGGAGAGCTGCAGCTGCCAGCCTGGGGAACACCAGATCTCCAAAAAGAAGTGAAACCACTAAATGTTTGCTGCTCCTGGAACTTTCCTAGAATACCAGTGCCAGGTATCTCTTCATACCCAGCATCCTTAGATCCCTTGGTTGGCAGGACTTCATCTTCATTGCCTTGACCCAGTCCGTTTTATTTCTTGCATAGAATAGGTGACTATGGTTAATGATCTGAGAAAAATGACATCACTTGCTTCAAACTCTGACCAAGCAGCTTTGCTGCAGCCAAATGCAAACACTGTCATCCCTGTAGCTGCTCTTCTCCTTTAGACCCCTGTGCAAAGCTCTTTGCCTGCATCCTCCTACAGGTTCAAACAATTATTCTGAACTCCCCAAAGGGAACACAGTTGTACAAAGAATTGTTTTCCACATTCAATGGCAGGAAAGTGTCTGGATTACGTTTCCCTTAAACCAGCTTTCAGTAGAACCGTTTCAGGATTAATTGGAACTGTGGGGTCTTGTACTTCTGTATTGCACTGATGAATTTCAAAGTAAGCATAGCATATCTGTTGCCTCTTACAGGGGAGCCAGGCAACCCTGTTCTATTCCATCATTAATTACTATATCCTTCTTTGGCCTAACCATCCCTTTTGCTTCTGACCACCAGGCATGTGTTTTTCCCCAGACTTTCCTCCTGGCCTTTCTTCTTGCTCTCCAGCACACCTCAGCTTTCAGATCTTTCAGTGGGCACCCTGTTTCCCAGCCATTTACCCTTCTTGTCTTCCGTATGCTTTACAATCCCTTCAGGTGGTCTCCCTCACGAAAGAGAGGGCAAAGGATAGAAGCTGTTGACTCTTTTCTGGGAGAAGAGAAGGTTCAGTGTGGTCATTTTCTTCCTCTGTCTTCCCTCCGGTGCCTGTCCATGCAGCAACCAGGGCTGGAGGTTAAAGAGTAAATGTTTAATGGATGTTCATCCCATTTTTCAACTTGCCACTGAGAGGTGGTCAGACATCGCAGCGATGAGCAGGGAGCAGAGCCCTAGAATAGCACATATGGTTCACAGGGCTAGGCAAGAGGGTAGTTCAGATGTCCTGAGTTGTATAGGGATGGGGGAGGGTTTGTTGGTGCTGGATTCTGTATCATAGTCCTCTGGACATTTTTCCTTCACTAACTGCTGTTGCAGCTGCGCAGTCTCGTGCTTCATCCTGAGAACAGATCCTGCGTGATCCTCTGCAAGCACGAGCAGCAGCTCCCTGTCAAGAGAAGCACAGAATCATTTTGGTTGGAAAAGAACTTTAAGATTTATCAAGTCCAACCACTAACCAGAGGAATGTGTAATAGTAGGTGCACTGGCTTGCTTTTCATGGAAATGTCCCTGTGTACTCATTTCAGATCCCATTGTTGAGCAGATAACTGTCCTCCTTCCACCCTCTATCACAGAGTGGCAATTAAACTGTTATCCCTCTGTACATCTCTCTTGCCTGTTTGTGAGAAAATGAGGCTAGACAGAAAAGAGGAGCACTAGTGTCTATTTAGCTTCTCATGTGGTTGTTGTTGCATAGGGTGGAACCATCAATATCTCCCTGTCTCTGAGGTTTCACGTTTCAGATACATACATGCTGTTTCTGTTGGCCTGATCCTGCGAGGTGCTGAGTGCCTGCCTTGTACAGTAGCATCAGGCGTTGTTGACACACATGAACTTGAGTGATTTATAGCAAGGTTCATAGTGTCATAAAAGAGGCATAATAAAAATTAGTACTGCATGATTTGTTTCTGAGAACATCATTATGACACCAAGTAATAATGAATTGCTGCGCAAGAAGCCAGAAGGGAGGATGGATGTGTGGCAACGAGGACAGATCTTTTATTTGGTAAATTAGCATTGCTGCATATGGGCTGAAAAATCTCTAAGCATATGCTGATGTACCCTGACATCCTGGCATGTGCTCCATGTCGTCGGTGAAACCCGATGTGTGTGAACACGTCAAACGTGGATGCGTGCGCTCGCAGACGAGCTGTGCCAACGTGATCTCTGCTGGCGTTTGGAGAATGGATCTGAGCACACAGAGCCTGAAGAAATGCTTTGGAACGTGGCCCTTCGAAACAGTGGGGTGTGATTAATCAGCTGGATGAAAACTGGAAAGGCCAAATTGTGTTTATTGTCCCCAGGAAAGATAATAGGAGTTGCATGTGTGGAAGAGGGCATTTTGTTTGACCGTTCGGTCATGAGCAGCTAGAAACTTGACCAATTTGGTGATTATTTGGAATAGTAAATTACACCTATTTCACATCTTTGTACAGATCATCCCATGGAATGTCTGCTTTCCTCCTAGATGTTGGAAACAAGATCAGAATTTAATTAGTTAACGATCAGAGCCTTACACCGCCACTCACTTGGTTCTTGTTTCTCCGTTTGCACCCATTTAAGTACTTAAGGTGGGATGATGATTGCTCCTGGACCTATGTCTTAGGGCTTTCCCAGGGAATGTCTTCCTACTGCAGGTTAGTGTTGGGTTTTAGAAGCAGCCTGGTGGGTGTGCGATGAAATCCATCATTTCATGCTGAAATTGCAGGTAACATTTTTAACTGCCCATCTGACATGCAGAATTTCTCCATGTGTTGCCCTCTCTGAGCATGTACTAGATGACTTAACATCGGTGGTGCCTTCAGACAGATGGGCTTCAGGCCCCAGAATCCCTGCGTCAAATTATATGCCTGGTAGAGAAACCAGGTTCTTTACCTCCATCCTTGGCTGTGTTCCTCAATCTGGAAGCCAACAGCTCCTGCTTACACCCACGAGCAGGCTGGGACTGTAGCTGCAATATGTAAGTTAGGGATTGCTTTTATATTCTCAGTTTATAAAAAATGAACCTTTTTCTGTTAAAGTAATACTGTGTAAAAGTATGACTTCATCTACAGACCTCAATGCATTCTGTTAGATTAGGTAATTAGTTAATTAGTGATGTTATAGAATCATAGAATGGTAGGGGTTGGAAGGGACCTTTAGAGATCATCCACTCCAAGCCCCTGCAGAAGCAGGTCCCACCTAGATCAGGTCACACAGGAATGTGTGTAGATGTGTTTGAAAAGAAGGAGAATGAGCCTCCACATCCTCCCTGGGCAGCCTGGGCCAGGGCTCACTCACTTCACAGTAAAATACTTTTTCCTTATGCTTAAAGTGGAAATGTTTGTGTTCCAGCTTCATCCCATCACATCTTGTCCTGTTGCTGTCCTTGTCCTGTCCTGTTACAACAGAAAAAAATTGCTACCTCAGCTTCCTAACATCCAGCATCGAGATATTTGTCAATATTAATGAGATCCCCCCTCAGTCTCCTCTTCTCCAGACTAAACAGCCCCAGGTCCCGCAGCCTTTCCTCACAAGGAAGATGCTCCAGTGCCCTGAGCATCTTGCTGGCCCTGCACTGGCCTCTCTGTAGCAGTTCCCTGTCCCTCTGCAGCTGGGGAGCCCACAATTGGACACAGGACTCCAGATGAGGCCTCAGCAGATGTGGCAGAGCAGAGGGGGAGCAGAACCTCCCTCAATCTGCTGGCCAAACTCTTCTTGCTGCCCCCAGGCTGCCATTGGCTTCTTGCCCACGAGGCCACGTTGCTGCTTATGGGCAGTTTATTATCAGCCAGCACTGCCAGGTCTGTCTCTGCAGAGCTGCTCTCCAGCAGGTCACCTCCAGCCTGGCCTGGGGCAGGGGGTTGTTCCTCCCCAGCTGCAGGACTCTGCCCTTGTCCTTGTTGAACCTCAGCAGGTTCCTCTGTGCCCAACTCTCAGCCTGCCCAGCTCTCACTGACTGGCAGCACAGCCTCTGGTGCATCAGCCAGTGCTCCCAGTTTGGTGCCAGTAGGGAACTTGCTGAGGGTCCCTCTGTCCCCTCACCCAGGTGGTTGATGAAGATGTTGAACAAGAGTGGCCCCAGAACCCATCCCTGTGGAACTTCACTGGCCACAGGCCTCCAACTCCACTCTGTGCCATTGATCCCCGTCCTCTGGGCTCTGTCCTTCAGCAGCTCTCCATCCACCTCACCTCCACTCATCCCAGCCACACTGCCTGAGCTCTCTGATGAGGATGTTGTGGGAGACAGTGTCCAAAGCCTTGCTGAAGTCGAGGTAGATGCCGTCCACGGCTCTCCCCTCATCCAGCCAGCCGGTTATGCACTCATAGAAGGCATCAGTTTGATCAAACAGGATTTCCCCTTGGTGAATCCATGTTGACTCTCCCCAGTAACCATCTTTTCCTTCATGTGTTTTGAGATGACATCCAGGATGAGCTGTTCCATCAGCTTTCCAGGGATGGCTGACTGGCCTGTGGTTTTATAGGGCATCCTTGCCCTTTTTGAAGACTCGAGTGACCCTAATGTGTTAATCACTTTTAAAATCACAAATTAATCTTTTTGTGGTGGCCACTGCAAGGTAAAATTGGGACACTCAGGCTTTACACTTCAACAATTTTTATTTGGAGTAATTATATTTCTTTGCCTAATGTTCATGAATATTGATTTTAATATTTTATTGAAGAATATAAATTGAAAAATTTTATTAATCTCCTTTAAAAAAATAAGAATTAACGACTTTTGCAATTCCATCATTGCTATGCAGGTGCCAGTCACAGCTCTTCAACCACCTCAGGGACTCAGCCCCAGGAATGATTGTCACCCCTTAGCTTCCTGAGCTGCCCGAAATTCTCCCATTTAATGGCATGACCTTGTTAAAGTAAATAAATGTTAAAATAAATGGTTAAATGAACTGAGAACGATTCCTTCAAAAGCATCTGTGTTCTAAAAAATGATGAAACCACCAAAATTGTTGTTTTTTTATAGATCTTATTTAGGAATATTTTACTGGAGGAGAGTCTCACTTTTCCAAGTGCTGCTTGTTGCATATGCAGCGTCTTTTAGAATCATGGAATCTCTTAGAATCATAGAATGGTTTCAGCTAGCACAGACCTTTAAGTGCAGCCTCTGTCCCAGCCCTATCACCCACCAGCCCATTTCCCTCAGTGCAACACCCACCAGCTCTGAAACCCCTCCAGGGATGGTGACTCCAGCAGCTCCCTGGGCAGCCCCTTCCAATGCCTGACAGCCCTGGCAGCAAAGAAATTCCTCCTCACATCCAGCCTCAACCTCCCCTGGTGACACTTGAGGCTGATTCCTCTTGTTCATTTGTTAACTGGGGGGAACAGACCACCCTCACCTGGCTACAGCTGCCTTTCAGGTAGTTGTAGGGAGTGAGAAGGTCTCCCCTGAGCCTTCTTTTCTCCAGCCCCAGACTCCTCAGCCCTTCCTCAGCTGAGACATGCTCCAAATGCTTTCCCAGCTTGGAGCTGCCTCTGGATCCTCTCCAGCACCTCCATGTCCTTCTTGTAGAGAGGGGCCCAGAACTGGGCACAGTAGTGGAGGTGCAGCCTCCCCAAAGCCGAGTCCAGGGCCATGATCAGCTCCCTGCTCCTGCTGCCAACACTGTTCCTGCTGCAGGCCAGGCTGCCCTTGGCCTTCTTGCCCCCCTGGGCACGCTGCTGGCTCCTGTTGAGCCGCTGCCACCCAACACTGGCAGGTCCCTCTGTGCCTGGCAGCTTCCAGCCACTCCTCCCCAGGCCTGTAGCGCTGCTGGGGGTTGTTGTGGCCCAAGGGCAGGCCCTGGCCCTTGTCCTTGTTGACACTCATGGCACTGGCCTTGGCCCAGCCATCCAGCCTGTCTGTAAAGCTCTCTGTAAAGCTTTCCTGCCCTCAAGCAGATCTCGAGCTACAGATATTCCTGCAGTGACCTTTCTTCTCACTTGTAACTTTCACAGTTTGTACTATGGAAGGTGTAAGATGGATCAAAAAAAATGCAGAAAAATTGCAATATTTAAATTCTTTGGATGCAGGAGTGTAACAAAAAACTGGATTGACCAGGCTAAGGCTGTACTGAGCAACACCAGGCAATAAGTACTTGCTTGAAGTTACTTCTGTGATTAAAATTCCATGTAAACTGCTTTTCCCCATAACACTGAGGATGTGGAGATGAGAACAGATTCATCTTCTTATGTCATGGAATTCATGCTGTAGAAACTCGATTTTAAAGTGCTGAAACCCAAGGAAAACATTGTGAAGGAAGAGCAGGGAAGAGACATGAATTAATCCAAAAGCTTTATATTTTAACTTATCCCTTTTTTTCTTTCTTAAATGCTTAAATTCAATCCTTAATTTCCCTTTTGAATTTAAATACACTCAGAGAAATTTTCAAGTTTTAAAACGGAAATAGATGCAAAATTCATCTCCATATTAAAAAAAATGCAAATCAAGGAATTAAAACAGTTGTTAGAAGGTGTAAAGATAATATTTCATGGTAATGCCTTGGCTGAAAACATTCATTTGATGTCAGAAATGTCATTTTGGCATCAGGCAATGTGGGGTATTTAGGGAAAGTGTGATTTGCAGCAGGACGTTGAAAGATTATAAGTGTGATAGTTTTCTCATTTTTGCTGAAAACTTATCGAGTTCTGAATCTTATCAGCAAACTCTAATTGACAGTATTTTAAAAGTGTAGACAACCCATAGCAGGTGTTCTTATTTTAACAGACTCTTGA
Organism: Colius striatus; assembly: GCF_028858725.1. NCBI lineage: Eukaryota > Metazoa > Chordata > Aves > Coliiformes > Coliidae > Colius > Colius striatus. The sequence goes on from NC_084790.1 coordinate 86,693,676, forward strand.
GTGTAAAACAGTGGCAATTGCTTGAATAGCCTTTGCTTTGGTAAGGTTGTAATTCAAAACGAAATGGATAAGATCATGAACATAACTGTTTTCTGTGAGATACAGGCAGTGCTTGTGTGCAGCCCAATCTCTTTCTCTATTAATTTACCCCCCTGAAAAATGAATATAACTATTGATTGAAGCATATGGCAATATGATGTGTGTGTGTGTGTGTGTGTTGGAGACTTAAATGTTCAATACAAATTAATCATGGGTAACATGTAGATTTTAATTGCTTTAAAAGTAGAAAAGTCAAACTCACCTTTATTAGTTCAGATACACAGATTAAAAGGATAACTTTTAGTTCTATATTACTGGCATCCAAGAGCAACATTTTTCTGTAAGCACAGTACCGTCTCAGCCTATTTTTCATCTTAAACTTGCAACTTCTTTCTTTAAACTTATTTTTTCTCAGTCGACTTGACAAATATGTGAAGGAAAGAAAAAAGGGCAAATGAATTTTTTTGTGCAGAAGTATAGGAACTGTGCTGAGATCTGGAGTGTATATGTATATATATATATATACACATATACACATGCAGTCACTGTGAGCACTCAAGTGAGAACCTGAGATGCTTTATAACATGGATTTAGAGGATTTTCACCCATGTCTTTTACCAGGAGAGGCTCATGAATAAACTCGTGCCAACTATCGCCACCTCTGCGTAGCAGTAATAATGTTACATCTTCTTGATACCAAATCCCCTATGGGAAATAATTAGAAGGGTTGGGTTTTTTCATTCATTCATTCATTCATTCATTCATTCATTCATCCATTCATTCATTCATTCATCATCTTTTCTTATATATCCCATGTAAGCTTTTACTGGTCTCTGAAAAACAGTGTAAAGAGTAGACAGCTGATGCTAAAATCTCCTCCTGGCCTGGCTGCAAACATGTACAGTATGTTAAAAATAAACCAAACCAAACCAAAGAAAACTATGTAAAGTGTTAAGAACTCCCTCTGTCTCTTGAACTAGGTCTCATATCCCTATTATTTTTAATTACAAACAGCCCATGAGTGCTACACGTGGGAAGCAGTGGTGAAGGGGGATGACATGCACCATGTTTCCCCTTTAGTTGTTTTATAACCTCATAAGTTGCTGGCCTTGCACGTGTTTCACAGTTGGTGTATTTTGCAAATGAAGGCTGTAAACAAGCAGATCTCGAACACCTACATCAAGTATATTTCTACATTTTTTGAAGAACATTTGCTTTAGGAGTGTAAGGGTGGGTCCCACTGGAAAAACAATACAGATGTCATTGAAGTCACAGCTGATCCAGGTTTAAAAATGATGGGAGATTTGAGTCCTAAATGGAAATACAAATAGTATTTCCTGTCTATCCTATAATCAGACTTTCTCTGATGATTGTGTAGTCATTTACACGGGTGGAAAATGAATCAGTATTATGCTCACTCTTTTCAGAGCTAGATGATTATTCACACTGCCACGAGAGCAGGGAAAGATGCACTTTGTAAGGAGTTAATATAAACTGCATCAGGCTAAAATCAGAGCCTGTCAAACTCTGATGAAGATGGTTTAACCAGTGGTGGATTGATCTGGTGTAGTCATATGAAAGATTGAAGGATTTCAGACATTACTTGCTGAGATAATTTCAGGTTATATGTCTCTCTATACTGTAGTATTGTACTGTATATGTTTGCTATTCACTGCTAGCAACAATAAAAGTGAAATTGCTTTTGTCAGTGATAGCTATACAGAGTTTATAGAAAGCCAGAGTAAAACACATGCGTAGTGGACTGGAGCTTCAGTCCCAATCTTGTTGTTTTTCACTCTCAGTCTTTCATAGTTGTTTTCTTCAGCTGACACCTCGCAGGTCAGCTGCCTCATCCACAGGTGCCAAGTCACAAAGGGTATGGATGCACTGCCAGATTTTAGATACTTGCTTAGCATGCTTAAAGGTAGATGCTGCTGTTTGGTGGTGTGTGAGAAGCTCTGTGAGCTCCATCATGCTTTAGGCAGATGTTCTCAATTTCTACGGGATGCCTTAGCCACCTAAATGTAAATAGCTGGAGCTGGGGCTGATCACAGTGCAAGCTTCTGAGCACTAAATTGGCTTTCATGAAAGAGAGGGGACAGACTGCCTTGCTCCACCAGAAGGGTGGATATTTTGAGGAGAAACCATGGACCAGGTTGCCTTGTGTGGCCCTCAGCTACCAAAATAGTAAAGAATGAGGCTTTTTCTGAAATGCTGTCCTTGATTTAAGTACCAGATATCAACTCAAAAAGCCTTGTAGGTTTGTCTATGAGGGTTTTCTTTTTTCTAGTCATGCCCTTGGTACCCTTCCAGAGGTGTTTGCCTTCATTAGAAGACAATGCACTTAACACTTATAATACAAGAATCAACATATAGAATAGGCCAGACACCCAAATCTGCTTGCTCTGACCGCGAAGCAAAATAGTCGTGTTGCCATAATACAAATGTACACAGAATTATACTTTATCCTTGTGTTTGCACATTATTTAGATCAGTGGCCCATGACTAAGAACGCTAAACACAATCTCAGTGCAAATAATGGATCACAACTTTGCAGCCAAAAGAGATGAGAGTATGGCTTATAATTTCCTTTCAACACATCATTACTCTGGAAATGCCACTGGGAAACTCCTTAATTCCCTCTGGTTTTGGTTTGATCACAATAAGTAAGAGATAATAATATTTGTTATTAGTAATAAAGATATTAATGGCTTTCAATGAGAATTTAGGGATTGCACAAGAAAATGCTAAGCTAGTATTCAGGGAATATCATGCTTTTTACACAAAGCTATTTTTCATAAGCTGTTTAGATGGTACAACGCTGTTAATGGTGTCACAGTAAATTAATGCTATTGGTATAGTTCCAGTATATGCATATGTGGTGGTTTGGCCCAGCCAGCACAGCAGCACCACGACAGTCTCTCGCTCGGTGCCCCCATTCACCCCCATCCTCGTTAGGGTGGCAGAGGCCCCAGCGAAATGGGAGTAAAAAGATCACCAAGGTTGTTGTGGATGGAGACAAGGGCAGGGAGGGCTGGCTGCCAGTTATGGTTCTGGGCAAAACAGCCTCCAGTGCTCGACTGAGAGAGGACAGTAGGAAAGTTTATTCTACAAGAAACAGAACAGAATAAAGGCAAAAAGGGAGCAGGATGATGAGAAAATTACACCCAGCACATTAAGATCTCCCTCCCCCATCTCTCCTTTCTTCCCAGGCCCAGCTCACTGCTCCCCAGATCTCTCCCTCCTCCCCCCTCAGCAGCTCAGGGGGGCAGGGAATGGGGGATGTGGTCAGTCTCTCACAGATGGGCTCTGCTGCTTCTCTCAGAGGAGAACGACTCCTGGCATCCTTCCCCTGCTCCAACACGGGGTTCCTCCCCCGGGACACCGTCCTGAACCAACTTCTCTGGTGTGGGTTGTTCCCAGCAGCTGCAGCTTCTGCCCACACAGGGTCCCTCACACGGGACACAGTCCTTGGTGAATATCTCTGGCGTGGATTCTTCACCACGGCTGCAGTTTGTGCAGTTGCAGGGTCCCTCTCTCGGGACAAGGCCTCTTCTGGGCATAAGTTTAATGAGCTGCTTTGTTGTGGGTTCCTCCCCACAGTTACAACTGTGGACATTGCGTCCCCTCCTCCAGCCATAGTCACTGTCCCTGGCTCGGGGCCTTTAATGAAGTGAATCGCTGCCCCTGGTCTGGGGCCAGCTTTAGCAAAATTAGTCTCTGCCCCTGATACGGGGTCTTTAAATAAATCCAAACAGATCTCAGCTTCACCAGCTCTCTCCATAGACTGCAGGGGAGTCTCTGCTCCAGCACACCTCCTCCTCTCTTTCCTCACCGACCTTGGAGTGCACATGGTTGTTTCTCTCACTGTTCCTACTCCTTGCACCACCACCAGCCAGAAGAAGAAGGGATAGAAGATGGAAGAAACAGGAAGAAGAAGGAGGAAAAAGCCTCCTCTTCCCACTTCTTCTTAAAAACTGATTGTAGAGGTGTCTCATTGTCTCAGCCCCAGCAGTGGGTCTGGCTCAGAGCTGGGGAGAGTTTCAAGCAACTACTTACAGAAGCCACCTTTACAGCCCCTTCCCCCTTACCAGATATGGCTGTCATGTCAAACCATGACAGCACAGGGACAGACCAGAAAAAGTCTGAAATCACAAATAAATAAATAATTAAGTGCTTTTTGGTTTAATACTGATGGTAAAAAGCCGTTTTCCAGGGGCTATGTGGGCTGGGATATCAAACCCTGTGCATCATGTTTGCCCTTGGAGACAGTTAGGTGGCTGTGGAAGCCCCATACTATGCAGGTGCTAAATCAAGAAGCAGCTGATCACTTAAAGTACGGTTAAGAAAAACGTATGGCCTCCATTTATAATTGTTGTGGGCAAATTTTCACACGGATTCAGTGGGCAACAACCAAACCTTTACACTCTGTGACGAAATACTTTTCTAAGCTGAAATTTAGTGCTTGAATCTGCAGTATAGGCATGTCGGGGTTTTGCTCATAAAACACTTTTCTGTGGGGAATGGCGTTAATACTGAATGTCACTATTTTCTTTTATCCTGTTTCGATTCAATTAGCTAATAAGCCATCTACTTAAGCACCTTACTTAATTTCTGCTCTTCCCAAAACCATCAGTTTATAAGCTTCAAGCTTTGAGTGGTCAGTTATCGCTTGTCTATGGGGTTAAATACTCCTGTTGCTTGGAGCACAAGGGACAAAACGAGTGAAATGATGGGGAACAAAGGAATATACTGATGTCTCGTACAAGGAATAACTCCCAAGTATCCTATGGAAGTAGGTTCAAGTTTTGCTCTTTGTTGTTCTCTTTAGAGGATGTTTCAGGATGGTGTGCTTTAACGTGTGATTTTACTGTTAGTTTTCTCTCTCTCTCTCTCATCCCCTGTCACCTTATTCATGTTTATTCCATGCAACCTTGGCCCTCTGTTCCGTAACACCTCAGCTGTGGCCACCACAGCACCTCCCACACCCCCTGACACTCCCATGCCAGCAGCCTCTCTGACTGACTCCTCTCCTTCCCCTCCAGCTGTCCCAAGTTCCAGTGTCCTCCCCTCTGCCCCCCGAGATGTGGTCCCTGTTTTGGTCTCCAGCCGATTTGTCCGTCTCAGCTGGCGCCCGCCTGCAGAAGCGAGAGGCAGTGTCCAGACCTACACAGTCTTCTTCTCCAGGGATGGTGTCAACAGGTAGGCATCAGCAGACTGTGGGTTACCTCTGCCTGAGAGATCCTGAGGTCTTTACAGATAGCTTGCAAATGGTTCTCAACCTTATGTTCTTCTCCTCAAGGTAAGTGTGAAGCTAGAAATGCCTTTTGTTGCTACGGTTTTTTTTGTAGGCAACATATCAATATTTACATAATAGTGCTCGTTGTCTTGGTGTGAGGGACCATTTGTGTTGGCAGAGATGTCTATGAATCTTGTTAACTCCGTATTTTACCCTTCATCTTCCTCTGAAGAAAGAGGCTCAAATGTCCTTTGTAATTGCTGGCAGAGGTGAATTTGTTGAGCCCTAACCAACCGAAGAAGACTGCTTTTAGAGCAGTGCAGATGATGTAGGACCTTGAAAACAGCCAGGAAAGTGGGTTGTGAGGATTTGACATGATTGCAAATACAGTGGACCAGGCTGGGCTGCTCTAGCCGTGCAGATTAGAACTGTAGAGCAGATAGCTCTTTTGTGATAATGGAGCCATATATTGTTTCATGTCTGTATGACTTCTCATTGTAAGTGCCCCTTTCCCACTCAAAATGGTACTGCCTCTTTACTTAGGTTTTGCTTTACATTCCTTACTTCGTAAATTATTTTATGCCTGAGAAAAACCTTGTACTTTTCTCTTCCTGTGCATCATTATGAAGAACTCAAAGCATCCTGGCCTGCTCTTATGAGCCTGCTCTTATGATACTCTTGACCTACCAGATAGTGACTAGTACTTGTCTGGGTGCTGATGTCAGCTCAGCTTCTGAGGAGACTCAGATATGTATCTGTATTTAACTGAGTGGATGTGTATTGGATTTATGACAGCCAAGAAAGTGGGATCCCACAATACCCAAAGTGAGCTCCCCTTTGCCACAGCATGGGCTTATCCTTCATCCAAAACACTTCAGTCTTATAGGCAAAATGTCCTGCCACTGCCTGGACATTCATAAGCTTCTCATATTAATCTTCAACAAAGTCCAGCTTTCTTTTATAGCTAGATAACCATTTCTTCCCCCAAGGACTGTCCATCCCTGTCCCAGGCTGCGCAGGGCAGTGGTGCAGTCCCCATCCCTGGAGGGATCCCAGTGTAGCTTTGGGGCTGAGGGACATGGGTTAGTGGTGGCTGTGGCAGTGCTGGGGGAACAGTTTGACTCAACGAGCTTAGAAGTTCTTTCCAACCAATTCTATGATTCTATGCATGATTTTCTTAGATTTGTTTCGGTACTTGTAGACATTGATATCTGCAGCAGCAGTACCTGCTGCAAGAGGCAGACACTCTGAGACAGAGATGTGTGTCCATCTGTTCCAGCTGAGCAGCCTGAAAGGACACAACACCCAAAAGGACACAACACCCAAAACACCTGAGATGAGTGTGAAACACATTCTCCCTCTATAAAAAAAAGCTCTTAAATTCAAGTTGGCATTTTTGAGGCCAGTGCTGGAGGCAAGTGTCTTTCTCAGCAGAGTGTCATTTGTGGGATAAGTGGCACGTAGGCAGCAGGGAAAGTTGGTAATGAAAACCTGAGGTAGGAGTCTGACTTGTTGAGGTTTGGTTCACAGCTCAGATATGGGCATCTCACCTTTCACAAATCCCTCTGAGCCTGACTGTGAGCAGAGAAGGAGAAACAGGAACGGGCATGGAGCCTCAGAATTCAGGTCTCCATCCTGCATCAGATTGAGTCTCCAGTTGTGACTGTGGTGTATGAAGTGAGAATGCCACCTCACCAGAAGATCAAGAAGGCAGTTTACTGGTGGTTATAAGACACTCAGGGAAGATATTAATTGGCCCTAGAAGTGCATTTTGGTGCTAAAAGGGCAATGAATGAGTTCAGTGGGAAGTGAAGATGCTCAGGGGCTCCTTGTCATGCCCATTTTGGGTACCAAACCGGGGTCCACACGGCTGGATCCAAGATTTTTGCACATCTGGGTCCTACAGCCATTACCACCAGTAGCAATGGAACAGGGGCCCTGTGTTGTGCCTGGGCATTCTCATCTCTTTACATTTATAACATGCTTTAAGGTTTGTTGATGGGCATGAAGTGCCCATGACGTGGCAGTGCCAGAGGCCACGGCTGTAACCACATCTCACTTATTTTAACTGCCTTAAAAACATCAGAGTTACCACCCACAACTGGACTGAGGTAGGTAGTAACTAAGCCTTTTTGTTTAGCAGTGAGGAGAAAATACCAATGCTCTTACAGGAGGCCTTTAAATAGCGGTGCTTCAGATGAAAAAGGATGTAAAAAGAGCCCAGTCCAGGTTCCCTTACACTTCAAAATAATTCCTCTTCCATAATTTCTGTGGTGCTGCTCAAAGTCCTGAATGTCAGAGCGATGCCTTAATCCCAAACCCAACGGGACACATGCTTCCTTAAAGAGTCTCCTGCAGGAAACTGGTCTCTCTGTTAAAACAACTAAAGAAATAAATAGATAAAACAAAAGCTTTGCTATCCCCCCTCCAGCAAGAGACTCAAAATAACTACCTGCAGTTTAAAACTTGAGAACATGCACCTGTAGTCCTGCAAACTTTCCAACTGTGAGATAAAATTGATGTGGTTTTCCTTAAAGGGAAAGAAAACAAAGCCGCTGTGGAAACTTTTTTGAGTTGTTTATCCATTACACATTGTTTTAACCAAAGAGCTGTTTTTCTGCTTGCAAAAATAAGTATTGGATTTGACATTAACCTCGGGGACGGAAAGGAGTTGTCAGAGAAATTACTGTAAGTCTGGTGTAAGATGATCTTCCCTGGTAGGGGAGAAGGGAGGGTTTGCATGACAGCTGGCAGCATCACTGAGGCCCGACACAACACACAGGGCACGTGGCCGTTTCTGGGGCTCTCTGGAAAAATAGCCTCCTGTGTTTTGAACTCTCTGAGAAGGGTTTTTCAGCTCAGCCCTTTCAAAGAAACCTCTTTTGGAAGCGATTGCACTTATTTGCTGTAGCTTAATCAGCAGAGCCCTTCTGATGGAATGCTCTTTAATCTTCATGCTCAGCTAAGCATCCTGCGTGGGAACAAATGGTTTTGCTTGCTGATAAGGGTGATTGGAAAGTGCACCTAAAGGTAAAAGGCAAGTTTCTCAGAAAAGGATGAAACAAACCTTAACTTTGTTGGGAAATAAACAGCCAATACACATGCACTCAGAGAAGCTGCTGGTTGAAACTTGAAAATGAGATATTCCGTAATGTTCGATGACAAGAGCAGAGTGCTGATGAAAAAATGAGCAGAAAGAAAGAATTTTATGTAGAGGATCTGTTAGTGAGTACCTAACTCTTAGCACACGTTTGATTGTGCTTATTTTCTGTTTAAATACAGTGGAATGAAATAGTAGAACATAATGCATGAGTTTTGATGGATATCACTCTTAAAGGTATACACATGTACACACCCAAAGACCATAAAGGTCCATGCTGCCAACCAGGAGATCTGTTGCAGAGAGAAAGAAGCTGTTTAAGGTTTCACTTGATGCTGTAAACACACTTGGAATAAAACAATGATCTCTTTTATTCCAAATTAATAAGGTCACAGAAAAGGTTAAAAACACAGACCTCAACAATGTAAGGGATTGCTCTCTGCCTTTTTGGTTTATTTCCCATTTTATTGCTGAGATACTGCCCAGATGGTGATCTCTCAGGAATGAGGCCATCCTTGAGGGCTCTGAGGGCAGAGCTGCAGCATCTCTCACATCCACACGCTGTTGAAACTCTGAGTTTGATTAACTGTTATTTTTATTAGCTAGAGGTAACTTTCAAGTGTGAAACCTAGGATCCATCTCCCTCCTTAAGCCCTTTCCAAATCAGCTATGTCTTTGTCTGGATATTGCCCACATTTAATTGCAAACTGACTGAGGGTATAAATGTTTTCCATTCTGAGTATTTGCAGAGTGGGACAGATTGGATAGTTCAATCCACAGGCAGGTCTCAGTTTTGATATGATTTTGGTGTTGGGATTTGCTCTGGGTCTCACTGTTTGTTCCCTCTTGCCATCTGTCCCTGATGGTTGGCTCCTCAATGAGGGAGCATTGATTCACACAGGCACTTGATATTTATGTGGTAGTGCATAAGTCATGACAAAGAAAGCAGCATTGCTTATTTTTGCCAATTTGGTCTTATCTGTCTCTAAACCAGAAAACTCCTCAAATGTAATCTCGAAGCTGGTTTAATTACTTGTCCAGAGGTTTAAAATAATTCTACTTTTCCATGTGTTTAAATGGAACTGTTTATGTTCCATTTAAATCCATTTCCATCACCCCTTGTCCTGTCACTGGATACAACAGAAAAAAGGGATGCTCCAATATCTTGACACTCACCATTTATATAGTGGTAAATCTCCTCTTCTCCAGACTAAACAGCCCCAGGTCCTGCAGCCTTTCCTCAGAAGGAAGATGCTCCAGTGCCCTGAGCATCTTGCTGGCCCTGCACTGGCCTCTCTGCAGCAGTTCCCTGTCCCTCTGCAGCTGGGGAGCCCACAACTGGACACAGGACTCCAGATGAGGCCTCAGCAGATGTGGCAGAGCAGAGGGGGAGCAGAACCTCCCTGGCCCTGCTGCCCACACTCTGCTGGATGCCCCCAGGCTGCCATTGGCTTCTTGCCCACGAGGGCACGTTGCTGCTCATGGTCAGTTTATTATCAGCCAGCACTGCCAGGTCTGTCTCTGCAGAGCTGCTCTCCAGCAGGTCACCCCCAGCCTGGCCTGGGGCAGGGGGTTGTTCCTCCCCAGCTGCAGGACTCTGCCTTTGCCCTTGTTGAACCTCAGCAGGTTCCTCTGTGCCGAACTCTCAGCCTGCCCAGCTCTCACTGACTGGCAGCACAGCCTCTGGTGCATCAGCCAGTGCTCCCAGTTTGGTGCCAGCAGGGAACTTGCTGAGGGTCCCTCTGTCCCCTCACTCAGGTCGTTTTCATGGCTGTATATTTCTGTTCAGCATTTTAAGTGGGACACAGAAACCCAAGATATTGTTCAAGGTTTGATTGCAACCTTTGAAATACGAAGTTGGCTTACATAGTGGGTCCTCATTTGTACCTCTCCCTGACTGTTAGCAACTATTTTTCTCCAATAAATGAAATTAAGTGCTCTGATCTCCAAAGAAAAAAACAGAAAAGCAGAAAATGGCCCTGGAAATCAGCAGCGCTGCAGCTGAACATAAAAGTCTTTGATGAAGGACTCTCTTGTGAGATTGGGACCAGTTTTATTCGTAGTTGAATATTCACTAGAACTTGTTTTCAGTAACAAATTGATAAATTCACAGATAGTCACAAGCTAATAGATTTCCCAGATTAGCTTCCTCCATGTTGCAGAATGAAGATATGAATAGAGGGACCACTTAATGGAATACAAAAACTTGTATCTGATTAAAGCCCATCTTCAGAATTCAGCTAAAGTTCTAAAACATCACTCCCAGATAATCTGTTTGCATTAGTTTTGAGGTCTGCTTGTAATAACCAAGGGCTTTATGTGATTTTGTGGGAGAATGATAATGGGAGCTTAAAAAAAAAGAACTCGAGGTAGTAAAGTCCATCCATTTTAAAACTAATAGTATTCATTTCACAGCAAGGAGCATTAACATGACTTGTCTTACTTGAAGTAACTAATTAGGTGTTTGAAACATTATAAAAGCATTTGTTACACACCTAAGAGATATATGGGGACTGTAATTATCTTCTTTTACATGTTGATACCGTAATGTAACATGATCTTCAGTCACTGGAAATTACATGTCGAAGCCTCTGCTCTACAATAAAGTGGATGACTTCAGTCAAGGTCTTTTATTTTTAGACTGTAATTTATGGCCAAGAAAGGCTTGAAAAAGGAAAACCCCAAATGTAAAGGTGCCTGATTCCAGGATGTTTGGTGCTTTTTTTAGGTTATTCCTGCAGCCATAGCACATTGAGCCCTCACTGGTAAGCACGTGCAGAAGGCGGGCTTTGGATCTGGGTGATGCTCATCTTGCCTAACTTCAAGCCTGAGAGTGTGTCAGCAGGGCAGGTCGCTGGAGCTGAGGAGAGAAAGGCAGCCACATGTTTCACCTCATCCATCTGATGTGGTTTAGAGACCTATTTTACAAAGGCAACTGTAGGACTGTTGTATTCCTAAGGAATTTGTTCTCTTTGCTAGACGGAGGGTTTGCAGTGTCACAGATCACTGCAAGGTGTGACATTGTCAGGCAGCTTGTTTAACCAAAAAGGACGCTTTTTTCCTCACAGCTCAATAATTACATTGCCATGGGATATCACAGAAACCAGAAAAGCAAGAGTCAGGGGCTATTTGATAGATTGAAGGCAATGGACTCATTTGGGTATGAACTGATCACCTGGATGCCAGAATTCCAGAAACCTGTGAGCAGGAGCTCTGTGCCAGGGGAATAACCAGATATTTCTGTCCTTTGCCAGAAAAATAAGCACTGCACTTTTCCAGACTTTTATATATGTGTCACATCCCAGCCTCAGCTATTTGGAAACATCCAAACAAGTGCTTTAATTAGCAATCACTTTCAAATGCGATCTCAGAAGCTTCAGTGTTCCTTAATCACATCATCTCATTTACCTTCTCCTCCTTATTTTCTGAATGTTTTGGAATTGAAGGAGGGTGTTGTTGCTGTTTGGCTGTTAAAGAAAAGATGTATGCAATGAGATACAGTTGCCAACAGACTCATCATCCTGCAAGTGGGAATCACTGGGCATATTTTGTTTTCATAGAACCACAGAATCCCAGAATTGTGGGTGTTAGAAGAGCCCTGCAGAGCTCATCCAACCCAAGCCCCTGCTAAATCAGGTTCCCCTCGCTCAAGGGGCACAGGAACAATTCCAGGTGGGTTTGGAAACCTCCTGAGAAGGAGCTTCCACACCCTCCCTGGGCAGCCTGGGTCAGGGCTCCCTCACCTCAGCACCAAAGGAGTTTCTCCTCCTGTGCCAGGGGCACTGCCTGTGTTCCAGCCTGTACCTGTTGTCCCTTGTCCTAGCACTGGACACTGTCTCTATTGCAGTAGAAAGGGTTTCTGTCACACTTCGTAACACAAAAGCAGAGGCTTGGATAGCAGCTGCTCCCAGCAAAGACATTGGCAGGCACAGACTTTGCTCTAATTGGGCAAGCTGAGCTGGGCTTGACCAACCTGGCTGATTTTATTCTCTTGCCTCTTGTCTCTGGTTTCTGCTTGCAAGCTGTAGCAGTAGGAGCCCAGTTGCATCGAAGACAGCTCCAACGGATTTGTAACCGACCATCCAAGTGTGAAAGCAACGGATGCTGCAGGCAGATCAGACAGGCAGCAACATCTGAACTGAACAGTTAACATACAAACCTTTTAAGATATAGGAACCCCGAGCAGTAAGAGACAAAACTCTCTAGTTCAGGGGAACTGCTGGATAGATGCCAGTACAGGGCTACCAGGATGCTGTGGGGATTGGAACGTATCTCTGGTGAGGAATGCCTGCAGGACCCGGAGCTGTTCAGCCTGGAGAAGAGAAAGATGAGAGGGAACTTCATCAGTGCTGATAAAAACCTAAACAGTGTGTGTTGAGAGGATCAGGCTAGTCTTTTTTTCCTGTGGTGCCCAGTGACAGGACAAGGGGTAATGGTTGAAATAGAAAAAGGTCCACTTGAAGACAAGGAAAAGCTCCTTTGGTGCTGAGGTGAGGGAGCCCTGGCCCAGGCTGCTCAGGAAGGGTATGAAGGCTCCTTCTTGGGAGGTTCCCAAACCCACCTGGACATGTTCCTGTGCCCCCTGATCAAGGGGAACCTGCTTTAGCAAGGGGTTGGACTGGAGTAGCTCTACAGGGCCCTTCCAGCCCCCACCAGTCTGGGATTCTGTGATTATACTCTCACTGTCTCTGCTACAGCACAATCTGATCATGTATCCCCAGGGCCCTCCACCCAAGTTCTGTTCAGTCAGTCCTTGGGGTGCCAGTGTGGTGGTGGAGACTGGCACTTGGAGGACAGGGCTGTTCTTTGGTCTGAGAAATTACATTTGGAGGCAAAATTCCCCAAAGGAACTATAATCTCTGCTCTTTGAATTGCTGCCGTGCGTTTTGCAGCCCAGAGATCCTCAGCAGCACTACACAAAGTTTGACAATTAGATGTTTTTGGTCTTTAATGACTTTCTTCCTGCAGCATGAAATCTCTCTTTTTGTTATTGTTAGCTTTTCAGAGGGCTTCTAGTGGATGACTGAGGCACACCACCCATAGTAAATCAGTTACAAAAGCAATTTTACCTACTTCTGTTTGCAGATTGTCCATGAAATGACTGTGATTTCATCCAATTTAAACCCTGCTTTACTGTTTAGGGCTTGTGTTCTTCCAGGATAATCCCCCCTTAATGACTCTATGTCTCTATCTTTCTCACCAATGGTTTCTCTCACCGAGTAGCACAAAGCCCCAGCCAGGCAGAGCTTTGCCCAAGAGGCCTGTGCCTGGGAGCAGGTACCTCTTTAGCTCAGGATGCTTATGGTGCCACGAAACATCATATGGCTCTTGTCCCCATGGGAGGATGATGTCTTGTGCATGTCCTCAGACAAGGAGCTGCCTCCTCCCAATGTCCAGTCTGTACCTTTACTCTGTGGACCACCACTGGCCAGTTACCCAGGGGACTTGGCACTGGAAGAAGCTGATGGAGGAGGATCAATTGCATTTTTGGCCATGGCTCAGTGATAGGAAACTGCTGCAGAAACAGAAACCTGACTGGTGCAGGCAATAGTGAGGTGCATTGTTTCTTGTCCAAAAAAGAAGGGCACTGGGCCTGGAGAAGGGAAGTCTAATGGGAAGCAGATAAGGGCCCTGGGGGCGTTCAGCCTGGAGAAGGGGAGGCTGAGGGGACATAAGAGACATAAGAGACATAAGAGACATAAGAGACATAAGAGACATAAGAGCTCTCTGAAACTCCCTGACTAGAGTGTGGGATCAATCTCTTCTCCCGAGTGAAAAAGTGACAGGACAAGAGGCAATGGGCTGCAGTTGCCCCAGGGGAGGCTGAGGCTGGAGCTGAGGCAGAACTGTTTCCTTGAGAGGGGTGTCAGCCCCTGTGCCAGGCTGCCCAGGGAGCTGGGGCAGTGCCCAGCCCTGGAGGGATCCCAGAGCCGTGGGGCTGAGGTGCTGAGGGCTGTGGGTCAGTGCTGGGCTGGGCAGGGTGAGGGGAGGGTTGGAACTTGATGATCTTGGAGGTGTTTTCTAGACAAAACAATCCCATGAGCAATCCAAACCCAGTTGTCATTATCTGGGTGTTTACAGCCCAATGTGCATTTCAGAGAGATGTGTTCCTTCAGCAAATAGCCATTTCTTTCCATCAATTTTCCTTTTCCCTTCTGTTCAGAAAGGCAAAGAACCAGTATATGTTATACCTTATGGAGTGTTACAGTACAAGTACTTTTTGTAGCATTTGCAGCATTCCCAGTGGGATCTATTACTTGAATTAGGTTTTTTCAAGTTAAATAGTAACAAAAACCCACAAACCTATAGAAACACGAGCCTGAAACTGACGTTTGAAAAGCGATCACACCTCGCTCTTAAGACCCAAACGCATTTTAAAGTGGTTTCTTTTGGTTTCTTTTAGGGAACGTGCAGTCAACACATCTCAGCCTGGGACCCTTCAGCTTACCGTGGGCAACCTGAGGCCAGAGGAGACTTACACCTTCCGAGTGGCAGCATACAACGAGTGGGGACCAGGAGAGAGCTCTCAGCCCGTCAAGGTTGCCACGCAGCCAGAACGTGAGTGTGCTCAGGAGACAGGTCTGGGTGTGGGTGTCAGCGGTGCACTGCAGCTCAGTGCCTTGGGTTAAGGTTTTCAGACAGCTCCTCTTAGCAAATGTGGCGTGGTCCCAGTGTATGGCAAACAGAACCTTTCCTCAGCCTGTAGGGTTTCTCCCCATTTTGTTCCCAGCAGTGTGTGGTGTCGCTTGGTTTGGCTTTGATGATCACACATCCCATCTTCTGTGACAGCACAAGTGGCACCAAAACCTGTGCTACTGCACTTAAAGAGTTGCTTTTTTAACAGGAAACATGATAAACTTACTGAAAGACACAAAACCTTTTCACCAGAGTAAACATTTTGGCTTATTAGTGTTTAAAAGACACTATTTTCTATTAGCTGGTGTTTGGCACTAAACTTGGGGGAGTTTCCACTTTGGAAAAAGTGGAACCTTTCAGTAGACTCTTTTCTCTCTCTGTATCTTGCACACACCTGGTCTTGATAGAGAAGAGAAATTTCTGGTTGAGTTTGCCCTATTGCATTTTATCTCACTTGGAAAGCCCAAGAAAGCCTGTTACAGACAGAGGATTGAAACATTATATGAGCCCTTCCATAGAAAAACTCATTATTTTAGAAGGATTGACTAGGTCTCAGCACAGAGGTGAGTGTGGTGTCTCTCACTGAGGGACACTGGACTACTTTGGTGGATTGTCGGGGTGGTCGGTGGTAGTCTGAGCTGCTTTTATTCTCCACCAGTAATGTTGGCCAGAATACAATCCCCCTCTCTAATAAGGTGGGAAGTCTCATGCTGAACAGAATCACAGAAACTGTTTTACATTGTCACACGTTGCCACGTACAGAAATGTAACTGGAAGGCAATATTTGTCTGAAAACCCTTCCTTGTGTGAAGATAACAGCTGTGCTGGTAAACCCTGAAATGTGTTTTCTTGATTCGTTGCCGCAGGTGGCTTGTTGCTGGGGGCAGGTAGAGGAGGTGGGAATGTTCTCTCTAGGGAGGTTGGAGGAGAAGAAGAGCTTGGAAGCAAATCCTGTGATAAGCCGAGCCTCTGCAGGTGGCTTGAGGTGGCTTTTGTACTGTTCCATTCCTTGTACAGCTCAGCTGAGCCCCAAGAAAAGAGTTTCTTAGAGCCAGGAGCAGCGTGTTTAACTTCCCCAGGCCAGGCAAGGGGTGTTGTGAACAAGGGGAAAAGGGACCTTTCGACAGATATTATTCTGTAGTTTTGCATCTCCAGCTTTGTTTATTGTGAAACATGAATTTTACTCCCTGTCATCACTTGCCAAATCCCCCAGAGTAGGGGGGTGTTAGTGAAATATCACCTGAGATGTGTCACACAGTGTTTTTATGGGTGGCTTTGCATTTTAGACACGTCTTCAGTTCCTGCTCTGAGGTTCCTCTGCTGCTTGTTGCACTTAGTTGCAGTTATGAAGCTGCCATGTGCACAGATAAGCAAAGTTGTATACCAGCCCTTTTTTGGGGGGGGAAAAATAGAGGGAAATCTTCAAAGTCTGTTTATGAACCTGAACCTTTTGAAAGTAAGGGATTAAGCAACTAACCACCAGCATCTTCTGTTAGTAAGTTGCCTTCACTTAGACACACACAAACAGGCATACACACATTCCTCTGTGTGTTTGTGTTTTTTGTATGTTACATCTAGACATATTTACACAAGTAAACGAACATTTCAGTCAGGAGAATGCCTTCCCCCTGGCAAAGCCCCAGTGAAAACCACCGCTACCCCCTGCTGTCATCGTCTGAGGCTGCCACGGCACAAAGTCTCTGGCTCTGTTAAATGCTCAGTGCAGACATTTGGAATATCTTTCCTTATTTAATAACTTCAGATTTTCTCTGAAGTGTCAAGTTTGAGCACGAGGAAAATATTGCTTTCCATTTTTCTTTTCGCTTTTTACTGTTGACCAAATTATCTTATCATTTTGAAACAAGGCTCTGTAGTCCTGGGAGGCAGTCAGCCTCCGTGTGCCTGTCTTTTAGAACATGCTGTAACTATTGTACAATAAATTACATGGCTGAACATAAATTGAATTTCCACATTATTTGAAAATATCAGAAGTATTATGCAATCTGGCATTGTTAAAGAATAAAAAGCTGATGAAAAAGGACATCTGAAATTCATGTCTGTCAGTGCCTGTTTCCAAAAGTGCATTCATTTGCTCGGTAATCAGTTTAAAAGATCAACAGAACAAGTTCCAGCTTTTGGAAATAATCATCCAGAATATATGGGCTGGATTTATATGAAGGTTTTTGTCCCTAGATTAACATCCCCTGCCCCATTTCTTCTTCTTCATCTTTATTCTTTTTCAGTAAACGACAACCACTTTTTCTCCGCCTTTATGGTATATAATTTCACTACAGTATTATCAGTCTGGATTTAAATCCCTGCCTGCTAAAGCCATGTCTAATCTTTTCATACCACATGTGGAGACTTTGTGAGTTATTATTTTGGCTCCTCAAGATGCTCTTAAAGCAGCTTGGTAGTAGAGAATAAAGAAACGCATCTACTCTGGCAAAAGGAGGATTGAAATTGTCCATCCAAGCTTTGAAAGCACTTCCCTGCTGTGGGACGAGCTCACTTCTTTTCACAGCCATTATGAATTAAAATCAGTTTCCTGATAAATCTGTGTCTCCCTGATGTGTGTATTAGTTGGTGAAAGGGAACATGAATAGGAAGGCATGTCGGTGTGCCCCAAAGAATCTTGACGGCATCACTCCAGCCTCATAAAGTCGTCTCTTATCGTCTCCCTTCCAGTGAAATCAATTTAGTGTGCATTGACAATCCCAACTTCTACCCCAGCATCTCTAAGGGCTTTATAAGAAATAATTAATTCCTATATCCTTCTGAGGTAGGGAAGTATTATTGTACCTACTTAAGAGAAGCCCAGCTGTGCCCCCATATGTCTCCCTGCTCCCTGTGCTATGCTGCGAGGAGCAAACCTCTGACCCATGTGGTTGTCCCCATGGCGGGGACAGCCAGGAGGAGCTGTGCTCCCCACCTCCAGGGTCCTGAAACCAGAGATTCTGAAACAAATACAGACATTTGGGCTTGATTTATGTAACGAGGGAGCCTTTTGCAGCAGCCAAAGGGTGAACTGACTTCCATGGGAGACGTTGATTTTGATCACTTAGATACTTCTGTAATTGCTTCTAATTCCCGTTCAGGCTGGTGCATCTAACCTCAGAAATCAGTCCCTTTGTCATCACTGACTTTCTGCACCTGATTTTTTTTTACTAAGACAACCAGCAGCAAAAAAAAAACCTAGCAACAATATTGCATTAAAGCAATTGCACCAGAAGCTATTAAAGACTTTTGTTTTGGTGGTGGCTTCTTCATCTTTTTTTTGCTACCAGTTTTTCAGCAGAGACAATATTCTTTGACGTTATTGCATAGGAAATGTTAACCAGACATAGACAAAATTTCAGCTGCAATCTCTTTTAACATACATTTCTTACACAAATGTCAAAACCACATGGAAAATTAAAGGGCCATTAAAATTAATGCAGTGAAATTTCACATGAAAATGAAAGGGGAGGCAGGGATGTCTTTGAAGCCCACATAGATGACAATTTTATCAAGCAATAATCAGTTCCATCTATGTTGATCTGTGCAAATTAAGTGTGCAGAATAAACATGTGCTGGAGTAATTGAATTTCCTAAAGAACTCTGTCAGACCCCCCCTTCCAGATCCATTTTAGACACCAACACAGAGACAGTGTCCAATTGTCAGCTCTCGGAGCTGTAGAGGGTCCCCAAGCAGGACTGGACCCTGCTGCTGTCAGATGCTGATTATTTTGGGGTACACTAGTGTTGTCTTTGCTCCCCATTTGGCTGTTTTGGCCACCACTTTCAGTCACAAGGATGAAAATGCCATTGATATAAATGATCACAGAATGGTGGGGGTTGGAAGGGACCTTCAGTGATCATCCAGTCCAACACCCCTGCAGAAGCAGGTTCCACTTAGGTCATGAAGGAACATGTCCAGAGGGTCTTGAAGAGCTTCAAGGAAGGAGTCTCCACACCCTCCCTGGGCAGCCTGGGCCAGGGCTCCCTCACCCAGAGAGTAAAGAAGTTTCTCCATAAGTTTAGATGGCCCTTTCTGTGTTTTAGCTTCATTCCATTACTCCTTGTCCTGTCACTGGATACAATAACCTCCTGACACGTACCATTGAGATATTTGTCCATATTAATGAGCACCCCCCTCAGTCTCCTCTTCTCCAGACTAAACAGCCCCACGTCACTCAGCTTTTCCTCACAAGGAAGATGCTCCAGTGCCCTGAGCATCTTGCTGGCCCTGCACTGGCCTCTCTGCAGCAGTTCCCTGTCCCTCTGCAGCTGGGGAGCCCACAACTGGACACAGGACTCCAGATGAGGCCTCAGCAGATGTGGCAGAGCAGAGGGGGAGCAGAACCTCCCTGGCCCTGCTGCCCACACTCTTCTTGATGTTCCCAGGCTGCCATTGTCTTCTTGCCCACGAGGGCACGTTGCTGCTCATGGACAGTTTATTATCAGCCAGCACTCCCAGATCTCTGCAGAGCTGCTCTCCAGCAGGTCACCCTCAGCCTGGCCTGGGGCAAGGGGTTTTTTCTCCTGAGATGTAGGACTCTGCACTTGCCCTTGTTGAGTGATGCTAAATCGTCTGAAGGTGGCCATGGATATGAGTGCAGAAAAAGCTGAGCTTGTGTTTCAGGAGGTGGGACGGCTGGAGGCAAGGCTCTGGGGTTTTGAGCAGATCATGGAAACTTTTGGTTTCCCCATCTCCTGAATGTAAATATGAAATATTGACAAGAGGTGATACTTCCAGATCCCTTCTAACCTGGACTATTCAGTGAGTTTATAACTTTCCCTCATGCCCAGGGATGGTTCTATCTGTGCTGCTTAAACAATACCCTTCAGGGCTGTTATTTCCCTTTCCTTCCTAGACCCATAGAATGAGTCAGGGGCCTTTCAAGTCATCGAGTCCAATCCCTGCCCTCACCCTGCCAAGCCCACCACTAACTCATGGCCCTCAGCACCTTGTCTACATGGCTTTTAAATATCTCCAGGATTGGGGACTGCACCATCATGTACTGATGGAAGACAAGCTAATAATTTTTACTAGCCCTGCAGCTAGTCCCATTTCCTGAGGGAGCCACAGACTCCATCAGGAGCCTTCCCTGCTGCAGCCTGTCCTGCATCGGCTGTCCAAGCCATGAACTGAGGACATGGTGCTCCTGCTCTCCATCCATCCATTTCCAAAGATGTTACCTGTATTATTCTGGAGGAAAAACAAGTCTTTGTGTGGTTCTGCACCCTCACCCTGACAAATTTTGTGCATGCAAAAAGACCGTCGTGGTAATGAATGACAGCTTTGCTTTTGGGCAGTGTCTGTTATTCAAAGTGCAGGGTTATTTGTGTATTTATATCTATTTCATATATATATCCATATATAAAAGAGCTGGGGCAGGCAGAAGCATAAGCATCTCCAGTGAGGTGCCCCCATAGTGGTTTTTGTCTTGTCGTTTGATGAAAGGCTGAAGCAGTACTGAAAAATGTGTTCTGTGAAGTCATTAATATCCTCCTCATTTGTGTATATTCTTCCATAATGGCTCAGTAAAATACACCCTGGGGTAACTTTATGCCATCCTTCCATGGTTCTTTAATTTTATGAGTAATTTATGTGGAGCACTGGCCGGGGAGGGCGGGGAGGTGGGGAGGGGGGTAGGGAAAGATTTTCACTTGCTTTAAATTTTAATGAAACGTATCTTCCTTTCTAAAAGTTGAGTAGACCTAAAGGAAAAGATGGTGATGTCAGTTTTTCTGTCTGTCTCTGATTCCTGCTTTTGGCTTCCTGTCCTTTCCTTCTTTCTTTTCATCTTTTTTTCTTACTGGAGTTTTTAAGCTTTTATTTGAAATGGCCTCAAGTTGCACCGGGGAGGATTTAGTTTGGAGGTTAGGAAGAACTTTTCTCCTGAGAGAGTTGTTAGGCACTGTGCCAGGCTGCCCAGGGAGCTGGGGGGATGCCCATCCCTGGAGGGATCCCAAAGCCATGGAGCTGAGGTGCTGAAGGCCATGGGTTAGTGGTGGGCTTGGCAGGGTGAGGGGAGGGCTGGGACTTCAGCAGCTTCAAAGACTTTTCCAATCAAACAATTAGATGATTCTACACTTCTGACATGGTCATTAGGACATGTGAATCGTGGGAATTGTCCCCAGTATGGATCCAGGGGACCACGCATCTTCCTGGCCATGCTTTAGTGCTCTCTTGTGCAATGGATCCCCTGGACATAATGCCATACATTTTGTCTCATTTCATGTGGGTTTCTTTCTACAGAGGGTTTAATTTCAAATGAAGTAGAAATTAGTTGTAATTAGTGGGAACTCTGAGCCATGTTCCCCTGGGATGTGATCTGCCCATGGCTATTCCCTGCTGCTGCCTTGGGGCTGCTGGCATGAGCCACAGGGATGGTCCGACCAGCTTTTGCTCTCTAGTTATGTTTAAACTGCAGTCAGATTGGTTAACAGAGGCTACTAACATTGATAACTGAGATTAAAGATGACCTCACGCTGTTTATTCTTCAGTCTCTGGGTAGCTTTAGTGTCATGGCCTTTTTTCCTTTTTTCCCCCTTTTTTTCTTTCTGTTCCCCATTGAACTTCCAGTTTCTCTTGAGCAGCAAAGTACAGTACCTTAAGCCAGATGGCAGTGACTCCATCTGCTGAGGATGTGGTTCCCTCTGTGTCCTGGGGAGACCAATTAAAACTTTTGTAAAGGCCCTTTGCAACGAGGAGGGATTAAATAAGAGAAAAATGAAAACGTGCTGCTTCATAGACACTTTGGAAAAAGCTTGGAAATAAGAGGAACATATTCTGCACATCTTCCTTGAGGCTTAGAGTGATTCTCATGTCTTGTTTAAGCAGGAATAAGAAGGTGTCGGGGTGATCATGTGGTCAGTTCTTCCAGCATCTCTGTAAACCCCACTGTGATCAGATTCTTAAAGATATCACCTGAAAAAGCTACATCTTCCCAAGTAGTCTCTGTCACTGAGTGTGTTTCGTCCCTGCATCTCAGAATCACAGAATCTCAAGGGTTAGAAGGGACCTGGAAAGCTCATCCAGTGCAACCCCCCTGCCAGAGCAGCACCACCTAGAGCAGGGCACACAGGAACTCATCCAGATGGGTTGGAATGTCTCCAGAGAAGGAGCCTCCACAGCCCATCTGGGCAGCCCCTGCCAGTGCTCCCTCACCTCAATAGGGAACAAATTCCTCCATGTGTTTCTTTGGAACCTCTTCTGTTCCAGCTTGTACCCATTGCCCCTTGTCCTATACTTGGCCATCACTGAGAACAACCTGGCTCCATGCTCCTGGCACCCACCTTTTATGTGCTGGTGCCATTCCATTCCCTTTCTGCCCCACCTCCGTTCTTCCTGCAGCCATCTGCCTCTGAAGCTGCAAGGGGACTCGAGGAAATGTTTATTTAACTCATTGATCAACATTCCAGAAGCCCTCTCAAGTTGAAAGATTCCAGCTGGCTCTTGCAATGGCACTAAGTGAGGCATTTTGTTCCTGTACATTGTCACCCCTTTGTTTCTGAAAAGAGCATAATGATGAACATGATGGAATCTTATTCCTCTGAAAATATCAGGCAAGCCCTTCTTTCCTGTGAGTTAGGTAGGAAGACAGGGCTTATTAATGGTGGGAGAATTTGTTGTCACCTTGGTGGACTAGGAGTTAAAGTGAAAACCAAATCAAACCCAGAAAGTAAAATTGTTCATTTTCAGATTCTCTTGGGTTCAGTTTAGAGCACCACAAATTGCTTGGTGTTCATCATTCATCTTAATTAACTGAAATACTGCAGTCAACATCTTTTCTTTTGGGGGTTTTGTTCGGTTGGGTTTTTGTTTGGGTTTTTATTTTTGCTGTCGAGCTCTCTGCCTGCTCTGGAAAGTGTCAGCCTCGTTACAAAGTCATATTGCTGTATGAAATGCTGTAATTAAGACTGAATTCAAATGCCTTTGCATCCCCCTTATGACACTTTCTTAAGTCTTGATGTACAGAGGGAGAAACTCAGCAGGTGAGGGACACGTGTTATATCAAATGTGTACAAGTCTTGGATATTTGTATAGTGTCCTGAAAGTTGCACGAGGGAAGGTTTAAACTGGAGATGAGGAAGAACTTTTTCCTTAAGAGGATTATTAGACACTGTGCCAGGCTGCCCAGGGAGGTGGGGGAATCCCCAGCCCTGGAGGGATCCCAAAGCTGTGGAGCTGACGTGCTGAGGTGGGTTAGTGGTGGACTTGGCAAGGTGAGAGGAGGACTTAAAGATCTTTTCCAAGCAAAGTAATGTTATAATTCTGTGATACCGTGGGCCCTTCCTATTGCAGCTGTGAGCAGGTATCTCTGTGGCTTCATGCTTGGAGCATTGCTGGTGTATTCAGCACATGGTGCATCAGTGCCAGGCCCCAGCGTTGTTTCCCTTCTGATCACTAAGGGTGTCACTGTACCAGAAAGACTTTCTCTTCTGGGTTTTATACCTCCTGGAAAAGAAATTTTTAAAAAGTCCTTTGGCTCTGGTAGGTTTAAAAATACCCCTGACCCTCATCATTCCTGAGGGCTTTCAAGGGGATCTTTCAGAAGCCTCAGGGTCCCAGTACCGACTGCCACATCCCCGGTGGGAGTTACAACAAAGCAGTAAAAGCAGTTGTGT
This sequence comes from Colius striatus, assembly GCF_028858725.1. Classification (NCBI taxonomy): domain Eukaryota; kingdom Metazoa; phylum Chordata; class Aves; order Coliiformes; family Coliidae; genus Colius; species Colius striatus. The sequence goes on from NC_084790.1 coordinate 86,717,306, forward strand.
TGTAACTCCTGGTGCTCCAGAGGAGTTGGCTTGGGTGGGATTCTGAGAATGAACTGATCCTCTGTCTCTAAACCTACTGCTGCTCCTCCTGCCTGTTGAGCCTTGTCCAGTCAGACAGATATCTCTACTGCACGTTCTACCACAGAGAGACACCCTGGTGAGGGGTTTTTTACAGATACTTCCCAAGGATCTTAGATAGTGTTAAATTATATGTTTTCTATTTAAACATAAGAAAAAACTCTTTCACTGGACTCAGGCTTCCAGGGAGAGTGTGGAGGCTCCTTCCTTGGAGGGATTCAAAACCCTCCTGGATGTGTTCCTACATGACCTGATCTAGGTGGGAGCTGCTTCTGCAGGGGGGTTGGACTGGATGATCTCTAAAGGTCCCTTCCAACCCCACCATTCCATGATGCTATGATTTTCCTATTGTTTTTAACTGTTCCCTTCTCTTCACGACAGCCTCTGCCTATTTTTCATGAACCTACTTGGGAAATGAAAGGGAATTTTGTTTTATTAAATCATTTATCTTTGTGCTTAGTACTTCTTTAAAACTATGTTGTGTTTCTCAGACACTTTAAACATAGGTTGAGAGCAGTAGGATTAGAGCAAGGACCAGAGGTTTGGTGTTTCTCAGGAAATTTGGGGTGCCAGAGGTTTTGTTTTGAAGTAAAGCAGAAACAGTGTGTCATTGGTTTCCTCTTTGTTTTGGGTTGGGGTGGGGTTTTTTTTCTGCTTTAATGGAATAATGTGTATCACTCTGTCACCCAGTTCCTAAAATCTGTGAAAACTGGTGCAAGTGATTTAAAAATTACTTAGTAAAACCAAAAAAAAAACCCTTTGGTTTGAAAATGTCATTACTGGATGTTTCAGCACGATGGAATTACTTTGCTTCCTTTTTCTCTCTAAACAAAAATTGTCACTGGTTGGGATTTTGATTTTCCCCAAATGTTTTGATGTCTGTGAAGACCATGTTTACCAGATATAATCTGCTTTAGTGAAAATATCCCAAATGCTCTAAATGAGCACTTCTTTCTGTTCCTGAGGTTTGTTTATGTCTCACACTCCTGCTTTTTAGTGGTTCGTGGAAGTGGTTGACACGAGGAATTTAGTGCTTGTCACCTAATCATTGCTTTTTATAAATAATAAGTTTCACTGGCTAGGAGTATGTTTGTGATTCCACTCCAGGTTTGCTGAGACGCAAAGGCACCATTATGCCAAGTAAAACACTTTGACTGACTTGCTGAGAAGGAGCAGAAAATTAAAGCTACTTTTATCTGAAAAAAAAGAAAATAAAATGCAGGAGAGATGAATGTGTCTTAATCAACTATGTAAATCAAGGCATTGCACCATTTACATGAAATCTCCATATTTATTAAGTCCCTGATGCAAACAACCATGCAGAGGCACAGTGGCCCTGCCTGTGTCCCCCAAAGCCAGGAGTACGTGTAGGGCAGACAGACCACCCTTGACCCCCCTTGCCAAGGCTGAGTTTACCCTGGCAGTTGAGAGTGATGAAGATGTCACTCTACCAGTCTGAAATCTGTTGCATGTGGAAGCTCTATTGTACCAGGCTCCATCTCCTTTGCCCCTTTGTCCAGGGAGCATTTTGATGCCACTGTCCTCAGGCAGCATGGCTATCCTCTCCACTCCCTGCTGGTGAGACACCAGGCAGTTTTTTCCCCAGGCAGACTCGGTAGTGAGGTTTGGCACTGCCTGACCTTTCTCTGGACAAGAGAACTGGAGTGTCACTTTGCTGAGATTCATCTAAAAATGTCTGATGAGCTGCAGACCACTGGAATGTGTTTGTCTCCCTACAGCTATCCTAAAACAAAGGTGGCCGGGGCACTTGTAATGAGCTGGAAATGAAATAGAATCACAGAACCATAGAATCACAGAATGGCGGGGGTTGGAAGGGACTTTTAGAGCTCATCCAGTGCAACCTCCCTGCAGAAGCAGGTCCCACCTAGATCAGGTCACAAATAAACTTCACTAAGACTGATATGGGTACTGGGAAGAGACCTACTCAGTCCCTCCAGCTGATCCAATGCCATCATATTTAACTGAATGATGGTACAAAGCTCTTTCCAAACTATTTAATCAGAAACAAAGCTATCTCTATAGAGAGACAGTTTTTATCTGTAGGACAGCTGTGTCAAGAGACCTAAACTGTGATCAAAGCCATTTGTGCTGTGATTTCTACAAATTTAACAGAGGGACTAGACCTGAGACAGAAAGCAGGCTCTTGAACCTCTGCAGCTTAGCAGGGGATACACTATAGCCTACTTCTTTAAACAATTCAGGTAGATCCATTGGCCCCTTCTGCGTTGGTTATCTCTGTGGCTAATCCTTCCCTTCTGCCCTGCTGAGGCCTCATCTGGAGTCCTGTGTCCAGTTGTGGGCTCCCCAGCTCAAGAGGGACAGGGAACTGCTGCAGAGAGGCCAGTGCAGGGCCAGCAAGATGCTCAGGGTGCTGGAGCATCTTCCCTGTGAGGAGGAAGGACTATGGGAACTGAGGCTGGAGAAGGCTGAGAGGGGCCCTTATCAATGCTGATAAATCCCTACAGGGTGGAAGTCTGGAGGATGGGGCCAGTCTTTTCTCTGTTGTGTCCAGTGCCAGGACAAGGGGTGATGAGCATAAGCTGGAGCACAGGCACAGGAGGAGAAAATCCTTTGTTGCTGAGGTGAGGGAGCCCTGGCCCAGGCTGCCCAGGGAGTCTCTTTCTCGAGAGATTTCCAAATCCACCTGGACACATTCCTGTGCCCCCTGAGTGAGGGGAATCTGCTTTAACAGGGTTTAGGCTGGATGAGCTCTGCAGGGCCCTTCCAGCCCCCACCATTCTATGATGCTGTGATAGTCCATCTCTCAGTCACAGATATGTTTGATTAACCATCCTGCTCGGTTCCTACTGCAGACCTGGTTGCTGCCTTATCAGTGCTTTGCAGAGTATGAGGTACTCAGTTGTAGCTGTTGTGTTTCTCTGTGCAGGAGAGCATGAGAAGGAGAAGGTCCAAGAGAGGAAGTTGTATAAAACAGGCTGCTGCCAAGCATTTCTGAAACAGCTTTGGATGTTGGAATTGAGATTTTGACTCAGTTCCATTTAACATGCATTCATCTTTGTTTTATCTGGACCTCTCTTCCTACCCCAGAAATCTCACAATATAAATAGGTAAGATAAAGAATGGGTAGGAGATATATTATTATGCCATTTTATGGGAAGGAAATTGAAGCATAAAAGCATTAAATTATTTATCCAAGCTCCCTCTGGAAGCCTGAGCCAGAGCCAGGATTGCTATAACCTATCTTTCTGTGCACTGTCTCTCAAAATAAAAGGTTGAGTTTCTGTCCCTGCTGAAGTCAATAAGGGTTTTTAGTTCTGTGGATGCTATCATTTCATGTAAGTGCATAGCAGGACCTCCAGCTGCTGTAAATGTTCTTCCATTCAAAAAGCTTTTCCTTCCATTTTTCAGACCTCAAACAAACACAGGGCAAGTTTGGGCACCCAGAAGCAGATGGATTTTGTAACAAAAGCTTGTTTTCTGGATGAATTTATCTCACTGCAGACTGTTTCTTTGTTGATGGAGTTAGTTCAGGGTTTGTGTTTGCACACCCCACACTTGCTTTCACACAGCTTATCGACATTGGTGAAATCACAACAAATTTTGATTCACTGAGAAGTTTTTCTCCCCAGTTCAAACTGTTACAGTAGGATACTTCTTCCTCCATCCACAATCTTGTGGCTTCCCTGTCACAAATAACACCCCACCAGTACAGTGTAGAAATAATAGTGGGAAACCATTTCAAATGTAGTTCTGTTTCTGAATTTAGTAGCGGGACTAATAGGTTCGGTTATGGTGGTTCAGTTGCCAGAGCTGTGCCCTGGGATGTATGCTGAAATATTGGAAAGTCAGGCAAAACAAGCATGGGAGTGGAAATGCTGGGCACTGAAGATGCTTTTAAAAGCTTCTTTCTCAATAAAGTGCCCTTAGAGGTGTTGAGCTGCTTCTGACGACACCTTTACCCATTTCTGGCCAAGGGTTCATTTGACAAGAGCAGACTATTTCAGTTGGAAGGGGCCTGACCACTTCATGGCAGACCAAAAGTTAAAGCATATTGTTAAGGCATTGTCCAAATGCCTCTTAAGCACAGACAGATGTGGGGCATCAACCACCTCTCCAGGAGGCCTGTCCCAGGGTTTGACCACCCTCTCAGTGAAGAAATGCTTCCTCATGTCCAGTCTGAGCCTCCCTGGTGCAGCTTTGAACCATTCCCATGGTTCAAAGTTCAGAGCTGAGCCACCTCCATCACAGCACTGTCCCTACTCCGTGTCCCTTAACAAATCAAAGAGTATTAGATTCACACTGATACCACATGAAGGAGTAAAGGGTAAACTAATGAAAACCACAAGGCTCTGTGAAAATATAAATGACAACTGCTTCCAAGAGCTGACTATGATAACAGCTCTTGTACACAGTCACAGAATCATAGAACAGTGAGGGCTGGAAGGGCCCTGCAGAGCTGCTCCAGCCCAACCCCCTGCCAAAGCAGGTTCCCCTTGATCAGGGGGCACAGGAACGTGTCCAGGTGGGGTTGGAAACCTCCCGAGAAGGAGCCTCCACACCCTCCCTGGGCAGCCTGGGCCAGGGCTCCCTCACCTCAGCACCAAAGGAGTTTCTCCTCCTGTGCCAGTGGCACTGCCTGTGCTCCAGCCTGTGCCCATCACCCCTTGTCCTGTCACTGGCCACCACAGAACAAACACTGGCCCCATCTTCTCAACACCCACCCTCAATCAGCATTGATAAAATCCCCTCTCAACCTTCTCTTCTCCAGGCAAAACACTGGATAGCACTGGAGTTGTCTGGGACAGTCCTGCCAAACAAGTTTCATGACTTCAGAGCATGTCCAGTGTAGGGAAGTTTTCTCTGTGTTAATAAGTACACTGCCTGCAGGCTCTCTAAAGTTGCATCTTTCCATGCAACATGGAACTGAGTTTTAATGAAATGTCATTAAAGCTGTTAACTACAGAGAAAGAAGGAAGGAGGGGGGTTGAAAAATCAAAGGCACAATCAAAGCATGCACTCTATTATCAATAACTGCAAGTGGCTTCATAAATGTTTTATGTTTGAAATGTTTTCAGTGCAGATCAGCACAGAACCAGCTGTTTAAATGAAAAGTGAAATGTAATAACAAGAACATTTTAATCATTGCATCTCATTATAGAGAAGAATGAATCACTGGGAAAAAAAGTGTTTTTAAAAGGCAGGTTTCATGATTGAGACAGTTATCCTGACATGGAGCTGGAGACCCAGGAAGCCTAGCTCAGAACTAACAAGCACAGTCCTTTAAAAAGACATGGAGTTGTTGGGATAAGTGGCTTTGTTTTCTTTATAAAAGCATGGTGGTGGTGGTGTGTGCTGTCTCCTGGGAAGGTTTAATGCAACAGTTTAATGCTCTCTTCTACCTGAAAGGATGAGTGCCTTGAATGGCACACTGGGTGCAGCAGCATCCTGGCCATTAGACAGAAGGTTGATTTGGACTATAGGCAGCAAAAGTCAAGACACCTGAGACCAGGAGGAGAGAGGGAAAAGAAAGCAGGACTGTGATCCTTTCACCTTGTTTGGGCATTCAACTACAAGGTGCTGCTTAGGTCTCTGCTTTCTTGTCCAAAGGGTGCTGTGCATATTCTGCATCCATACACCCTAGAGCCCAAGGCTGGAGCCTGCCAATACCCCTGAATGAAGGTCAATAGAGCTTAAGGTAATAGTCTTGAGGCAACTAACTCTGTGTGTGCCAGAGCTGTGCTGAAGCAGTTCAGGTGCTCCTCTCCCTGGGCTCCAGTGGTGCAGGGAGGATGGCTTGAGGTGCAGCAGGCAGAGCTTCAGACACTTGTCAAAATGTCAGGTTTGAGAGAGAGCTTTAGCATCTTTAGGTGGTTTCCTAGCAATTTTTGACGTAGTTGCCCACATTCCTATCTCAGGCACTTGTTTTTATATCGTATTAACTCTTATTATCAGACGGTTAACGGAACAATAGCAAAGAGGAAATCTCTGTGCAAGAACACAGAGGGAGGCTCGTGAGAGTAGAGATTGTGTTCCTGCAGGTTTTCAGGAGCACCTGACTACATGGACAGATGGTTTTATGCCACCAAAAATGCATGGGGTCAATACCAGAGTCTCTCAATCAGCAGATGCTTTCAGTGGGGTAAATACCAACCCTTTCTGCTCCTACAACAAACCAACCCTGCAGGGTTACCAGAGGCCTCAAGGTCCTCATACCCTACCCCTGAGCAGGTCTTCCCAGCAGCTATTGCACATTTCAACCTGTGAAGCTCTCCTGCAGAGCTCCTCTGGGTCTGCTGGCCGCAAAGTCAGGTGGCATTGACACAACTTGTACTCTGGAAGTATGAATCTGAGTGTCACTAGATTCAGATCTGAGGAAGAAGTTGTTCCCTGTGAGGGTGGTGAGGCCCTGGCACAGGCTGCCCAGAGAGGCTGTGGCTGCCCCATCCCTGTCAGTGTCCAAGGGCAGGTTGGATGGGGCTTGGAGCAATCTGGGCCAGTGGAAGGTGTCCCTGCCCATGGCAAAGGGTTGGAACCAGATGAACTTTTAGGGCTCTTCTGACCCAGACCATTCTACAATTCTCCTGTCAGGGGCTCCCAGATTACCTCATGTACACAGTGCATCAGCAGGTGGGACATGACATGGATGTGCAGCACCACTTGGTAAGATGAGGAGTGAGTTATGAACGTTCTCTGGAGGCACTTCACCTGTTGTCAAGTTCACATGACTTCTTTAGGTTTAATTGCTGACAGGAGATTAGCTCCAAAAATAGCCCTTAATCTGTAAGATTTGAGGCTTGCTGGAAGATTAGAAGCAAGACCAATATAGAAATGGTGGGTGTCAGGAGGTTGGGGCATCCCTTTTTTCTATAGTAGATAGTAACAGGACAAGGGGTGATGGGATGAAGCTGGAACACAAAAAGTGCCATTTAAACATAAGGAAAAACTCTTATAGTGAGAGTGAGGGAGCCCTGGCCCAGGCTGCCCAGGGAGAGTGTGGAGGCTCCTTCCTTGGAGGGCTTCAAGACCCACCTGGACACGTTCCTGTGAGACCTGATCTAGGTGAACCTGCTTCTGCAGGGGGTTGGATTGGATGGTCTCTGAAGGTCCCTTCCAACCCCTACCATTCTGTGATTGTAAGACTACACTGTTTACATAGAGGACAGCCCTCTTTGCTGTCCTGTCAGATCAGATCAGCTCAGATCAGATCAGCTCAGATCAGCATGTTAGGAACACAGGTAGGTATTCTTGCAATAATACCTACATAAAACCACAGACTCATAGAATCATTATGGTTGGAAAAGATCTTTGAGTCCAGCCACTCACCTCACACTTCCAGGTCCAGCACTAAACTAAACCATATCCCTTAAAGCCTCATCTGTGTATCTCTTGAACATCTCTAGGGATGGTGACTCCACCACCTTCCTGGGCAGCCTGTTCCAATGCTTAATAACCCTCTCAGTGAAAAAGTCCTTCCTAATGTCCAAACTAAACCTCCCCTGGTGCAAGTTAAATCGACTTCCTTGTGTTCTATTATTTGTTACTTGAGAGAAGATACTGATCCCCACCTCACTACAACTGTCCTTCAGGTATTTGAGGGAGTGCTCACGTCTCCTCTCAGCCTCGTCTCCTCCAGGCTGAACATCTCCAGCTCCCTCAGCCACTCCTCATAAGACCTGTTCTCTAAAACCCATTCTCAATGTTGAGTGTGTATCATCTTTCAGCCTCCAGGAACACGGGTTTTTTGGGAGGGCAGAGTGAGGCTCAATCTTAGAGTACAGTGTGGATTTCACCCCAGTAAGACAAGATCATCCATGCTGACAGCTAACATTAACAAAAGCAGAAAGGTAGTTACTGCATGTTTCTAAAATCAGCATTGAGGGGGAAAAATAACCAACCAAGCAAAGCATTTGACCATTTCTGGCTTTGGACCCGATTGCTTTTACTGCTGCTGAATAGGAGTAATTCCACCAAATAGCCCCAGAACTGGCAGTTGTGAGAACAGCGTCAAACTCTTTGCAACCTAGTTGTTGTAGCTTCTATTTATGAAACAGTCCGAGGCACTGAACTGATCTTTTATGGGAGAGGAAGGGCATTCTCAGAGGAAGGGTGATTTTGGGAATATATTGAAGCATTCTGTGGAGCCCATGGTAAAAGAAGATGCATCAGTCATCTGCCTGCCCTCTCCTTTATCCCCTTTTTTCCTTCCGTAGAGTAAGGGTGCTGCTGGCTGTAAAAAGATCGACTTTAGAAGAAACATGACTTAATGTCTTGTTTTAATGGAATGTAAAGCAGTTCTAGGGCTTCTCTGCTGTTTAGGGGGAAAAAAAAGAAGAGAATTTAGGAAAAGATTTAAAACTTAATGCCAATTTTCTCGAGATTATTATTTGACAGAAGGGATCAGGAGAGATTATTAAATGCTTTGTGTGTGCTGAAAATACTGAGACCTTAAGCACATTAGAGTGCCTGTCAGAAATATTGAAACAGAATAAAAAGCAAAGCTGAGTAAAGGAAGTAAAAACATCTTTTAAATGTATCTCTGCTGCATCTAAGCCTTGAAATTACTTGTGACCGACGGTTTGGTGGATGACGAGTCTGGGAGCCCTTGTCCAATACCTGTCTCTGCCATCGCTGTTCTGCAGAAGGAGGATAGATCCAGGAGAGCAGGGGCTGCTCAGCTGTCTCTGCTCACCCCACACTTAGAGATTTACAAAAGAGAGCTGTTAGTGTGAAACCTCCTCGTAATGGGGATGTAGCTCTGTGGAAAGCATCTTCTTGGAACTGTAATTCCATTATCTGCCAGTTGCACAATGGCTTGTGGGTTTGTTTTATGCCACAGCACACTCCTTATTGAAAGTAAAAAGATACTATTTGATGCTGAAGATTTTCAGAAATAACCTTCTGCTTGACCTTTACATTTTTGCCACAGTTATTGTGGTAGTTTGAGCCTGGCTGGATGCCAGGTGCCCACCACACCGCTTTACCCCCCACCTCCCGAGAAGCAGGGGGTGGGTTTTTTTCTTCCAATTTTGCCTGAGTTCCAGACGAGGACACAGAGAAGCTCTCAGATAGCCTCATTTCTAAACAGTGCTTGTTGGTGGGGACCAGAAGAGACATGTAGGGAGGATTTTACTGGGGGAAAACTGCTGGTAGTTGTAGGAGTTCATTATGCTTTTTGAGCTCTTTTGTTTGAATGAGTTGGTTAAGCTGATGTCCAAAGGCACGATGCGGTTGGCGTGTGGTAATTTTGGTTCAGGGTGAGATTGGAGCTCTCTAAGATACAGTCTGTATAACAAAAGGTGACCTAGCATGTTCTCTTCAACACTTAAAAGGAACTGGTTTGTGTTGTGGTTTTGAGGAGGAGTTGTGTGCATCTTCACCCACCACCATGATCTGGTGTCAAGGCAGTTTAATTTTGCATTTCAAACGGTCTCTACTTAGAGGCTGGCAATAGGTTTAGTCTTGTATTTTCAGAGCTAATCAAGCCACATAGTAGTTTCTAGGATGGGACATTTCAACACTTTTATTGTCATTATTTGGTTTGTAAGATGAGACTGTTACAGTCCTACAACTTCTGTAAGTGCTGGGCACCAAGCAAACACAGGGATATTATTTAAGAGCAGGACTGGGGCTACACGATAGTGTTGGAGCTTATACTAGCAAGGAATAACTTTCAAAGGCAAATTAGGGCTGGCAGATGATGAGAGGTCTCTGGTCCAGCCCCTGCTTGAAGCAGGTCACCTCTGAGACTGCCCAGGGATGTCTTCAGACCAAATCCATCGTCCTGCTCCTTGCTACCAGGTTCCTGTGGCTTTGCAGGAGTGGTCTCATGCAATTGCTAAATGGAGAGATATCAGCCTTTGTGGGCTCCCTCTTTCATTAGAGCAGGCCAAGGACAGCCCTTACTGCTTCATGTCAGCCATCACCTGCGACCCCTCGGGGAGCTGAGGGTGAGGAATGCATAAAGGAGTTTAAGCAGACAGGCATAAACAGGTACATGAGCACAGTGCATGCAGGTGCTGTAAGGAGAAACCAGTGGAGAGGTTTTGAGGGCTAATTGCTTGCTGAAAGAAACCAAAGGCTGCACCAAATCAATTCATAACATAATAGCATCAAGCTGGTACATACAAAGCTGGGATAGAGCACACACACAACCAAATGGTGCCTCGCTGGAAAGCAGCTCGAAGCTGACAATGATGATTTGGGTTCTGTTGGGTGGTGTGTTGGTGCTTGCCTGTGGGTTTTTCCTCACAGCAGCCCTTTGCTGCCACTGGGCTTGGATGATCAGATTTGCACGTCTCCACTTTCCTTCTGCTGCAAGGTACCTGTGCCTATTTCCATGCATTAGATATCTGTGCTAGTTGTTTCCTAGAAATGCTGTTTCAAGATTAAGTCCATCCATTAAGTGCACCTAGACAGCTCAGGATTTTGTGTATTCATGGTACAAGAGTCTTTCCACAGTGTATTTTCCATGGGTTTATCACCCCTTCTGTTTTGCCTGGTGTTTCTGAGGAGGACAGTGCTGAAGGCAGTGCCATTGCAGGCATCCCTCAGAGATGTGAGTTTGGTTGGGTTGTCCCAGGTCACAGACCTGGGAGATGAAGGAATGGGATTTTCACATAGTCCTTTCTTTTCTGTGCAGTGCAAGTTCCCGGGCCAGTGGAAAACCTACGGGCTGTGTCTACCTCTCCTACCTCGATTCTCGTCTCCTGGGATCCTCCTGCCTATGCAAATGGCCCTGTTCAAGGCTACAGGCTCTTCTGTACGGAGACAGCGACTGGAAAAGAGGAGGTGAGTGAAAACTGGAGCAACTCTGCTCTCCCTGTGGAATGCAGATGTTTGGGGTGGGCATCTGCAGGACTTTCAAGTGCTGCAGGTAAATGTTGCATGGTACAGTGATAACAGATGAGTCAAAGGCCTGTGGCCAGTGGGGTTCAATTGGGCTCAGCTTTGGGGCCAGTCTGATTCTACATCTTCAACAACCTGGATGAGGGCACAGAGTGAATCTCAGCAAGTTCCCTGATGGCACCAAACTGGGAGCACTGGCTGACTCACCAGAGGCTGTGCTGCCATTCAGCGGGATCTCGACCGGCTGCAGAGTTGGGCACAGAGGAACCTGCTGAGGTTCAACAAGGACAAGGGCAGAGTCCTGCAGCTGGGGAGGAACAACCCCCTGCCCCAGGCCAGGCTGGGGGTGACCTGCTGGAGAGCAGCTCTGCAGAGACAGACCTGGCAGTGCTGGGGGATAATAAACTGCCCATGAGCAGCAACGTGCCCTCGTGGGCAAGAAGCCAATGGCAGCCTGGGGGCATCCAGCAGAGTGTGGGCAGCAGGGCCAGGGAGGTTCTGCTCCCCCTCTGCTCTGCCACATCTGCTGAGGCCTCATCTGGAGTCCTGTGTCCAGTTGTGGGCTCCCCAGCTGCAGAGGGACAGGGAACTGCTGCAGAGAGGCCAGTGCAGGGCCAGCAAGATGCTCAGGGCACTGGAGCATCTTCCTTGTGAGGAAAGGACCTGGGGCTGTTTAGTCTGGAGGAGACTGAGGGGAGAGCTCCGTAACACATACAAGTGTTTAAAGGTGTTTGTCAAGAGGATAGGGTAATAGTTTTTCTGTTATCTCTAGTGACAGGACAAGGACATGGACAAAAGCTGGAAAAAAGTTCCTTTTAAACATAAGAAAAACTATTTTCCTGTTGAGGTGAGGGAGCCCTGGCCCAGGTTGTCCAGAGAGGGTGTGGAGGCTCTTTCTTGGGAGGTTTCCAAACTCACCTAGGCACGTTCCTGTGCCATCTGATCAAGGGGAACATTGTGGTTTGGCCCAGCCAGCACAGCAGCACCACGACAGTCTTCTCTCACTCGGTGTCCCTATTCACCCCCATGCTCATTAGGATGGCAGAGGACCCAGTGAAATGGGTGGAAAAAGAGAACAAAGGTTGTTGTGGATGGAGACAGGAGCAGGGAGGGCTGGCTGCCAATTATAGTTCCAGGCAAAACAGCCTCCAGTGCTCAACTGAGAGAGGAAAATAGGAAAGTTTATTCTACAAGAAGCAGAACGGAACAAAAGCAGAAAGGGAGCAGGATGATGAGAAAATTACACCCAGCACTTTAAGATCTCCCTCCCCCATCCCTCCTTTCTTCCCAGGCCCAGCTCACTGCTCCCCAGATCTCTCCCTCCTCTCCCCTCAGCGGCTCAGGGGGGCAGGGAGTGGGGGATGTGGTCAGTCTCTCACAGATGGGCTCTGCTGCTTCTCTCTGCTCAGAGGAGGACGACTCCTGGCATCCTTCCCCTGCTCCAACACGGGGTTCCTCCCCCGGGACACAGTTCTGAACCAACTTCTCTGGTGTGGGTTGTTCCCAGCAGCTGCAGCTTCTGCCCACACAGGGTCCCTCACACGGGACACAGTCCTTGGTGAATGTCTCTGGTGTAGATTCTTCACCACAGTTGCAGTTTGTGCAGTTGCAGGGTCCCTCTCTTGGGACAAGGCCTCTTCTGGGCATCAGTTTAATGAGCTGCTTTGTTGTGGGTTCCTCCCCACAGTTACAGCTGTGGATATTGGGTCCCTCACACAGGACAGGGCCTGTTCTGGCCATGATTTTAAAGAAGAAAATCACTGCCCTGGCTCAGGGTCCGCAGTGAAGTGGTTCCTACTGTTCCTACTCCTTGCACCACCACCAGCCAGAAGAAGAAGAAGAGGCAGAGAAGATGGAAGAAGATGGAGGAAGAAACCTCCTCTTTCGACTTCTTCCTAAAAAGTGATGGTGGAGGCATCTAATTGTCTCAGCCCCAGAAGTGGGTCTGGCTCAGAGCTGGGGAGAGTTGTGAGCAGCTTCTTACAGGAGCCATCTTTACAGCCCCTTCCTCCTTACCAGGAAAGGCTGTCATGTCAAACCATGACAGGGAACTTGCTTTAGCAGGGGTTGGGCTGAACAAGCTCTGCAAGGCCCTTCTAAACCCCAACATTCTGGGATCCTGTGGTTCTGTGAAAAGCAGAAATCAAGCAAGTTTCCACCAGTGTAAAATGGGTTCAGGAGCTAAAAGGAAATACCCAGTTATTCATCAGCTGATGCTAAAATACCAGAATCACACCAAAGAGCACTGAAAGACCCTTTAGATTCTCCCTGTACACCATGCAGAGCCATCAGCACGTTAGTGGCAGATTGTTCATGTTATCTTTGCACAACATATATCTATATTTAGTCACTTCTTGTGGGTTTTTTTTCAAGTAGGAAGGTAAAATAATGCAAATCCAGGCTAGTAACGATGCACTTTTGTCTCCAGACTGACAGACGCCCATAGCAAAGCTTGGTGTTGATGCAGCATGCCTAATTGTGCTTCTGCCTCTGCCATGAGCACGTGCTTTTGAGTGTCAAACAAGCAAGCTTACGTTCTGCAGGTTGCAGACTGCTCTGATATTTCCCACTGGCTGTTCAATAACCAGTATTGGATAGGAGTGTGGCAGCTACAGTGGAGCTCTGAAGGTAGAGTATGGTCAAGATAGATTTTTTGCAAAGAAAAAGGCAGAGAGGAAAGTGGAAATGTCTCTTTTCTGGCCTGATAGCACGTGGTAATTGCAGGCATCAGTAATCTTGTGGCAGTTGCCTCAGCAGCCTTATGGCAATTTTGATACCATCTCCACTTTTTATGTTCTTACTTTATTTGACTTTCTTTTCTCCAAATTTCCCCTTCGGCTCTTTTCTTTTATTTTCTTCTTTCCTGCCACATACATATGGAGTGGCAGCAACTGGCTTAACCAAAAAAAACACCCCAAACTTTCTGCTGTGCCCTGTGTATCTAAACACAACTCTGAGGTGCTGAAATCCCCTCTGCCCCGAGGCTGTGACCAGGGCTGTGTGTGAGCATTGAGAGTGAGCTGTAAAAAGCTACTCCATTACAAATTGCCTTTTATATCAACGTAAATAAGGCTTTAGCACTACTTTCTCAATGAGTGAGAAGCTCAGCTGTAATCTGCTCAGCCCTTGGCATGGCTGTGGAGCTGGCTGTCATAGAACTATAAGATCGTTTTCCTTGTGAAAAGCCTCTAAGGTCATCGAGTCCCAGCCCTCCCGTCACCCTGCCCAGCCCACCACTAACCCCTGGCCCTCAGCACCTCAGCTCCATGGCGTTGGGATCCCTCTAGGGCTGGGCACTCCCCCAGCTCCCTGGGCAGCCTGGCACAGGGGCTCACACCCCTCTCAGGGACACAATTCTGGCTCAACTCCAATCCCAATCTCCCTTGGGGCAACTTGAGGCTGTTTCCTCTTTCCTGCTTGCCCTGTAGAGCTCCTCCAGCCCAACCCCCTGCTAAAGCAGGTTCCCCTCACTCAGGGGGCACAGGAACATGTCCAGGTGGGTGCTGAAAACCTCCTGAGGAGGAGCCTCCACACCCTCCCTGAGCAGCCTGGGCCAGGGCTCCCTCACCTCAACATCAAAGGGGTTTTCTCTTACATTTAAGTGGAACTTTTTATGTTACAGCTTTTATCCATTGCCCCTTGTCCTGTCACTAGACACTACAGTAAAAAGTGTTGCCCTACCATCATGACATCCACTCTTCAGGTACTTATATTGTTCTGTCTCTCTTAGGAGAACAACCCTCACCTCACTCCAACCTCCTGCCAGGGAGTTGCAGAGAGTGCTCATGCCTCTCCTCAGCCTCCTCTTCTCAGGGCTGAACACTCCCAGTCATTTCCCCCCTTGTTTTGTTGTCTCTGTGTGCTAGATCCTGGAGGTGGACGGGCATTCCTACCGGCTGGAGGGGCTGAAGAAGTTCACCGAGTACACCCTGCGCTTCCTCGCCTACAATCGCTACGGCCCCGGCGTCTCCACCGAGGAACTGACCGTCACCACGCTTTCGGATGGTGAGTGGGGACAGGGGGGCTGTGGGCTGTGCAGGTTGTCTGTCGGTTACAGTCATCAGCCTTTTAGCTTCTGCCATCACGTTTCAGAAGCAGCAGCAAGGAAGCGAGGCGGTTACTGAATGCACAGGGCAGGAACCAGAGTACCTGCCTACAGTGGTACCCCCTGAGCTGCTGTTCATCTCCAAGCATAATCAGTTCAGTTCATTATTCCTACATCTAGTGATAAGGACAGTCTGCTTCTCTCTCTGTTTTCGCCCTAACTTAGGCACAGGTGTGCCCTTTCAGCTTTTCCACAGACATGGTTTCATCACAGCCGCATTTGAAGAGCCAGCTGCATGGGTTTTCGTTGTGCTTTAAACACAGGGGTAGCAAATGTGCCAGGGCTTCAATCTCTGCTCGTCACAGCGGCTGCATCAGCATCCTTCCTCGAGCTCATGCCATGCTCCTGTGGCTTGCAGGCTCTGGGAGATAAATTGAATTCTATTTTGCATTCAGGAGCGCTTAGTTGTGTCTGATCTCACAAAACCGATGCATGCCTGACTCCTCTGGAAGTCACTCAGCCTGATCCCCACACCTGGATAAAACAGGAATAGCTTCATTGGAGTCATTGGGCTACAAAAGCGTAAAAACTGTAAGAAGGAAGGGGGAAAAAAAATGAATCTTTCATGGGTTGATGAGAACTCTCCTAAAGCAGAAAGCAGAAACCAGACCAGAGGCAGGCTCCAGAGGCTTGAGGGATGTGCTAGCTCCTCACTGAGCCCCACAGCCAGGATGGCTTATTCCATACACACAGGTGTCCTGGTTTAGGCCCATCAGGGAACAAAAGACCACGATTGGCCTCAAGTACCGAAGAGGCTGAGAATTGCCTAAGGGCAGGGAGAGCTTAATTGCCTCTTAAGGTTCAGGACAAAACAGAGCAGGCTACTGGCTTGGGGAAGGAAACAGAGAATAATTTAATGCAACATCAACTAAAACAGAACCTTAAAACCCCAAGCATAACCAAAATAAAACAACACAGAGTAATACAACAATGAAGAGTCCAACCAGCCTTTTTAAGAACACCTTCTTGCCACCCCTCCCCTCTTCCCGGGCTCAGAGCCGTCATCCCAGTGTTTTTACCTCCTCCCCCACTGAAGGGCCCAGGGGGCAGGGAGTGGGGGTTTCAGTCAGTCTATTCTCAATAGCTTCTGTCATTTGTCCCTCCTCAGGGCAGGTGGCTCTGCACCCATCCTCCCTGCATGTCCCTGGGGTCCCTCACACACACACAGCCCTGTCCGGGCTGCTCCCAAAGGCTGCAGCTCCTCTCTGCCTCTCGTGTGGGGCTGCTCTGGGCCCGCAGGCTCCAGCACGGCCTGTGCCATGGCCCCTCCCCACACAGTCCCTCACCCGTCCGGCTGCACTCACACAGAGCAGCTGGTGGCTCTCAGTCCTGCCATGGGTCTCCGTAGGTTGTAGGGGTACAGCTGCATTCTCACCACGGCTTGCAGAGGGGTCTCTGGTCTGGTGCTCCTCCTTCCTTCCTCCTTCTCTGGCTGTAGGGTCCGTGTGGTCACCTCCATCTTGTATCACTCTCACACCTCCTGCCAGCACTTCAAATTCCCGTCCCTAAATAGTGCTGGCAGAGGCGCCAGATTGGCCCAGCCGGGCCAGAGGTGGGTGTGAACCCAGGAGCTGGGGGAGAGTCCAAAAACTCTTTACCGGGTCTTCACTGCGACCCCTCTCCCTGTTACCAAGCAAAAGCTGCTCCTTGCTAAACCAGAACAACACGTTGTTTAAAGGTGACATAAGAGGAGTCCACAAAGCTTTCATTTATAAATACCTCACCTTCCATCTGATAGAAGTTTGGACAAACTCTTTTTCATTCATGCTAACAAAGCAAAGTATGGGAGTTCAGGTGGCCTTGGCCAGGGTCTGTGTCACTAATTTAAGGACATTTTAATAGGAAAAAAACCCATGTTTACTTCTACATGGACGTCAGGTCAGGGATTAGGCAAAAAAAATGTGTCTGTGGGCTTCAGCTAGGTATCTTAAACTTGCTGGGCTTTTCTCCTCTCAGAAGTGTGGCAGACAACCTGTGCTAATGAGCACATTTGGAAACAATGCCCGGCACACATTTCAGGCACATAAAAATTCATTGCTGTTCCTTTCCATGCTGTAGAACAAAAATTGAATGGAGAACCAGGGTGACTGAGTTTCCTCCCTTTATGTTTACAAATATGTATCTAATATTACTGCAAAGTTGATATCTCTTGTTATTCTGCCCAAAACAGATGAACATTTTTATGAGGTTAAGAATGGCAATTTTCTGTCTGTCTGGTAAGCCATTGCTTGTGAGTGCTACATCTGATCCAATAAATGTGTAGGTTTCTGTGCAGCATTAGTAGAAACTGTGTAGATCCTGGAGGAAATCATAGAGTCATAGAATGGTAGGGTTGGAAGGGACCTTTAGAGCTCATCCCGTCCAACCCCACTTCAGAAGCAGGTCCCACCTAGATCAGGTCACACAGGAATGTGTCCAGGCAGGTCTTGAAGCCCTCCAAGGAAGGAGCCTCCACAGCCCCCCTGGGCAGCCTGTAAACAGGTTATCATGCACTGGAGAAGCTCTTGCATTTATTTCACAGCATCACTGAATTGAAGGTTGGAAGGGCCCTGCAGAGCTCCTCCAGCCCAATCCCCTGCTAAAGCAGGTTCCCCACACTCAGGGGACGCAGGAACATGTCCAAGTGGGTTTGGGAACGTCCTGAGAAGGAACATCCACACCCTCCCTGGGCAGCCTGGACCAGGGCTCCCTCACTTCAGCACTAAAGGAGTTTCTCCTTGTATTTAAGTGTCTGTGTTCCATCTTGTGCTCATTACTGCTTATCCTGTCACAGGGCACCACAGTCTGGCCTCAAATTTAATGTATCTGCCTCTTGAGCTCTGGAGGAGCAGCAGTGGAGAAAGCACGGTCTGAAAGTGGGGAGGTTCAGCTGGGCAGTGAGGCTGCAGGGGGTCAAGAGGAGCGGTGCTTTCATTTTTTAAAGGCTGAGCCTGTCTTCTCTGAGTTCATGAATAAATAGGCATCTCCATGCAAGGTAGTGGAGGAGAGCTGTGGGGAGCCTCTAAAACAAGCCCCTCAAAGAACAATGTGGAGGGGCCTGGGGCTGTGAGAAAACCAGAGTGAGGGAGTTGGTGAACCCCACCACTGTTTTCATCTGCTTTATTCCGAGCTGTGTCTTCAGTGGGTTTCATCCACGAGACCCTCTCAGCTCGCTTGGTGCTGTTACTGTACATTTGACACCTCTGCAATATTTTTTCAAGTGCTACTTGTGTCTACCCAGCAAATTCATTTTTCCCTTGTAATACAGGCTGGATCTTGGCAGAATAAATTACTTCACACTTATAATTATAAAAACAAAAGGAAAACAAGTGAAAATGAATATTTTGCATAATGTATGTAGATTTAATTCACACTGTGAAGTCTAGAACTGCGGCCCTGTACTCCACTTTGGTTTTAAATGTCACCATAAGTGAGAAAAGGAAAGATTGTTATTCATGAATCTGAAAATTATCCTCTGCAAGTGTTTCAAATGCTTCACCTGTCTGCGAACAAAAATCACTGCTAATGAGAAGGTTTGCATGAGACTGTTCCAGAAAACAGGAGCGTGTATAGGTGTGCTTGCTTTGGGAGTCTGCAAGAAGACAATATTTCTCTTTATTTAAGCAGAAACCTGTTCAGCAGAGAAGTCTCTTGGCTGCACCCTTCCCAGCCTTCCTATGGGGTTTTTTGTTGTTGAGCAAGTGTGAAAGAAGAGAAAATCCCTTTAAAATATCTTTTCATCTTCTTTATTCGGGGTCTGTCTGAAACCACTTCAATCTCTGGCACCAAGAAGAGCAGCCAAAGGGTTGCAGTGAGAGTTTGGCTTTCGCCAAGCCTGAGTGAAGGGGGTAGCAGTCCCAGCTGTCCCAAGGGGGAAAAGAGGGAATGGAGAGAGCAAGTCTGCAGTGCCAAAACTTTCTGCAACCTCTTTTATGGTGTCATAGAGATACTTTTCATGGGGTTAAAGTCCCTTTTGCTGAAGGCTGTGCAATAACACAGCAAGAAGTCCTGCTAACAGCCTGTGTAGAAGAGGGACAAGACATTTAATTCATCCCGTTTTATAGACAAGACATAAAAGAAGGAGAAAGCCTGTAGTTGCCTATAGACACGTCTGGTTTTCAGACAGGTTTTATTCCCACATCTCCTGCCACCGCTCTCTGGAGGAGAGCAGCTCCCTAGGCTGCCCTGGTGTGCTTTTTGGATTGCAGCCCATCCTCCCGCTTGAATTTAGATTTATCAGCCTCCTCAGTCAGGGACTGGCACTGTCAGGGGGACAGGAGCTGTGCCCAGCTTTCCCTACTCCTTCCTGGTGATTTGGCCACCAGACAAAGCCACAACAAGGAGCATCTTGCTTGTCAGAGCTGGCTTCCCTTTGGTCTTTGTTTCATGTTGTCTTTGTATCTCAGTCCATGCAGTTTCTGGCCATTTATTTTTCACATTTACAGCCAAATCTTGGGGGCAGCCCCCCAGGCATGGAGCCAGGGTGCTCTCGGAGAGCAGCAACTCTTGCACTGTTTTTTGCACTGTTTTATTTATGCATACAGCAGTGTACATAGTTGCACAAAGAAAACCACCCCTAGCCCTATACTGTTAGTTTCTGCAAGTCTGTAGGCAGAAATTTTCCTTAGAGCTCTGGGATGTAATCTGTAGCCTGAGAAACACACCCCTATCAATGAGATTTACTGTGGCCTCTCCAACACCACAAGCCACAGACCCCAGACAACATCCACCAGGTCAAGGAACACACTGTATCTTTAATGCTTAATATTCAGTTTAGAATACAGCTCAGATAAAATTTGGCAGAGCTGTTTGCCGTTTCAGAAATGCTTTGAGCTCATGAATTTATCAAAATGCATTTAATCCCAGCAATTGGCAGGCAGTGTTACTTCATGCTTCCCGAGTGCTTGGTCTAAATGTGACTTATACCCATAATTATCACAGGAATGCTTGATTATGATTTTTTAAAGCACAAATTGAAGATGGAAGTTTAGATTGACACAGGAGAGGCAGCCTGTGAAGTTTTTCTTGGGGGTGTCACTGCCTGTTCCTG
Source organism: Colius striatus (assembly GCF_028858725.1). Lineage (NCBI taxonomy): Eukaryota > Metazoa > Chordata > Aves > Coliiformes > Coliidae > Colius > Colius striatus. Next base: position 86,737,345 of record NC_084790.1, read on the forward strand.
TGTCTGCACAAGAGGTGAGTGCAGGGTGAGGAGGAAAGCGCTGTGAGGATGTTTAGGGGAGTGTGAGCTGAGCCAGTTGCTCAGAGCCACAAACGTAGATTTACAGGAGCTGAATGGTGTCGTGGCTGTGACCTGCTGGGGACCAAGTCCCTTTTTGTCCCACCCCAATAGCCCAACTTCTTGGTGTAATGAATTCCGCTGAAGTTACCCAATCCATCTTTATCTGTTTGAAGTACTGGACTGTTCCCCTCCTCAACCTCCTCTTTCCCATGCCAGCATTATAGGGGAATTTCCTGATGCAAAGCTTTTTTTGGTGTAGATGGCCACTCTGAATCCCTTTGGGAGAAAGGGCAGACTGTAACGAAGTGTCCAAGGGAAGGTTTGATGTCTGGAGTCTGTGCCAGCACCAGCAATGCTCTGTCACCTGCTGAACTTGTTTCTGTCTTTACTAGGCTGGGAATGTACATCTTGGTCCTCTTGACACCCAGCTTGCTGTCTGGGGTTAGTGCTGCTGCCTCTGCTGTGCATCCCAAAACAGCAGCCTGGAGATTCGTGTGCTCTCTCTACTGCAGGGAAATACTCAGGGGGTTTATTCAGCCATCTCCTTTCATCTCTACAGCTAAAGAATAACAAGCAACCAGCAAAACCACAAAGGACGTGAGTTCATCTCATGGGCAACTGAAAACAGATTGGTTTTAATTGCACCAGATAGAAACTGAGAGCCATGACCTGTGGTTACTGGTAGATGAAAAGCTGGACACGACCTGGCAATGTGCACTCACAGCCCAGAAAGCCAACCATATACATCCTGGGCTGCATCCAAAGCAGCATGGGCAGCAGGTTGAGGGAGGGGATCCTCCTCCTCTGCTCTGCTCTAGTGAGAACCCCCTGCAGTGCTGGGGCATCAATGTCAGGAGGACGTGGAGCTGTTGGAATGAGACCAGAGGAGGACATGAAAATGACCCAAGGGCTGGAGCCCCTCTGCTGTGAGGACAAGCTGGGAGATTTGGGGATTTTCATCCTGGGGAAGGCTCTGGGGAGACTTTATTGTGGCCTTTTGATAATTAAAAATAGCTTAGAAAGATAGGGACAGAGCTTTTAGCAGGGTCTGTAGCCATAAGACAAGGGGTGATGGTTTACACTAAAAGACATTCAGACTAGACAGAGGAAGAAATGTTTTATGCTGAGGGTGGTGAGGCCCTGGCACAGGCTGCCCAGAGAGGTGGTCGATGCCTCATCTTGGGAAACACTCCAGATCAGGTTGGATGGGGCTCTGGGCAACCTGGGATAGTGGAAGGTATCGCTGCTTATGGCAGGGAAGTTGGACTAGATGGCCTTTAAAGATCCCTTCCAGCCCAAACCAGTCTATATTTCTATGATATCTATGAAATAAGCATGAAAAACCTTGCCACCTGAGCCTTCTCCCTACCTGTGAGGCTCATCTCACCTAGCTTTAGACACCTGGCCCCAGGCAGGCAGCAAGGCTCCTCTGGCATATTCAAGGCCTCTTTCACTTGAATGGCACTGTGCAGGGTTGGTAGGTGGGGGTGGGGGGTGTACATCTGTCTCTCTTCATTGCTTATTGCATACCTGGAGCTTGATAAAATGAGTTCTGCTCTAATTTCTAATGATGTAATTAAGCTGTGAATGATAAACAGAGAACCAAATTTAACCAGGTGCATCCAATTTCGTTATTTGATCAAGATACAAAAGCAGAGGGAGTAATTGTAATCCCACAGGCACCGGGTTTGCCTCTGATTGTTGTGCAACCCGAGATATTAAATCAGGGTCTCCTTGGCTGAGCAGTGAGCAAGGGATGCAGACAGCACGTTATTGCTGTGGAAGTGATTGCGTTCGATGCTGGGTCAGGTCTGGATTTATTTCTCATTTTGATTGAGGGTCTGGAAGGAAATAGGAGAGCATCAATTATGTTCATGTATGCAACAACATTGGGGAGCATGACAGGCCTTCACCAAAGAGAAATAATCAAAATAATGGGGAGACGAACAAATAGCGAAAGAAAAATGAAGGGAAGTTTGTCTGGTAGGGGAATAACTTGAGGTAGCAATAAAACTTCAAAGTCAGTAATGAGAAGGAAAGGTTTAAGGTGGCTATGGCTAAATGTCACAATGAGCCTTCGCTGCCCATGAGAGAGGGGGGAGAAAATTGGAATCACATTTGAGAACCCAGGGCTCTGAGCAGTTCTGTCTTGCTCACAAACAAGGGCAAATACTCTCCAGTGAGAACACCCTTTCCTGGGAGGCAGCAGTGCTCACCAGATCAGGCTCACCCAGAAATGGCCCAAAACACCTCATTTTTCTTTTTCCTTGCAATACCAAGTAAGACCCTGAGACAGTTTTCTGCCTGATATTTTTCAAAGTGGGAGGAGTGTTAGCAGTGACGTCTCCTCTGTGCTCGGGGAGGTGAAATGTTTCATAGACTGTTCGCTGCTGGTGCTTTGGCAGCAGCAGTGCCTTGGATCAACTTTGTGCTGTTGTGGGCAGTATGGGAATAAATAACAGTCCCTGTACTAGAGAAACCAACTTGTTTCTAAGGCTGGTAATCTGGAGAGATGCAAAAGAGACTGAGCAGAGATACACTTTTTGAGTGGAGGAGCCCTGGCACGTTGGGGCAGAGCTGAGAAGGGGCTCAGGTGTCGTGGCCAAGGACACATACATCCCTCAGGCCTGGACCATGCACTGCAGTGGAGGCAGGTCTGAGTGGTTAAACTACATGATGTCAGGTTAGTTTGTGTATTCCATGAATGCATTCCTGCAAATCAAACTATGACAGGATAAGCAAAACAGTGCAGAGACTCCCCTGCTGCTTTTAGGAGGTCCCAGTTGACTCAAGCTATTGCTCACCCTGGACCTTTCCCAACAGTGAATCTTTGTGACTTGAGATCCCCAAACTAAAGAAGTGTTTCTGTATTCCTTGCTGCTCACTGTGATGTACCTCTGCCTGACAGCAACCTGAGTTTTCAGATTACTGTGATTCAAATGCATCTTTTTTTATGATCTCTGGAGCCTTCACAAAGGACAATGGTACTGATGTGGGACTTGGCTGCCAGCAGGTCCCTCCTGGCTAGCTACTGTTACTTTTGCCCTTTGGTAGCCTGCATTTAAAACATTATTTCCTTAGTAGCACTGACAAATGACTTAGCTCTGACTAACTTAAATCCTTAAATAGCAGCACGCACTGAGGATGCTCCCAAGTGCTGCACTTTGGGCATTTGTTTATTGAACGTAGACGTGACCAGACAGAGTTCAGAGGAGAAGCTGCCCAGCCAGTAATGCTTAAAATAATCTGAGGAAAGCAGCATTTACATGCCTTGCTGTGATTCTTTCCTTTAATGAGTGAACAGGGGTGTTTCTTATCATATGAATGTCTGTTATGTTCTTGAGAGATTCGAAGGTGTTGAGGTCAGAGGCCACTTCTTGCTGTAGATGCAGTTTGCCTCTTCCAGGGCACTGAACTCGAGTCAGTCTGCTGTGTGCCACAGTTGGCAGCTTATATGGAAGACAAAGTCTATGTGGAGAGAAAATCTAAACAACAGCCCCCATTGTACCCACTTCTATACAGTACATAGAATTTCACCAGTTCAGTTTTGACCAGAAAAGGTGATTTACAGAAATACTTTTGTATGCACTGTGCTTGGTGATGTGTGCCCCATGCTGCCAGACAGCAATTTTTAGTGAGGACTGAAGAAGTTGAAAAGAAAGATATGACTAATTTCTACTGTAGGAAGATTCCAGCTCATATGTCTTTGCCTAATAAATTATTCTCTACATCTAGAAGTCCTTCCTCCCTTCAGATAAAAATAGCTAACAATCCAAACACTTCTTGGGTTATATCCAAGCACTTGGATAGTAATCCAAGCACTTAAAAACACTACACTTGTTTAAGTAAAATTAACTTAACCTGATCTCCAAGGTCTCAGATCATTCTTGTAGATCTTTGCTGAGTCAATTCCAGTGTGTGGACAACTGCAATGACAACGATTTTGCCGTAGTGTTCTTGTTAATGTCCCATAGAAATGGTTTAAACAGTTTTTGCTTTGGCTTGGTGTAGTTCATGGTTGTAATCTGCAACACCATTTTCTCTCACTTTATGCAATGCATCACATTGCAAACTGTTCTTAAGTTGGGTATTCACCATCATCCTTTTCAACTGTTGCTTTCCATATCCCAGAGCCACCCTCTCATAAGTGCAAACTGCATCTCTGCTTTTCAGCTGTCTGAAAGGAACATAAAGCTTCAGGTTCACATCAGGCAGTTGATGCATCACCAACTACAGACTTGTTTTTAAAGCTCTTGTCTCCTCAGCAATTGAGTTAATATTAGCCATTAGCTGGAGGAATATACGTTTGAATCGTTTTTACACAAGGCTGTTGGAAACAAATAGACAGAATATGAAGTGGAAAGAGATTTGTCAGTAGTCAGCTGCTAATGGCCTGTCCAGCTGTGCAGATGCTGAGCACACACCTTGGTGTGTCTCAGTGGTACAAGCCCAATCCTTCCCAGGAGCTGGTGGGATGGATGGGATAAATGGATCTGCACCATCCAGGGTTTTCCTGTGGCTACAGCTGGAGACAGAGTGAGACTAAAGGAACTTTTGAGATGGAAAAAAACCCCTCATGTCAGAACCAGTTGTTTTGTTCAAAGCTGTGGGTGCCAGACCCTCTCATTTATAACTCGTGAGGCACCTTTATGAGACTGTGTATCCAGAGAGGATGTTGAATAGCTCTGAGACCCGTTTAATTCTTACTATATTAATCAGAAAGGATGCAGCAAGGTTCAGTGTACGAAACCAGACACTGGTTATATTATGTATAGCAAGAGAAGTCTTAATGTAAAACATTGTTTTTCAGATGATATCTGAAGTTTCCTTTCCCCCCTTAGGCATCCTTGTAAAAAGAGGTACCACTGAGAGATGAACACCCTGCTCTGTTCTATATAATATCTATTCTGAAATACACTTTAATACATAAAAGCCAGAGAAACTGTGACATGTTCTTGTTTATTTCTGACCAAGTTTATAACAAATACCTGAATTGAAGTAGTTGGTTTCACTGCAGGGGGCCTGCTGTCTGGCTGTTTAAAGGGCCTACTAATAGGTCTATCAAAAATGGGAAGAAATGAACAGATGCATTTGTTTTTCTTCTCCCTAGGGGACCTCTGAAGTGCCACCTGGATTAGCTGTATGATTGTGATCAGATTATAAACTAGGTGTAAAAGCTGCACTCTTTCCTTTCCAACTCAGATGCTAATGGCAGTATTTTCCATTTCTTTGTGCTTTTTTCCCCCTTTTAGTGCCCAGTGCGATGCCTCAGAACATCTCCTTGGAAGTGGTTAACTCCAGGGTAAGTCTGCCAGCTGCTCAGCACCTCACGGCCTGTGAGCCTGGGTATTTGTGTCTGTTATTTGTATTTTGTGTATCTTTTTCGTGTACAAGGAGACTACATCTGCCCTTTGCAGAATGCTCCTTTTCCTTGCTCAGGAGATCATATTAAAATAAGAACAGAAACACCCAAAAAATGCTGCAGAGAGAAGCAGGGTTGTGAGGTTTTTTCTATCCAGAGAGGCTTCAGCAGCCGTAGTGTCACTTAAACGTGGGTGAACAAGCAGAAACTGTTCCCTGATTGCAGATTAACATCTGCAATAAACGTAACTGCATTTTGATTAAATGGAGCAATCTCAGGGAATAATGAGAAGCAGAGTGGCTCCTGGGGAAGAGGGTGTGTGTGAAAGAAAACGCTTTACTGGTAGGTTATATGCATGGTGTGCAGGTAGGTTTGCTGTCGTCTTGCTCGTTCCAACAAATACGTTTGGTTTTTTGAGAGGTGCATTTCTTTCTCTTAAATCTGGTACTTCTCAGGACAGTCTGAACGTTTCTGTATCACTGATGAAGTGGGCTGATCTTATTTCATAGCACAATGTTGTAAATAATAGGTGTTAATTATGCTTACTGCTTGCTGGGTGGTATTTCTCGGTGTATTTTGGGAACTGTTTGAGATGAGTCCCCTTCTTTTTGTTCGTTCTTTCCGTTTACTGGAACTGTGAAAGCTTTTATTCTGATTTCAGTGATAGGCCCATCTGCACATGGAAGAGCTTACACTTCAGACCATGAAAGCAAAGCACAAAACTCCCACCCATTTTGTCTTGTCAGGATGGAGGTTTTCATTTGCCCTTCTATCAAGGAGTAGGAGCCCCAAGCTCACTGACAAGGATCAACTGCAGTTTAGGGAACATCTGTATAATCTCTGATTTGCTGAGGGCACCAAGTGACTGTCAGATTGATCTTTCCCTTCTACTGCTCATTTTCATGTCAAACATATATTCTGATTTACTTTCTCCTTTCTTTTCTTAACGCACCCAGCTCTAGTTACTTTTAAATTCCTCTTACACATAGTGCCCAAGGGGTATTGATGCCTTGGCACATCTTGTTCCAAACCTTTGTGTTTACTTTTTCTTGCTTATTCTCAGGATGTAAAGATCCGTAAAATGTCACGGAGCAATTGATCATGTTTTGTGACCTTTTGTGGTGATCATTTACATTTAAACTACTTAGAACAAAAATAGCAAACGTGCTGCAGGGTTCAGTGTGCTGCTGGGACCGTGTGTAGATGCTCCTGACCTAAGATGGATTGTTACACTCTTGGTACTTACAGATGGAGAGAGTTTGGACAGCTGGGCTAAGAGACGACGTTCATCTTGTCCCATCCACCACCATCAGGAGCTGACAGTGTGTTCCCAGTCAGAGCAATAAAGGGTGGAAGTGTCGGTTGAGGTGTTAATTTGCAGATCTAAGCATCGTATTGGACAGGGAAAGATTTAAATCTTAATCTTTTAGGCTGACTGTGGGGTGTAGGGCTGCTCTGTTGTGGTAGGCAAAACAAATGGGTCTCAATGCTCCTCTGTGTGGCCAGGTGTGAGTGCTGGCAGCTGCACCAGTGTGGATGCAGGGACATCTCCATCACCCATAGACTGAGGCAAAGGGTGGCAGCTGGAGTCAGCCTTTGCCCCTGCTCCAAAACACGGAGACTAGAGACTTCCCAAAGCATCCATCTCACCATGCAGAGTATCCGTTTCCAAGCCCTCAAGCTGGTTCCATGACAGTAAAAGGTACTTTAAGGGTGTGTGTATGAGAAGAAGAGATGTGGGAACCAGCTGGGACCCTTTTGGGCTGTGTCCTACAGCTAATGCAGACAGAGGAAAGAGCAGACACGATGTATTGCAGCAAATCTTGACAAAGCTTGAATAGCATTTAAATTAGTTAATTTGGAACAACTAACACAGAAATGAACTCAACTCACCAAATCTTAAGGAATAAAAAAGGGTTTTTTTTTTCAAACACAAGAGTCAGCTCAAAGACTATACCCAAAACCCCCTTTGCTTGTTCTTTTACAGTACATCTCCTATAGCATTTGTGTTCGAGGCACAACCAAACTGCTGATATTGTAAAGAACTGTCTGCAGCCTCTTGCTATTGTAACAGGCTGCAGTAACCCAGAATATTGTATTTCTGCAGCCTGGTTTTTAACCTCTTCTTCTGTAGAATGGATGAATTTGATTAATCACAATTCACAAACCACTCCAGTCAAAACAAATGGCTAAATAACCCTTGTAGGGCAGATTAGATGGGACTTGGAGCAACCTGGGCTCGGGGAAAGTGTCCCTAGCCATGGCAGGGGTGTTGGAACTAATGACATGTGCTTTAAGGTTCCTTCCAACCTAAACCGCTCTGTGATTCTGTGCTAGTTTGCTGACTGGATTTGAGTGGTGCACACAAGAGCCCAAAGGCTGGCTTTGGCAGTTCCCAGCATTGTTTAAATTTTTATCTCTAGCTTAATAAGATTTCTCTCTTTGTGCTATTTTTCTTTGGCGGTGGCAGATCTATTAATTTAATATCATAACGGAGATGGCCAAGCAAATGGAAGATGCTTGATATGAATTACTATTATCATGATTATTGTTTAATATTGATGGCGTTCCGTGACTGGAGACCTCGGTCAGATCACAATTGATAACAATGAGGACTGTGACAGAAATACAGCTGCCTGCCTGAAAGAGATTTCACTGTGAAACGCAAGACAGAGCGGCTGAGATGAGTCAGGGGGCAATCCAATATCAGAGGCTGGCAAAGAGCATAGGGCTTTTTAATTAGAGATAGATGATCTAATAAGAAATAAGAGGTTTACGTCTGGCTTCTTTTTGTTTGAAAATACCCTGATTTGCTTGAGGAAGAGGACGTGCAGTGCTCGATAGGTGAACAGAGTTTTGCCCAAGGAATATCTGCAACAACATCTTCTCCTTCTGGCAGAAACAAAGCTGTGATTGCCAGAGGAGGTCAAAAAGGGGGAAACATTCTTACAGCACGAAACAAAATGTGTAAGATCCCAAATTCTAAGCTAAACTAAATATAACAAGTTTTATCTTTCAAAAGACGACTTTTCGTGTGTCTTTAGGCTTTACCCTGTAGAACAACGAGACCTGCACTTCGCCCCAGCTAAAGAGAACAAAAGATATTAACGTTTTAGGGGAGATCTGTGGGCTCTGGACTCTGTTTAGCTGGCATACAATTTCTGTGACAGCCCAGCTGTTGCTTTAGCTGAGAGCCATCATCTGGAAAGCTGAGAGCTTGTTCTTTTTACTTGAGATCTTTTTCCCTTCCTTTGAGCTTGTTCCTCCCCGTTTCTTTTCATGAGTTGGTGTGAAAGCAACGTTTGTGGCTATTTATGCATTTGTTTACTTCTTTACTTCCTTGCTTTAAATATTGGTGTGTTTTTACTTTCTGTAATTCTTTTTAACACTAGTTGCTAATTAGCATATCTGAAGTGCATAAATAGCTGTACATTTATCTAATTAAAGCTGCTTTTAACTTTGTTTCTTCTTCCTATTTTTCAAATATAGAAATAAAGGAAAAAAAAGCCAAGAAATAACTTGAATTAACTGTAGAAGCAGAATTCCCTTGGTCATATTTATCAGCTATTTAATTCTGGGATGTAGTTCCATATAGATGAACGAGGATTGCTTCTGGAATAATGTTTGTCACAGGGTAGTTGAGGCTCTGAGGATACAACTGGTAACCTTCTCCTGGGGGAAGTTAAAAGGCAGGTTGTGAATCTGGGGGTTTGTCATTGCTTTTCTCTGTGTGTATCTGTACCTATACCTAAAAAAAGAGGTTGTGGTTGTTATGCCACAGAACGTTTGTGCTACCAATCAAAATTTCTGCTGTTTATGGGGATTTTTTTAAATACCTATAAATAGACTGCAGGAAAACTTAATTATTGGTTCACATTAATAGAATAAAGGGATGTGTATTCAATCAGAACAAAGGAGAAGTTGGCTTAAGCTAACCGTAGCTGTGGATCCTAGACTTGAATCCCATATTTTCAACACTTTACTGAGTGTTACCTGTAGCTCTTTCCAGCGTGAATAATTCTATTGTTTAGCATTCACTAAGCAAAACTCTTCCCTTCTTTTTGCCTCACATGGTCAATTATTCCTAGCAAAAATTTCTGCAGCTATGGAGGGCGTATTTTACTGTCAAGAAAAGTTGTCTAGTGGGTATCAGGACATCCATCCCTAACAAATCACTTGATTTCACACTACTTAAACATGCTGATTCGTGCCTTCCAGAGATGTTCTTTATTCATGGCAACTTTGACCTGCTGAGAGGTGTTTCTGCCATCAGACCACAGTTTGAATGAGTTAAATGTGAGGCTGTGACTTTTTTTTGGGCGTGGGAGATTGAGAAGGGTAAATGTTGTCAATAGCAGAGCAGCTCATCCAGCTTGGGGGGTTTAATGGCAGCTGTCTGGCATAAGGCTGAGCTTTGGGATCGTCCCAGACAAGGGCAAACTGTGGTCAGCAGCACGTCAGCTGACACCAGGTTTAGTTAGGCTCAAACATGTTAATGTTTTGGTAATGAAGAACAATGCCTAAGGTGGTGAGTGCTGCAGAGCATCTTGGGCTAGATAGATACATTGGGGCTGGCTATACTTTTGTAAGCCACATTGATTTATTTATGTTGTTTCTCTATCCTTTTTCTACATTATTTTATCCAGAAGAGTCAGCCATTTGAAGTTAGGCATCTGGCTGCCTGCTCTCATGGGCACTCACCCATGGGATATTTTACATTAACCTGTATTCATCACTGTGGCCAGAGAGGATCTGCTGATGAGACCTAAAAGAAACAAGCCTGTTGTGAGAGAAAGAGCCTTTTCACAAAAAGGATTATCAGACACTGTCCCAGGCTAATCAGGGAGGTGAGGAAGTCTCCATCCCTGGAGCTATTGCAAAGCAACAGAGCTGAGGTGCTGAAGGTCATGGGTTAGTGATGGGCTTGGCAGACTTAAGTGAGGGGTTGGACACAATGACCTTGAAGATCTTTTTCAGCTAAAACCATTCTATGATTCTATTATCTACACATAGGGCTGCCACTCAGCTGGAAAACATTGGTCTCCGAATTAAAGTCATGACCAAACTATCAACTCAATCACTATTTTTAGGCTGTCAAAGCGAAATGGTACAAAGTTTCTCCTTCTTCCCCTCTGATTTTGGTCCCCACATCAATTTCTGCTGTTGAGAAGGCTGCAGACATGAGGAGACGTGCCTTAGGATGGTCTGTGACAGACGTGAGGTGTGCGGGAGACAGATGTTACCACTGCAGAAAATATTGGTTTTCATTGCTTGGCATCTGGGTCTGGAGGCTGCTTTGCACTGACAGCAAGTGATACACTCCAGCACAGCCAAAGAGATCAACCATTCTGTCAGACTACATTTAGCTCTGCTGTTTAAAATTGCTCTGCTACTGCATGTACATTAAAATGTGCTATAAATGCATCCTGAACCTTCAGAGGAATTGTTGCTGAGCTGTACATCATCCCTGCGTAGTGCCTCTGGCTCACTGGAGGATGAGGATGGATTTGGCCCTTTATGATAAAGCAGTATCAAGAGAGAATGTTTCTTTTAAGACTGTAAAGAGTGCTTGAAGTAGGTGCAATGTATTCTGGTTAGCATCTTTCATAACACATGAAACATTTGGTTGGCATGGGAAGCATTTTGCCCCTGAATGAGAATTATTTATAATGCTCAGACTTGACACAAGGAAGTGTTACTTTGCTGAGAGTCGTCAGTGATCATTATAGGCCCCTTCTAACCAAAAAATGTTCTATTTCTATTCTTACTCTAATTCTAATCCTATTCTAACAGAACCTCCTGAAAGGTTGTGAAGAGGAGGGTGTTGGTATCTTCTCCCAAGGTACAACCAACAGGACAGAAGAAACTCAAGTTGTACCGGGGGAGGTTGAAATTGGAGATAGAAAACAGTTTCTTCTTCCAAAGGGGTGCCCAGCCCTGTGCCAGGCTGCCCAGGGCACTGGTGCAGTCCCCATCCCTGGAGGGATCCCAAAGCCATGGAGCTGTGAGGGTGAGGGACATGGGTTAGTGGTGACTGCGGCAGTGCAGGGGGAACAGTTGGACATGATGAGCTTAAACAATATTTCTGTGGTTCTGTAACTCTAATTATATAATGACTCCATTCTGTAATTATCCCCTATTTTGACAATGAGGTTTAAAGCTGTCTCAATAAAGACAAGAAAGCTGCCTGGACACGTTCCTGTGTGACCTGATCTAGGTGGGTCCTGCTTCTGCAGGGGGGTTGAGCTGGATGATCCCTAAAGATACCTCCCAACCCCTACCATTCTATGATTCTATGATCCTATGATTAAGAAAGCAGCAGGGTCTGCAATTATCTGGCCTGGGGTAGAGGAGCTGTCTCCCACTCCACTGTCAGGACAGGTGTGGAGCCCCTCCACGTGCCGTCCAGCTCCTAAAGCACCAATCCATCCTTCAGCTCCAGTCCTGTCGAGTGCTGAGTTTCACAGCTACAGACTGGCTAGGAGCATACCCCCATTCCAGACCCCAAACATAGCTATAGTCCAGTGTTCATTTTACAGACAGAAAGACTGAGACCTGAAACATATGATAACACAGTTCTTTGTGCAGTTTATAGCTTATTTTGGGGAAAACTGAGGTGAGTTACTGTGTCAAACAAACTCCAGTGCCATTCTCCGAAACATGCCTTCCAGCAGGGATGGTGAATCAGGAACTATGAAAAAGCCATGGGAGCTCAGCAGCAGTAACAGCCAAGTACCAGGGTGAAGGGCTTACTTGGGCTGACCCTATGCACAAGGCTGCCCTGTGCTATTTCTGTCTAGCATTTCACTGTAAGGATGAGAGAACAAGGTAGTTAAGCTGGATTTTAACATGGTATTTGCAAAGTGAGAAAAACATTGTAATTTCTTTAATTGGGAGATGTTTGTAAAGCACCGTGGAGACCGAAGCTCTCATGTACATAAATGTTGTGGCTGTAGGAGATCAGCTGTGAACTGGAAATTGAGATTGGATTCCTCATAAAGGAATCGATTCCAAATCAGTAGTTTAAAAGACCCGAAAAATAAAGGTAAAATGACTGTCACCACTATTTAGAGATGTGTCCTCTAGAAACAATATAAGTAACCTTTAAATATATTGCTTATGGAGAGGACCACAGAGAAAGAGCTCTTTAACCTTTAAATCTATTATGTATAGCAAAGGATAGTAGCAAACACTGAGCTTAACCTTTAAAAGGAGAGAATTTGCTGAAACTTGTAGATCGATATTTTCCAATTCTCACTTTTAATTACAGACATTTGTGAGAACAAAACTGTTCGTGGGTCATTCCCTTGGAAAATATGTCTGGGACTAATCCTGCTGGAATATGTGTCATCATCAAGACGGTTGTGCACTTCCAAGTGCATCACACAAGCGCAAGGAGCTATTTATCTTGAACAGAACAGTAACTTCTTGTTGCACTTTAAGGGTATTGTCCACACCTGACACCTCACTGCTCAGTACGTCTCAAAGGTTGTGGGTGTCAGAACTGGACAGATTCATTACGTTATGGGATTTGATTAAACCTTGTTCAAGGTGATGAATGTTCTGTCCACCTTTCCATTTAAGATAAATTTAGAGATACTATTAAGCCACTTAATGCACCCAGGCAACACACAGAGAGTAGGAGCTCTGGGCAGTTATTTCTTAATGATAAAGACTCGGTAGTTTCTGAACAGTGTAGCACGAGAGGTTTACCCAGAGACCAATAAAGCAAATTAATGAGCTATGACACTGATTAGTAGAGCTATATGTTCCTGGGTATCTCTGAGAGAAACAATAAAAAGACTAAGGAAGGAGAAAGACAAGGTCAGGAGGAATGAGCAGAGGAAGCAGATAGCACATGCTGCTCGGCTCCTCTCCCTGGGACCTCTGACCCAAAGACAAGAGGAAGGAGGTGCTGAGCTAAGTGCTGGGATCGTATCTTTGGAGATAAACAAACATGCCAATTTAAAGTACCAACATCCCTTCTAATGTGAGCAGCTTCTGAGACCAACTCCCCTGCTCACTAAGGGATTTTAATGGTAGAAAAAATATTCAGCCTAGTGACCCTGAGAAATAATTGTAACTGCTCTGCCTAGAAACTTGCTATCAGGAAGAAGCAACCAAAAACCACTCAAATGGTCATCTAGCATGGCAATTGTTCTAGCCAGAGCATTGGTCTGTGCCGTGGGGCAGCCAGAGGAAGCAGGGTGATGCCCAACGAGCATTTTGGCAGCTTCTGGTGTATCCCTCAGTCTTTTCAGCAATCACAGCTTCCAGTATTATTTTGGTAATTCTTTACTCTTCCTCGTGTGCAAATTCTGAGTCTTCCCCTGTGCTCTGGGAGGAGATTGTTTTCATACAGTCTGTGGGTTAAAAGTGCATAATACCTTTACATTGTATGTTATTTTACAGTTTTGTTTTCTGATTTTGTGGAACAGATGGAGATAAGAATCATGGTATCAAGAGGGCACTAAATATTAGAACAAAAACCCAAACAAAAACAAACCAAAGAGCAGACTTCGGTTCTAGATTAGGAGTGAAAAATAAGTTTCAAGATACTGGAAGAGAAAAAAAGGCACTACTTTCCTAAATCATAAAATAAATTCATTTGAACTGTCTTTTGCTGTTTTGTTTTGGTTTGCACAGTGTGCTGGGGGACTGCAGACAGCTATTTCCAATGCTCCATGCAGTTGTACCTAATGTTAATGTAGCTGGTCTGCTTGAAAACTCTCCCTTTGGCAAATGACATAATGGGCAATGGTTCCTAGTCAGAGTAAATTTGGGTTTGTGCATGAGATGTACACAGCAGCATAGTTTGATTGTGAGGCTCCTAAACTGAATGAGACGTTAAAATTTGATCTTTGGTTTAGGTTGATGCCAAACAGTAGTTTTCACCCATGGGCACTGGAGTACAACAGCCCCAGATCCCTGTTTAGCCTGGTGAAAAGAAGGCTCAGGGGAGACCTTCTCACTCTTTACAACTACCTGAAAGGAAGCTGTAGCCAGGTGGGGTTGGTCTGTTCCCCCCAGTGACCAGCAATAGAACAGGAGGAAACAGCCTCAAGTTGCCCCAGGGGAGGTTCAGGCTGGATGTGAGGAGGAATTTCTTTGGTGCCAGGGCTGTCAGGCATTGGAAGGGGCTGCCCAGGGAACTGCTGGAGTCACCATCCCTGGAGGGGTTTCAGAGCTGGTGGGTGTTACCCTGAGGGAAATGGGCTGGTGGGTGATAGGGCTGGGACAGAGGCTGCACTCCATGAGCTGAAAGGTCTCTGCCAGCTGAATTCTATGATTCTATGAGTATCATGGCTGTGTGCTTGGCCAGCACAGCCTCCCTTCGAAGTGAAAAGAGAGATTTTAATGCACATTGAACTGGGAAAGCTCTCTGCTTTGTGTTTCTACCAGAAAAGGTATTTTTGACCTCCAGTATTTCCTCTGAGCAGCTGAATGATGGCTTTCTTCAAAATCTAGTATTTACGCTGTCAGTAAAACTCCAGCCTTGAGCAGGGCTCTGCTGTTTCTGCTTGTAAAAACCTCCAGGTTCACTCAGTTACTGCTTGCAATGGATAGAAGAAAGACAAAAAATGATACCTTAGAAAACTGCTGAGACTCTAATAAAGAGTATTTCTGGTGCTATGTCTAGTCTTCAGTCTGTCCCATGGCCATCTCCCTGCCTCATGCCCTTTCAGAGGCGTGTAGCTGTCAGCTCCGGCTCCACTCCCTGCTTCATGCAGACACATAGGGATTCATACCCTGCTGAAGAAAACCTTGAGACCATGCAGGCCGTTGTGTTGTCATAAGTTCCTCAAAACCCATAAGCAGGTTGGCATAAATGCCTCTGCCCCTGCCAGGAGACATGTTTGGATGCTGCACATCATTCAGTTGTTCTAATATTTACTCTTCCTCCCTTAAGAGATCCTTATCCTTTTGCAATTAGGCAGTTAGACTGACAAAATAATTTATAATCACAGCAACCAAAGCAGTGCAAATCTGTTCCTAAATATATTTCTCCTTAATTTGATGTGTTGTGGTAAACAGTTTATTCATTTATAAATATGTTCCTTGAAAATTACCGGCGTAACGTTAGTCTCGATGAAAGCAACTTTGTTTTTAACACCAGACAAAGTGACTGAACTTGGCAGAGCTGAGAGAAATTTTTATAGTTTTACATGTAAAAAAGCATCAGGCTTTTAAAAATATATATATTTATAAATATTTATCAAAAAAAACCCCCAGAAAAAGCGATGCTTTTAGTGGAGAACTGTGAGCTGGTAGGTCTGTGTTTTAATCCCAGCTGGTTTAGGAGGAAAGGTTTAATTCTGTGGGTTGTTTCCATCTGTCTATGGCAGTGCCCTACTTTCTCTTTCCAAAATTTGGAGCCTGATAAAGTCTTTTTGCATTTGGAGGTTATGTAAGCGTCTTGAAATACATTTTTTTGTCAGTGTTGGCTTTCTGACTCCCGTTACAATTTGGCCTTGATTTGGGGATTTAAGCGCCTTCCAGAATTGCATTGATCTTTCAAAGTGCTCGTTCTGTCTGGGAGCACAAGGTTATTTATGTTGTTGACTGTGATCTGGTGAGTGGCTTGCTCTTCCCTGTGTGGTGTGCACTGTGCTTTAGCCCTGTTTCTGGGCAGATGGAACACCAAAAGTTGACATTGAGGGGTTAGGGTACAACGCGGACAATTTTTTGACTGGAACATCCTTCATATGAGGAAAGGCTGCGGGACCTAGGACTGTTTAGTCTGGAGATGAGGAGACTGAGGGGAGATCTCTTTAATAGTTACAAATATCTCAATGGTGGGTGTCAGGAGGTTGGGGTAGCACTTTTTTTTCTGTGACACTTGTTTTTTATCCAGTGACAGGACAAGGGGTAATGGGATGAAGCTGGAACACAAACAGCTCCGTTTAAACATAAGGAAAAACTCTTTCCCTGTGTGGTGAGGGAGCCCTGGCCCAGACTGCCCAGAGGGGCTGTGGAGGCTCCTTCCTTGGAGTTCTTCAAGACCCACCTGGATATGTTCCTGTGTGACCTGATCTAGGTGAACCTGCTTCTGCAGGGGGGTTGGATGATCCATAAAGGTCCCTTCTAACCCCCACCATTCTATGATCCTATGATTCAGGAAGACAGCGTTTGAGCACAGACATTACCTGGTAGAAACTGGACTCCAAGTGTGGCCATCCAAGTTGTCATCACTGAGATGCTTCCACACTTGCCCTGTAAGAAGCAGCCATAATGCTGTGTGGCCTACAGAGAGAATTTCCATAATCCCATATGTTTCATTTAAGAGAACCAAGAGGATAAGTGGTTTGTTTGGAAGCATTGAATGAATTAGAGGAAAAAATCAAACTTCTCCTCATTTGTGAGCAGACAGAGAGACAAACTACTCACTGTAAATAATTCACTCATCTCTAGTTCTGGTTCACTCTGTTTTAATTTTGCAGTACTGCCAGATTTTATTCCACATTGCTTCCTTTGGTTTCCTTTGTTATTTAGTCCTCTGTGCTCTAATGCCTTTTCTGTAATTGTTTTGACTCGGGAACATCTTGCAATTAAAAGGGAAAAGGAAGAGCAGGGTTGTAAAAGAGACTAATGCAGCTGAAGAGATAAATAAGACTGAGTGTCATAACACAGGCAAGGTCAAAGGGAAACAACATTCCAGGACACAACTGTGATGGGAGTCGGGCTTGATTTTGGCATCCAGCGCTGCTCCAGCTTCCTGACAGCAAATTAATGTCACTGGGGAGTTGTGGATTTGAAGGTCCAGTGGGTCGTGCTGGAGACTTTGAGATACAACCTCAGGAGTAAGTCAGCACAATCTCATGGCCCTTATATAGGCAGCAGCCCCGAGGGCTGCCGGGTGCCGGTTGTCTGTGGTCCCACTTGTCAGCGTTGCAACTTGATTTACTCCTTTTTCAAGTGAATCAAGGGTGTTTCCCCTCTTAGGGAGCAAAGAGACACGAGTAATAGTTGTAAGGTTAATGGCCATAAATTAAAGGGTATTAAAACCCCGCATGGATGCTCTCAGTCAGATATAAAGTTGTGGTTTCAGTGAAGTGTGATCTTCCTTGGAACTCCAGCAAGGGAAGGCCAATTTATTTCTGAAGGAGGGCATCCACACCAGAGTTCAGTGCTCTCTAAGCCACGGGTGTTAACTTCACTTTTCAGAATAATTTGCTTCCTTCTGCTGTCAAACTATGGAAAAGCAGCCAAAGTGGTTGCTAAAGTGATCTCTGTTTTCATAGATTTTCATCTTCTGGGCACTAGAATGGGAGAATTTCAGGGTTTTTATGATGATGATGTTCAGACTCATGAAGTAGGACCAAAGTCATCCAGTCAGCTCCATGCTTTTCCATGCTACTCCCCTACCAGCTGATGGGCAATAACAGCTTGCAATCGTGCCTGTACTTTGTCCTTTTTATTGTTATTTCCATGATAGAGGGTCCCTGAGCCCTGCTGCTGGTCTTCAGCCTCTCATCCTACAGCTAACACCAGCCCAAAGGCTGCCCAGAGCTGCCTCCACTGAGCCCTTCAGTATGGAACACCAGCAGAGAGCCTGATGCTTCCCCATCATCACAGATACTATTCTCTGTTCAGTCATCCACTAATTCCGTGTGAACTCATTAATGCCACAAGAAGTTATTGATATCAGTTGTAATGTAGATTTTCTTAAACTGGCTTGGAGTGCCAGACTTCCCTTTCATCTCTGTGTCCTTAAACACCTCTTCTGCACATTTCCTTGTAACAGCTGACTTGCCCTACCTTCATATACTACCTTTATATTTGGCCTTCTGGGTGTTCTTTTTTTTTAAAGGAGGAACATAGAACATGCAAATCAGTGTAATTTTTTATAATCACATATATTTATGTAGATTTCTTTGGCTAAAGTCCAGTGAGTAAAATTGGTGGCCTTGAATGACCTTATCTTAAAAAAAAAAAAACCCTAATAAAATGCAGCCTTTTATTGAATGTGACTGGTTTGTGGGAGAAATTACTATAATCTTCTAAAATTGTTATTCAGAGGAAGGACTCCTGAGTTATTTCAATTTGATTATGTAATCTAGCAGCCGACCTTGGATGAACTCTCATAAAAGGGCCAGGTTTCTCATCTGAAACTCAGCACCTCCCTTTGAATAGATTTGCAGGATGTGGACATCTCTGCCCTGGGGCAGCTCAGCCTAGACAGGCTAAACCCTGCAGCTGACCGCATTCCCTCTCCTACAGCGCTGACCACTTTATGGGTGAGCTGAAGGAATGCTTTTCAAGCTATTGTTTCAGTTGAAGAAGCAGAAGTGATGAGAGGAAAAAAGGAAATCTTCATTTGCATCATCCACAAGATTTTTACCTTGGTGGTAGCATTAGCTTTACAGTTTTAATAAAAGAAGGAATTGAAAAGTCTGTGAAGGAATGATGTACGACTGGGCAAGAGAGTTCAGGATCCAGGAGTGTGAGGTTTGGCAGCATTCGAGACCTCGGAAGATGGGCTTATAAGAAAGATGAGGACAGACATTTCCTAGAATCACAGAACTGTTTAGCTGGAAGAGACCTATAAGCTCATGGAGTGCAGCCATTGCCCCAGTGCTAACACCCACCAGCCCATTTCACTCAGGGTAACACCCACCCGACTCTGAAACCCCTCCAGGGATGGTGACTCCAGCAGCTCCCTGGGCAGCCCCTGCCAATGCCTGACAGCCCTGGCACCAAAGAGATTCCTCCTCACATCCAGCCTCAACCTCCCCTGGTGACACTTGAGGCCATTTCCTCTTGTTCTGTTGCTTGTCACTGGGGAGAATAAACCACCCCCACCTGGGTACAGCTTCCTTTCAGGTAGTTGTAGGGAGTGAGAAGGTCTCCCCTGAGCCTTCTTTTCTCCAGCCTCAACAGCCCCAGATCCCTCAGCCCTTCCTCACAGCAGACATGCTCCAAATGCTTTCCCAGCTTGGAGCTGCCTCTGGATCCTCTCCAGCAGCTCCATGTCCTTGTAGAGAGGGGCCCAGAACTGGGCACAGTAGTGGAGGTGCAGCCTCCCCAAAGCCGAGTCCAGGGCAATGATCAGCTCCCTGCTCCTGCTGCCAACACTGTTCCTGCTGCAGGCCAGGCTGCCCTTGGCCTTCTTGCCCCCCTGGGCACGCTGCTGGCTCCTGTTGAGCCGCTGCCACCCAACACTGGCAGGTCCCTCTGTGCCTGGCAGCTTCCAGCCACTCCTCCCCAGGCCTGTAGTGCTGCTGGGGGTTGTTGTGGCCCAAGTTTCCATAGGACCTGTATCAGTAAGACAAGGGGTGGTAGTTTTAAACTAAGAGAGGGGAGATTCAGACTATACGTAAGGTAGGAATTTTTTTGATGATGGTGGTGAGGCCCTGGCACAGGCTGCCCAGAGAGATGGTCGATGGCCCATCCCTAGAAACATTCCAGTCAGGTGGGATGGGGCTTTTAGCAACCTAATTTCACTGAAGATATCCCTGCTTATGGCAGAGGGTTGGACTTGACGGCGTTTAAAGTCTGTTCCAACCCAAACCCTTCTGTGATTCTATGATTCTTTGAGAGTAGGGACTGCACTTTCACAATGTGGCATGCAACAACCAGGAGACCAGATTGAAGTAAATTGATGCGAGCAGTGTGATGATGGTCTGTGTGACATTTGGCTGATAACTACGGTGAATCTGGAACGAAGGCATTTTTCCAGCCCCGTGCTGTGGGTACAGTTTCAGCTGTCTGCCATGGTCACGGGCACGCTCACGGTTTCTCTAAGCAGAAAGCAAACGTGGTGAAACAAATTGTCTGAATTTGCCACTTTATTTCTGAAGGGATGACTGGAATATAGAACAGAGAAACTGGCACGATGATCCTGTATGGGACTGTGTGGAAAACAAGGGCAGAGATGCTGTCGAGGCAGCTTCTCCAAGCTACAGTATGACTTCTGGCAGATGATTATCTGCAAAAATGTGAACAACGAGAGAGATGAAAGAAGTTTCCTCTTCAGATATATCTACATGTGTATTGGAGCAGTGTGGTGGTTAAAGTGCAAAAGAGAGAAATCTCTGCTGGAGGAACACATTGGCTTGATGGAGAAACATAACTGAGTAGTAACAATTAACTCTCATAAAGTGTTTTTCATCTTCAAAGTGCTTAACAAATATGAACTAATTAATCCCCGCAGTTCCCTCATGAGATGTTAGCATGGTTTCATGCATGGGAAGCAATTAGCTTTAGAAATGTGCTGCCTCAACACTGAACCCCTTTAGGAAGATGATGCTATCTGCTTCTACAGACTCCAACCGAGGCCTAACGAGGCGGTGGGTGATTGCTGTCCCAGTGCCAGTCTCAGAGGACTGGTTCTAAGGAAGAGCATGAAAAGCTTTTTGTCCTGCTGCAGGGAAAGTAAACAGGAGTTTGAATATTCAAGGAGAAAGCGTGAGAGATGACTTCATGGTGAAATCTTAATCGATCCTCTCTGCACATGTCTTGGGACACAGAGGTTCAGCCTATGCCTGTTTACACATTTTCCTATGCTTGGTGCAGAGTGTAACATTGGGGTTTGGCTCCTCCATATCCATATTTGTGACCATCAAATATTACCCTTTGCTCAGTAATGCAGAAACACGTGGAGGCATTAATAAGTGATAAGTGGAGACAAGTGGATAAGTGGAGGTAGAATGTGAGAATACCTTAAAAAGTCGAATCTGCCTTCCCTACTGCAATGCCTTCGAGAACATCAGGGCAGATTACTATTTGCCTCCACATCTAGCAGGGCTGTGGTCAGCTTCAGTGGAAGCTGCTGGTCACTTAGAATGCAAGATGCAAGGACCAATACAGAGTTTGACCCTGTGGTTAGGAGTTGGTTTTATTCCTGTCCTTGGTGTTGGACTAGGCTGTTCAGTCTTTCAAGTGTGACTATAGTAGTTGCTTTCTTCATTTCCCAGTGACCAGCTTGGGCTGCAGACTCTTATTTTCAAGTATTGAGCAGACAAAATTACAAAGTCAGTAGAATTGGTGGTTTGAATAAATAAAGGACTCAGATACAGCTAAAATCAGAGCAAATTTGTTACAGAACTGCATAGTAAACATCGTAAAAGCAGCCAAAAGTAGTGGAGCTTAATCTTTCTCAACCAAATAGAAGAACTGGATAATGTCATCTGTTCTACAGGAGTGCTATGAAAATAAACATTTTTTGTATTCATTCATTAGTGTTTTCAAAGTGCTTATGCTGTAGAAATCCCAAGAGGAGCTTAATAACTCTATCTCTTGACCAGGACTGAAATGTAAGTTGAGCAAGAAGAGCAAAAGCAAACTTAACAAGTGTCTTTTAGTTAAACAAATCAGACTCTGTGCAAAGAGTCAGACATGGGAAAGGCTGCCAAGCATTTCCTAACTGCTACATCTGGACTTGGTAGGGTGATGATATTTTAATATGATTTTTACAAAGGTTTCCTGGCTAACTGAGAAAATTATAGAATTATAGAATCGTAGGGGTTGGAAGGGATCTTTAGAGATCATCCAGTCCAACCCCCTGCAGAAGCAGGTTCACCTAGATCAGGTCACACAGGAACGTGTCCAGGCAGGTCTTGAAGCCCTCCAAGGAAGGAGCCTCCACACCCTCCCTGGGCAGCCTGGGCCAGGGCTCCCTCACCTGAACAGTGAAATAGTTTTTCCTTATGTTTAAGTGGAACTTTTTGTGTTCCAGCTTCATCCCATCACCCCTTGTCCTGTTGCTGGCTACTATAGAAAAAAAGGATGTCCCAACCTCCTGACACCCACCCTTTAGATATTTATAAATGTTAATAAGATCCCCCCTCAGTCTCCTCCAGACTAAACAGCCCCAGGTCCCGCAGCCTGTCCTTGTTTGAAAGATGTTCTATACCCTTGATCATCTTGATGGCCTTGTGCTGGACTCTCTCCAGAAGTTCCCTGTCCCTCTGGAGCTGAGGAGCCCACAACTGGACACAGGACTCCAGATGAGGCCTCAGCAGATGTGGCAGAGCAGAGGGGGAGCAGAACCTCCCTGGCCCTGCTGCCCACACTCTGCTGGATGCCCCCAGGCTGCCATTGGCTTCTTGCCCATGAGGGCACGTTGCTGGCTCATGGTCAGTTTATCATCAGCCAGCACTGCCAGGTCTCTCTCTGCAGAGCTGCTCTTCAGCAGTTCGAACCTCAGCCTGTCCTGGTGCAAGGGGTTGTTCCTTCCCAAATAAATAAATGAATGAAAAATAAAATAAATGAAGAAATACAAGAACTCCATATGAGTATCACGGGACAAAACATGTGTTCCGTAAACAGGACAAAAGTTTTTATCCCCATTTTGAAGATCTCTGCCATTCCAGCTAATAGTAACCATGTTAGAACAGAAGTTGACTTTGATACAACCCAGCATCCAACCTGCTCCATAGTGGGTTCCTGGAGTTCTTTCTCACAGTGTTCCAGAGCAGAGATCGGGCCTGAACACAATAAGTGTTGCTGAAATCTCAAGGGAAAAAAAGCAGGCATGTATATTTGTGTGTGTATATAGACAAATTCATAGATGTATTTGTAATTGCCACTAGAGTTATAAATGGGTCAGGTTGTCTTTCAAGATTTCTAGCTTGGCAGAACGTTGGCTGGGTTTCCATACAGTGTGGATGAACTTGAGTGGGAGCAACAAAGGCACATCCCCAATACAAACACAGCCTCCTGCAGTGCTTCCCAGTGCTGCTCACAGGGTCTTCTGGTAGGGAGAAAAACTCACCCATACCAGAATATATGTCTGTTTCTAACTAGAGCAAAGTGATGTTTTCTGCAGTTTGGCCTTAGAAGCAGCCGAAATTTTTAATTGAATTTTTCTGGAGCAGTTGAGCCTGAGGCAGTTTTCTTCACCAGTGATGAAGGTAATTCAGTGCTACAGGTTTCACCTGCTTCAAAATTCACCGCTGCAGAGGTTTCAGTGCCTTGTCTGAAGGAGTCATAGCTCCTCCAATTATTCCATCATCAAACAGATTTATTTTAATTCGAGCAGTCACGTTTTTCTGCTTGCTGTCTGTTTCTCTACTTTCCATCTGAACATTACTACTTCCCTCCAATATCCTGGGAAAAACTTTGGTAAGTCTCATGCATATTCATAGATTTCTTTTCACCAGGGATGTTCTGGAGCTCCTCTTACGTGTTAATTACATTCAGCATCTCTACAGAAGTTCTCAAAAGTTTCCAGCTGTTTCAAAACCTTGTGAGAGCTACTGTGTGCCACAGTTGAGTGCAGAGCCCAAATATGTTTTCAGTGTTGTACAAAAGAGTGAAAACGTCGTTGTGTTGAAGTACCAACACATTTAATATTTGTGATTTAGCATAAAGAGGGGCAGAACCCAAACCAGAGTGAGAGCACAGCACAAAAAATGAACAGAAAAGGAACTTACCAGAGCAGTTGTTGTGCTGAGAAATGTATTAGAAAAATGTTATTTTCTAAGTTATTGGTTAGGGTAATCTGTACTTCCCAGGTAAAGATTAGCACTGCCTGAAAATGAGCAGGCATGCCATGTCTTTTGTTCCTATTTGTTTCTTAAGACGGGTTTGCTGACATGGAGCATGCGAGAGGCAGTGAGGGGATGCCTTGTTTTCCACCCTGTGCATTTCTGTACCCTGCTAAGGCAAGGGCTGGGAGTACCCCACAGGCAGGTTGGGGCCCATTGCTGCAGCTGATGGTGCCAGGCAGCTTTCACCCTGCTCATCTTTTGAGCTTAGGATGTTTATAGAATTGAGAGTCAGGATTAATTGTAGGAAGTAAATCTCTTGGACACTGGGAGAATATTTTCTTTCAGGTACAAGAGAATTAACTTGACTTAGTCAAAGATGGGAGACTGTATCTCCAAGATGAGTCAGAATAAGGTATTTTCTTCCTCGAGGTCTTCTCCAAAGTCCTCCCAGGACATTAGGAGAGATTTCCTGGCTTCAGCAAGCACTACTTACCCCACCAAGGTAAGCAGCAGCAATTACTGATGGTTTCAGCATTTTACTGTTTGAAAATGCTCTTTGTTGGCCACCAAGGTGGACCTAAATATTTGGGGAGATTTAGAAATTTTAACGTTTTTGCTGATGAAGAGGTCAGTCTTTCTGACAGAAAAAATACTGTTTCAAGAAAGGTGTCTTCCAGAAATACCACTTTAGGGAAATGTGCTTTAACAGAAATCCCTTACTCTTTTGTGTGTAAAGGTTGGTGTAAACCAAGATGCTTCTGAGCACAGAGGCACTTGTGGGTTTATCTATCATTTTGTCTTTGTGAGAGCTCAGGAGTGGGTGCTGCCTCCATCAGCTCATGGCAAATAGTGCAGCCTGGGTTTACACACCCACAGAACAACCAGAGCTCATGCACTGCATGGCCTTCTGAAAGGGTTAAAAGAAAAGATGTTAAAGAAAAAGAAATCTTACAGGGAATTATAAACATCTTGATAATCACTTTTTTTTAAAAAAAAAAAAAAGGCCTCAGCGAGGACTTCGGGTAGTTGCAGTGAGTGGGGTTAAATCCACTTGGTAGCCAGTCACAAGTGGTGTCCCCCAGGGCTCAGTGCTGGAGACACTCCTGTTTAACATCTTTATTCATGATCTGGGCGAGGGGATAAAGTGCACCCTTGGTAAGTTTGCAGATGACACCGAGCTGGGTGGAAGTGTACAATCTGCCTGAGGGCAGGGAGGCTCTACAGAGAGATCTAGACAGGCTGGATGGCTGGGCCAAGGCCAGTGCCATGAGTGTCAACAAGGACAAGGGCCAGGGCCTGCCCTTGGGCCACAACAACCCCCAGCAGCGCTACAGGCCTGGGGAGGAGTGGCTGGAAGCTGCCAGGCACAGAGGGACCTGCCAGTGTCGGGTGGCAGCGGCTCAACAGGAGCCAGCAGCGTGCCCAGGGGGGCAAGAAGGCCAAGGGCAGCCTGGCCTGCAGCAGGAACAGTGTTGGCAGCAGGAGCAGGGAGCTGATCATGGCCCTGGACTCGGCTTTGGGGAGGCTGCACCTCCACTACTGTGCCCAGTTCTGGGCCCCTCTCTACAAGGACATGGAGGTGCTGGAGAGGATCCAGAGGCAGCTCCAAGCTGGGAAAGCATTTGGAGCATATCTCAGATGAGGAAAGGCTGAGGAGTCTGGGGCTGGAGAAAAGAAGGCTCAGGGGAGACCTTCTCACTCCCTACAACTGCCTGAAAGGAAGCTGTACCCAGGTGGGGTTGGTCTGTTCTCCCCAGTGCCAAGCAATAGAACAAGAGGAAACGGCCTCAGGTGTCACCAGGGGAGGTTGAGGCTGGATGTGAGGAGGAATTTCTTTGGTGCCAGGGCTGTCAGGCATTGGAAGGGGCTGCCCAGGGAGCTGCTGGAGTCACCATCCCTGGAGGGGTTTCAGAGCTGGTGGGTGTTGCACTGAGGGAAATGTGTGGGTGATTGTTAGCACTGGGACAATGGCTGCACTCCATGAGCTAAAAGGTCTCTGTCAGTTGTAACTATCCCATGATCTAATGATTCTATTATATTATTGCCTCCTGTACTTCACCCCATGATCTGTAGCTGTGGATGCTCTGCAGGGCCAAGATGGCACACGGGGAGCTGTGAGCAGGGTTTATAAAGGCAGTGCTGGATTATCCCTCCCAGCACTTACCCATTTCCTATTTATTTTGAAGGATGTTATCTAAGCTTCTTATTGAATTTTTTGCTAATTACATTTAGGAAATAAAAAAAAAGCAAAACTGTATTAATAAAGCCAAATTGAATGAAGACTGACAGGCGTGTTGCTTCCGAGGAACCGTGATCTAATCGTGGCAGCAAGCAATTTGTTCAGTGCAGAGTTGTTTGGCTTCAGTGATATTCAGTGGAGGATACCTTTGGAAGAAGTAAAAGCTCATTAATTTCTTCTGACTGAGCACAATATTTTATGATTTTTGCATCCAAACTGTGGAGCTTGGGATGTTTTGATTGACTTACAGTTATAAACTGAGAAAAGAAAAAAAAAAGCAAGTTCACAAATAGAAGCAGAAAATCGCATTTGGTTTGGAGGAGATCCCACTCAAAACAGAAATTTGTACATCTGCATGCTCCCCATCACTGAATCACAGAATTAAGGATTGGAAAGGATCTTGAAAGCTTATCCAGTGCAACCCCCTGCCAGAGCAGGACCAGCTAGAGCAGGGCACACAAGAACTCACCCAGCTGGGTTTGAATGTCTCCAGAGAAGGAGACTCCACAGCCCATCTCGGCAGCCCCTGCCAGGGCTCCCTCACCTCAACAGGGAAGAAATTCTTCCTTGTGTTGCTTTGGAACCTCTTCTGTTCCAGCTTGTCCCCGTTGCCCCTTGTCCTATCATTGGACATCATTGAGAAGAGCCTGACTCCATCCTCCTGACACCATACTTCTTTCTTTCTGGAGGTAAATGTGCCCTCTTTTCGATGCTTAGACAGGAAGACCTCTGGTGAGCCAGTGTTCCACAGGAACAGGGTAACACAGCACAAATAGATATTGGACTGGATGGTTTTTCAAAGTCCTTTCCAACCCTTGAGATTCTGTGGTTCCTAGCACTCCTGTGCTGTAGCACTTTCAAATTCCTCCTTTCCCCCCATTCCTATCAGGAGATGAAGCATACAGAACAGGCTCAGCCTAAATGATGTGTCCCTTCAAACCACTGACTGCACGCTGCCACATGAATGTTTATTACAAACAGCTATTTCTTTGCTCATTAGGATGAGGATCTTTTGCTCCACCAAAACCCAATAAAACGAGCCATCAGAAACTTGGGAATGGCTTGTCATAAAAGTTTACTGAGTCAGGATCCTGCTGTATGGTCGAATAAACACAGAAGTAATTCATTCTGGGGCTTGGGCTGAGCACTGGTGGTTCAAGATGTGAGATAATTTGGGTGTCTATCTTCCTTTGATTTCCGATAGCTTGTATTGAGTTGTAAGTTTTCTGCAGCACCGGCAGAGAGTTTTAATTGGATTTTATTTTTACTGTATTATTTAGTGTAGATATATATATAAAAAAAGAGACAGCAAGTGCTCGTGCTTCGCTCATCCTCTTTAACATTTCTTAACATTATATTTTAATTGCCTTTTATGCAGAGATACAAGCTGGCAATATGTTCTTTTATCATCCTCAAATATATTGGCCTGGTGCCATTTATAAAAGAAAATATCTCTTCTGCAGTTTGACAGTGGAGGGTACAGATTTATATGATTCCTGACATTTTCCATGATTATTACTTTATTACAGTAAAGAATGCATGCAAAATTTAAAGAAATAATAAAAGATACTCCATAATGGTGAAATTCCTCCTGCCCTTCAGGGTGGGAATATCACTGTTAGAAGCCCTTAGGAGTGTTTGATACCATTCACCCTTGATATTCTCTTTTGTCTTCTGTTCCTTATATGTAATTTATTTGTTTAAAACTACATATGACTCAAGGTCATGAGATAATGCAAAACTGTTTTGTTTTCCTGCCCATATCATCAGCAATTAATAGCAAACGGTATCATAATAGAAGATAAAATGAGTTTAGAGATGCCTGGGATGCTGGCAAGCCTCATCTCTTGGGAACACCAGGCACTCCTGAGACGCAGGAGCTAAACAGGATGTGTGATGCACACATTCTCAGGAATGGACAGGCAGAATTGTTGATCTATATTTGCATTTCTCAAAGTCTAGGGTGCTCACAGGAGCAGATAAAATTATTTTAGTGCTAGAAGCTGTTGGGGAGGGATGAGTGGAGGTAGAGATGTACTGAGGCATTGAAGTCAACAGCTCTGAATGGCTAAGAGAGTGGAAACCCATCTGTTACTACTTATTTTCCCTAAAGCTAATGTTGAAAGCAAATCTCTGCTGTTGAAATCTAAAGTACCACCAGAAGTACCTGCTGCTGCAGGGAAGGCTCTTGTTGGCTTTTCACTGCCGGCCTGCCTGAGCAGTAATCACAGCAGGGATCCCATAATCTCCCCTGAGTTCATCAGTGTGGTTAAATGATGACAGAGGATGTCTGAGTACTTCATGACCTGTTGTGGAAATTGGTTTTTATACCCTTCTTCCAAAATACTTGGTGCATCTTGGAGAAGAGAGTGATCTGGGAAGCTGTTTGTTTGGGCAGTTGTATCATACCTGATGACATTACTGCAGTATAGAGTTCCAAAAAGAGCAAGGCACTGAGTTCAGGAAGCTACAGGTTCACAGGGCCAAGTTGTTTGCAGACAAGGAAGCAGGGCTGGAATGGCAGGGCAGGACACACAGTAAGACACAAAGCAACTAGGAACAAACTTGGCTGCAGCAGCCAAGCTGGAGGGAACTGCTGGGGAGAGGCCAGTGCAGGGCCACCCAGATGATCAGGGGACTGGAGCATCTTCCTGATGAGGAAAGGCTGCAGGACCTGGGGCTGTTTAGTCTGGAGCAGAGGAGATGGAGGGGGGATCTTATTAACGCAGGTATTTCAAAGGTGTTTGTCTTGGATGCCTTCTGCACACCCCAATACTTCCTCAGTGCTTGGAAACAGAAATGAGTGGGACAAAATAAAACTGAAAAATGCAATAGCTCTCTAGAAAAGAAAACCAGAACAACTTACAATTTACTGGTTGCATTGGCTTCTTCTGTAGCTCCAGTCTCCTGACTGAGCTCCTTGGGAGAAGTTTCCTAAAGATGCTGTAAAGATAGCTAAAATACTGAAACAATAACAAGTGGTTGCATTAAATAACTGGCTCTTATAGCAGCGTACAACCCAAAAGGCTGTGGTGAAATCGAAATTAGAACTTTGAAGCTTAGAAAATCTCCTTTTTAAATTAAATTTAAATGCTTTCCCTCCCCTCCCCTTTGCCATTGAGCTCTGATCTGGGGGGCTCTGCAGTATAGCTACAGCACATGGTTACACGTGCACAACCATCTGACCACCAAAATTATCTCATCAATAGTGGATAACTCTTGAAAAAAATAGATTTGTGTTCACAGAGACCTGTTCTTTGCTGATTTGTACATTGTTTTTTTTCTTTAATTTCTGAATTAGTGAATCTTGGGAGTGTTTAATATTTGGCAAAACTTCTTATATAGCACATAGATGAAGAGATGTCTGTATGTAGCTGAGAATGTGCATTGTGAGGTGAGCTGAGTTCCTTCATAACTCTTCCATTTGCTGGTGGTGCCATTCAAACTAAAGCTGGGACGTTGCTTTTGCATTTAAACGGCCTCAAGTTGCTCCAGGGGAGATTTAAGTTGGAGATTGGGAACAATTTCTTCCCCAAAGGGCTGTCCAGCCCTGTGCCAGGCTGCCCAGGGCAGTGGTGCAGTTCCCATCCCTGGAGGGATCCCAAAGCCGTGTAGCTGTGGGGCTGAGGGACGTGGGTTACTGGTGGCTGTGGCAGAGGTGGATCAACAATTGGGCTGGATGAGCTTAAAGGTCTTTTCCAACCTCAGAGATTCTATGATTTTGAGTATACCATTTGGCTTGGCAATTTAAGTATTCATGCCTTCAGTCAGACGTTATCAGCCTGTGATAATTGTTTGCCTTATCATTGATGAGATCTGTACAAAGACTCTCAGATACCTGATAACATGTAAGAAAGCATAAGGGAAGTAAAAAATTGGTGCAAAGCTGGAAAAAGTGGAGATTAATGCAAGACAAACTTCTGTTCCCAGAATAAAGCTACTGCTACAGCAGGGACACCTCAAGCCATGGCCTTGGTCATCTGCTTTGTGTCATACCTGCCTTGGCTTTGCTTTGGAGTGGCAAAACGCTTGTGAGAAAGGACTGACTGTAGCTCCTTAGTGGTCATTCTAGCATTAATCCTGCTCAGCTATGGGGTGCACAACAGGCTTGACCACAGGTCCACCTTCCCCTCCTCCTATCACAACACTGTTATTGATTTTGCATTCAAGAAGAGAACTGTAATTACAGAGTTTCTCTGCAGAGGTACAGGTCTTCTGTCCACTCAACCTAAGCTGCATTTTGCATGTTTTATGTCTCTATTCCAGCCTAGTTGCTCTGCCAGTTTTTGTGCCCATGATTAAAAGTTATAGCTTTGTTCTGCTGGTCCAGTAGAAAACACTGAATAAAAATATTCTCTCATTCACCCTTGGCTGCACGTGTAACTGTAACAAATGGTGCATGTTCCCAGCTCATAGCTGGGGTCAGTGGTGACCTGACTCAGCTCCTACTATTAGCTTAAGAGAGGTGGAGATAGCTCTGACTTGGACTGGGTTGAAGGAGGTGTGATCCATCCTGCCCCCTTGATAATAAACTAATTGTTGTGTGACTCTGCCTATAAGCTCAGTAATTATATGAGTTTTCCAGCACGCACCAGAAGGCCAGAAATGAAACGACCACATCTTGCAGTGCAATATGTGCCCAGGACAGTTAACGAAATAGAACCATTCCTCATACTCAAATGATTGGAAAAGACTGGGCAGTCAGTGTCAGTAAAAACGTGGCCACATTGGTTTATTGTCTTCATGTATTTTCACCGTAGCATTTTTAATTACCGGTGCTCGTGATAAGTTCTCAATTTATACTGTAATATGTGGTAATACAAAACAAATAAACAGAAAAGGAGGAGGAAAATTGTCAGGGAGATTTTTATTTGTCATTTTGGGACGAAGTTACAGGCTCATGTGAACCTGGGGAAAAGGGAGCTTACATCTGAGGTTAACTGAGTGCGTGGATGAAGGTCGTTCTCCTGATGGTGGTGAATCAGCAGATAATTTCTGAGTCAAGTTTCCCATTACAAAACGACTGAAACGGAGAGTTGGAAAGAGCTGTTGTGTCTTCTGGTACCACCACTAAGGCTCTGCCAGTCCCAGCAGTCAGTTTTATGGGTTTGGGATTTTTGTTTTCCTCCCCTCCACTTGTCTTCCCTCACCTCCCTCATGTACTGGTAAAGCATTTAAGCGTTGATGTGTTCCCACCACGTTTGCTGGGGGATTGTTCAAGTGTCACCATCGTATGTCTCGCTGGGTATCACTATTTGTCTTTCCTGAAACACCCTAAATTTCCCCTTTCTTAATGTTATCCTGCTGCTTTTAGTTATGCCCCGGGGTACCATCCTGAGCCGTTGACATTTATAGTTTGTATACACTTTATACTCTTCTCTTCCCCCCCAGTACTCGTGTGCCAAGTTCACCAAGGGACACACTTTCATTAAAATGGGCAAGAAAAAAACCAGAGTGTTACATTAGTGCACACAACTACTGCAGTTGCTGCTATTACCACCTGTATTGGTGTGGTGTATATGCAGAAATACAGGATAGACAACATGACAAAACAGCAAAATCACTGCTTTGGCCCCAGGTTTTAAAACCACAGGTTTTACTTCATTAATATTTACTGCCGTAGTGAAAAAAGAAAGAGCAATCCTCTGTCTTCTGTCTTCCTCTGTCTTCTGCTGAAAAAGAAGAATCCTCTGTCTTCAGTCAAATTTGCTACTTCCCAGCCTTTCTGTTTCTTGAATAATATGCAACATGATACACTTTGTTCTGTTATAGAGCTCGGTAAATAACACCAGTACTGCTTGAATTTTACATACAGCCTTCAGCTAGTGAACAAGTTGGTGAGGGAGGTGATTTTACTGATCATCTCTCATGGAGCATATAGCACTGTCAGACTGGCACAGGCAGTGAAGTCCAGCTTGAGTTCAAATGGAAGAGGGCAGGGAAGAGGAAACACAATGGAGCATGTGCAGCATTCTGGTGAAAGAAACTATGATTTTGGTGCCAGAGGAGATGGATCAGAAGGGCATCTGTGCATCCCAGGTGCCAGGGTTTGAGGCCAAGTTGTTGAAGCCAAACTGCTTCCCAAGTGCCCTCTGGAGTACTAATGTGAGGTTCTGCCCGAGGTTTTAGCGATGACAAAACCCACCATTTTCTGATGACACTGATGGGGTCTGTGAGCCAGCAGCTCACACGCAGAAGCCACGATTTGTGTTCCTGCAGTGGATGCACGGCACCCTGAGAAGGGAGCATGGCTTTCCCTGCATTGATGCTCACAGGGTGTGCCTCGGAGACAGTGCTGTCTCAGAACTTTGCTGCTCTTCACTCAGAGCAGGAGCACTGCCACAAGAAGATGATGATGGGCTGTGAAGGTCACTGGCAGGTGTTGTCACTGTGCTATAGAACCCATCTGAAGATGCTACCCATCTGGCCTAAAATAAATGTCATTGTTTGGGTTTCTACCACAGATAAAATCCTCCAGTTGCCCCTAAAAACAAGTATGAAGGTGATTTTGCCTCATGTGTCTTGGCTTGCCAAATCCAGTGCCATGCAAACTAATTCCACACTTGCTTGGCAATATTTCGAGAGACGATGCTCTAATGACACCTCTGGTAAGAGCTTAAACCTGGAGGAGAATTGTTTCATTTGGAGAAGACTCCTTTATGTTTCAGCCACAGAAATAATTGTTTCAAAGTCATGAAAAGTAAGTAACTGGGGCTCAGGTTCCCCTGTGAGAAGAGCTATAGCAGCCTCCTTGTTTTGGCATGGCTGAGAGCTCCTGCTGTGCCCATTAAAACTGGTTTCCTCCTGAACAAAGGCAACAGAAATTAAATAGCTGAAAGGTCTCTAAGGTGAATTTACCCAGGAACAAGAATTATATTAAGAACTGTCTGTAGCTTTCTTCAAGATGGTTATTGAGGAAAAGTGAACAATGAGACTTTATTTCTTACTCCTTTTAAGTTTTGGAACATGTAGGCAAGATTCAGAGTTTATTTTGGAATGGAAAATCAGGTTTATAATAAATGTGACGGATGGATGGAAGGATATATGGATGGATGGATGGATGGATGGATGGATGGATGGATGGATGGATGGAAGGATTCCCACGAAGACAGAGAGTGCGTAGCAAGCCCTGGTATGAATTTTCTACCTGGGGCAGAGCGTGATGCTGAAGATGGGAGCTGTGGGGCTACAGGAGCATCTTGCTTGCCTCAAGTATTGCACTTCATTTCTCCTGGTGCCTTCTTACCCTCAGGTGTTTGTACTGCCAATCGAGGCAGAAAGCCTTCTGGAACAGCACTGAAGGCAGAGCCTTATGTTAACTATGGTCAGACCTTAATTTCATTTAAAGGCTGTATAAGATACCCCACTGCCACTGACTGAATAGAATGAACTCATTTATTGACATCTGAATGTATTGTTGTTTTATTATTAGGAAACACGTTTGAGTTCATGAATAGTCTCAAATTCTTCCTTTGGGCTTCAATGCTCTGCATGCACTGACATTTCTAAAGCTATCTAGTTTTTCATTCAGCCTAATACTTAAGAGGCTAAATGCTAAATAACGAGACTCCTAGAAAAAGTACTATGATGGAATTTGTTGAAAGAGTTAACCAATGTAAACTCTTTCGTTTCAGAATTTACAGGGCAATGCAACTGGCCCTGGTGTCTTCTGGAGAAGCTCCAGAGTGCCAGGAACAGGACCCACAGGTGTGGAAAAAATATCTGCTGTTCCATGATATTAGTGGTGGTCGGTTTTGCTGTCATAGAATCACAGATGGTAGGGTTGGAAAGGACTTTTAGAGCTCATCCAGTCCAAACCACCTGCAGAAGCAGATCCCACCTAGATCAGGTCACACAAGATCGTGTCCAGGTGGGTCTTGAAGCCCTCTAAGGAAGGAGCCTCCACACCCTCCCCGGGCAGCCTGGGCCAGGGCTCCCTCACCTCTTGTCCTGGAGAAGATTTTACATACTTCAGAAAACATTTCACTTTGAATATTGTGATTTTAATTTCATTTTCTTGGTCAAGTCCCTGCACTCTTTGAAGCAGATGAGGCTTCTCCCTGCTTTCTTACAGTGTTATCCTTCTGTTCAAGACTGGTTTGGAGAGAGAGATTGAGCCATATTCAGTAATATGGCATATTGGGGTGTGATTGCTCAGCAGCTATAAACATTGAGGTCTTCTTCCTTCCCATCACATCTCTTCTAAGGAGCCTGTCAGATCATATGGATGAGGTGTCTGTTTCCCCATATGTTCCAGAATATAAAGTTTTTAATGTAACCAGGCTGAATACAAATAATTATTTACCTTTTCCCTGCATTTGTCGGGGTCTCACTGTACACACATGCTAAAGCAGTCCTTCAAAGCCAACACAAAACTTTCTCATTAAAGGTGAAAACACTTCGTGCCCAAAAATTGTATGATTACATCGTCAGACAAGTGTAGTCAAAGTCACGGAGGGGGAAGAGAAGTGTGTTTAATACTTCAATAAAATGTTAGCTTGGCTAAACTGCATATAATGTGCACTTTAAAAGAGGCATTTAAGGCATAAATAAATTAGCCAGGAAAGGAGACTTTGTGCTGCTGTGTAGAAAGGCTTTGTGGTTGCTCAAAGGAGCTTAATTTCTGCATTCCTTATTCTGTGGGATCTTATCTGCACAGATTTAATGTTTCAGCAGCAGCATTTATTTGGTGTTTTTTTAAAATAAAACAGCTTGCATAAAAAACAGCTTCTGTATAAATAGAAAGAAATACAATTGTTAGCATAATAATACCCTACATGCCTCCAGTTGTGGGGATCATCAAGTGGGGAGTTTTCCCTTCTCTATCATACTTTATCACACTCATTCTCTTTGTCTGTCTTTGCCTTTCACTTACAAAACTTTCTCCTTGCCTTCTGTAAAACACAGTAAAGTTCATGTCTGAGTGCTGCTTCTGTCACCTGAATAGCAAAAAGGACTGTGTCTGTCCAGTAAACCTGGGCAGTCACTTTAATTTAGGATTCGCCATTCTTCCTGTGTTATCACAGAGACTCCACAATGACATTTGCAGGAATCCTAAGAGCAGCATTACCTGACATCCTATAGCAGCAAAAAAAATGAAGCTGAACCTTTCTGTGGTCTTAGGATCCCAGTGAAATGAGGATGAATGAGCAGGTTGTGTGGATCAGCTTTGGGAAAAAAAAGGGCAATTACCCTTTATGGACCATTCTTCAAGTAATTTCTACTAGAAATGCAATTTTTTTTTTGGAGACAAAATAGAAAAGAATAGACTCCATTAATGAAGAATTGGTCTCAGCAGACATGTCATCTGCAGGACAGGCTTCAGCTAGGATGGGAAGTTGGAAGGAAAAAATATTGCTGCTTCTCTTGTTGGTACTTCAGGGCTAGATGCAGTAGGAAGCAGTGGCTGTATTGTGACTGCAAAGCTTGCTCTAAAAATGGCATGAAAATAGTCAGAAAAGCAGAAGGAGAGCACTTAGTTCTCATGAAATGGAGCTGAGATCCATCCCCCTCGATTGGTTCTGGGGATGCAGCAGTGCGTCCCCACACCCTGTTACCCAAAACCTGGGGAACTAGAGGAGGGCAGAGGAGGGTCTGCTGCTGTGTTTTTGGGGTTCAGCTAGATATTGGTGAGGAGGTGATAGGATGTGACTGGTGCTGGAGTTCCCAGGTCCCACCTCAGAGTTCACTGATATTTCCACTTAGTTTGTCTGAATTCCCATTTCAGGCACCTCAAGGATTTATGGCTGTGTCTCTGTGGTCTCAATGTTAAAATGATAAAATTATCTCCTAGATGGAGAAAGAATTTGGTCCTGGTGTGACCACTGATATCCCTGTTAAGGCATCTTCCCCTCACATGTCTTGACTAGAGGATTGGGATTTTGCTGTTTGTGATGACCAGAAAAAGCAAGATGAGACCCATCATCTCATTCTTTCATAGCTCCATCTCTCCTGCAACTGCCAACTCTCTGATCTGCTCATGTGGGTGCCTACTGAGGTATAGACCATGGCCTGGCTGCTGCCTGTGCTGTCCCTCACCCCATACACCCTGAGGAAGCTGCTGGCATCTCCTTTTACCGGCAGGATCTACTGGGGTCATCAGACTTCATTTGGTGCAGCAGAGAAATGCTGCTTAATGAAGTGAAGAAAAAGTGTCACACTTGTAATGGATAGGTGTGAAATGTGACCTGGGTCTTGGCTGCAGTCAAGAGCTGCAAGGAAGACTTCTTGGTATGGTTTTTGGCACCTTGACAAACATGGAGTATGGGTTTTTTTTTGGTGGATTGTTTCTTTCAGTGAGTAGGTAAATCTGGATACACTGGATTTCCTTCTTGCATCCTCCCAAACCAATGTGGGTGTCTCATAGAATCACAGACTGGTTTGGGTTGGAAAGTACCTCGAAGCTCATCTCATTCCCAACACCTCTGCCACAGGCAAGGACAACTTCCAATGGACCAGGTTGCTCCAGAACCCATCCAACCTGCTCTAGTAAAGTTTTAAAGCGTATAAAGTGCTAGTAAACCCCTTCAGCTGGAAAGCCCTTCGCTTTTGGCACAAGGGTGGGCAAGGACGTCCCTCACCCAGCACCCATGAGGTAGGAGCAAAGGCATCCCTGTATCATGGAGCCTTCCTTCATAGCTTTGGCTCATCCTGACTTGCTGGAGGGTCCTATAAGCCTGCAAAAGATTTGGAAAATAAACTAAAACTGTTTCCAATAGATTTATTAGCCAGTTTCTATTTATGCAGCTGCTGCTTATGCCATTCTAGGAGGATGAAGGTACCTGAAAAGCATTGTAAATTTACTCTTGCCTCCTTGAGGTTCTTTTGTGCAACCAGAATGGTTGGAAGATTTCCCTGTCTAAATGAAAATCAGGACCTGAGGTTTCTTTCTTTTCTCCTTTAACGACTTTTATGACTTTTTGCCTTAATTATATATAACCTAAAGGGTTTTTTTTTTTGCTTTTCTATTATTTTTTCTCTTATTCCTTGTCGATAACGTGTGTATAGCAGTGGGAATAACGTTTCTTCTTAATTTGTGTTGCAGAACCAGAATGAAAAGGAAGCTGTAAAAGATTTTTGTATGTTATAGAATTAGTGTTGCCTAATGGGATTCAGCGTGTAGGGGGTAGAGGCTGGAAACAGAGAAAGAAAAAAATCAAGACAGAAATTGACTCCCTGAAACCAAAGTTTAAACCCCAGAGCTCTGATGAAACCACAAGGATATGTGCTAAAGCCATCTTTAAAATCTACAGAACAGTCTCTAGAGAATAAAACAGCCTATTTCTAGGCTTAAATTACACGATATTTATGGAATCATTCATGCCAGAATTAGCTTTGCTTTCAAAAGTAGCTGTAATTCCAAGAGTGCTCTTTTAAGGCAGAATTAACTATTTTCACAAGCTCATTGTTATCTTTCGCAGAGAACTCAGAAAGTGTGTGATGAAAATCTGTATTTATGCTTTAGTAATATTCTCCAGTGCTCTTCAGATTCTTTTGATGTCTTTGTTGTTTGGTTTTATTAAACCAGGTGGCTGTAGGGGAGAATTAGTTTGTATCTTTATGCCCATTCATTGAGGCCGGAGTTGCTGTAACAGGATCTGGGTTATTTGAGAAGCATTCTTCTGAGTAGTCACCACTGAGTCAATTATCTAATAAAACTTGTGAGGAATGGCTTTGTCACCTGCCTTCTGAATGATCTTTAAGATGCTGATGATTACCTTCCATAGCACAGGATTTAATGGAAGAATAAATGATGCTAATTGTGTGCTTAATTATACAGTTTATGGGCCCAATCAAGCATATGTTGAAAAAGTCTGCTCTGCTTTAGGGAACTTTGGTTCAGGAGACAAGAAGCTGAGTGTTGTGTACTGTTTATTAACCATGGGGGTTTATTTTCTAGATGATGAAGAAACATAGGGTATGTAAAATCTGATACTTACATAGATCTACATTTTCAACGCTGTAGTAGTTTGCAGGAATCATAAAATGTGCTAAATATAGAGATCAACACTATCTTATTGTTAGAGTAGTGAAGGCAAAAGGTGCTGGATATCTCCTGCCTCATCTGGAGGGAGGAGTAGATGCCATCATCATCTGCAGCAACAGTTGAAGCACTTGGATTCAGGAAGTCCCTTCTGAGCAGTGTATTAAATGCTGCTTGGCTAACTAAATATCTCCAGATCTGCTCACATCCTTTGTATTGATTTATTAAACTGTTTCCTATATTTCTGTGAACTCTCTAATATATTTACTTCTGAAGTTTTCTGTGAATTATGAGTGGCCCGTGTTCTTTTGCTGCAGTCTTTTTATTTTCTCCTCAGCAGGGATTTCATTTACAAGCAGCAATACTCTTCACCTTTGCTTCTTTTGTCCAAGTTATTTATTGAAAGAGAGCATTCACCAGGAGAAAATCATTTCTGTGTGCCAGGCCATACGTTGCATGTCCTCACGTAAATCCTGAGCATTCCCAAAATAGGTGTTGGCATCTTGAGCCTGCCAGAGGCACGAAGATGAGGAGTGTGGGTTTTCAGTGTGCAGTGCTGATGGGTCACATGAGTATTTTAAAAGAAAAGCTCATGCAGCGTCAGAAAAAGTGTTTACCCTATGCAAAAAACTACTCCTCTGCAGATCATAGAATCACAGAATCATTTTCATTGGAAAAGACCTTTAAGCTCTTTGAGTCCCAGCCCTCACTCTGCCCAGCCCACCACTAACCCCTGGCCCTCAGCACCTCAGCCCCACGGCTTTGGGATCCCTCCAGGGCTGGGCACTGCCCCAGCTCCCTAGGCAGCCTGGCACAGGGGCTGACACCCCTCTCAGGGAAACAGTTCTGACTCACCTCCAGCCTCAACCTCCCCTGGGGCAACTTGAGTCCATTGCCTCTTGTCCTGTCATTCATTACTTCAGAGATGCTATTAGGGGGATGGTATTTATTTGGTTTAGTTTTCAGCAGCATTTTTCTAGGTGCTTGTGTATTATTTATGTTAAATGCCTACTATCTTCACAACCTGTTTTTCATCAGGAGGGAAGTGCATGCTGGTGTAACATAGAGTTGGATCTAGCAATATTTACTCTCAGCACTATTCAGTAGCTATGAGTAGAAGATAAAGCCATTTAACTAAAATTACCAACCTTTGGCAGAGCTTTATCATTCTGGTACATCCTCTGTGTTACACTGTCCCTTCACATATGTGAAGTTAAGCTTCAATCCTGGCCCAAGCATTTATGAACACCAAGGAGATGAAATACAGCCACAGATTTTGCAATTTGGATCTCTTCGTGCTCGAGATGGTTTTGCTAGTTGATGAGGCCATTAAATCTGCTGAAATCTGTGTTTGTAAAGTCCTGCACTAAGCCCAACCAAATCTCTGTTGGTTCATCTGTAGGGTATGAATGACTTCACCTGCATGGCACGGCTGAGCTGAGCTCCTGAGTGAAATTCGCACGATGTCTGGAATACTATTTTATCTCGACTGTTTATCTTTTGCTCTGTAGCTTGTTTTCCCACCAGATAGAAACAGGACCAAAACACTTATTTATGACATAGTAATGGCAGCCTGGAATTTCTAAGAGCCGACATCTGGTGTAATTTTCTCAGACTGGAAAACCTCTGAAATCATTTTTCCACAAGCGGTGTGTGACAAAGGTTTCTAATTTTTTAATGGTTGCTTTCTTCTTCCTGTGATGTTAAGACAAATTAGCAATGTGATACAGTACTGCAAAGAGAAAATTTCCCTCTTTATCTACTGGATGGTACCCAAGTAATCATGTGCCACTTGCAAATAAAATGGGATGGTAAAGGAAAGGAAAAAAAGAGAAGCAACCACACTCACGTTCACCCAAAAGAAGACACCAGCATCAAATGTGATCTTTATTTATCGTGACTGCAGTATCTGCTGCTCTGCTCTGCCTTTTAGTGAAACTACCAGAGGTCAGAATGTGAAGATGCTGGTCCTCTGCCTTTCCTAGGAGGAAAATATAGAATGAGATATGATGTTTATGGAGCAATGCTTTGCTGAGTAGAGATGATAGCAGCTGAGTACGACTCGCTGTGCACCATTTCTCTGTGTTTATAGATATTTTACTGGAAGGTGCTTGATCTTTCACTTTGTTCAAACTCCAGTGAAGGCTGCTGGAGGCAAGCTCCAGTGTCACCACTGTGATGGCTTTACACCACCCACCCTAAGCTCTTAAATATCAGCAGTGAAGCTTTAGAGCAGCTTCTTCCAGGAACTCCTCCTGTGACGGGAAGAAGTTATGGCAGTCTGATGTAATAAAAGGTACTTGCTTTGGAACCAGTAACTTAATTTACTCAGTGAACAATATGTTGTGCACAGAACCAGAAAGTTCCTTGGTGAATTCTGAGAACTTTGAAGGTTTTTTAGCATTTTGACAGTTCCTCTTCCTCAAGGGCCTAAATATTGTGCCCATGATAATGGGAGAAGGTGGGACTCAAATAGATCTCTGTCCTTATTATTCTTACACTGCAGTTTTTCCTTTGAAAGGGTTGTAGCCCTAAGGGCCAAAACTGCCAGGAGCGTTACCTGTGCTACTCTGAGACATTCCTTTTAGCCATCTTCCTGTCTGGTGTGGTTAATTGTGATCATCAACTGGGAACCCACCAAATCCACTTTTAAGGGCTGCTGTATTTGTTACCTAGTCAAAGAACAACAACTGGGTGCTAGGCTATTTGGATCACTGAGTGCTTCACTTCGGAGGGCTTTGTTCAGGACCGTAGCTGGGATTGTTTCTCATTTTTCTTGACAACTCTATTGTGCCTTCCTTTATTGGTAACATTACAACATTAAATCTCCTGAAGAGAAAATAACTTTTTTAATATAGTGGCACTGGGCAGCAGGGCTGTAATCAAAATTTGGCCAGTCACTCATCCTGACGACTCTGTGCAGGTCCATCTCTTCCTTGAAAACACAATAAAAGTTCCAAAATACACCAAAATAAACCATTTTTGTGTGTGTTTAAGTGCACAAAACTGTCCCTTCTCTCAAGGTCAGGCAAAACTAAATTTCCCCTTTATCCCATTCAGCCAACTAAATCACAGGAATCTTACAGACTCTGTTACTTTGGGCAAAGGACAGCAGTGGGACACAGTTGCAGAGGTCCCTTCAGGCCTGTGAAGCTGCAAATCTGGGCTCTGCTTCCAAGGAGACAATGGCTAAAAGGCTTGATCTGTTCATTTAGGAGGGCTGGAAGGTACAGCAATGCTTGGCACATGCAGTGCTGAGCCTAAGGACAGGAGCTGCCAGATGGGAGGACTGCAGTGTCTCCAGAAAACTGAGCTAAATAGTACTGGTCATGCTCTTATGAGCCTCTTAATGAGGCTTCTAATGAGTACGGGCACTCTAAAGTGGGGAGTGGGCTGTTGTCTCTCATTTTGTGAAGCATCCTGTAGCCATCTATGGCAAGACACCAAGTGAGCTGAGTCCCCACCAAACACAAGGCAAATGCTCAGTGGGGCAAGTTGCCTTTGGAAATGTTGAGCCTCAGGGTTATCTCTGAAGAAGCGTTGAATAGTTGGGGGTTGGAGTGGGTGACTCTCAGAGGTCCCTTCCAACCTACACCATTCTGTACTTGAGTGACATTTCTGTTGCTTTCCATTGTCATTTTGGCATTATCTTCTCTTCCATCATGGTTCAGATGCAATCCAGATGAATGGAGTGCCTGACTGATCTTTCCACCTAAACATAGGTGCTTCACTTTGTAATCTGAAGCACAGCCCCGCTTAGTGCTGCTTTTTGTAGTGATAAGGTGCCAGCAGCTCCTGGAGAACAGTTCAGATACATGATGTGTCTTCCTCTGAGCAAGTGCTGGGATGCTTCAGCTATGTACAGAAATTAATTGGGATGAACCTAACCTTGAATGTCCAGTAGCAGATTTATAACAAAGTTGAACTTTTCAGCTCTAGTAGTAAACAATGGTTGAGGCTGGACAAGATCCAGTGACCTTCACTGCAGAAGAATATCCTTCTGCAGGTCTGTATATCAACTAAGATACCAATTATAAATGCATCTAATAGAAGGTCTTCAGGACAATACTTCCAAGCCTTGGAGATTTTCCTTGAGCTTATCACAGACTGGTACAGTTTTAGGGTGTACAGGCAATAAGGCAAATCCCATTGAATTCTGCAACTTCAGGCAGGAAAATTATACCAAAAACATCGCAACAGCAGCTCAGACGCTGATTCAGAATGTCTAACTGCAGGTCCCTAAAGCAAAAGCGCTTGCCTGAAAATAAAAAATACATTTTTACGTCTCGGTTGATGTTTTCTGGAGTCCTGCTTCATGCTATTGGATGTCCATAGGGAATGAAAAGCCTTTAATTAAACAAATGCCAATGGGTGTAAAATTTAAAGTCTTATCCTGAATGACCCTTGTCATTAATCCTAAAAATCAATATAATGTGTTTGGTTGTATAGTGACTTCCAGTCATTTTCTTTTTCCAGATGAATCTGGCATCTGGGTAATAATTTCAGGGACATCCAGGGCTTAATACTTTAAAGGAAAACATAACTAAATAAACCCAGAAATAATTACTGAAGATTATTAACTAACTGGAGCCAGAGTTATTTAAGGCAACGTGTGATACCTGGACAACTCTCGTATGTCAGCCAGTATTTGGAAGACATGGAGAGCCAAAAGCAGAAGCACAGATAACATTCATTCAGATTTAATGAATGAGATCAGCCTTGGGATACAAAATAAGGGGAAGCTCAGCAGTAGGCAAGTTTTCAAATGCTAAGATAATAAACACAGTCTGAGCAAGAGGCCCTTGAATTGAGAATGCCCTTTGTCTCTGAGGCAGATTAGGTATTCTCATTTACCTTAGGGAAAATGGCAGAGTGCCCTCAAGTCTCACAAAATGCCAGATTTTAGCTTTCATAGAATCATAATCACAGAATGGTGGAGGTTGGAAAGGTCCTTTAGAGCTCATCCAGCCCAAGCAGGTTCCTCTCGCTCAGGTTGCACAGGAACATGTCCGTGTGGGTTTGGAAACCTCGTGAGAAGGAGCCTCCACACCCTCTCTGGGCAGCCTGGGCCAGGGCTCCCTCACCGAAACACTCAAATAGTTTGGCCTGATGTTTAAATAGAACTGTTTGTGTTCCAGCTTCATCCCATCACCCCTTGTCCTGTCACTGGATACAAAAGAAAAAAAGTGCTGCCCCAACCTCCTGACACTCACCAGTGAGAGATTTGTAACTATTAATGAGATCCCCTCTCAGTCTCCTCTTCTCCAGACTAAACAGCCCGAGGTCCCGCAGCCTTTCCTCACAAGGAAGATGCTCCAGTGCCCTGAGCATCTTGCTGGCCCTGCACTGGCCTCTCTGCAGCAGTTCCCTGTCCCTCTGCAGCTGGGGAGCCCACAACTGGACACAGGACTCCTCACTGGGGCAGGGCAGAGAGGGAGTAAAACCTTCCTTATCCTACTGTGTTATACTAAAAAAAAAGGACATAAAGTTGTTTTATAGCTGCCACGGGGGTACCTATATACAATCTGAAGGCAATGTGTG
The DNA here is from genome assembly GCF_028858725.1 of Colius striatus. Taxonomy (NCBI): domain Eukaryota; kingdom Metazoa; phylum Chordata; class Aves; order Coliiformes; family Coliidae; genus Colius; species Colius striatus. The sequence goes on from NC_084790.1 coordinate 86,780,964, forward strand.
GTCTTGGCCCACAAGAGATGAGAGCAGAGAATCACAAATCAGTTTTGATGAGTATTTGTTTGACTGGGAAAGCCTATCTGTGGATCTTCACTCTCCATTTTCATTGTCCATTAAGCTTTACTGTGTCAAGACTGGGCCGCTCGTTTGATAACTAACTTAAGAACAGGGCCAGAACCTTCCATTCCCGTTTCATTTGAACTTCTTGCAGGGACTTAATTGGAAACAAGGTCAGTGCACATTCTTATTTCAGGTCTCTTCGTAGTCATAAACTTCACCACTGCATGATCATTAAAACGTGGTTTTACAAAACCACATTTTATTAGCATTCAGGCCCAAACCTCGTGTTAGGAGAAACATTCCTCTAATCAAAAGGAAAAGTAACACACTTCTGTGAATAAATGGATGTAACAAAGCTTAGAAGTACTTCAAAGAGCCAATTTTCAATAGGGCACAGAAAATGTGTGCAATTCGGGGATGCTGGTGATGAAATTTAAGAAACAAAGTTTTGTCAGCAAAACTGAAGAGGGTAACTCACAGGGGATGATTTTTATATCAGAAGGGAAAGAAGCAGAAATAACTCAGTGTTAGTCAGGCGTGTAGTGGCATCCTTCCCCATAGCTGCTGCACCTCTTGAGAAGGGGCTTTCACTTCCCTGGATACTTCTCTGCAATGCTCTGTAGCCTTGAGAAGCAGGGTGAGACTCATCTTAGCTTAACCCAGGAATTTAGAGAGATGGAATGTTTTAAGACCCACCACCTGGCTGATTGACCCTGCGTCTTCTGATGACTTGAGTGTGTCAGAAACCTGCTGGGTGTACTAGCTCTTTCTTCTGTCTCTGCAGCTCTGCACCAAGAGGTTAAAAATCCCCTGCAGCATCAGTGTCAAGGGGAGGGCATCATCTGACATTCAGACCTCAGGCCTTAAAAAAACGTGAATATTGTTCCAGAGTAAAATTGAGTAGAAGCAGCACACTATTGGAGTCTTGTCTTCCCCAACCTGTTCCCCTCAGTACACCTAAAATTCTCATGAAAATTAATTGGGAAAGGGTAATGCTCTTCAAGGAAATGCTGATATATGGAATGTAGCAAGTTAAAAAGAAGAAAGTGTTATCATCCTGTTGCACACCTGCAATGAGGAGCAGAGCTCTCCCTGTACAGAGAAAGGAGGTGATTCTTTCAAATCTTTCCATTCCATCATCCCTAAGGCATCCTTCTGACTTGAACGTATTCTTTAGTCTTAAGAAATGAAAAATATGCAATTGTAGGATTGAGGATGAGTAACTACTGTCACTTGGAGACATTACCAAGTGGATATACCGAGCTGGTTTAGACTGCAAAACAATAGAACACCCCCAGACCTTGTAAACGCTGTCTCTCAATGTAATGGGGAAGGGAGTGCTGCCTGTAGAACCAATGGGCTTATGATCTCCCTTTCAAGATGTTTGTAGCAAAATAGTGAATGGTTCCTGCTTTCTGAGAGGGCCAGGACATGAGGACTGATGAGGGTTTTTGCCCTTATATAGTAGCCAAGCCCATGTGGTGCTGGGTGGGAGCCAGGTTGGTGATGCTATGGTAGAATTGCCCAAGGCTAGTTGCACGTCGGACCATGCCTGGGGCTTGGCAGACCCTGCTCAGGGAGTGGGGACACGGGTGGTTTTCTGAGAAGACATCTTAGATTTCCTGGAAATAGCTTTGTGTAAGAAGGGAGGTGATTACCATCACTGGTTAGGTGGATGGTGTGTGTTTGTTGGTTTGCTGGGTTTGCCTTCTACAAGAAGTTCCACAAATATCGCATCTCCTCTTTCTCTATACAGTCATTGTAAGATTGCTTGAACATGTAGACATACAACAGTACGTCCAAACTGGCTGTCAGGTGTCTGTACCTCTCAAATGTTCCTGTGTGCATTCATGAGGAGGTAGCATGAATGACCTGTGAGTCTATGCTACCTTCAGGCCACTTGAGGAGTCTTAATGCGACTTTAGTTAAGAATAAATCTGTTTGGACCCTGTTTGCAAAATGTATAATCAAGAATATTCCTCTTTGGACATGAAAATTGCCAAATCCAGCAACATCTGGCAGTTTTCCCCTTCCCTCTGCAGATGTTTCAATACCTTCTTGTTTCCTTGGCCTTTTTTTAATGGGAATACTTATCATCATCTTCTATTTTCAATAATTCAACAAAAGCTGTATATCCACTTATAGAATTTACCTCTTTTTAGCTGTGTACTCACAATCCCGTCCAAATCCTTTCTCAGTCCTCTCTCAATGCCCACGATTGGGCTCAGGGAGCTGTTCCAGCACACGCTGCATGATGAATAGCACCAGATGGTTCTTTTCAGAAACTCAACTCACTAACCTCTGTACCCAAAATAGCGTTTCTCCTGCTACCAAGTTAGGTCTTTACAGATCCCCAAATGATGGGGCTGGAAGGGCCCTGCAGAGCTCATCCAGCCCAAGCCCCTGCTAAAGCTGGTTCCTCTCGCTCAGGGGGCACAGGAACATGTCCAGGTGGGGTTGGAAACCTCCCAAGAAGGAGCCTCCACACCCTCCCTGGGCAGCCTGGGCCAGGGCTCCCTCACCTCAGCACCAAAGGGGTTTCTTCTCATGTTTAACTGCACCTTTTTTTGTTCCAGCTTTTGCTCATTACCCCTTGTCCTGTCACTGGCCACCACGAGAAAAGAGGCTGGACCCATCCTCTCAACCCCAGCCCTTTAGGTATTTATCACCATTGATGAGATTCCCTCTCAACCTTCTCTTCCCCAGGCTGATCAGTCCCAGGTCTTGCTGATGCCAGGAAAGTGCCAGTCAGGACTCGATAGCCAATGTGACTATCAAGCAGATATTCTTTATTTCAGTGCTAGGCACACAGGGGTTCACTCTACCAAAGTGTGTGCACCTTCTAAACCAAAACTGTCTACATCTACTCAGTCTGGATATGCATATTCATTACATTTCATATTCAAGACAGGATTATGCTAATTACTTCCAAGAACTCATTATCATTAGTTCTACCCACTGTCCCACCTTAGTCCACCCAGGTTACATCTCCCACACGTCTCTTTTCACAGAATCATAGAATCTTAAGGGTTAGAAGGGACTTTTAGAGATCATCTTCCCCAACCCTGCCAGAGCAGGACCAGCTAGAGTAGGTCACACAGGAACTCATCCAGGCGGGGTTTCAATGTCCCCAGAGAAGGAGACTCATCATCACAGCGGTCATTAGGGGTTGTTGAGGATGAAGATCTAAATCTTCCTCACAGTGTATTTTTCACCTATGGCTTCCTGGTGTTTGTCAAAACCACAGGACAGGATTAAAACTGTCTTTCTTCAGGCTTGGCCAGTCTGTTAATTTGCCTCTCTCTGATTGGTCCAAGATAAGTTCTGGAAGCTTGTTAGGTAACAGTAGGAGTCAGATGTTCTGCAATGAAGGCTTCTTGTGACTCTACAAGATCAGCAATTTCTTAAAGCCAATATTTCTACAAGGTTAGCAGTTTTGTAGAACTAATACCTCAAATACCTAAGAGTTACAAAAAATCTTGCCATTTTCTAGCTAATACGTTATGTCCTGTATGATGCTTCTGTAGCTTCTTTGATTCACCACAGCCTTTCCTCACAAGGAAGATGCTCCAGTGCCCTGAGCATCTTGCTGGCCCTGCACTGGCCTCTCTGCAGCACTTCCCTGTCCCTCTGCAGCTGGGGAGCCCACAACTGGACACAGGACTCCAGATGAGGCCTCAGCAGATGTGGCAGAGCAGAGGGGGAGCACAACCTCCCTGGCTCTGCTGCCCATACTCTTCTTGCTGCCCCCAGGATGCCATTGGCTTCTTGCCCACGAGGGCACGTTGCTGCCTCATGTTTAATTTGTTGTCCAACAAGTCAGATCGTTTCTGCTGGGGAACTCCCTTTATGCTTTTTACATGAGAGGCCCAAAGAGGTGCTCTCCAGGTTAACAGTACGTATCAGAATCAGGTATGGTGTGTAATTCTCTGTTATCTTACCACAGTAACCTCCGTGCACATTATGATTTGCAAACCTCTGTTGCAGCCAGTGTTTTGTTAGTACTGTTGTGAAAATGTGTACTTTGCTCAAAAGGGGTGTCAGTGGCTTTACGGTACAGAGAATTAGAGTGAAGGCTAAGGCAGGCTCTGACACTCAGGCCATGGACATGGGTTAGTGGTGGGTTTGGCAGTGTAAGGTGAGGGGTTCGACTCAATGAGCTTAAAGGGCTTTTCCAAACAAAAAGGATATGGAACTCCATCAGTTTCCAACTGCAGTGTGCACCACTCCATTGCATATGTTACAACAGGAGGAAGTTCCTTTACTGCTGCAGAAGCATAAATATTTAACCAACAGGTTCAGAGAGGCCTTGTTTTATTGTGGGTGTTTTTTATTTCCTCCCTTTGTTGTCTGAGACAGTGATGGTGCTCAGGCTTTTGTGTCTTCCTCCAGAGGAAGAGGGAGGTATCTGCCTCTGACAGGTCTCTGGGCAGCTCCTGATGGCAAAGCATAATAAAGGTGCATGCATTAACATTATTTAACATGGATTTCTTTTTTTCTCTTTTTTTACAATATCCTTGAGATTTTGGCTTTAATCTGAATCTTAATAGCCTAATTATTGTGAAATTACAGTGCCCTTTGCTTTATAAACTCTTAATCACGAGGCTCTCGGGCAGATAACGTTTGAGTAATCAGTATCAGGATAATCAGTAATTAAACTGATAGTCAACTACAGGTGCTACTAAGTGCTAATCAATTAAATGTGTTGTAATTGAAAACTTGATTGAAGTATTGGTAGTTGCTTTGATCCCTGGACCTGTAAAGTTGCAGTTTGTTTTCTTTGTAGTTCACTGAAGGAAGCCCCTTACAGGTTTGCTATACTTAGCAGGTGCTGCAAAGGAAGGGGGTGAAATTCAGCCTTTCCTTGCCTGACTGATAGGAGTAGAAATGGAATTTGCAATGAAAATTTTCTAGCCCAACTCTCAATGAGAAGTCAAAGCTCTGAGAATTGTCATGACTGTGATGTTCTTTATAAATAAGGGATCATTTCGAGCCCGTGGCATCTCTTAGTTACTTCAAGAACCTTTGGGTTTCAAATGTGATTATGAAGTTAGTACAGGTGAGTTTTAATTGTATAAGGAAATGTCTAAAAATGTCATTAAATCTTTTTTGTAAATGCCTAAAAAACCTCATAAACAATGAATTTTTTTCCTGCTTAATAAACTAAGAATCTGAAAGCAAGATTGGCCGGTCCTGACTTTGACTTCTAAACTCTGCCCTGATGAGGCCTCATCTGGAGTCCTGTGTCCAGTTCTGGGCTCCCCAGCTCCAGAGGGACAGGGAACTGCTGGAGAGAGGCCAGTGCAGGGCCAGCAAGATGATCAAGGGTATAGAACATCTTTCATACGAGGAAAGGCTGCGGGAACTGGGGCTGCTTAGTCTGGAGGAGACTGAGGGGAGATCTTATTAACATTTATAAATATCCAAAGGGTGGGTGTCAGGAGGTTGGGACATCCCTCTTTTCTATAGTAGCCAGCAACAGGACAAGGGGTGATGGGATGAAGCTGGAACATAAACAGTTCCACTTAAACTTAAGAAAAAACTATTTCACCGTGAGAGTGAGGGAGCCCTGGCCCAGGCTGACCAGGGAGGGTGTGGAGGCTCCTTCCTTGGAGGGCTTCAAAACCCACCTGGACACGTTCCTGTGTGACCTGATCTAGGTGGGAGCTGCTTCTGCAGGGGGGTTGGACTGGATGATCTCTAAAGCTCCCTTCCAACCCCCACCATTCTATGATTCTATGATTCTATTATCTGTGTTTGGGCCAGCTTGGAGAGGAATATGGGCTGTTCCAGGGGTAGGCATCAGAGGGGGAAATCCTTTGGACATCCCTCTTTTTAACCATCAACTATAGAAAGAACCTACACGTGTCAATTTTAAGTGCCTAAACTCAGCTCAGAAGCAGCTCACCAATTTTGAAACATTAAAATTGGTTTAACTGGTGGAGTAAGCATACAACTTGGGAGTGTCCATGTGGCAACCAACTAGAAACCATCCAGTCCCGCTGTATTCAATTATTCCCTCAGTATTTTTAAAGTACCTTAGAAGTTTCTACGTTTGCAGAGAGAGAGGAAACTATTACTTTTTTCATTATTTCTTTTCAAACCTCGCAATTTTCTGTTTGTTTTGTTCCTTTGCCACCGTAATCAAGTGTTTGCCTGAGGTTCCTGGCTCTTCTAAGCCTTGCATTTGGTTGTGTTTTGTCCTCTCTTCAAGTTAGTGAAGACACCCAGAGGTATTTTTACCCTTAAGGGGTTCTTTTTTTCCCGGTATATCATAACTATCACTCTCCTTTTCTTTCTTTCTTTTTTAAGACTGTGGTGATCAGGTGGTTTAAGTATTTGATCATGCAGTTTAATATAAGAGCTCTTTGGAGACATGTTTCAGAACAGAAATACCCTAAGGAGATTGGTCTTCATACCTTAACATTCCTCCCCCTTTTTTTTCCCCCCTTTCTTCTACTTATCTTCTCTTGGGGTGAAAAAAAATAGTGATTTTATGAAATACTGTGGTTGGGGACTTTAAATTATTCGTATCCAAGGCAACTGCCAAGACCCTCAACATGTATTTGTAAATTAATTTGCTGCTTGCGTGCTGGTTGTATAAGGAGAGATTTTTTGCCTGCGGGTTAGTGGGAGTGGAGGGAAGTGGGACCAAAGGCAAGAGGAGGGACTGTGAGAAATACAGCTTTTTGCCTTCCTCTGTCACTCATGCACGTACCTTAACAGGTTTCTGTGCCTCTGAGTATGGCTGTAGTCTTGCTGCAAGCCCAGGAAATAAAGCAGTCTGTTAGAGCAGCCACATTTCTGAGCCTGAAAAGAGTCTAGGACTGTGCTCGAGGGCCTGGTATCAAAATCCAGGAATGACATTGCTGGAAATAATTTGACAAAGGGTCATAAAAGAGCAGAATTGGTTGGAAAAAATTGTATCCAAACCTTATCTCTTCTGCTCCTCAACTTGCACATCAGCACCTGAAATGTCCTGTCTTCAGCTACTGATGCTTTCAGATGTTTCTTGGGGGACTTTGGGCGTTCACAGCACATACTGTGAAATGCTCTCATCTTTCTTTCCTTGCCTTAGGCCTCCTATATTTTAGCAAGGCACTTCTTGTGTTTTACACAGGTCTAAGCTAACATGTCCCCCTCATGGGAGCTTGAACCACATTGCACACGAAATATATGTTAAAGCTGTTGATGGTCAAGATGCCATTAGTTTGCTCTCCCTGAGAGTTGAAAACATTGACTTGAAGCTATTCAAAATAAGACACTCTCATTTCATTTCAGGATCTCTGTAGTCTCCCCAGGCCTAACTTCTGAATAGTTCTGATTTTCCTTATAGTCATGGATAATAGGCTTTTGTGCCAAATACATAGTATAGAGAAAAGTGTTTCCAGGTAATTTGGCTTCTCTTTCAGGAGAGAACTCACACATATCCAAAAAACCCCAGTCCAGTACTCTATACTTCACCTCAGGATGCTTAATGTCTCGATGAGATTTATTCTTTTGCAGTTTTGCCAGGCTTAACACACCCTTTGCTGCTGTTATTGCTTTGATTTGGACAGGCTGGAGAGTTGGGCAGGGAGAAATCTAATGAAATTCAACAAGGGCAAGTGCAGAGTCTTACATCTGGGAAAGAACAACCTCATGTACCAGCACAGGCTAGGGAATGAACAGTTAGAGAGTTGTGTAGGGGAAAGGGAGGTGGAGGTGCTGGTGGGTAACAGGATGAGCCTGAGCCAGCAACGTGCCCTCGTGGGCAAGAAGGCCAATGGCAGCCTGGGGTGGATGAGAAGGGCTGTGGGCAGTAGGTAAGAGAGATTCTGCTCCCCCTCTGCTCTGCCCTGGTGAGACCACATCTGGAAAGTTGTGTCCAGTTCTGGGCCCCTCAGTTGCAGAAGGACAGGGACCTGCTGGAGAGAGTTCAGTGCAGGGCCACAAAGGTGATGGAGTGGAGCATCTGCCTTGTGATGAAAGGCTGAGGGAGCTGGGGCTCTGCAGCTTGGAGAAGCCTGAGGGTTGACCTCATTCACTTTCACAAATGCATCAAGGGTGGGTGTGAGGAGGATGGAGCCAGGCCGGGCTCAGTGATAGGACAAGGGGCAACGAGCACAAGCTGGAACAGAAGAGATCCCAAAGCAACACAAGGTGAGGGAGCACTGGCAGGGGCTGCCCAGATGGGCTGTGGAGTCTCCTTCTCTGGAGACATTCAACCCCAGCTGGATGAGTCCCTGTGTGCCCTGCTCTAGGTGGTGCTGCTCTGGCAGGGGGGCTGCACTGGATGAGCTTCTCAGGTCCCTTCCAACCCTTAGGATTCTGTGATTTTCTCAAGCACTAGCCTGCTTTAAAATGCATCTGTTGATTATACATGTTTTTTACATACTCTCTTTTTAAAGTCCCTTCAGTGGTCTTGCTTGTTGTTCAAAATGCATCTGATTTGGGAGATAATGTAAGTTTCCTGTGAGCTGTTCAGGCAGTTTTGTTTTAATTGTTAGCAGAAGTGGAGCCTGGATGCGTTTGAATGTGCAGTTCACCCAGAGGAGATTACTGAGGCGAAGATTAATTAATAGCAGTTTAAAAATCCACTCTCAGGCGTTCCTATTAATTTTGGCAAGCACAGAAAGGCCCGTTCTCAGAGGCACTGGACAACTTCTGGTTGCTCTTAGCAGTTCATTAGGAGCTTTTCCATGGGCTGTCTCACTGCATTCAGTGGTGACGGGTCTGATGTGTGTACTCAGGTCCCAGAGGTTTTTTTTTAAGGATGAAAGATGAGTCAAATTGGTCACAAAACTTTTCATGTGGTGTCCGGAAGGCTTGTAATTATTTGCAGTTGTTTCTCAGGCAGTGTATTGTGGTTTTGGCTACAAGCTTGGCTTCTGACAGGTCTGTCTTATTTATGCTAGTATTCAAATTTAGATTTCTTCAAGCCTATAGTCCAATTTCAGCTCACAACCTTAGGAGGAGAACATTTGCCCTCTGGGTGTATTGAGACTGCTGATAATTTGGGAGAGGCTGTAGTGTTGGGGATCTTTTTGTGATTTATTGCTGTTCTTAAGAAGAGTTGATGTCTGTCAGGACAGCTTTTGACAGACCTTGGTTATCTTCAGTGCCCATTGCTGTTCCTCCTGAGAACTAAGCAACGCCGGTAGGAATTAAAGAAAGGTTTTAAATGGCTCTGCAAAAGCTCAGAACACTTTGTGCAAGTACCTAAGCTTTATTCCTAGTTTCCATATAGACTTGTTCAGTGTTCCTGTGAGATGATTGAGTCCCTCACCGAGTACAGAACATGCCTGGCTTCCAAATCTGCCGTCTGACTCCGGAAATTAGTTTCAAGTCCCAGCTCACAGATGGGTCACATTTGGAATGAGAAACATGCTATTTCTCACTGCTGGGCATGTATATGGAAAGCAATGGCCCATGTCACTGGATGAAATCATCAGGTTATTCCTTCTCTGAAATTTTCCAGCTCCTTACAAAGTGAGCATGTTCTAGATGCTTGATCTACAAAAATTCACATCAGTCTCTCTTATTCTGGCTTTATTTCCCTTCCCCTACATTGCAATTGTTCAGGCTTTGCCTTTTGACTTGAGTTAACCTGCCTTAACTCAAGCATTCAGTACATAGTTCACTATCAGCTGGTAAATGGGAAATTGCAAGACACAAAATTTCATAGAATCACAGAATGGCAGGAGTTGGAAGGGGCCTTTAGAGATCATCCAGTCCAAATCTCCTACCGGAGCAGGTCCCAGCTGGATCAGGACACACAGAAACGTGTCAAGGAGGGTCTTGAAGCCCTCCAAGGAAGGAGCCTCCACACCCTCCCTGGGCAGCCTGGGCCAGGGCTCCCTCACTCAAACACTCAAACAGTTTGTCCTTATGTTTAAGTGGAACTGTTTGTGTTCCAGCTTCATCCCATCACCCCTTGTCCTCCAGAAATGTGAAATCTTTACTGGACTTTGATCATGGGTAGCACCTGCTGTACCCTTTAAATGTGCTAGAAGCTCTGTGAGTCCCATCCCATCCCATCCCATTCCATCCTACCCCACCCCATCCCATCCCATCCCATTCCATCCTACCCCACCCCATCCCACCCCATCCCACCCCATCCCACCCCATCCCATCCCATCCCATCCCATCCCATCCCATCCCATCCCACCCCACCCCATCCCATCCCACCCCATCCCATCCCATCCCATCCCATCCCATCCCATCCCATCCCACCCCATCCCACCCCACCCCATCCCATCCCATCCCACCCCATCCCACCCCACCCCATCCCACCCCATCCCACCCCATCCCACCCCACCCCGTCCCATCCCATCCCATCCCATCCCATCCCATCCCATCCCATGCCATGCCATGCCATGCCATCCCATCCCATCCCATCCCTGTGGTCTTTGGTAGCTCACAGTTTGTCCTGGGTGTTTTTACACAGTTGCTATTCCTGCCTTGTTTTAGTTTGGCCCTGCTTTTTGGACAGAACAGCCCACACTCTTAAGGCACACGATTGCCTCTTTTAAAGATCTGTGTGAGCTTTTGAAGTCTTCCTCCAACAGATCACTTCAAATCCCTGTTGTGCCAACCACTTCATTTTTGTATCTAGCTGGTTTGATTGTAGGTAATTGGACTTGACTGGCAAAAGAATTAGATCTATGGAATGGACTTAGTCATCAAGAAAAAAACAGAAGAAAAGCGTGTGTGCAGGGGCAAAGTGCAACAGACAGACTTCATAAAGCAAGTACTATCCATCTGCTGCCATAACTGAATGAACACTTGCAAATATCTGCTAATGAATGGCTCTGCCCAGAGGATTATTGACTAAAGTAAACTGACAAATGGGCTTTGCACATCCAGAAACTTTGGTTTGATAAGATTCATGGGATTTCTGATGCTCCACATTTCCAATCAATGTAGAGGTACTGTCTCAGCTTTTCCTTACTCTGCTAAATAACACTGAAAATGGAAAAATTAAAATATCCCGTGGTTTTGGAAACTACAGGGAAGATGATGAAGGCTCAGCTCAGGTTTGGTTGGATCGATACCTGTTCTCCCTGCAACAATTTATCAAAGCACCATTGAACTAGGGAGGGATCACGTCATGTAGTTTGCAGCTTGTGAAGGGCCATTTTTGTCCTGTCCAGGGCATTCACAGCTCTGAGTGAGGGCAGTGCTGGATGTCCAAGCTCACGCTGAGCTCCTCAGGGTTATTTCCTAATGGTGCAAGGAAGTGGCTGTGCTCTCATTGAAGAAGGCTCATTTCAGCAAATGGAGGTGGCCAGCAACCTTTTACAATGCTTTTTCATATTGTTCTCCAGCCAGGACTAACAAGTTGCTAAAATCCCCTTGAAGCTGGCTTCATTTTATGGTTTCCTTAGGAATCCCTGATATAACAGAAAGGAAACATTGTGGTGGGGTTTTTTATGTGAGTTACCTCTCAGATAAAGTGTGAAGGATTAGAGCACTAGTCATTACTGCTCTCTCTTAAGCAGAAGAAAGGATGAGAGACCTGTCAGAACCTTAAGTCATTGATTTTCCTGGAGCAAAGGGTCACATGTTAAGTACTATTGATGAAAAGCATCGTTGTGGTGTCCATGGAGACCAGGTTGAGGTGAAAGTGAACTGTTACAGTTACAGTGACAGCTTTAGGTGGATCTGTAAAGAATCTGCTTTTTCCTCTAATCATGAGGAAGATCTTATTTATTCTGCTTTGAGCATTAGATCAAACCCATTGCTTCTGTGAGACCTGCTGTGTAGGGAGATGCAGACATTGTTGACTTCAAGGCAGAGGAAAGGGATATTTGGGATCTTGCAAAAACTACTCAGTGCTAACAGATGTTGCAGCTCCAAGTCCTTGGAGGCTTCTGCTGGAATTCTTGGGGTTTTTAAAAATCAGATTATTGTCAAGTTCAGGGTAGAAATCGTGTGGCTGCAACAGTTCCTTAAATACCTAAAAACTATGCACATGATAGATCTCACAGCTAATTGTGTCTGTGTAGGACTATGCCTGTGTGCAACAGGCTTTGTCATCTGTTGTATTTGGGGATATGGTTAAACCACCCCAGCAGCAGATCAATTGTTTCAACATTGTTCTAGTTGCAGTACTTTTCCCTGTGTCTGGATGGACAATGACCTGGAGAACTGTTCCTCTGAATGAGCACAACCAATGCTATTTGCTACCTGTTGTTGAGGTCAATAAGTTGTCTGACGGCCTCTGAGCTGGTTTAGCTCACTGGCAGCTCAGCAATCTCTTTTTCTTTCTTGTTGTTTAAAATAAATGAGTCAGATTGAGCCCGTGGTTTGGAAATGAAGATGGGCCACCCAAAGATCCACTCATAAGTCTGGGTCACTGGAATGCCTTCCAAATTACTGGATTTCTGTCAAAATTCACTTGTGGTTTCTGTCATTTGATTCAGTTCTAAATTTTATATGAGTGAGCAACGTGCTCTCATGGGCAAGAAGCCAATGGCAGCCTGGGGGCATCAAGAAGAGTGTGGGCAGCAGATGGAGGGAGGTTCTGCTCCCCCTCTGCTCTGCCACATCTGCTGAGGCCACATCTGGAGTCCTGTGTCCAGTTTTGGGCTCCTCAGCTCAAGAAGGACAAGGAACTGCTGCAGAGAGGCCAGTGCACGGACACCAAGACGATCAGGGCACTGGAACATCTTACATGTGAGGAAAGGCTGCGGGACCTGGGGCTGTTTAGTCTGGAGGAGACTGAGGAGATCTTAGTTACAAATATCTCACTGGTGGGTGTCAGGAGGTTGGGGCAGCAATTTTTCTATAGTATCATGCAACACGACGTTGCTGGACATGATGGGATGAAGCTGAAACACAAAAAGTTCCACTTAAATATAAGAAGAAACTATTTCACTGTTCAGGTGAGCGAGCTCTTGCCCAGGCTGCCCAGGGAGGGTGTGGAGGCTCCTTCCTTGGAGGGCTTCAAGACCCACCTGGACACGTTCCTGTGTGACCTGATCTAGGTGGGAGCTGCTTCTGCAGGGGGTTGGACTGGATGATCTCTAAAGGTCCCTTCCAACCCCTCCCATTCTATGATTCTATGATAAGTAATACACTGAGATAAAAGTTGGGGTTACTGCAACATCCAAACTGTGACATCAATGTGATTTGTCCCTTCTAGTGTGATTTTTGAATCCCTCTGTCATTCCTGTAATCATCTGCCTGCTTGAGCTGTACAACAGGTTTCTGAAAGGGTTTCCAGCCCTTCACTTCTTTGCTGTCTTGTCTCCATATATGTTTTGTTTTGGGTTTTTTTTTCCCTGATTGGGGATTTCAGAACAGCTTTTCTTGATGCGCCTGGAAGGGGTGGGAGGAAGGGGAGGGGTTTTTCTTTCTTCTCCTCCTCTGACAAAATATCCAAATGTTCTGTTTTCTTCTCCACCTGAGAAATGGAGCAGAAAGTGTGTCAGGAAAATAGAAGTGGGCTGAAATGCACACAGATACTGAGGTCCCCGTGGTGACAGCGTGGCTCAATGTTGTTCTAGAGATTGGAAGAGTTGGGAGTGCACCAGTATCAAGCAACGGGTTACCTGTAGACTTCCTCAGAGCTGTCAACAGAAATACTCTTTAAAGCCACTCTCTGGGTGTTTGCATTCCCCCATAAACATTTTATATGTAGGCAATTTCAATATGCAAAGTGACCAAATCGCTTTTTAAAACAATCACTGTCTGGCTTGAAAAATGGAGTTTGTTCTGCCCTAATGCAAAAAAACTCAGCATTATTTCACTCAGCGATGGAAACCCGAAGTATTGATTTTGAAATGTATAATTGATTGTAACAATAAATCACCGGGCAGTATATGTGCAAGATCGATTTTTCTATTGCAATAATTAATTTGGTATGTGCTATAACATATTTATGCAGAGACGAAGCAACTCAATAATGGTAGTAAATTGTATTTGGCCAAAAACTATCCACTGTGGTGTGGTTGACTTTTTTCTTTGTCTATAGTTTTGTAACACAGAGCTGCAAGAGAGACTGTAGAGATAGGTGTGCAGTTCTGAGGCCTCACTCCTTGCAAAACCCTTAATAGCCCAAATATACCGTGTTGGGTAAAAACACTTGGAGACTTGCAAGGAACAGCTGGTGCTCAGATTGTTTTAGCAGAGAAATGTTGATGTGTGCTATCAGCACCCTTATCAGTCCAGCCCAGTAAATCTGGTGTTTTTTCCTGGACAAATGGATAGAAATGGTAATAAAGAATAGAATGAATAGACATGTGGATGAACATGATACAACAAGAAGGGATCAATATGGCTTTTGTGGAGGAAAGGCCTGCTTCACATGCCTATTAAAATCCTTTGAAGGAAACACTGAGCACATGGGCAAGGAGATCCAGTTGATATCATTGGCTTGGGTTTGCTGAAGCCTTTTGATAAGATCCCTGACAAAAGGCTCTGGAAGAAATACAGTTGCTGCAGTGTAAGGAAAAAGATCCCTTTGTGATAAGCAAGTGATGTGATAGAGAATAAAGGATGGAGAGAGGAGTTGGCTTGTCTCAGCTAAGGCGGTGGAGTCGCCCAGTGAGGCGTGTGGGTGTCCACACTGGCCAGTGCACAGGATGGAGAGTGAGGAAACAAGGGTTAGCAATTCAGTGTTGTAAAACTGAAAGCTGGCTGCTGAAAAGCCTTACAACACTGGGTGACTGGGAGATAAAAAGAGCAAAAGAAATTCTGTGTGCTTAAATGTAAAAGTGGTGCACAGAAAACACACTTTCCTGCTGCTGTGCACTGAGCTGTCTGCTGCTGCTCGTGGAGGAGGAAGTCTTGCTCCTGAAGTCTGGAAGCACGGTGGTCTGTGGCAGTAAAAGCACCACAGAGTGTTGGGGTTTATTGGAAAATGAAGAGAATTAGAAAGGGTCATTTTGGTTGGGAAAGATCTTTAAGGTCATTGAGTCTAAGGCCTCCCCTCACCCTGCCAAGCACAACACTAACCCACAGCCCTCAGCACCTCAGCCCCACGGCTTTGGGATCCCTCCATGGCTGGGCACTCTCCCAGCTCCCTGGGCAGCCTGGCACAGGGGCTGACACCCCTCTCAGGGAAACAGTTCTGACTCACCTCCAGTCTCAACCTCCCCTGGGGCAACTTGAGGCTGTTTCCTCTTGTCCTGTCCTATCATTCGTTATCTGGGAGAAGAGACTTGACTCCTCCTTCTGACCACAGCCTGCTGTCAAGGTGTGTCAGAGAGTGCTGCTGCTCCCCTCAGGCTCCTCTTCTCCAGGTTGAACACCCCCATTCCCTCTGGCTCTGGCCACGCTGCAGCCCCTCAGTGTCCCTGTGGCAGTGAGTGAGGGGCCCAGCACTGACACAGCCCTGGAGCTGCAGCCTCCCCAGGGCCCAGCACAGGGGACAGTCCCTGCCCTGCTCCTGCTGCCACCCCACTGCTGATCCCAGCCAGGATGCTCTTGGCCTTCTTGCCCCCCTGGACACACTGCTGGCTCATATTCACCCAGTTCCTGACTGCCATCCCTAGGGCCTTTCTCTCTGGCCAGCTTTCAAGTCTCCCTGCCTGGAGTGTTGTCTGGGGTTGGTGTGGGTCAAGTGCAGGACCCAGCACGTGGCCTCCAGCAACCTCATACATCCAGCCTATGTTAAGAAAACAATAATGCAGCACTGCACAAACCTGCCAGGCACTCTCCACCAAACAGGGAAAGGAAGAAAAGGTTCAAGAGAACGTAACAGGAAAGACCAAATACATGGGCTGGCTTCTGTATCACCATATCCTTCAGACCCTTTTCCAAGGAGAAAGGTTTCTGAGATGAGTGTCTGGCTGCATGGGGGGCTGTTGGGAGCCATCAGGAAGAGATGATTTCAGTTTGGGCTGTTATGCTGAGATAAGATCCTTCTTACATTCTACGAAGCAACATTTAGAACAACAACAAAAAAGCGATTGGTCATGGTTAATTGCATTGCTGCTGGCCCTGACGAGTAGCTCAGGGAAAATTCTCTTGTGTGTTGGAATGGGCAATAAATTAGTTCCCAAGGGGTTTGATTCTCTTTATGCTAGTATAACAAGGGTGTAGTAACATCTCCATAAATGTCTCTGGAATTAAAATGGCATGGAACTGTTAGACCTGCTCAAGGCTGATGTTTGTATCCTACAGTCAAAAAGAGGCCATGTTGATGCTTTTGGTCTGAAAAGCAAAATGAGTTGCGGTGTCTGCTCAGCCCCAGTGCTGACATTTCTAGTACCTCAGGCGTTCTAGTGCCCTGTTGAAATGAGAAAAGTCTTGAAAAGGGAGAAAATTTACTATATAAATGCATTGTCTGTATAACCATCCACTGCTAGGGAATGTACAGTTTTCTTTATACCAGTGTGACTCGTTTCAGATTTGATTTGGTTTTCTTCTCAAAACAATAACTTAGTTGAATACATGTTGTTATTAGAAAAGCATAGCCTTTTTGTTTTACCTTCCCCCCCCCCCATTCATTTTATGTGCTTTATTTCAGTCACTTCTTTACTACCAAAAAAAAGAGAAAAGTCAACAATAATATCTCTTCTTTTACAGAGCATCAAAGTTAGCTGGTTGCCTCCACCACCAGGTACTCAAAATGGATTTATTACGGGCTATAAAATCCGACATAGAAAGACTACCCGCAGGGGTGAGATTGAAACACTGGAGCCAAACAACCTCTGGTACTTGTTCACAGGTCAGTGTTCACATGGTACAGCCTTGCAAGGTTTTGATGAATTAAATGCTTTGGGAATAAAATACACTTTCACTTCAAGGGAACATTGATTTCTTTGCTGGCAGGTAGCATTTATTGTGCTGTACAAAGACAGTCTTTACGATGTTTTCTTGAAACCAATTTTTTTCCTTAATGCTTTTATCATACGTTTACCCCTTGGATTTCATCATTAATGAATTTGAATCTAAATTTCTTATGTCCTCTTAAGCCTCAGTTGTGGGTTTTTTTTTTTTAGAGTACTCAGTCAACATCTCACATTTTCTCATGGGTGTGAAAATATCGATTTCCCTACTTTCTTTTCCAAGATTTTCAGTGGAAGATAACTCCTCATAGAATAAAAAGTACAACAGTAGATCATAACAAAATCATAATTACAATGAATGGAAGTAGCCAGATGAGTATCGTAAGGGTAACTGGGAATTCAGGTAGGTGAAAATGGATTTCACCTGAGTTCTTGCAATATGCCCAAGACACAACTGAAAAAGCAGCAAAGCATCAAGGGAGAAAAAGAAACTTCGTCTCCTTGACACTGAATTGAGTATAACCATGATTTCACCTCAAATTACCTGCTTTATGTTTATTTTCACATGTGATCCATGGCAATAAAAAAAGCAATTATGAATTACATGTTTCAGAATAAACAGTATCATCTTATTGTATCTCAGAATTGAATGAAAGCAAAAGTAGAAGATCTTTTTTACACAGAAGATCTTAAACACTGAACTTGAGTCATCTAACCTACATGCTCCTGACCAAAGTCCCTGTGGGAACTCCTGTGAAGACTACATAGATAATAGCTGCAAAACAACCCAAACCTTTCTAGGTGGGAAGAGCATGTTGAGTATGTTCAACAAGCTGGAGAGGATCTGTTTTCTGACAAATGAAGCAGAAATAATCATGTAAGCTGCTCAGATGTTTGAGTTGCTGTTGCTCTGACAGCTTAGAGAAAAATGCATAGTGATGCAGACAAAGCCCCAGAGTGAAGTCATGTTCTGCTGTACCTCTACCACCATCATGCTTGCAGATCCCATCCCACCTGGTCCTTGAATCTCTGTTGTGGTAGATTGCCACGCCCTGAGAAAACTCTTTCTTTCACTTGAATTATTCTGGACTTGAAGAGCTACAGGAGTTTGGAGCTGTTTAGTCTGGAGGAGACTGAGGGGGGATCTTATTAACATTTACAAATATCTAAAGGATGGGTGTCAGGAGGTTGGGACATCCGTCTTTTCTCTAGTAGCCAGCAACAGGATAAGGGGTGATGAGATGAAGCTGGAACACAAAAAGTTCCACTTAAATATAAGAAGAAACTATTTTATTATGAGTATGACAGAGCAATGGAACAGGCTGCCCAGAGGAGTTGTAGATCCTCCTTCCTTGGAGGTCTTCAAGACCCACCTGGACATGTTCCTGTGTGACCTGATATAGGTCACCCTGCTTCTGCAGGGGGGTTGAAGTAGATGATCTCTAAAGGTCCCTTCCAATCCCATGATTCTATGATTCCAGGAGTCCTGCTGGGACAGTGGGCTGCAGGCAGCCCCAGCCCTGTTGCCTACCCTGGCTGCCAATGCCTCTGTACAGCCCAAAGGGAAATGCTTTATTTTTTTTTTACAGAGCTTAGGAATACTTGTTTTAAGAAGCAATTAAGCAAACTATCCAGGTCTCGTTATTGCTTTCTGCATGCATATATTGTGGTTGCTGGAAACTGAACTATGTGGCTCTTCTAAATGGACGTTTTAAATATTAACATGTAGGCACTTCAGATCTTCACTGCAATCCTGTTTGTAGACAGGTGCTTTATGGGATTAGAACATCTGCAACAGCAGAGAAGTTCAGAGTTACAATGCAGGTCTTTAAGTAGCCTCTCTCAATTTTAAAGAGGGCTTCCATGTCAGGTAAAAGTTAAACTGCCCTTTTTAATACTGAGCATTCCTCTCCAGAGAATAATTGCAAATAAATGAACCATTTTCTTTTCCTGTTCATAGTGGTCAGTATAGACTGAGCAAAAAGATAAACCTATATCCCCACCTCAGGGACTTGGAAGTCCTGTGGCACATTCAGGAATGCTACAGTAATTGTCTTCTGATGGCTCGAGCCACAGAGGAAAATGTCTGTTTCTGAATCTTTGCCTATTTCATAACGCTGTTAAGACTACATTTTTTAGCCTGAACTGTGCACTCTGAAGTTAATCAGGAGCACCAGAAAGCAAAACGCTCTTAAGCTGCTAACCTAGTTCCTAGCCTGCAAATTCTATGCATAAAGAGAGCGTACCTGCAGTTCCCTGCATGCTAAAAGCAGTGAACTGGTTCTGTTGCGTGTGTGATTAATGGCTCACTTACGTAAAACAATTCTTCATTTTTCTACTAATTGAACTTGCATTAATTCTATATGTATGAGGGTAACCAATGAGAATTATGACTCAAAATAGTCCTGGGCTAGTGCAGCCCTCATTCAATTTCTGAAGCCCTTCCTTCTGGTCAAAAATCTCTTTTCCTCCCAGAGCTGCTAAGTTTCAGTCCAGGCCAAGCATTGCTTAGAGGATGCTGCCCATATGACATCCCACACATACATGGGCCACGTAGCACTGCCTGCACGTTGGGCAAGGAGACATATATATTTGCGTACATATTAGATATATATATATGTGTGTTTCTGTATATTTCCTTACATATAGCAAATCCAATTGACTTTTACTAGAGGTTTTGTTTTACACAAAGTCTATTGCAGACTCTGGCATTGTAATTGCTTTGTTTTAATCATCTTCTTTCTGTGTGATTTTTATTAACCCTTTTTTTTGTGCTCAAACAGGACTTGACAAAGGAAGCCAGTACAGTTTCCAGGTGGCTGCCATGACCGTGAATGGAACAGGGCCTTCCTCTGACTGGTACACAGCAGAAACACCTGAGAATGATCTCGATGGTAAATGCATCTCTTTCTTAAAAGCTGTTGTCTCCTAAAGCTCTCTACCTGAGGGGTGCCACTGCAGTTGTCACCCAGCCCGAGGTTGGGGTGAGAGCCTGGGAGTCTATAAACCCCCATCAACAGATGCTCTCTTATACTCCTGGGTCTCATACCTTGGGTTGTATTTCTCTGTCATCACCAGGACCAAGGAGTCAGAAACCTTTGTCTAAATAATTGTGTCAGAATTTAGCTCCTGAGCATCGTGGCCATTTACAACATTACAGTGAAGCGAGTCTGTAACTTCGTAAATGAGAATCATAATCAATCAAAGAAACAATGGAAATGAGGGCAACAATCCTAACAATTCACTAAGCAAATATTCAAATAGGTGAAATCCTGTTTCCCAGCCTTTATTTGCAGATGTTAGAACTGCACAGTTGGCAACGAAGCTGAATAATTAGTGAAAGATGATGGGATGCAGATACCTGAAAACCGTGGGCTGTATAAATCAGTGCAGATGCTGACACAAAAGGGAAGGAAAACACTGAAATGAAAGGGTGAGATAAAATGACTGGGAATATTTGAAGTAGTAAAGGAATAAAAGGAGAGTAATGAAAAAGTCTACCTAAAAAAATTAAGCAGAGTGCAAATCAAACGGAACAAAGAATCTGACAGATGGAAGTCACTGCAAAACTACAGACAATCCGTAAGAAGCAAATGTGTGGTAGGAAGGAGATGAACAGAAAATAAAAGGAACCTGATGAAAATTGCTATGATTTTTAACACAAAATAAGGCACCTAAGAAAGATCAAAGGCAAACTGGATGAAGGAATAAATAAATAATCCGTTTAAGTGCACCGTAGTACTCGGTGTTGCCTTTCTTTCGACTGGTCGGACAGCCTTATGATCTCAAAATCAGCCCTTGCAAACTGAAGGATTTCTGCCTTTCCCTATGTCCAAAAGCAATTTTCCAGCAGACTGGGAGTGACTGCAGTGCGTGGCACACACAAAATGTGAGAACCAGTGCCTGTGTTTTCTCATCAAGTGTTTAAAGGCGAGGTGACGCTTCCCGGCGCGGTGTAACTATCCCAACGGAACACACCATGTCGCGGCACGTGTTGATGTCTTTCTAATTATGCTTTGGCTAGGCATAGCATAGGTTGAGAAATGATGTTGTTAAGTTGTAAGCAGCTGGCTTTTGACTGGGAAGAGTGAAATATAATCCTGCAAAAAGAAAAGGAAGTAACATGTTTGAGCACATTCGCTTTGATTTGCGTTTGGTACACCCGACGTTCCTTCGAAGTCTCTGTGCCCAAACACACGTGTGCATGTGAAGATGTGAGTCCAGCGTGCGCAGGAGACACACGATGGAAGTGGGTGTGTACAAGTAAATTCAGGTGAAGCCATTTTGTTCCTGTATTGTATTTACATGCATTTGCATTTGCAGTAGCGATGATGAATTACCCTTGTGAAGCTACAGCAGCCTGATGCTGGGAATGCACCGTGTTGCATACTAGGTACAAACACACTGATAAACCCTAGGGAGAAATCTACTTATTACTGCAGTTATGCGGGGTCCTGTGAACGTCAGCAAGCTGAAGGGCTGGAGCACAGGCTGGTAACTGCACTTCTCTCTATGCTGCTACGGCTAATACAGTTTCTCTTGCTTTCGCTGCAAGCCTGATTGGCATCAGCAACACAAAAACAAACAGTGTCCTGGAGAATGGCATCAACTCCCAAAGGATATTCATTATAATGAGTGGGTTTTTTTTAAAGTGATTAGAAATCCAAACATAGCTGCTTCTTCAAAAAAGGAAGCTCATGTGCCTTTACTGACAGCTGGAAAGATTTTAAATGTTTAAGCCTCAAATTTTATGCTTTAAAAGGGGAGGAAAAAAAAAACACCAAACCAGAAATTGAAAGCAGTGTTTTCCCTGAAGGTTGTGCTTTAAATAGGTTGAGTGGGGAAGCAAGAGAATCTCTGATCAACTTAGCTAAGGTATCCTCCAGGAAAATGGGTTTAGGATGCTTAGTTTCTGATTACCGCATTGAACAGATGGAAGCTGTTATACATATTAGATGGTGATATAGTTTAGCTTCAGTTCTAAATTAGTGCTTTAAGAGCATGACAAGCTAGGCTGCTATCATATTGTAATTTATACAGAAAAGTGATTGGGGAAATAAGTGAACAAAATGGGATGAGTAAGAAGTATCCTGACTTTGTAAAACATACATCTTTAAATGTCAAAGGAAATTGCTAAAGTGACCCAAATGTAAAGCATTTTTCAAGCTTGACAGTGGAATTAGGGACCTTTAAGTAGCACTAAGTGCAGTACTCTCTGGATAGAAGACGTGGATGCTCAAGCCATCGCTTAGAAACACGGCGAAGGACCCAGAGCAGATGTGGCTTCCCTGGAGGAGATGTCACACCAGGCAGTTACACAGAACTTTAGCTTCCATTTGCTGGCAGCCCAGTTGTCTGTGAGGGAAGAGAGTCAGAAGTGCAGCAACAGAAAATCTGGTTTCATGGATGTGTTTACTGAGGAACTGTCCTTCTGCGTGTCAAGTGGTATTCTCTGAGGCTGGATGACATCCACAGTTCATGTGTCTGAGCACAACATTTGCTTACAAGTACCTAATGTTTTCCTCAGCTGAGAGAAAAGCAATGACCTATTGGTGCAGTTGAGAGGGGGACTGGAAAAATGCCTCACTTGGGATGAACAACTTATATGGCATTTCAATTAGGAGAATAGGATCTCAAGGTTGCTTCTCTGAAGTAGTTCTGACCTCACATTCAAGCTCAGAAGATACAGAAGTAAAGGTATTGATCCAGAACTGCAAGGAAATGGCCTGTCAAAGAAAGAAACAAATGTGAGATACATGTTTCAGTATGAATTTTACTGCTGGGCATCTGAGTGCTGAGACACTGAAAATGAGCAGAGCCACGCAGAGACTGGATGTCCTGAAGAACTGATGGATTCAGATGTTTGAATGGACTTTAGGTTTGGCAGAAGTCCTTACTGTGGAAAATGTGCTTCATCAGAAAGAGAACCCAAAAAAAATCTTTTGTTTGAGGGGAAAAAAAAAAAACCCCAGTCAATTTCTAACATTTTTAACTTTAGGATGTGACAACGTGACACAAATTGTGAAATTCAGAGCTGTTTCAGAACAAGAAAAATGGGCTCTTTTTTTCCCAGAAAATGTTTGAAAGAAGAGCTAATCAAAATGGTAATTAAAAATGCTTTACACAGAAAGCTGGAGGAACAAAAAAACCCACAACTCTGCATCTTCAAAAAAAAAAAAAAAGCTGTGTTTGTGAAATGTCAATATTCAAAGAACAGTTCAAAAAAAGAGTCGTTCTCCTCAGCTTCCTTTCAGAGATTTAATTCGCAAGGTACAGGATGTTGAACTGCCTTTTGCTTTTTTCTTACTCACAAGAAGTGGTGGTTTAGCTCAGAAATGTGTGAATTGTGTGTTGTTTTGGGTTTATTTTTTTTTTAAATAAATAATATGAAATGTTTAAATACAGTATTTTTAACCTAAACAGCTGCCTAGAGGTATCTGTGCTGCTGCTGAAACCCCTGTTTTGTGTCAGATGTACAAACTGTCATTGGAAGGCAGTCGTTCCTTTGAATGCTCTGATCTCTCCTCTGCTGCCTGAGAATTGCTGCTTTTAGGAAGTTTGAGGAATTGTGGTATCTCTACGTTATCCAGCTTCTCATTTCAAGGCATTAAACTGTTACTTTATCTTTGGGTCTCGTAAGCAATGCTTCTGTCGTTTGTTTTTCAAACAGCGCTGTTGAGGAATAGCTGCTCAAGTAACTTTTTGGGGAATGGAGTTGGGGGTAAATGTCAACTTAACCTGACTTACAGTGGCACTGCTGCTGCAGTCTGTTTCCTCTTTTTGTGAGTAGAGACTTCTCAGTGAATTTTCTCCAACCGCTTAGGCAAGAGCCGTGCTTTGCAATTTTAAGGAGATGAATGCAAAGGGCTTCTAAAGTTTCCGGGTGTTTCAAACTGGTGTTGTACTAATCAGGCTTCCCTGAAGGTGCAGCAAGTTTTCAGACTACTCTGAGACATTTATAAAGATTCATCTGAAAGCACATAAAGTTCCAAGGGTGCACATATGGCGCTGGGTATTGAAAAGTGTTAATTCTTCTTTTTACTACCTTTTCCAAGGTTTACAGTGGGAATGCTTCACAACCGAGAAGCGTCTTTTGTTGGAGTTTACATCATTTTATATTATTCCATCTTTTTTCTGCTCTGTCCTTGTTGCCTTCCATATGAGCTTTCATCTATTATATTGCAAGCCTTTTTATTGGGGAAAAATAGTGACTTGTCTCTTTCTGCTCTCAAAAAGACAAGTTACTGTGCGGCTCCTCTGAAGAGACTTGTGATATGGTAGTTACTGGGTAAACTCGAACAAAAGGCATTTACTCATCTAACCTTTGCAGTAAAGTTAGGTTTATAGAAGGCAAATAGAATGTAAGGGATTAGTTACCGCTCAAAGTAATGATTTTTACCTGGGAATACCTCTAAAGAAAATATTCCATTCTATCGTTTCTTGTTTGAAATGTTGGTGTGTTATTGAAAGCAGCTTCAAAGCAAGAGATGCACGTCCAAGTGTTAAAATTCCCTTCTTGTTCTCATGGGAAAGAGGGAGATTATTGCCAGAATGCATTGTTAACTTTATTTAAGTATTTAACTAGCTTGTGAGCACAAAGACAACACATGCAATCAGCTGTCAGGGTCCTGCTGAACTTGTAAATAGACCAGGGAAGAAAAAACGTTGCCATCCTGAAAATTCTTTTGCAGGTCTTTTGTTTGTTTGTTTTTCTGCATCGCTTTAAGTCTCTTGCACCCTTATGCTAAAGGTGGGAAACGATAGGAGATACTGTTTGTAACATAGACTGAGGCTTATCAGTGCTCATCGAAGGGAAAGATGTAGCTCAGAAAAGAAATTGCATGTGAGCTCTGCATGTAACTCTGGGGCACCAGATTGGCCTTTTTTTTGTGTGCAGGTATTTTAGTTGAAACTCAAACTTACATCTGCCTCTCTTTTTTTTCCCCTATTTGTTTTTTGAATCTCAGAATCTCAGGTTCCAGACCAGCCAAGTTCTCTTCATGTCAGACCCTTGACCACGAGTATCGTCATGAGTTGGACTCCGCCGCTGAACCCGAACATCGTGGTCCGTGGGTACATCATTGGCTATGGCGTGGGCAGCCCCTACGCTGAGACCGTGCGGGTGGACAGCAAACAGCGCTACTATTCCATCGAAAATTTGGGTGAGTCGTTCTTCTCCTTCGTTTTGTCTCATGGAGGGAGTTTCCTCCCAGGTTATGCTTATTTTGTAGGTTTATTTTCAGACCTTCACTGTTGCTTCCATTATATGTTGCTTTAGAGTTATAGAATCATAGAATGATAGGGGTGGGAAGGGCCCTGCAGAGCTCATCCAGCTTAACTCCCTGCTAAAGCATCTTCCCCTTGCTCAGGGGGCACAGGAATGTGTCCAGGTGGGTTTGGAAACCTCCTGAGAAGACGCCTCCACACCCTCCCTGGGCAGCCTGGGCCAGGGCTCCCTCACCTCAGCACCAAAGGAGCTTCTCCTCCTGTTCCAGTGTCATTGCCTGTGTGCCAGCCTGTGCCCATCACCCCTTATCCTGGCAGTGGACGCTACAGAAAAAAAGTTCTGCCTCATCCTTTTGACATATACCTTTTAAATACCTCTAAGTGTTAGTGAGCTCTCCCCTTAGTCTTCTCTACCCTGTTTCCTCTTTCCATTTTATGTTTGGTCTTACCTTCAAAGCTCTGGACACTCTAAAATATGTCAAATTTCTCTGATAAAATACATATTATGTTCGGTAGATTTTGTACAGCTCCTGATACTGACTCCCACTTGAGCAGAGCTGTACCCATGGATATTAGCCCTCAGGATGTCTCCCACATGTTGGAATTTAATGATAATGGCAAAAAAATCCTATTTTGTGTCTATCAAAATTGTGCCTAGAGAGAGGTGGTTTATTCATTATTCATGGCACAGCCTCCGTGACGGTTCATCTAAATTCTCGGCATGGTATGCAGGGACCTGGTTCCTTCCAGTGGTGATGGACTCTTAGCACTGGGAAAAAAGGTTCAAAGTTTAAAGGAAGTAAAAAAAAAATAATGATTCCCTTGTCATTTTCTCTTTAGCACTTTTATTCCACGTAAAAAGGGTAAACTTTCTGCTCAGCAACCTGGGAACGATCTGATATTACAGGAAGATTCATCAACTTTGTGCATTAAGGGTGCACAGCTAGACTAATTATCTTGATTCTACAAGATGAAAACCCTCCGATAATGGGGATACTTTTCTTTGGAATTGGTATTTTATAGCACCGTGAATCTGCACTATCCAACATCTTTTTCTTTGGGGGAAACCTGGAGAGCAGAATAAACTGTTTTTACATCTTCTCTACGTCCAGATGTATACTTCATGACAGAGGTATTTGCAAAGAGCCATGCATAAACACTCCTAAATACTCAGTGGGTTCTACTAAAAAAGGCAGGTTCAATAATGTTTTGTGAGAGTGTGAAGTTATTATGCAAAATGGAAAGATGTCTGACTGGACTAAGGAGACGTCTTGTGGAATATAAAGATGAAAGCTATTACTAATGAATGCGTGTGTCTAATAACCAATGGTCAGGATTATATGCAAAGTTGGGGGGATTTTTTAATACCAAAAGGGATTTATATTCTCCCAAGCCTATTTTAAGTTGTTTCATATCTTTAATGAGTTTTCAGTTGAATCTTTCACCATTGTTGACGCAGAAGTACTAGAAAAGAAAATTACATGGACAGAGTTATCTAGGCTTTGGCAAGAGCTGAGGAGGAGGTGCCTATACAGCTCAATTTTACAGAGTTCTCAATGGTCAGTCCTTACTAAAAGTGTCTTGATTAATGACTGGAGAAGTGTTTTGGGGGTTGGGAAGCTTTTCTATTCGTTTTCCTTCATGTTTTAAATGACCAGTGAATATATTTGTTCATAAGGACCTCTCATAACCACTACCATCAGGTGGAAGATCATAGAATCACAGAATGGTAGGGCTTGGAAGGGACCTTTAGAGAGATACACTAGGCACAACTAACAGATACAAAAGCTTTCCCATAGGGTACCACACATGGTATTTGTGGAAAGCTGATGGTGTACTTCACTATTAGAACTGTTTCTGTGGTTTTTTCTTGCCTCTGCTGACAGGCAGAAGTACACACAAAGTCCAACAAGTCAGGGGGAACGTTTCACCAGTATATTTCGATTACAGAAGTAGCACTTGGGCACGTAGAAAACGTCAAGAAGCTGTTGAGATCATCAAATCTCTAGTTCCAAATCATTCAGACACTGAAATCAGGGTTGAGTTGTTTGTTTTTTCTGAACATCCTGCAACAGACTGGGGTTCCGTGAAAGTCATCAATGTAATGGAACGTGTCTTTTCATTGCACATGTTTTTTGTTTGTTTGCAAATATCCAAGACATGAGCAGTGTTAACTTGACCAGCATCTTCCAGATAAGCCTCGTGCATCTGACCTCTGAGTACGGATACGGGCAGCTGGTCACAGACTCTGATGTGAACACGTTAAATTCAACTTCTCTGAACATTCAAATGTCCAACTTTGAAAAATCAATTTCCTTGAATAATCGTGCTAATTAAATGCCATCATTTAAATATCCACAGAAAATTAACTCCAGGGGGATGTGACCAAGGGCCCAGAGAAAGCTTTTAAAAAATTAGAGCAGTTGCCAACGCTTTCTACATAATTCACCTTCTCTGTTAGAAACCATTACCAAAAAAACACGCGAGATGATGAGGCAGAATTCTTCTCCTAATAAAAATGCTGCTTCCAATAAAGTTACGAATTAAAATGTGCTGCTGGCAGGAATGAGGGGAAAAAGTATTTCTGAGTTGTTACGTGGACTCGTCCCACCTGTTGTAAAATCTCCTGTGAAACCTGTGCACACAGTGTGTACGTTATCTTCAAGGTACTATGTGGAAGCAACAATGGAGTCTGATACCTAAATAAATGATGAACTTCAGTGATTTTTTTTTCCTCTCCCCAAGAAAGACCTCATCCCTTTTGATCCTTGTGGCTTTCAGCATTTGCTTTCTCTTGGCTCCCCGGCTCTCCTTTGTCTTGTTAGACACAGACTGTAGCGAGGTCACCCCACCTCTCTTCAATCCTCTCTCTGATGTATCTTAGCTGAAAAATTGGGGGTTTGCAGCTTCCTGAGGTTCACTGCAGCTCTTCTTTTTGTTGTTCCTTTGTGTGCTATTTTCAAGCACGCTGCAAACCTCTGTATCATTTAGATTCTGGAGCTATAGGTACTTTCATTAAAGAGCAATCATATTTGTTTGACATCAGTTCCCTTTCAGAAATCCTGCCTGACTCTCCCTTACAGTCATTGTGTTCTCACAGAGATGCCCAGAACCCGATAATCCAGGTCTGTGTCAGGCATTGTCTTTCTACTGTAAACTTGTGCTATAGTCCTGAGAGTAATGATGGTGAAGAATCTCTCAGTTAAAACCAGCATCAGGACAGGTTGAAGAGAGTTGCAAAACACTGTGTATCTTTTTTCCTGTGGACAATTTTCTTCTCTCTGTGTTCAGACATGGACAAAAGCACCTCTTGGATGTCTTTCCAAAAACCTTACAATTGAGGGATTGAGAAGAGGGATGCAAGTAGGTATTGAAAGCTGAAGCTGATACCTGGCAGTTAGGCTCACTGGTTTTATTCCCTTCCCAGTGTCTGTGACATGGTTGCCCTGCAAATTCCTGCTTTCGTGATGGCCCTTTGTCTGGCAGCTCCTGCTGTAGATGTGAGATAGGGTTGCTGTAGCAATTCCTGATGGTTGGACCTGCAAGGCTGAAGTTCCTCGTGCTGGGACTTGTGGGGTTTTATTCCTCCTCCCCTATGAGGTTTCTGCAGCAACAGTTTGCTGTTGGCCAGCTACATGCACAGCCCATGGATACAGAGGGTTGGTTACCATTGTTATAAAATACCTGGAAATACAGTAATTTGTTGTAACTTGTACTTTCATGCAAAAAAAACTACCCCATATATTTGTAAAATCTACTCCTAAATGACTTCCTACTGTCCTAACACAAAGTGGAGGCAGTCAGAAACAAAGCATAATCCAAGCTTTAAGCTCAGGACTGTTTCTCTGCTCTGCTGTTGCGTTCTAGAGAAGATGGCAGCATCATGGTGTGTCAGTGATTAGTGGTGAAACCTTTGTTACCAGATGGAAGTAATGAACTCTCTGACCTGCTCTCTATACTGTTTATTTCTTTTATCCAACTTCAGATATTTAAGTCACCTGAGATTGAGCCATATCAGCCCACATTACTTTTTGAGACCGTCAAGCAGGAAAGGACAAAGGCAGGGATAGTTCAGCTTCTTCAACAGCTCCATCACCTGACCTTTTCTCTATTGACTGGAGTGGATGCCCATGATGGTAACTTGGTCATGGTGTGCATTGTTACACATCAGGATTCACCCTTCTTAACATGGAGCTCCAAAGGAACTCCTTATGATGGAGCTTATGATGGAGTTCCAAAGGTCTTTGCACCTTCAATCTGCTGCTGCTGCCTGACTAAAAAGGCTTTCTGTGTACTACTTACTGATTTTGGATGGGAGTCAGAAGTCAAAGTCTCTTCAGAAATGCTATTAGACACTTCACCTTCATAATCCCAAATGCCTTTAAAACTCTGCTTGAAAGTACAAGGCTTGGAAGGGTGGTCTCCTTAGTAGATCAGCCACAGGGGAAAGATGGAGACCGACATGCTTACAGATTGACCTGCTTTTTAATTCCTTGTCTCTTGATAATGGAAGCGTAACACTAATATGCACAACTCGTATGACAGCTTTGCATCAGGTACTTAATTGATTACTTCCTTCAAGCAAAACTTCTTTAACGCTTGTCTCAGCCTGTATCTAAGCTGTTACAGCATTTGTCTGGGTAGTACCCATCAGCTATGGAATAAATCATTTCAACTACATGAAGAAAAGTACTCAGTCTTAATAATAGTGATGGAGAACTTTATTCTCTGTGATGATTATCTTGACTATAACTATATAGGGGTAACACTTGTACTCTGGAATGAATTAAATAGGGTGATTTTTTCATGACTGAGTGGTCATATTGCTTTAGAGACACTTTCCACGGGTGTAGAAGAACATGAGAATATCCAGAGACTTCAGCTTTGTCCGTGAGGAACTTGTTGTATTTTCTCTCTTGCAGTGCATGAAAAATATTTGATGTCAGCCTCATAAATTTCAGGAACAAGTATCCCCTGCTCTCATTCAACCTTTCCAGTGACAGAAATTGGTGCTTGACTGACTCTCAAGTGAATAATTCTAAATAAGGGGACGCACTTCTAGTGAGCCACTTCATTTAATTTTCTCTGGTTTTAGCACTTTTTTTTATTATTCTTTGCTTGTGATTACAAATGGCAAGGTTATTGGCTGATTAATGGTGGTTTTAGCAATATTGGAAAATTCACAGCTGCCAATTCTGATCTTTTACACATAGGAAGTAACGATTTCTGTACTGATCCAACTCAGAAGGCATTAAGCATAGTAATGAACTGACTGGGCTCATCTCCACGGAGCTTTGTATTAAAGCTTACTCATTAAATAAAAGTTTAAAAGAAAAGGGAAGAAGCATGCCAAGGAGATTTCCATTTACTGATTCTGCAAACATAAACCTCAAAATATCTGAAACACACCACACTAGCTGGAGTAATTTGCATAAAACTTGTGCATCGGCTTAATTAATGTGTTGGAGAAAGTGGGATGTGGTATGTTACAGTGTGTTAACATTATTATCTCATTCTGGGATATTTTTATAGCTCATTCTAGGATATTTTAGTAACATGCTGGATTAAAGGAAATAGGTAAGAGACTGAGATGAGAAGGATGGTAAACTGGGCATAAGGAGACCCAGAGGATGACCATG
Source organism: Colius striatus (assembly GCF_028858725.1). Taxonomy (NCBI): domain Eukaryota; kingdom Metazoa; phylum Chordata; class Aves; order Coliiformes; family Coliidae; genus Colius; species Colius striatus. Next base: position 86,811,607 of record NC_084790.1, read on the forward strand.
AGCTTCCCAGTGCTGGATGGCAAAGTTTCTGCCTTTGCTCTATGTTACTGACATCCCAGCAGCAAAAAGGCTTTAAAAAAGCATTTGGATAGTAAGAATAGAACAATCCTGCAAGCTGATGAGGAGGTGTTTGCACCACATGAGAGGAAGCAGAGAGATGCAGATCTGAAAACCTGAGACTCAGTTTTAAGCTGATCAGAACAGGTATTTCCTTTGGCATTTGTAATGGTTTCTCCATCTGTAAAATGCCCTCAGTCTTTCCAAGGAAAGGTGTATATAAAAATTACTATTTTATAGATATTCAATCCACTTGAAATAGGATGGGCAAGCTGTACCAGACTCCAGGGTCTTACAGAAATGTGCAGTCTCTTCTTCAGAGAACATCCCTTCCTCACCCTTGCGTATGTGAGAAAGGAAGAACAAAGTTTAGAGAGAGTTTTTAAGTACAGTTGCCTTTATGTGACCTAAGAAAAGCTGCATTCATCTCCCCGAGTGTGTTGGAATATGTATGCACCCTCTTGAAAGAGTCTGATTGGGAAGCTGGAGTGCACATCTCGGGATATTATTTTCATGTCTCTTTTTAACTTGAACCTTTGATCCTCCTGGCCCAGCAGTGAAAGCAAAGTGCATAATACACAGCAAAATCGAGCAAAGATTTTTCAAGGATGCTCCCTCTTGTCCCAGAAAGCCTGAAGCTACACACATCTGAAAATGTTGAGCCCCAAAGAGGAAAAAAAGGTCTAATGAATGAGAGCAATTTCTGCTTAATCAGTAGTTTGGAGAATTAGAGTGATTTAACAGCTCACGTTGGTAAGTCATTTTGTAGGTGGAGGGTCTATGGTCTCTCCTGCTCTATATGGACTGGTGCAAGGGGCTCTATATGGCACGGTGAAGGATCAGCAGCCAGCATAGTCTTATGCTCGTGCTCCTTGATGCAAGTGTTACCTCTCAGGCTTTGCAGAAGCATTTTGGAGAGCAGATGTTAAACTTTACAGATTCCTGTGTGATTCAAGGAACAGAACTTGCAAATCAACAGCTGCAAGTGGCAAGAAAGGACAATGGAGCTTTTCTACCCGAATTTACATCATAACAAACGTACCAGTAGGAATACAAAGGGTTCCATGACATTCACCTTCATCTTAACTGAGGATCACATTAAATTTGACCCTTATACATAGATGAAGCAAAAAACCCTCTTTGTTTTATTGCAGGGAGAAAGAAGTTTCTTCATTTTCTTTAATCTTTGTAGATGACAGTTGTGGATTATAATAAAGACATGGAAGGGAACAAAAAAGCTTTCTAATGTGGTTTTGGGTTGTTTTCTCCCTTTTGCATTTTTAATACAAAATGAATCAGCAAAAATCTAAAAAAAAGAGAGTAAAAGTTTATGCATCTCGCTGTTTCCCTCATAGATGACATTAAAGCACAACACTAACAAGTAAAGGCACTTCAGCACTCCAGGGACTGTTCGTTTTCTTTCCTGCCTTTGAAAACTGACTGTCATTTAAAGAATGCTGCTATTTCTACAAATACCTCGTGCAGCAGTTTGCTCTCAGTTCTCCCTGACTTTGCTTTCTTAAAGAGTACGGTGAAATGGCTGCCAAGCAAAGGGTCAGTTTGTGATCCATGCATTATTTACATGACAAACAGACCTTGCAGCACTTCCCCAGATCGGACAGTGTGTGGATTTTAAGAAAATTTGAGCCTGCCCTTATACCTGTGTGTAGGAATAGGCTCATACTCTTCACTCTGGCTGACTTTCTGTAAGGCTCCATTCTCCAGCTGCAAAAAATAGCTCAACAGGCTTCCCTAACAAAATGTTTAGGATCTGTTGACAACAAATGGAATGGAAGAACTAAATACTTCCCTTTCTGTGTTGGTAAGGAACAGAATGCCTAAGAAGAACCCTTAATCCCAAATTATGACATAGATCATAGAGATAGCCAAGAATATTCCTTTTCTTTACATTCATTAATCAAACTAAAACAAAAGAGGAAAGAAGAAGGAAGCTTTGTTGCAAGGCTTAGTTTCCAGGGAACAGGACAGATCCAACACTGTGCTTTGGCTTCTGGAGTATCGTTGATCTTTCAGTCACAGATGCCAAGGAGATCAAGACAGCTATGTGACCCAGGCTTATAGATGCACAGTGCTTTGGATCAAAGACTTGTTTTTTAGCCAAGGAAAACACAACCTCTACCTGCCTCTTTCATTGTTATTTTTGTGTACGAGTGCCTGAAGAAAACTTGCCCACACACAAGTTAACCCTCGTAACATTAATGGCATTTCCTCTGGTGTTGGGAAGCATCTCAAGTCACTTCCATTCATTTTTTATTAATCTGTCCATATGTCTTACACTTCATTTTCTGCTACACTACTTTATTTTCCTGGATTTGGCTGCATTTGTAACATCAATAACAAATGTCTGTGGTACGCACAGGGATTGTTTTGTTGGTTTGCATCCCTACCGACATGGAGTGCACCGAGCTTGCAATGCACCATGGGAGTTGTAAAGGTTCACATCTCCACAGGAGACAAGACCTATTTCTAACAACGTTCAAATTACAGTCTTTGCTTAAAAAAAATAAACCGACAAAAACCATCAAACCCTACACACTTTGTTGTAATGCACATAGGACACAGCTCACAGGAGAAATCAGCAGGCAGGCATGGTACGTGATGAGGTGACGTCTTAAAAACAACTGCAAGTATGGATTTGCTGTTCATCTTCTCGACTACATTAAAATAAGAGCACTTAACATGTTCTCATTATAAATTCTCTTCGCTCCGTTAAACACTTTCCCCAGTGTTTTAGAAGTTAAATGTTTCCAGGATCAGCCTGAGTATCTATAAATATATAGTCAGCCCCCTAGACTACTGAGGCACATCGTTGTCATCCAGCTGCAGCAATGCTTTGATGCCATGACCTCCACTGGTTCACCACAGGGTCATGTCCTCCCTATGCTCACCCAAAGGCACTGTGGCTCAAGAGTAGGTCTGTATTGACTCGGGATGATTTGTTGGGAGGTGTCTTGGCAAGGATGCAGCCTGTGAGAAGACAAAGAAGGAAGAAGGATGCTGCTGAAGGATGCTGCTGGAGCTCACTGTGCGGCAGAGAAAGGCAAAGCCCTGGGTTTTGTTACCAAACCACACTTTTGGAAGGTGATTGGAGTCCTAGTTTGTCATCCAAAGAGCTGAAACGTGCCCTCAACAGTTGTAACAGATTCAATGCTGAGATTGGATTGAGAACACATGTTAGGTTGTGTTCATTTGAAATGCAGATGTACAGGACCTCCTCTGTCTCCCATCCCTAACATCTCTGAGAAGCAGATGGGCAGATCTGTGCTCCTCAGGGACAGTTTTCAATTCAATTTAGAGAATATTTTAAGCTTGTCTGTGTATTAACATATCTTTATTAGTTGTGCTACAGTAATGCCCAGAGGTTTAAGATGAGATTGGGGTTTCATTGTCTAGTTAATGTAGAAACATATTGTAAGACTCTGCTTCAAAGAGCTTGTAGGCAAAAGATTAAAGGAATGGAACAACAGAAAAAGTTGATACCATGGGGACTGAAGGCACACAAAAAATAGTCACTTGTCCATCATTTCTTGAGAAGTCTTTGACATACTGCAGATGTGAACCTAAGTTTCTACTTCCTGAACAGAAGAGACTGTTTTTCAGGAGATACTTGTACTCCTGATGCTAAAAAGCACGTGAGTTGGCTGATTTTGTCTGATTATTGGATAAAGATTTTGGTGTGAAAACACGTGCTGAATTTCCAAAACTTACATTTTGGACTTTCCACTGACAGAGGAGGTATTAGGCTTATCCTCTGTAACCTTGGAAAATGCATTATTGAATTTTACAGCATTTGGTAAGTTTAATTTCATTGAACTAAGTTCTTCCCCGTTATGGATTGTTTGGTTTACCAGAAAATGTAAATGTATGCTAATTCTGTTGTCTCAGAGAAAGGATAATTCACTGATAGGTCCCTATTTTATTGAAAGCAATGCAAGAGCTCATTGTTACCCATTTTTAGCCTTTCTCGTGGTGTCTCCTTTTCAAATTCCCTGGTACGTTCGATGGAATAACATCACAGAAATTACCTCCTCATCCCCCACTAAAATACAGCTATTGCTGATGTACAAAGCACCTGGAAGGAATGACCTGTTTTTCTCTATCTGAAAACAAAGGAGAAACTCATTTGGAGAATTTCACTGTGAGAGTGTATTCCAGTGGAATATTTATAGTTAAGATTGTTAATATGATTCAAAGAGTTTTGGGTTTCTCTTAAAACGTAGATATCGTTTCCCTAGACTGTGCTAAAATCAGCTTCCAAGCTTAGCTGTCCAGGACAAGTGTGTGTTGTCCAAGAAGTGGAATACATTGCTTGTTATTTGTTGTAAGCTTGTTATTTGTTGCAGCCATTAGCTGCCCAGTGGATACTCATGAAATTAGAGACAAGATGCCTTTCTATTTGAGTGATGGTGCACAATCCAATGCTGGAGAGTAAGAAGAATGTGAGCAATAGCTCAAGGGAGATTCTTCTCTCCCTCTGCCCTGCTGAGGCCTCATCTGGAGTCCTGTGTCCAGTTGTGGGCTCCACAGCTCAAGAGGGACAAAGAACTGCTAGAGAGAGGCCAGTGCAGGGACACCAAGATGATCAGGGCACTGGAGCATCTTCCTTATGAGGAAAGGCTGCAGGAGAAGCCTGGGAAAGATAAAGATGAGAGGGGACCTTATCAATGCTGATAAATCCCTAAAGGGTGGGTGTTGGGAGGATGGGGCCAGTCTTTGTTCTGTGGTGGCCAGTGCCAGGACAAGGGGTGATGGGCACAGGCTGGAGCACAGGCAGTGTCACTGGCACAGGAGGAGAAACTCCTTTGGTGCTGAGGTGAGGGAGCCCTGGCCCAGGCTGCCCAGGGAGGGTGTGGAGGCTCCTTCTTGGGAGGTTTCCAAACCCACCTGGACACGTTCCTGTGCCCCCTGAGCGAGGGGAACCTCCTTTAGCAGGGGATTGGGCTGGAGGAGCTCTGCAGGGCCCTTCCAACCCTCACCATGCTGGGATCCTGTGATTGCTGCCCAGAGGAGACCAAATCTCTTCCTTGGCTTCAGACCACCAAGCAAGACAAGGCTGATGCTCTAATGTCATATGTGTACATTTATGACTAGCCCTGTCACTGCAGCTCTCAAAGCAGAGATTTATTTAGTAGTCTGCTTAAATGCAGAATGTTTTATCCAAGGTCTGACACAGGCACCTTTCCTTGTGAAGAGATACCTCCTGAATTTACAGAGAGTCCTGGGTTATTCCTTCTGAGCTATCTCACACAGCAGGATCTTCCACCTGCTTTGAGCTTCTTTGTTGTGGCACTGCTAGTTGAAAAACTTATTGTAAGCAGCGCTTTTGGCAGTAAGTGAATAGGGAGGTTTCCATTTTCACAGGAGTGTTCCCCAGCCCTTTCTTTCTGGACAACCACAGCCCTGGCTGCAACCCTCCATTTCAGGTTCAGGTTACAGAAGTGCAGAACATCTGACTGTGATGCTGGGAGTGCTTTTTTTTCCTCTGAATTTCTCAGAATTCAATAACCCTTGTCTGCAGAGTTTATACTTCAACGTGACATTTGTCCTATAGATAGATTACCTTTTCCTGGCAATAAGCTGATGTTAACTAGGTCTAGAAACTGATACTGGTATTATGGTGTAATGTTTTCACAAACCCAGACAGGAGCAAATGAGGCTGTTCTCTGGCTGCTTTTTGAGATAATTGTGAATGATGGATTTTCTGCCCTTTAGAGGATCTTTCGGCATCAGTGGCAATGGCAGGACACACAGGGCATAGACATAATTCTCTTGAAGACCTTTTGTCTTTTAACAGGGCAACCCCTGTGGGAGTTTCCTTACAACAAAATCTACTAATTCGGTTTCCACTCCTTTTATTTCTAATGAGGGGCAGCCAGTATGCTTTTGGTGAATCAAAGAGTGAGAGCAACAGAGAACACAGAAGGGCCCTATGTCAGCAGCTGACTTAAAACTTCTTCCTAAACTTGACATCAAAGCCAGATTCCTTCTTTCATCATGTTTGTGTGAGCAGGTATTAATTATCACAGAATGGCTGAGGCTGGAAAGGATCCCTCAAGGAGTATGGTCCGAGTCTTTCTTCAAACAAGGCCAGGGAGCTGTGGGTCATGTCAGTGTCATCTGCTGCTGACTTCTGAGCAGTTTCAAGGACTGGTGTTTCACAGCCTTTCTAGGACTCTACCTCAGCAATTACCAATCATCATATTAATTCTTTTCCTGATAACTAATAGGAATTTCTCTTCCTCTAATTTCCACCCTGTCCATTTACTGCAGGGTATTGTCAGACCCCATCTGTTTTAACAAGACACCTTTGTTTCCACTTTGTCTGTGGGGAGGCTGTAGTTCCTCTTGATGGACACCTTACTACCATCTTTACCATCCCAAGGGTAGACTTCTGTTGCCTTCAGTGAAAAACAGCTTTGTAATGGGAGAAAAAAAGCATCAAAGATGGCAGCTTACCTCTTCAGCAAGCTGTGGCAGCGTGAAGATGGTGTTATACCTTACTCGTAGGTTCACGTTGGTGCTCAAGAAGCAAAGGGGTCATTTCTCAATGAAATGCTACTTCACTATTGGTTAGTGTCAGGAAAGGCCCTGACAAAGGCATTACCAGAAGTCTGTTGAACGTAAAACTTACCTTGATTGGTATTTTATTGGTTACTTTGCATTAGAAGAAATTCAGATGGTTTTAATTGCAAAGCTCTGAGTGGTATGATGGGTCTTCATGATGATCAGGGGATCCCATTTGGCTTCAGCTTTCCCAGGGTACCAATCTATAGAGCACTCAGCAGGTCCTTTATGTCAGATAATTGTTAAAATGGGAAAGGAGAAGCAGACTTGAGAATGATTTTTTTCTTTCATTTTTTTGTAATTTGGAAGATAAAGGATTTGATCTGGAAAATCAGCTGCATGCAACACCTGCTTTCCAACACTGTAGTTGAAGGTGAGGAGCTTTCCTTGGACTGGAGTTCACAACTGGTTGTCAAAACACTTACTTTCTTATGTACAGTTTAAAGAAAAAGAAAAAATCAAATTATACACAAAGAGTTTGCATTTGTCAAAAGGCCCCTTGCAATGGCTGTAGAGATGTCACAATTTTACCCCCTCAAAGAAGAAAATAGCTTTTGTGTCTTGAATGAGCTGGTATTTATTTATTTTCTTTCCAGTAACAACATCTGTCAGTAGAAGAAATTGATTTTTTTTTCATGCTTAGTTTGAACTTCTTATTCTTCTTTCCTTTAAATTGAACTGCAGAACACGACTTTATTTCCAGAGCGTGTTCCATACCAACACTGGCATGAGGATTCTTGGCTGATGCTCTAATTAAAGCTCAGTTCTCTGCTCAGCTTCTTCAAAGGCAAAAAGAGATTTCCTCTGTCAGAAGGAAAAAAATAAATAGATAAAAAAGAAAGCATACAGTTCTTTCCTTCTCCTGCTCCAGAATAGCAAAAACAAATGGTAACATCAGTGTTATAGTGTTATGGCTCTTCCCTGCTATGAATGGGAGCCAGTGGAGATGAAAATCACTGTCATCACCATCTCTAAACCTCACATTTCTTTGGTTTTTTGCATCTTTTTAATGACCCTCCTGTCCCATTCAACGCAGCACTTATTAGTAGGTTTACACTAAAAAGCTTTCTTCATTTGAACTCATTTGAACAGTCAGTGGCATTTTACCAAAAAGAGCTCCAGAATGAACCCATAAGTGCTACTGATAGCCAATGCAGTTCAGAAATCAACTGGTTGACACATGATAATAATAATAATAATGCTCTTTCTTTTGGTTTTATTCACTGTCTTGGACTAAACCAAACCCTAATATAGTGTACAAACACTGTACCATGGCAAATTGCCCTTTTCCTTCTTATCTAGGAGGGGATTGAAGCAATTATTTATTGCTCCAGTTAGCAGCAGCTCGAATTAACCCCCTGAAGAAAGCTGCAGATCCTATCCTGGCCCCAATCTTAGCTCATTCTTGCAAATGTAACCTCACCCAACCTGGTTATAAACATAAATCATATATCAGTCTGTTCAATCTGATGGACCATATATTGTGCTATGTGGGTCAGTTGTGATGAAGTACGTGCTGTATAGTCTCCATTTTCAAACTTTCCATGAGGTTACCATGGTTTTTACACCTAATTTATCAGTTTCTGAGAGGGTATTTTTAACAACCAAACTAATTAATACTAAATCACTCGTTTTGCTTATTCATTGTTGGGGATCCACAAAGTATTTTGATTAGATGTGATGGTTCTGTGGGGTGTGGGGAGTTTTGACATCCATCTCTAGCATCAGGTTTCCCAAGCCACCTTTCACATTTGGATAGCCCGTGTTCAGAGTGACATTCTTCTCCAACTATTGTCTCAACTACTTAAAATTTAAGCCAAGTGAGGTCCTGACTTCTGTTCTCTGGCCACAATCCCTGAAGATATCTACCAGCCCTCAGAGGATGATTCATCTTGTACTTTTTAAATACCTGTCTTAGCATGGGATGAATTGTTCTGCAGAGGTGTTTGTTTCTTCAGCCACTACAGGGACAGCCCTTAAACTAGAGCATGTGCATAACTTACAGAAAGCAAGATCAATCCACTACCTGTTGCTGTGTCCTGTTCAGTACAATCACTGAGTTCTCTGCTGGTAACAGCAGATACGTGGTACATCTCAAAGTCCTAAAACATCATCTTTTGGTATTCTCTGCATTCCCCAAAGTCTACTCTAGTGAATGCTCCATCTTAGCCTCTTGCACAAAACTCCTACTAAGTAGACACAGCAGCTGGGACGTGGGTAGAAGGAAGAGATGGAATCAGTCTGGACTGTTCATATGAATTCCCTTTTTCTTCTGCAGGAACTACTGCACGTGACATTATTTAAACTTCCAGCTACATAATGACTTTGTGCCTCAATAAATACATCTCTGTGTGGAATCTGGAGAGGTACAACACTTAGTTACATTAGAAATTAAAACCAGTATGCTAATATACATAGTGGAAATCATATGAAAATGTATCCTACATCTCTGTGAATACAAAATAATTTCCTTTTGACTAATGATATTGCAATGAGTACAAACTGAATTAATAACTGTACAATACTCAGTGCAGGGAGTTATTAATGCACCAGTCACTCATTTGGCAATTTTTAAAGTTTAGCTCTTTTGCGGTAGAAGCCCAGAAGTCACCTGAATATTAAACAAATATGTCACTGTTTCTTCTGAATGTAAAAATAAGTACCAAATACGTGGGTGGAAAGGATATTAGTAACAATATGCAGTAAGTACTTCAAGATTATTTACTCATTTTGGATTCACTCTAATAGTATTAATCACGCTGAGCTGATTTGATGTTAATGTGGATGAAATATGTAACTCAGCAGCAGGTCTTTTGCAATGTCATGTTAATAAATTCCTCCTCGCATGCAAACATTTGTTATTTTTTCCATGAAGAACTTTGAGGAAGCAGTTCTTATCTCTGGGAGGTGTGGGAATGCCCAATGTGTTCTGATGCACTTTTCCTCTGTGCAAACAGAGTTAACAGCTACGGGGGGAAAAAAATGAGGAGAGAGGGGATGATGAAGAAATTCAAGTAAAAAAAAAGGAGAAAAATGAATTGCCTTGTTTTTCTCAGAAAACAGCAGCAAAAGGCGATGTGGAATGGATGGGCTCATTTCACATTGTGTTCATTTAGAGATATATTTAGAGTAGCCCCGTGGTAAACTAGAACACATGAACCAGTGCAGCACATCCATGCACCCAGAAGTTCATTTCTATTTGTTATCTGTCACATCCTTCATATTTACCACAGAGTTCTCAGTGGGGTAAAAAAAGGTGAAATGGCTATTGTTAATGTAATTCTGCCATCAGAAAATTACAGAGGGAGGCTTTCTGCTCAGCATCCAGAAAGTGGTTACATTTCCACTGGAAAAGGAGGAGAAACTCCTTTGGTACTGAGGTGAGGGAGCCCTGGTCCAGGCTGCCCAGGGAGAGTTTGGAGGCTCCTGCTTGGGAGGTTTCCAAACCCACCTGAACACGTTCCTGTGCCCCCAGAGCGAGAGGAACCTGCTTTAGCCAGGGTGGTTGGGCTGAATGAGCTCTGCAGGGCCCTTTCAAACCCCCCCTTACCCCCTCATTTTATGATTCTATGACACAGGGGTGCATGAAACTGTTGTGAGATGGTTTTAGGAGTGACATATTCCAGCTAAACAGCAATGGAGAGCTGGATGCTTGCAGTTCACTTGTATGAATTTCAGGACTCCAAGGCAAGACATCACTGATGATACTCCAACATCTCTTCCTGCATCGTCCCTGGGACAACAGAGTGTGCTGGTGAGGGGCTGTCCAGGGATGCCCTGCCACCCAGAGCTCAGTTCCATGGTATTGGGCAGGAGGGCACTAACACCCACAACACTGCCCATAGCACCACGTCTGAGGCTTCCTTTGCTCAGGAGTGGACATCTGATGCACAAATGTGGTTCCAGCTTTCTTATGCACTCCCTTCAGTTCACTATTGTTGAAGACGGCACCCGTAGACTGAGATAAATAAAGACTTTGGAAGGGAAATTAAACTGCTGTGCAGCAGTTATGCTCATTGCTTAGTAGAGGCATTTTCTTAACTTCATTTTTTTTGTTTTACAGGAAAGAGTTTGTCCATTCTTCCTCACAGACCTGACTTTTAACAGCATGTGTTCTTTATTTTGCTGTATTTGTTCTCTCTTGCAGAGCCAAGTTCCCATTACGTGATTTCCTTAAAGGCCTTCAACAATGCAGGCGAAGGGGTGCCTCTGTACGAAAGTGCAACCACCAGGTCCATGACAGGTGAGCAGCAAATGCTGGTCCATAATCTACACACCATCGGTGAACGTTAGCCCTGTGAAGCTGCACACTAGGCCAAACATTTCGGTCCGGGCGGTGGAAGAGTTCTGCAACGTCCAGGTCACTGCTAGAATAAATCACCTTCATTTTCCACTTTATTGTAGCCACACAGATAGAATGAATTATTTACCCTTCCCAGAAATTGGCTGCACTGTTTTGATGGGAAGCTCGCAAGCACTTGCTGTTTGGTGTGGGTTGGCTTGGGAGAAGCATGACTCTCAAACAATTTAAATGTTTAAAGATCAGGACACAACAGTGGTGAATAGCTTTGTGGAATTAAGCCCAGATTAAGGGGTTTTTGTTTGTTTATTTGTTTCACTTGTGAAGCAGTTTAAACAAAAATGAATCGGTTTAAACCACACTGTCACCGTGCACACCTACAAAAGCACGTAGAGAGCTTGAGAGAGGTGGAGGAATGCACTGATGAGATTTTCCTGGCAGGATAAGGCTCACAGAAGGGATTACCTAGCAGCAAAGGAGCAGGGTGCTTTTAGGCAGCTGTTTTTCCCAAGTCCATTGTTGGGAAAAGCAGAGTTATTCTCTTGTAGCACTGTCTTCCAGACCACCTCATGTTTTTTCTGCAATCACTCGTGCCGGGGTGGGACTGACAAGGTGCTAAAAGAATGGAGGGGGAAAGAAAAAAAAAACCCCAAAATTAGGTGTTTTTCCTCTGGAGTGATACCATCATTTGGTGAAGTTTTTTCTTGTGTTTCACCCATGGTGTTCAGAGCTGCCTGGAAGGGGAGCTGTGTCACTGAGAGCAAAACCAATCGCTGACGCTGACTTGGGTGGAGCACGAGGAATAAATCAACCAAATGTCACTACTGTGGCTCTATAAGGAAAAACAGCTTTTACCCATGTGGTTTTGTGAAGTATTCCCATAAGAAATCTTGGAAAGTTGTAAAGGGGGGAAAAAGAATACTAATTACACAATCAAAGGCAACCATGACAAACTACATAAGGTGTGATAAGTGTTACGAAACTTCTGGCTCAAAATTATTAAACTCCTAGGCTGGAGTCCACAGAGGTCATTCTTACTGAGTATGTCTTGTAAAATGTTTTTCCAAAGTGTTTGCCTCAGGATCCAATCTACTACTGGTTTTAAGCTTCTTATTCCCTGTTGATTCTATTTAAAAATCACCTGGCTGGCATCCTGTGGGGTTTCACTTTATGTCTGCATATAATCTCTCATAAATGAAAGGATATCCAGGTGTGAAAAAGTCAATTCAGGCTCGATCTGTCTTGATCATCTGTGAGCTGTCCACCTCAGTGCTTCTTGTTGCTGAGAGACGTCTGTACCTGGAGCTTCTCACCACCTCCCATCCACAGGATGCAGCCTCTGAAAGGAGATTTTGGCCTGAGTTGTTCATGGAGAGACATGAAGGCTTTTAATAAAGCAGGAAAACACATAAACTACGTTCCCCGGGCAGCAGTTGAGCTGAGACACTCCCAGCACCAAAGAAAACCAAAAGCTGTGTCGAGTGTCCATTTAGTCTGTTCATAAACAACTTTGTCGTCTGCTTCTATGGATATGGAGTTCAAACTGAAGTTATATAACCTGCAATTTTCACAACTCAAACCCAAAGAGAACAAGAAACTGTTTCCTGCCAAGAGATTGCAAATTCCAAAGGACAGATGTCCACATGTGAATAACAGCATATGAAGCTTTGGTGGGAAATGGAAGCAGTATTTAGGGGTCTATTTTCAGCCAGCAGCGGATTAGAGATGTTTTCCTCCTCTGCAGGTCAGTGGTGACGTGTTTCAGGAACTGAATTGTGTGGCTTGATCAAGTTTGACCATTTATTTGGCTAAACCCAGCCTCTTCATAATCCTTTCTGTAGCAGGACTTCAGTTTTCAGCATGGGAAAGGAAAAGAGGAAGTGCAGAGTTTGCTAAAATACCAACTTAGGTTCAGTCACATCAACTTCCATCATAAGTTTGTGAAGTACCCCAACAGAAACAGGTTATCACTCACCTGATGAAGCTTACAGCCAGGTCTTTTGACAGACTTCAATTCAGGAAAAGCAACTCTTAACTTTCAACTTGCAGAAGCTCAACTCGACAGGGTGGGGCAAAAAGAGATTCGGCTGCTCATTCCTCCCTGAGTGGATCACATGTTTGAGTCTTGGATCACTACAACAACTGGGTTGCTTCGATTCATTCAGCACTCATATTCAAGCTTCTTACAAAGCAGCTTTTGATGAAAGAAGCAACACAGGAAGGTGATTGAACCTTAATGTCTTATCATAGATTTTAAACATCCTCAGCTCCTGTTTTTCCTTCCAAAGCCTGTGACCTCCCAAAGTTCTGAATCAGACTTACACAAGCATGAAAACAGAGTTATCAGACTGTTAGGAGCTGCACAGAAGAACTGTAGCAATTGTCAGTGGGGAAATATTAGTGCAATTTATTCTCTGAGTGATTAACTAGAAACCTTTTGCTATGCTTTTGCTGCACTTTACCCACTACATTTTGAAAGTGCATTCAGGAAAGTCACAACTGGTAAATAATGAGCCAGCAAGCTTAGTTTTAAAAGACAGACCAGCTGACTGTGTGCTTCAAGAGGGACAGAGGATAGAGTAGAAAATGATCTCTGGTTCCCATGTAGATACCATCACTGTGCAGCCCCAAAGGGCAGAGACAGAGTCCCAGAGAAGACAAGAGCATGAATGTCATTGGGGCCAAACTGAACACTGATCAGAAGAGGAGTTCTGTACACATGTGGCTGGTGGCTTTGTTTCCTGTAACAGCAGTAAACTTCTGCTGATCCCATGTCTGATTCCTCTCACACCTCCATAACTCAGAGAAACCTCCTCTGCCACAAAGTGGAAGGGGAAGCACGGCTGCAGTAATCTCAGCAGCCTCCGTTAACCATACGCGTCAGCTCGCCGCTCAGATCTGAGCTTTTGGAAGTTAATTGAAATGTGACACTGTCTCAATAATTAAGAAAGCCAGAATTTTCTTCTGAGATTGCATAGCACACCGTCCTGGCATGTACATGGTGCTCAGGCTCTTGCTCCTCAAACACCACCCAGTCACAGACACACAGGAGAGGAACGGCGTGTTCCTCAGAGATGCCCACTTGAAGCAAATCCACGTCTCCACACCTGGGTGTGCACATTTTAACATGCAACTACTGCAAGACGTTCACATCAGCAGGGAAACTGTGGTGTTCCATTCATAACAAACATTTCAGCAGATGCAGAATATGTTCCCTTCAAGAGGCTAAAACGATGAAACAACCTGAAAGAGGCTGCCAAGAGAGAAAAGCATAGGTAACTCCTACCCAGGTCAAGTTGGTAAATCAGGTTGGAGGATGACACACTCACCACTTTGTAGGTGTTTCCAATAATGTGTCTTTTTTTCAAGTGATTCAGTTTTTCTAGGAAGATGTAAGTAATTTTAAGGAGAGACACTGTGCATTGGCTTTGTCTCGTGTGACGAAAACACGGGGCACCTGGAAATGTTTTAACAAGTCATGGGGAAAATAGCACTTAGCGCTGATTGGTTTTGTTGTAGTGATGTGTAACTGAAATGTTACTGATGCTCTCTCATTTTGCATTAATGCCTTTCTTTCTGTTCTCCTCATGTTCCTCCTCCTCATTAATGCCATGCATTTAACCCATTGTGATGTGTGCCCCTTGGTGGCTGTTTGTGTTTTGGTTCGTTTTGGTTTTTGGTTGTTTTGGTTTGGTTTGGTTTTGTTTTTATGTTTAACTTACCTATTCTTTTATTTTGGAATGCTCATTTGGTGATGTATGAACCCAGATCCCATTGATCCATTAGAAGTTGATTTTTATCCTTTGCTTGACGATTTCCCTACCTCAGTCCCAGATATCTCCACCCCCATGCTCCCACCAGTAGGTGTCCAGGCTGTTGCACTTACGCACGATGCAGTGAGGGTCATCTGGGCAGACAACTCTGTCCCAAAGAACCAAAAGACTACAGAGGTTCGCTTCTACACGGTCCGATGGAGAACGAGCTACTCAACAAGTGCTAAGTACAAGGTGAAATTTCTTACCACGTTATGGGTTTATGAGCTGTTTAATCTCTCCACGTTTTAATTGCAGAGACTCTGAATTGGCTTTTATGAGCTTTCCCTCCACCAAAATTCCCTTTTCAATGAGAAGGAAACTTGCCTGAGTAACTACTGCTTCTTACAAACCTATGTGCATAGTTGGATGAGAATGACGTGTTTTAATTCCACGTGCCAGTTGTTGAAGGTTTCGATCTTTACCAATCAAATACAAATCAGTCACAGATTTGGTAGCACAACAGTGTAGCGAGAATAATACCAGATGCAAACCCACCTGCACCATCTGGCAGTTCCACCCACCCATGTTACTTATTCCCAAATAGCAAAGAAAAAAAGCCCCAAGTTGCAACTTGGTTGATGAGAAAGCTGGGATTGAATGGATATGACAGCAGCATGCTACTTTCTGTATGAGCAATTCATTTCGAGTCCTAACAAAAGCAGAACTGAAACCTGTAGGGTTCAGCAGACAGATACGGTGGGACAGGGAATGGGAAGGAGCAAACTCAGCCTTTAGGCTTCTTTGTTTGCTTGTTTTTGAACAATAAACTCTCTTTCCCCACTATTGTCAGATTATATATTGCATCTCATATAACATCTACCTTCCCATGATGAGCATGTCCTTCCTCCCGTGACCTACCATAATAGTTGCTTTGTCTTGCCTAAAGGGTCATATTGATCCATAGTGAGGTTTTTGCTATGGGTGTATTTTTATACTACAAGTGAGTGCCTCAATTTTTACTGTCCTAACAAAAGCAGCCTCATACGAGTCATTTTTGCAAAGACTGTGGAACAAGCCGTGCTCGTTCCTACACTGAGGCTTCTCTGATTAGAGCCTGAATGATGCCTGTGAATATAGATTGTCCTTTCTAAACCCAGAGGAAGGCTCTCCACCTCTTTCATGTCTGGAGTACAATTGTCCAATTGACTCTATTATCAAGATCTTTCCCAGGTTAATTTTTGGAAGATGTGGGAACGATGGTGGAGCTCTTGTCTTCAATCCCTTCTCTGGGTGGGATTTTTCAGCTCGCCCTCTTACAGGTCTCCATCAGAGTTTGGCTCACTGTAAATTATCCATTTCAATTGTGTTACTCCTGATTTGCATTCCTGCCAGCTGAGAGGAGTCTCAGGTCAGCCAGCTTTTTGCTGTAGGTGCTGACACACTGTAAAGCCTTTCAGTAACACCACATCTTCCAAAGGGTCCATGCCCTGCTTTTACATCTACTGCCATGTTTCTGGCAACTTCACATATTGACATGATGAACTGCAATATTTGATCCAAATTTTGTATGCTCATTCAATTCTAACAAGCTCTTAGGTAATGAAAGGTGCCAAAACAATGTGCAGTAGTGTTCTGAATACCCTACCTTGACCTGACTCTCGTATACAGATGGATTTCCATGGCCAACAAAATGAAGAGTATAGCACAGGGAAGCACAGCGAGTCCTAGTGTGAAGCTCTTGTGATGAAATCAAAGCTTCAGCCTTTTGTTTTGCCACTCACAGCCTATCATAACATCTTCCCTGGTTTCCCAATGCATGTACTGAGCTGCATGCAGATAAAAATGGTGGGTGACAAATAAAAATGATCATAAATAGCCCTACTCAACTGCTGTGCAGGAGAAGCATGTCCTGCATGGAAGTGTTGAGCTCATTGCCTTCTGCTCACACAAGCAGATGGATATGGGCTCCGACAGCCACCATGGAGCAGGAGACTGAAAGGGGATAGATGCGAGAATCAAATTACTCTTCTTTTTTTGCCACCATCTCTAGTTTAGCCAGTCTGGGGGTAACACATAAGGTCAGTCTGACTCATTTATTCCAGTTCAATCACCTGGAAGCAGAAACAATCGAAAGTTTTTCAAGAAGGTCTGCTTTCTTGAAGTCACCACATTGATAAAACCTATGTTATTCTTTGATGGCAGCGAGGAAAATTTCCATTTTCTTCAGAGGGGTTTGGACCAAGCTCACAAATAGGTTTCCAAAGCCCTTGCCTATGTGTTGGCATTGAATTTCCCAAGTCTTTTAAGATTTTTTTTCTCATTAAAGCCTCCCATTGCTTCGATGTCTTGAATCTAGTACGTGAAGGGTTTAGGCTTTCCAATTTTAGTTGGGAGTTTACAAGTTTAGCTTTGCCCTGCCAACTTTCTTTTGTACAAACTGTCCCAAACAGGCTTGACATGGCATTACTAAAGGTACTGACACAGTTACACCCCCTTCATCTCCACGTGGTATTAACTTCAAGGATGTTTCTACCATTGAAATGCTAATATTTAGTATTGAAGGAAACAGTCAAAGGAAAACACTCGGCTGGAGGCAAATAACTTTCCTGCTGCACAAAAAAAACCCCCCAGAGAAACCAACAGCTTTTTGTTCCACTAAAGACTCTTTTGTCCAGGAATAGGTTCAAACCCCATTCTTTTTTTCCATGTGATTTTTTTTTTCCTGATTGTGTGTAGTATCTGAGCACTTCCATACTGATAGTTATCAGATTTAGTTACCCTCAGTCATGCTGAGGAGTATTTTATGCTGTAAATCAAGTAATTCTTCCAAAGTCTTTCCTCTGGGAGAAAATTATTATTCCCTGTATTGAAATCCAGCTTTTAGTCAAAGACTTGTATTAACAACAGTTTGTCTATAGATTTGCAGTCTCTGAACAGGCTGGATGAGTAGTTTAGGAAGACACAGGTTATAAGCATTGTCTCTGCTTCAACAAGACTTTTTACAAAGGGAGACTTTCTGCTGGAGTAAATCCCTAGTACAGAGAAGTTGCAAAACTGCTTATTCCCAAAAGCTAGGGGTTTTAACCAACTATGAAGATGATAAAATGTGGTATTGCATTAACTCTTCCTATTAAGTAGCATGCAAAACATCTGTCAGAGCACTTGTGATAAAATAGAGTACCATGTAGGCATATCTAGCCCATTCGTTTATGTCTCTGCACAGTAAATTTCTCCCACTCCCCCCTGAGCAGTGCAACTTTATTCTGTGGTGTACTGGAAATGTGATGTCCCATTTTTAGTAAAGGTTGGTTTATTCTCAAATCATCTGAAGATTAGTATCAGAATGTCATTACTGATGAGTGCTAGCAAAGTTTCCTGTGGTGAAGCACTTCCCAAAGTCGTTATGTCTGTTTTCCTTACTCCTTACACACCAGGCTTGCTCACTGTGAGTTGTTGACACTAGAGGATTGCACACCAGGCTCTGTACCTTGAAAAACATGGGGATTGATTTTATTCAGTTGTCACCAATTTGTCCAGTAATTTTCTTCTCACTTATCTCCTTTGATACTAGGGCAACTTGTCTCAAATTGTTCCTTACTGCAGGCTGAGGTAACAAGCTGAATCAGCTAAAAATAAATGAGCAATTTAATATTCACATCATCAATATGTTTGGTTGTTCATAACACAGCACAATGAGGCAGATCTATAACGTGTTTCAAATCCCATCTAATGTAGGAAAATACTATATTTAACCAAGCAAAAGTGTATTTTATGAATACAAAAACACATCTTTATGCAGGGGTTCTGGGTCATATTTTGATCCCTGTCATAAATATGTGTTAACCTCAGGACTGAAAAATGCTATCACTAAAAATCAGTAGATGTTAAAAAGGGGAAATGGGAGGAAGCTGGAACACAAAAAGTGCCATTTAAACGTCAGGAAAAACTGTTTGAGTGTTTCAGTGAGGGAGCCCTGGCCCAGGCTGCCCAGGGAGGGTGTGGAGGCTCCTTCCTTGGAGGGCTTCAAAACCCACCTGGACACGTTCCTGTGTGACATGATCTAGGTGGGAGCTGCTTCTGCAGGAGGTTGGACTGGATGAGCTCTAAAGGTCCCTTCCAACCCTCATCACTCTAATCTAAAGACTTTTTTTCTTACTCAAGCCTCAGTGTGGAGGATCCATTAACAGAACAAACACATAAAAAGTAATTTCAAGGAAAAGCCTTATAAAATGTGAAAAACTGAAGGTTTTTTAGAAGGACCCAGTCAAAGAGGCTGGAAATGGGTGTTTAAGTTATGGAAATGTTCCTGGTTTTTTGTCCTCATATGGACATAAATGGAGGACATAAGGTTTGCTTCCAATTTACATTTGAAAAAACAAAATGCACGGCAAACTGCTTTGAGAGGAGAGAAAGAGAAACCATCACAGTAATTTATTTAACTGCCTGTGGTACTCAAAAAGTAAGGTACCCATTGAGGTACACAGTGGCAACAGAGCTATTTTGCTTGGGAAGGGAATTCTGTTGTAACCGTGTTTTGCTTGGCTACCAGCAAAAACAAAAAAAATGGCTTTAAAGATGTTCTCTGCTCTGTCTCTCTGCAGTCTGCAGATACAACGGCTCTGAGTCACACCGTGATAGGTCTGAAGCCAAACACCATGTACGAGTTCTCCGTCATGGTGACCAAAGGCCGTCGGTCCAGCACCTGGAGCATGACTGCCCATGCCACCACCTACGAAGCAGGTATGGAAAGAGCTGATGGAAAAGCTGTCTTTTGAGGGTTTTGCCTTTGTCACCAAAAGCCTTGTTAAAATTTATCGTAACTGTGTAAACCAGCAAAATGAGCTGCAGGGTTGGGCAGAGAGAAATTCAACCAGGGCAAGTGCAGAGCCTTGCATCTGGGAAAGAACAACCACATGTACCAGCACAGGCAGGGGAATGAACTGTGAGAGAGTTGTGTAGGGGAAAGGGAGCTGAGGGTGCTGGTGGGCAGCAGGATGAGCCTGAGCCAGCAACGTGCCCTTGTGACCAAGAAGATATCCTGGAGTAGATGAGAAGGGCTGTGGGCAGTAGGCTGAGAGAGGTTCTACTCCCCCTGTACTATGCCCTTGTGAGACCACATCTGAAATATTGTGTCCAGTTCTGGGCCCCTCAGTTGCAGGAGGACAGGGAGCTGCTGGAGAGAGTTCAGTGCAGGGCCACCAAGATGATGGAGTGGAGCATCTCCCTTGTGATGAAAGGCTGAGGAAGCTGGGGCTCTGCAGCTTGGAGGAGACTGAGGGATGTCAGACTCCTCTCATTAATGTTAACAAATAGCTAAAGGGTGGATGTGAGGAGGATGGAGCCAGGCTGTTCTCAGTGATGGCCAGTGATAGGACAAAGGGCAAAGAGCACAAGCTGGAACAGAAGAGGTTCCGAAGCAACACAAGGACAAACTTGTTCCCTGTTGAGGTGAGGGAGCGCTGGCAGGGGCTGCCCAGATGGGCTGTGGAGGCTCCTTCTCTGGAGACATTCCAACCCAGCTGGATGAGTTCCTGTGTGCCCTGCTCTAGGTGGTGCTGCTCTGGCAGGGGGGTTGCACTGGATGAGCTTTGCAGGTCCCTTCCAACCCTTGAGATTCTGTGAACTGTATTTCTCCATTATTTTTTCCATGATGGCAAAGTAGAGCAGTCATTCTGCTGGGCTTTGGTTTCATTGCAAGACGTTAGGAGATGGTAGTACACGTGTATAATACTTGGCTTCATAATACCATGAGACTTGTGATCTGTGACAATGAATATCTCATGATTTCTTCCTGGAGAGGGCTGAAGGAGGAACCTTATCAATGCTGATAAATCCCTAAAGGGTAGGTGTCAAGAGAATGGAACCAGTGTTTGTTCTGTGGTGGCCAGTGAGAGGACAAGGGGTAACAGGCACAAGCTGGGACACAGACAGTGCCACTGGCACAGGAGGAGAAGATTTTTTTCTCAATTGCTCTTTTACTGTTAGATAACGATTTTGATACTTACAAATTTTAAGTGATGAAGCTCAGCATGGCATAGACACAAGTTCATAACTTCTCATCTTACGCACTTAGTAAAAAGGACCCAATGACTGATTCTATCTAAAGCACATCCTTTGTTGACTCGAGGTCTTGACTCGCAGGTTTGGTCATAGTATGGTGTGGCACATTTTAGCTGTTCACTCTGCACCGTGCTGGTGACCAATGCATTGATCTAGCCAATACCTACATTCAGAGATCTGAAACCATGTGTTCAATGCTAAACACAGAGCCAGAAACAGGGAGGAAAAAAAACTCAGTCATGTGAGCAGTCCTTTCAACTTGCGTATTATTTATTGCTGAGACACAATTAACTACCCTGTGCAAAATGTTGACTTGTATAAATTCCCTGCTGACAGTTTGGTAGGGCATCTCTTCTATGCTCAGTGTTTTGATGCATCTATATTTCATTTCCAGCAGGCAGCCGTTGTTAATATTAACACTACGCTTATAATAAACAAATACACTTTGAAGGCTTAATTTAGGTGCTCTTCTCAAGCGTTTGACTGGTGTTTTCCAAGCAGGAAGCTGTGACCTGGAAGATACTTCAGATTTTGAAGGAGATTAAATGCATTTTTGATAACAGACAGCAGACACATGCTGTATGTAACCTTAGTTCAGTGGGATAAAAACATTTGCAAAGAGATGGAGGCTTAGGGATCTCTACAGATTAGAACATTCCCTCCAAAGCTAATTGTTGTTTCCCTTTTGTGTAGTGCATTTAACCACAGCAGGGAACTAGTATACCTGGGGTTTACTTGTAGTTATCAATGGCAGCACCTATCCTGATCCCTGGGCTGCTTTTAAACAAAGATTAGGTCTTCCATCACATCTACATTTCTTTGGAATTAGCTATTGAGCCCCTTTTTTGAAACTCCTGAGTAGATTTGCTTTTAAACAACTCCACTGAGCTGCCTGAGGCTGGACTACTGCAGGACTACTAGGTTTTCCACATGCTGTATGATTACCTGTATATCTTGCTGTAGTCCCTTCTCCATAGGTAAGAATGCCTTTGGTTTTGCTCAAGATAATTTTCTTCTTCATGTGTTGCAGATGGCAACGTGCACATTTGGACACCAATGCAGTACATGCTATATTTTCCTGCGGGTGACTGGTGGCCTTGAAAACACTCAAGGTGTCATTACAAATCAGTTTCTACCAGCAGATACCAAATGAAATCTGCTGGTAAATATTGATTTGCTGGGTTTTTTGTTAATGAAAACCATAGTACACACCAGTTAATTAACAAAGGGAAAATAAGAGGGAATATATGTGTCCTTAGATTTTCCCATGTGATTGCAATGCAATTATCTGAGCTTGATGGAGCAGCTCTGTTAATTAAGGGCATCCTGCACTGCTGATCTTTATTGCCTATTTTGTACCCATTCTGCATGTTGAATCTCCTGTAATGATATTAAAGAATGTACATATCAGCATCAATACAGAATTCACTGGAGATTACTGCCATTGCTAGCAATAGCTGTCATGCCCATAATTCAAAAGCAGCTCCTAGAGCCAAGTTCTATCCCCAAACCTGCCTACATGAGTCTTGCTGATATGAGAGGAGTTGATGGGAAATATCCAAAGTTTTGATTGTGATAACTAATGCTCCCAGTCTGCTGAAAGCAGAGCTCAACTTTAACCACTCTATGGGACCTGTGGTAATCACCAGTGTGGAAAGGCTTTTACAGGAGAAGGCTTACAAGCTTTGCTAGTTTAACCTCACAAAAGACAGAAAGTCTAAGAAGGGGATGAGTTAGTCCATGAAAATCTGTCCAAAGGGTTAATGTCAGAGAACAGAACATATTGCTTAAGATAAAGGTGCTGTTTGCATACAGAGAGATGGGTGCACTTCGATAGAAATAAAACCATTTATGTGACATTGGAGAATATTGCAAGATAGGCTTATCAAAAGTAAAGAGGAGGAAAACTTGTATTTTTAGAATCAAGTGTGATTTTCTTGTGAAAAGCTTTATCTCTTGCAGTTCTCTGAAAGAGCAAGGCAGTCCAAACACACTTGTACACTGTTTTGAAACTGATGAGCCAGTGTCCCAGTGATAATGATAACATTCACCCACGATGACAGTAACAGTCATACACACTTCCCCAGCAGTGTGGAGGCTCACATCATGCTGGGCATTGCCAAGGATTAACAGACTCCTCAACAATCTGTGAGCTTGTTTTGTGGCTCACCTGCTCAGGCCAGGAAAGATCCTTCAGGTGGGAGCAGATAATGTGACAAGGCCAAACTGAAATGCTGAGAGTCCCACGGGTGCTGTCTCTGAACATACCAGACTAAGTGTGTTGTCCCAGCACACGCAGCAAAGAGATAATGCACCATAAATCTGCAATAAAGACCATCAGCTGGCAAGTAGTCACCTTCTTAGCAATATAACAATGATAAAGAAACTTTTGTCTCTGTATACAGATTTCTTGGTTGCTTTCTGGATCCCACAAGGTCAACTAACACCAAGTGTTATTTCACAGGGATCAGTTCCTTGTGACCAGAGCCTGTATGACAATTGGCTCTCCTCTTCCCTCTTGTTGTTTAAGACCATGGAATGTTCATCAACCTCAAGATTTGTACCTGTACTTTAAGCTGAGCTGGCTTAGCTCAGCATGACCCAGGAGATTTTCTAAAGCTTTAGCTGTTAAAGTGACTGTGGAGCAATTCTTTGAACATTCAGGAAACTTGTTTAGTGCTCATACAGGTGGGACACAGATGATAGGATGCTTGTACACTGCGTTCGTTCTCCATGCTCTTATGCTATCTATAGTGCTCTGAGTCACAATGAGCTGAACATGATGTGTTAGTTCTCAGTCTTAACTATTTTTTAATAATTGCCCATTTCTCCTTTCTCCTCCACAGTCTTAGGATATGACTTTAAGACATCTGAGGCGCTTTGCGAGACCTCGTGGCCAGCATTAGTAAAGCAGGGTGCAGAGCAGATGCTGTAGGCTCAGAAATCCAACCTTCCATCTCTCATGCAGTGGAAATAGAAACTTTTAGGATATCCTATCATGTCTAAAAACGTCCCAAGCTGAGCATATACTTAAAGATGATACACAATTACATTTACTTTATGCTGGTAGATACCTACAAATGTCCCTAACAGAAAAGCCACGGCCAGATTACTGTTATTAAATGAATAAGGCTTGCAGAGTACATTAGATGTTCTTGGATGCCTTGGTGGTATTTTAGCTTAAGGGAGGAGGAGAAGAGCTATCCACTGAATCCTAACACATCCACATGCAGTGTTTTGTGCAATTACCACTGTTAAAATATCACTTCTAGACAAATCACGTGTTGCGTCTAAGGACACTCGCACTGAAAGGATCTAAGAAAGCAGTAAATGCCTACTGAGCAGTTCATGTTTGCTACAGTGAGTGAGGAATTCAAAAGGAGGTGAATAACTTTTGTTTTCAACTGTTTTCATGATTTTTCAGCTCCAACCTCTGCGCCCAAGGATCTGACAGTCATTACTCGAGAAGGGAAGCCCCGGGCTGTCGTCGTCAGCTGGCAGCCACCCTTGGAAGCCAATGGAAAAATTACCGGTAAACATTTACATTTACCTTGCATTCTCCATTTATTTACTGTTCAGCAGCAGTGCTGCTTTCCCTCCCTATCTCTGTTTCTTTTCTTGGGTGCTATTTGATCTGACATTATTTTATTGTCTCTTGCTTTTATCAGCCAGCTTGATCTGGGATTCAAGGCAGTGTTAGGGGCACTGCAAGACCTAGAACTCAGGGGATGTGGATCATTTGTTTTCAAATGCTAAGAGCAGTAATAAAATCTTTAAAATGAGGCACTCAGAGTGAAGGTTTTGTGGTATGTGCTGCTAATGATAATTAGAAATTACTACTAATAAGTACTTTGTTTAGCAATAATGCAATACATAATATACATAATGATAGGTTGTGCTTGGTGCAGCACAGAGAATTTATTGGTAGGTATTTAACTTTACAGTAACAATTTAAGGTAATGATGATTAGGAAAATAAACACCAACCCACCTAATATTGACCAGCAAGAACTGAGCTTTAAGGATGTCTCACAATGACATTCTCCAAAATTTCGCATACAACCTGAATACTTAGTTAAGAAACTCAACTGCAAACCTCCAGTGATAGCTCAGGTGGAAAAAGACAGCAGAGTTCTAGCTGAGAGTTTGCACTGATGTGATTATTTTAGGCTGCTAATAGGCACCTCAGAGGCGTGTAATTATTAGGAGAAACATTACTCACGCTCAAAAACGTCCATGTTACGGCTACATTGCTACAAAAAAACCTGTACACCGGTTCTACAACATATTTTTGAGTGGGAGAAAGTGTGGTTATGTCACCACTACTACTAGTACTCCCAGCTACACCCTGCTGAAGCACGGAGAAGTGCCAATGTAAGAGGAGGAACGCTTCAGAATGATGTCCCGTGTGAGCCATTATCAGTGAAGGGTCAGGTTTTAAGAGCTGTAACTCAGCAGGGCTTCACTGGCACTAGATGAGCTGTTGTGAGTTACGCCGGGAAAGTATCCTGCTTTATGTGACCAATAAAACAAGGATGTGTTTCCCTGTAGACATCACCCAGCAGTAATGATTCGTGGGCGTGAGCTGTGTTGCTGAGTGTCATTTCGCTCACATTATCATCAGGGCTTTACAATCCGTGACCGTGTCCAAAAGGAAGGTGTTTGGGCGAGATGGTTGTGTTTACACAAACCTAATCCAGTCATTAGAGAGAAGGAAAGATCGTTCTGATGGACACCACACTGAAATAACGGATAATGGTCCTGATTCCCCAGTGACTAAAAGACAAAATGAAATAAAAGCTTTCCTGGCTTCCAAGTGCGAGATGACTCCATGGCAGTAAGTTTTATAGAGTTTTTCCCATCCACAGCATCATTCAAACCTGAATGGAGGCTGGTTCCCTGGGTCCCCTGACATCCATGCACAAACTTCTCTCCTGTAGCACTTTGTTGAAGAGTGACTCTCCTGGGGATTTTTTTACTGCATATGTGGTCAAATATTTCTTAGATTTATCAAGCAGAAGAAACAGCTCCTTGTGGAGAATAGAAATGTCCCTAACAACCAAATCCCTGTCCCTACAAATGCTTGAGTGAGTAGGTTTGTGTTACTCTGAGAAATATATGGCTTTTTGTAAATTTATATGTATTTCCTATAGAATCATAGGATTGTAGGGGTTGGAAGGGACCTCTAGAGATCATCCAGTTCAAGCCCCTTGCAGAAGCAGGTTCACTTAGATCAGGTCACATAGGAACATATCCAGGTGGATTTTGAAGACCTCCAAGGAAGGAGCCTCCAATTATTAATTCAAATGTCATGGTTAAAGGATTAGTAACCACTAAATAAAATCTCATAATAGAATCATAGAATTGTTTTGGCTGGCAGAGACCTTTAAGCTCAAGATGTGCAGCCTCTGTCCCAGCCCTATCACCCACCAGCCCATTTCCCTCAGGGCAACACCCATCTGGCTCTGAAACCCCTCCAGGGATGGTGACTGCAGCAGCTCCCTGGGCAGCCCCTTCCAATGCCTGACAGCCCTGGCACCAAAGAAACTCCCCCTCACATCCAGCCTGAACATCCCCTGGTGCCACTTTCTCCAGGCTGTTTTCTCCTGTTGTATTGCTTGTCACTGGGGGGAACAAACCAACCCCACCTGGCTACAGCTTCCTTTCAGGTAGTTGTAGGGAGTGAGAAGGTCTCCCCTGAGCCTTCTTTTCTCCAGGCTCAACAGCCCCAGATCCCTCAGCCCTTCCTCACAGCAGATGTGCTCCAAATGCTTTCCCAGCTCGGCAGCCCGCCTCTGGATCTCCTTCTTGAACAGAAAAGCAAAAACAAACCTCACACAAAAGTGTATCACTTGCATCTTATCTCTGCTTGCCCATGACCAGTGTAACTGTTCCTGTGGAATGGGTTTTGAAAAGTATCTTTTTATCAGAAAAGTGTAGGGAAATGACAAAGAGTAAGATTTACACTGATTTTACCCTAACTTTGGATACAGGCACAAAGATGAAGTCCAGAAGACCCTCTTGGGCTCTCCCTGCTCCAGTAGCTCACTCCTACACACAGCTCTGAAGACCAGGCTTAGAATGAGGGGTTTCCATATAATTAATATGCACGGGAGAATTTCGGGGGGAGGAAAAGGAGCAGTTTTCAAAGTTAGTTAGAGATTGGTGTTGTAGGGTGAGATAGACCCATGAGCCCTGCTTACAGGCTTTTTTTCTTCTTCCTTAAATCTCATTTGCTGGCAAAATAATTCCTACAAACTGTTGTCATTTCTTAACAGTGGTACTTCTGCTCTCCAAGTAAAACTTTCTAGTTTTATTCAATGGTAAGTACTTATTGCAGTACCCTAAATTACCCAAATTCTGAGTAACTAAAACTTTCAGCTCTTCATTCTTTTCCCCAAAACACTTTCCAGCTATATTTAGTATGAAATAGTTCGTGGCTTCCCACAAAGCACCCAGGAACTGGTGTGTGTCATTGATGCCGTGTAGTTTTGTTCCAGCATTGAGGCGCTGAAGACTCAGATCCTGTGGTTTGTGGCAGCTGTCGGGCTGAGAGGAGAGCCTGCATTTGAGAAGTGCACTTGTGACAGCTTTTTAATGGGTGCTCCCTATTTTCCTTCATTTTCACATGTTAAATCCGTGTTTCTAGCAGGGAATACTGTAACGGTGGTTTTGCTAGGAAAGAGCAGACAGGCCTGTATTGTCACAACGTTCCTCAGAGCTGTTTTGATTGGAGACCTGCCACTCCTGCTTTTAAAAAGAAAACCCTTGATTTTGGAGAAATACTGAATTTCAGCCGTGTTTCATAACAGAAGCACTTTGAAATGTGGAGGTTCTAACTGAGGGACTGTGTTTATTCAGCTTACATCCTCTTCTACACCTTGGACAAGAACGCTCCGATTGATGACTGGGTTATGGAGTCCATCAGCGGGGACCGACTCACCCACCAGATCATGGACCTCAACCTGGACACTGTCTACTACTTCAGAGTCCAAGCTCGCAACGCCAAGGGAGTGGGGCCCCTCTCTGATCCTGTTTTCTTCCGGACACTGAAAGGTTTGGATCTGTGTCATCTCAATAGTAACGGCACATAGAATTTTTCTCGTGCCTCCGTGGGAGCTCTGCGATTAATTCCGTGTCAGGCAGAAAAGATCCTACTGCTTGAGACTGTTACTGAGAGATGAAAGCAAAATGCTACACACAGTAGTTGACAGAAGTAAACCACATAATGAGGCAGTAACTGTATTTTTAAATTCAATCAGCTGGAGGGAAGCACTCTGACACCACCTAACTTTCTACCGTCAGTAATAAAGCTAATTGGATCTGACTGGATTTCTCTAGGGAGTCCCCTTTTCATTTTGGATCCTCGGGTGGCTGTAGGAACCTGTAATGACTCACTCCCATCAAGAGCCGGTGTGCAAAATTATGATTAAAAATCTCAGCAATCTGAGATGTAACCTGACTTTGCATGGTGAAGGCTTTTCCAGATATTTTTCAGTACCTGTTATTGACAGCAGGCTAATTAATCCCTGATCCCTCTCCCTTAGGGGCCGGTGAGTAGGAGCAGGCAAAACAGGGGCACAAGTATTGTTTGTTTTTTGGCTAGTATTTAACCCATAATGTGTTTATGTGAGCAAAAGACTGCATTTGTATCGGATTCAATTTCAAATTAACATGGAGAGATATTCCTCTTCCCCTTTCCCTACTGCTTGTGTGAAGCTCTGACACGATCTACCCAGAAATTATTAGTTATGAAGATGTAAGCAATATTACCATGAGTGGGAAGCAAGGTGCTTGCAGTAGCTCTGCTCCTTGTATTTTAACTGTCACTCATTCATTTGAACAAAGGTATGCAATTACTTTTCAAAAGACCTGTAATTAATGAAAAACTCAAATGACATAAACAGTGAACCTGTTCCAGAAAAGCAGCATGGCATATGAGAGAGCACATTAGCGCTGTGCCTTCCCTAGAGAAAATCCAGGCATTTGTATAGAAAAGCAGAAGGTGCAAGTGGACTCAGGCTGGGCCTGGGAAGTCATGAACGGAGAGAAATTAGGGAAATTCAGACTCAAACCTGTGCCTGAGAGGCTTGGAATTAACACTCACGGTCTTTAGCCACTTTTTTTAGTCATTTAACATGAGCTGTACAAAAGCAAAGCAAAAGGGTTGCAGAGGAGGGGTGACACCCCATCCCCACATTGGTCCCGTTGGGAGACTTGGTCGGTCGGTTGGTTGGAACTTGTGTTTGAGTTAGTCTTTCAGCAAACCTTTGTTTGAGTAGCAACTTTTTTCTGCTGCCAGAAGGAAAGAGAGGAAACTCCATTTTCAGCCCTTAAGGAAGGCTTTCAGTGAATGAGCCACTGTCCTCGGAGACACTGGCAGAGAGCTTGCCCTTTTCCCTTCACAGCCATCAGTGACTCTGAAGCATGCTGTCACCCATTCAGTCTGGGAGTGAAAAGCCTTATGCAACAGTTCCCATGAATTTAGCCAGAGTCGGGGAGGGAAAAAAAAGAAATGAAGAATGGTATCGATTTGTTCTCAGCTTATCACTGCCTGCCCAGGTTTGCAGGACTTACTTGTCCAAGTCATGTTTCACTTTGAATGAATTATTGGTAAGATCCTGATTATTCATTCTCCCCTGCCATGAAATGTGAAGAGATAGCATTTTGCTGGTGCTTCATCTCTATCAAGCCGATGGTGCCAACTTAATTTCATGCTCACAATTTGTGCCAAGCAGAAGAAGTCTATTAGGCTGAGCTTAAAATGAGTCGAGGCATCAAAATATAATAACTGCAGACTAATGAGTTATGAGAAGATATAGAGACCCGGATATCTAACTAAACCGAGAGATTAATGCACTTGATATCACCTACTTTGTAATGTTTACGCAAAGTACCATAAAATTCATTTGGGAAATGAATTCCGGATCAGGCAGCATCAACAGATACCAAAAAGATAAATTTATACGTTTGTTACATCGTGTAACAGCCTACAAGGACTATGTCTAATACCCTGCCATGAATACTTAATGATACCCACCCTAAATATGTCATGTTCAATACTGTTCATCCGTGTTTTTTGACAAATCCATCCCTACACTTGAGGTGAAAAAGACTTTCTGAAGTCTTAAGTGCGTTCTGAATTATGCAGAAAAAATGTTGGTTTCCTGCCCTTAATGATTATTAACAGAAGATGTGTATGTGCCATATGGTAATGTGTGCTCGGATGGCAAATCTATGTCCTGATCAGAGGAAGTTTTACATCACGAGGAACTAAACAAGCATCAAAGACCCACTAAGTCACCCGCTGTCTCGTTTCATATATTACAGCACATAAAGCTCCTCCAAGGAAACCAAACCATTACTCGTGTTGTAATTGCATCGCGAGTGTTTGTGGTGACTTTCCCTCACTAATGAGGATGTAGTGATCTGTGGGACAGAGATGTGTTTAGTAGTAAATAACACTACCACAGAGCGATGGGTTTCTGTTCTTTCACCTCAACTCCTCTGATGATAGTACACAGGCAAGTGGGCAAATCCTTAGCTGGTGTGTAAATTGGCATTACGCTGGGAGCTCCAATCATTCTACCGCAGTTTACATCAACTGAGGATCTGCTCTGGTTTTGTGCTCTGGATGATTAAATTTATCACTTAAAGCATGAAGGATCCGATGCACACGTTCTTAGGGACACAATAAAGGGCTAACACGTGACTGAACGTTCCACCTTTTAAAAAAATCATTATTATTAACGTTTTTGGGCCAAAATTTGAGGTCACTACTAGGAATTTTCTTACTCCTTCTTGAGTCTGGATGAGTCCAGTGGATGTTATGCATTTAAGGAAGAGAAACACAGACTGCCATATAAATAGCATGTGCATTTTACAGCTTTTCTTAGTGTATCGTCACAGGTTGCCCCTGCAGTTAAAGTCCAAGTCTCAGTCTTACACTGCTTTTATGACATATAAAGAAAACATTTGCAGAAGTTCATTAAGTTTCAGAAGTAAATAAATAGCCTGAAATTTACTTCCAGCTGCCCAACTGAACATGACAACTAAAGAGTGGATGAAAGAGCTGGTGACAGGCAAATGGGAAGGAGGATTTCCTCAGTCTTTTAAGTAGCTTGTCAGTGATTTGGCTTTTTCATCTGTCACAGAAGCAAGCAATCTCAGAGCTGCGCTTGCTAAACATGCTCATGCTTTCTTCCACTCAACAGTACCTATTCTAGACTTCAGCCAGCATTTACAAACAGGCCTTCCTTGTGTGCTGAGCTCCTTCAGTTAAAGAAAGTAGAAGAGTAATATTCTGCTTATCAGAATCACACAAAGTGTTGCAACAATACATGTAAACTGAAAAAAAAGTGCCTGTTATTGCACTTAGAGTCATAACATCAAGCGTTAATAAAACACTGAATTAGGTGTGCTTTTAAAGGGAAGAGTAGAAAGGGAAAAGGAGAGAGAGAAAGAGAGGAAGATGTCATGGGTTGAGCTTCAGAGACTCTCACCACTCTAAGATCAGCAAGGAAAACTTTGATGCCCTCCTTGCCCTCCTCCCTTTCTTTTGGCAAGGATGCAGTGGGGCAGCATTTCTAGCCCTGCAGTGCCCTCTAATGCTGCAACATGCTCCATATACCCCTCCTTTTCTCTGCCAAAGTTTGAGAGGGGGAACAAAAAAAAGATTCACTGAGGGTTTGGAGGTCATGGAAGTAGCTATTCCCCCTCTTCCACAGGCAACGGGGCTCATAGATGTGTCTGCAAATGTAAATCACTGCCCGTTCAGCACCTCCGTTTGTTCCTAGCGTGATGCCATGATCTAGAGGAGGTTTTTATAGTGATTGTGGCAGCCAGGGGAGCAGAATGCTCTGCACCTGCAGGCAGTGGTTATTTGACTTCCAGATTCATGTGCCAAATCACTCCTTTTCCCTCACAATTTCCTGTACTTAAGATTCTTGCATAATTTATTAAGCAGAGGGCTGGTTAATGCGCTGCGATGGTAGCTACTTAAAAATCTGAGGAAAGTTTAATTCCCTCAGCCGTATCATAAATAGTCAGAACTTGTATCTGCGCAGGAAAGCTTTTAATATATCTATTGAATTTTGAAGTCTTGTCTGGTGCACTCCAGATCATGCTGTCTTTTAAGGTTATTATGCAAAAACATGTAAATAGTTCTAAACCGCTTTTTAAAAAGCTGAAACAATGATAATACAAGTCAGACTGAGCTCTCAACTTGTGATTTGACTGTAATTATTTAAAACAGCAGCCTCTCTCTCTGTCTCTCTCTCCTTTCCCTTCTTGCTTAATTAAACTTCCCAGATGATACCAAAAAAGAACAAGGGAATGAAAAAGTGCAGTGGTACAGGTTTCATGTTTGGAACAGCTTGGTGAAAGTAACTGATAGGTGGTGTGATTCCAGGGTTCAATCAGAGATGTCAGAGTTGGACTCAATGATCCAGCTGTTGATGGTCTTAAAGGTCTTTTCCAACCATAATGATGCCACGATTCGATGATTCTGTGATTCAGAGGGCGTGTGGATGATGCTTGTAGGCATATGTGGGGTTTTTTTAGGTCCTGAGAAGAGCAGGGAGTTGGACTCAGTGATCCTTATGGGTCCCTTCCAACTTGAGATGTTCTATGATTCTGTGATGTTTGTCCTCTCAGTTCTGCAGGATGTCTGTGAAAAGGGGGACGGTAATGCTCATCCTGCACCAGGCGGGAAGGCAGCGCGGCCAGCAAGGAGCTGTCAGCCTCTAATGACATTGTCTCTTTCTTGCAGTCGAGCACCCTGACAAAATGGCTAATGACCAAGGTACAGTGCCCTCAATCTGTTGCCTCTTCCTCCAGAGCCTGGGGGCTGCACCGGGGAGGGGAGGGGGCCACGCTTCTCACCTGCGCTGCACCTGATGAGGCAGACGCCGGCGCGATAATTAATCTTGTTAATGAAGTTCTGCTCTGCTGAGGCTGCTGCTTTGATGGGGAAGATGTAAATTTTCGGGAGAGGAAATTGTTTTGTCTCCTTTCTGAAGGACCAATTAAAATGTCAAGCTTCTTTGTATGAAATAAATTTTTAGTCTCTCTGCTGCACTTCTGAATAATTCACATTAAGTATAATTAAGCTCAGCATAATTTCCAGGCTCCTCTTGCACCCTTTTGTGGGTTATGGATTAAAGTTCAAAAGCCTCACAGTGAGAAGTCGTAAAAATCATCTTTTCTCTCAAACCAGCAGCTCTTGTTTAATAATAGCAAAGTTTAGTCAACTTTTCAAGGCATTACTATTACGTTTTCCAAATGTGAATATATGTCTGATTAATCACAGTTGCTCTGCTCCTATCTCCTTTCAAATACTTGTGAAGTCTGTTGCTAGGATATTTTCTTTCCCCTTTTTCGACTGTAGACCTATTTATTCCTAAGTGTGTTTCAATTGCAGCCAGAATAGTGTGCATTTATGTGACATCTGCCCAAGGAAGCAGCCACCATGACATTTGGAAAGCCCAGGCCTGATCTGGGGAGGTTTATTTGGGCTTGAAATCTCACTTCATGATAGTTTAAAAGGCAAAGTGAGATGCAAAACTGAAATGCTTGTTTTGACTTAACAGGTGCCACCTTGCCCCAGTTTAGTGAGTCGAGATAACT
Source organism: Colius striatus (assembly GCF_028858725.1). NCBI lineage: Eukaryota > Metazoa > Chordata > Aves > Coliiformes > Coliidae > Colius > Colius striatus. The sequence goes on from NC_084790.1 coordinate 86,844,990, forward strand.
TGCAATAGATAATTCCCAGGGAAGACATGAAAGTGTTATTTAGAAGATCAAAGTCAACTCTAGGCCCTTTCATAGGTTTTACTTCAACCTGGAGCATCCTTGGAGGTTACCCAGAGCACGTTTCTTCACTAGGGTTTTACTTCTAGCAGGTACCACACACGGTCTCACAGCAAGGTAGCACACTGGAGAGACCTGCTCTCAGCCAGTTTTGGAAGTTCACCCTCTGATTTCAGTGTCTGATTTGCTGAAAGAAGTAGAAGTACACAAATTATGAAATTAAAAGCTGGTTTTGCACAGGATGATGGTTTTTGCACCGCAGCACAGCACATGCAAATTGAAAATGTCAAGTTTGAATAGATAAAAACTATTTTTAAAGCGTAAAAGGGTTTGGTTACAAAGAAGCCTGGATGATAACTGTCAATATATTTTTCTCAAATTTGCATTTAAGATGTTTTCAGGCAGGTTTGGAAAATATAGGAGGGGCTTCAGCTCGAAGGAAGCAGGAGTGGAAAAGTCTCAAGTTCAGCTTTTTTATAAAAATAGGGGGAAAAAGTGAGGTTGGAGGAGAAGTGAAGTTTGTGTTTTAACTCTTCAACAAGCCTGTTGCTCTGTTTCAACCCAACTGTACAGTTGTATGGTCATAACACAGAGCTACTTAAGAACCTCATGGCAGCATTGGAGCTGCAGCAGGCTGCCAGACATAACCTGCTGTAGCCATCGTTACAGCCACTCTTACACACGTGGTTCATTCTTTCTCACCACTTGTCTCACATCTTCTGCCTGTGACGCAGGTACCTGTGAAAGTATCATCAGATGTGTCTCTGTTTGCTTCTTTTCATGTCATGCTGCAGAAAATCCAGAGTTTGTTGGCTGCTCTACATATTCCTTTTGCAATTGGAAATGTGGGAAGTGTTTTAATGTTCCACAGCACAGTGAACTCATGTCCATCACAAGGATGTAAAGAGTCAGATCTTCTGCAAACACGCACCTATCCCACCTTGTTAGTTAATGGGAAGCTGTAAATACACATGATAGATTAAAACACTGTAGGTTAATACACGTTCCTACAACCACCACAGGAAAGAAAGAGGTCTGGGTCATTTTCCTTTTGTGCATCACGTTCCTCTGGGAATGCTGTGCCCCTTGCTACAGGAAAAACAAAAACCATCACCAGAATAATTCATAGATCTTGAACAGACTGAGCAGTGGGAATAGTACTCTGTGTAGACTTTGGAAAGATTTCAACCAGGCTCCTGCAACTACTTGCAATGTGATGGCCGGCTAAAGCATAACTGGTGGTAACTGTGTGTTGGGTCTGCAGCCATAGCCTGGGAAATCCCAGTTGTTTCAGGTATGATGAGGGGTTTTTTTTGCTGTTATTTGAGTCCAATGACTTACAGGAACAAAATGAGGTTAGGGTGTCTTCAGCAGACAGCAGGTACACACAGTGTGAAGTAAACACACTCAGTCACTCCTGGTACAGAAACACCGTCATTCACCCGGGTACTTGAAATACACTGTACCTTTGATCTTTATTATTTAAGGAGGAGAATTTATAGGTTTTTGTTGTATCTTCCTGGGCTCGTTGATACTTGGGTTAAGTTTCCATTTTCAAGTGACCTCAGTGATGAAGTCTAGTAAGACAAAGCCTGAGGTCATCACTTGCGTTTGCTTTATCTTTAGGCAACTCTGTTAAAGACAAGTAGATGGTGCCAGGTTCTCACTGTTCACTGTAATCCAAGCAGAAGTATTAACACAAACAAAGTCAAAAGTTTCTAAAAGCTTATTTGCCTTAGAAATCATCAAAGCTAATTCTTTAATCATCCCGAACTGCCTGCTGCAGTCAGTGGGAGCCTTTTGAAATTGCTCTGTGCTTTGGACAAGGCCCTTAGGGCCATCCCTGACACAAATGCGATTCTCGTTGAGTGACATGAATTAACTCTGGTAGGTCATCTGTCTCTAATGCTGGCTCGTGGTGTCTGAGTTCAGGAAGCAAAATTAACTTACATGACAGCAAAGCACTGTTGGAAGGTGCAGGATGTGCAAGGAGGTTTGGATAGAGGTACTAGGGCATGAGGAAGTGGAGTCTTGAAAGTCATAGATGTTGGGTCTGCTGGAAGTGATGGTACAACTGCTACCATCCTTAGGTGCAGAAAAGGAGAGAGGGAGAAGATTAGGGAAAACCTCAAAGGTTTCTTAGTCAAGGAAAATGTTCTTGTTGCTACATTTCCCTAAGAGAGTAGAGACCAGTTTCTGCAGGAGGGGCTGCTACTTACAAGAGGAAGGAGACAGGAGATACTTCACTTCTATTGCTTCATCCTTGCCCAAGAATGATGGACAGAGTTGAGTCCATCCCATCTGTTCTCAGCTTTGGTTGGCAGCTGTCTGACAGAAAATGAGGAATCCTGTTAATAAATGCAAAAAATCATAGAATCACAGCATGGGGGGTTGGAAGGGACCTTTAGAGAACATCCAGTCCAACTCCCCTGCAGAAGCAGGTCCCATCTAGATCAGATCACACAGGAACATGTCCAGGCAGTTTTGGAAACCTCCTGAAAAGGAGCCTCCACACCCTTCCCTGGGCAGCCTGGGCCAGAGCACCCTCACCTCACACTGAAACAGTTTGTCTGATGTTTCAATGGAACTGTTTGTGTTCCAGCTTCAGCCCATCACCCCTTGTCCTGTTGCTAGATACCATCAAAAAAAGTGCTGCCCCAGCCTCCTGACACCCACCAGTGAGATATTTGTTACTATTAATGAGATCTCACCTCAGTCTCCTCCAGACTAAACAGCCCCAGGTCCCGCAGCCTTTCCTCACAAGGAAGATGCTCCAGTGCCCTGAGCATCTTGCTGGCCCTGCACTGGCCTCTCTGCAGCACTTCCCTGTCCCTCTGCAGCTGGGGAGCCCACAACTGGACACAGGACTCCAGAGGAGGCCTCAGCAGATGTGGCAGAGCAGAGGGGGAGCAGAACCTCCCTGGCCCTGCTGCCCACACTCTGCTGGATGCCCCCAGGCTGCCATTGGCTTCTTGCCCACGAGGGCACGTTGCTGCTCATGGGCAGTTTATTATCAGCCAGCACTGCCAGGTCTGTCTCTGCAGAGCTGCTCTCCAGCAGGTCACCCCCAGCCTGGCCTGGGGCAGGGGGTTGTTCCTCCCCAGCTGCAGGACTCTGCCCTTTTCCTTGTTGAACCTCAGCAGGTTCCTCTGTGCCCAACTCTCAAGCCAGTCAAGATCCCACTGACTGGCAGCACAGCCTCTGGTGAATCAGCCAGTGCTCCCAGTTTGGTGCCAGCAGGGAACTTGCTGAGGGTCCCTCTGTGCCCTCATCCAGGTGGTTGATGAAGATGTTGAACAGGATTGGTCCCAGAACACATCCCTGTGGAAAATAATGCTCCCAGGGTACAAACACTGTGACCCAAAGGGCCAAAAGAGGAGCATCGACATCAAGGAATTAAAAACATTTCCTGAGATTTCTGAAATCTGAAGTGGATGCTGAGCTCATAAATGTGTCAGCTTCTGCTCAGGTTTTTGTTCTGCTTGTGTGCAACTGGCAGAGCGGGCAATATGCAAAGGTAGTAAAAATGGTGGTCCAAAAGTAGGAATAAAGTTCCATTTTCAGATACTCAAAAGGGGAGTGTGGTCACAAAGTACATGGGACGAGACCAGCTGCTTTCAGATGTGCTGTGGTAGAGGCTTCCTGGAGTCTAAAAAGCCTAATTTACAGTTTTCATCTGAAAAACACAGAGGTGAAGTGGGCAGAGAAGAGATTATTTCATTGTGGTTTATCTTGCCCTGGTTTCCATTTGATAAAACAACATTAAATTCTTAAGTCTCTATTTTGTCAATATAGGACTTGCCAGGAGTTTTGTGTTGCCATCACAATTAGATCTCTGCAAGGGCAGAGAAGCTGATTTCTGCATTGAGACTGAAAACGTTCTATTACATCCCCTGTAAATGTTGATAAAGGGAAACATACACAGTTTTGAACAAAAGTTTCTTCTTATCTTGGGAAATTTCAGTGCATTTTGATTATTCAGTTGCTTTCTGAACACACCTCTCATGAAATGGATCACATAAACTACCCAGTAAACTCATATATCACTATGGAAAACTCTTACATATGGGATATAAGTACTTTTTATAGAGATAGATACATATATGAATTTACTCTTTTAAAGCCATAAGTGGGTATTTTTATTGATTTATTCATTAAATTTGTATTTATTTGATGTTTAATGTGATGGTGAGGCCAATGGGATATCTCCTGCTCCCATACCTGGAGCAGGGCCAATGGCCATACCCAGGACAACAATTAGCCCATAAAGATGATCATCCCTGACAGATATCCACAGCTTTTGTTTCCAAATCCTGAGGAAAAGTGGTGGTCTGCATTGTATTGCATGCAGTCTGGCGGACTAGCAGGACTAAAGGGTGTCCAAGTGATGCTGAGGCTCTGTATCTCATGAGTTAACAGTGCTTCAGTTTTCAGAGTAAAAGGTTTTAAAGTGCAGTCTGGTCATGATTTCTGCAGTTCAACCTTTACCGTGTTGGATTATTGCAGGCATGTTGCTGTTTGTGCATTTGAAACCTTCCTGTGCTTGTTTCTCTGCATAGAATCATAGAATGGGAGGAGTTGGAAGGGAGCTTTAGAGATCATACAGTCCAACCCCCTGCAGAAGCAAGTCCCACCTAGATCAGGTCACACAGGAACGTGTCCAGGTGGGTCTTGAAGCCCTCCAAGGAAGGAGCCTCCACACCCTCCCTGGGCAGCCTGGGCCAGGGCTCCCTCACTCAAACACTCAAACAGTTTGTCTTTATATTTCAATGGAACTGTTTGTATTCCAGCTTCATCCCATCACCCCTTGTCCTGTTGCTGGATACTATAGAAAAGAGAGATGTCCCAACCTCCTGACACCCATCCTTTAGATATTTATAAATGTTAATAAGATCCGCCCTCAGTCTACTCCAGACAAAACAGCCCCAGGTCCCGCAGCCTTTCCACCTATGAAAGATGTTCCATTCCCCTGATCATCTTGCTGGCCCTGCACTGGTCTCTCTGCAGCAGTTCCCTGTCCCTCTTGAGCTGGGGAGTCCAGAACTGGACACAGGTCTCCAGATGAGGCCTCAGCAGGACAGAGCAGAGGAGGGAGCAGAACCTTCCTTGACCTACTGGCCACACTTTTCTTGATGCATCCCAGGATGCCATTGGCCTTCTTGGCCATGAGGGCACGTTGCTGGCAGGACTCTGCCCTTGTCCTTGTTGAACCTCAGCAGGTTCCTCTGTGCCCAGCTCTCAGCCTGCCCAGCTCTCACTGACTGGCAGCACAGCCTCTGGTGCATCAGCCAATGCTCCCAGTTTGGTGCCAGCAGGGAACTTGCTGAGGGTCCCTCTGTCCCCTCATCCAGGTGATTGATGAAGATGTTGAACAAGACTTGCCCCAGAACCCATCCCTGTGGAACAACACTGGCCACAGGCTTCCAACTCCATTCTGTGCTATTGCTCAGCACCCTCTGGCCTCTGTCATTCAGCCAGCTCTCTATCCAACCCACCCTCCACTCATCCAGCCACACTGCCTGAGCTTTCTGATGAGGATGTTGTGGGAGACAGTGTCCAAAGACTTGCTGAAGTCAAGGTAGATGACATCCTCTGCTCTCCTCTCACCTAGCCAGCCGGTTATGCACTCAGCTGGTTGTGCATCTGCCTTCTACAGCTCAATGTCAGCCCCAAAACAGTCACATTGTCTGTAAGTACTGCAGAAGACATCAGATTTGCCACTTTTATTCTGTTAAAGCTTTTGATGGCTCCAGGCTTTCATTTCTGAAGCTGTTTTGCAAACTCTGAGCATAGCAGGAGTGAAAGGATGAGCAATTCAGATCTTTTTCAAAGAACCGCTTCCCAGACAAATCATGCAGGGGTCTCACTAGAGAAAAGAAATAAGCAGCATCCCATTTATCAGAATAACACCTTTCAGGGGGTAGGGAGGACATTAAAAAAGGCCTTTTAAGCCCTGTCATCTGGTTCTGCTTACCAAACGGATATAGGAGCACTTCCATAAGGTCCAAAAAATGGGAATCTGAGAAGACACGTTTGAATTTTGAAGAATAAAGGTTATAGCTGCGTATTGGTTGTGTTTCCTGCTACTCTGAGACATAGCTGAGACAGCTGCCTCTGGATGCACTCGAATGAGAAGGACTGGGAAGTCTACAGGTGATGTGGTACCTGTTCTCCTAATCTTGTGTTTCTGCCCCAAGTCCCAGCATCTTTCCAACAAGTCTGTCAGTTTGCATTTGCTGATAGCAAATTTGCAACCACTCCTGCCTTCACTGAGCTCTTCAGCTGTCACCAGGACAACATGGGTGCCTCCTTCTTTATTGGGTGCTGACCACAGATGAGAAGAAGACACAAGTCCTCAAGACACTGCTGATGGATGCATAACCTCAGCAATGAAGGCTAATATTGTCCACCTCAAGGTCTGACAGTGTGGTCAGTGGGGAAAGGTGGATACCTTCAAAAAGCAACTTTCCCCATCCAAGATAAGCAGGTTCAGTCATGGTTGTGAGGTTTCCTTCTCTCATCACTGACCAAAGAGGTAATCTGTGAGTGGCTGTGCTCATGAACATGGATCTTCACTTGGGATCTCGGTGCTCTTGCTGGTTGGGCATGTGAACAAATAATGTGGGTGCACAGCATTACCCATCTCAGACTGAACTGGTTTCCATCTTCCAGGATGAAGAGCAACTTCTGGAGTAATACTGAGCTGCATAACCTGACTTGTATTTCTACCTCCCTAGAAGGTGATATTGAATTTGAAGAAGGTGCTAGGGAGATGCTTTTGTTTTCCTCAGATGTTTATGTGTCTGCTCTGGGCAGAAGCTCCCATTGCCCTTTTCAGCCAGCCTCCTTGATCTCGTTTTACCCTGCTGTGTCTGAGCATCCTTATTCCATTAGGTTTCTAGGAGGGCTGCAGGTCAGCAGTGAGCTGGAGCTGCCTGCTAAAGGCAACTTGCTGTCTTCTGCTATCTTTTGCTCAATCCCTGGAGCAGGTTTCCAAGTGTTCAGCACAATAGCTAACTTAGGGAGCTCAGCTTTTCCACTGAAATGGAAGAGCAGTTTTTCTGATGACACCATATGCCTGACAGCTTATGTTGGCTGTGAGAGCCAATGACTTAGTTTGCACACTTGGACCTCCCTGGGGTCACCCATGGGGCAGGAAATAGCACTCACAATCTCTGCTGTGTTGTGTGAGAATATTACTAAGCTTATTTTCTCTGTGTTTACACTGTTGAAGGCAAAATACAGCAACAGTGGTAGTGCAGGGAGAAGCCAGATGATCCAGCAGCCAATGTGATTCCCCCTCCAGCTCTACAGCTCAGGTAGTTGTCTTGCTGTATTGCTGAGTATTGCTGATATCTTGCTGAGTATTTTGCAAGGAGAGAGTGTTCCATCAGCACCTACTGACCTGTGTGGGAGTACCTAAAGTTTCTAAATAAGGAAGCTGACAGAGTAAAGCATGACAAAGGAAAAAGATTACAACAAAACAAAACCAGATATATTTGGTCTTGGCCCATTTCTGTGTGCTGGGGACTTGAGGGGATGAAGAACTGCTGTCACCAGCAGCTTGATTGTTTATTTATTTATTTTGCCTCAGCAAGATCGAGCTGAAAAGTTAATTTCATGTCATGGCACCTGAGGTTCAGTTGTGGGAATGCTTTGCCAGAGAAAGACTCAGGTTACTGAAACATTTGAAAGAGAGACGTGGGTGAAAACAGAATTTAAGCAGAGAAGCGAGAGGTGAGAAATGATGTGTAGGTTCATATGGATGCAAGCTTTGGTACCTCTGGAAGTGTGTTGCCATCTTTAATAAAACTCATGAGAAAAGTAGGGAAATCAAGTTTGAAGGTTATTTAACCTCCGTTTGAAAAGACAGTTCTCAAAGAAACAGTTGACAAGTCAAGATTTTATAATGATTTGTCCCAAAAGATGGAATAATAGACAAGAAAAAAGCTCCACTGGAAACTGGTGGAAGCTGAAAAGAGAACCCGTTGTCTGACCCAAAATAACCCCAGGTGAGACCTGGACATATCTGTTGAGTTATGCCCACCTTGGACATGACTTTCTGGCAGACACTGAGGGTTTGATGGAGTTTTGTTCTTGCCTTCTTTAAGACAAGAAACCCACTGGTGGGTTTGTGAAGGAGGTGTGGAGTGACAGCAATAGTGAGTAGAGTATGAACAGACCAGTGCAGGAAAGATCCTGAAGTGGAAGCACACAGGTTGCTTACTTTTTAAGTTGAATTGCTGTAAAGGCAGTCAAACCTCAGGCCTTGAAACAGAAGGAAGGAATAGCCTCGAAGCTGCAATGCACTTGCATATCATTAGAGATTTTGTTAAAGGGAAATGTAACTGAAGCTGTTGCTGAGTGAAAGAAAGAGACAGAAATGATTAATGGAGATGTGTTGGCTTGGAACAGAGCAGGCACAATCCTTAGGGGTTTAAGCCCTTCCTACCCTTTAACATATAAAACCTTAGAATGCATCAGAGATTTACCTCCCATCTACGTGCTTAGATTTCAGTGTTTATCCAAATGGTGAATAATGTTCCAATGTCTTAATAGCAGGACAGAGCTGAATTACCATAAATTCAGCCTTGGCTGTGCCTAACAGAGTTGTTGAAATACCATTTGTTTACAAGTTATTTGCATTCCTGTCTCTCATCGGTGAAATTGCCTCTGATCAGTCATTGGACCTTTCACAAGAGTTACCCTCAGCAGGGAAGAACTGGAAAACTCTGCTGCCTTGGGATGGTTTCAAAACAATAAGTTTTTCCAGAAACTTCTTCTAGCCCAAGATCCCTGGGAGTTGAACTGGGGCTTGAACTGTTGAAGAGCAGCTCTGCAGAGACAGACCTGGCAGTGCTGGCTGATAATAAACTGCCCATGAGCAGCAACGTGCCCTCGTGGGCAAGAAGCCAATGGCAGCCTGGGGGCATCCAGCAGAGTGTGGGCAGCAGGGCCAGGGAGGTTCTGCTCCCCCTCTGCTCTGCCACATCTGCTGAGGCCTCATCTGGAGTCCTGTGTCCAGTTGTGGGCTCCCCAGCTGCAGAGGGACAGGGAACTGCTGCAGAGAGGCCAGTGCAGGGCCAGCAAGATGATCAGGGCACTGGAGCATCTTCCTTGTGAGGAAAGGCTGCGGGACCTGGGGCTGTTTAGTCTGGAGAAGAGGAAACTGAGGGGGGATCTTATTAATAGTTACAAATATCTCCCTGGTGGGTATCAGGAGGTTGGGGCAGCACTTTTTTTGATAGTATCTAGCAATAGAACAAGGGGTGATGGGGTGAAGCTGGAAGACAAAAAGTTCCACTTAAATATAGGAAGAAAGTCTTTCCCTGTTCAGGTGAGGGAGCCCTGGCCCAGGCTGCCCAGGGAGGGTGTGGAGGCTCCTTCCTTGGAGGGCTTCAAGACCCACCTGGACACGTTCCTGTGTGACCTGATCTAGGTGGGAGCTGTTTCTGCAGGGGGTTGGACTGGATGATCTCTAAAGGTCCCTTCCAACCCCAACCATTCTGTGATTCTATGAACCCTCTAAGGTGGTTGGTGTAGCCTGCACCTTTCCCTGGTTGCTGCCTAATTGCCTCTTACTTGCAGCCATCCCAAATAAACTATCTCCGGGTCTCAGTCACCCTGTTAGAGCCAGAAACAAAACGGGCAGCTGCTTACACAAATGCTTTTACAATGAAAATGTCATGTGTAATGCCTTGAAAAGTGCTCCTATGCTAATTGAAACAAGTATTAAACTTCAGGGTGAGGCATGCAGGGTTAGGTTTTAAATCTCATATATCCTGACTACACTTTTTGAGCTTGTTAGGCTCCTGCTAAGATCTTCCAGAGTGAGCTAAACTTAAAACATAGTGGCGTTTAACAATGTCCCATGGAGAGACTCTGTTTCCTGAGCATAATATAACCATGGGGTCACAACTTGCTGCATTATAGTTCTATGGATAAGTCTGCTTTAGAGTGTCTTCTTGGTAAACAGAATTACATTACATACACACCTTACATTCCTCTCTATTTTGTCTGCTTTTACAGCTAAACATTTTGCAACCTTTCTTTGTTGGGATCAAGTTGTTGTAGCTGTGCAATTATGCTGATTCAAAAGATGATTACATTGAAGTCTCTTCTGATGATAATCACCTGCCTTTTATTTAGGGCCATTCATCACAAAATACTTTCCAAATTGGTACACAAAGTTATGCACGTGAATTTCTCAGCAATTCACAGAAACACAGGTACCTCTGGAAAGGAACAGTTGTTTAACAGTGCACAGCAGCAACAAACAACTGTGAGACAGTGAGAAAATGTAGAGTGGGGTGCGGTTTTTTTGCTTAATCTGTCAAGAAATCCAATGTATTACAGGGGTTTGTTTGCTGTAGCAATTGACATGGTGCTTCAGCAGCCTCTGGTGTCTTGGGGAAAGTTGTCTTTTCCCCAAAATACTGTTATCAGATGAGACCGTGACATCTACAAAGGCTGATTTGACTTAAGTGGAAAAATAATCAGCTTTGGAGGAATCAGATGGACATAGTTTGGGCTCTGCAACAGTGCAATATGGCCCAGACCAAGAGTGAGCTGTTGGCATAATCTTGGTCTTTGCTGCAAGTGTCTTTTAGCCCAAACCCCTTCTACTGTGAACTTTGGCTGCTCAATCCCATACTAGTAGAGTCAAAGAGGAGCTTTGTAGGACTTTATCAACCTTTGATAGGATTTGATCAGCCTGTCAGACATAAGACAGCAGAGATGCTGGTAAAAAGATAGACATAGCATCACGGTTGTTTAGCCCAAAGCTGATAAATAGGACAAAACAAAACCAGGGAACAGATAAACACCTGAAACATTACTGTATTTATTTGAAGTGCAAATATCACCTCAACAGGAAAAACATTTTTGGAATAAGATTCATATCCTCTTCTCTTTTTCCTTTCTTTTTTCTTATGCCAAGGTTAGACAAAAAGGCAACGTTTTTGCAAAAGCCAAGAAGTTGTGGAGTTATGTTTCCACAAGCAGCAAAGTGAACTAAAGAAATCTTGCTTCACAGTGGTGGAAAGCCACCTGGCAGGTGGGGAACATACTCACAGTTTCCCTTTCAGCGCCTGTCCCTCTGCCTCAGCTCTATCTGCTTGTGTGCAAAAGCAGTTCTCTGAATTACTCCCATCTCCCGTGGAGGAGGCACAGATGGATGCTGCCATTGTACTTTAGTTTGTCACTCTAATAAGCACATCTGGAGGAAGGGAAAAAAAACCACCAAAAGCCAACCCTCCACAACAGAAGAAAGCTCAAATAAGCTCACATTCAGCTTGCTTTCAAAAGCCTAATTCGATGACAGATTTTCCCCAGCACATACGGGATGACTTTTCCTTTTTAATGGTTTAAACGTTGTCAGACAGGTGCTGTCTGAAGCAACAAACCTGACTTTGCTGATTTACCTGTCGTGCTGTGTCTGATGCAGTTGTTTCTGCCAACAGGTCGTCATGGGGATGGCTCTTACTGGCCAGTGGACACCAACCTGATCGACAGGAGCAGTCTGAATGGTAAATACAGGCTCCATCCCACCATGCTCCATAATGAAGTGCAGTTTTGGCAATAACCTCCTACTTTTCTTCTCTTTCTCCTCTCTCACTCCCCCCCCTCTCATGGCTTGGAGGCTGCCCACAGGTCACACACTCTCTGTTTTGTAGGAAAGAGTTATCTCTGTTGTTGAAAATCCCATCTATTGCACGAAATATCTGCTGCAAACCAAACAGTAGTTCTAACCAGAAACGTTAACAAAAAATAGGGTCAAGACACCATATATTGTCTTGGCATTCTTAAAGCTGATTCCCTAACTACCCATCAGATTTCCAGCTGTCTCAGCACTCCCAAAGGCATTTTGCTGGGGATGATCATTCTGTCACAAGAGATGCTTTAGATATATCTCAGGTATATGAATTTAGATACAGATATATATATATAGAGAGAGAGGCCTCTAAAAAAATAACAGCTCAGAAATAATTGTAACATTTATTTTATGCTATTATATCTCAATCTAAGCTTTCTGCAGAAAATATGTGTTAAAAATTCAATTAATCCTACCCTAAAACAGAAAGAAATGTGAGGAAACCCCATGGATTAACTAAAAATAACTGAATTTAATCAGTGGGAACTGGGCTGTAGATGCACTAACTTCTTACTCCGGACCTTATACCTGTTACATTGTCATCCCATAGTATTGACTGAAACAGCAGATGAGATTCCCTCAAAGGTGGTGTCCGGTGAGGTTAGAAAGAACAAAGTAATTGTGAGGCACATAGCTGATTGACTCACGCTGAATATTTTCCTCAGCCAAGGCAAGGAGGGAATGCAAAATTTTGTTACTTTTTCTGTGCTGCTTTCCTGCAGCCAATACACCACTGTTCAAGGCTTTTCTCCTGCTTGCCACTGTGCTTCTTCATAACTATAGGACAACTGTCTTTAGAGAAGCAAAGAGAGCTTCCAAGGTCTGCATGAGGGGAGAGAGAGAGAAAGTTTTTCCTTGACAATTGCTCTATTTTATGTGATATACTCCTTCAATGCCTTTTACTCAGCATGGATGTGTAAAAGAAGCCAAACACACGGGTCTCTGGGATTAATGGACTAGACAATCATCATGCTGAAAGGATGGCACTGTCTTATTCATCTGCTCAAAACAAAGAGCTATGAGGAGATGGCAAATTATTTAAATAGCATAATTAGTTAAGTAAGGAAAGGATATTAGGTCAGAAAATCGAGGCAGAGTATTACAATTAAATTAAATCTATTGCTAACTGAAACAGTTATTTGGAAAGATTTGCCCTTTCATTTTTTTCCATTTACATTCAGTTGTACTAAAGACAAAATGAAATCCCAGTCAAGTGTTGCTTAGTTTATACGTGGTTGGCTGTGGGGATGAAGCCATATGAAAAAGCATTGAGTCACTTTTCTTGTGACACCTTGGATGTGCTATAGCACAGCTCTTCCTCTTGCATCCCACTGCGAGGAGTGTTTAGTTTTTCTCCAACATTAAGTAGATATTTTGTGGTATTGGGAGTTTGACATCTTCCAGGGTGCCTGTAAGATCTCCTTAGCAGGGAGAGCATAAGTCTTGTGCAGATGTCCCTACCTTTTGGCCCAATGCTGTGTAAACAGCAAGATTATACAAACACAAGTTGTGCTATTCCCAGTGCAATGGAGAAAATGCTGTGGAAAGCAAAGGACTGTGGCTGAAGTCAGTTTGACTGGGATTTGACACCAGAAATGATGGTATTTTCAGTCCCAGTCTTGCTGCTGCTTCATTAAAGCCAAGCAGGTAATCACTGGAGAAGACTGAGGATTTAACATGCTCAGGTTTGCAGAGGGATTTGGTCAGCTTGGCAATAAGTGAGCTACAACGTGATGTAAGAGTGACTGTGGGATGAATGCAGTGCTGAGAAATGCTGATACACAAGAGATGTATTTCCCTGTAAATACAGAAAAGACTATGTGGGTCACACAGAAAAAAAAAAAGAGTCCATCATCCCCACGTCTCCATTTTCAGCTGGTAACAGCAAAATGGAGCTGAGAGTTATTGACTCCCAAGATCAGGTTATTAACACCCAGAAAATGCAAAGTCGTTACTGCTTAAGTGTTTTCCTGTTTGCTGTACCACGGAAAGGCAGCGAGACATAAATTCCAGCTCTTTATGGCACCCTTCTGCACCCTCCATCTGCTTTTCCAGAGGAATTCATGCCACCTGAAAGGCTTCACGTGGCTTATTTTATGGGTGGCTCCTAGAGAGGGGGAGAGGGGTTCTCACATGGCTTGAGAGTTGGGCAGAGAGGAACCTCCTGAGGTTCAACAAGGACAAGGGTGCTTCAGCTGGGGAGGAACAAGCCCCTGCCCCAGGCCAGGCTGGGGGTGACCTGCTGGAGAGCAGCTCTGCAGAGACAGACCTGGCAGTGCTGGCTGATAATAAACTGACCATGAGCAGCAACGTGCCCTCGTGGGCAAGAAGCCAACGGCAGCCTGGGGGCATCCAGCAGAGTGTGGGCAGCAGGGCCAGGGAGGTTCTGCTCCCCCTCTGCTCTGCCACATCTGCTGAGGCCTCATCTGGAGTCCTGTGTCCAGTTGTGGGCTCCCCAGCTGCAGAGTGACAGGGAACTGCTGCAGAGAGGCCAGTGCAGGGCCAGCAAGATGCTCAGGGGACTGGAGCATCTTCCTTGTGAGGAAAGGCTGCGGGACCTGGGGCTGTTTAGTTTGGAGAAGAGGAGACTGATGGGGGAGCTCATTAATATTGACAAATATCTCCCTGGTGGGTGTCAGGAGGTTGGGGCAGCATATTTTCTGTTGTATCTAGCAATAGAACAAGGGGTGATGGGATGAAGCTGGAACACAAACAGTTCCATTTAAACATCAGGACAAACTGTTTGAGTGTTTGAGTGAGGGAGCCCTGGCCCAGGCTGCCCAGGGAGGGTGTGGAGGCTCCTTCCTTGGTGGTCTTGAAGACCCACCTGGACACGTTCCTGTGTGACCTGATCTAGGTGAACCTGCTTCTGCAGGGGGTTGGACTGGATGAGATCTAAAGGTCCCTTCTAACCCCTCCCATTCTATGATTCTACAAAAATCCATCACTAACCGTTCCCTCTCTCTCTGTCTTCTCTCAGAACCCCCCATCGGGCAGATGCACCCGCCCCACGGCAGCGTCACCCCGCAGAAGAACAGCAACCTCCTTGTCATCATCGTTGTCACCGTGGGCATCATCACCGTGGTGGTGGTGGCCGTGGTGGCCGTCATCTGCACCAGACGCTCCTCGGCACAGCAGAGGAAGTAAGTTCCCAGGTCAAAGGACAGCAGGGAAATGCAGTGATGCTTAGCTTCAAAATGGACATGGGCAATAACACTCCTGTATTTTGGGGCTCAGTGTTTTGGTTTTGGAGGTGTCACTCATTGCTGGTGAGTGGAGAATATCCCCTGTAATCCCAGGCTGCAGAGTAAACCATAGAGAATAAGTACCCCTGACATGGCAAGCCTTGAAAAATAACTCTGCCATGCACAGCTCTCCTTTGTTTATATTGCCAAGTATAATTCAGGCACAGGAAGAAATCAATGCCATTGATTTAAAGGGAAAAAAAACCCCGTGTTTGTCTGTGGCTGGTGATGCTCAGACTTTTTGACTCTGCAGCCCTGCGTCTGCACAGCTCAGAAACACAGACAGTCCTTCTCACTTGCTAACCTTTGGGAGGACCTTATCCTCTCCAGACAGTCTGTCTCCAAAAGCCATCCAGTAAAAAGCATTCAGAACTATTTCTTCAGGTAATTCTCTTATACTTGGGGGAGGAAAAAACCACTCAAACCAACAAACTTTGTAGAAAATGACAGGGAAAAAGTCTTTATGATTCCCTCCAAAGAGCCACAGCATAAATCACAAAGCTTCCTTAGGTTTTCATGAGAAATTAGAAGTGGGGGCAATGGGTTTGAAATAGAGCTGGGTTTGATGCATTTAATGTCTTGAAAATTATTGTACTACTAGTTCACTATTAATTTGTTGTAAGATTATACTGTTGTGAAAGACTGGGCATGATAATGTGAAGATTAATGACAGCTTGACCATCAGAATGGTATAAATGCTTGCACAGGCCAGACATTATTACACTGATTTACACTGGTGCTTAAAAAAGGGTGACACGATGGAAGAAAGGATGCTCAGGGTACCAAGCAGCTCACAGGTTTGCTGAAGTCAAGCTTTGGGCTGGTCCAGGATGGGCAGATGGCAGCTTATAGTGTTTTAAAGTCACTGGGGCCAGTGAATTCTCTCAAGGCTGATATTGGAGGGTAGGTTTTTAAATAAGAAAGGTCTCATTTAGGCAGAAGAGTAAGGGCTTGTGCTTTTAGGAGTGCTGGGGTAGCTGAATGATGAACTGATTGGAAAACCTGCTTCTATTGTGAGTCTGAGCACCTGAAAATCAGGCCATCATCTGAAGGCAATGGAAAGTTTTCTGTTGAGTAGAGTTTGGTGAGTGAAGGTTAAAAGCTCTCCTGAGTTTCTAACAGGGAAAAGGAGATTACAAGAGAATGCAACAAACAGATTAATCTGTCCAGAATTGGGTGTCAAAAATTAAATATCCAAGTTTGAATTAATCAGCCTTGACCTCCTCTGTAGCCCCTGGGGAAGAGCAGGAGCCTTCAAAGAATCATTCATCATCTTATCCTAAGACATCAGAAGAAGTGCCATTTGAAAGTGCTCCTTGCTATCCATTGATTAAAAAAATATGAAGCTGGATGACGTGGATTTGCAGTTTAACTTCTAAATGCCTATTCTGTGGTCAGGTGAATCTCACTGAAGTTGCCCCATATGAACTGTTTCTGCCCAAATGAGTTAAAAATAGGGCAATGAAAATTAAAGAATGATCTTAAATTTAGCACAGCAGGGCAAAAAAAGAGCAAAAAACCCACCCTGAATTTCCTCAGAACACAGATTGTTGTTGGGAATTGCTTTGTTTCTGGCCTGCCTGGAGAGATGCACACTGTAACACAAAGAGTTTAGATTCAGGCTTTAATTGGCCATTGGTTATTAGTTTAAAATCACCGATTAAATGCTGAACAAAAGGATTGCAGTAGGGGTAAAGGCCAAGTCTCGTTGGATAATGCACGTGTCCTTCCCCAGAGCAAAAACTTGCCAGGTGATGGAATAATCCCCTGTAAGCCTTCAGTGGAGGAAAGTCATATTTCTTAAGTTAATTAAAACTTGGCTGAACAAAGCACAATAAAGCATATTATACAGAACAACCTGATACTGACCTAGGTGGCTTAGTAAGTATTTTCTGTCTCTGCCATCTAGGGAAGAATGAAATATCAGCCCTACAAACCCTGTGTCACCAGTAAAAAATAAGATAGAAAAACTTGAGTAAAGATTCAGATGCAATAACTTACCCAGTTGTGCATGAGGTGAACGCATGGCTCCTGCAGCAGCTGAGATTCATACCCTCACCATAATTACATCTTTGGCAGCACAAGCTGCTCGCTGCCTTGCACAGGCAGTGCCTGCTGATGTGTTGCCAGGGAAGGTGGATGATGGGACCACCATCGCTCCATCAGCTCCATCCTTCACTGCTCTCCTGGTCCAGGTCAGTTCAGAGTTGAAGCTTTGAGAAGACAAATGCCAGTAGAGTCTTTAAAATAAGGGAAGAACTCCACTCTGTACAGCATACACCTAAAGTGCAGGGCTTGCATCCTCTGGGAAATGAATTAATAATTGAGAGAACAATTAGCCTATGACTGGTAATGTGTAGTAGTTGCAACAAGGTTATGACTACCACAGGAGAAAAGGTGAGGGGGGACATCTAGTCCGAGCCTGGTAGGTAAATCCTGTCTATTTAAGGCATTAAAAATGAAGAATGGCCTTGAACAAGTACCCAACCAATTAGTATGCTGAGTTGGGAAGCGATGCAAAAAGAGGCTGCAAAAAAAACCCCCAACCCAGCTAAGAGTAATTTAAGTCCTATGTAAGTAATAGAGATGTGTCAGTATACATTTGAGAAGGCTCGGGGGAGGCATTACCGAAAGCGTAATCAAACTCAAGCTAACAGGGAATGAGTTGGCAGCCACTAAAGAGCCTCCATATTTCACTGCTGTGCTCCCTGGAGATGCTGCTGGTTTTCTATGTGCCCTCCGTGCTGGGGCAGCTCATTAGCTGTGGCCTCTGCCCTATCACTTGCACGGAAGAGGGAGGCTGGATCTTACCATGGGGGGAAAGATCATGAAGCCAGATGATAGGAGACATGGGTGCTGTTTTCAACTTTTCAGACTGGCAGGAAATAAAAAGGCCAAAATAAAACCACTTTTTCTCTGTAAACTCTGGGGAAGGTTATCTGGAAAGAGAATCAGTTTCGTTTTGGGGCCTTTTTTGTGTATAAAGGACCTCTACACCAGTTGAATTTCCTTTAATGCAGCCAAAAGGCAAAGTGCGTGTTTTTGCCAGGTTAGGAGCAAAGAGCAGAAAACACAACATGTTGACACACACGTTGGAAGGATATTTGAGGTGAAGTAATGTTCACATTTGCTGCTGAGTATCTTCAAAGTGCTTTGCAAGCAGCAGTGCAAGAGGCTCAGCATTTGTGAGAGAGATGATTATGGCTTATGGGGCCATTGCTCCTGTGTGCTGCCTCCAAAACTGTTGCTGCTCCATGAGAGAGGGCATCCAGTTACACCAGAACTGGATGGTTACCCACCTTGGTTTTTCTTCCTTTCCCCCCAGGAGAACAGTTTATTTCTGAGCTCTGCAGATAAAGACATCTCCAATTGTTGTTAAGAAAAAATCAACTAGTCTGAGTGGTTATAACCTTGTTTTCTCTGGGGTAAAGTAACTGTAAAATGAAGGCAATGAAGAGCAATCTCACTCTGGAGTGTTTGAAAAATTATCCTCTGTAGCACGTGTGTACTCTGAGAAGTTCCAAGGGTGTGCTGTGCAAGGGCTGGAGTCACTGCCCAAGTGATGCTGGAAAACATAGAAATAAACAACAAGAAGGGGCTTCCTCTCCAGGAGTCTTATTTATTTGGAAAGTACAGCTTAAGTTCTGCTATCATTGTTCAAGTTTACGTGAGCATAATGTATAGTTTAAGGGCAGAGCTGAAACCTAGCTTTGTGTTTATCCTTAGCACAAAAATATATATATATCATCACTGGATGCATTTTATCTGGTAAAATAATCGAACAGCAACAGAAATGCTGCCATCTGAGGTCCGTTTTTCAATTCCAAACTCCTCGCCTTCCCAGTCCTTGCTCCAGTTGTAAAATGGGTAATGGACTAAATCGCAGTCCCACTGTAAATCTCAACACACACTTCCAAAGCATCAGTTCCCCTCGCTGTAGATGAGGTTTGAAGCCGACGTTGAAGCTTTTATGACTGTCTTCTGTAGACATAATGTGCACGTCTGGTGCAGCAAAGATCCTCTTCCTCCTCAACTTACATGTCCAGAAGCTTCTGAGTTGCATAAACAAAACATTCCAGGGGAGGATTTATCTTCATTTGTTGTTGAAAAACCTTTTTGTGTGCACCCCTGGCTTCGGTTCAGTTTGGTACTTGTGGGCTGTCAGAACATCAATAATTTGTGAGCAAAAACAATGCAAACCAAGCTAGACCAGGACATGTATTTTTAAACGATCCCGTTGCTGTAGCGGTTTTGTAGTTATGGCTGGAATGACACGTTCATTATAACCCCCTGTTTTGAGTTGTGTATAAAATTACTTCGGGGCTGAAATTTCTCTTGCTGAGCTCAAGCCTGGAGAAATGAATTATTTTCAATTGAAAACGACAAACAACAACAAAAAAAAGGTGCTGTATCCCAAAGAGAAGAAAGTAATTTCTTGCTTAGAACCAAAATTACGGCCTTGTTTTGAATGAGACAGGAGGAACAACTTTATTTTGTAACTTCAGGCAGGTTATACATTAGGGTTTGAGTGAAAGTGCTCGTAATTATTCTCGTAGGTGTTAATCAGGACGGTACTAGGGTCTGTGCAAGAAGGTATTAAAGGGCTGTCTTCAATCCATGTTCTTTATTCCTGCTGTTTGAAACACTGTTGTTTTAAATTGTGAAGTTTTGGCATTTAGCAAGTAACAGACTAAACACAGGAAATAATTTCAACCACAAGCCCACACTCCTACTTCTGTGGGCTACAAACAAAAATCTCTGCACAGCCTCAGCCTCATCCCCTCCACCAGAGAATTATAGAATCATTTTGGCTGGAAGAGACCTTTAAGCTCGTCAAGTCCAGCCTTTGTCATAGAATCGTAGAATCACAGAATGGTTTCATCAGGGAGAGACCTTTAAGCTCATGGAGTGCAGCCTCTGTCCCAGCCCTATCAGCCACCAGCCCATTGCCCTCAGTGCAACACCCACCCATCTCTTAAACACCTCCAGGGATGGTGACTCCATCTTTTGATCCATGAAGAGCTTTTGGAGTACTGACCAGTCAAAGAACCTACAACAATTTCTGCCTTCAAGGGTGGCAGTTTGAGGACTGGGATATTTTTGCTGAAGTGGAATGTCGTTGCCATCAGCTTCTGGGCATGAGTTAGGGCTGTGTCCTCACTGACACCTTAAATTACAGATGTGTTTGTTCCTTCTCCTGAAAGCAAAATGTAACACAGATCTCTTGCTCTCTAGACCAGGCTGAGAAAAGGTAGCAAAGAGCAGGAATTGATTCAAACCGTTGGAGTTTCTTTAAGTTCAGATTTTCCTCGAGCTTTTTTTTTTTTGGTTTGTGTTTGTGAGGGTTTTTTTTTCTGGTGAAGTAACCCCACACCAACCTTTCACCATACAGCTTGCAGCGTGTGGTGGAAGGGCAGTGCTCTGAGCACACCTGCACTGATGATGTGAGCCCTTGTGAGCCCTGGTGAGGCCGGGAGGACGTTTTGCATTGCTTTCTGTGGGTTCAGGGAAGAGCCTTCCTTTCAGGAGATGCACTGTGGTGTTTTGGGGTGAACAGACGATGAGAGTCATGAGTAGCTGCAAGCACTCAGTGCCCCTGAAAACTGAGGTTTTCTCCTTTTTGTTACCTAAAAGTGCACACAAATTTGAAAACGTTTGCCTGAAGCTTTTTGTGTATCGCAAATATTTCTCCTTTTCCACTTGGAACAGCAATATTGCTTTCACAGAGCACTTTGGGATGTACAAAGGGGAAAAAAAACCAAACAAAAGTAAAGATACTTTTGGATCATTGAGAGAAAAAAAAAAACCCTAACAATAACCACAGGAAAAGTGTTCTTTCAGAGTTATTTAAAGTGATATATTTCTGATAAGGCTTTCTCTACAACTGTAAATTAGGGCTCTACATTTAAGGAGTGCATCTTCTCTTGGGAACAGGAAAAGAAAACATACATTTTGTTACAAATAGCCTGTGTATTTGAAAGGAGGTGGAAGTCAGAGAGCAGCAGAGCACTGCCATCATCCTCTCGTGACACGAGTGCTCACTGGCATGAGAACACATTGTAATACTTGTGCATGAAGGCTTAATGTTGCTCTGGGAAATGCCACCCTGGATTTCTAAGCTTTTCTGTAGCAAAACTACTGCTCCAATGTACATTAAAGAAATACAACATATGCTGCACATAGTCAGGGAAGGTGTAAGCTGTGCATAGCTTGGCAGAAGTGGGCTCAGCAGTTTTCAGTCCCTGTGTTTAGAAGCAGGCACTCCATTTCTTCCTGAAATGACATCAGGCATTTCCCTTCTCTTCCAGGGAGAGTAGTTTTATCCAATTTCTGCATCAAGGGGTTCAAAAAACGACCCACTCTTCTCAGCCCCAAGCCAATCCCTGGAGCAGACTCCAGGAAGCACAGGACCACATCAAGATAACTGCTGTCTGTTGAAGGACATGGCCAGAGGGGTTCCATAGGAAGACACCAATGAGGAGACATCACTTTTTTGGTCTTATAAAGGAGAAAAATGTTCTTATGTGACAGTTTTGATCTTTCTTTTCTGCAGGAAACGTGCAACCCACAGCGCCGGGAAAAGGAAGGGCAGCCAGAAGGATCTGAGACCCCCAGATCTGTGGATACATCACGAGGAGATGGAAATGAAGAACATTGAGAAGCCGACAGTCTCAGACCCTGCAGGAAGGGACTCCCCAATGCAGAGCTGCCAGGACATCACCCCCGTCAGCCACAGCCAGTCAGAAACACAACTGGGCAGCAAGAGCACCCCACAGCCTGGTGAGGGGCTCCGAGGGCAGGAGAGACAGGAATTGCCTGGATCTCATACAATGATAGGATTCATAGAATCACAGAATGGTTTCAGCTGGCAGAGACCTTTCAGCTCATGGAGTGCAGCCTCTGTCCCAGCCCTATTAACCACCAGCCCATTTCCCTCAGGGCAACACCTATCTGGCTCTGAAACCCCTCCAGGGATGGTGACTCCAGCACCTCCCTGGGCAGCCCCTTCCAATGCCTGACAGCCCTGGCACCAAAGAAATTCCTCCTCACATCCAGCCTGAACCTCCCCTGGCGACACTTGAGGCCGTTTCCTCTTGTGCTGTTGCTTGTCACTGGGGAGAACAGACCAACCCCACCTGGGTACAGCTGCCTTTCAGGTAGTTGTAGGGAGTGAGAAGGTCTCCCCTGAGCCTTCTTTTCTCCAGGCTCAACAGCCCCAGATCCCTCAGCCCTTCCTCACAGCAGATGTGCTCCAAATGCTTTCCCAGCTTGGAGCTGCCTCTGGATCCTCTCCAGCAGCTCCATGTCCTTGTAGAGAGGGGCCCAGAACTGGGCACAGTAGTGGAGGTGCAGCCTCCCCAAAGCCGAGTCCAGGGCAATGATCAGCTCCCTGCTCCTGCTGCCAACACTGTTCCTGCTGCAGGCCAGGCTGCCCTTGGCCTTCTTGCCCCCCTGGGCACGCTGCTGGCTCCTGTTGAGCCGCTGCCACCCGACACTGGCAGGTCCCTCTGTGCCTGGCAGCTTCCAGTCACTCCTCCCCAGGCCTGTAGCGCTGCTGGGGGTTGTTGTGGCCCAAGGGCAGGCCCTGGCCCTTGGCCTTATTGACACTCATGGCACTGGCCTTGGCCCAGCCATCCAGCCTGTCTAGATCTCTCTGTAGTGCTTCCCTACCCTCAGGCAGATTGTACACTTTCACCCAGCTTGGTGTCTTCTGCAAACTTACTAAGAGTGCACTTGTAGATTTGGGGAAATAAGAGTCACAGAAACATAGAATGATTTGGCTCAGAAAGGACATTTAAAGATCACATAGTCCAACCCCCTCCCACATACTCCAGTGTTTTCTTTTTCTCCACCAGCAGTGTGTAAATTTTCTTTAAGTTAATTTGACACTGCTGGTTAGTGACCTTTGCTCAGCAAGTGGAGTCTCTAACAGAGGGTGAAGCTTAGCAAGATCCAGGAGGAGATGGGAAGAGTGGGCAGCTCTGCTATGGATACTGAGAGAGATGTCCTTGGGTGGTTTTTGCAGTGCTTTCAGATTAGGGGAAAACCCATCAGTTTTGGTCTTTTACACCATTCTAATCTGTTTTTTAAGTTCAGAGATTCAACTGGCAGTGAAATGTTATCAAATTACATGTCATGATAAGGATGAGGGAGTCATGGGGAAGTAAGTGGGGAAATACGAAATGAAGAGTAGAGCAGGAGGAGAGCATGATTGGGAAGAAGGTGAGCAGGATCACCAGGAGCAGAATTTGGGCCAGGGAGACTGAGAAAACTCATTGCTTGTGGGTGATGGAGCAGAATAATTCCAGAGTTATCAGCTGGGGCTGTAAATAATTAAGATGACTTTTTCAGATGCCTCTGCAGCTCTCGTTCTTTCAGGGCAAGGAAAGTTAGAAAGGAGCAGTTTTCACATTTCTAAATGGTTCCAGTTGTCTTTGTCTGACTTTGTGGTTTGGGGTGATCATTTATGGCTGAGAAAGTAATTGTGAAAAGGGTTTCTCTTGGGTTTATTGCAAAGGTCTCTGTTAAATTAGATATTGGGAAAACATAACCAGAAGATGCCCTCTGCCTAAACAGATTGCTGATGATCAGGAGAACTGATCCAGGGCCCAGAAAGATCAATGAGAGAGCTTGCAATTGAGTGCATGGTAGGAAGTCATCACAGCACTTGAGCAAGTTAATGACAAAGGCTGGGCTAGATATTTTATGTGCAAATGCCCTGGCCCGTAAATAAATGCCTTTATGTTTCTTCTCATTCTGTGCTGCACAGCTCAGAAATACCGTCCCTGGCTTTTTCCCTGGCAATTAGGTCTTTGAATGACCATCAATAGGGGACTTGGCATTTCAGTCCTGCAATTCAGAGAATAGTGATTTGGCAAAAGAAAAGTATTTTTTTCAGGCAAATCTTCTCTTTCTTCTATTTTTAGAGATGATGTGTTTGCTTGGGTACATCAGAGATGAATAGTCTGAGTGGGTATTGAGCTTACCTGTATGACAGCATTAAGCAGATTTCATCTGTGGTTTATTAAAATAGCAAAAGTAACATAAATATAAGGTTTGTGTGAGGCAAGGTATGAAGAGAGAAATAGAGCTTTTATTCCCTTGCAATTCACTCCACCAAATACCCAGTTCCAAGCACACTTTCCCTCTGACAAATGTGTTCTCTAGATTTTTTGAATGCTTGAAATATCCTCCACTGATGTGATTAAATTAGAGTGTCTGTAGTTCAATACCTAAACAGAATATCTCATTTCTATAGTTGCTAGGACAATTTTGAATTGGATTAGACATTAGGCAATGTGTCTCAGCTCTCTGTTTGAGATGGGCTAGCTGTGATCCAGGACCAAAGAAGGGGAAGATCCAAGGACGACTTTACCTTGCTATGATTTCTGTAGAAAAAAACCCCAAGATGCACAGGCTGAAAGAGCCACTATGAATTACTGGACCTCCAGAACATAGGACTTGATGAGGAAGGTTGTTTTCATCCTTCGGATGTGTTTAAAAGACAAACTTTTGGCTGTTGGGTTTATTAAGTACCTGAATTTATGACTTCTTTTTTCTTTTAGCCTTGCTACTTGAATTCCAAAGTAAGTTGATAACAGGGAAGTTACAAGGAAAGTGTCATATTTTTGTGAAGTGAATGGGATTTTCCAAAGAAAATAGATATCTAGATATCCATTTAGATATCTACATTCTCACACAGAAAAACACCAACAGCAATTTTATTCAGAAAAGGCAGCCAAAATAGTCTGTGCAGCGCTTTGCAGGTGATGGTGTTTAACAGATGGTTAAAAAAAACCCCTATTGACCTTTCTGCTGGATACAGGATGAAGCGAAACATTCGTTTACATTTTCCACTGAGGTGCTGTGTTGTTCTTCTGCAGGTCCTGAGACAGAAGATGTTGGGAGCAGCATGTCCACGTTAGAGCGTTCACTTGCTGCCCGCAGAGCCACCCGTGCCAAGCTCATGATCCCCATGGACTCCCAGCCAAGCAACCCTTGTGAGTACCAGGACCTTCCCCTAGCCCCATTCTGCACCCCAAGCCGTGCTCACCCCTTTGAAGTTCTCATCTGATCTTTTAAATATGACCTAAACGTGCCTCAGGAAGTCAAACAGAGTCAGTAATGTTTTCTTTATCTAAAATACCCCAGAAACTGCCAAGATGCTTGGCAGGGCTTCACAAGGCATTCATGGAAAAACTGCAGAGAGAGAATTCAGCTAGACCCAGCCTAGGCTAAGCCTAAAAACTCGTGATTTCCGTTTTTACTGATGGATAGTGCTGGGTCAACCCCTCTATCTCCCTACTATAAACAAGGGAAAGAGTTCAAGCTACCAGACAGAGGCTTTTGCAAAACACACACACACACATAAATTGTGGTATTATTATTATCAGTAATTGCAATCAGATGACATTGTCACAGTTTCTGCTATGTTTTCTTCTGTTTACAGTAGGTTGCCACTGCATTACATGTTTATTTAATAAGAAGGAGCTCTTTTATAAAACTAAGTAAATGAGGAGAAGAAATGTTTTTAATAGCTGTTACATTTTAGTGACCACAGAGTGTTTATCATTGAGTGAATTTCATAGTTGAAGTGAACCTTTTTTCATGGCAGCAAGGTCAAAAGAAAGACAGGAAGGTTGGAGAGCATTAGATAGGTTCTCCCATCCTGCAGATTCTGAAGTGACCTTGTTTCACATCTGAGTAAAGGAAAAGGATGAGAAACTGCAGGCACTGGAGAGAGAGAGTTTGGCATTGGCAAAGTTCCTGGAGGAGGATAAGACTTTGGATCTCCACCTTTCCTCTAATCAGTCTCTTGGTAGGTCCCAGCTTTCATCTGGAAGTTCTACCTTTGACATCACAAAACAGGTCCAATCAAAAATCTGTAGGAATTGGTACATCTGTGTAAACAGTAAGAAAAAAAGATGAGAGACTTTTTGCAAGAACATGTAGGGACAGGACAAGGGGTAATGGCTTTAAACTGAAAGAGAGGAGATTTAGATGAGACCTGAGGAAGAAGTTCTCTGTGAGGGTGAAGGTGGTGAGGCCCTGGCACAGCCTGTCCAGAGATGCTGTGGCTGCCCCATCACTGGCAATGTCCAAGAGCAGGTTGAATGGGGCTGGGAGCAACCTGGGCTAGTGGAAGGTGTCCCTGCCCATGGCAAGGGGCTGGAACCAGATGAGATTCAAGGTCTCTTCCAACTCAAACCATTCTATGATGCTGTAATTAAATCTGTTTCATCACAAAACATCTTTTATCTGTGATGGTTAAATGTAGGTGCCTATTTTTAGGTTCCTTTGTAGAAGGGCACATCACAAATTATGTAGGAGCCAAATGAAGGAGAGAGAATAACCTATCATGGCTTTGTTCAGTAAATTACCTAGCAGGAGTCAATATTGCTTCCCTTAATTTGTGCTCATTATGGGTGCAATTCAGGTCATGCTGCTCAGCCTCAATACCCAAGGATAAACCACAGGTGCCCAGGGAAAGACTGAGTTCCTGTTCTTCACACCTTGGGGATGGAAATATCACCATAGTGGAAATATTTCAGCCTCTACTTTCTTTGTGATCTGCAGGATAGACCTTTGGGTTGAGACAGAGAAAGCTCTTACACCAGTCATCTGGGTCTTGCAAAATATTCCCATCACACTAAATCTCACAATCAGGCAATTTTCCCTCTTCTTGAGTGGGATTCCTCCTGGGTTGAAGGAAGGCAGCAGTCCAAGGAAACGGATAGACTTGGAGTGGTGTAAGCAAGATCAGAACCAAATGAATTGTAATTACGATGGGTCAATAGCAGCGTCAGTTAAGTAGAAGTCAAGTTAACACTGTTCCATAGAGCACAGATGAAAGTGCCCTTACACTTGTGTAGTTTTTCCAGCCAAATGATGCACTTTGATGAGAGATGTCCTCTTTTCCATGTGTATCTATTTCCAACAGTATCAATCTAACCCGCAGCGACGGCGTGTTATGATTGTTTGCAAATAATTAAACTCGGATTTATAGAAGTCTTATTTGTACATTTGTGCAGGCTGAGTTATGCCAAATATAGGGGATTTTTTTTTTCCCTCAGAAGATAAAATTGAGGCTTTGTCAGATTAGATGTTTTAATTAATTTCTCTCCGTTTGCCTGATGCTGAAAGGAATTGTCAGCAGTGAGCAATTAAACAGATTGATTCTTCAACACTGTAATTCTGAAGCAAAAAACACGTACTCTTAATTGTTAAATGCCAAATTTGGAAGTATTCACGCTCATCTCAGTAATCAGTATTTGCAGTCTTTGAGAAGGAACATACTCTGCAACACGCTTTTGCTTACTGAAGTGGAAGGAGCGTAGACTAGATGAATTTGATAAGGTTTCAGTGATATCTTTGATGGCTCTAATGCTGCTGATATACAGGCAACCACAGGTAGCTGTTGTGTGGAGAGGAGTGTTTTTACAGACAAAATTAAGTGTGAAAGCCTCTACAAGGTATCATACTCGAGGACTGTAGCTGCGATTCATCTGTTTTCTGGTTGTGTTATTTCCTTCTGGAAGAGGAGGAACAAGATGCTCACAGAGTAAATCAGTTTGGAGAGTTTTCTGCCGTTTTGCAGAGAGGGTTGGCTATTTTTTTCTCCAGTTCATTCCCTCTCCCTAAAACTGCAGAAAATCGCAACCGTTTCTCTATTTTTTCAGGGAAATATGAACACAACGACTCAGTTGCTTTGGTAGCCTCTGGAGTGCTGGCACACAATTCAACCCGCCCTACTTTGTCATTCCCGTGAGCTGTCCTTGGGTGCTGCTTGCTTGTTCCTTTACATGACACAGTACATTTCAAATGCAGACCAGTGTTTAGGGAGCTCTGTGATTTGATCAGGGAATTTCTGTTTTCAGTGTCTTAGTATATCAATATTAAGTGCAAATTCAATCTCTGACGGGCTATGACAGGACAGATTTGTTGTCACATCTGCTTGAAATTGCAAAGACTTATTGAAAATGTTTGGTGTTACCATTTCTCCAGCCTCTCTGCAACAGAGCACTGCAATGAATGGTAATCCTGTCTTACTTTACAAATGAAAGCGCTAGGTACCCACACCCTAAAAAGAAATGAAGGAATGGACTCTGAAAAACAAGTTGTTCTTTAATAGGATCCAATAAAGAGTGCTGTTTCTCACCCTAGCAGCAGCGTTATAAATGTTGTCAATAAAAGTGTCTTACACAGGCAAAACGAAATGTCTGAGTAGTGGGAAATTCTCTTCTAAGAGTGGGCCAGCTGAACCTGGGTGACTCTGAAGCTCAAATCACCTTGTTACCTCCGGAATCACAGCGTTGTCTTGTTGGAAACCTTGTCCTTAAAAATACCCTCGTAAAGCCTTGGCACCATCATAGCTTGTTGTGTGACCTTGGGCAGGTAGCCCAGCTCGCCACTCTGTGTAATGGATGTAGTAGGAGCTAGAAGTGATTTTAATGACTATCTTAAAGTTTACAGCATTGTTTATAATTCCTGTGTGTGTGAAAGGTGCTAGATAAGCCAAACCTTATCATCAATGAGCCAAAAACCTCTGGTTATTTGTTTAGCTGGGCAAAACTTTAATGAGAGTTTCCAAGTTTGTCTTAAAAGCTGCAAAGCAATTTATGATTTGTAAAGCATTCTTATCACCCCCTTTTCAAGTGCTGACTGTTGAAAATAAAGGAGACAAGTCACAGAAAAGCCTGAATTCATCACACTCTGATCCCTGGTTTCAAATCGTAGCATTTCACTTTAATTTGGCTCCAGAACTCACATTCGACTTCAGACTTAGCTACTGGTTTAGTGGCACATCTCACCCAATGTTTCCTACAGGCATGGATATTCCCAAGTGGGAAATGATGCCCAGATATTGCTCAAACTATTCCTTCTCTCTCCTTTTTTTTTCTTTTGTTTTGTTTTTGTTTTGGTTTTTTTTCTGTCAAGGAGTATAAAGCTCCTTCCCAAGGAATGAACTCTTAGGAGTACAGGGGAAAGGGACCTGGGAGTGCTGCTGGGCAGCAGGATGAGCATGAGCCAGCAACTTGCCCTCATGGGGAGGAAGGCCAATGGCATCCTGGGGTGGATGAGAAGGGCTGTGGGCAGTAGGTGGAGAGAGGCTCTGCTCCCCCTTTGCTCTGCACTGGGAACACCAGATCTGGAATATTGTGTCCCCTCAGTTGCAGAAGGACAGGGAGCTGCTGGAGAGAGTTCAGTGCAGGGACATAGAGATGATGGAGAGGAGCATCTGCCTTGTGATGAAAGGCTGAGGGAGCTGGGGCTCTGCAGCTTGGCGGAGCCTAAGGGGTGAGGTCATTCATGTTACAAATGCATCAAGGGTGAGTGTCAGGAGGCTGGAGCCAGGCTGTGCTCAGTGATGGGCAATGACAGGACAAGGAGCAATGGGCACAAGCTGGAACAGAAGAGGCTCCAAAGAAACACAAGGCAGAACTTGTTCCCTGTTGAGGTGAGGGAGCACTGGCAGGGGTTGCCCAGATGTGCTGTGGAGTCTCCTTCTCTGGAGACATTCAACCCCAGCTGGATGAGTCCCTGTGTGCCCTGCTCTAGGTGGTGCTGCTCTGGCAGGGGGTTGCACTGGATGAGCTTTCCAGGTCCCTCCCAGCCCTTCAGATTATGTGATTCCAAAACGTGGCCAGATAGCTGGAGCACAGACAAAAAGCTATTGAATTTTGCAGATAGGTAAGAGCAGACTGCATTTGCAATTGTCCAGTGTATACCAAAGAGGCATATTTCTGTATACAGAGATGACTTCTGTGGGCAGAGGCACATATTATACTGCCTCTTTGGGTACTTTGCTCGGGAAACTTGGGTTTTTTCTGGTTCCCTACTGACTCTTTAAGGACTTTTTATGACAAAAATTATTTCTGAAAGCACTGATTTCATATCTCTTTCCTTCTTTCCTTTTAGCTGTGGTCAGTGCCATTCCAGTGCCAACACTAGAAAGTGCCCAGTACCCCGGGATCCTGCCGTCCCCGACCTGCGGATACCCTCACCCACAGTTCACCCTTCGGACAGTGCCCTTCCCGACTCTCTCCGTGGACAGGACCTTTGGAGCAGGAAGAAGTCAGTAAAGTGCTTTTCTTCTGCTCTTTGCTATGAAGTGCTTGGAAAGAACTTGCTTTCTATCACTGGGCTGTATAAGCTTTAACCAATGCAAATGGTGGTACACTTTTGTTTTTTAGAGCCAGGATGAGTCCAGCCTGGTCAAAGAAACTGGCTCTGGGCAGCCTTTGCTCCATCAGCAGCTCCAGTGGCAATTTCCAGCCTGTTACTATCTGTCAGTCATTTCACTGTGGTTTAATTTCCTTTGGTTTATTCATAAGGATATTCCCAGAAAAAATGCAGGCTTCAAGAGCTCTTCTTCATCCCAAGGCAGAATCTAGTATCATCACTCATTAAAATAATCCTTGATAGCACTTACACGACCTCTCCACACAGTGTCTTCCCAGGCTTATCCTCCCTCACTTCCAGAAACACTTTCTTTAACATCTAACTTGCTGAAATCTAAGCCCACTCCTTCCTGGTTCAATTATAGCGGGCACACAGAACAGTTTATTTGCTTCCTTTTGCAGATCCTTTTATACGTGTGGATACCGTCGTCCCGTCTCACATCGCTTGTCTCTTCTCTAGAGTGAGCTCTATATTCATATACGCTCCTCTGCAGTAACAGATTTGTGTTTTGTCTGTTGCCATAACCATTTTTCATTGTATCGTGATCTGAGGGGAAGGAACCCGAGCCCACGGCCTCACCTTCACAACTTACTCATGAGCCTCTGTCTCACCAGCAGCCATCTGTTCTTTGTTCAAGCCTAACAAGCATGCTCTGGCATATTAATTATACTTGGAGGGCTCATATTTTCTTACAGTTCTCCTTTAACTCTACTGCATATCAAGCCTGAGTTATTGACAGATTAATGTCAATCTACTGCGTGCGTTTTTCCCTCACATCACAGAGCGCCTGTGCTGCAGGTCCACGGGGAACTCATCTTGAAATGACTGATTTTTTTCCTCCTGTTTGATTGTTGCTTTCAGTCAGTTCAAACAGGTCTTTGGGGACAGGTGATTGAAATGCAGTGGTGGGACTGTAGGTAAAAGGTGGGTTTAGATGTCTTGGTCATTACCCTAATGCCATTCCCCCATCTTCAGTGTGGTTGCTAAGGACTCTTCACAGCTAGATGACAATTTCCTCTGGAGGACCTTGCTGGCATAGTCGGGTTTTTGATCTGCTGCTTAAATTAATACCAAACCTGCCACAAATACAATGCACAGAAACAAAGTCAATTTGGTTCCTTGCTTGACGTACATTAGATGTCAGGGAATAAAAAGAAATGTAACTACCCTGTGCCTGCTCATGGAGATGGAAGAAAAAAACCCTGTTGAAGTCTGTATTGTTTGCTCAGCTGTCATCATCTCGACCAGCTCATAAAAGACGTGAACATCTGCAGCCCTCAGATCTAAAATCCAGCTGTAGGAGGGAGGGAGGTTTCCCTAGTTTTGCTGATGCCTCTGAGATGCAGGCAGCTGGTGAATACCATACAGAGTGGGGGCTGGGACACAATTGCTGAGAGGCACATCAGTCACAACCCCCAAAATCACCACGTGCATTCAGTTTCTGCCTGAACCAGCCACTGGATTTAGATGTGTGTAGCCTGGAGATGACACTTTCAAAAAGAGGAACGTCTTTGAGATGCCATTGGATGCAATGGCAGTTCCTGAGGGAAGCTGTGTGTAGAAGGGTATGGGTTTACTCCAGCCTCTCAAATGTGGCACACTTGACAGCTGACCAGAGGACTGCAAACACACCAAAGTGTTCTGCAAGAAGGCTGAACTCAAAACAGCTTTAGTTATTCAGAAGACCTGATGTGCCTTGAAAGAGCACAAGCAGTGGAGACCGTGTGGTATTTCCAATGCTATCTAAGCCTGTTACAGGGTACAATGACAACCTGTTACAGCTCCTGCAGCTGTGCTTTGACTTCCAAAGCTCTCACATCATACAAAATACCTCCACATGCAGTTTTCCTTCGCTGTGCCTTACGTCTTCACCGCCACGGCAGTGAAGTGAAGGCACAGAAAGGGACGTGGAGATAGTGTTTGTTTTCTGTTGACACTTGACACTGTCAGAACCAGCCAAGCAGTTTGCTAGGTTTATATAATGGCAGCGTTCGTTACTTTTTCAACCCAGGGAGGATTGAAGGGACATAAAAGTTTATTTCTAATATGATGCCTGAAGCCTTTCCCAGTGCCAGTGCCGTTGCTGCCGAGTGCCAGCGCTGACGGTGTCAGCCCATCTGGAAGAGCAGTCAATCTCCAGCTCATCCGACTGAAATGCAGCTGCTTTGTTTGTTGCTCCCCTCCCATTGCCTCACCTCCCATCTCGCCGCAGCAGAGAATGGGGGATAAAGCAACGAAATCACTCTTAAGGCTTTGAGTTTGTTTATGTTTGGCTGTTTTCTTACTGCAGTTGTGCAGTTGAGAGCAACAAGTAGTCAAAGAGGCTGTAAAGACAATGCATAAAGCTTTTGTGTGTGTGTGTGTGTGTGTGTGTGTGTTTTACCCCTCAGTGAAAAAAAAGACTGCTTGATACTTGACCAATTACTGCTGTGTCTGAAAAAGAAATATACCCAGCAATAATTCCTCTGAGACAGAGCCTACCTGCAGTGCTGCATGACCGAGCACCCTATTGATCAAGATGTAGCAATCCCTGAATAAATCATACGCCGTGCCATTAGCCAGGGTGTTGCTCAGCATCCTGCTGTACAGGCGATGCCTGAACACCTTCTTCTGCTTCTGAAGGCCTTTTCCATTGACCCGGAGATTTGAGTGCTGCAACTTATCTTTAGGACAAATGTTCTGCTGAAGAGGGAGTTGAAAAAAAAAACAAATGGAGAGTCAGACCCCAGCTAGAGCTTGAATAATAAGCTGTCTTGCCTGTTTGGCTACTGCAGATGACACTACCAGCCGTAAAACTGCTAAATATCAGGTTTTTCCAGACAGAAAACATGTCTGAGCTATAATAAAGTGCTTGTTGTCTGATCAACAATCCTTCCCATGCCTTACCTTCTCCTCCAGGCTCCTCTTGAGCTCTGTCACACCTGCTGCTTACAATTTTATCAAGACAGGTAGGAGAAGATGGTGACATGCCTAGTTGGCTATGTCTTACAAAGGGAAGAAGATGCTCTTTTTCCCTCCCCCTCCAACTACTGGTCATGCTGAGCTATCTTGGTTACTAGGAGAAAAAGAAGAGAGATGGAAGTAACCATCTCCCACTTGGAAGGTACTGAAGTGGCCCCATGCCCCATACAAATGCTGGTCAGCATAAACAGACTGTGTTCCCATCCTGATCACATATTTAAGGGAGGCAGAGTGCTTTTCTTCAAGCCAATCCTAAAGACTACAAGTGGTCCAACAGCACCGTTTTTAGCATTACCTTAATAATCTACATGATGAGAACTTGAATATGTTCAGAAAAATTGGTTTTTAAAAAGTGAAGAGAAATTATTTTCCAGTATGACAAGGAAAGATTGAAATTTGTGTAAACCAGAAGAACAATTCTCTTAACAGAAAAGTGTCATAGGATGGAGATAACTTTATGTGCACTGTTAGAGTGAGATGTTCTTCGAGCTGACTTTCTGGCTGTGAACAGTGAGCTCATCCAGCTGCAAATCTTAAATCCCTTCTACCTTAGAAACTGCACTCTGGACATAATGGAAATGGTCATTTTTATTCAACATTCTGTTTTGAGTTCAGCAAGAGTTGCAACATCTCACAGAAGTGAGATGAGAGCTGTACTAGAGTTGTAAGGTCCTGCTTAGCCCTTCACGTCCCTCGTTCTCGTCTAGAAGCAGAACCATCAGCAGAGCAATTTGTGCAGGACATGATTCTTTGCATTTAACCACATTTCATTTTTAAATGATTCTGCCATCTTCCCATGATTCAGCTTTAACAGTGTTTTAAAAGCGTTTCTGAAGAATAGCTTTTGAGATACCACCTAAAGTTGACCCAGAGTAGTAACCTGACAATAAACACACTGTAAACGTGTTACTGTTTGTGCTACAGTAACAACCAAAGATCCCAACAGAAGTGAGGCATTGTTGAGATACACAACCTGAAAAACACACAGGAAGTCATTAGACATGGGATAAAGTTCAGTCATTTTGAGTCCCTATCTACCATCACACGCTTTGAATCATTATTACCTTTTATTTTCAATCTGTATTGTTTTCGTTGCCACCTCAGACTATGGAACAGACAATAGCTACAAATCCAAGAGGGAATAGAATCATAGAATCATAGAATCATAGAATGGTAGGGGTTGGAAGGGACCTTTAGAGATCATCTAGTCCAACCCCCTGCAGAAGCAGGGTCACCTATATCAGGTCACACAGGAACGTGTCCAGGCAGGTTACTTCTTAATAGAAGTTGCACCATCTAAAAATACATTCAGATACCTAAATCCATTAACAGCATTGTACCAACCAACAAACATGCAAAGGCACAGAAAAGATAAAAAGACTTTGCTTCAGAAACTTATTATTCCGTTTGTTAGTCAGAGTCTGTGGCTATTGGAGTTCAAAGGACATTTATTATTAATGTTTCCTCACATATATGCAGATAGGGCTGTATCCAAGGTTTCTTCAAAGCAAGGAGACCCTATTTGGTTTTGCTGGGCTCTAGAGTGAATCTTCATACATAGCATAGAATTTCTTTGCTCTGGCAAAATATTTTGGCAGATTCAAAAGTGAAAAACATCTCAACTGGAATGCAGCATGGTGTTGCCTGCTCCATCTTAAAGCTCAATTGGGAGTCTGCTTTCTGTTAAAACAATAAGGTAATCATACAATGGTAGGGGTTCAAAGACACCTTTAGAGATCATCCAGTCCAACTCCCCTGCAGAAGCAGGTCCCACCTAGATAAGGTCACACAGGAACGTGTCCAGGTGGGTCTTGAAGCCCTCCAAGGAAGGAGCCTCCACACCCTCCCTGGGCAGCCTGGGCCAGGGCTCCCTCACTGAAACACTCAAACAGTTTGTCCTGATGTTTCAATGGAACTGTTTGTGTTCCAGCTTCATCCCATCACCCCTTGTCCTGTTCTTAGATACCATCAGAAAAAGTGCTGCCCCAACCTCCTGACACCCACTATTGAGATATTTGTCAATAGAAATGAGATTCCCCCTCAATCTCCTCTCCTCCAGACTAAACAGCCCCAGATCCCACAGGCTTTCCTCATGGGGAAGTTGCTCCAGTGCCCTGATCATCTTGCTGGCCCTGCACTGGCCTCTCTGCAGCAGTTCCCTGTCTCTCTGGAGCTGGGGAGCCCAGAACTGGACACAGGACTCCAGATGAGGCCTCAGCAGGGCAGAGCAGAGGGGGAGCAGAACCTCCCTCAAGTTGCTGGACACACTCTTCTTGATGCCCCCAGATGTAATAGATGTAATAATTGGATGAGTAGAAATAATCATAATCCGTGGTCACTTGTGTTGAGATGCATGAAGGAGATTTGCCCAGCTGGCTGCTAGGCAGGGGATTGATGTAGGTGATGTAGGCAGCAGTAGCAATGTGCTCGTCTTCATCCATCCTACAAGTAAACAATCCATCCTCTCTTCCTTTGGGGACTTGAGTGAATTGCAAATTAATGGTTCTCATTATGTTTGCAAGCATGTACATCTTATTTTAGGAAAAAAAAAAACACAAAAAAGTCTTCTCAAGCATGAAGCACCTTCATTAGACCACTTACCTTCAATATTTAAATCCCAGCTCCAGCTTCTAATTTTAATAGAGTCATCACACCTTTCTCTTCAGTAATAGCTGCAGGATAGCCTGAAATCGTTTATGTAATAATGGTTATGTAGGTCTCCAGATTTTACAACTAAATCTTTAAGGTAAAACATACTCATACAGTAAAGCAGTAATTTAATAGCCTTTTAATGCAGAGGCTGTTAAGCTGACGTTGGCTGATAAAACTGATAAAGCTCTGTTATCTGAGAGTGCCACTGCAGAAAATACCAAGAAGGTATTTGATGGCCATTCACAGTAAGTGTCTGGTTTACTTGTTTCTCCAAACAGGTCAAGAGCCTCCCACAAAAGCTGTCCTTGAGGACAAAATGAAGAGCACTGGGCTCCACAGGAAGCTCAGGCTTTGGGAAACACATCAAAAGACATTTCGAGGCTAAGAGCATAGACAAAAAGGCTTGAAGCAAAGACCTCACCAAGGACTTACTCTAGAAAGCATCATAACCTCAGATGTGTACCTCTGTGAGACTCACATGTTATTTTGAGTCTTCCTTGACTAGGGCAGAGTGAAGAGCCCAGTGCCTATAGCAGCCTGTAACAGCAACATGCTGTGATGTCTTCTTGAAGGTGTAGACAGTGAGTGAGGGTGGAATGAGCTAAACTGTTATCCCTGCTCTACCCTCTTGCAAATAACCTCAGTGCCTCTGGCTGGCTTAAGGAGAGTTCTCATCCTCAGAGAAGAAAAGATAGGAGTCTACAGGGCAAGGAGAGAAATAGGGAAGCAGAGCTAAGGCAATGGTACGAAAACACAAAGAGCTTTGAAGGTGAACACAAGCAAAATGAGCCCCAGCCAAATGAACTTTTACAAACTGTCGGTGATGTTGACCTGGGTCTGATTCTGTAGCTGGATTCCTTTCTGTGGTGTTGAGTTTTGCCAGGGCTGTCTGCAGTATTGCCATAGGAACAAGCAAGAGGGCTTTGGAAATGAGGAGAAATCCTCATTTCCATCTTTCAAAATTGTTTTGCCACTTAGTAGGTTGTAATTACTTATATACTTTGACATTAATTATTATAAAATGCCTTGAGATTTGACTTGGCTGTGTAATTGCATGTTATTTGCACAGTGAGTTCTGGTTGTTACATCAGGCTTTGAAAGAGACCAGATCCTCTGGAGCATTTTGGGTCTCAGCATAATAACTAATTCTGATATCTGTGTGTCAGGAAGGTTGTTTTCTTCAGCGAAAGGTTGAGCTCGTCCTAGATTCCTGTTTCCTGCCACGAGCTGCGTGATTAACTGTTGTTCTCTGAGCCACGCTGGCTGGCACAGATACTGTGGAGACACTGGACAACACCAGCATGCTCAAATTAAATAAGTTCCTGTTGTGATCAGGCTCTTCTCTAACCAGTTTGCTTCTTTCTGCTATTCTATTTGCAAATAATGTCAGACCTTGCAGGCAGTCTCACTAAGAGGGGGGGAATTTCTCCAGTGCTGCTGTTCCTTGGAGTAGTGGGGCAGGAGCTGAGATCCCAGGAGAGACAATGGATCCGAGCTCCCAGGCAGTCTCAATAGCATTCATGCTGCAGGATGTGGAAAAGAAGATGTGAGATGGCGTTTCCAGTCCAATCATCTTATTCTCACCCTGCAGAAGGAACAGAATAGAAGTTGCAGAGTCCTCCCTGTGGCATGGGGAAGTGAACCTCTTGCTGCTATCCATGAAGCACCACAGCAGGCTTGGGCTCATCAGTCCTTGGTAATTAATTCCTAAGCAGTTTGGCTTGTTGTGGCAGGCGTGGTGGACAGGAAGAGATTTTAAAGATTTAAACCTTTAACAATTGTTTGTTCCAACTGTAATTCCTTTAGAAGAGCAAAGTAATCTGTTTTGGTTTTTCCTTTGGAATTCTTTTTCCTGTCTCTGTTTCTTAAACTTCTTGACATCTGAGTAACGTGGTGCAGTATTTTGACCCAGTGTAAACAGCAGCAGTGAGTTTCTCCTCATGACCAAGAGTTAGGGCTGGGTGAAGAGCGGTGCCATAGATCCGGTCAATGCCATCGGGATGTTTGAGTGCGCATCCCACCTCTGGCCATCTTATTCTATCTTTCTCTTCTCCTATGTCACATCTTCCTCACCACAGAAGATACTCTGATTTTAAAGTACATGAATAGAAGGTTTTGCATCTGATAGGTTTTAGAAGAACTCAATGCACAAACTACCTTTTCCTGCATTCGTGGTACTGGAGACATTAGATAACACCCTGAAAACTCCTACACAACCATAATCATAGAGTCATAGAATGGTGGCGTTGGAAGGCACCTTTAGAGATCATCTGGTCCAACATCCTGCCAAAGCAGGTCCCACCTAGATCAAGTCACACAGGAACGTGTCCAGGTGGGTCTTGAAGCCCTCCAAGGAAGGAGCCTCCACACCCTCCCTGGGCAGCCTGGGCCAGGGCTCCCTCACTCAAACACTGAAACAGTTTGTCCTTATGATTAGATGGAACTGGTTGTGTTCCAGCTTCATCCCATCACCCCTTGTCCTGCTGCTAGATACCATCAAAAAAAGTGCTGCCCCAACCTCCTGACACCCACCAGGGAGATATTTGTCAATATTAATGAGCTTCCCCCTCAGTCTCCTCCAGACTAAACAGCCCCAGGTCCCGCAGCCTTTCCTCACAAGGAAGATGCTCCAGTGCCCTGAGCATCTTGCTGGCCCTGCACTGGCCTCTCTGCAGCAGTTCCCTGTCGCTCTTGAGCTGAGGAGCCCACAACTGGACACAGGACTCCAGATGAGGCCTCAGCAGATGTGGCAGAGCAGAGGGGGAGCAGAACCTCCCTGGCCCTGCTGCCCACACTCTGCTGGATGCCCCCAGGCTGCTGTTGGCTTCTTGCCCATGAGGGCACATTGCTGGATCATGGGCAGTTTATTATCAGCCAGCACTGCCAGGTCTGTCTCTGCAGAGCTGCTCTCCAGCAGGTCACCCCCAGCCTGGCCTGGGGCAGGGGGTTGTTCCTCCCCAGCTGCAGGACTCTGTCCTTGTCCTTGTTGAACCTCAGCAGGTTCCTCTGTGCCCAACTCTCAAGCCAGTGATAATCATTTTGCAGTTTATTTTGGGTACAAGGTGGGTTTCTGGAGGGCTGTAGAAATGAAGGGCTTTTCTGTTTGTTGAAGAGTTTTCATTAGTACTTCAGCTGTGTGTTTCTCTCTTCTGGCATGGAAAGTCCACGACAGAGGTTGATACTGAAAGCTTCTCTTAAGGAACCCTGCAGAACACAGGGAAGTTTTCTTTTATGACATGGAACATTTCAGTCTCTGAAAAATGGACTATGAATTTAGGCTAACAAAACAGCAACCTACTGCTTTGGCACACTAAATGTTACAGCTGCCTCAAGGAAGAACAATATTGGTGATTGGTTATGTGGAAATTAA
Source organism: Colius striatus (assembly GCF_028858725.1). Taxonomy (NCBI): domain Eukaryota; kingdom Metazoa; phylum Chordata; class Aves; order Coliiformes; family Coliidae; genus Colius; species Colius striatus. The sequence goes on from NC_084790.1 coordinate 86,884,111, forward strand.
TTAAGTCCTTTCTTTGTCTCCAGCTTTTCTCTACTATGACTAGAACACGCTGAACATAATGAGTTTCCATAGTTGGAGCTTGCTTCAGTCTCCACATGGTGTATTTATGTGTTTATTGATTTTTAATATTCAAAAGCCCATAGAGAGGAAAGACAGAGAGAAGGAGATAAAAATATAATGCTTGTTTTGTTGGCTTTTTTTTTTGAGGGAAGATGTTTTGAGCTTCAAACAACACACGGCCACTCTGAGGAACATCTGCTTTTTAATTTACCTGTCAATAACTCTTGATAGAACTGTTTACACTGTTCCTGCGCCTTCTTGGAGGGTGGAGACTGATGCTGCCCCTTCTGTGACAATTGCCATCAAAGCAGGAGATGGGACATAAGGAAAAACCTCTGTAATAGTCCTTTGGTTTTGGTTTTCTTTCCTCTCTGGCAGCTGTTAGCGAAGGACCAGCACCACAGCAGCCGTCCTTGCTACCACAGACGCAGCCCGAGCACTCCAGCAACGAGGACGCCCCGAGCAGAACCATCCCCACCGCCTGTGTCCGCCCCACTCACCCTCTCCGCAGCTTTGCCAACCCCTTGCTACCTCCACCCATGAGTGCAATAGAGCCGAAAGTCCCTTACACACCACTTCTGTCTCAAACAGGTAAGAGTGACAGGGGGATAAAAAAGCCTCCGGTACCACTCTTCTGAACCACTGGCTTTCAACCTGTGAGAAAATGAAGAGCTCAGGACTGTCCTGTACCTTGAAGAAATATCTGTAAGGGCTCACAGAACAGAAAGTGGATATATACAGTTTTATGGTAATAATCCAGTATTTCATTCTGACAGTCTGGAATAAAAATTCAGGACGAGGCAATAGCTTAAAATCAGAGTGATAAAAATGAATTAAATGAGATGCCAAATTAATCACTTGGTCTTGTTTCCAGTCTCCTGTTATGCTACAGTAACTTGAACCAGCGCCAGATACTTGACTCTTGTTTCAAGGCTTGCCTTTTTGATAATGAAAGGACTGTTTATGTATGCTGGAAAAGAACTGACTGCAATCCACTCCAGTCTGCAAACTACTTAAAAATTAAATATAGAGTGTGCAAGGAACAGAAAGAAAATTAGAATGTGTGGGTTCTTTTTTTTAACAAAAAAGGCTTTAGAATAGGGCCATTGTTGAATGGAGCTGTGGGCTGGTATCAGGGTGGCTTCAATGCCTGTGTACGGCTGGAGTGAAACATTCATTCGTGGGCGAGGGACGCAGCAGAGCGAGAGGGAACGGTGCCTCTCCAGCTCATTTGTTTCCAAAGCAGCACCATTTCTAGGGAGCTGTTTTAAATATCCACCCATGGATCAAAGGAGAATGTTTGTGTGATGTAGAGCTGGTATCTGCTTTGTTGGTGAGGTGAGCCCAGTGCTGGATTTGCTCCCCACGTGAGCTGGTGTGATTTGAGGAACACTATTTGCCTCGGTAACCCTAACTGCTAGAGCTATAGAAAAAAAACCCCACAGGGTCTGCAGGCTACGATGTCATTTTAACTGTTTACCTTACTCCTTGAGCTTGGATAATCTCCAGTTTGGCTCAGGCAACCTTGGAGATTTCAGCTCTACTCTAGTCTAATGCGTAGCTCTCTTGCCATACAGCATATGTTAGGTCAATGCTTGCAACAAACAAGCTACCAAAACATCTCTGCATTTCTAAGGGAAGCACCTGCTATCCATCAACAAGTAATCCAGTTTCTGACAGCAGACAGAAGCAGATAAATCCTTAGTTATTGGAGAAGTGCTTTTGCCAAACAGTGCTGCTGTATTATTTATATATATACGTATATATATATATAAAACAGAGCCCGTTAACCTTTATTTAGTACTGCCTTTTGCTTTATGAGGATCCAACTCCACTTGCCTTACTCCAGTGAGTAAGCCTGGTCACCTTGAAAGGACAGTTTGTTCTCTAAGTCCTTCAGAGTTTACATTTTAACAATTATAACCCGGAGGCAGGAGAAAGGAAGTCAGTGCGTGTTACTTACCTTCAGAAAGAATCCCATCCCTTTTTACGATGGTGTCTAGCAACAGGACAAGGGGTGATGGGATGAAGCTGGAACACAAACAGTTCCTTTAAACATTTTCAGTGTTTGAGTGAGGGAGCCCTGGCCCAGGCTGCCCAGGGAGGGTGTGGAGGCTCCTTCCTTGGAGGGTTTCAAGACCCATTTGGACACGTTCCTGTGTGACCTGATCTAGGTGGGACCTACTTCTGCAGGGGGTTTGGACTGGATGATCTCTAAAGGTCCCTTCCAACCCCATCATTCTGTGATTCTGTGATTCCTGACAAATAAAACTGCCTTTTTTCTGAGTAAGTGATCTCACATAAGCAGATGCACTGTTCCCTACAAATAGTGTGCAGAACTTTCTTCTCAGTCAAAATTCAGAGTGAAGCAACAGAAAGAAGTAAAACAAGTGGTAAAACGATGGAAAAAAAAGTGTTTTTCTGAACTCTACAATGTAGACAAAGATATGCTGCTGGGTTACATAAGGTCTTCAAACTGTTGTGCTCACTGTTATACTGAAAGCACGATTTTTACATTTTAGAATTGTGTGTCACTTCATTTCTGATCCGCCTCTGGCTATTTCGTGGTGTTGGGGGCTATTCATTTCTCTCCATGGGTGGTTCCTCCTGCTTTTCTCGATGTACTTGTCCTCAGAGTCATTAGCCAGACTGATGCTGTGTCCTTTACCAATTTCTTGCAGAAAGGTTTCCTGCATTAAGTGTTCGCTTCTGTTTGTGCTTCTGGGCAGAACTAACTCTGGCCCTGCAAAATGAAGTTGCTTTTTTCAACACCCACTCCTGAATCCCACTCCTCAGGATCCCAGATCTCTCTTCTCACTTAAAATGGGAGTGGAGAGATAAAGCACTGGGAAGGAGATGTTGAGGAAGAGCGCTTAATTTCACCAGCAGTTCTGAGTCTTTAATGCTACCCATGAGCATGAAATCTCAGCCATAGTTGGATACTCACGGAAGGGGAATTTTGAAGACGCTTGTGACTTCACAAAGCTTGTGATGGATTTCTCTATTTGAGCAAAGCTCCTAGAAAAGACAATTGATATGTCCCTGCATAGTCACTCCTTCCTCATCCCCACTGGCAGAGCTGAGCTCTGTCTCAGGCCACCTGAGACAATTCCTGTATGGACAACATCTGCTAATTACACCCCACTTATGGACATCTCAGGTTTAAAAGGCTCTTAGAAAATTCCCACATTGAAATAACTGTTACTTTCCTTAGCTTGATTGGTAGAATTAGTTAATTTTTCATTGTCTTTCTTAAACTGAAGATGTTTTTAGGTGTCCTGTGTAACAAAGTAATAGGGCAATAAGTAACAGACTCATCATCACTTAAACCAACTGAACTACTCCTTGCTTTGCTGCTCTGTTTTTAAATCCCTGTCAGTCTGATGTCTTATCCTTTCAGACAATATATAACTAATGGAACAATCCTGCAGCATTCAGAAGGGGACAAAGCAGCAGCAGACAGTATAGATTGATCCAGAGATTTCCAGCAAAGACTTTAAAAAGCAGGATTCTGAACTTAGTAGGGTTTTCCTGTGAAATCTCTTCATTACTGCTTTGCAGGCTCTCCTCTCTCCAGTCCTATGAGTCTTCTATCTCCTCTCTTTAAAGAGTAGCCTGTATGGAAATGCTGGGAAGTGGTGTCCTCTAGTCCTCAATCAGCTTCACCACCTGCCCCATAGCCAACCACATGCCCCAGATCTTGTTATACCTTTAGATTTTAGTCCTGGAGCTGATGTCTGACGCTGGTCTTCATGCAATATTAACATCACAATTAATTTTTGGATCTTACTCAGAGAATAGACGAGCTCAAGGCTTTTTCTTGGTTTGATTGACCTGATGCTAAAAGGAGACATCTCCTCTTATATTTTATCTATTCAGTATATCTCTGTAGTGGGAAGATAATTAGCTGTTAACCTCTATCATGTGGTTCATTAAAAAGACATACAGAAATCATTATTCAGTTGTGGGGGGTTTTGCCATGGGGATATGGATAAATATCTAAAAGGCTGTGCTCCTGGTTTTAGGTCATGACATCAGGCTAATCCAGAGCCAAACCTGCCATTTCTCTTCCTTTTTTTTTTTCCTTTTCTTTTATTTCTCAAGTCAAGTAAATCACATCAAGCCCTTCCCATTGATATTTTATAGGAGATCTCACCTTTTTCATCACTGCTTTCTGATCGAGCACTTGAGGTTCCTAATACTCATTCTGAAGGCGTGGGAATCGCTCCGTGGTATTTCCAGTCTCCACTGTGGCTGCACACGTTCCTCTTTGCAAGTCTTACACACAGGCATATAAGTGATTTGACTTAGTCCCCTTTCAGGTTAAATCGAAAATGTTTGATGGAGTGTTGAGCTTATTGCATTATAGATCTGACATAAATTCCACAAATGGACAAGGAAGGTAGGGTTTTGGTTTTTTTTTCCCCTCACGAATGAAAATTCCTTTTAAGTCTTGATGATCAGCTGCACTTTAAGTGAACCTGAATTAGCAGGTCATTTTTCTTCTGCAGAAGCAGATGTGAGGTGATGGAAAATGCCACCTGTGAGGCAGTGGGTTTTATACTGTGTGACAGTATAAAACTTGTGCCTTTGCAGGCTCCTGTACCTTTTGTGAGACTGTACAAAAACGTTGCATTTTTTTTCTACTACTCCTCCACCAAAAATAATAGTCGGAAATCCAAGTGGTCATTGACTTTATTGTACAGCAAAAGTCATCTTGATTTTCCTTCCTTCTACTAAGCTATAGGGTTTACCCCCAAGCTGACTGTGGGCTGGTAGTGCAGGGGATGGCTCGTACTGCAGATGAACTGCTCGAGATTTATTACTTTGCCTCTTTGGAAATAAATCTTGTCTTTTCAACTTTAGAGGTATAAACGTGAGGAGTGAGTTGTAGAAATCTGGCAGTAAACATCTGTGTGTAAAAAGCAGCAGCTGAGTGTTGCCTGGACATCAGTACAAATTCTTCCCATGTCCAGGCTGACTCACACACTGGTTTCCTTACCAAACACGATAAGGAAGCCTCATGAGAAAATGAGCTCTGTGTGGTGTTACTTGTGCTATGCCTTTCTGTTTTCCCTATACCACCAGAATAATGGGATAAAGAGTGAAGGCTTACAAAGCCAGTGAGCTAACCATCAGATAAACAAGGGATCAAACCAAGAGGAAGACAGGGTATGTGGATATTAAGCAGTGAATCCTAGACCATAATACTCTCAAGAAGCAAGAGTCTGGGACCTCACTAGATGCTGAAATTACGGTGATCCCTGGAAGAGGGGAAGTAGGAACAACATAGAATTTTCAGTTGTAGTAAGAAGAGGCTACTACTGCTAAAGTCACTGTTAGAGGAGTATCATTTTGAATATCACATCTCAGGTGGAGTGTTCAGAGATGGAAATTCCAAGAATAAAACTTTTGGCTGCAAATTAGGCAAATTCTCTGACGCTGGGATTTATGCAGCTAATTGCTACCCAGTTTTGGAGTGTTTAATCCCCTCTCTTGCAAAGTGGGGAGTTAAACTGTGAATGCATTTGTTCTGAACAATCAATTAGCTCTAATTAATTAGCTGTATGAGCAAATTCTGGGTCCATTTTTTTTTTCCTTTTGAAAATTTGCTGTTCACAAGAAAAAATCCAAAAACATAAATACAAAACCTGTTGCTTCTGATTTGAATTCAGTCACTGAGTGTAAAGGCAACTGAGAACAGTTTTGTTAACAAGGTGTAAAAATCTTCCTGGTAGAGGGTTTTTGGTTTTATTCTTATTTTAATGATGAGTGTAAATGAGATTATGGACTTCTCTTTACCATGGTCTGTAGTAAGCAAGGTCTATAATTCACTGAAAATACGTGAATGAGTCATTCTTGAACCTTTCATTCTAAAATCTTAGCTTTTTGCACTAGTAACTCCCAAATTCAAAGGAAAACTGCTCTTTTATTTCATAAGCATTTACATGTAACCACTTCAACTTTGAGCTGTTTTTCCTTCCCTATTTCTTTCTATGAAAACAAGCTTTCTCCATTCAGTTGGGAGATATATTGGCAGAGGATTGCTGTGAAATGGATAGCCATGTCTGCTAGAGAAATATGGCCCCAGCCCAGTAGAGTTTAATTATCAGGAAGATAGCCTCAGATACCTGAGTCATCTCATTGAAATCAAGGGTATGACAGGAGCAAGAAGTGGATTTAGGTGTTTGTCTGGATCAATGACTTGATTCCCTTCTGACGCAAACATCTGTTTCAATTCAAGGCAGCAGTCAAATCTATCTAATCTAATGATGTGCCATTTTATCTTCCTTGGTTTCATAATCAGAGAAATAAAACTTTTCCCACCGCCTGTACAACTTCTTATTATAAATATGGGATTGTGTGTGTTCTCACTGAGCACTTGTAGCCAATGAGTCACTTTTGCCCTGACATTTATCCCACATTTCTATTTCCAGCAAATGGATTTTAAACATGAAGAGCAGCTGGGAAGCTAGAGACAAAATCTATTGTATTTCCATGTATTTGAGCAATCTGTGTTGCTTTTGTCTTGAAGTGTCCTTCCCAAACTCACTGCTTCTATACCTATTGTGAAGACACAGCACCTAAATGTGAGATTTCAAAACTGTGGCATTTCAAAAGCCTCCCCAGTAGGCAGCCCCAGTACTTGCTTGCTACCATATTCTCGAGAGTGGATAAATGACCTCTTTCTCTTTTATTTCTCTTTTACTTTATTTCTTCTGCCACCAAATCTTTCTAAATTAAACTTTGCCATCTTCAAGAAAAACTTCCCTTGCAGGATGAGCCAAGCCTCCATTGATTATCACCTCAAAAGTCACTTTTAGAAACTCAGATTTCTCTATGCGAAACATTTTTCTCCTCCTGTAAAGTGAAACAGATGAATATTGAAATATTTTTTGTAGAATTACATATTCTGTTCCCCTGAGAGGCACCATGTTACTTAAACAGGAACATCCTGCCATGGAGCTACAAGGTAAACTCACTTCCACATGTTATTCTCATCTTCATGTTTCGATTTGTAAATCATTTAAATTGACGCTGTTTTTACTGGTGGAAATATCAAATAGTCTGTAAATGGCATTTGATCCTTGTGTGACTCTTTTGTTGTAGTTTTAGGAGAAAATTACCTCATCCTACTTGCAGCACACCCTACCAGCTTTGAATACTTGACAGGGAAAGCCTTTGCATTGCTATGCAGCCCACCCTTGAACTTCAGGCTGCCAATCTGCTTTCTGTCAGAAGCATCTGGAACAGAAAAAAATCTTAAATCATTTCAATTATCCAGATTGATCATTTTCAGTTCTGTGAGCTATGATGTATCTCTGTGGGAGCACCCTTGCAGATTCCTCCATGCCTGCAGAGCTTCATTACTAGAAGTAGCTCTATACTAATGACACAGATAGCTTTTGCCTTTTATCTTGTTGGCTAGAAAAAGCTGTGGAAAAAGTGTGAGATGCAGAGCCAGAAAAGATTGTCCTTGTTTAGTTACAAGTCTATCATTACCTTCCCATTTCTGCAGCTTATTTTGACTTTTACAGTCTCATTATACAAGTTTCCTCTAAGTAGTCTTCGTCCTCCAAGAATCCTCTCAATTCTTATGAAAACAAACTCTTGTTTTCATTTGCATCCCAGTAGATGGATCAATTTTCACCTGCCTCCTCAGACTGGGTGATTTTCAACTACACATCCCCTATGAAGGGGATGTCTTTGCTGTATGTCGTGTCTGATAGTCTATTACAGAAGAATATATCAGTATCCTGATATATGCTGGACATTTTCTGTTTAAGTTTCCAAATGAGTTTTATGAGATGTGTCTAAAAAATACTTTACCTGATCCATAATAGGTTTTTTTGCTTTGTTCAAAATGCTAAACCACTACCACCACCACCACCACCAACAACAACAAAGCTTTAAGTTAATCAAATATTGGACAGAACATTTTGTCCAGCTCTGGAATCAATAGACTAAAATGGTTACAGGTAAAAACCTGGAGCCAGTAGCCCAAGTACAGCACAATGCATCTGCTGCCAAGTCCTCCAGTCAGAGCTTCTCCAGTGTTCTGTCTGCTGTCACACACTGTGTTTGATGATGGTTGTGTTGGGTTGTGTTGTGTTCTTCAAAATGCTAGATGTCCTTTTTGCAACTGTGTCCACCCTCTGATGCTTTAGCCTAGGTGTGTCCTTCCTAAGCCCAGCTGTTAGTGATCTCTGAAGAACGTGTTGGCATTGCAACCTTGACCCACATCTCACTGGCTTTAACGGGAAGACTCTTCTTGCCTTTGAGTTTTGCACTACCATTTTGTGAAACCAAATGGCCACAATCTTTGCAAGAAGCACAGGATTCTCAGGCAGAGCTGATTCCATCATGTAGACTTTTTTTCTTTGTTGCTGTTTGTTGATAAACTCAACACTTTTTACAGTTCATTTTTCCCTGCGTGCAAGTCCCGAGGCTTCTACAAAGCTGTTCCTGTGCCCCTGATTGATCGGAACCTGCTTTAGCTGGATGATCTTTAGATGTCACCTCCAACTCGTGCCATTCTGTGTTTCTATCATTCCAAGTAGGATTCTCCTAACACTCTGTAAAACAGAGTTGCTATTTTCCCTTCCTCTGGTAAAAATTACTTCCCTTGTACATCTGAAGATGGTGGTTGACCTCTCTGAGGCATGTACCCACTTGTAGGCTTCAAATCTGAGGCATTCAGCCTTTTCTCTTCCCTCACTTCCTTCTGTTAGACCTAGCAGAATTTATGGCAAAATTTCCAGTTCCCCCCTTCTTTCTCAGAGATGTGACTCATTCACAGCTAATTTTAGCCTTCTGATGAATAGGTGTCTGTCCTGTGCCAGTCATATAAGCTCCTCATGCAGCCAGAGGAGAGAGAGAGAGAGGATCAATTCATATAGCTTCTCCAAAGACTTTGGAAGACACTTTTCCCCATAGATGATTGAGGGAGATGAAAGAAGCAGCAGAGACTCATCCCACACTTTTAAACAGCCGAAGTGTTGTGAAACTCAGCTGAAGGGATGCAATACACAGTCCAACCTTGCTGTGAAAGCCTGAAAGTTTGCACGGGCAGCAGACAGGTAAAAAGGTCCCTGCACTTCTCTTCGTGTTACTCCAGCTCCAGAAGTCTTTTCAAGCCTTTGCTAGTAAGATTGCATAATCACACACCTATGGTACATACGAAAATAATAAGAATCAGTCCTAAGTCCAGATCTTGAGGAACACCACTGACAGCTGCCTTCTACTCCAGTACTCTCACTGAGCATGATTTCTTGCTGGTTTTTCATTATCTGGCTGCTATCAGTTTTTGCCTTCATCCCCGTTTTCTCCACTGTAACTCAGAATGCCTGTAACACATGAACCACACAGGAATTGTGGGTCTTCAAGTCGGGTACAGACCCTAGATCCACTAAGTGTGAATGTAGCAATTTTTGACAGTCTTGAGCTCCAATGAGCTTTGCTGCATTGTCCTCCCTGCAGCTAGGGACTGGCCTTTGGAAAGCCTGCAATGCAAGCAGCAGAAACCCTGAGCCTTCTCCCTGAAATGAGTTGTCCTCACCAGGCCAAGTACATCATCTTACATCCCATTCAGTATGTCTCAAAAGGAAATAATGCCACATAGCTCTCAAGAAGATGGAAACCCTATTGGTTTTACTTGCTGTCCATCATGATAAGCTGTGGCCTCTATGCACAAACATGTATGGAGTTAGAAAACTGCTTATTTTCGGCAGGATGGAGGGTGGCACCGATGTGCAGTGCTGCTGAAATACCAAGGATGGTACTGCAGTGACTGTAGGCCTCGGAGAGGCAGTGTGAGCTGGGATTTGCACCTGGGAGCCATTTATTATCTAACTCCTGAACCAGTGAAGTGTTTAATAACCCTACTGAGAAAATGAAACTTTCAATCAGTAAATCCACGCAGGGCCTGCTCAGAATTAGACCTGATCAGTGTTGTCATCTTCTGCCTCTTGTGGCTCCGGATCCAAGGTTTGCTCTTCTTCACTTGAGGGAATCCTGCTGAGTCGGAGGACGTTAGAAAACCAAAGCGATTTCAATTTAATTAGCTACTTATTTGCATAAATTTGTTTACTCAGCATGTCAGCCTTCTGCATCCAGAATTCTCTTCGAGGTGCCTACGTGGTCTTTCTTAACATCCTCTGGGGGAAGAAGGCTCGACTGTTGCACTAACTCCGTATCACAGGCGTTGCCTTGGAGAACGGTCACTGCTGTAGAACATTTGCTGGAGGACTTGCAATACGCAGCTATGCATAAAGAAAACCTTCTCTGCTTCGTTGTAGTCACGAGCATCACAATTTGCCTGTTGCTTTTGTGAGCTAAAGGGCAAAAGGATGCACAAACTGAACTTACTAATCATCGTTTTGGCTTCTCATTAACAATATCCGGGAGGGAACATCTGTCTTTGTTCAGAAAAGTGGGTCTTTAAGTCCAATTACTACAATTAATGAGCTACATATGAGAAACGTGATTTTTTATACCACGGGATTTAGAGGATTACAATAGCAACATACTCTGAATTTCACACAAACTCCTCACCACCAGCATCAAATATTTACTTCTCCAGCACCCCACGAAAGTCAAACAAGCAACAATGGAAAGCCCATTTGGGTCCACTAACCAATAAACAGCATGGATGCAGCTTTCTGCAGTGGCTGGATCTTATTATTCATTCTCCACGTCACAGTGATATCCCAGGACTCAATCCAGATTCCCTGCACTGGGAACTGGACCAATCTCTCTTTCACAAGGGACCAGGCACTGCTACAACAGTGATAACGCCACAGCTGCCAGCTGCAGGGGCCAGAGCTGCCATTGACTTCTTTGCTGAGCGCTGCAGGTGTTTCCAGAGCTCTGAGGGAGAAAAAAAACACCCAATAAAAATTTATTGGGAAGCTACAGTCTGTGCATCAGGCAGCTTGGAGTTAATTTGCCTGTGATGGTACCACCTCCTTCACTTTGTTTTTCTGAATCAGGCTCTAAGCGTGTAACTTGCTGGGTGTGTGTTTGGAGTGTCAGTGTCATATGCCCCCTCCTCACCCCTTTTCTTTAGAAATAAGCTTGTTTTTGGTTAAGAAATTGAACTGGAAAATATTTCCATTAACAAACAAACAAACAAAACAAAAACCCGACTTAAATGTGTGGGGCTTAGAAGATGAATCTTTGGGGATAGCTGTATCTTCTACTCTTACTCGGAGATACAGGTGGGTCTGAAGGCCCAGTTATTAAGGAAGTCTTTTAGCTGTTAAACTGGAGCTCAAAGAGTGAGGATATCTTTGTGTCTATCTCTTTTAGCTTGTATTGAGCTTTCACACCTTCATGGCTTCAGCTAAATGGGAGTTATCTGTGATTCTCAGCCTTACAGCAAGGGTGTTGCTGAGCCTCTCCCTCCCTGCCCCTGTCTTGCAGCTCTTAACTGGAACTTACTTTTAATGAACACACTGTTGGCAACTCGATTTCTGGAGGGATTTTGTTCTCTCTTCTGCTCCGTTGTGTTCCCTCTGCCTTAAACTAATTACAAATGTAAACACAATTCTTTGAAATACAGGAAAATTAATCTGGAGCTCTCGTCTTCTGGCTACTCGGTGGAGCTGTAAGGGTACAGAGAGCTGTCACAACTGCAATGATTTGGTGGGGTTTGGGGAGCAAGAGCCGTGGCTGCACCAGCTGCAGCAGCTGCCTGCCTTCCTATTCTGGAGTTATTCTCCAGGCTCTGGGCTCGGGGAGCGTTGCTTTCATGGTACGTTAATGGTCTATAAGAAAAGAGAGGTAATCAGGCGGGAATCTAGTGGCAGAAAACAAAAGGGTAATTAAACTTCAGATTCATGAACAGGTGGGTTGGTTTTGCATGGAAGCTGGGTGGGTTTCTGAGCTGAGACAGGGATTTTGGAGGGAACCTGTGTACATCCCATGGGGATGGAGACGTCTCCTGTGCTCCTTGTCACTGTGTCAGCCCCAGAGCCATGAGCATCCTTGTACAAAACCTCTCCTGTGGCTTCTCTCTACAACACTCCTTCTACAGACATTTTTATGGCTTCAGCATCTCAGAATCTGTTTTTCTCTCTCTGAGTCCAGTTCTGATACAGTGGTGAATAGCTGGCATGACTTACTGAGGCTGGTGCCTTTTAATGCCTCTAATAAGCATCATCGATGGCTGTTTCTGTTACCGTTAATAATAACAGGGGAAAAAAGGCAGGGAACTTGCTGAAGGTCGTAGTGGAGGAAACAGAGAGAAAAGAAAAGGTGTTTATTTGTGATTTGTCATCCTGATTTCAAAGGAGATGAAGTAAGTGTAACAAAACTCATACCCAGGTCCCATGAGGGATGGGAACCTGCCCTTTGATACTCCAAAATGATCCACTGTGCCAGGGGAGGATCCACTGGTGCCCAGTGGGGATATCTGGAGGGATTTGATGGTCTGTGGTACACGATGCATCCTGCCTAGCAATGTCTGCCTGGAGATTGCATATTTAAAGATATGATCCTGAAACTTGCCTGTAGGGCACAAGCAGGCATCAAAGTTGTTTAACGTTGATATAAGTGGGATGATTACCTTTTAGGGACCTAGGTGGCTGAAAGAAGTGCCAGTGATACTCTCAGGAATGACTCGTAGGAATATTTAATCCTTAGCTTCAGGGGGAGCAGGATTACTCTGTCAGCAAGCAAGCTTGAAATTGCTGTCCCCATTTTTTGGCCTTGAATCTGTGGTGCATGAGATGCATGATCTCAGTTTGGTTTCCTGTGGCAACTTTAGTTTTAAAACTATCCCTATGTCCTTAACACCAGTGTCCTGTGTGCCTCTGTTTCAACTGACAGCCCTTGTGTCTCTGTGCAGCATCTTGCACCTTGTGATGGGTTGAGGCAGATTGTCCAGGGCAAAGGCTTTTCTTCTTTGATGGAATATTTAATTAAATCATTAAGAGGGTCAAAGAATTTTTTATTTTCTCTAGAAGAGAGCTGAGACATTTCAAGCTGGGATAATAAACCAGAAAGGTTTTTGTTGCTTCTTTTTTGTGGGAGAAAGCTTGAAACACAATCTGTGTTTTAGCATCCCAGTGCCCCACCCGCAGGGATGCTGTCAGCTCGAGGGAGTTAGGAACAAAAACAGATGAGAACCATGGAAATAACTGCCATTCCCCCCAGCCTGGCCACTGCTCTCTCCTCTTTGGTCTCACTTTCTCCCTCAAACACAACATCAAGCTGTCAGTTCCCCGCCAGGCAGAGGCCACGGGGCCCAGGTTTTCATTATCTTCCTGGAGTGCCAGGTTTGTAGGTATTTTTCCCAGGAAAATTGAAGTTTCGGTGTGAAAACAACTTGTGTCTCTGCAGAAAAGCACTCTCCATCAAAAAGTAACGTCAACAGGAAAACTGCAGACCTGTTTCAGGCTGGCTCGAGAGCAGAGGCAGCTCTGGGCTCTCCTGCAGCTCACGTGAGCCTCGAGCATCGTCTCTGCTGGGTGCAGCAGTGGGGTTTGAAATATAATTGAAGGGGTTTCAGAAAGCATTTGTTTCTACTCTGGTGCTCCTCGTAAAATATGTAGCATGCATCTGTCCTGGAAGGAGACTGTACATCTACACCTGGAAGCAGTCATGGCAAAACCAGCTGCGTTTTGCTGTTAAACCCAACATTCCACTGCAACCCTCCTTTTTAAAACCTCCAGTTTCTCAGTGTGACTTTTGTTCCTCTTTCCAGGGCCGAACCTCCCGAAGGCTCAGGTTAAAACGGCATCCCTTGGCTTGGCAGGAAAAGCCAGGTCCCCTTTGCTGCCCGTCTCGGTACCCACAGCCCCAGAGGTGGCAGAAGAGGGCCACAAGCAGACGGAGGACTCCGCTAATGTAAGAAACACCTTTCAGAACCAGCCTTCTTGCAAGGCTCATCACCATCCAGTTACATTCTCTAATCCCCAGCCTGCCCATGAGATAACAGTCCGTCCTTTCTTATGCTGCAGCTGATGTCTATTTAGAAAGCTCATAAAAAGTTTGGCCGTCCAGTAAAAACTTCTCAGTCGGCTTTTAATGGACTTTGGAGTGTGTGATACGGGGCAGAAACGAGTGCTTAAATTCTCTGCTAATATTATCCATTGGACAACTCACACAGCTTTCTCCTGAGCACCCTAAAGATAGCAGGAGAAGAGAAAGAGAGGGTGAGAAGTGCGATAAGGGTAGAAAATAAGTTTGGCTTGAAAAAAAATGAGTGTATAGTAATACCAGATAATGGTAAGAGAAATAACATTGGAGAAGCTGATAAGTGAAACTGAAAAGATGATGAAATTACAATAATCTTTTCACTCCTATTAAGGCGCTCTCAGAGAAAGATCTCACGTGATCCAGAAGATGAAACAGTGCAAAAGGGATAAAGAGAAAAATAAATATATTAAATACATGTTTTGTATCACCTGCTTGCACAGGAGGATTTTTCTGCTGGGCACTGTAGCAGTGATTTGTCCAACGTTTGGTTGGTGAATCCATTTCTGTTTTCAACTTGGCTGAAGGGAAAGACGAAAGATTTGCTGTAGGCATATGTATGGAGGGTTTGGGTGTGTGGGCTAGTTAAATGCAGGACAACAGCTTTTGGTTCCTGCTTGTCAACATCAGCGGCACGAAAATATACTTCTGCATAGAGTCACAGAGGGATTCTCATTTTTTTTTGGAAAAAGAGGATGCAGGATGGTGTAAAAGACATCAAATCTCCTACTGGAAAGGCAAGGGGAAGGAAAATGTCCTCCATGGTAAAATTGTTGGCATAAGGAGGCATTTAACAGAGGATATTTGGTAACATAAAGTGTTAATTTCAGCTCTCCATATCTTATTTCATCAGAGTTCATCAGGAGAGAGATTGCTAGAACTCCACAAGTGTGAGGGCAGTTACAGGCAATAACAGTGCAGGCAGCCAGCTCATCAGGTGGTCAGAATTTGGGGAGAAAGGCTAAAGCTTGACTCTGAAGGTGCTCTTTTAAGCTGCCTGCTCCATCCCACCTTGTGCACTGCAGGACTTGTACAGCACTGTCAGATCTTTTACTGGGAAAAGCCCACATCAATAATATTATTTCAGTGTATTTCAGACACCTCTCAGAGTCTGAAAGCAGAAGATTTGCAACTCCTCTTTCTCTTCCCTTGGTAATTTTGGGGGGTCAATGGTTCCCATGAATAGGTGCAGTGTTGGTCATTTTAGGTTTTAGGCTGCTTATTCTCAGTTGACCTTTCCCCAAAGGATTACTTTCCTCCAGCCCAGTGAGGTGCTCCCAAAAACTGTTCACAGTCCTCTGCTGTTGAACCCAGAGAGGCTTTGCTATGAAGCCTGTAAGCATCACCCTGTCCTTGAGCACTCCAGGTCCCTGAGGTCCACCTGGGGAAGGTGTCTTGGGGACAGGCTGTGTCCAGGGCTCTGTGCGGGGAGGTTGGTTCCCACTGGCCACTGATCTGTTTGTGTTTGTTCATGTGCAGGTTTATGAGCAGGACGATCTGAGTGAACAGATGGCCAGTTTGGAGGGGTTAATGAAGCAACTCAATGCTATCACAGGCTCAGCCTTCTAACGGCTCTTGATGAAGTGATAATTATCCCGGAGCATTGCAGCATACCAGGATTTCACACATACCACCCATGTATGCCACCCCATAAAATCATCTTGGTCCCACTCCTCCAGTGCAAGGAAGACTCCTGCACTAATTCCTAAAAGGAATGCTAAACAAGAAGAAGAAGAAAAAAAGGAAATAACAATAAAGGAAACATTTCAGAGCTGTATATCTGGCATCTAAAGCGATTGGAACTGTGGCAAGGCAAATGACACCATCAGTCGTAGCTGATGCCATGGATTGCTCATTTTGATCTACTAGTCTTTGTAGAGCTCAAGTTGTCACGACTAACTCATGTTTTACTCGGTAGAGGTTCGTAGGCCTTTGTGTAGAACTAGTCTTACCTCATGCAAGTCTGTTTTTTAAGCATAGACCACGCCATTAAGGAGACGGTGTTGTAGGTCACTTGTTTGGGTCTGTTTTGTTTCGTTTTGTTTCGTTTTGTTTCAAGATAGGCAATTACTGACTATAAAAGCACTCATAGCAAACAATCACCACCACCACACCAAGTATTTGGAAGTTTTCCCAAGCAGCACAAAACGGAAAGACAAATTCCTAGTTTCTTTCGTCGTCTCTGTCACTCATCTCGCACGAGTATTGGGGATCAATGAATTGCTGTAATATTCAGCCATTTTAGCAAGTGTTTGTAAATCTTCCTGTAGTTAATGTTTTATGTATGGCAAACAGAGAACCAGGAATGTAAAAAAAAAAAAAAAAAAAGAAGAAAAAAACCCAACAAAATGAAACAAAAACCCACAAAAAACACAGAAAAACAAGCAAACAGACAAAAAAAAAAGGGAGATGTCTGCATTGGTGGCTTGCTGCCAGCCAGCTAGTGTACAGTTGCAGAAACAGGATGTGTTATGCAACCTACATTGGTGGCTTTTGTGCCAGTCTGCCCTGTAACAACTTTGAGAAGAGCTACTGGGGCCACTGTGAGATGGAGCAGAGGGAGAAACCTAGCTGAAGTTTCCCTGAGCCTTTCACATCCACCCCTCCCCATCCCCTGGGATGGTTCCAATCTGAGGACCTCTGCCTCTGCAGTGGATAGAAGAGGGCAAAGGAGTGGTAGGTCTAGGTGCTTGCCGAAGGCAGGACAGGAGCCTGGGAGAAGAAATCACAAAGGCCAGTAAATAACTGCTAAGTTAATTAGGAGGGCTTTTCTGCAAGCCTAATGTTTCGTGGTTGCCATCAGCAGCACTCCATAACGAGCAGAGAGCAGCAGGACACTGTGAACCACCTTTAGGGATTCCCTCTCCTCCTCCTGGTGCTTTAGCTGCACATTACGGTGTTTATTGACAAGGGTAACCGGTTGGATTGACTGAATTTTTGCGTGCATACATTTTATTGCTGAATTTTCAACTGCATTCAGCGTTAATCCCTGTTTATGCAGCTGAATCACCAAAAGGGAACTAATTTGCATATTTATCAGTTAGGAGGCTGCAAAACCCAGTAAGAGAGTTTCAGATGAATTATTCCATTCAGCTCTGCCTTTGATTTCAAGCTTGAGTGGGTCATAATTTTAAAAGAGCATGGAAAGGATAGGATCTTTACAACCTAATAGCTCCTTTTATTAGGTGGGTAATTATATGTGAATCTCCGAATAAAATATTTTGAGTAAAATAGCACTGCAACAGAAGTAATAATTCAGATTATTTTCTATGGCCCCATGCTGGAAAGGAAATCAGTGTCAAGGAGGAATTCAAATGCTTCATTAGGAACTCTAGTTGTGTTTGTGAAAATGCTCCTTTAAAAATGCCTTGTTATTCAATTTACTAAGATTTTAATGAAATATTTCTCGAGAGTGTGGAAATCTTGTTTGCATGGGAGCCTGAGCTTTCTGGTTCTGAAAGACACGTAACAAAAAGCCTCCACTGAAGAGAAAATGCACAGATCTTTACTGATGAAAACCCAGCTCAGCTGTTAGGCCCTATAAAATCACTACCTCCATTTTAACTCGAGAAGAGGAGGCTTAATGCAGCTTTTGAGCAGCTCCCCTTCCACATTTGCAGAGATCAGCGTTGTTGAAATAGGAATGTAAGGTCAAATCTGTCTCTCACTTATCATTTATGAAATACCTCTTACCCTGGATTTGCAGCAGGATGGCTGGAGACGGAAACTGTCCCCAGGGACTTGAAAGGGCAGTGCTGCACCTTTTAAGTCACAGAATACTAATCCGGGACCAAATGTATAACACCACCAAAGGGCCTGAAAATAAGATGAGCCACATAGCCCCTTGTTTGTCTTGGACACGGGCATTGCTGTGTCCAGGCTCTGTGGTATCGATCGGCCTCTTGGCTTTGTTCAGGCGTCTGTGTCTGACGTGAGCGCTGGGCCCCGGCGAGTCTGCGGACACATCCGGAGCTGTCGTCAGCGTGGCCTTTCTGCTGCCCGTAGAACCATGTCTATTTTCAGTCTCAGATAGTTTGAAGCAGGTCTATTTTCAGGCTCAGCCCATTTAAATCAATAATCCTTGCAGACCAAGGCCGAGGTCCATGCTGAAACAAGTCCTCATCTTCTCGGTCCGCGATGAGAAACGATTCCACCGGCCTAGCCTAAGCTAGAGGCAGCTGCTCCTCATCCCTTTATAAAACCAGTTAATAACCAACTTCTGCTTCAACTGAAATTCAGCACATGCCAGTAAAACTAAATTACTGAGTTTGGGGTTGGGTTTTTGAAAACATTTCCTTCAGACCTTCACTTTTCAGCCAAAAAAGGGCTGTACTTTCACCCTCCCTGAGCCACAGGACACTAAACCTGGATGGTGATGTCTTAAGGAGCCTTGGCATTCCCAACCTTTATTGGAGGATGATTTTGTTATGATTCCTAGCTAATTAGTAAGCAGGCACTTCTGCTAAATCTTCATCTTCTGTGTGAGCGACACAACGTTGCAGAACTCAAACGTTTCAGCACAAAGCTTCCACCTTATATTTTGCTGATGCTCGGTTTATTTGCAGTGGGCTTGGCTGAGAGTTTGTTTGGATTTTGACAGATTCCTCAACTGCCAGAATATTTATAGACTGTGACTATCTCAGCCATGGACACTCCCATCAAAAAAAAAATGTAATGAGAAATCTGTCAATGCGTGACAGGCCTGTGAAGCTTGATGGTACCATGGAAGGTCATTAGCTAATCAATAAGGGTGGGGAGAAAACCCCAGCAGCCAGAAAGTAATCTTTTAATTTGTCTCTGCCTTCCTTCTCCCCCCACCACTCCCTTTTTTCTTCCTCTGAGACTTAAAAATGGAGCAACAGCAGATGTCGAATAGGCTGAGCACTCCTTAGCTCAGTATCTTTGACTTCTGGGGAAAAGGTTCAGCCACTTTTAGAAGCTATTTAATTGTTTGGAAGGGGGAGGATAATCAGCTGGCTGCTTTTGCATACGGTGTCAATTTTGTGTTGACTTGGAGCTAGACATGGGTACTGCCAAAAAATTTTGCTGGAGGGTTTGTGACGTCACTTTGCTGGGGAGCAAAGACCTTCACATCCCCTGTGCTGATCTGGCTGTTTATGCACCCTCCTGTGTGAGAACTGGTAATTCCTGACTAAAAGGTAGCCAGAAATTGGAGAAGCATTGAGAGAGTGATTTAGCTCTGCGTAGGATTCCCCACTCCAGGGTTTCCCAACAGGTTTGCACATGCTTTGAAGGCTGATCCTTGCTCTCCCCACAGCATTTAGACACTGCCAGTGGCAATGCACGTCCCAGTATGCTCTGCCAAATTTTGCACTGGTAGCAAAGGAAATCTCAGCTGTGAGACTCCTGTGCAGTGTGGGCTGTCGTGTGTCAACGTGCTGCAGTGAGATTCTGCTGCAGAGCGGCTCTTCTTTGCATCAGCACTCCTTGAACCTCTTCTTTCAGTAGCTTTGCCTTTAGTATTTTTACAGGAGCATCTTTGCACCAAGCTCTTCCCAGACCTAGCTCCTTTAAAGACTGGCTTAGGCAGGACCACTGTACATCTGCCCTTATTCCCTCCTTGACATTTTTAAAGACTAAAGCATGACTTTTAAAGAGCTTCAGAACTTGTTTGCAGTGCAAGCTCACTCGCTCTGACACCCTCCACCAAAACACATGATGCGACTCCAACAGCATCAAGCAAAGCTATGGCAGTGGAAGGATGGGAGGTAGTTAATAGTGAGGCCATCTCTGGGTCCTTCCAGCCCTTTGGGTTGCATCAGGCCTTTCCTGCTGCAGGCAGAGCTGATGGTGTAATTCCTGCTGTAGCTCACAGAGGCCCCTTTCCCGGGATGCCCTCTGAACTGGTACCTAATGCTGAATCCTGCAGATCCACACCCAGGCTCTCGCCTCACGCTGCCATGAACTAGGCTCAAACCACCTTCAACCATACCAATGGTGAAGGCAGGAAGAAGCATTTGCAGGGTGAGAGCTGGCAGCATTACCAGTTGCTCATTAAATCCCTCAGTAGGTGTAGGGAAGGGAAGTGCTCTGCAGGCAACGCCAGCGGGAAGCAGAAGGCAGCGGATCTGCAACCTCCTCAGTCTCATTTCTGTGATGGATACCTGGAAGCTGGGTGGAAGAAGCTTTGAAATCATGGCTTCATAAGTGATCAGAGATTGTTTTTTCCCGTTGGCTTTGTTTCCTGGCATCTCTGTTAGCTGCTCGGTGTCCTGTCTGGTGTTGGAACTGGATTGTCCGAGGCTCCACGGCTGTTGTTGCTAACATTCTCAGCAGAAGGCATCGGGACGCGTCCTCATTCTGGGCAGGGCTGGCTGGAGACCGACGCAGCCCCCACGTCGCGAGGCGGCGGGAGCCGACGTGCCTCGCTGTGTGCTGTACACGGAGCAAGCAGCATCAGTAGGAGTAGGAATGGTGATGTTTTTATTCTTGTAAAATAAACCTGGGGATATCTACGTTGGTGAACTGCCATCGTGTTTGGGAAGGGATGGTTGGGTTGGGGAGGGTGTACTTTTTATAAGTAATATTTAATTTATTCTTTAGAGTGTCTTTTTCTTTCGGATAATTTATGATACAAGGGATACCTGGCTGTAAACCCAGAGCTGGCTGTTAAAGCTGCAGTGTGCCCCTGTCTCCGTGTGCTGGGCTCTGGCCCTGTGTCACGCACCCCGAGCGTGAGGGATCCGGGAGGTCAGGCAGCGGGCCAATGCCACCGGGCCCCCATGGCTGCTGTAAAGCACCAGCTCCAGCCTGCAAATTCAATTTGGCACTGCTGAATGCCATTTAAAGGGCTTTGCAAGGTAATTGGAAAATTCTTAGCATACTAGTGATACGTTTATCTGATAGGAATGGGTTATACTACAGCTTTAACTAGCCTTAGCTGAAGGGAAAGAAAAAAAGGAATCTTGTTGTAACAAAAGGCCTAAAGATGGCATTTTGAGCCTATAAACAGTTTCTTTAAATTGTCAGACTCTAGCATTGTTAACCAAATTAGAATAGTGACTGCAATATTTAAGTGTAAATCTTGTTCTATGAGAAAGGAAACTTGCTTAGGGTTTAAAAAGAAATGACTGTTTCTACACACAATCTTGTATACTACTACGTGAAGAAAAAGGGGGTTTTGTAATGCACTGTAGGACAGTCTCATATTCATTTTTTATAGAAATGTTATTCCGATGGTGCATTTTTTTGTTTAATAAATAAAGTTTTGATACAAGTTCTCTCTCTTCGTTTCCTTGTATTATGAGCACTGGATGTCAGCCCCACGTCTCCCCTCTCAGCACATCCCATCCAGACCGGCTGCGTTGCTCTCTTCCTGAGCCCCACGGGAATGCAATTCTGGGGGCAATTTAAGGTGTCAGGATACAGTCTGTGTGCTGCAGCAGCTGTGTGAGTTTGGGCAAAGGCATTGGAAAGGAAGAAGCCTTCTTGTATATTGAAAAGATGATGCCTCTGTGCAAACAGTTGTGCTGGAGGGTTTCCAAGATGCCCTTCCAGCTGTTACACATCACAAACGATTTTCCCTGTAGTGAAAAGTTGGGATTTAGATTCCTTTATGCTTCTCATGCTTCCCTTTGCACTTTGATCATAGAATCATAGAATTATAGAATCATTTCAGTTAGAAAAGACCTTTAAGGTCATCAAATCCAATCACTCACTTCACACTGCCAGGCCCATCGCTAAACTAAACTGTATCCCTCAACACCTCATCTGTGCAGTTTTTTAGGTGTCTCCAGGGCTGGGCACTCCCCCAGCTCCCTGGGCAGCCTGACACAGAGTCTGGCAACCCTCTTGGTAAAAAAGTTTTTCCTCATCTCCAAACCCAACCTGCCCTGGGGCAACCTGAGCCCCTTTCCTCTTGTCCTGTCATTCATTGCTGGGAAGCAGAAACCCATCTCCCTGCAGCCTCCTGTGAGGGAGTGTCAGAGAGTGCTGCTGTGTCCCCTCAGCCTCCTCTTCTCCAGGCTCAACACCCCCATTCCCTCAGCCCCTCCCCAGCCCCTTGTGCTCCAGCCCCTTCCCCAGCTCTGTGCCCGGCTCTGGCCACGCTGCAGCCCCTCGGTGTCCCTGTGGCAGTGAGTGAGGGGCCCAGCACTGACACAGCCCTGGAGCTGCAGCCTCCCCAGGGCCCAGCACAGGGGACAGTCCCTGCCCTGCTCCTGCTGCCACCCCAGAGCTGATCCCAGCCAGGCTGCCCTTGGCCATTTGCCCCCCTGGGCACGCTGCTGGCTCCTGTTCAGCCCCTGGCACCAGCCCCCCCAGGCCCTTTCCCTGCAGCAGTTTCCAGCCCCTCTGCCCCAGCCTGGAGCTGCCTGGGCTTGGGGTGGCCCAAGGGCAGGACCCAGCACTTGGCCTTGTTGGACCTCATTCCATTGCCCTCAGCCCATGGCTCCAGCCTGGCCAGAGCCCTCTGAAGAACCTTCCTGCCCTCAAGCAGATCTACACATCTGCACAGCTTTGTGTCAGCAAACTGCCTGAGGGTGAACTTGATCCCCTCATACAGATCATTGTCAAAGATGTTAAACAGAACAGGCCCCACCACTGAGCCCTGTGGCACACCATGGTGACCAGCCAGCAACTGGATTTAACTCCATTCCCCACCACAGTCTGGGCCTGGCCATCCAGATCTGTTTCCACCCAAGATCCTGCTGTTGTTTCCCAGTGGCTGCTGAGCTGACCTCTTCTGCCTTCCACAGGCATCATGAGTTACCAGCAAAGTCATCCAAACCCATGTTGTGTGATGCAAGCAACCCCTAAACACTTCAACCCATGGATTTTCACAGCTGTCCTACCCAAAACCTACCTTGTGAGCACACACAAGAGGCAGCAGCCAAGAGAGTTGATGCTACAGGTGTCTTGTCTGAGCCCATAGCCCAAAGATTGCACATAGCAAATGTTGTTCAGATCCTGATGGGTGACTAAGGCAGCTTGGTTCAGTCCCTCAATACAATTTAGAGCCTCCTTTCCTCTTACACCTCATTTTATCATCGTAGTAGTTGTTTCTTTTATCTCAAAGTGCTTTTGTGGTTTGCTGAAGGGTGTTCTCATGGCTCAGCCTCCCTGGCACTGGGTGCAGCTAACTGACTCAGAATGCTTTCTATGTCTCCTGAGGCTGTGCTGCAGTTTCCCATGTGGACTAGGTGGGAAGAGCATGTTTTGTGTACGTTACCTCCCAAACCCTCCTGTCTGTCGCTTTCCCACGTGGATGCTATGAATAAGTAAATGGATTCTCATCTGATCAGAGGAGGAGAGGACAAGTCCACAATCTGAATACAATACAATTAAAGCACCTATTAGACCTGTGTGAGTTTCTTGGACCTGGTGCCCATCACTGCAGCACACGTGGCAGATGTCACGTCTTCTCCAGTGTGTCTACTTCCCATTACAATCACTCCTCAAGCTTGGGGTGGCCACCTCCCTGTTTGTTCTTTCACACAAAGATTTTCTTTCTCATCTAATTTGGATGATTCTGGTTGAACTGAACATTTGAGCAGGGGGATGTCTGCTTTTTTTTTTCTTTCTCAGCTTTTAAGGTTGCATTGCAAAATGTGGGTCTGTGGAAGCACTTGCTTTCTTTTTTCCTCTTGCTGTTTACTCTTTCAAGGTCTTGTCCAAAGCATGCAGTGGGGTTTGTGAGGTCAGAGCTTTCATGTTTATTTCTAAAAATTAATACCACTTTATGGACATTGAAGTGGGGTTTTTTTATGTTCTTGGCACAACCTTTCAATATCAGAAGTCCTTTTATTTCTAAACTCCAAGCAGTGACAGGTACCCAATCATCACATCAAGCGAGTGGGAGGATTTTTGTGTTTGAAGCCTGAGATATAAAGAGAAATAAGAAACTATCTCTGCAGTTAGATAGTGGTACTAACCCTGCTTTTGAAGCAAGCCAAGACCTGGTAATTTTGTACATCTGTATTGTCAAGAGTGACAGAAGCAGGGACTGAGTGAGACCAGCCAGCCATGGAATTCCCATCCCACATGCTCACCCTTGGCCCACCCAAGAACATTCCCATCCAGAATGGAACCAGATACTGGAGACACATTGCAAATGTTCTTCAGACATTGTCCATTTAAGCATTTTGCACAAGCAACCTGCTGTCTCTTCCAGCATTCGGTTTTGATGCAGATGAGGATGGTGGCAGGGCAGAGCATGGGGGCACTGGTGGGAAAGGCCTTTCTCATGACAATAGACTTTTAGTATTTCCAGATATTTATAGAGAAAGCAAAACATTAATTTCATCATGTGATGGGTTTTTTTCCTTCAAGAATTACTGCATTTCAGAAGATAATGCAGTACAAAGCTCAAAAAACCATTTCAATGAGCCCAAATGCAAGCTCTGGGGGCTTTTTGCCTTCCTGGCACTTTGTAAATGGTTCTCCCCAGCAGAAAAGGAAAGTCTCATCAAATATCTTCATAAAAGAGCTCAAGTTGACACCAAGGTGGGATTTTCCTCCAAAGAAGAAGGGCATAAAGCTGCTTGCAATTTGGTTTCTTGGAGTGAAGGCAGAGCTGCTGCATCCTGCTGAAAGCAAAGGAGGGTCATTGTCCCCGAAGAGGATCCAGGAAAAAAAATCTGAGGAGGCATAACCTAAACCACTGCTTTTGTTTTTGTGCTGGAGTCCTTAAAAAACTCTATTTGGAGTTGTCAGTGAGGATTAATGGAAACCCTATGTATTACTCCATAGTTAAGCACAGAGAAATATGACCATAGGGTAAACCAACACCTGATGAATTGCACACGTTGAGGCTTTGGTTTGAATTAAAAATGGTGGCACTCCAATAAATTTATCATACTTCAGGACTTTATTGGTCAGGTGGGAATATTTTTGTTCCATGCACAAAAAGACATTGATGTCTCTTGGGACCTGTAAATTAAATCTATTAGAGGTTTTCATGTAACAAAATAACTCTGGCATAGGAAATGAGGCAGTGGATGGTTTGGAAAAAAATATGGGTTCATTTTAAGTCAAATGGACTGACAGATCAGCATGTTTTGGTCTGAAGACCTTTGTGTTCAGCGTTTGCGGTCACAGTGTGGGTTTTTTAGGGGGAAGCTTTGCGTGTCCATCATGTCGCTTCTCTCTGTGTCTCAAAGGAGTGGCTGCAACCAGTCTGCAAATACTAAACCACCACGATAAATGAATGAGAATCTGTGGGTGAGATGCTGTTTCCCAAGTGTGAGTTGCCCACGGACATGCCTGGGAGGGTTTGAGCCCTGAATTTGGTGACTCTGCCTCTTTAGCAATCTGCTTGTGACAGATGCTCCAGGGAACAATCGAGTGATACTTACCTGTCTGGGACTAGGACAGATAGCCACAGGCCAAAAAAACAAGTATATGATAAACCTGAGCTGGCCATCAGGGTGTTTTCTTTACTAAATAATTTGCAAACAACCTTCCAAGGGACTCAGCAGCTCACTGATGGCCATCCCCTTACAATTTCTCCAGCTATGATTCTGTGATCATTCCACAGGAGGATGCTGGCATGCTGGATTGAAAGGAGGTGCAGAGCCTGTAGGTAAAAATCACTCCCTGAAGAAGCACCAGAGTGGGAAGCAGCTCAGGGGAGCACTTACACATTTTTGTGTGCATGTGTGTGTAAAAACATCACCTTAGCCCAGTCCATAAAAGAAGAGAACCTGGGAAATGCAAGGAAGCAAATCTGCCATGCGCAAAAGCACCCCGCCGTGACTTTTTATGGTCACAGTTGCACAGGAGACTGCAGTAAAACAGAAAAGGGTTGGGATCCAACCCAGCACCATGACTGGAGTCACGCCTGGGCAAGGAGCTTTTCCTATGCTTTTATTTCCAGCTGGTTTCCAGCCAGGAGCAGAGGTATTTGGAGGAGCAGACAAAGTCATTGCTGGAATATATAAGAAGCCTCCATCGAACCCAGGCACCTGAGGGTCATAGCTGGGGGTGACTGAGCTGCATTTTGAGCTGGGACTGCACAGAGATGTGTCCCCATACATTTCTTCTATCCTTGCCAGCTCAAGAACACTGGAATAGCAAGTTCTTTTTAATGAATGTGATTCTGTTCCTTGGGGGGGGTGGCTTTGAGGGCTTTTTGCCTCCACACACAGAAGCTTGTAGGCAGCAGGATGGTCTGGGAGGCTTTCTCGAGATTGGCATCTGCAAAGGAAACAAGATTAACTTGAACATTTCCCTACCAGCAGACACTGCCTGAGGAAAGTCCTCTTCAGGAACAGGCAGCACTTTGATGCATAACTACGCCCCTGTAAGGAATCCACTCTATTTTAAAAGCAGTTTGTTTCCCTGAGCAGAGGAGGCAGGTTGCACCAAGTGCTGGTGCCTTTCTGCTGAAGTCCTGAGCCACAATGCTGTTTACAGTGTGCATTACAAAAATGGTCGTTTTTCTTTTCCTCTCAAGCATCAGAAACTGTTGATTTGAGGCTACCCAAGTGTTTCACTGGACCGTATTGTGTTTTACAGGATATGCTCAGGAAACTGTCGCAATGTTTTACTTCAGATTTGTTTCCATGTGGCAAAGTATTTGGCTGTGCTATAAACATTTTGACTTTTTTTTATCATGTACCATGCTTTAAAGCTACATATGTCCCAGCTGACACTACGATGCAAAAGTCCAGGTATAAAAGTCAGAAGAAAACAGCCTGACTTTGCTGAAATTTCATGTGGGTAAATCAAATACCTTCACCATATTTCCATGCATTATTAA
This sequence comes from Colius striatus, assembly GCF_028858725.1. Taxonomy (NCBI): domain Eukaryota; kingdom Metazoa; phylum Chordata; class Aves; order Coliiformes; family Coliidae; genus Colius; species Colius striatus. The sequence goes on from NC_084790.1 coordinate 86,910,872, forward strand.
GTCTTCACCTTGGTTTGGGGAAGTTTTGGCCCCATTGTGGAACAGCAGTTCCATTTGCTAGCAGCCTTAAGGCAACTTGCTCTGCTGTCTCTGCCACCCCAGGCAAGGCAGTCCATCTGTGGCAACCAACTGAAAAGCAAATGGCCTTCCTAGCACGTTGTGGTAGCCCTGGTTTGGTGGCATGTTCTGCTGCTTGATGAAGCACCTGCAGATACCTGGGCTCCATCCTGAGATCCCAGACATCACATGGCCAAGGGTATTTGTGCCCTGGTTTGGGGTGAAGCTCCAAGCAGTGCAGTAGATTGAGTTTCCTTACTGTTGGGGCAACTCCTGCACTCTCCCTTCTATGGAAATTCAGCTGATCTGGTTGATTTGCTCAGGTCCCTCAGAACACAGTGGGATATGGTGGAGATTTCCTCTCAGGTACTGTAAACATGGTTTGACATGCGCAGGAACAAGCTTTTCTCTGTGCTTTCAGAATTTATCCATTTCTTGTGGTCCATGTGGCTGTGCTTTCAGCAGGCAGGGATGTCAGCTCTGGGATCCTACCAGCTGCTGTGCATCCTCCCCCTCCTGTCTGAGACCAGGGGACAGAGCAGCACTTAATGGTACATTTCTTGCCACGTGAGAATTATTGTGCGTGCCTTTCTTGCCAACAAACCAAGAAGAGTGCAGACAGAGGAGGTGGTTGAGTAGTGTTGATGCATTGCCTGTAAATGGCTGCTTGAGGGATGTTGATGGGTTCAGGGATGGGAGTGGCACATGGCCTTGTGCAGTGCCAGGAGTGACAGGATTTCATAGAATCATTTTGGTTGGAAAAGACCTTTAAGATCATCAAGTCCAACCTTTCCTCTCACCCTGTCAAGCCCACCACTAACCCTTGGCCCTCAGCACCTCAGCTCCACAGCTGTGCAGTATCTCTAGGGATGGGCACTCCCAGTTGCTTTGCCTCTGCTTTTGTTTCAGTGGAACTTCCCAACAAAACTGCTCCTTGCCAAGGGATGGGAATTCATGTGCATGAAGTCTCAGTCAGAAGGAGGAAGGGAAAGGACAGAAAGATAATGGTCCTGTGCTCCAACAGCAGACTTTTGTTATTGCTATTGGAGATGACTCCCTGCCTTGTTCTGGGCTGTGGCTGCCCCGGGCTATGGATGACTCTGCACGATCCCCATGGGTGGTGCAGGGCTCTGAGCCACCCCATACCCCACTCTGGGCTCTTATCATCACCCCACAGCTACCCCCAGTGAGCTTTCCCTCTCCCATCATCTCTTTTTCCATGAAAAACTTCTGAGGCAGAGTGAGAATCAGTATAACATCATGAAGACGTGTGTAAGATAAGTCATTCCTACAGTGTAATGACAGTGCAGGTTAATGTATATGTTAATTTTAAGTGTCTGGGCATAATTTGAAAGGAGAGACGGTTTCTCTGATTTAACTTATAATGTTTGGAACATTAAAAAAAAAGGAAAGAGAAAAAGTAGGCATGTAAAATTCAGTATCACTTTATTATGACAATGTGCTACCTGGCCTCTCAGCACCCTGTGCCAGACATGAATATTTTAGTAACCAACGAGGAGCAGCGTGAGCTGAGAGTATAATAACCAGCATCCCCTGAGCACATCTTTTAGTGCTTGTTCAGAAGGACTTCTTTGTTCCATGGAAGGGATGCAGTGAGGCATGCACTGGGAGCCCTTTCCCAAAGGATGGTACCCCCAGCATTGTTCTGCCAGGCTGTGGAGGCACCCTGCCCCGGGACCAGGGATGCAGAGATGGCACTCCCGTCATGAGCTCTTCTGCTGCAGCTGTCTTTCCATATCACTGGGCTGTAGTTCTCCCAAATAAGCTAGAAGAGGTGTTTTACATTCCCTCCTGCCTGGATATGACTGCATATCTGCACGTTGGGAACAGTAAGGCACTACTTTATGGACACAGTGTAATGTGCTACAGCCACCACCTCTTGCCCACTACCCATACCAGGAGGCTGCTGCCACCACCTTTCTCTATGTCTAGGATTTTTTACAGTCACAGAATCCTAGACTGGTTTGTGTTAGAAGAGGCTTTCAAAGTCACCAGTTCCAAACCCCTGCCACAGTCAGGGACACCTTCCACCAGCCCAGGTTGTTCCAAGCCCCATCCAGACTGCCTTTGGACACTGCCAGGGATGAGGCAGCCACAGCCTCTCTGGGCAGCCTGTGCCAGGGCCTCACCACCCTCATGGGGAAGAATATTTTCCTCAGAACTCATGTCTTTCAGTTTGAAGCCATTATCCCTTGTCTTTTTGCTACATGCCCTCGTAAAAAGTCTTCCCCTATGTTTCTTGTCAGCCCCTTAGGGACTGGAGGCTGCTCTAAGGTCTCCCCAGAGCCTTCTCTTCTCCAGGATGAACACCCTCAACTCTCTCAGCCTGTCCAAACAACACAGGGGATCCAGCCCTCAGATCAGCTTCGTGGCCTCCTTTGGACTCACAGTAACAGATCCCTGTTCCCAGTTCCCTGCTCTAGTGCAGTGGTCCCCCAGCAGCACTCCATCTGTCTCTTGCTCTACTGTCACTTGCAAAGACACTGAGAGTAGAACATTCTCCCTCGTGCTGTGGGTAAGTGGGACCTGGTGGGACAGTTTGTCCTACCCGTGGCTCAGGTGCTCAAAGCAAAGCACATGCTGAACTTGAGTCCAAGTCAACAGATTGCAGGATGAGATCACGAGGTGATCTACCACATCAGGATGCCTTTGGTCAGTTTTTGTAAACACAAACATTTAACTTTCCAGATCACTGAGTTTCATTAAAAAAGAAAGCCTGAGTAAGTAGAAACAATTTTATATTGCCACTAATGAAATTGGATTAAGATAATAGGGTCTTGTCTGAATCATTACACATTTCATCTGCAGGGGCTTTTTTTCTTCCACAATTTCCTCCTTCAAGAGGCTGTGTATTTGCCACGTTCATTAAAAAAGAGGGCAGGGGACACAACCATAGCACTGGAAAGAAAAGAAAGCTTGTTGTGAAGAGAGGTCTTTTTACATTATAAGTATTGTTTTCCTTTGTACTCGTGAACCGTGAGATGCACTTGGAAAAAAATGGATTTATGGAGCCTAGAAACAATTTCTTATGTCTTACCATCTTTCTAAAGCAGACACTACTGAAATCCCCAGGCATGTGAGACTGCTCAAATTAGCCACCTGGCAATATAGGCAGCTTCCTGGAGATCCAGAAACAGTAGCTTAAAAGTATTCCATAGGAAGGTCAATTGAAATCCTTAAAAAGTTAAATGCAATTAATTAAATCCAATTAAAAATTCGTCAAAAGTTGGAGGGGAAATCAGTTCTCAAAGACTGGGCTCACATTCAGCAAGAAAAGGAGGTAGTGTCCTGACTTGTGGAAGTACCAAGGGCAGCAGCAGCAGTGAAAGGTAAGACCAAAAGCTGAGACTTCATACTATTTTGCTTCTCTTACTGACTGAGGGTAATTGTGACTCCTAGAATGGCTCTTTCTGTCATAAGCATGGCAGCTCTGCAGGAAATGAAGCAGACATAGAATCATAGAGTCCCAGCATGGTAGGGGCTGGAAGGGCCTTGCAGAGCTGCTCCAGCCCAAGCCCCTGCTAAAGCAGGTTCCCCTCACTCAGGGTGTGCAGGAACATGTCAACGTGGGTCTTGAAGACCTCCAAGGAAGGAGCCTCCACACCCTCCCTGGGCAGCCTGGGCCAGGGCTCCCTCACCTCAGCACCAAAGGAATTCCTCCTCCTATGCCAGTGGCACTGCCTGTGCTCCAGCCTGTGCCTGTTACCCCTTGTCCTGGCATTGTCCACTACAGAACAAAGACTGGCCTCATTCTCTCCACACCCATTCTTTAGGTATTTATCAGCATTAACAAGGTCCTCCCTCATCCTTCTCTTCTCCAGACCAAACACCCCCAGGTCCCGCAGCCTTTCCTTGTCAGAAAGATGCTCCAGCCTGCTAATCAGTACTTTTAAATTTGATTTTTAAGTTGAAGTACAGATGACTTTGGTTATCTCTTCTTTTGTCCCTCCAACTCAGCATCTGACTGTCTCGTCTTCTAAAACAGCTAATGTGAGCAATTCAGTTTTCTGCTATGTTGTTACCATCCCAGCCTAAGTTTCCACTTGCTGTTAGGCATAAAGCAAAACTCCACAAGACAGAAGTGCAACGTGATATAAATCAAAGCCCTGCTTTTCCCTTCGTAGACATACCAGACCCTTCATCTTGGAGGTAAAACGTAACGATAACTTGCACCTTCATGGCATGGACTCACTGAATCTCCTTGGGCTTTGGTTGCAAGGACTGCACCACAGGCACACTGCAAGGCAGTAAACATCTGCCAGATCTGACTGCAGCTGAGAACATGTTCATGCCTCTTCTATCCATCTTCAGGTCCCAGAGAGCAAAGGGGACTGTAGGTGTACAGTGGGCACATGTCAAGACATACACGACCCTCATTTGATGGGAGGGAGAGAAGCAGTGCTTTTCTTTTCTGAAACCACCTGAACTTTTCATTATCAATAACCAGAGTTATTGTTTCTGTTTCAAACTGGCTGTAGTAGCTGCAATACATTTAAGGTCCAGCTAAAGGAATGCCTAATGCAAACATAAGTCTTCTGAAATATTTATAGCATGCATGTCTCAACATGTCCTGTATTTATAGGCAAACCATTTAAATGAATATCTGATAAGGAAAAAGACTATTCAGTCACAAAATATCTTCCCTTCCCAGCAGGGCTACAATGAGTATTTGAGCAGCCGAACGGATAAATCTGCTTGGCACTAATGTATCAATGCTGCATCTTCTATAAACTGTCCATGCAGGAGAATATAAATATCTGACAAAGAAATAATCCTATTAAAGAAGAAAATTGACTGCAACTCAGAGCCATATGGATAACAGTTCTTCTCAGTATTATCTGCCGGGTCTTTGATTCTCTGTCTTTGCTAACTTTCTTTTTCCTTCTTCCACTCTAACCTTAGGGAATCTTCTGAAGACATCTCCATTTAAAGCAAAGTAGCCAGAAAATCTTTCACAGTTCTAGAAAGGATGGTCTCGCCAAGCAGGGATTTCACACAGCTTTAAGGGCTGAAGGGATTATTTTATAGTAGTTTGACTTTATGTAGTTTGACTTTCTCTATTGCAGTGGCTTATGCAGCTGTTCTTGCATCGGTTTTATCACCTGGATGGGGTTGCCGATGCATTCTGGAGTAGAGAGACTACAAATGTGTGAAGGGAGGATAAAAGTGTGTTTTCTCCCTCCCTCTGGGAGTATAGATAGGTTTTAAAGCTCAGCACAAACCGTGGCCACCTGCAAGTCGTGGGCAGTAGAAAGCAGGGATGGTTTAGGTACAGCATCACTGCTTTGGTACATACCAAATGCCCTTGCATGGCACTGGCAAAGCAGGCATCCCAGCTGCAGCCTGCACCTCAGGTAACCCAAATCATCGAATCATAGAATGGGAGGGGTTGGAAGGGACCTTTAGAGATCATCCAGTACAACTCCCCTGCAGAAGCAGGATCACCTAGATCAGGTCACAAAGGAACGTGTCCAGGTGGGTCCTGAAGCCCTCCAAGGAAGGAGCCTCCACACTCTCCCTGGGCAGCCTGGGCCAGGGCTCCCTCACTCAAACACTCAAACAGTTTGTCCCAATGTCTAAATGGAACTGGTTGTGTTCCAGCTTCATCCCATCACCCCTTGTCCTGTTGCTAGATTCCATTGAAAAAAGTGCTGCCCCAACCTCCTGACATCCACTATTGACATATTTGTCAATATTAATGAGATCCCCTGTCAGTCTCCTCTTCTCCAGACTGAACAGCCCCAGGTCCCGCAGCCTTTCCTCACAAGGAAGATGCTCCAGTGCCCTGAGCATCTTGCTGGCCCTGCACTGGCCTCTCTGCAGCAGTTCCCTGTCCCTCTGCAGCTGGGGAGCCCACAACTGGACACAGGACTCCAGATGAGGCCTCAGCAGATATGGCAGAGCAGAGGGGGAGCAGAACCTCCCTCAACCTGTTGCCCACACTCTTCTTGATGCATCCCAATATGTCAATGTCCAAGAATGTGTTTGAAGACTAATTCACTCAGAGGGTGCTGCTCAGCTTCACTCACAAGCAAAAGGATGAGGCTGCTTAAGGTCTTCTGGCTTTTGCTTTCATAGCTTTTCACACATTGAAGCATGACAAAACACAGCAATTTCATAAGCCCTGTAAAACAACCTCTTGTCTTCAGGCAAAAGCTAGTGGTTTCCACTGCTAAATAAACAGACAGACCCCCTCCCTGCTGGGGATTCATGTGTGCTAACGTGTGACCCAAGGTAGGCTGAGAAAATTAGAAAACTCACAATACTGTTAAATAAAACTGGGATTTTCAAAGGCACCTGAGTGCAGTAACTGAATCTTAAAGGATTTAAGAAATCTCATTCTTTTTGGAGATATCTGAGTGGAAAATAACACGGTATACCTGCTCAGAAACTTTCCTGTTTTCAAAAAGCTCCTCTTTGGTGGAAATTGTAAGTGATGGTGGTTAGAAAGTGACCTGCTGTGTTCCAATGGGTTAGCAACACTGGGCAGCTTCTGTGCCTGCTCCTCTCAGCGTGTGGGTCAGGGGTTTGGTGCACTTATACTCCAACTGAAACATTTGCACTCAGGCACAACTGAAATAATTATTGATGTGCAGGATGAGCCCACCCCTCTACACCATAATACATCCAAATAAAAGTCAATACCCACCCCACAGGATTAGTTTTACTGCAGGATGTACCTTTCCAGCTATTGCAGGAGCTTTTTGTTATGTGGTTTTCAGTTTCCTTCATAGTTTCTCTCCAAAGAGTCATTTTGCCTGTGTAAAGCTGTCCCTCTTAGGGCTGGAGGGGACTCAGGCAGGGTAAGGTCCTTGCTTCTGCTTCAAGTGCTGCCTGTCTCTACTTTATCCCAACACACCACTCAGGCACAGATTGCCTAAGGAAAAGTTCTCTTTACTTTTGTGTCCCTGAAGACCCCACTGCAAACAGAACAGCACAACAGGATTGCTCACGAGGAGCAGGAGGTGCTGCTGAAGGGGAAGGATGCCCTTTCAAGGCATGCCCAGGAACAAACTCATTGGAGACGATTTTGTTTGCACAACTTCTTTCCTGCAGGCAGGTTAATTTATGGGGAAGAATGGAAGTTGCAATCTGGCAGGGAAATGTTCTCAACGCATTTGGCAGTCTCATAAAAGCGTGAGTCTGGGTAGCACCCCCTCCTGCAGCTTGACTCTCTCTGAAAACCCTGAAGGCATTGATAACAAAATCTGTAACAGGAAAGCACTCTCCAAAATGGGGTTTATAGTTTAGAGAGCCAACATTAGTTTATTGTAGCACTGGGTGTGCAGGGGAAGAGTTAAAAGCAGAAAGAATGATTATCACAAGCATATATGTTACCAACAGGACCTCCAAGGCTGGCCCTCAGGAAGCCCGGTCCAGTAAGGATAGTAGGATGGCCAGGACAGCAGAGGACTTACTCTGGCTGGAAGAGGAAGAGGTTAAAGACTTGTTGGCCAAGCTTAAGGTTCATAAGTCAATGGGTCCTGATGGGATGCATCCTACAGTGCTCAGAGAGCTGCTGATGTGATGGCTCAGCCTCTCTCCATCATTTCTGAACAATCATGGAACACAGGCGAGGTGTCTGAGGGCTGGAAAAAGGCCAATGTCACTCCAGTCTGCAAAAAGGGCAGGAAGGATGACCCAGGGAACTCCAGGAACTAAACCTGGCAAAGGAAGTAAAGGAAAACAGGAAGGGCTTTTTCAAATGTAACAGCAGAAAAGGGAAGATTAGGGAGAATGTGAACCCACTGGTGAACAAGGAGGGTGCCCTGGTGACAGAGGATGCAGAGAAGGCAGAACTACTGAATGCTTGCTTTGTCTCAGTCTTCTCTGCTGAGACCAGCCCTCAGGAAGCCCAGTCCCTGGAGGAGAGTAGAATAGCCTGGAGACTGGAAGGCTTTTCCTTGGTGGACAAGGATGAGCTTAGAGACCATTTGGGCAAAGTGGAAACCCACATCAATGAGAACTGTTAGAATGAACCCATGAGTGCTGGGGGAGCTGCTGATGTGATTTCTAAACCACTCTCCATCATTTTTTGATCCATCGTGGAGCACAGGTGAGGTGCCTGAGGGCTGGAGAAAGGCCAATGTCACTGCAGGCTGCAAAAAGGGCAGGAAGGATGACCCAGGAAACTCCAGGCCAGTCAGCTTCACCTCCATCCCTGGAAAAGTGATAGAACAACTCATCCTGAATGTTATCACTGAACATATGAAGGAAAAGGTGGTTATAAGGAGGAGTCAACATGGCTTCACCAAGGGGAAATCCCGTTTGACCAACCTGATGCCTTCTATGAGTGCAGAACCAGCTGACTGGATGAGGGGAGAGCAGTGGATGGCAAATACCTTGACTTCAGCAAGGCGTTGGACACTGTCTCCCACAACATCCTCATCAGAAAGCTCAGGCAGTGTGGCTTGGCTGATCAATGGCACAGAATGGAGTTGGAGGCCTGTGGCCAGTGGAGTTCCACAGGGATGGGTTCTGGGGCCAGTCTTGTTCAACATCTTCATCAACCACCCGGATGAGGGCACAGAGGGACCCTCAGCAAGTTCCCTGCTGGCACCAAACTGGGAGCACTGGCTGATGCACCAGAGGCTGTGCTGCCAGTCAGTGAGAGATGGGCAGGCTGAGAGTTGGGCACAGAGGAACCTGCTGAGGTTCAACAAGGACAAGGGCAGAGTCCTGCAGCTGGGGAGGAACAACCCCCTGCCCCAGGCCAGGCTGGGGGTGACCTGCTGGAGAGCAGCTCTGCAGAGACAGACCTGGCAGTGCTGGCTGATAATAAACTGCCCATGAGCAGCAACGTGGCCTCGTGGGCAAGAAGCCAATGGCAGCCTGGGGGCATCCAGCAGAGTGTGGGCAGCAGGGCCAGGGAGGTTCTGCTCCCCCTCTGCTCTGCCACATCTGCTGAGGCCTCATCTGGAGTCCTGTGTCCAGTTGTGGGCTCCCCAGCTGCAGAGGGACAGGGAACTGCTGCAGAGAGGCCAGTGCAGGGCCAGCAAGATGATCAGGGGACTGAAGCATCTTTCATACAAGGAAAGGCTGTGAGACCTGGGGCTGTTTAGTCTGGAGAAGAGGAGATTGAGGGGGGATCTTATTAACATTTATAAATATCTAAAGGGTTAGTGTCAGGAGGTTGGGACATCCCTTTTTTCTATAGTAGATAGTAACAGGACAAGGGGTGATGGGATGAAGCTGGAACACAAAAAGTTCCACTTAAACATAAGAAAAAACTATTTCACTGTGAGGTGAGGGAGCCCTGGCCCAGGCTGCCCAGGGAGGGTGTGGAGGCTCCTTCCTTGGAGGGCTTCGAGACCCACCTGGACACGTTCCTGTGTGACCTGATCTAGGTGATCCTGCTTCTGCAGGGGGTTGGGCTGGATGATCTCTAAAGGTCCCTTCCAACCCTACCCTTCTATGATTCCATGATCAGAGACTGGGGACAATGTGACCTTTCTCTTTCTCTGGTTTTCTCTGTAAATATAAATTATATTCTATAATGCAAAACATATCATTGCTGCTGTGAGCTTTTCCTTCTGGTTTTATTGTTTTTCCATGCAATGAGGGTGTGGTTTGGTCAGCCAAAGTCACTTTTGTAAAGCAAAGACCCTTTGAAAAACTACTGCAAGCGTGCAACCAAACAATGCAGCCATATCCCAAAGCTGCTGCAATTTTGCAGGGCTTTGGATGGCTGTGGAGTATGGCCTGTGGCTTTGTCCTCCAGCTGTGAAGGTGAAGACTTTGGTCCAGAACCAGGAAAGAACACTTTCTAATTTTGTTGTTTATCCTCCTCCCCTTTCAGACACTCATTAGTCTTGGCTGGCATGCAAAGAAGCAGCCCAGGACTTTGAGAACAACTGCAACAACAAGCACTCCAGGTTGTTTCAGGAAAGTTTTTTATTTCCCATCTGTAGTGCAAACCAAGAGATTGTCACACAGGACTTTTTCTCTTTTCTTAAGCCCTCCACATTTAAAGACAAAAAAGAATAAAGAGTGTTCTTAATAGTAATACCTTTGATAGTTCTATTTTTCAAATGCTTTAGCTGTTGGAGTGGTTTTCTTTTTTAATTTTTGGATCTTTACTAACAGATTTGAAAAATGTAGAACAGCAAGTCTTTGCCAGCAGCCAAGACAGACCCAGACTTGTCTTCAAAACCCCAACCACCTTCACCTGCTGAATGCTGTACAGTGGGAAGGACACAGCAACTGTTTCAGTCCTGCTTTTTGTTCCCTCATCATGGGAAAACAAGACTAATGTTCCTCTCCTGTGGATGCCCAGGCTTCATAAGGGGTCTGCTCTTCACTCACATGAATCCTGATTCACTTGTATTGGATCCTGGGGATGTCTCAGTGCAGAAGCTTGCACAAGTCCTGTCTCCCCAGAGGTGCCACAGGCACATGAGGGTCTCACCTCCAACACCTACATGTGTGTTCCAGTACCAGCTCTTCCAGTATCAACTTTCTCTTTCCTGGCTTAGCAGACTGACAGACATGGGGCAGACACTTCCTTTGGTTTACAGACAATCACTCACTTTTCCATCTGTTCCTTTGCTGGTGCTTTCCCTGGAGAGGCTGGAGTGCTGCAGATGCTGTACCCAGCCTCAGGCACATCCTGGTGCTGCTGGTAACCGCAGATGCAGGAGGGCTCACTGGAGGATGAGCATGAGGCAGATTGTCCAGAGATGCTCGAGGAACTCAGCCTGCACCAACAGAGCCACCTGTGACCTTCCACAGCAAACACACACACCTTTAAAGGGAACCACTGAGGTAGTTGTGGAGGTGTTGCATTTTGGAGAAGTTGTCAAGTAAATGCAATTTGGGGGTTAACTTTTTGCTGTGAGTAGAGAAGTAGCAAAGGTGGGATGTCAGAGTCTCACAGAAAAGTCTCACTTTTCCAAATAGGGTTTCCTCTCATTCATTTGAGAGACAGGGAAGTTGGAAGGAAACAATCCTTTATGACAGGCAAGTGGGAAGCCCCATGCTTCTTGCTTTTGTTCCTTGTCCGATACCACAGCATTTGTCTTGGATATTTTTTCACATACAAGCCTTGAGACTTGAGGCTGTCTTCCTTGTCTGTGTTCCAGGGTCAAGACATTTGTACTGCAGTTCTTCCCTATGGGAAGTGTAAAGATGGGTTTCCTTGCCCTTATTGTCCATCTGACAGCCAGCACCTCTGTTTAGAAACACCCCATACACATGTCCCCACCATATGTACCACCACAGAGATCCCCATTCAGGACATGTCATGTGTTGCCCATCTCCTCCAAGAGCACACAGTTTAGAGGTTTGAGGCTCTTAAAACAGAAAAAGCAGCAAAATAGGTTGATTTTTTTGCAGTGAGAAACTTCAGAACTGATTCCTGTCAGGGATACGTCACAAGTTAATTAAAATGGATGAAGATGGCAGAAAGATGAGCAAGACACAGGCAGGAACACCTTGTTGCCAAGGTCCTCCATGAGCTCCAGAGCTGAAATAGCTCCAATACCCAACCTTTAAATTTTAGCAGCCAGTTCAGTGCTCCTAACAACAAAGCATCATTTCGAAACGTTCCTTCGGATTAGGAAGTGCATGCTTGATTGCACTATGGATGGGAAGTGCATGATGAAAAGTGGAAGAGAGGCAAAAAGCACTCGTAGCTTGAGAAGCCCAAAAATAATGATCTGGATGCAGGTGTTTTGTAGAAGCAAAGAAAGGAGAAACTTTAGCCTGAAAGGACTGTGTGATAATTCCACAATCAGTTGGCAATTTTTAAAGCATCATGCCTGGGAGGGAAATCTCCTGATGAATTCCCTCTCTTGCTGACTAATGGCTTAAGTATACAGTTCAACAAGGATTAAAAATTGATCCAAACCAGACATTTCAGATCTTGGATGGAAACTCTTGAACCTGCTTCTACCAAAGTTCACATCAGCTTTCCCATGAACTTGGGTTAGGAGAGAAGGTAGTTCAGAAACGTTTCATGGATATTCTGTGTGGAAGCATCCAAACAGAATAAGACAAAAGTTAGACCTCAATCCAACGAACAGCCTGTTGATGTGTGTAACTTTGAAGTGAAGAGGCCTCCAAAGTGTGCAAAAGTAAATACACACATAAGTCACCTCTCAGGATCAAAGCCCAGGTGAGTGGCAACCTGGCCCTCAAGCAACAGGGAAAGATTTTTTTCAGTTAGACAAGAGAAAGAGGCTGAGACAGCAAAGGGAGGAGTGCAATCAGCATTGGCAACGTTCATCTGGCTCCATTGAAGCACAAAAAGAGACCAAAAGAGTTTAGTTTTTGTAAAGGTCAAGTAGAGGTTGCTACTTTGGAGAGAAAGAAAGCCTGAAAGTATAAAGAAGGGGAAAGATGAAATTACAGAATCACATAATGGTTTAATCTGGCAGAGACCTTTAAGCTCATGGAGTGCAGCCTCTGTCCCAGCCCTATCAACCACCAACCCATTTCCCTCAGGGCAACACCCACCAGCTCTGAAACCCCTCCAGGGATGGTGACTGCAGCAGCTCCCTGGGCAGCCCCTTCCAATGCCTGACAGCCCTGGCACCAAAGAAATTCCTCCTCACATCCAGCCTCAACCTCCCCTGGTGACACCTGAGGCCGTTTCCTCTTGTTCTATTGCTTGGCACTGGGGAGAACAGACCAACCCCACCTGGGTACAGCTTCCTTTCAGGCAGTTGTAGGGAGTGAGAAGCTCTCCCCTGAGCCTTCTTTTCTCCAGCCTCAACAGCCCCAGATCCCTCAGCCCTTCCTCACAGCAGACGTGCTCCAAATGCTTTCCCAGCTTGGAGCTGCCTCTGGATCCTCTCCAGCACCTCCATGTCCTTGTAGAGAGGGGCCCAGAACTGGGCACAGTAGTGGAGGTGCAGCCTCCCCAAAGCCGAGTCCAGGGCAATGATCAGCTCCCTGCTCCTGCTGCCAACACTGTTCCTGCTGCAGGCCAGGCTGCCCTTGGCCTTCTTGCCCCCCTGGGCACGCTGCTGGCTCCTGTTGAGCCGCTGCCACCCAACACTGGCAGGTCCCTCTGTGCCTGGCAGCTTCCAGCCACTCCTCCCCAGGCCTGTAGCGCTGCTGGGGGTTGTTGTGGCCCAAGGGCAGGCCCTGGCCCTTGTCCTTGTTGACACTCATGGCACTGGCCTTGGGCCAACTGGTGCAAAGTACAATGAAGACACAGCTACACACAGACCTGACAGAAAGGAAGGGCATAGGTTGTTGCTTCTTGTAAAAGAGAGACAGCTACAACTTTCCTTCTCTAACAGTCAATACTTAATTCACCACTATGAGGGAATTATTTGCGTGGAAACGGCAATATAATGCTTATATATAAATTTGAGTGTATTTGTTGTCCTCCATGGTAAGCTGCAAAGCAGGCTAGGGTATCTGCCACGATTCTCATGGCACAGCCCATCTCTCTGCAGTAGGAAAATATTTAAGTGACTGAGTAGATGTGAATCTTTACTTTTCATTAGTGCTGCCAGGAGCTGTGGTTACATAGCACTCCCAATAATCAAGCAATTTGTTTAGAGTGCTCTCATTCACAGAATTACATTTATTACTTTACTGCCCAATGGCCTCCTAAGAGGAAAAAAAATAATTATATGTTGCTCTAAGTTTTGTGTGTTTTTAAACAAAAATTTAACGAGAGGACAAATGAGACTGAAGTGAGGAAATGATGGAGAAGCAGGGTAAAGAATGATGCTGACAAATGTTATCATCTCCGAGGAGGAGAAGGAAGAGATGGTAACTAAATCAGCTCTGTCTGGCTCTGCTTTCTGCTCACAGATCTTTTCCCAGGTGTCCCATCAGAAATGCATTGCAGCAGACGGTGTTCCAGAAGCCTGACCTTCTGTCCTGATCCTCTGACCAAACAATCTGGGCAACAAGCAGGAGCTTTTTTAAAATGCCAGTAGCTGAGTTATTATGCATTATTTGCTAGAAACAAATCCAGATTTACATTAAACACTTCCAAGGGTTAGATTTAAGACTTACCAGTGATGGCTTTAGTTAAAACTTCCTCGTAACCTTTTCTTTCCACTTCCTTGCTTGCTCTTGGGGTGTTTCCCAGAACCTGCATGTGATCCATCAATCCTGGAGACAATCAGGGTGCTGATGGTGCACCATCAACCTTGACATCATCATCATCATCATCATCATCATCATCATCATCATCATCATCATCTCCAAACTAATATCAATATCTTGTCTTAACAAGGATAGAGAGATACAAATGTACCTTTGGAAAACAGTCACCAGAGTACAGTTGACACAGAATCACAGAACGGTAGGGGGTGGAGGAAGCCTTCACAGATCATCCAGTTGAATCCCTTCTGCTCAAGCAGATCCCACCTAGATCAGCTCACTCAGGAACGTGTCCAGCAGGGTTTGGAAATCTCCTGAGAGGTAGAGTTCAGATACCCTCCCTGAACAGCCTGGGCCAGGGCTTCCTCACCCTCACAGTGAAGAAGTTTTTCCTTAAGGCTAAGTGGAACTTTCTGTGTTCCAGCTTTTGTCCATAACCCCTTGTCCTGTCAATGTACACTACAGTGTGAAGTCTGCCCCATCCCCTTGACATACACCTTTTAAATTCTTGTAAATTTGTAAGATTCTTGTAAAAATCATGTAAATCTTGTAAATTAATGAGGTCTTCCCTCAGCCTTCTCTTCTCCAGGCTCAACAGCTCCAGATCCTGTGGCCTTTCCACATTAGGAAGATGCTTCAATCCCCTGATCATCTTGGTGGCCCTGCACTGGCCTCTCTCCAGCAGTTCCCTGTCTCTCTTGAGCTGGGGAGCCCACAACTGGACACAGGACTCCAATTACATCCAGTAACATCGAGTTAACTGGAATTCAGCAAGATTATCCTGACAGGTATGAGCTTCTAGTGAATTAAATTCAAGTGATTTCCAGGTTTGAATATAAGGATTGAAAGCCACAGCCACATGTGTAAATGTCTAACAGCCACTAAAACTGGTTGTTCACTCCACAAGCAAAATAACCTCCATAAAAACATTCATTCCTAGTGGCTTTTCAGTAACGTGCATGACATCTACAGCTCCTAAGGGAAAACATTTACGTGTCTGGCACCAGTGACTACCTTGTTAGCAGCTCCAGCCAGAACAAGCACATTGGCAATGAAGAGCAACTGCTTCAGCTGCTCTTCCTCACAGTCTCAGTTGTTCCTGGCTCAAAAGCTGCTGGATGCAGTGCAGGTCTGCAGGGCCAAGGCTCAACATCTAGCTACATCCTTTAGAGATGTAAAACCAGCACCTTTGCAACCACTCCATAGCTCACCATGAAAACCTACAGCAGCTGTTCATGGGGATGGAACAAGAGGTTGAGAGTAAGAGCCATGGGAAAGGCTTTTTATGTTTCTGTGAGCTCATGTTGTATACAAACTGTACTTTTTCAAGCCTGAGGAAAATGAAGCACTGGGATAGAATAACCTTTAGTCTAGCTCTTCTAAGATTCATGCATGCTGGATTATTTGGTCATAGCAGAGGCCAAGTAACTTGATCCAAATACCTTCAGACCTGATGAGAAGAGTTTGACTGAATTTTACCTTCTGGTTAAGGCATATATTCTTGGTGTGTAAACCTTGATCATCAGAACTAGAACAGTCCGACCCATGATCAGAGCGACCCTGTCTGAGGAGAAGAGCTTTGTGGGTGAGCAAAGGTGTGCTTTTTTTGCTCTTCTTGTGAAAGATGGCAAAAGAAAGAAAAAGAGAAAGAGAGAAAGAAAAAAAAAAGAGAAAGAAAGAAAAAGAAAGAGAGAAAGAAAGAAAAAGAGAAAGAGAGAAAGAAAGAGAAAAATGAGAGAAAGAAAAAGAGAAAGAAAGAGAGAAAGAAAGAAAGACTAAGAGAAAGAAAATAAGAAAGAAAGGAAAAGAGACAGAAAGAAAGAAAGAAAGAAAGAAAGAAAGAAAGAAAGAAGAAAGAAAGAGAGATAGAGAGATAGAGAGAAAAGGAGAGCGAAAGAAAGAAAGAAAAAGAGAAAAAGAGAAAGAGAGAAAGAAAGAAAGAAAGAGAGAGAGAGAAAGACAGAGAAAGAAAGAAAGAAAGAAAGAGAGAAAGAGAGAAAGAAAGAAAGAAAGAAAGAGAGAGAAAGAAAGAATGAAAGAAAGAGAGAATGAGAGAAAGAAAGAAATAGAGAGAAAGAAAGAATGAAAGAAAGAGAGAAAGAAAGAAAGAAAGAAAGAAAGAAAGAAAGAAAGAAAGAAAGAAAGAAAGAAAGAAAGAAGAAAGAAAGAGACATAGAGAGAAAAGGAGAGCGAAAGAAAGAAATAAAAAGAGAAAGAGAGAAAGAGAGAAAGAAAGAAAGAAAGAGAGAGAAAGAAAGAAAGAAAGAGAGAAAGAAAGAAAGAGAAAGAAAGAAAGAGAGAAAGAAAGAGAGAAAGAAAGAAAGAAAGAGAGAAAGAGAGAAAGAAAGAAAGAGAGAGAAAGAAAGAACGAAGGAAAGAGAGAAAGAAAGAAAGAAAGAAAGAAAGAAAAGAAAGAAAGAAAGAAAGAAAGAAAGAAAGAAAGAAAGAAAGAAAGAAAGAAGAAAGAAAGAGAGATAGAGAGAAAAGGAGAGAGAAAGAAAGAAAAAGAGAAAGAGAGAAAGAAAGAAAGAAAGAAATCAGGTGTTGTATTTCTACTCTTAAGAGCTCATAAAAATATTTGTTGTTAAGTAATTGTTCATTCCTTTCCCATGGAACTGATTTTTTTTTCACCTGCTGCTTTACAACACTTATTTGCTTTGATGTTAAAACAGAGTGGGACTATGGGTCACTTAAATTTAATACAATTTCCTTCTAGCCCAGAGAGGTGAATGAGACATGTTACAGGAGTGTTTCCTGGCCAGCTTTGTAAGTACAACTAAAGCAATTTTGGAAGCATTTTTGTGAATTGTCCATCATGATTAATCTTTGGCATGGTTCTTCAATATACATTAGCATGGCAGAGACGGTACCTTAGGACTGAAACTACCAACTAAATGGATACCTCAAGGTAGCAGTTTGGTGTGCTGCTTTCCCAAGGTTGTTGTAAGTAAGTTGGAGAAATTGAAGTTTGAATAGAGGAAGTTGAATAAGTAGCAGTTGGGTAGAGTAAGTTTAAGTATCAGCCTAATGTGCTGCTTTCCTGAGGTTATAGCAAGTTGAGTTAAGTTGCAGGTCTGGAGAACTTGCAAAGCTTACACGAAAAAAAAAGACAAAGCAAAACTTCAAACCTTTTTTGAGGGGTTGTATAGTGTGAAAGATCTTCTTTAGCTAATTCACAAAGATTATGAGACAACACATTAAAAAAAATTCCTCTCTACACTCTTCATAAGCACCAGGCAGTACAGCTTTCCCCTTCACAACACCCAGAGCTGCTGGCAATAACCTCCCAAGGGGCTTCAAGCCTTTGCAACTGTCTTGCCATAGCAATAGGTTTGGAAAGGCTGCCAGGACTGTGCCAACAGGCAATTTTCCTCCACTGTAAGTGTTGCGCAGTGAGAGCTTCAGTTATATGAGTCCAGAAGATAATGATGGCATGGTCTGTATGTTAGCTCCTATGAATGAAAATATATGCTTTGGGCATCACTGCCTGCTTGTCTCAGTGAAGACTCTCCTGAGCCTATTGGAATAAAGCATTCTTGTAAGAAAATATCCATGTAAGTTAACACTATCTGCTTGAATGACTTGAGAGACTTCAGATCACATTTTCAAAGGACCACATCATGGCCATTAGAGCCTCTTTTTGCCTTTTCCCTTTTTACATTTATTCTTCTGTGTTTTCTGGTTCATTTGGTAGATTGGAGTCTGGAACCAGATGGAGGTTACTGCCAAAGGAGAGGGAAAATGCACTTGGTACCCTCATCTAGATCATTGACAAAGATGTTAAATAGAACAGGCCCCAGCACTGAGCTCTGGGGGACACCACTGATGATGGCCCAAAATCTGCCATGGGCAGGCAGTGTCCCCTCATCCAGGTGGCTGATGAAGATGTTGAACCAGACTGGCCCCAGAACCCATCCCTGTGGAACTCCACTGGCCACAGGCCTCCAACTCCATTCTGTGCCATTGATCCCAGCCTCTGGGCTCTGTCATTCAGCAGCTCTCCATCCACTTCACCTCCACCCATCCCAGCCACACTGCCTGAGCTTTCTGATGAGGATGCTGTGGGAGACAGTGTCAAAAGCCTTGCTTAAGTCAAGGTAGGTGACATCTGCTGCTCTCTCCTCATCCAGCCAGCCGGTTATGCACCATAGAAGGCATCAGGTTGGTGAGACCGGATTTCCCCTTGGTGAATCCATGTAGAGTTCCCTTGACAGTCATCTTTTCCTTCATATATTTTGAGATGGCATCCAGGACGTGTTGTTCCATCAGCTTTGCAGGGATGGAGGTGAAGCTGACTGGCCTGGAGTTTCCCATGTCCTCCTTCTGCCCTTTTTGCAGCCTGCAGTGACATTGGCCTTTCTCCAGCCCTCAGGCACCTCGCCTGTGCTCCACGATGGATCAAAAAATGATGGAGAGTGGTTTAGAAATCACATCAGCAGCTCCCCCAGCACTCATGGGTTCATTCTAACAGTTCTCATTGATGTGGGTTTCCACTTTGCCCAAATGGTCTCTAAGCTCATCCTTGTCCACCAAGGAAAAGCCTTCCAGTCTCCAGGCTATTCTACTCTCCTCCAGGGACTGGGCTTCCTGAGGGCTGGTCTCAGCAGAGAAGACTGAGACAAAGCAAGCATTCAGTAGTTCTGCCTTCTCTGCATCCTCTGTCACCAGGGCACCCTCCTTGTTCACCAGTGGGTTCACATTCTCCCTAATCTTCCCTTTACTGCTGTTGCATTTGAAAAAGCCCTTCCTGTTTTCCTTTACTTCCTTTGCCAGGTTTAGTTCCAAAAGGGCTTTGGCCTTCCTGGTTTTGTGCCTGCACACTCTAGCTATATTCCTGCACTCATCCCAAGCAACCAGGCCCTTTTCCCACCTCACACAGATTTCTCTCTTCTCCTTGAGAAGTTCCAGTAGTTCTTTTTTTCATCTATGGAGGCCTCTTTTCCTGATTTTCTACATATGGGGACACACTGATCCTGGACTTGGAGGAAGTGATGCTTGAAGATTGACCAGCTCTTGAGCACTCCTACCATAGAGAATCCAGTCCAAGCAGATCTTTGAAGAGGCCAAAGTCGGTTCGCCTGAAATCCAGGGTCACAACCTGGCTTGGTGTCCTGCTTCTTCCACACAGGATCTTGAACTCTACCATCTCATGGTCTCTGCAGCCGAGGTTGCCTCAAACCTTCACATCCCCAACCAGGCCCTCTTTATTTGTCAGTACCAGACCCAGCAGTATGCCCCTCCTCATTACTTCCTCCATCACCTGAGATGGGAATTTGTCATCAACACTCTGCAGGAACCTCCTGGACTGTGTGTGCTTGGCTGTGTGGCTTTGCCAGCAAACAGCAGGGTGATTGAAGTCCCTCATGAGGACCAGGGACTGTGACTGTGAGGCAGCTCTCAGCTGTTCATAGAAGGCCTCATCCACATCCTCCTCCTGCTCAGGTGGCCTGTAGCAAGCTCCCACAGCAGTACCACCCACACTACCCTGCCCCTTCATTCTCAATCTGTCCCTCGTGCCCCCAGGCTGAGGTCAGTGCACTCCAATTCCTCTCACACTGACACCAGCTTCGCCCCCTCACCTCTGGGCCTGTCTGTCCTCGACAGCCCAGAGCCATTCCTGGCTGAGCTCCAGCCCTGGAGCTGTCCCACCATGTCTCAGTAACAGCACTGAGCTCATGGCCCTGCACCTTCACCCACAACTCGAGCTCCTGCTGCTCATTCCCCAGGCTCTATGCGTTGGTGTACAGGCTGTGCAGGGCTCACCCAAACACATGGGTTTCCCTGGGTGGGTGCAGGAGGATCCTCCCTCATTTGACAGTGCCTCAGGAATGTTAAATCCCTTGCAGAAGGACATCACTACCAATTAAAATGTTTATTTTCAATGTCTCTATTACTTTGATATTTTATTTTCTTAAAAAGGAATCTATTTATTGCTGCTACGTGGAGAAATGAAGGACTGTTTTAATTAACTAGTAACTCTGGCTTTAATATTTCATGGGACTCTGGCTGTGAATTCCTGCAAACTGAATGTTTTCAGACAACTTGCTTAAGAGCCTCCTTCAGCTGATTCTCAGCAGACGTGCTACCTGTGTCAGAAATCATCCCAACCTTGCACTACATGGCAGCTTACTTTTTGCATTGTCTCCCAACATCAGTGTTTACAGTAGCACCTAGAAGTCTCTGGTGCCATGGTGAGCCTTGTACAATGGACTCACACACGAACACTTAATAAGAGAGAGTCTTGACTCTGTTTCCAACCTGGAGAAACAGTGACAACCAATGACAGGAAGGAAAAGACACAATGAGATCACTCTTGATCATCTCTGGAGCTGGGAATAAAGCCCAGGTCTCCAGGCACATATTCAGGTGCACTTTTTCCTAGTCTTCATTCTGTTTAACTGTCTCTAATCCAACAGCTTTGCATTCACTTTGCACTGAACCTTTCACAAGTCCACTCACTACATTCAATACAGGGACAGCCAGTTCTCTTTAGAGAGCAGAGAACACAGGTAAAGAGCAATTATTTCTCCTAGCAGCACAACAACTGTAACTGCAAGAGGAAATAGGGCTCCCTTTAATCCCATCTCTCTCATCCACTATTTAAAGAAAGAAAAAAAGATAAGCAAAGTAGTGATAAATTCACTTATCTAGGAAGAATCCTTTACCCCAGTCAGGACCTACTATATGTGCAGAATGTCTTGACTGGACTGGTCAGGATCCACCAGTGACTCCAGTCGGAACAGGAGGTAAACAAGAACAGTCAGGATATTTTAGAGGATGGTAGCACTTGGTCCTAAGAGACCTGTACCCTGCCTCTGCTGCATCCAAAGCCACAATGTTGGGCACGTGCAGATTTGTCTGAGCCATCAGAGACCTGACAAGTCTACCCTGTATAATATGGCTGTGGTGCACACTGCCTGCCCCTGGACATTTCCAGGGATGGGGCAGCCACAGCCTCTCTGGGCAGCTCATTCTATAATAATTCCAGACTCTTGGCATAGCACATTACTTCAAGAGCATCCTGTCTGTATTTGGACTGCAGACAGTACTAAAATCCTTCAGACAGTAAATCAAGAAGGGAATGGATGGTTGTCTGGCCCTGAAGCCAAACCCTTACTCCTACCAGTGCCTCCTGTCTATTGCCTGTCTGTAAAAATGAGGCTATCAGTTCGCTACTCCACAAGAACAGCTTCAGAGCAAAGATTTTAAAGGTTAAGGTATTGTTATTCCTCTCCTCAGCAGCAAAGCAGGGCTATGTGTTAATAGCAAGGATCAAAGCTCACAGGAGATGGATCCCATCCTTCTCACATTCCCATGGAGTTACCAAGCCTCGAGCAGAGCAATTGCCTTGGTGTTAACTCCATTACAGGCTGAGTTGGGAGAGAGCAGTAAGAGACCACGGGCAGGGAAGGCAAGCAAGACCTGGAAGCACAAAGCCACAGGAGCACAGATTGAAAGGGAAAAGCAGGAGGTAATGCTTCAGTGGAAGACAATGGAACATTTTGCTTTAAATTATAGCAGTTCTCTCCTGTGAGAAATGAGTCCAGAGAAATGTGACACTAGTCATTCCCTTCGCCCTCAATGCAGTACAATTTGTAGGGAAAAAACCCCAAAACATACATTACTTTTCTATGAGTGCTAACCATGTCTGTTTTCTGAGCAAACTTCTTTCTTTATTACTGAAATCATTGGGCATACAGAAATGGCTGCATCACCAAGGCTGCATCCTGCCTGTATGACACTGCTGATGCCTTGGTGGCTGCTCTGAATAAATACAACTCATAATAAATAAGCTCATTTTTACACCAAAACATATGATGATGGTGAAGAAAACCTCAAACTTTTTATTACTTATCCATCTGGGATCTTATTTTGAAGACTGAGAGGGCTCAAATCTCTCCTGAAACCTCTCTGCAGCGAGGACCTGAAGCTCCTCATTCCCATCCAAGGCTTTCCCACTCTCAGACAGCCAGTTTCTGTTTCTATGCATCTTCTCACCTCCTTTCCCTTTTCTTTTTCTCCTTTCTTGCCTCTAGAAATATCAATCCAGACTTAGAAAACCAAAGCAGCCTCTTCCATTTGCTATTGTTCCTGAAAGTAAGTTTAATACAGACTGATTTCCAGTGCTGAAGCACAGAAGGAAAGTCAATCAGGGAGGCAGACAAAGATGTAACCATTAATATTAACAGTCTAGAACTATTAGCTTTCATTGCATCCCCAGAAAGCAATCCCCAGTGCACCAGCTGGCTCGACTCCCACCAAATTTAGAGATTATCCTCCAGTGTCCTTTGTACTTTTTGCATTTTGATGGGAGTACAGGTAGGAAGGAGCACCATTTGATGCAGTAAGTGAGGCAAAGGGGTAGAAATCTAAGATGCTCAAGCCAGAGATCAGCAAAAGACATGCAAAACCTCTGTTAAGTGTCCCACAGGGGAAGACCAGTGACACAGAGGACTTCAAAACTCAATAGGGAGCACCACAGCAACAAAATGCTGGTGACCAATTGCAGTGCAAAGGAAATACAATTAAGAAAACAAGTGAAAGTGAAAATAAACACCCAACAGGACCCCACAAAGCTTTGAGACACAGGGAGAGGCATCATAAACTATCCAAGAGCTGACTAGAAAAAAAAGGTGAGAGGAGATGAAAATCAGCTCTCATAAGTGGTGCTAACAAGATAGAACCTCCCTCTTTTAAACAGCCAATAAACTAGAGCAGCAGACAGCAGGCAATGGAACAGTTGTACACCAGTTTCTTGTCCCACTTTCCCCACCTACTCCAGAACTTTATTATACTTTCTTTAAAAAGTGGAAATGACGACTACAACTGGCCAGCAGTCAAAGGGAGGTTCAGCCTGACAACCCTGTCAGCAAAGAAATTCCTCCTCATATCCAGCCTGAACCTCCCCTGGTGACACTTGTTCTATTGCTTGTTACTGGGGAGAACAGACCAACCCCACCTGGCTACAGCTTCCTTTCAGGCAGTTGTAGGGAGTGAGAAGGTCTCCCCTGAGCCTTCTTCAGGCTCAACAGCCCCAGATCCCTCAGCCCTTCCTCACAGCAGACGTGCTCCAAATGCTTTCCCAGCTTGGCAGCTGCCTCTGGATCCTCTCCAGCACCTCCATGTCCTTGTAGAGAGGGGCCCAGAACTGGGCACAGTAGTGGAGGTGCAGCCTCCCCAAAGCCGAGCCCAGGGCAATGATCAGCTCCCTGCTCCTGTTCCTGCTGACAGTGCTACTTCTGACACAGGCCAGCGAACTTCTGGAGAGTCAGTGCAGAGCTACCTAGAGGCTGAGGGGACCTGAGCATCTCTCTAATGAGGAATGGCTGTAGGACTTGTTGGGACTATTCAATCTGGAGAAAAGAAGTCTGAGAGGCGACTTCGTGAAGACTTATAAATACCTAAAATGAAGGTGTGGAGAGAAAAGGGAATTCCCCTGGCACAGGAGGAGAAACTCCTTTGGTGCTGAGGTGAGGGAGCCCTGGCCTAGGCTGCCCAGGGAGGGTGTGGAGGCTCATTCTCAGGAGGTTTCCAACCCCACCTGAACACATTCCTACACGCCCTGAGTGAGGGGAACCTGCTTTAGCAGGGGCTTGGGCTGGATGAACTCTTCAGGGCCCTTCCAGCCCCCAGCATTGTGGGATTCTGTATGATTCTGTGAACTGCTGTTATGAGTATACATCTACAAACAATTTGAAAGTCTCCTCTCCTTTCACACACTAACCCAACTGAACTGTTAAAGTCTTAATTCCTGTAGACAGATAAGAACAGAGAAATGCGAGGTTGTAACTTCCCAGCTTCCTCTCATCTTAGGGCAACTGATTCAAACCATCTCTTTCCCATGTCCTTGAAGCTTCATCTTGAAAGCAGCTGGGTTTTCTGCTTTCCCATGTTGGCTTCATGAGAAAGATGTTTAAAAATTTCATTGCCTTTAACAGTTTGTTTAAAATGTTTTGTTTCAGATGATATGCACTCACAGCTGGCTTTTAGAAGGGACGTGAACCCTCACATTTCAAGACAAAGCTTCTCAATGACCCAGAAATTGCCTTTATGTGGGTTAACCCATTTTCTCTTTGTTTGCCTTACACTCAACACAGAGCAAAGCAAATACCAAACTACCTGGCTCCTAATCTGAATCAATAAACACAAGAGTGGATGGATATACCTTTGCCATCCACAGCCTGGGCTTAGACCTGAGCTGCAGACACTGTAGCTGGTAGCAGCAATACTCTTATAGCTGTCATGGTCTAAGGAGGTAAATGATGTCAGTTAGTGAAGAGGAATAATATCTTTCCATTAATCCAACAGATGTATTCATAAGAAACAGACAAGCATGGAGGTCTGAAATTGGAGCAGCAATCTCCAAAGTGAAGAACAATGGTTCTGAATTGATCTCTGTATCTGAATCAGCTAAACCATCTGAAAAGTGATTGGTACCCATGAGCAGGAGAGAAGCCAGCCAAGAGAAAGGCAAGAACCAAATCGTTGTTGGAACAACCACGAGTTAGAAGAACAGTGTCAGATGTACCTGTGTTCATTTATTAAATTAAATTAGATTTTCTAAATGTCTATTTAAATTTTCCTCCAAGCTTGCCCAGAGAAGATAGTGTACATGACCAGGCAATTACAGTGCCAAGCATGAGGAATTATATAAATTAGAAGAAGAGACGTGAGGCATGCAGAACAAATGGCTCGGAGGACAACAGTCTCCTGAAACCCAGGGGGAAGAAAATGAATCCCAGGAAAATGAGCTCTGAGAATTAATTATAATTGATAAAGAAAACCATAGAGAAGGATAAAGATAACATAGAAAGAACAAGAAATACTGGAAGATGAGCAGAGGGGTGTCAGGCCCCAGTCTTTCAGCTTGGTATATGCAGGTAAATTGTTCCTCCCCATGGGACCTGTGCTGTGATTGTAAAACAAAAAAGGAACAAAAACTCAGTCTGGCCAAAGATATCACAGAATCATAGAATCATAGAACGGTAGGGGTTTGAAGGGACCTTTAGACATCATCAACTCCCCTGCAGAAGCAGGTCTCACCTAGATCAGGTCGCACAGGAACGTGTCCAGGTGGGTCTTGAAGGCCTCCAAGGAAGGAGCCTCCACAACCCCTCTGGGCAGCCTGGGCCAGGGCTCCCTCACCTGAACAGTGAAATAGTGTTCTTTTATGTTTAAGTGGAACTGTTTGTGTTCCAGCTTCATCCCATCACCCCTTGTCCTGTTGCTGGCTACTATAGAAAAGAGGGATGTCCCAACCTCCTGACACCCACCCTTTAGATATTTATAAATGTTAATGAGATCCCCCCTCAGTCTCCTCTTCTCCAGACTAAACAGCCCCAGTTAGCCCAGGGATTTGCTCTTGAGCAACGGATTGCAGGATGGGCCACTGGTATTAGACAAAAAAATCTCATTTCTGATACGTGTGCAGAGGTCCAAGTAGTGTGTGGTACATCTCAGGCTGGTCACAGAGCATCCCCAGCGTTACAAACAATTATCTGCCAGAGATGTGCAAACTATTGGAAAGTATTAGCTGGTGCTTAGTTGGCAGAAAAAGATAGCACTCTTAATTGGTACATCCCCGAGTTGTACATCTCTGATATTCACAGGATATTTACTCTGAAACGATGCACAAATTTCACATTCAAGACAAGATAACAAAGGTAAAAAGCCCCCAGACTTGACTATAATGTCTTTATTTAGGAAAAATTGGCTAATTTTCATAGCAATTTGTTTAAACTATAACTTGTGGAAGACAAATCTCCTTCTTGGGTCTGTACTCTGTTTAAAGCCTGAAAAAACACAATGCACGAATATTTTACTTCTCTGCCTCCTTAACACGGAACTATATCTTCTAACTATGCCCATATGGCCCTTGTAAAGAACGTGACTTCATTAGCCTACACTCACAGCTCCAGCTATCAAATCCAGGTTGTGCTTTTATGGACTTACTAGATATAACATGAAAACTCTGCCTCAGCCTGCCAGCTTCCAGCTGATGTTATTCTTAAATAAAATTAAGTGCTGCAATGCAGCAGCAAGGCACAATGGGTTTGCCAGCTGTTATTACTGTCTTCATGGTGTGATGATGGGGCCAAAGCGTTGCACAACATTATTTATAAATGTAGCTGAAAATTAGGTGTTTGATATTTTTTTGATTGTTTCTTTTTCCACTGAAATTGGCTGATGCACCAGAGGCTGTGCTGCCAGTCAGTGAGAGCTGGGCAGGCTGAGAGTTGGGCACAGAGGAACCTGCTGAGGTTCAACAAGGACAAGGGCAGAGTCCTGCAGCTGGGGAAGAACAACCCCCTGCCCCAGGCCAGGCTGGGGGTGACCTGCTGGAGAGCAGCTCTGCAGAGACAGACCTGGCAGTGCTGGCTGATAATAAACTGCCCATGAGCAGCAACGTGCCCTTGTGGGTAAGAAGCCAATGGCAGCCTGGGGGCATCCAGCAGAGTGTGGGCAGCAGGGCCAGGGAGGTTCTGCTCCCCCTCTGCTCTGCCACATCTGCTGAGGCCTCATCTGGAGTCCTGTGTCCAGTTCTGGGCTCCTCAGCTGCAGAGGGACAGGGAACTGCTGCAGAGAGGCCAGTGCAGGGCCAGCAAGATGCTCAGGGCACTGGAGCATCTTCCTTGTGAGAAAGGCTGCGGGACCTGGGGCTGTTTAGTCTGGAGAAAATGAGACTGAGAGGAGATCTCATTAATATTGACAAATATCTCACTGGTGGGTATCAGGAGGTTGGGGCAGCACTCTTTTCTGTTGTCTTCAGTGACAGGACAAGGGGTGATGGGATGAAGCTGGAACACAAACAGTTCCATTTAAACATAAGGACAAACTGTTTGAGTGTTTGAGTGAGGGAGCCCTGGCCCAGGCTGCCCAGGGAGGGTGTGGAGGCTCCTTCCTTGGAGGGCTTCAAGACCCACCTGGACACGTTCCTGTGTGACATGATCTAGGTGGGAGCTGCTTCTGCAGGGGAGTTGGACTCTGTGATCCCTTAAGGTCAATTCTCATTCCTACCATTCTATGATTCCATGATCCTATGAAATACCCCCTCTCCTTTCCTTGCCTGTATGTATGCCATTCCTTGGCTTTCATTGCTTTCAGTGCTTTACGTGATAATCCCTGATAGCACCAGCCATAGAGAGGTCGAGGACACTCTGCAGATATCAACCATTGGAGTTCCTCTGCCACTCAAAGTGTGAGGATGGGAGTTTGGAAAAATCCCATCAGAATCCCAATCCCTGTCCTCAGAAAGCAGGTTTAATCCTACATTGTCAGATCACACAGTGAAGCTGGTTTACGTCTTGAGCAAGCGATAAGATGAAAGCCAGTCTCCACTTGGCAGATCACATTGGCTGCATCTTTCTTTTCCCCAGACCCTGTGTGTTGTAGTGCATATGTTGTATGTCTGTATGTGTGGCTGTACTACATGAGTTGCACCTACATATTCAACAGCTACATCATTATTTGCAGAACATCTCTGTTGCTCTGTTGTAGTTCTGGTATAATGCTAATGTTACCAAGGCATTCAAAAGCAGATGTTCTCTATTTCCTGATGCTCTCGGTCTGAGAATAGATGAGAAAATATTTATAGTTTCACAAAGTTGACACATGGATTTCTCCACAAGCAGATTGGCAAACCAGAGGCTGAAGGGCAAGATAACACCAGCATCTTCAAAGTGTCTGGAGCAGGTTGGAAGGTTAGCAAAGAGCAGTGCACAGGAGGCAAGGGTAGGAAGATGAAGCATTGTGGAGCAGAGCAGAAAGCATCACAAATAGTTAGTGTGTTGTTATTCCATCACAGTCTGGTGTCTTGAGTCACCTCATGGACTTTCTGTTGGTGGGGTGTACTCTTCTTCCACCCTACCTTTGTACCTTCTCCCACATGCTCCACCTGCTTCTGCTGCTGGCACCACATACCCAGCTGCCTCTGAACTTACCCCTATTCACCTGAATATCTCCTTCCCACAGGTCCTTTCCTTGCTGACAGACAGCCTCTGCAATATTAGCAACAACACTGGTCCACAACACAGATAAAGGTAGAAAGTCTCCCAGAAGTAGAGTTTAGCTCTGAGACAGGTTGCTAAGGGAATAACCAACACTGAAAGACTCTAAGACTAAAACAGAGAAGTCTCATTGAGAAATGATGGGTCTTACCCACAATGGATCATGCTTTGGAACAGCAGGGAGTGTAGCAACTATCAGGGTCTTTTCCAGCCCCATATTCTGACTTCAATGATCTCTGATGATCCAATGTTTTGCAAAGTATCTTACTCTACATTAATATCTCATTTCCCCCAGGCAGGAAACTTAGCTAAATGTAAACCAGGACTTTAAAACTGTGTAGTGGAATGACACCTGGGCACAGGCTTAGTTTGGTCTGTATGTATTACATTCTATGGATCATCCTAAATTCTGAGATGATGATGAAGACGATTATGATTATAACAACAACAACAACAATAGAAGTTTCACTGCATTGCTTTTGTCATGTATGCAAGACCTAGTTTTCAATGGAGGTTGTGAATGCTGAGTATATTGTAGCTATAATGGCCACAAACAATGCTGAACAGCCATTACCCTCTTCCCAAGAGACACTACCAACAGGTACATCATCTGGTCATTGGCTTGGCTATTTTCTTCCTGTCAGAGACCTCGATTGCACGCCCACACGTAAAATACTTTGGGTAGGAAGCAATCCTGGGAAAACCAAGATGTTCATGCAACAAAGGAAAGATCAATGTTCACCCAAATATGCAAGATGAGGAAGAAAACTTTCCTGATGACTGCTTGTGCACAGGAACACTTTTTACAGCGTTATCCACTGAATTAATTTTATTTGCAGCATTAGCTTTATTTCTTCATTGAAACGATTTCCACATGACTTGCAGTGTTTTCTCATTGTCTGTATGTCTTGTCAGGATCAGATTTAATTACCTTTCCTTTCAATGTTTTAAAAACTAACCTGCCCTCAAGTCTTGCATGAAAGTTGTGTTGGCATGGTTACCTAACCCATTACTTTGTGAGTATTGATTGTATTACTCATATGGCTTGAAAGCCATAAATTCACTAATACTATCTGTTGAATTGAGAGTTGGAATTAGAGCGTAAGGAACAGCTTCTAACTCTAGAAATCCAGTCCAAAAATGAGAATTGAGAATGAGCTAATACAATTTTTTTAGTGACTGTTGCAAGAGAATATCAAAATGAGAGGAGGCAGTGCCGAGAGGCCAGCTCACAGACCTCGCATTTAAATGCAGATGTTCGAGCCATGTGCAGAGGAAATCACTCAACTGTCTGTGTTTACGAAAATGAGAGCAGAGGAATTGTTGTGCAGAACCAGAGCAGAGCCAAACGTGATGCTGCATCCTCACTTCGGCATGTGTCAGAGAGGGTCTGACCGCAATGGAATAACTTGCCTTTGGCTAAAAATATCCTTGAACAAGGGTCTTCCAGGACTAAAAGTTTAGTAAAGGCTACTATCCCTCAGGCTAGAGAAGACCCTAGGCAGTGCCATGGAGCAGACAGTCCATGAACCTCTTCCCATAGCCCTACCAGCCTGTGCTCACTGAAAACAGTCCCGTTACGCCTGACTCTCTCCTTCTGAGGTGCCAATTACAGCTGCTGGCTGCTGCCTCTCTGCTTCTTGCTTTTGTTTTCCAGGCTAGTACCTCATCAAACAACATCCTAAAGGGTGAAAGGCTAATGTTCTCATTGCACCACCATGTGTCAGCTCACAGTAAGAAGCTTCAGTGGAATTAACCCTCTGGTAAGACAGTTCCCATGTGCAAGAGCCTTTGCTACATAATCATTCTTGATTGTTATTTAGTGGTTGAAACAGAGAGCTTGTAATTAGGACTCCTGGGTACCTTTTTCAGCTCTGTCAGTCACTTCATTGTGACCTTGGGCGAGCCACTTATCCTTACTCTCTCACTATGCCTCATCTTACCCATCTGGAAGACAGCCATAGCACTTAGAAAAAGTTGCTGGCAAAGTTGTGAAGCTGACCCATAAAGGGCCTCAGCACATCAGAATGTGCTAGCTGCAACCATCCCTCTGCCATTAATTTACTCCAGCCCCACTCTGCTCACTCCACACCCCTCGTGACAAGGCGACGACAGACCAGAGGCAGGGCAGAGGTATGCCCACCACACCATGCACAGAGGGATGATGCTGAGATGCCTCTGGAAGCCATGATCCTATCCAGCAGACACTTCAGGCAGGTTGTTGTGATGCTTCGCAGTGCCAAAATACCCAGATGCTTTTTTTCCCCCTGCTTCTCAGCACCCTGGACAAATTCAGGACTCTTCCTTTGTCCTTGTAAACATGTTATACAAGTCTGCTACAGACATCTCATCCCTGTCCACGTCTTGACTTCACAGAACAGCCAGGA
The DNA here is from genome assembly GCF_028858725.1 of Colius striatus. NCBI lineage: Eukaryota > Metazoa > Chordata > Aves > Coliiformes > Coliidae > Colius > Colius striatus. Next base: position 86,941,410 of record NC_084790.1, read on the forward strand.
ACTCACAGCATCGTTTCTGTCAAAGTAGGTTCATACACCTAACAACAAATTCCATCCAGCATTCCCCACCCAAAACATAACCACTGCTCAACCCTGAAGGACCTCTGTCCTAAGCAGCTGAGCCCCATGGGGTCCCCTGCAGAGGGGGATGGCTGATCAGCATTGTTCCTCATAGAATTCGACACCATACTTTAAAGACCAAACCTGTTACTGGATCTGGATCCCTGATTCTCCCCTCTCTTTTCCACTCCCATAACAGATCAGAGGCAATCTGGAGAAAATGTGGAGGGCTTTGTTTTGCTTCTCAGCTCGGCTCTGTATTATTTACTCAGAAACTTCAGATTTGTGACGGTGCAAACCTGATGATGTGGTTTAAGCCTTTAAACTGTGATGTTTTAAATGCATGATTCCTTTAAACATTTATCCCTTTGGCAATTTGAAATGATTAATTGAAACAAATGTATTGACTAAGAGGACGGGTCTGTTGCACTGTATCAAAAGTAGCCAGAACACCTGATTCACTGCAATGTTTTGATAGGGAAAGAGCTATTGCAGTGAAATTATGATGACTAGGTAAAGGCTCCAGTGTAGCATGGTAACTAAAATGTAGCAATTCATTACTCTGCCGAATATTAGTGGATCCTCTCCAGCATGCACTTTCCAAGTAAGGGTCGTTATGAGTAAGAATCCCTTGAAGTTTCATGACCTGGCAACGTCCTTACCTCCTGTGAGGCTCATTGAAGACCTGTTCATGGAAATAAGCAGTAAAAGTTTCATGAGCAATTCCATGGCCCAACTTTTGGTCTCACCATCTGCTGCAATATCTGACATTTGGGAGATGAGAGGATGGTTTTGCAAAGAGGCAGCTGAGGGATGTAAAATCCAGGTGCAGTCAAAAGCTGAGTCCAATTTTCAATAAACTTTTAAAATTGTTTTTCTGTCAAGGAAATAGAAATTACACACTTTTCTCCTCATGGGAGTACCTGATTATCTTCTGCTGCTGATGCCTATGTCATCAACTCATCTTCAAGAGGGGGTAAAGGGTGAGAAACTTTATTTAAGGGAATATGAAGAGCTGGTGAGGTTTGTTTCTAAACTGTAGACACTACCTGGTGTTAGTATGATGACAGGCAGGTTGAAGATGTACACTTCATGCTTGGAGTACAAAACAATGAGGTTTGCAGTCATCAGTCATTCTTGCTGAATGTTGTCCCTGACTTTTCATCATCCCTCAGAAAGAAAGGAGTCCTGCAGAGAGTACCTTTACCCTTACTTCAGAATACTTTCACAGAATGGTGGGGGTTGGAAGGGAGCTTTAGAGCTCATCCAGTCCAATCCCCGTTCAGAAGCAGCTCCCACCTAGATCAGGTCACACAGGAACGTGTCCAGGTGGGTCTTGAAGCCCTCCAAGGAAGGAGCCTCCACACCCTCCCTGGGCAGCCTGGGCCAGGGCTCCAGTGCCTGGTCAAGGGCTTACTGATCTGAGAAATCATTAATCACTCTCAGCCTTCATCCAGAAGCTTCAGTAGGTATTTTAGTACCTTGGACCCAAACCGCTATGAAAGTTGAAGATAAAAATGGAGATATTGCACTCGATTCAGTACACTGCAGGTATGTGTCGAAGTACCCTTGGAGGGCAGGAAGATGCAATTCATTTATTGATGTCTCTCCTGGAGGTGCTTCCTGTACTGGTCAGTTTCTGAATGACTGGTAGCTTGAGCATGTCATTATTGAAGTTCAGGAAAGAGGTAGGACATGGTGGAAAAGGTATGTAGGGGATGAGCTGCTGTTTCCTTGGCAAATGGAGAAGGCAGAAATGATTTCAGGTTATTGGATGAGAGTTTGTAATCAGACAGAAAACAAAGGATGGCTCTTGGTCTGAACTGACCAGCTATCAGTTTGCACCTTCACCCATGGTATGCAACACCAGAACATCATACACCTTGAGTATGCCTCTTCAATGAGGTCCGCTGTTAATTTACTCTTTTGATTCAAGCCATCTTCATACAGATAGATGTTGAAGCAGGCTGGGGAGAAAGTGACCTTCACGGGCTTCCCAGATGAAAGACATAATGCTGAAGATGTATTTTGCTATTGCTGTTCTTTGAGAAAGCCCCTTGTGGAGGAACAGCAGCTATTCCTATAGCTTTTCTGGCACTCTCTCAAGTGGGAGGTAATATCTCACGGCTGACAACGTGAAGGGCTGCAGGGAGGTCTAAAATAATGAAAATGTTTACTAACAAGAGGAAATCATCCATCATTGCCACTAGAGCTGTTCAAGATTGAATTCCAGACGGAATCCAGAATGTGCCAAGTACCAGAAATTAGGTTCAGTGAGATGAATTTGTATTTAATCTTTTGACAGATTCTGCACAGATTTTGCACAGGAAGGGCAGGTATGGCTCTGGAACAACAGTAGGATAGAGCTGATGTACCAAAGTAAATCCCTTCAGTACTGGCCATGTTACCATTTGAGCCACATGGAAAGAAAAGTTTGATTTCTTAAGTAAGCCATTGCATTTTTTCCAGTAAGGAGTGACAGAAGCTGCTCGTAACTCTCTGCATCAACTGGGAAAAGCAGAGTATTAATCACATGTGTTGGGTCAAGAACCCTCTGGGCTGTCCAGGGCTTTTTGATGCCTGCTGACCTCAGAAACCCCGTCTGTTTGATAAGATGCTGTGGGCATTGTCAGGGTTATAGCGTTTTGCCAAACACTTAAGAGAAAAAACAAGGAGACAAACATCAATGGGTTTTTTTCCCCCCCAGGAACAAATCATGTCAAACAAATGTAATTTCCTTTCATGACAGGGTTGTGGCCTTGGAGATAAGGAAGAAGCAGGAGATGACTACAAAAACACTTGGAAAAAGCTTTTAGCACCGTATCACCTGACATTCTTGGAAGAAAGGGAGGCAGAACTGTTTCTCCTGGACTCTGCCTCGTGTTTGCTGAAGCCTGAAAGGAATTCTGGAAAAAGACTTAGGGTGATAGTGTTTTATTTCTGTGCACATTTATCCAAAACATATACTCCCAAGAGCAGTCACATGGCAGTTTTGCCATGGCTTACCCTTGCAACCATTCGCTACTTCAGCTGGAGAAGGGGATGACACTGGTATAAGGCTCAGTTTTGCCATCATTGCTGCCTCAGCTCAAGGTACATTTTGCAAATAGAGTAAAGCATCTTTCTTGTAACAATGAAGCTGCGTGTAAGCTGGACCTCAGAGGGTACAACTATAGACCTGACTCTCCCGTGTTATAGTAGTAGAGTTGTGTCCTCTTTTACCCTCAGAGACAGTGTAATAGTTGGCTTAACCCTCAGAAGCACACTCCTGTCCTTAGTTGCACTCTTCTGGATATTTAACACGTCAGTAAAATACCTGGTGTTGTCATCATCATGCCTTTTTACAGACGGCACAGAGGCACTGCAAGGTTAAACAATGCATTCAAGGTAACACAAATCAACTCCTTTTTGGGCTCTCTGGTTCTGTATCCTGTTCTCACAATGGAAAACCTCCTCATGAAGACTTCCAGTCCTGATTTTAACGTGATCTATGTATCACTTACACCCTCCAGGATGTGGCTGAAACATGACATTCAATACTCCAAGCAGCGAGTCCTCTATTAAATAGTGAAACCCAGTTTATGACTGCGAGGACAAAGTTCCTCAATGCTTTTTCCAACTGGTTACCTGCTTGGAAATGCCATTATTTTTTTCTGTGGCTATAAAGTTTATTTCCTGGGATAGTGACATATACAGTTCATGGGGTTTTATGTATTCTTTTATAAAATGTTTTGTGCTCTGAACCAGGTGATGCATTATATTTTTATCCCTCTCTTCAGAAAAAAAAAAGGAGGGCTGAAGAAGTTAACGGTATGGAAAGATGATCTTCCTGTGTAATGATGACTTTTTTTTTACCAAAGCTTCAAATATTTAATCGAGTTGTTTACTAGCTGTACCTAAGCCTTCAGCAAGCTGAATGACATTTTTCTGAATCCAGTGTTAAAACATGCCAGGATTCTTGGCTTTTTTGACTTTGGTTCCAAGACTACATTGGTGTAAGTAGAGTTAGATAAATCAGAGTGTGCTTTCAGCACTGAAGAACTGCAAAAAGAAAAACCCCACACTCGAATTTTCTTTGAAATATTTCACTTAGATTTCAATTCAATTAGCTTAAAAAACCTTATAGCAATATATTTATCCACACGACTAACAAAACCTTTTGACCATCTCACCTGTTTTTAACAAGAGGGATTAAAGTAGAAAAGAGGTAAAATTAGAAGAAAAACAGGAGGAAACACAGAGACTTTGTAGCCCACTCTAAGGTATATAACTTTGGATTGTAGTCTCTCCCTTCTACTACTTTTTATCTGTGTGAAATGGACATGGATGAGATACAATCAAACCACTTGCAGCCCATGTTCAATTTGGATTGTGTGTTTTCCTTAGACAATTGATAGCCAGACAACTGTCTCCCAAGACCTCAACTAGTCCCATATCATGGGCAATCTCTCTTGTCTAACTTTTAGAAGTCATCTGTGGCTGTGTTGACACCAGACAGTTGTGTTGCCTGGTTGGAGAAGATCCACGGAACACAAGGTCTTGTGACCAATGTCTTTACAGGGGGTTTTGGTTCAGTCTCACACTGCTCTTGTCCCATGGGCTGGTTGCTCATTGCAATGGGAAGGCACAAGCTGTGCTGCTGGATCTTATTCCATCTGGAGGGAGCCCAGCTAAGAACTCACCTGAATTTCTGCACAGAAGCTGCGCAGGCAAAGCCTCAGTTAAGCCTTACAGGGTAAAGTGCATTGTTCAATGAACATACCAGACAGTCTCTGGGACAGTGACAGAATACTCTAAATTTTGGCACAGACTTTGAGCTAAACTGCATTGTTGTAAATCTAGCCCAGTGCCATTGATTTCAGCCATCTACAGCAGGCTCTTCTTGTAATGCTCATTTTAGATCTAGCCTCAGATACACAAATTAATGCACCTGTAATAGGTATAAACAACTACACTTCTTGAAAATGAAATGTGTTCAGTGTAAAGAAATGCTCTTTCTTGGAACATTTGTCAGCCATTCTGAGATACTCTTGGCACGACAAGCCTTTGTAGACTTTAATATTCATAATATTCGAAGTTTCAGCTAGAGAAATGCAATCAGATTTTTAACCTGATAAAAACAATGCAAATAACAGTAAGTGCATTTACAAGCTCTGACTCAAAAGCTCAAAGATTATTATTTCCCACTTGGCTTAATAAACAAGCCAGAAAAAGCTTTTTGCTCTTTCCTAACCCAATTTAATAAACAAAACAGCTTCCTTTTGTTTAATCAAGGTATTCTAAGTGCAGAACACAGATTGTTTTATTTTTGCTCTTGTCCCTGACAAATCCTTCTTATTCTGAACAACAGTAATTTCTTCATACCAACATGTGAAATAATTTACCAGGAGGAAAAACAATTCCTCAATTAAATCTACATCTACATTCATTTCCTCTAGCTAGCTAAAAAGACATTTAACAGAGCTAGAACCTCAATTGTTCTACGTTACTTTTTCAGTTAATTGAGTGAAAAACAGGTATTTATCAATCTGTCCATGGCTCAGAACCAAAAGTGATTGAGTTATCCACTGAAGGTCTCTTAACTGATTGCAGTAGAACCTAGATGGGTCAGATCAAAGGTTTAGTTCAATACAGTTTACTGGCACTGGCTACATTGACCAAGAATCGTGTATGGTTGAGAACCATTTTAGTGATTTATGCTTCTTCTACCTCTTCCACACTTGTTAGTCTTGCCCAGGTAAGTACTTTCTTGATGCACTGGCTCCCTGGTCCTGAGTCAGGTGCTGTTGGAGCTCACCAAGGCTTCATGATCAGCTGTAGCTAGCACTCGGACAACCAAGGTGTCATGGTTTGACATGACAGCCATATCTGGTAAGGGGGAAGGGGCTGTAAAGGTGGCTTCTGTAAGTACTTGCTCAAAACTCTCCCCAGCTCTGAGCCAGACCCACTGCTGGGGCTGAGACAATGAGACACCTCTACAATCAAGAGGCTTCTCCCTCCTTCTTCCTATTTCTTCCTTCTTCTGTCCCTTCTTCTTCTTCTTCTGGCTGGTGGTGGTGCAAGGAGTAGGAACAGTGAGAGAAACAACCATGTGCACTCCAAGGTCAGTGAGGGAAGAGAGGAGGAGATGTGCTAGAGCAGAGACTCCCCTGCATTCTATGGAGAGAACTGGTGAAGCTGAGGTTTGTTTTCATTTCTTTAAAGACCCCGGACCAGGGGCAGCAATTCACTTCATCAAAGGCCCCGAACCAGAGACAGTGACTATGGATGGAGGAGCCGTGTCCCTAGGAAGGGACTCAATATCCACAGCTGTAACTGTGGGAGGAACCCATGCCAAAGCAGCTCATTAAACTGATGCCCAGAAGAGGCCAAGTCCCAGGGAAGGGACCCTGTATCTGCAGAAACTGTAACTGTGGCTAAGACTCCATACCAGAGACATTCACCAAGGACTGTGTCCCGTGTGAGGGACCCTGTGTGGGCAGAAGCTGCAGCTGCTGGGAACAACCCACACCAGAGAAGTTGGTTCAGAACTGTGTTCTGGGGGAGGAACCTGTGTTGGAGCAGGGGAAGGATGCCAGGAGTCCTCCTCTGAGCAGAGAGAAGCAGCAGAGCCCATCTGTGAGAGACTGACCACATCCCCCACTCCCTGCCCCCCTGAGCCGCTGAGGGGAGAGGAGGGAGAGATCTGGGGAGCAGTGAGCTGGGCCTGGGAAGAAAGGAGGGATGGGGAGGGAGATCTTAAAGTGCTCACTGTAATTTTCGTATCATCCTGCTCCCTTTTTGCTTTTGTTCCGTTCTGTTTCTTGTAGAATAAATTTTCCCACTGTCCCCTCTCAGTTGAGCACTGGAGTCAGTTTTGCCCAGGACTGTAACTGGCAGCCAGCCCTCCCTGCCCTTGTCTCCATCCACAACAACCTTGGGTATCTTTTTACTCCCATTTCACTGGAGCCTCTGCCATCCTAATGAGGGTGAGGGTGAATGGGGGCACTGTCGTGGTGCTGTGCTCGCTGAGCCAAACCATGACACAAGGGAAGGGGAAGGGATGCTTTGTGAGTAAAAGGGTTTTAGTAAAAAGGCAGTTTAAAGGGGAAAGAAAAAAAAAAAGAGAAAATTCACACTGATAATCCCAGGCAGAAGCATGTTTATCTCATATACTACATCACAGAAAATGAACAAGAGCAGCTCGTGTTTCCTTCTGAAATGGCTCTGGGAATAACATACCCCAGAGAAAGCTGCCTGCAGGCAAACTCCAATGAAAAGATTTCAAACTTTTCTCTTTTTTTTTTTTCACCCAGGCATTCAGTAGGACAATTTGAAACCCTTCTTCCTCCTTTCCCAAACTCTCTGCTGCCTTTAAAAGTCAGTGCACACAGTCATTATGGAAGGCGCTTCTATTTCAATGCTTGATTGAAAAAAAAGTACCTAGAGGTATTTCTGGTTTGAAACAAGTTCACGGAACTGTTTTCTATGAGTTGCCCATTCAAATAAAATGAAAATTAAATGTGCATGAGAATTAGACATCAGTTCCCTTAAACTGCCATTTTATGACTGTATACTTTAATTGGACGTTGCAGATAAATCCTTTTAAAAAGCTTGAAAACAACGTTTTCATCAGCCTGGAGCAGCTCATATTTCGTTCCAAACAGCTGAACAAACACATTGGGTTGCTTCTTCCTCAAAGGTTTTTAAGCCCTGCTCCACTCCTAAACAGAGCAGGCACGTTACACGCATGAATTAGGCAAAGCAGATTCATGTAAACTGCATATTGAATGAAAGAGAGTATAAACAATTTCTTGCAGAAGGAACTGGGCAGAATACGTTTGTTTGCTGAAGAAACAATGTCAGTCCCTCTTCTGCTGCTGGAGTCCCATGACGTTAAACAGCTTGCATTATATATAACAGCAATCTACCATCTCCTCAGTTCAATCAAGGAACACGATCAATTTTCACCTGCACCACAGGTTCCTGGACTAGCCACTAAAAAGAGGCATTTGCTGGGCAAAGGAAACAAATTGAACACGTGGAGATACACAATGACTGACTTGGGTGTGCAGAGACTGCTGCAGTGAACATAACAAAGAGACTTTCTGCATCACTGAGACGGGATCCAGTTGTCATAGGCAACTACAGTCTTACAAACTTACTGATGTCCACCTCTGAGAAGCTTGGGGTGGAGCGTTCCACGTGTCTGCTGCTCTTCCCAAATCTCTTTTCCAGAACCTCTCTGCACTGATGTGTTCCTGGGCACTGACACAGAGTGAAAGGACTTTCCCTCCACATCATTTTTACAACTTGGTTTCAACCACTGGAGAAATTTTACTGTCAGAAAAGCAGCAAATAAAAGGGGCTGTGTCTAATAGGATGAGTGGGTATAAAGGTCCCTCTGGAGTAACACCATAAATCAAGAGTCAGGTCCTTTTCAGTCAGGGAAAACAACAATGCACAAGAAAACTGAGTGAAGTGTAGGTTCCCTGGGTGCTGGGACAAGGACTGCTAACTCTGTTGTGGGATGGTGCTCTGCTTTGGGCAACAGAGTAATTGGATATGACATTCCAATCTGCAACTTTTGAAGCCCAAGAGCATTCCTCCACCACTGCTGCTTTGTCCACTACACTCTTCAACTTCAGAAAGTAAAATGCAGCATATCCTATGTCAAGCTCTGACTATTTTGATTTCTTTTCCTTCCTGCACTCTCCTTTACTAATTATCCAACATGTGTTCAATATTGAGGATTTATTTGTGTATTTATCCACTATGTATCTCAACCAAAGCAGCTTGAATTAATTATATTGACCACTTGAATATAACTCATTAATTTTAATCAGCTACGATGAAAATGTTGTTTCCTGCATTGGCTGTCGTCTGGTGCTCTGCAACAACAGAAATCCTGTGCTAGAAATGCCTGTTTCTCTTCACTAGGACTCTAGATATCTGGTTCACACCTGGACATACTGTACTGCTGTGATTCTCCACCCTCCTCCCTTCCAAATCAATCCAAATCAGCCAAATCTAAGCCACCCCAAAAAAGTTCTTGAAGGAAACAGTAAGACTCGTTTTCAGCTCTGCCTGGTTTCCACTATTTCCACAGTGCAGAAAAGCTTCTAAGAAATGGAAGTTTAAACAATAACCTCTCCATCCCAAGGCTTAGTAACTGACCAGTTGTATGTAGCACATAGAACTTAGATCTCAGTCTACAAAAAGCTCTAGACTAAGAGCACTGAGCTTTTCACCCAGTTTACAAATAGACACAGAAAAGATACAATTTCTAGACAGTTAGACTCAAAATCCTAGAACTCTGTATGAAATACAGAATAGGAACTACACAAATAGTTCCAAGTGAAAAGAAAATCATGTAAGGTATGCAGTAGGAAATGTCTGAATAAGTATCTTCTTACAGACATGAGCTTCTTTATGACACCAAACTGGGAGCACTGACTGATTCACCAGAGGCTGTGCTGCCAGTCAGTGAGATCAGGGCAGGCTGAGAGTTGGGCACAGAGGAACCTGCTGAGGTTCAACAAGGGCAAGGGCAGAGTCCTGCAGCTGGGGAGGAACAACCCCCTGCCCCAGGCCAGGCTGGGGGTGACCTGCTGGAGAGCAGCTCTGCAGAGACAGACCTGGTAGTGCTGGCTGATAATAAACTGCCCATGAGCAGCAACGTGGCCTCGTGGGCAAGAAGCCAATGGCAGCCTGGGGGCATCCAGCAGAGTGTGGGCAGCAGGGCCAGGGAGGTTCTGCTCCCCCTCTGCTCTGCCACATCTGCTGAGGCCTCATCTGGAGTCCTGTGTCCAGTTGTGGGCTCCCCAGCTGCAGAGGGACAGGGAACTGCTGCAGAGAGGCCAGTGCAGGGCCACCCAGATGCTCAGGGCACTGGAGCATCTTCCTTGTGAGGAAAGGCTGCGGGACCTGGGGCTGTTCAGTCTGGAGGAGACTGAGGGGGGAGCTCATTAATATTGACAAAGATCTCACTGGTGGGTGTCAGGAGGTTGGGGCAGCACTTTTTTCTTTAGTAGCCAGCAGCAGGATAAGGGGTGATGGGGTGAAGCTGGAACACAAACAGTTCCATTGAAACATCAGGACAAACTGTTTGAGTGTTTCAGTGAGGGAGCCCTGGCCCAGGCTGCCCAGGGAGGGTGTGGAGGCTCCTTCCTTGGAAGGCTTCAAGACCCACCTGGACACATTCCTGTGTGACCTGATCTACATGAGACCTGCTTCTGCAGGGTGGTTGGACTCTGTGATCTCTAAAGTTCCAACCCCCATCATTCTATGATTCTATGATTCTATAATTCTTGCTCAAGGTTGGAGAGATGAAACAGTGAAAATCTACTCTTGCACATTTAAATGTGTGCAATTTTAAAAGCAATTAGTCAAAGTGGTTTATATGGATGTGACCAGAAAATAGCACTTCTGCTTCCTCAGAGATGTCCCTTTTTTCCACTTTTGATAATTTTTTTCCCAAATTGATACAAATGTCATAATGTAAACTGCAAGACATCAGGACACAGAGCACTGCAACCAAAGACTGAAAATGAGATCCTGCTGCAAAGCCAACACGTTCTTTTTTACAAGGTCAGCTTAGTAACAAAAGTCAGGACGAGAAACAGAATGAGAAAGTCTAACAAATCTACTTTGATCTTGCATATTTTCAAAACTATCTATTTTTTGTTTGTTTTAATCAATATAGGTGCATCCTTACATTTCAATTTACCAAACAATGGTTATATCCTTTTTCTTGACCAGGTCTACCTACAGGCAATATTGGCAGGCAGATGACATGGCTGAGCAGGGCTTTTTGAATATCAAGCTTTGATAATTAGTAAGTGGTGACTATGAGAATTCAGCAGTTCGAGGATATTCAAAGGATACTCTATTCCACCCCTCACTTTCAACTGAATGATCGAAAACTCATCAGCTGACATTTATTTAACCTCAGAGCAGCAAGGAATTGGTCAGCAGTAAGGAGGCACACAGGCACATTTAGTGATGGTTGCAGACCTGCAAATGATAATTGGAAAGAACTGCAGACACTACATTTTAATTTGATGCAACAATTTACCTGTTGTTTGACGTTCCACTTTCCTACCAAAGAATTTTGTTCAGTGACTTGTAGTGCTTAAATCACCTCTTTATGACATTAGAAAGCCCCAGAAGCTGATGCTGAGTTCATTTTTACTTGTGACACATGTTGTTTCCTACATTCCAAACAGGCACCATCTCCTTACCACCTCTTCACACATTTTTCTCAAGCACTTCACACTGATGAGAAGCACTTGGAGTCTTTTACTATTCCTTGTATATTTTTTTAACTAAATAACTGTGGCAGTGACCTGACTTGGAGGGTATAAATTCTGATTTGTTTTTTCCTAATAAGTGATAATCTTTCCCCATACCATCATTTCCATAGGGAACATCTATCTCTGTAAGTGTACCCAGCTCTTCACCTCACATGAGCTTGCTGTGTTTGCAAAGGATAACCTAAACCCAGTATCATGAAGCATCTATTTTTCCATTGTACTAGCCATTCCATCAAAGCCAGAAGCATTAATATGTGCAATGTAGCAGTATTGATTTAGTTTCAACTCTATTGACTCTCTACTTGCCCCCTTTCCAGGGAATTAGCATCCTTTGGTGATATTTTCTCACCAAGAGTTGGAACAGCAGCTCAAGTGAAAGGGTTGTGTGTATGTGTGCATGTTTGGTTTTGAGACAAGAATCTCACACCTTCAGGCTAGTGTGATACTGCAATTCTGCATATTGAGCATCACCACCACTGCAGTTACACAAACTGTTTTGGTTAACAGTGCTCACACGGCTGCCACAGAATCACCCTTTGGCACCGGTGCCACGAGACGAATGTGACTTGGCACTGAAGAGCAGAACGTACAAGCAGATCTTGTCTCCAAAAGGCAGGGGCCTGCAGTTCCCCAGATACTCTCATGCACTGCTCTAGATTGTGCTGGATATTTGAGAACTAAATGGGCCATTTCATCATGCCTCCCAGAAGGTTTGCTCAAATTCTTGATAGCAGTCACAGCAAATCATCCTCCTCCCAGCAGACATCCAGCAAGAAAGCTTTGATTCAAAAGAAAACACCCCAATCTACCTTTGATTCAAAAGATTTGCAGGTTGTTTTAAAGGAAGCACTAGCTGGATAGCGGCCAACTCTTCCAAGCTCTGCAATGCCCTCTCTACAGTACGTTCACCAGCCTTAAGTTCAAATCCTTGAGTCATTTTACTTGAGATAGCAAGGAGTTTCCTCTTCCTGCACAGTTCTGCCTCCTCTGACATTGACTCCTCATTCTCTAGTCAGGGGAAGGCTGACATTGTAAAGAAATAGGATTCTCTGCCCTTTACCAAGGCTGTAGGACTCTGTTCTGTGTAGAGGTTTAGTACACCTTTGCATTGCCAAAATGTCCTGCCTTTCACAGCATTCCTGTGGAGTGGAAATGTAGTGCTTTGGGTTGATGTCAAATCTCTTTCACAAACCAAGCTTTGCTGTCTCAAATATAGAATCTTCTTTTTCTTTACCTGTAAAGTTGTGTTTTCCTCTCAAGTTGTCTGAAAAGCCTGTCTGAAAGTTGTCTGCAACAGCTGCTCTCAAAAATAAAACCTAAAGGGTCAAACCACCATTTTCACCCAAGGGCATTCAAGAAGCAGATGTTTGCCTTGATTGCTCCCATCAAAGATGTGATAGTCACAGATTTTCATTCAGGATTGGAAATTTCCTTACTGGAGGTTTACAATAAGCTCATCCTTTTTATCCCTTCAGAGAACTTCTGGCATACAAACTTCCTTAGCAGAACATCAGCCTAAATCCTCTTCTTTGCAAGAGACACTTGGCACTACCTCCTCCTGGATCTATTTTTTCTTTTGTCATAAGTGTTCCCATTGACACTCAGCAGCAGTAGTGCCCTTGAATCATCTTGAAGCTGCATGAGTACTTGAGAGATGAGGTTTTCAGTTAATTAGATTTTGCTGCCTAAACTGCGAACTTTTTCATCATTTTCCCTTACCAACTCGGCTCCCAGCTTAGCAAAATTTGCAGAGGCTCTCATTTCCTTTCCCTTTGGGAGGTGGTAATGCAGAGAGCACCTTGCTCAGCAGCAATCTGCAGCAGCTTTCCTCCAACCCATGCTGCAGCCTGAGTCACTCTACTGAAAGTGTATGCTACTGTAAAAACCCCAGATTAAAGTCTTAATGATCAATTTAATTCTTCCTTTAACTTTGGCAGTTTGGTTTCACTGACTTGAACGTCTCTCATTTCACTGGAAGAAGCAGGTCTACGTTTAATGCATTTGAAATTTACATCTCTAGTTTCTGCACATTTGTGGGAAGAAAAACAGAAAAATGGGAAAACCAGAGCTCAAAGATGATGCTCTGACATGCTTTTGCTCTTCCCACCTTCAACTGTTCTTCTCTGCTTCTCTGCAGATGTGGAAAAACCACACAAGTGACTTAACATGAGAAATAAAAGCGTAATTCTCTGGAGCAAACACTGGTGATGTTTTCAAAGCTAGATGTTGCATTAAATAAATAAGAACAAAATATGCATGGCTAGTAGAATTGATGTAGCTGTTAGGAATTTAAATAGAAACATTTTAATTGACAAAACCCACCTGGACATGTTCCTGTGTGACATGATCTAGGTGACTCTGCTTCTGCAGGGGGGTTGGACTGGATGATCTCTAAAGCTCCCTTCCAGCCTCCACCATTCTATGACTCTGTGTTTCTGTGATTGACATTGGTTTTGGAGAGAGTAATTTGCAGATGTAGGGAAACTGCAAACCTTCATGGAGCTACTTGAGCATAGAGTACTTCTCCTAGCATTACCAATGGCATCCTGAGATTCATCCAGCAGAGTGTGGGCAGCAGATCAAGGGAGGTTGTGCTCCCTCTCTACTCTGCCACATCTGCTGAGGCCTCATCTGGAGTCCTGTGTCCAGTTGTGGGCTCCCCAGCTGCAGAGGGACAGGGAACTGCTGCAGAGAGGCCAGTGCAGGGCCAGCAAGATGCTCAGGGCACTGGAGCATATTTCATACGAGGAAAGGCTGTTGGACCTGGGGCTGTTTAGTCTGGAGAAGAAGAGACTGACATTAATATTGACAAATATCTCACTGGTGGGTGTCAGGAGGTTGGGGCAGCACTTTTTTCAATGGTATCTAGAAACAGGACAAGGGGTGATGGCATGAACCTGGAACACAAAAAGTGCCATTGAAACATCAGGACAAACTGTTTGAGTGTTTCAGTGAGGGAGCCCTGGCCCAGGCTGCCCAGGGAGGGTGTGGAGGCTCCTTCCTTGGAGGGCTTCGAGACCCACCTGGACACATTCCTGTGTGACCTGATCTAGGTGGGAGCTGCTTCTGCAGGAGGATTGGACTGGATGATCTCTAAAGGTCCCTTCCAACCCTACCATTCTGTGCTTCTATGATTCTATGACAGTCCACACCTACTTCAGGACTTTAAAGATACGACAGCAGGTTTCAACCATCTCTTGTGATCACTGCTCTAGAGTGAAAAGATGTTCAGAAATAGCAAAAATGCTTTTCTTAGTTTCAGTGTAGTAAGAAACTCACAAAGGACATCTCTCTTTTACCTACAGACTGTTCAATTAACTGTGATAAAGTGTAGATCAAGTCTCTGATAACACAGCTTGCTGAAACATCCCCGTATCTTTTCTGCCCATCAGCTGACCTATTTGATTGTGACAAGTATCCTTTTGCTTCCCATTAATCAACAGAACAGTTTGCTTAATAATTTCCTGTCCCTTGGTTCTGTAATTTAGGTCACTGAAGATGGTTTTTTCCTTTCTATCGTAAGCCTAAAGGGCATATTCAGGATCATGATGAAGAGCAAAGCTCCTGACAAATGACATCTGTCTTGTGAACTTTAACGAGTGAGTTTGCAAGAGGGATGAGCAATGAGGAACAGCTCTATTTAAATCAAAGGGAAGGACACAGTTTCTGAGAGACCAATACTAAGCTTCTAGCCAATGGTGGAAAACTTGCCACAAACAGAACACCAAATATACTCATAAGTTAACAAGAGATACTTGAAAAGCACGTAGGGCACATGGAAGGATGTTTCTGAGGGGTTTTGTTTGTTTATTTTAACCTTTACTGTATTAACCATGTGCTGAGGAACACTGTTTAACGGTGGGCTTGGCAGTGCTAAGTGGACTTGATGAACTTCACTCTTTTCTGCCAAAAATGACTCTATGAGTCTATCCTTGCTCATTTGTTCTGTGAAACTCACACCCCAAAACTTGTAGCACACAGCTTGCTGAAGAGGAGCATCCTTCAGTGAAACTTACTTTTCTCAGTATGAAATTGCACATCTCTCTTATAAATTATTATCATCAAAAGTGCAGCACAGATCGCAGGGGCCATGGGGACTTCCACACCTGTATGTGTCAACTGTAGTGCATCTCAGCTAACAAAGATTTCCAGGTGCCCAAGTCAGTCTACATTATTTATGAGGTAATGGCAGGTCTTTTTACAATTATTCCCTTTTATCACTGGGATCCAAATGCTTAATAACAGTAAGAGGAGAGTATTGTTATTATTGTTATTCCAGTTTTCACAGAAACAAACAAGGGTGAGAGAGGTGGAATTGTTGGAATTATTTAGCCAATAACACTTGTCAAACCAGCCACAGGATCAGAAATCAAACCCAGACCTCCTGAAAACACTACTTTACCTGGGAAGGAAGCCAACCCTGTACCTGCTAACTACAGGAACCCAGAGGTGTCTATATATTGATTAGGAGGTCGCTGAGTAAAACTATTCTTTTCTGGCTTTACAGTCAGCAGTTGCAGGAGCTAATCACAAATTTCCTGTAGTAGTCTCATGGTTTGATTTGTGTCTTTAAGAACGTGATTACCTGATTAATTGGCAACCTGATTTTGTTGTAAATTCCTTAACCTACTGAATCAATTGTGACCTTAATCTGGTAATGATACTGGATAAGTTCCAGTTAATTTAGTGACAAGTTTTTAGCTCATAACATCTACACCTTCTGCAAGAAATGATGCTGAGTCTTCACTTGTTTATTTATCAATTTATGCTTAAACTCCCTACAAGCACCACACAGGCTATTTTCTTTTGGATTTCAGAAGAGGCCAGCAAGCCAAGGCACAGAGCAATGACACTGCTTCTAAATCAGTACCTCGATCCTCACTCAACTGGAAAATAAAGTTGATGGTTCCCATGGTGGCTTCTGCTGCTTCCCAGGTACCCTCAGCCCCTTGCCTGGTTTGGGAGAGAGTTCTTCAATCAATGCATTTCTTCCTTAAGCAGAAACAATATGGTTTTTTTCTGCCAAAACACATGTTTTCACAGAATTCCTTTCTTTGAAACTTCCATCCCTCTGATCTGTTTGGTTGATGCTGGTTCATCAAGGGTGCTGAGCAGGCAGAGGGTCTGTCAAAGCACACTGTTCCATACACTTGATTTCACTGAGCAACCAGGAAAATGTAGCTCTGTCTAAGAACTGCATTCACGAGGCTATAATTAAAAGTCTACCGAGTTTTCCTTGCGTTTATCTGGCTTTGCATCAAGCATTACATGTGCAAGATAACACCCTGCTCCCATAAAACTCTCACACCCTCGCGTTTGCTTCTGCGTGAAGGTGGAATCTACATCTCCATGACTGCCAGGCAGATCTAACTGTAGGACATGCAGTTAGAAGTGGGTTACAGACTTGCTGCTTTCCTATTTTACAGGGCCTTGGCCAAGTGGTAATGGTGCTCATCGGAGCTAGGAGAGAGCCTGAAGTCTGCACAGAACCAAAATCCCATCAACTCCTCTGTCGCTGTGCTCAGTCATGAGCAGGGAAATCGTTTTAACACTTGAGGTAATTCCCATTAAGCATATTGGCTTCTCTCCTTAGATAGTGTAAAAGAGCATTGGTTCCCTGGCTTGAAGAATATGTGAATTTGTGGCAACTGGAACTTTAAGGCTACTAGTTAAAATTTAGTAGTGTGTAAGCTTTTTACAGAGGTCTTCTTAAAGTCTCCTTCCTTTTTATGGCAATCTCCTTTTTGCCCCAAAGTCATACATGAGTACAAACACCAGAAAATCAACTATTTAGTTCTTTTTTTATAAGCTGCAGCTTCTGGAATCGTATGAATTTAGTCTCAGTTCTAGGATTTATGGTCTGCATTTTTACTTTTCTCTTTTTTCGCAGGGAAGGTGAAACTGAGTAATCTGCCTCGGTACTATTAAAGCTTCTCAGCTAAATCTTAAACTTAAAACCAGGTGTAAAGCCCAGAGAAAAAGGCAAATCAGCACTGCTGTTTGGTCACCTAAAGGGAATGGCAGCAACCTTTCTAGGACTTTCTGGACATAGTAGGTCTAAAATGCTGCTCCAGTCCTTCATCAGATTTAGCCCATGTTTCATTTTGTATGGAGATTTGCCATAGAACCATAGAATCAGAATGGCTGAAAAGACCTTGAAGTTCCTGGAGTTCCAACCCTCCCCTCACCCTGCCCAGCCCATCACTAACCCCTGGCCCTCAGCTCCTCAGCTCCACGGCTTTGGGATCCCTCCAGGGCTGGGCACTCCCCCAGCTCCCTGGGCAGCCTGGCACAGGGGCTCACACCCCTCTCAGGGAAACAGTTCTGCCTCAGCTCCAGCCTCAACCTCCCCTGGGACGACTTGATCTCATTTCCTTTTGTCCTGTCATTCATTACTGGAAAGATTGGCAAAAAAAGAGATGGTGGTCCCAGAGCCCACACCACCATAGAAGTTTTGCTCTGCATATAACTCCAAACCATGGATTTTAAATGTGGCAACTAATAATTAAAGTCCTGTTGTTGTTGTTGTTGTTGTTGCTCAGCAACTTGTCCGTAATGAAAGATGTACTGCTAGCAGGCTGCCTTGTGGATGGAAGCCTGGGCATCAGTCAAAGCAGCTTCCAGTTAGGTGTACACCAGCCAAGGCAGTGATGAATTATATGCCAACCTCTTCTGTTATATTTAACATCAATGAAGTCAGCAGTGGCAGAAAGCAGCAGCAGCAGAAAGCAGCAGCAGAATAGTCAGAGTATAAAAGGCAACGGACTGGTTCACCGGTTCTGAATTAAAAAGAGAACTGTGGCATGAGCAGTTCAGCAGATGTTGTGTGTAATGATTCACTTTTGGAACGCTGCCACAGTGCCTGCAAGAAGCCCAGTTCACGTCAAGTGCAATGGTTTGGGGTCACAGGCTGTGTCTTCTCCCATCACAATAACACAAGATGCTGAATCGGTTGTCAGATGTGGTGTTAACTGACTGAAAGACTAAATTCCTTCTTTACAAGAAATAGGGTTTTTTTGTTTCCCAGCAAGGTTCAATTCCAAATTTCAGACCATATCCAGATATGTCTCAAACCAAATTTAACCAAAATCCTTCCAAACAAGAAATTCAAGATTAAAA
This sequence comes from Colius striatus, assembly GCF_028858725.1. Lineage (NCBI taxonomy): Eukaryota > Metazoa > Chordata > Aves > Coliiformes > Coliidae > Colius > Colius striatus. The sequence goes on from NC_084790.1 coordinate 86,959,883, forward strand.
GTGTTGAGAAATGTAAAAATATTGTGTTTAATACCTGATCATCAGCTTCATTCTTCAGCTCAGACCATTTGCTTTTAAATCCAAGAATGTGGATAATTTCCAGTCTTGATATCAATAAAACTCATCCTCTTTCTGAGGAATGTTCCAAACACATCACCTGGTACCAAAGGAGAACTTTCATCACAATGTTTTTTCTAATCAGAATCAATTTGATGTGGAAGAAAGACATGGAGGTCATGCAGTGCTGATCAGATCCATGTCCCATCTAGTCTTAAAAACCTCCAAAGGTGGTGATTCCAGAGTCTGCCTGGACAATCTGTTCCAGCATTTGGCTGCCCTCGTGGTAAAACATTTATTCCTATCATCTAATCAGAATTCACTGTGGGCCAGCTTGAGTCCCTTGCTGCTTACCCTATAGCTACTCACTTCTGAGAAGAGTTTGGCTCCATCACTGATGTGTCCTCCCATCACGTTGTTGTAGACAGCCATAACATCCCTCCAGACCTTCCATCCTGAGCAAACACAGACTATCTTAATGGCTTCCATTGACTCGACAGTGTCAAAGCCTTTTGATGGGAAACCCAAAACTAGAGACATCGCTGTGCTTTCCTGAGTGTCCTCCAGAGATGGAGCATTCCTCACTTTGACGTGCTGACTGTGCTCTGGCTAATACATCCCAGGTTGACCTTCTTCACTACATAGACCAAAGCTACCTCATCCTTCACACTCTGGCCTCATCCAAAAGCTCTGTCCTCCCACTAGCCCCAAGACCCCACAAAACTCAGTGGCTGATTTTTGTCCTCCTTGTTGTGGGTGCTGCTGCTGTACATAAAGACTGAGGAGCAGACAGTAAGAAATGGTTAAAAGCATCTTGGCTGTGGTTATATTGTTGCCAAGGCAGCAGTAGGTAAGCCTAAGCCAACTGGGCTTCTCTATTTACAAAACAAAAGTTTATTGCTCCTAAGATGGTTTAAAAATCGAATCACTTGCATGTGAGTAAAACTTTAATTTTTGACTGAAAATGCATCTGTGATGGGAGCAGAATAAATCACTAAACCTCCACACAGTGTCAATAATCTGTTTGATAAAAGTTCACGCTGGCTGTAAGAGATGTGACATTTACCACACAAATTTTACTACTTTCTTCCCATTCACCTCCTGCAATAAATTGAGGGGGGATTTTTTTTTCCCCACTCTCTATAAATCACCTCTAATTTGAGCCTAAAAAGAAGGCAGTTATAACAAGCTGAAATTTCAGAGTCACACATTCTTGCTGTTCCTCTTGTAAAAAAAAAGAACACGCCGTTCCTACGGAGCAGCCTCGTACGTAACATCCCTTCCCTGCCACTAAGTTGTTGCCACCAAGCACAGGCTGAGACAAGCAATTTCCTTCTAAGCACTCTCTCACCTGCCAGTGACAACTAATTCCTCACATCTCTAAACCTGGATTCAATATTTTGGGGTGCTTGAGTGGGAGAACAGTCTCACTCAGCTGTTTTATGCTCATCAGCACTTACACAGTCCTGTTTTGTGATTATGCCAGTGATGCTCTACCAAAATTCTCAGATACAGTATTTTACATCCCTTTTAATTTTTTTTACACCCCCTGTCAGATGTAGTGTAACTGAACAATGTGAACCTGAGCAGATGCTGCAGCCTGTTGAAAGCGTGGCGCTGAGGAGAGCACGGAGCTGCCTTAGAGCAGTCCTGTTTACTATCCTTTCTGCAAGGCTGAGAAGAGAAGGAAGAAACACATAGTGCTCAGCTCTGTGCAAATGTAGCTCTTAAACACAGCTAATCGTAGAAAAGAAAAATAAATCCAGGCACACATAACTCCATAATGTCCAAGTAAAAAGTGCTTCAAAGCGTGCAGTGAAGAGCTGTCGTCAGCACACTGTGTTTCTGTCATCATCTTCCGATATATGAATCTCCCTTCTTCTCAGTGTATGGCCCAAGTGATTGCACTGTACTCTGTTCAATCATAGGGCTTTGGAGGTAAGAACTGCTTCAGAGACAGCTTGAGAGTTGGGCAGAGAGGAACCTCATGGGGCTCAACAAGGACATGGGCAGAGTCAAGGTGCACATGGGGAGGAACAACCCCCTGGGCCAGGCCAGGCTGGGGGTGACCTGCTGGAGAGCAGCTCTGCAGAGACAGACCTGGCAGTGCTGGGGGATAATAAACTGACCATGAGCAGCAACGTGCCCTCGTGGGCAAGAAACCAATGGCAGCCTGGGGGCATCCAGCAGAGTGTGGGCAGCAGGGCCAGGGAGGTTCTGCTCCCCCTCTGCTCTGCCACATCTGCTGAGGCCTCATCTGGAGTCCTGTGTCCAGTTGTGGGCTCCCCAGCTGCAGAGGGACAGGGAACTGCTGCAGAGAGGCCAGTGCAGGGCCAGCAAGATGCTCAGGGCACTGGAGCATCTTCCTTGTGAGGAAAGGCTGCAGGACCTGGGGCTGTTTAGTCTGGAGGAGACTGAGGGGGGATCTTATTAATATTGACAAGTTTTTCAATAGTGGGTGTCAGGAGGTTGAAGCAGCACTTTTTTTGATGGTATCTAGCAAAAGGACAAGGAGTGATGCAGTGAAGCTGGAACACAAACAGTTCCATTGAAACATAAGGAAAAACTCTTTCACTGTAGAGGTGAGGGAGCCCTGGCCCAGGCTGCCCAGGGAGGGTGTGGAGGCTCCTTCCTTGGAGGGCTTCAAGACCCACCTGGGCACGTTCCTGTGTGACCTGATCTAGGTGGGAGCTGCTTCTGCCGGGGGGTTGGACTGGAGGAGCTCTAAAGGTCCCTTCCAAACCCCACCATTCAGTGTTTCTATGATTCTATGAACAGTCACCCCCCTGCATAGCCTTCCAATATTGTGAGGCATCACAGCTGCATGAAATCATTCATAATGAACAGAGACAAAGTTAATTCCCCAGTATCCAGATGAACAGCTGTGTGAGACTCATCTGACCAGAATTGGAGAGGTTTTCAGCAGAACTTCACGTGGGGTTTTGGTGTATATTAGCACTGCTTTGCTCTAAAAAAAAGATGTGGGCTTGTCTCCAGACGTAAAATATACCCATATAAAAGTGTTATCTGTTTATTAGTTTCTTAAGTGAAAAATGTATTGGAATCTCTGATTAAAAGGGACAAAGATATCCCTCATTGGTTTTGACAGGTTGGATATTGCTGAGCAGCATCAACCCCCTCCTCTGCCAGCAGAACAGCTATTATGAAACCAGGGCACACTCTCATCAGTGGAAGCACTGCAGTATATTTGAGTGCTTTTTTCTATGTTACATTCTTATTCCTGTGAGGGTGACCATCAGTATGTTCTGGATTTCATCTTATTTTACCCCAGTACAGCTAAATCCTTGTATAAAGTCTATTGTCCCATCTCTAAGGGGAAAACTCCCTGCTGCAAGTGTAGGTCTCCTGGCAAGGGGGACTTGGTCTTCTTTGGGTCCAGATGGCTCTGAGGTCATATCCCTGCATAAAAAGGCTTTAAGTAACTCATGTGTGAGATACTAAATTTAAGAAAAGACCATTAATAGTCAAAGTTATGCAATAGGAAAGGTTAATTTGAAAATTTGGCCTGGATTGACAGAGCTTTAAGTTTCCTCACGAGAGGCAAACGTGTGTGCTGGCATGCCCTGCTACCTCCTGGGCTAGAGCAGGGTAAAGGAGAAGCAATCTGTTTTCCCCTACAGCTGTCAAGCCCTTGTTCAATAATGTTAGCTGTTGTCTGACAAGTGAGAGTTTTGTTTAGGAAGACAGAAAGGAAACCAAAGCTTGGGTTTGCTACTTCACCTCCCAGCGCCTTGGCAGATGGTGTAAACAGGCCATTTGGCTATTGTGTAGGAAATAGGCTGTAACAACTCTAACAAACCCAAGTCAGAAGAATTGGAGGTTTTCTTTCAAAGCTTTCACACTCACTTTAAATTCCCCGACCTGTGAGCTAGCTGGCTGCCATCTAAGAGTGCATTGTTCACTAAATGAGGTTTCAAGCTGCCATGGCTTTTTCATTAACAATCTCATGATCAGGACCATCCTTTTCATCCCTGAAGTTTGTGTCAGCATCTTTTTCAAAAGATGAATTGTTGAATTACATCCCTCCTGACAATAAACACATTCCTGTCATTTTGTTCCAAGTTTGCTTAGGGTTTGGGTTGGGGTTTTTTTTTTGTTAGTAGATAGTAATGAGGAAAATCTGCAACAAAAATGCTTTGTGAAAAATTTATGTTGCCATAACAGAGAATGATGCCACGTTAAAATGGGGCTTAAACTAACAGGGACCCAGCTCTGATTCTAAATCATTTAACTGAGGATGGTCCAGTCTGTGTGGAAAAAAGCTAAGGCAGACTTGAAACGACATCTGTCTTGTAACTCGAATAACAGCTGTTTAATCACAATTTATTAATTGCCTTCCAAGAGATCATGATATCCTCCAACAAATGACATCCTTTCACTGTCACTAGCATTGCTCAGGAATAGAAGTCTCCCAGGGACAAGAAAAGCAGTTTAGGAAGGAGAAAACACTAGCTTAGGACAGGAGAAGATAGGTGTTTACCAGGAGACAAGGTCAGAAGGAGCTGTCCCTGTCATCCCATTTGGAGGCTGTCATTGTGTCTTTCAGGGACCTTCATGAGCTAGCTGGAATTGTCATCTTCTCTAGCAATGGCTCGTGTCACTCCATGCCAAATGTCAAACTGTTGTCAAACTTAACTGTTGTTAAGCAGAAACGTGTCCACTGCATGGCTCCAAGGGACTGTTAAGCAGTGGAGACCCTCTCCTCACTCTCACAATTATCCTGTAACAATATTTATATCATATATAAATGTGATATCACATGACATCTTTATAAAACATCATAGTCCAGCTTGTTTTTCTTGCCTTTATTCTGTCTCCAGAAAGCTGTTCCTGAAGTTCACCCCATCAATCTTCTCATTTCCACAGGGGGTTAGCTCAGGACTTGTATCAGCAGGTCTAAGGCAGTGATTGTCCCCCTGTACTCACACATCTTGGACCATAACAAATGTGCCATTCACAAAGCAACTGCTTCACAGTGAGATTCAGATCAGTTAATCTGGACGTTCTGAATCACCCAGGCTCTGTAATTTCATTGATCTCATCCTTCAACAAGCCAACAACACTAAGACAAAATATCAAGCGCCTCGGCTTGAGCTGGAGAGATCATCAGGCTATTGCCATCTTTGGAAGTTTCATTCAATGCTTGCTCAATTTCTCAGTTAAGAACTGGCACCTCATCTCTGACTATGATTTATTAGCTGTGCATCCTAGTCATCTTACACTTTTTGCTGAATAGAGTTTTTATATCTTATGATCATTTTTGGCAAAATGGAGTTTTCAACATAGGGCACAATTTCTGGCCTCAAATCATTTTAATAGTTTGTCTCTGTAAGCCTTTCACTTCATCATTTCTTTTCTAACACAGAGTCCAGAGCTGGACTCATTTATTGTCTTTACAAATGCTACACAGAAAGCACCATCATCTATCCATCTTCATGCAGCTCCTCCTCTCAGAAGTGTATCATCCTGTTGGTGTTTAGACACCACTTCATCAAGGTACTACACAGATTACGATCTTCTTGCACACTTAATTGACAAATTACTACCACATGCTATCCTAGGAATTTACCACAAAGGACTTCCCCAAGTAGGGCAGCTCTACAAGTGGCCTCACTAACCTGTGTGTTTACACCTGGGAGAGGGCACAGAGTGCACCCTTGGTAAGTTTGCAGATGACACCAAGCTGGGTGGAAGTGTACAATCTGCCTGAGGGCAGGGAGGCTCTACAGAGAGACCTACACAGGCTGGATGGCTGGGCCAAGGCCAGTGCCACGAGTGTCAACAAGGCCAAGGGCCAGGGCCTGCCCTTGGGCCACAACAACCCCCAGCAGCGCTACAGGCCTGGGGAGGAGTGGCTGGAAGTTGCCAGGCACAGAGGGACCTGCCAGTGTTGGGTGGCAGCGGCTCAACAGGAGCCAGCAGCGTGCCCAGGGGGGCAAGAAGGCCAAGGGCAGCCTGGCCTGCAGCAGGAACAGTGTTGGCAGCAGGAGCAGGGAGCTGATCATTGCCCTGGACTCGGCTTTGGGGAGGCTGCACCTCCACTACTGTGCCCAGTTCTGGGCCCCTCTCTACAAGGACATGGAGGTGCTGGGGAGGATCCAGAGGCAGCTCCAAGCTGGGAAAGCATTTGGAGCACGTCTGCTGTGAGGAAGGGCTGAGGGATCTGGGGCTGTTGAGCCTGGAGAAAAGAAGGCTCAGGGGAGACCTTCTCACTCCCTACAACTACCTGAAAGGCAGCTGTAGCCAGGTGGGGTTGGTCTGTTCCCCCCAGTGACAAGCAATACAAGAGGAAACGGCCTCAAGTGTCACCAGGGGAGGTTCAGGCTGGATGTGAGGAGGAATCTCTTTGGTGCCAGGGCTGTCAGGCATTGGAAGGGGCTGCCCAGGGAGGTGCTGGAGTCACCATCCCTGGAGGGGTTTCAGAGCTGGGTGGGTGTTGCTCTGAGGGTAATGAGCTGGTGGGTGATAGGGCTGGGACAGAGGCTGCACTCCATGAGCTGAAAGGTCTCTGCCAGCTGAAATGATTCTATGATTCTAAGTCAACAACTCTGACAGGTAAGGAATAATCACGAGTCCTGTTTTGGAAGAAAAAAAAATGCCATTTTTAATGACATGCTTCTTTGCAGATTTTTTTCTACATAATAAATTTAAAAGTCAAAAGATGCAATTATAAGATCATCCATCCCTCCTATTTACTTCAGCCTTGTCTATGGAGTGTTACGGCTCTTAAACGCCTCTTATTGACCAGTAATACAGAATACAGGTGAAAAATTGTTATATGGTACACTGCACCCCTAGATCATCCAAACTAAAAACTCTTGTGACAGCACCATCTTTTTGCTATGCCTCTATATAACATGATGGAGCATTATTGCATGATTCATCCAAGCTCCTGGTCTCTATGAAGACAGAAACAATTAATAAACGGTTAATTAATTTTCCAAGTAATGCTGTTCTTCCTGTTTTGCCATCTTTGGGTAGACACTAGAAATATTAAGAAATTAAGGTGATGGGCAAAGCAAAGCAGAGTCGACGATGTGGAAGATTACACCAGTCTCAAATAAAGCACAGCTTCCACCCCCATGTGGGAAAGTGATTCATATGCAAGAATTTGGACAGGATATGTTGGGAAACTAATTATTCAGAGGAAATCGGTAAGCCCCAGAGCTCTGATGGGAACAGTTTGTGATGATCCACACGTAGCCAATTCAGGGCTCTGTGCTTTTTCAAGGGGACCACCACCTGTGCATTACACCTATTTGAAAAAATGCTAATGGCTTTTTTTTTTCAGAGCACACTCAGCACACAAAAGCAGTAAAATCATGCACATCGACCTCTGGGTTACAAGCACTCACGCACAAAAAGCAAATCAGGCTTTGCTTAACTCAGGTCTAAATTTAAGGGTATTGTGGTGATTTCTGAATCCTGTCACCTTTCTATTCTCAGAAGAAGGTCTCCTTTTCCTTGTTACATTCTTGTTCTTCCTTCAGTAACATTTCTCTCTGTGCTATGCTGCCCATGCTTTCCTTAAGAGGCAAAAAGGGAGATCTTTCACTCCTACAGAAGTGTAACTCTCAGCAGTGAGCACGTCTTTTGGCCACTTGCACTGGTCAAACGTCACTGAAAGCATATCAGGTTGAAGGAGGAAAATAAAGTACAGCATTTGTCACTGAGTACTTAAATTTGAGCTAATGTCAGTTCTGTAAGTAGGCTGCTGCAAAACAAAGAAAGGAGAGAATAGAAAGGTCTCCTTCAAAGAGAAGTGCCTACCTCTTCCCCAGCTTATCACCCTTCAGTCTAAATTTACATGCTTGGTGTATGTGTCCTATTAAGCACCCAAGTTACCCTCCAAGATGGTTGAGAAGGTTAGATGCCTCTGAAGGTGCTCAGAACCTGTAGCATACACATGCAGGTAGGAAAGCTGGGTCCAAACCTTGAAATAGTCCACATATTCTGCATCATCAGCCAAAGACACTTGCCAAAGACAGGAGAAACCAGTGGTCCAACAGTACATGACATCGTTATCTCCCAACCTCCTATCCAAACTTGTGGGAATCATGCTCCCTACAGTCCCTAAAATAAGAGGTTAGCGTCCTGGGACTGATGAGGTCTATAAAGAAAACAACGGAGCCACCAACATATTTCTCCTTTTCATCTTTTTCTTGCTAACTAACTGGAAAAAAAAAATCTTTACTGTTTCTTCCTAATTTTCTGCAGTACAGAATAGAGACTTTAAACACAAGATCATCTGCTACTGCCCGAAGTAGCTTCTTCTCTTTGAGAGTGATTTGCTCCTTCGGAAGCTGCTAAAAGCCCACTTCAACCTTTGGAGCCTTTTTTATTTGTGAAGGCTCTCAGTCATCCTGACAAACGTTGCTCAGTAGGAGCACTTGGCAATCTCACCCTGCAGGTTTTCCATGACATTCACTCCCTTTCCATCTTCTTTGCTATAGCCTGGTATTTTTCAAAACTGTAGAAAAAGTGACTTATTGATAGGCACAGCTTGAGAGAAATCTAGCTGCTTTTGATGGGATGTTCCTTGTTACAAACACATCACCCTTCCACTTATCTCCAGCAGTGGATTGTATTATCAGATAGGCAATTTATTTATGTGCCATCTTGCTCATAGTAGCATGCTGTAGATCACAAAGCTTCTCTTTATTATCAGGCATGACAAGAGAGTATGACAAAAGTGTGACTTTAAAGGTTACAACACTCAGATGCCTCTCCCAAGAGTAACCCAGTCCTGCCTCTTCTGCTTCCAGGCCAGGACTGGCAACGAGGAGATGTAAGTCCCACATTTACAGCCTGTTCTCCTGGGACATGCTTTACCTTCACCACTACCCTTTCCAGCATGTTGACTTCTTGCCAGGATTTTAATCGAGGAGCAAGAGTTGTAGAGCCACAGCTCTGTCTTTGCTTCAGACTCTTGATCGATATAGATTTTCCTCATGCTGCTTCTGCAAAGACATCTAAAGGGAAATTCACTCTGGATGAGAAGGATTGCACAGACCTTAATGTGGTCATCTGGTTGTGTTACAGCCGCAGCTCAGGGCCCTATTAACTGCTGTCTGTACAATGCTCTTCCCTTTCATTGCAACAGGCATACAGTATCCAAGGGAAAGGATTTCAGCTGTGCATGGGTGAGGCATTTTGTTGTCTGCCTGAGCACAAATTTCATCTCAAGGCTTTGTGAAATTCCACTGTTGTCTGTTTCTCGGGAGATTTTTTGCATTTACCATAATCACAACAAATTTGTAGCCATTAAAAAATACCGAGAAAGTGGCCATAAGGAGCAGTGACCTCATCTGCAAGGACACTGCAGCAGGGAGGAGAAAAAGGGGAAATAAACCCCATTGTACAGAAAGAGGTATTAAAGGCAATTTTCAGGTGAAGTGTAAAGGTTGAGCAGTTCCACATCTCTGTACTGCAACACCTGATAACCCCCTCACAAAGGCAGAGCATCTTGGAAGTTGTCCATCATCTCTAAGTTTCAACCTTCTCCTTTCAAACTCTCCCGTTGTCATCTCTAGATTAAACTCCCTCAGTTTCAACACTTTGAACAACTCCACCTCAGCTCACATTAGTATTAGAAAATTAAGTCTTCTGTGCCTGCCTCACTCTTTCCCCTTAAATACAACCTGCTTCCTCCCAAAATCCACCCACAGGTCCTGTGTACATGGTCTTAGCAGGCCAGACTGTCTCTGAAAGTGTGGACAAGATGTAAAGAGTTAGGTATGAGTACTTGATGTATTCTGTCCAGCCCTGTTTGGTAAGAACCAGAGCTCTCATTACAGAGGGAGATGTTGCACACCGGGAAGGATTTCAGCAACTTACTGCTCTCATTTTGCTACAGAGACCATCTTCAGCATCTATCTGTCCTCCTCCCAGTAGTCTCCCTTCAGCTATGATACATCTCTATGGATGCCTTGGAGCCCAGAAATACACATCATCACTTCAAGACCCACCTGGACACGTTCCTGTGTGACCTGATCTAGGTGAAGCTGCTTCTGCAGGGGGGTTGGACTGGGTGATCTCTAAAGGTCCCTTCCAACTCTACCATTCTATGGCTTAAAAACTGGGTTCAGCCTCACACCAGTAACGTTTAGATGTGACTTGAGTGTCAAACACTGTGATTACTGTAGTGCTTTCTGCTTCATTTCCTTGCCAACACACCCCAATTTCCACATCCTCGTATCCTCAATATTTTCCCCGTTTGGAACTGTTTATACTGGCAAATGCATTATTCTTACATCAGTTGCTAAAGATAAGGAATAGAATTATTACCCAGGATGGGAGACAAGACTATCTCTATCGTTGAAGTAACTTGTTGTTATGCTTTGCTTTTAAAAGAATGACCAGTGTCTTTTCAGGCTATTAACGTTTTGTTTTCTTTTTTTCCTGTAGGACTACCAAAGAGAAGAGATTAGAGATGTGGGGAGGTAAAAAAAAACCCCAACAAAACCAACTCATGGAAGCAAACTGTAATAACAACTTAGGTATTTGTTTGCATTCCTTGATAAAGCTTAATTATAAAGCCTTCATAGAAGTAGCTTAAAAATAGACATCTCGTGTTGCAGCAATAATGATGCTGGTAATTTTCCTTCTTTTTTTTTTGCTTTTAAGAGATTGGAGTGTGACAAAGGCCAGGATAACGAAAAAAAGAAATTAGTTGCAGTTAATTTTAATACTGTAAGGCAGAAAAGAACAGCAGATAAATCTTTCAGTCCGGGAAACCCTATCGCCTTGCTCAACGTTTGTGCAGACAGAGCTGCATTGAGAGCTCTACATTCATTAATAAATTTCAGATCAGACATCTTCACTGAATTAATCCTGTCCAGATATTGTCATTCCCCAAACCCAAAGTCTTCCAGGGAAAAACATCCTAAAAAATGCTTTCAACTGGGAAGAACATCCAAACTTTGTCGCTTCAGGGGTGGAAGGGTTAGCTCCTTATCTTCTTCTTACCCCTTTTCTTCCCCTCCAAACTTCCTTATTTTATTTAAACCTGGTTTGCCTTTGTTTTATTTTATCACTGAGAAGGAAATAAGATAAAGCAGAGCAGATCTTTAAATAACAGCTCAGTAAAGCTTTAATTAGTCAAGCAGTTCCCCCCACATTGATACCCAGAGGTCTCGAGGACAACAAACATCCACATCTCACATAGTAACTTCTTCTAATAGTTTGGAAAGAGAGGTGCTTAAGGGCTTCCACACTTCTTGACCAGACCAAAACACACCCCAAGGACACAAAAACATTTCAGTGATGTAAACTCATACTACATGACAAGTCAATGGCTAAATGAATCTGTCAAGTTATTTGACAAGCCTCAGACAACGAAAATGCCGGGGGACTAGTCCACATAAAACAGCATAAAATGAACTTAGGTGGAAACTTCTGCCCTCTGCCCAGAACTCGATATGTGTCCACTGTCAGCTGGGGTAGGCCAAACTGTGCAGCTGAGGGCTTCATCACCAGCCATCACAGCATCCTGCTGAGCTACGAGGACCAGTACAGTACAAGGCAAGAGGCATCCTTCTCTTTTATTCAATACAACACATTCCCCCCTCAAATGTTAGCTGTAGGCAAAGATATTTAAACAAAACCAAGTGCTGGCTTCTCTGCAGAGGTATGACTTACTCACTGTTTCCTGAAGACTTCAGACTTTTCAGCTTCTCAAGATTTCAAACCAACATTCATTGCCACAGCAGCAATTTAAAACTAAAACTAATATTTGCGGTTGTTAGTGTGCTCTAAGCTCTGTAATGGCATTATTTTCAGAGAAATAAGATACCTTTAATCCCTAACCTCTTCTGGTTCCTGGATGTTTTCTTTCACTACAGCAATTTGCACAGTAGGTGGGAACTTGAGCCTTTTACAGAGAAACATCCATTATGGATTGGAAGGGTTTTGCTACTGTAACTTAGAGAGTTTGTCCAGTCAGATAGTAATTACAGCCTTCACACAAAAATAGACACTGGCAAAAAGCTTCAGGGAAGGAAAAATTAGCCAGACCATTCCTGTTACAGAAATGGAGAGAAATTATCATAACCTCAAGGTCTTCAAGTTACAGGAGGGATTCTTGCAAAGCATCAGATGCTCCAGCACTCAGTTTCACACTCTGCATGACCTTGACACATCCCTTCTCCTGCTTTTTGCTTCTGAAAATCTTAACATATTTTCAATTTATCAGTGTAGGAGAGGGAAATCAATTACACCGAGATGGTAGATGTGTTTTAGGAGAGAGAAAGTGGTGATGAAGTTACATGGTGAGATAGACACTGAATAGTACGATTGTATACGTAATCCAAACAGCTATGGAAGTCTCTATGGTGGTTTTTTTCTCCTGTTCAAACACTGCGTGGCATCATTTTCCTTTGGAAACTTTTAACATTTTCAGAAGAGAAAAGAACATTAAAAGAAACTTCTCATATTAAAAACCCAACCATCATGCATGTTTCCCAGATCAAAAGCTGAGCTGACAACATGGGCAGCCTGAAATCACATCCCCTTTCTGATTTAATTGCTGAGCTCTCACGTTGCTACTGGGACTTTATAAATAATTGCCTACTCATACAGGTTGGCTTTTGCCTCCTGGTAATTTCTGCTGTCTTTGTACCACCATGCTGCAAGCTCATTCAAAAAGGAAACTCATGTAAATCGAGGTAGTCCACCTCAGTGCAAGACTTCACAAGGACTTTGGGTGCTAGACTCCAATGTTTCTACCTGCTTTATTACAAAATGGAACATCATCCTCTCCTGCCACATTCACAAGGATGTCCCAAATGCAGGGACTTGCCATGGTGTCCTTGGTAAAAGGCAGCACTGACATTTGCCAGCCAAGAAAACCTCCAGCACAACAAACAGACACACTGTCCAGGAAAACCTTATTTGCCAATGCCAGACAGTGCTGAGATCCCTCTGAAAGGGGGTTTCAAATTTCTGTTAGATGAAAAAAAAGGAAAAAGAGACAAAAATCTTCCTTTGAGTTCATTGTGTCCCCAGAACTCGGCTGGAAGGGGAGACGGCAAGATACTGATTGCACTGGTAATTCTGTACGACGCAGGAGCATCTTCCCAGGACTAATCGCTCCTTGAAGGCAGATGAGCCACGTTCTTCAAGTATTGTTCCTACTCATCCATATGCTGATGAGTACACGATGAAATATTTGTGTGTTAAAGCACAAAATCAACAGAAAGTTTACCGTTTTCACCTCCCTTTACGGCCTCCATATGTAATCACTTCCAAAGACGTCGACTGAGGCAAAGACAATCCCTAAAGGAAAGGACATATTTCTCTTTGAAAAGAAAAGAAGCCTTTTGCCTAAAAATCTTTTGATCTAGAAACAGCCATGCAGTCTGATATTTTCACTTAAGTTGAAGCTTCAGGATTAGAAAGTCACAAAATAGGGAAAGAATCCACATAAGGTCTGATTAAATGAAGAAGTGGGAAATGCTACGCTGATCTATAATCATCTGCGTACCTCAAGCCCTAAGAAAGGTGACCACCAAGCTAGATGCTTGTAATTAATGCAAGTTTGGTTGAAAAAATACCCCAAACAACAACTAAGAAAGCTTCTTGTTACCAAGCTCAGGATCTAAATCACAGTTAAATCAGCAATTCATGGTGTATTTCACATGCACGTCGCAGCGTATTTCACATCTGAGGAAATACATTTTAAAAAGCATGAGAAACTTCAAAAGAATGTTACTAAAATCCTCATGAGGCCCCAGGAGAGGGAAGGCAGGGGGTGGCCCCCCAGAGCAGGGGCGATGCTCGCTGGGGGCTGTATGTGCTTGTGGAACTCAGCCCAGAAGGATGGCAACAGCGCACCAGGAGAGATCTGCACATGAGCATCCTCTGGGTGGATCGGATCCTGCTGTCCTACCATTGCCAAGAAGGGACCTCCTCAGGGGTCTGTGCAAAGAAAGAGGCAAGGAAAGTCCATGAGAGGGGAAGAGACAAGCCTGGGCTATTTAGTGTTAAAGCGAGTATCTCACCCCTCCTCTGTGAGAGCATCTTCACAGGCACTTCACGATCCGTAACACCGTCCTGAGAGGCTCAGCCCAGGAACCACCGTAAAAGCTTTATTGCAGCTGTGGAAGCGAGAGCAAACTAAAAATCACCCATTAGCATCATCTCATCCAGCAAAGACACACTTTGAAACCCTCTAGCTGGTTCACAGCCGTTCCTGGGTGTCTGCTTTACTATACACCAGGGAACTCATTTTCTGATAAACAGAAGTTGCTAGTTGGTTGGGGTTGTTTTTTCTTTAAAAAGGGAAAGCGTAACAACTTCATTACAGCAGCATCTTGGTGGCACACGTCACCTCGGCCATCGCGTCCTCCCTCAGACGGGAGAGGGAGCAGCAGCCGGTTTTATTTATTTATTTTGATGGGCAGAGCCTTTCTGTAATCAAGTATCACATTTTAAGAAGCTGATTTCCTGAAGCATGAAATGGGTATATAAATACAATTCCATGACCTGTAACATCCAATTTCAGAATCTTTTATCAAGCAACAGCTATCTAACAGGAAACTAAAGATTCTCATTTCTTGGAAAGTTAAACGTAAATATCCAAAAGCATTAATCATGCAAAGTGAGTTTTGGAGCCTTACATTTATTTCAGATGTTTTGGTTTACTTGAATAAATCCAGAATGCAATGTTGGGTTTTGGGTTTGTTGTGGTTTTTTTTCCTCTCAAAGCCTGGGCATGTGTATCAAATTGCTTTTTCACCCCCTTTTCTTTCTGTATCCTGCACAGATGTAACAACAGATCAAACACATTGCTTTTGCACCACATCCCCGGGGAGCAAAGCTGCCATTTACTCCCACCTCATGAGAACAAAGTATACTGGACTTTAGAAGCCCCAAATCGTCTCTTTACAACATCAGACCTTCAGGAACATAGGGGTTCAGGGGCAGACAGGCAGATGAAGCTGCTGTGTTCAGGGAGGGCAGGATCCCATTGGAAGTGAGAGAGGTGCAGAGGCACCAGACGTGGATTTTAGTGCTGTGCAGAGTCAGAGCACAGAGCTCAGCTGGCCCATAGTCAGGGCTCTGGCATACACTTACCTTAATGCTTTTCTCAATCAAAATATCCCACAGTTTATGGTTCTTCCAATAAACCATGCTTTGCTTCTTCCAGCTAAATGGTGCACTGCTTTTTCTCCACCTTTAATCTCGAAGGAGCTTGTTTTATCATGAGCAGAGAGTTTTCCCAGGCCTTTAGTACTGGTGATTATTATTTGGATTGCACTGGTCTCTAGCAGTCTCAGGCTGCAATAAGAATCTCCGTGAACCAGGCTGATTGTATCCTGAAATATGACAGATAAAGCATTTATTTCTGCATATCATCCCTCCTAAGTGGAGATGTTCGTTTGCTAACCCAAATTGTGCCAGTTTGATAAGGTTTCAATGTTTCTGTTCACTGAACATCACTGTTAATACCGCTTGAAGACCTGGTAGCATTTTCCAGTTCATCTCTACAAGGAAACCCATTACTCTCCCATACTGACAGTTGGCTGGGTGTCAGGAGAAACAACTAGCAGAGGGCTAACAATCTAGGAACTCCAATATAATTATGTCCAGTTCTGGGCCCCTCAGTACAAGAAGGACAGGGAGCTGCTGGAGAGAGTTCAGTGCAGGGCCACAAAGATGATGAAGGGAGTGGAGCATCTCCCTTGTGATGAAAGGCTGAGGGAGCTGGGGCTCTGCAGCTTGGAGAAGAGGAGACAGAGGGGTGATCCCATTAATGTTAACAAATATGTAAAGGGTGGATGTCAGGAGGATGGAGCCAGGCTCTTCTCAACAACTTTCAATGATAGGACAAGGGGCAATGGGTATAAGCTGGAACATAAGAGGTTCCAAAGAAACATAAGGAAAAGCTTCTTCACTGTGAGGGTGATGGAACACTGCAAGGGGCTGCCCAGATGGGCTGTGGAGTCTCCTTCTCTGCAGACATTCAAAACCCACCTGGGATGAGTTCCTGTGTGACCTACTCTAGGTGATCCTGCTCTGACAGGGGGGGTGGGTCTTTCAAGGTCCTTTCCAGTCCTTGAGATTCTTTGACTCTTTGATTCTGTGACCTGGACTACCAAACAAGGCTGGAATACTGATAATCACTTTTCTTGGATCAAATCTGATGTTGTGTTGGTAGTTCCACAATATGTTTAATCAAGTGATGCTGTTGCTACTGGGCACTGAGAGAGGTGGAACAACACAAAGGGCAGAAGGTCTGCACCCCCTTAAACCAGTTGTGTTATCTAAAGAAGAGTTTGGGGAACTGTATTGTGTAGTCTTTTATGTAGGTTAGCTGGCAGAAGAGAGTTACAGAATACTGATTTAAGCTTTGGAAGGACATAAATCCGTAGGTTACTGAGATGAGCTGTGCTTTAACACTTCTTATCGAGACAGTACATCGCACATTTAAAAGGTAAATGGTTATTTTTCTTTAATTCTCCAGCATTTAATTCTATGTGAGTATAACAGGCCAAAATTAACAAGAGAATCCTGGAAAGGTTGAGCTGGAGTTTAGTTTAATTGTGATCCTATTAAAAACTCATCAGCAGTAACCCCACTGATTTCAAAAGGCTCCAATTGGACCCAAATGAGAACAATATGCAAAGCAGCAAGGAAATGGACCTGTGTAGTGGTATTGGGCACTGATGTGGTAACGATCCATATGTGAGTGACAGGAAAAACATGAACACTTGCTTGCCCCCGTGATGTTTGCCAACACTTTTGAGGTCAACTGTATGTGTGCAAGGAAAAAGTCCTCTAAAAGCACCAGTGAGGATGCCTGTGTGACAGCCACCTTGGCAGACACGTGAATAATCATTGAACACCAACTGTTGTACAACTCTGTGTGGCTGTGGATGAGCAGAACTGGAAGAGGCAACTATAAACCTTCTTCTGGAGGGGTGCAGTAATGAGAGAAAATGCTAATTTGGCAGGAGGAAAAGACATATCACTTCAGAAACATGAGCTGTCATTTGGAGTTAGAATTATTGCAGCTCCTGGGAGAACAGGACTGTGCCCATAAAAGGGTGAAGAAAAACTTCTGCGTGGCAATTTGAGGAACCTTCTTCCTTTCACAAACCTCCTGCACACATAGGAAAAAAGACCAAAAAAAAAGAGCATACAAAGGAATACGTCCATGGAAGATCTGGAGGAAATATTGAGGGAAGAGAAACATAAAACCTCTTTGTTAGAAAAAGAAGGGAGGGAGGGATTTATTCAGGCTCAATTAAAACTAATTATCATAGCAGTAACATTTTGACTTTTTAAGCTTTCTCCACAAATCTCATCTCTCTTGCTACCACAGAAGAATTACATGCATAGTGTATGTACCCATCATTTTGTATTACCATGGGTACTTAAGCTTGTGATACTGGTACCCCAGCATGTAGTGGGGAACTAGACTGCCGACTTGCACAATTCACACATCTATTTTAGGTTCAAGTGCTTTTTTTTTCCCCAAAAAAATTAAATGGAGGCAGTAACAATCTTCAACCCCCTTTGCAAGACAAGAAAGAGATACTGAGGAGAGCCTCACCCCTGGGCTGGGCTCAGGGGGAAGGGCAGAGCCAGAAAGGGAGCACAGCTCTGCTTATCTTGTGCTGGAAACCCTTCATCCTCTCGGCTACACCTGGAGATGTTTCCCTTCCTCCCCTCTCCTCTCCAAATAACATTATAGAAAGGAAGTTACTTTTAATAAGCAGAGATTGCAAGCATGGCTATAATGATTTAGTTAAGGCATTTTTGCCTCTCGTGTTGCTAAATCACAAAACGCTGTTTTGCTGGAAGGATTCCACAGGAGGGAAGGCATCTGCCCACAGTGATGGGATAACAAAGCCACAGAGAAAAGGAGGCTTGTGGGAACCATCTGAGCAATCAAGCCTTCTCCTGAGGGAAAAAAACCCCATACCTCATTGGTATCCTACTACTGGCTGGCTTGCTTTCCAGTCCCACCAGTCATGTTTTCATACAGGCAAAAGCAAACAACCTGTAACAGGGACAGACATCAAGAACTCACTTGGTGTTCCAGGACAGATCACAGACAGTGGGCTCTGTGATGATACCAGTCCTCCCAGGGCTCTTCAGAGCAAGGAGTGTCCAGGGAAAGATGAAGCTGCCTGGAATTGCTACAGCACAAGATGAGTAGGCAAGATATTTTTGCCAACTAGCCAAAAGAATCTGTAGGTTTTAAAATTCTTGATAAGAAACTCTGCTTCTATGCCATGCTGGTGAAAAGCATTCATGTTTTCCTTGGATTTTGTTGGGTTGAGGTGCCTGTTTTTTTGGTCTGGGGCTCTTTGGGGTTTGTTTTTTGAAGGATATTAGTGTTTCCTTTTCCTTTTCAAAATGAATGATGCCAAAACACGGAGGTCCAGGACTCTCTGCAAGCATCCTTCATCGAAATGAAACATTGCCCATTTTGAAGGATGTTATGTTTTGTAAAGGACAGAAACCAAAAGCTTTAGTAATCTGAGCGTGCTGCCTGCACCAGACACACCTGAACCTTCAGAGTCTGAAGAGCAGACGGGGGATTTCAGAAGCGCTTTTCCCTCCACCGACTCGGCTCATGCAAAAACTTCCCGTTAAAGATCTTACCCCTTATCCTGCGGCACTAATAAAACCATCTCAGCCAAGCAAACAGCAGAGTCGCTGGACTGTTTTAAATTCAAGCCACAGCTTAGTCAGAAAGCTGTTGATGGAGGAAAAAAATGTAGCACGAGCTAACAGGCTGTGATGAGCCACTCCATTCCTCAGCCTCATTCACATGCTGTCAGATAGAAAACCGCCCCCTTCAAACAAGTGGGAGACAGGGTAGCCTGGGACAGGCACTTTGTGATCACACCAGCATGGGGAAAAAGGCACACAGACTTTAAATGAAACTGGGGTTTTAATAAGGGCTGAAAAATAGTAATTAAGGAAAAACCTGACCAAAAAGTCTTCCATCATCTTAGCACATGCAAATCCAGAGCAAGCCCTGTTGTTTTCTCATGCACACATCAATGCCCTACAGAACAAGGATATTATACACTTTTTTTGGGGTTGTTTACTTTTTTTTTGACTGATACCTACTGCAGCAGCACAAGGAGAAGGTTGTGGGAACCATCAGGAAGAGCAACAGCAGAGGCTTTTCTCTGTTTGAAGGTGCCAACTTAAGAAAATTCGTGTGTTCTTGCAGAAAGTACAGACACCTCTTGCTGGAAAGCAACCTACTGCCAGCCCACCTCAGGAATGTTCTATGAGAGTGACAGAGCAGTGGAACAGGCTGCTCAGAGGGGTTGTGGAGGCTCCTTCCTTGGAGGTCTTCAAGACCCGCTTGGACATGTTCCTATATGACCTGATCTAGGTGAACCTGCTTCTGCAGGGGGGTTGGACTGGATGATCTCTAAAGATCCCTTCCAATCCCCACCATTCTATGATTCTATGATACTGGTCCTGGTCTACAGCAGTAACCAGAGCAGCACAGCCTGCACCTGGGGGCACTCAGTTGGAAGCTTCACAGACATGAGATCTCCAGACCCGTTTTACCAACATACCTACACTGCTGCTTACAGCAGAGAAACACTAATAAATTACTCCAGGCTCAAGAGAAACTGTCCATGGTGGTGTCTCCTCCAAGATAAATAGCCTGTCTGTGTGCCTGGCCACAGCAGCTGTGCCCCAGCTCATTTATTTAAAGTTCTCTCAGGTGCCTACAGCACATGTTACCAGTTTATTCTAAGCAGTTCCTGTGGTTGCGAGCATTAACTTATCAGGAATGAGGAGGGCTTAGCAAGTTTATCATCCTCCCCTTCCATACCTCCTGCTGAAGGCACAAAGGAGAAAATGCCATCTGCAGGAGGATATCTTTTATGCCCTTGAAAGCAGTTGCTTGTCTGGTAAAGTTTAACAAATATTTATATCTATTTCTTCTGTTCTGTGTTTACCTGTGACCCTTTGAGACAAGAAAGCAAAGGAAAAGCAGCTGTTTTCTCTCTGGATGCACAAAAAAAACCCCCAAGAAATGGGAAAGCAAAGCATTTTCCACTCAAATTCACAGGATTTTATTGTCTGGGCAGAGACAATAATGGTCTTGGATGACATAGGGAAGGATCCTGCTAGAATTGGGATGGATCTAAACTGAGACCCAGAATTAACAAGGGTTATGGTTTAATTCTAATTTGCTGTTTATGCAATACCTTTCCTTTTCCTCACTACTCAGTCCTGAAACTGATACACTGATTTCAACAGCATCAGAACGGCTTTACAGCGACGTGAATGAAACTAGCCTGAGGACCAGAGCATCTCACAGTAGGTAATGTGATTTAATGGCGTTATCTTTGCTGAGAGAAAGATAGCACAAGCTCAGGAAGATATTTTTAAGAATTGAGCATAGTGCCTGTTAAAATGTTGAAAGTTTTCTGACTCACAGAGACCGGGAAATGGGTTTTAACGAACGGTGCTTCTCTCTTTTCCACCAGCAGCACGTGGAGGGACTTCAGGGGCATTGCAGAGCTGAGCTGGAGGCATGGTGTAGTTGGTTTGGATGTGAGGAAGCTGATACAACTCAAACCAGTGCACCTCTGCAAAACTGGAACCTTTACTGGAACTGAGCAAACCTCAAAAGTTGTAAAAGAGATTAGACCAATTGCACTGGAGAACAGGAGGGTTTCTGCCTTTATGCTGCAAAGGAGAGGGAGCACACAAAACAGTTGAAAGGGGGCTCGTGACCAAGATCAGTTTACACAAAATGCAGGGAGCTGCCAACGTTTCTGTACATTTTCTGTCTGACACTGACCCAAGTTGTCCTCAGTAGTTTAAAATGTAAGCAAAAAAAAATGAGGAGACACCAGAATTTACCCAGAAGCACAGGTCTGATTTCAATGATATTCAGGAGCTTCTTGGTGTTCTAAGGAAAACTTTGTGCAGAAGTGGCCTGTGTTTTTTTAGTTTGGGGGTGTACCTGTCAGCAAAGTGGCAGGGATTTTTTACAGGTATATTTTTAAATAATCTTTCTTTTCCAGTCCTGAATTACTTCTGACTGTCAGCCATGGGTATTGAACTGGCTATTAATAAAAATCTGTTAAGAGAAACGCACATGTACCTGTCTTTTTCAAGTAACTGTTTAGACAAAGAGAGGCCTGCTCATTTTGCCCAGCAGAAATAAAGCTTTTCCTTGCTTTGAAACAAGACACACAAAAGGGGATAATGGACAAAAGCTGGAACACAAAAAGGCCCACTTGAGGAAAAACTTGTTTGGTGTTGAGGTGATGGAGCCCTGGCCCAGGCTGCCCAGGGAGGGTGTAGAGGCTCCTTCTTGAAGGTCTTCAAGACACCTTTGGACACGTTTCTGTGTGACTTGATCTAGGTGGGACCTGCTCTGGTAGTGGGGTTGGACTGGATGATCTCTAAAGGTCCCTTCCAACCCCCACCATTCTATGATTCTGCAATGAACAACTCAATTCCAAAGTTGTTCAGACTCAGCTTTTTCTCCCCAGCTTAGTTTAGGCTAAACTGCATTAGGTACAACAGTCTGAGTAATGATAGAGCCTTCCAGTGAAAGATATTCCTTCATTTAAACAGAGAAGTCAATCACCTAGGCTTTTATCAAGATAATAACAACAAAATCAATGATGACTGACTTACTTTTTCGTGGCTTTCATTTAATGTTGTTGCCAGGGGATTTCAAGACACGTCTGTTTTTCTACCCTTTGATTTGCAACTACTTTGATTTCCAGCTACTGGAGAAGTTCAGTTTTTCACCAGTCTGTTTCTTTTTCCCATTCATTCCTTGGTACTCCAGTGATTAAAGTATTAACCACCAGCCAAGACAGAAGCAGATGAGAAGGGGCAGACTATTTAAACAGAGAAGCTGGACAGATGAACAGAGGCTTTAACAACTGGCTCTACTCCAAAGGAGTGCCATGAATGATGTGTTAGCTAAAGATACACAAGTCCTGACTCTCACCTTCTGTCTGTTGTGGTAGATACTCATTCCCCAGCTCCACACAAAGTAGTTTCTGAGAGTTATGTCTGTGCTGGGGAAAATAAATAGCACCAATGAGTAAATTCCATATGGCATCCTCTGACTTGTTTCAGTGAGTAGCTGGGTAGGGTGATTGAGACCTGGAGGCAGGACAGTAGGCAACAACCTCAGTTGGTGCCAACAGGGACCAACCCAGTAGGTTACTGGGAGTCTGCTAATGTGCAGCAATATGTGAGCAACAGGGGATCCAGGCCCTGGGCTTTCAATGGAAAGAATGCTGTGAAGGTGTGATCAGTGAAGCTCTCTTTTGCTGCTCCTGCTAGTTCATCACCCAGAACAGAACGGCATTTCATGTTTCCCTTTCAAATTTGGGTTGAATTCTCTGCACAACGTTTAAACTCCACAGTTCCCATTCGTGACAGGTTGTGAAAGTCAACGCTCTCTGGCAACGGCTTTGACCTTTTCAGCATTTGCTGATTTGATTAGCTGACTATTCATGTTCTGCTCTTTCACAACCTCGCTATCCTCTTGGGAGAAGAGGGGAGAGGGAACAGGATAGCACGGGCAGCTTGTGAAACCCACATGGAGAATTCAGGGACAGTCAGGCTATGGAACCTGGATTGCCTATGTGGAGGGCATTGTATCACAAGCTCTGTGTACCTCTTGGAGCCTTCCAGCCAGGCATCCAGATGTAGGGTACACAGCCATAGCCCAGCTTTCAGGGACTTTGTACTGCTACAAAGCATTTGAGTCAGGACACAGGTTTTCATTTCATCCTCGTTGTCAGTAACAAAGCAGCAAGGGCAAGCCCAACACCAAAAGTATTGTGTAAAAAATTACAGCACTTTAATTCTCGTATTTAGCATTTGAAGGGGTTTGATTTCAGCCTCAGATCTTGGCAACTACGCAGCGGCTGATCCACTTTGCTTTTAAACAGTTCTTACAGCCAAGACTTTTTCACCCTCTCCAAGGAGTGGCATCCACAGTAATTGCAGGTTTATGGCAGTTTGATCGTTGCAGGGTTCAGCTCCCTTTAAGATGTCCAAATAAATTCAGGATCTCTTGTACATTATATATGCATGTGGGTATAATTTGAGTTCAGTTTTGCCATTTACTTGGACTGAAGTGCATTGCACTGAATTCTGCAGACAGCCTGATGTGGTAAATCTCTCCATTGCTTTTATAAAGCAACATTAATACAGTCACAAGTAATTTATATTGGTATGAAAGGTCACACAAGTTACAGGTAATTTCTTTAAAGAATTTAGGATGAGACTCTATGTAGAAAGTGTTAAAACAATCAAGCAGTGCCTATTCTATCTATAGCAAGGAAGCTGCTAACAAAATTGTCATTAAAGAGCTCTCCCAAGGGCCAGTTCTCAACAAAGCTCATTTGGTCTCAGTTCACAATGCCCAAGTTGAAGTACCTAAAGCTGTGCCCTGCTTCAGAGAGCTGCCATGTTGCATGGGAAGTGGAGAGAACTGATGCTTCCAGAGACAGATTCAGAGCTTAGGTGTCTTGGCTTGCTTCTTCAAAGTGCCTGCTTCTAAAAAATTCCAGTGTATAGATGAAGACAGAGGTAGTCCTAGATCTGATCCTCACCCACTGTGTTGGAAACTACGTGAGGTGGAACTAGATCTCAACATTGCAGAAAGTTTGCACAGGTGGGTGGTTGTTCTGGCTGGAACTGGAGCTCTTACCTCCATGGCAAACACCCATTAAATGTGGGGAGGGATTTAGAAGCCTTGGTGTACCTACTGCTTTTGCACAATTAGGAGAAAAAGCTGCCTGCAAGCCATGGGTAAGGGATGTCTTGGAGTTACAGAGTGGATTACCTCCAAGTAATGAGGGGAGCTGGTCTAAAAGCAGTCAGTTCCCACGGGCTTCTGCCTGTGAATTAGTGACAGTTCCATCAAAACCACTGTGCCCTCTGCAAAAAAACGTTTTCATCTGAATGAATCAGCACTTGCTGATGAAATCAAGTCAAGCAACTCGAGTCCATATTCCATCTTCACAAGCCTCTGTAAAAGGATTATTTTCAAAGGTCATATCCACCTGCATCTTAGGTCTCCTAGATTAGGGAATAATTGAGAGTCGGGGCAAAGTCTACACCGAGGCAAGCTAAAAGCTGACAGCTGAACGTGTCTTTCAGCTCTTGAATCTTAGTTCATGGATGGATTGCCTGAAGAGATCAGGTGGAAAAAAATCAATGTAAGATGTGACAGAGCAGCCCCTGTAGCTAATGTTTATCTGCTATATGCCCATAAAAGTACATTATATTACTCTACAAAATTAGTCTATTGTATTAGTCTACAAAATTTTAGTCAATATCAACAAGAATTTTACCTCTGTGTGTGTGCAAGGAATACTGAACTGGATCACAACACATTGTAGTCAGGAGCATAAGGCAGTTTATGATCCTGAATTTAACATAAATCATTGGCAGCTGAGTTCCTCAGTACACAAGAATCTGAAGCTGTGCCTTTCATTAGGTGGTCTTAGCTCCTGCTATCTCACTCTAATTGGATGGATAAACCTTCAGCTTTTGCAATGATCCTCCTTAGTCTTTCACCAAACTTTCAGTATTTGTCATCCAAAAAGCTCAACTCCTGCTTCTACTATTCTTGGCACCAGTGGATTTCAGCAACAGTTAGAGAAATTCTTATTCGGCAGGTGTTTAATGACTGTGAATGAACTTTAAAGGAATACAGTTGTATTAATTATTAAGAATCCTTACCCGTTTTGTTTTCTTAGAATCAGGTTCAGTGGTGCATCTCCTGAAAAAATAAATACAATTAATATAATCAATTCCAAAGCAGAATAGGTACCTTACAGCTCTCTGATAAATGTGGGTAGGAGTGGGCTGTCAGAAGAGTCTGTGTTCTAGGTTCTTCACGTTGTACTGAAGTGTGAAATGCAAATCCAATGGATCTCCCCTCCAATTGTAGCTGGTAGATTGTGGCCACATCAAACCTGGTTGGATGGTAGCAGGGCTGAGAAAATCATATTTCAGCTTCTTGACTGTGAGAGAACTCACTTTCCTCCACATTTTCAAAGGTTTACAAAAGTGGTAGAGCATGAGATGATGTAACATCTAGATCTAGAGACCTAGACAGGCTGGATGGCTGGGCCAAGGCCACTGCCGTGAGTGTCAACAAGGACAAGGGCCAGGGCCTGCCCTTGGGCCACAACAACCCCCAGCAGCGCTACAGGCCTGCGGAGGAGTGGCTGGAAGCTGCCAGGCACAGAGGGACCTGCCAGTGTTGGGTGGCAGCGGCTCAACAGGAGCCAGCAGCGTGCCCAGGGGGGCAAGAAGGCCAAGGGCAGCCTGGCCTGCAGCAGGAACAGTGTTGGCAGCAGGAGCAGGGAGCTGATCATTGCCCTGGACTCGGCTTTGGGGAGGCTGCACCTCCACTACTGTGCCCAGTTCTGGGCCCCTCTCTACAAGGACATGGAGGTGCTGGAGAGGATCCAGAGGCAGCTCCAAGCTGGGAAAGCATTTGGAGCATGTCTCAGATGAGGAAAGGCTGAGGAGTCTGGGGCTGGAGAAAAGAAGGCTCAGGGGAGACCTTCTCACTCCCTACAGCTACCTGAAAGGAAGCTGTACCCAGGTGGGGTTGTTTTATTCTCCCCAGTGACAAGCAACAGAACAAGAGGAAATGGCCTCAAGTGTCACCAGGGGAGGTTGAGGCTGGATGTGAGGAGGAATTTCTTTGGTGCCAGGGCTGTCAGGCATTGGAAGGGGCTGCCCAGGGAGCTGCTGGAGTCACCATCCCTGGAGGGGTTTCAGAGCTGGGTGGGTGTTGCCCTGAGGGAAATTGGCCAGTGGATGATAGGGCTTGGACAGAGGCTGCACTCCATGAGCTGAAAGGTCTCTGCCAGCTGAAATCATTCTATGATTTCATGTGTATATACCTATTAAGCACTCTAAGAGATCTCCTAGGGAAATGGTAGATTATCCAGCATTAGAAGCTTTGAGAA
Source organism: Colius striatus (assembly GCF_028858725.1). Taxonomy (NCBI): domain Eukaryota; kingdom Metazoa; phylum Chordata; class Aves; order Coliiformes; family Coliidae; genus Colius; species Colius striatus. Next base: position 86,985,925 of record NC_084790.1, read on the forward strand.
CAAATAAAATACTTGTCATAAATTATACAGATGTAAGAAAATACTAATTTTGCCCCATTTAGCCCCAAAATCTCACATTTTAGCAGAGTAAAACCAAAACATTGCCCATTCTATGTGGCCTCCTGTCTAAACTACACGAATTTTGAGCTGATTTATTTCAGTCAGCTCATTTTGGTACATTTAGGTATTCATCGGGATACCATCTCTCTATTTCCTCATCAAACTAGACAGATTTTTGTCTTCTTTAGCTCAGTGAACACACAGTAAGGTCCTCCCAACAAAGTAATCACGAATCTTTGTCATTGTCTAGAACTCATTTTTCAGTACCAAAATAAACGAATATTAGAGATAACGCCCTTCATAAAATGTGACATGTAACAAACCCATTATCACTGAAAGCACAAGAACTTTGTTTTCCTTTCCAACACAAACAAGAACTGCTCCTTGAGGGATTTGCTAATAAGATTCTGTGTTGAAAGGAGTTGATTAGGCACAAAGATAGAGTACAGCAATGAATTCCAATCTCTATTGCTAAAGAGAGTTCCAAATGAAATAGTTTTTCCTAACAGCTACATGAATACATTTGAGATGAATACTTAGGGATGGAAGGGTCACTTGGGATAATGTAGTGACTTTAAAAACATCTGAACTTTTCCAAATCAAATAATATTGCACTTTTGACATTCTGCCATCACCAGGTGTCTATTCCCTTGCAGTGTCATAGTGAGACCTTTCCCTCTGTAAATCCATGGCAGCCGCTCAGGACCGTGTCAGCACCTTACTGCTGGGGCAGGATATCCACATGCTCACCTCGCACAGACAGAGTGAGATCGGTTTTGATAGAGGAGAAGCTGAATCAAACCAATCACCACAGAGGAAATGAGGCATTCAAAGCTTTGCACTTCATCAATACATTCCTTACATGTGCCACTTGAGTGAACTGATTTCTAAACATCTTGATCTCCGCCTTGATAGAAGCCCCAGTGTTCGTCAACACTGTTCATACTGTAAATACTTTCTGAAGTGATGCAGTCTCTTTGATGATGGATTGGCACCACCACTGCCAAAGAGCACTGTGTGTGATCCCTGCTACATGGAACCAGTTCATATGAACAGCGTAACTTCCCAACAACTGGATAATTAATGCTGAGAGGCATTGAGAGTGGATGTGTCGATGGCTGAAGGTGATAGTAAGTTTGGCCAATGATCCTCTCTCTGTCAGCTCAGATGTTTCTCTTCATTCACCTCCTGTAAGGTAACACTCTGACATGTCCTTCTGCTTGTTTCAGACAGCTTTTCACATTTTTTCAGAGTAACAGTTCGTTGCTCTCTGCATTTAAGGACACTTATCACATTGCCAGCTCTCATCTTTCATCTAATTACGTCCCTGAACTTAGTTTGTGTGTTTTGTTGCTCACTTTTGCAGTACATATTCTTCCCTGCTACCACAATTTTAGTCATGGCCTTCATAGTTGCATGAATTGCTTTCTGTAAGTAGTCCTCTCTTCTCTGAGCAGTGAAAACATGTTCCTTGCCTTGAGGCTACAGAATATTATCTTCATCTCAAAGAACATTTTGCTGTCTATACTGATTTGTTAGTTTCTCTTCAGAGGTACCTTCATGTATTACTGCCCTCTGTTAAAACAGATGTTGAGTTGAAGGGTGGATTAGTTCCTCTGCAGTTCCTCCTGCAAGTGGGTGCCCAAGTATCTGCTACAGCAAAGTGAATCAGTGTATCCACATCTTATTTTAAAACAGATGATTAGTACTTTTTTAATCTGTAGGAATCGTTGATGAGTTGGTCTGGCTTACATTAGCTTGATTGCAGCATTTTATCATTCTGATGGAGGTCAATACAATCCTTTTGAGCATTTCTTTTATCAAAGATAGAGTCACAAAGGGAGTTTAGGCTCAAAGATGTATGAGTACAGAGTGCTCAGCAAGAACCCAACCAGGAGTCTGACAGCCATGGCCATGGCAAGCCTGATGTAGTTAGCCCTTAGTAACCTTCTGCATAACGAAGATTGGACCACATGAGCCCCAGAGGTCCTTTTGACCTCTGTTACTCTGTGATTCTAGGAGTGAAAGGGTGTCGGGTGTCTAAGGCTCTGCAGAACTTCCAAGTTGCCTGAAATATTATGCTGACTTGAGCATGTCTTTTGTGTTCTTCAACCTGATCTATTCAGAAGAGGTTTCAGAAATCCAACCTGGAAAGGCTGGTGAGAGAAACCGATTTGTGCCTGCTGCTGAGCACAGATAAGTGAAGTGGGGGCTGATGTTCCTTTCCTGGTTGAGACAGAATCTCACCCTGCCCATGTCATGAGCAGCTTCCAGAGCAGATCTAGTGTACAGCTAGCTGACTTAGAGCCTGGTTAACTGCCCTTCAACCACTTGTATACTTTCAAGACACAAGGCCTGGTTTCAAGACATCATGATGAATGATTCAATCTCCCTCCTGCGGTTGTTTGTCTTCACTCTCTATCCTCTTCTCTCTATGAACTGAAGTTACCTGGGATAATAAAAACTACCAGACAAGTGTGTCAGAGCTCTGTTGATGATGGTGGGTAGAACTATGAGAACAACAGAAAAAAAATGTGCTATGTATTCACGATATGTTATACATTTTCCTTCTAAATGTAACTAAACTGAATGTAACTAAACTCACCTGAGAAAGCCTTAAATACCTCTGAGTACATTTATTACATTTTATGTTATTTTATTCTTTAGGTACTATGCACAGGAGAAAGGGATTTGAGCATGTGCACAATAAAAAGCAGACTACAGCCATAGAAAATGGTTAAGACTGGTAAGGTCTCTTGTAAAATGAAAAGATGAGAATACAACAGTTGAATTGGTCACAAAACATCTGAGCAGCCAAGAATGGAAAAGCACTTGTATATTGGGATAGAATGCGAGTGAAAAGCGTTTTATAAATAACCTGAGAGATCAAAGTTAACTTACACGTTCCAGAGAATAAACCCCACACAAACTGATGCAACAGCATCTCCATTCGCTCTGTCCACAGGGATGTGTCCTCTCCAGTCACCTCTGTGGTGATGGCTCCGCTGAGCTACTGTAATAAGAAGAATTACTGAACCCACTCATGTGCTTCCAGATGTGTGGTAACTGTACGAGTCAGTTTTATATCTAAAATCTGCCTTGTTCACAGGTGAGAAACGAAGATCACATAGTTGCTACGGCTGACTGAAGCAGAGGAAAGAATGCAAGGGCACGTGCTTGAATCTGGTGTCTCCCTTAGGCTAATGGTTAGTTTTCAGTCAATGCAAATCCAGAATTATTCTTACTCTGAAGTCACAGTGATATAAGAGAGTGAGAAATCATTCCAAAAAAACACAAACCATAAAACAAAAAACCCAAGAAAATTATTCAGAACCAGCAAAACTCGTTTTAAATGATTTAAAATCAAAACACAAGAATGGAAACCAGCACGTAGTACCAGAAGGCAGGAGGGGACAAAGGGAATGTGAATTAAATATTGAAAAAGCTTTAAATCAGGCTATTTTTTTCCTTGTTGGAAGTCAAACATCTGATTTGGTTCCGTTCCAGCAGTAATATTTAAAAACAGGGGTTCTGCATTCTGCTACAGCGCCATGACTGCAGAGGTACTAACCTTCTGTGGCTGCTCTGCTTCATCTTTATTCAGGAGCCATAAAAGCCTCTGTAATCTCCAGTGTTTTTCTGTGATCCCAGCCTTCTTTTGAATATACACAATATGTCCTATGACAATACAAGCCGTGACCTTCTCGGGTGACATATTGAGCAGGACAGAACAAATACAGGTCAAGCAAAAGGCGTTAGCCTTGCGTTGGGGAGTTCTTTTGCCAGGCACTGCTGTGGAGGGGCAGCAGGGATTGCTTGGCATGCCAGTCAGGTCCAGAGACTCTGAATTGACTTGGACAAAGTAAGAATGAAATATGAATCTCTATACACATTCTAGTGCAAAGCCAGCGCTGAAACAGAAATAGAAAAGTTAATATTTGGTCGATTTAAAAACCCAAACTTCCCCCTCAGCACTCAGAATTTGCATCCTAGCACAGGCTGGTGACAGCTGGTATATGCTAATACAAATAAAGGTACACAGGAACTCACAGTAAAGCTACAGCAACTCATCTAAGGACTGATTAGCTAATCCAGTTAATACACTGTCCATAAACATTTCTGCCCAAATCTCACCAATATATAAGGCTGTAAGGCTACTACAGCAAACCATGCCCAACACTTTGCTAAAGTCAAGACATACATAGAAAGCTGATCTTCCATTATCTGCAGATGCAGTGTGCTCGTCATAGGAAGCAGTCAGGCTGGTCAGAAACAATCTCTTCCCAATCCGTTTCTGTCCTTCAGAGGTTTTGAACAGTGCCCAGAAGGATTTTCTCCACAGTCTTTCCTGGGACTGAGAATAAGCTCACAAGGCCTGTAAGCTCCCAGACCCTCTCCTTGCCTGTCTTGAAAATGGGTTTGATCTTTACCTTTTTGCAGTCAGGAATGCCTCCCAGTCACCACGTGGTTCCAAAAATGACAGACAGAATCTTAGCAGTTTTATTAGCCTTTGGCAGCTTCGTGTGCATCCCATCTTGTCCAATGGACTTCTATGTATCCAGCTTGCCCAGGTGGTCCCTAACTCAACCTCCTTCTGTACAAAATGCATCTGTTTCCTAGACCCTGTCTGTAAGGGTGCTGAGAGGCTTGAGGGCAGAACTTGTCAGCAAAGCTTGAGGTTTGTACCCATAAATGGCAGCTGCTGCATGTAGCTTAGACACATTCATACAGGGTCTGCATACAGTGTATATGGTTTGTGTGTTTGGAAAGTATGCTATGCTCATTGGTCTAACGAAAATGTTCCCTTTTCCCACATACTCATGTGCATAAATTTCGTAAACACGGCAGATTTGCTTCATCTGTCTTTGTGTTTACATGGCAAAAGCTTCCGATGGTCTGATTGTCCTGGAGATGCAGCTCTTGAATATTGATAGCTCTGTGCATCTCCAAGCATGCAATTAGTTGGGCATGAGAAAATTCTACCGAGTGAGAGATTGCCTTCTCACTTAAATCCCTTGACTTTCAGTTTGTCTCCACTTCCATCTGCCTATTTTTCTCTAAGAAACAAAGTAATGACAGAAAACAATAATAAAAGGCCTAATATTAATACAAAGAGATACCTCCCTAAGCTTATGGTATCACAGGCATAACCAAGACATGTTCTTGATGTGGATACATTACTCATGTCCATTAACTGATTGCAAAAGGACAACCTGTCATCTGAGTTTCTTCTCTACTGCTCCTGAGCACAGACCAAAGCGTGTGCATGGAACCCATTCAGCCATTTATCTTTCATCTTGTATCCTTCAGTCAACAGCAAGTAACAAGTGCTCCAAGATAGAACCTGATTCATTTCCCTCTAGCCCTTTACTGAACAGGAATGTTGAGAAATGCTTCAATCTTTCTCCCAAGCATACATTTCCTTGATGGATTTGGTTTTCTACTGTCATATTCCACAAGAGCATGGGCATGGCATTCCTGTGAAGAATCGTTTCTTAGTGGTGATATTGCACCTTTTGCTACCAGACACGTTCAGCAATGAACAATGCTAACGTGCTTTGCACCTTAATAGATCTGTGTCTCATATACCTTCCCCATTTCCTACAAGAACATATTTCCACTTGATATCCTCAAGTGCCCCTGAATTTATCTAATTTAGCAGGAATGTGACACCCAAACTGAAGAACCATAAAGACATCAGTGAATCAGCAAGACACCACTGTCACCAAGAAGGGATTTCAGTATTATTTACTGTGTCCTGTTCTAACAGATCTCACTCATATCGATAGTTGTTGACAGCAAGGAAATAATTTTCATACAAATAGCTGTGAGGGTCTAAGTCAGGCATTCCAAGAGCTGGCTGGAGGAAGCCTTTCCACCTGACTAGATACTTGTTCATCACCCTTTCTCAATACAGATCAAGCTTTCTCTTTGGTGAGGGAAGGAAAAGAGAGTTGTGTCCTGTTTCCATGAAACCATTTTATGAAGGCACAGCCTCTTTGGTTCCTGGTGGGAGTCAGAGATGATTCTCTTTGGTATACATCATATAAGAACCTGGAGAGGGAGAAAGGCACTTTGCCAGCCTGATGCACATAAGAAAAAGGCAAATTTAAGACTGTTGTTTTCCATATTCTCTTGGTGACATCCTCAGTTTTAGACCTTACACAACATTTCAAAAGCATCTCCAGCTGTAACAAAGCTGCGTTTGAGCTTCTACCAAAGCCTTCAGAAATTATACAGACAGTAGGGTGAGAGTTTGGATTTCTTCAGGTTTCACCAGTCCTGTTTTTTTGTAACAGCTATTCATGAAAAACATTAAGACCTTTTTGTTAGAAGTCCAGGACCGTCCTCTCATCAGAATGACAACAAAAAGGAGAAGCTCACAGCAATGTTGGCTCAGTGAACCTTCCCTAAGGTTGTTTTTTTCAAGGAAGAGACAACTGGGACTGTGGTTGTTTCAGCAAAGACCTTAACAAGAAGAAGAGAGAACTCTTTTGATGTTATTCAAGGTGACCTTCAGGCAACTTGGCTGAGAAGATTCTACAGTGAGATGATTTTTCTGCTGAATGGGTTGAAAATATGAGTGCAGCCACAGAATTTAAGTCTGGGACAGTAAGGCAGATAACATGCATCATTAGGAAGCACAATATTCTCGTGTGCTAAAGACAGTCGGAGACACAGAGTTAAAAAAGTAATTTTGCCAAGTCCTCACTTTTACAAATCCAAATTAAAACCATGGTTCTGAAACTATGAGCAGTTTTGCTCTTTAAGTGTTTGTTTAAAGAACTGGATCAGCTCTATTTAAGGCAAGTTCAGAGACAAAGTTTTAAGCTGAGATTTTCTAAATATCACAGACATAAATTCTGATTTGGCAGGGAGGGGTTTGGGATCCTGACTTTTAAGTTTCTTCAAAAATCTTTGTCTAAAATGGTATAGCTGGCACGAAGTTGAAATCAAACCTACACTATGTTGTCAGTATCAATCTTGTTCAGCTACAAGAGTACATCTTAATTCCCACACTTCATTCGTAACAACTCAGGAGCCTTAGGGGGAAAAAACTGAATTAGAATAACCAAGAAAAATGTATTCTGGTTTTGAACAAATGCATCTCTTTCTACTGACAAGACCCTGTGCTTGGTCAAGGCCTGTAAAATATTATCTGCTGAGACCTGATCAGTTTCTTTAAAAAACAAACCCTGAGGCACTACATTTAAATCTGATACCCAAATATTTTATCAAACAGAAGGGTGGGACTCCATCTCTCTGATGATTAGTATAACCTTATTTGTTATTCATGGCAAGTTTTCTTCTGGTTGAGAACCTTAGGTCGAATTCGTGTTATCAGCATGTTATTTACCATCTGATACTCACTTCTCTCCTTTTAAATCTCTCATTTGAAAACGTTTTGCTCATACATTTAATGAACAGAAAGGGTTCTGAACTGTACGGTGGTGGACATGGCAACCTACTCTGCAGAGACAGCGAGATCTCATCGGCGACTGAGAGGCATGTGTGAGTGTAGGATGAGGGGAGACCATTGGATTTACAAGTTCTGGGCTTCACAGCTACCAGCAAACGTCAGGTAGTTCACAGATGTCCATGTCACACTTTCCCATCCACCACAGTTTGCATATTCTGCAGCTCTACAGAATCACAGAACATTTTAGGTTGGAGGGACCTGTAAGGATCATCTGCTTTGGGATTCTCTGCTCCAAGTGAGACCAACTTGAAAGTAAAATCAGGTTGCCTAGGAAAAACAGATTGAAATGTGTCAAAGGATGGAGATTTCACATCTCTCTGGGCACCTATTCCAGTATTTGACAATCCTTACTGTGAAAACCTGTCTCTAATATTTATCTCAACAATTTATAAAGAAAGAGGTACCATGTACCACAGAGGAAAAAAAACCCCAACCTACAAACCAAAAGATCCCGTGCCAAAAAAAAAGCACAGTTGCAACCTACCACAGGAAGAAAGATCCATGGAAATGATAGAAGGTATTTCCTTTCATTGTAGGAAACTTAGAGAATAAAACACTCAGAATGAGCCCTGGGTCGTGCTTTAGCATTAGCAGATGTCAGAAAAAGTTATGCTACAATTTCCAGACTGTCCCTTCTTGATCTCAGATTGAGCAAATTGGTTTCAGCTTAAGCAAGACAGTAAACCACCCCAACCATATTAATCCCAGGGATATTAAATACCATGAGGAGCTCTGATGCACTCTGAAGAACCCCCTATCTCTAGATAGGACAACTCTCCACTAAACCACAGGATTCAGTCCTCCTTCTCCTCCTTATTTCACAGGTCAAAGAAGACACGAGTATGGAAAAACGCTCTGTCCAGCTTCTGCATGAGCCCCGATCAAACCCTGCAGCATGTGACTAACAGAAACAAAACAATGTACAAACAACAACTGGGTCTTAAACACGCCAGTGAATCTGCTGTCAAATGATGCAGATCACAAGCTTAATTTTCTGTCTCTAGGAAAGCTCTCACAGAATTGCCTTGATAAGCATAATAACTTCTAGCATAAAATAGTTTTCCAGACTAATGTGTTTGAAGGCTTGTTCCAGAACTTTACACCTCATGTAGTTAGAAACCATCTAATTTTGAGTCTTTCATAACTAATTTACATCCGTTTGATCCTGTGCCAGAATTAGCTTCCAGTTTAAATATTTTCCTCCTCCTTTGATATTTATATCCTCAGTGACTGATGCATTTGTGCTGGCCACCAATGGACAGGGAATTACATGTGTGACTCTTCCTTCCTTGCTCTCCAGAGGGACAAAACAAGAGTTGTGACACAGTTCAGATAACAGGGAGGGGAAATGTTCTTCCCAACGCTGTTCAGAAAGGGTCTGAAAAAAGGCAGTGTGCTTCAGTAATCAAGAGACAGGATGAAGATCGCTTGAACAAGGATCTGGGAGCTGTCATGCAGAAAGAATTGGCAGGATTTAGACACATCCTGGATGAGAGGAGCTGCAGATCACAAAGATGATGCCAGGTTACCGGCCTGAGTGACAGGCAATAATATTGGGCTGCACACAGTGACTGAAAAAGAACAATGGTATTAATAATGATAATAGTAACCACTTCTAATAACAACGCCTAATGAACTGATTATCATCATAATCTTTGGAGATCACTGTTATTATTCTAAAAGTCCACACCTGCAGTCACCATTTAAGACTGTTTAAAAGCTCTGACAATCATTAAACTAACTGCAATGCATTCTTTAATCAGGGATTTAAAAAAACAAGCATTGTCGTCAAAATGGCTGTTTTTACACTGTGTTGCCAAAGCAAAACTAAAGGCAAAACTGTCTTGAACCAAGAGGTGCTAGGAGAAATAAAACTGAATAGATAGAGATTAAAATGTTCTCTTTCTCTAAGCAGTGCAAACCTGTGTCTGGTGCCTTGAACCTTCAGGTGCCCAGAGCACCTTCTCCAGCACCTTCCCAAGTCAATGGCCTAAAGGTTTAAGGGCTAGTTCAAGCAGCAGTGTAGAGTCACACTCCCAGACCTTTTGCTGACACTGTCCCTTCTGCATAGGTGTTCTCCTCCATGTATTTCTGCATTCCTTCCATCTTATACTCCTACGCACATCCTGATGGTTTCATTGTGTTTTGGAGTGGCTGGATGACCAGAATCATTTCATTAGTCAATGTATCTCTAATGAGTAAGTCTGCTGTTGATATGTTTCAGGTAACGGGACATTTTTCCAGGTTTTCTTTTCACCATTCATCTTCGTTTATAAGGACCTGACAGGTTGAGTGGCCTACAGCTGATTTCAAATTACTTACTGTAATATACAGCTAAAATTGGTAAATCATTTTATTAGAATGTGACCTCACTTTAGGGGAAAAAGTTATTCTAGTTACCCTGTAAGACACAGTGTTGAATGTCCTGGATATATTCATCTTTCACTCATAATGTACTTATGCACAGTGAAAGAGGAAACATTCTCTGCTTTACTTACTTTCTAACTTGAAATAGTTCCCGTTCTTAGACGTGAAAAAGAAAAGACAGGCGAAAGCTGAAGCACATCTATTGACATACCGAGCTGGTTGAATGGAAAATGCAAACCACAAATCTCTTGATCATATACAGAGACGTATGTTGCTAGATAATGGAGGAAGGCACGAGTCTTACTGTAAGCTGTGTGCTTTTATAATTGAAACAATTGCTTAGGCTGTGTTGAAACTGCACTGATTTATTAACTAAATTGCCAGTGAAAGCATTTCCTTTTGTTAGGGAATGTGTACTGGTTTTTTTTCCCAAGTATCTCAAGCACTGACTTGTTCTTGTTGTTCTGGGCTCAAACACGAAACTTTAAATTTCAGATCCTCTAGATGTTTTCTGTAAACGTTCTCAACTGATAAGAATGCTGCTATACTCCTGAATAATCATGTTTCCTTTTTTCAGTCGGACTCAACATCACAGCACACACTCCTGCCTTGCTCTAGTCTTTTGGGAGACCTCAGGAGTGATGAGTCCTACAGTCTCTGCCCTTAGCCTGGGCAAATATCTGAGCTGTGAATCTCTCTTGGATGTGCCATGGTGGGTTGAGTGCACGAAAGGTTCTGTTGTGAAGACTGGGCATGGAAATCCATGTGCAGAAGGTCCCTGAAGAGGACACTGAGAGATAATGGCCATGAAGGACAGAAAAAGGTGAATGTTACCTAAAATCTGATCCAAATCACAATCAACCAAGCTTAAAATGCCAGAGGAAAACACTGCCTTTCACAACAGCTGATGACTAAGCCTTTTAATTTCCCTTTTCCCAGGAGAAACATTCAATTCTCAGAAAAGATTTTGGAGAAATCTTTATAAAGAAGACAAAATTTCTCCTAGGACTTTGCTTTCTTCTTAACCTCCATGTCAGAGAAATTACCAACCAACTGTAAATGCTGCGAGTTGCCTCCTGAACCCAAAGTGCATTCCCTCTGTCGATGACCATGTCCCAGATCATCTTCCCTTGCCTGATGCACTAAAACCAAACCACTGCCCACAGGCTCTCTCGGGGACGTCCTCTGCCTCCCTTCCCCTCCTGAGCACTGCTTTACAGATCCAACGGGGGCACTTCTCTGCTTACTACCAGCTACAAACGATGCACCTGCCTGTACACACCCAGCTGCACGTGCACCAGACAGCAGCAGCCCCTCCATCTGCAGCCCTTCAGTTTACTTGGAACAAATCACAGGATACAGGAGAAAATCCTCAAGAGTTTATCCCAGATTGCATTTTCTCCTCATTTACCTTCATTTACTTTCGCTCGTGCTTTGGAAACTTCCTTTTCACTCCCCAAACAACTGTCTGCCAAGGTAGTAGATTAAATGCAGTTTATCACTAATGCTTTAGATTATACATACACAGTATCCATATGGGGTTTGTATATATGCACATAAATAATCACACTAACAAATGTTATTTTCAGACCTTGGTGGTGCTCAGGTAAATAAAGCTGTGGGGTGCAGGATTGGGCAGTACAGCTGTACAGGGCCATGCTTTCTTTCCCCAGCAAGATCATGTATCTATTGTGCAGTTTCTCATCCTCTCCCTTCCCAGAGTGTGTATCTCTGTAGTATGTCTCTGCCAGATGTTCTCATTCATGCATCATGACTCGACACTCACTCAGGAACTCATGGCCCTCCCTGATCATTCCAGGCTGTGTCTGATCCTGTTTCCCTGCAGCCCTTGTCATGACCCTCACTCATAGGCTCCTGAGGAAGCCAACAGACAGGTTTAGATTGGTAACTAAGAAGAGAGAGAGTTGTTAGACACTGACACGGGTCCTCATGAAGACAGTGGGGTTCCCATGCCTGAAGCTATTGCAAAGCCGTGGAGCTGAGGTGCTGAGGGCCATGGGTTGGTGGTGGGCTTGGCAGTGTGAGGGTTTGGACTCAATAATCTTGAAGGTCTTGGCAACAAAAACAATTCTAAGATCAGCTCAAGAGAAACAGCAGCTATTGCTCTTCTGTGTGACACACGTGCTCTTGAATAGCCCCCAGAACATGCCCAAGCCTTGCCAGCTCAAAAAGCTTCACCTCAGATCTTGCTTAACCCCACACTGGGACACCCAAGAGGATGCTAATACCAAGCAGTAAAGCACAAGTAGAGCTGGGATGTCCCCAGGTCATAACTAGGAAATCTGTCACCCATGTTCTAGTTCTGACTGTCTCTCTTTTGGGTTTGGTTGACTGTAACAAATAATATTAAGCTGTTGTGTGTTTGGTTAAGTGTGTACAAGAGGGAATATCCACAGCCTTGGAGCAGTGTACATCTCCCTCAAAACTGATGTGCACCTGCTGAAGTCTGAGCTGGGAGATTGTCATGGTTTTGTGTGGAGCTGTTTCTGGTCCTGGGGAAGGGGCTGTAAAGTGGTTCCTGTAAGAAGCTGCTCTCTCCACAGCCCTGAGTCAGACCCACTCCTGGGGCTGAGCCAGCTGGGCTTCTCCACAATCACTTTTTAAGCAGGAAGAGTAGAGTTCTTACTCTTCCTTCTTGCTATTCTGCGTTTCCTTCTCTTCTGGCTGGTGGTGGTGCATGGAGTTGGAAGAGAGAGAGGAGTGACCTTGCAGGCCAAGGTCAGTGAGGGAAGAGAGGAGGAGGTGTACTGGAGCAGAGACTCCTCTGCATCCAGCAGAGAGGACTGGTGAAGCTGAGACTCATTTGCATTTCATTGAAGACCCCAGATCAAGGCTGTGTCCCAAGGAAGGGATTCAATATTCACAGAAGCTGAAACTGTGGGGAGGAACCCAGGCCAAAGCAACTTATTAGACTTATGCCCAGAAGAGGCCGTGTCCCATGTGAAGGACCCTGTATCTGCAGAAACTGGAACTTGGGGAAGAACCCACACCAGAGATATTCACCAAGGACTGTGTCCTGTGTGAGGGACCCTGTGTGGGCAGAAGCTGCAGCTGCTGGGAACAACCCACACCAGAGAAGTTGGTTCAGGACGATGTCCCGGGGGAGGAACCCCGTGTTGGAGCAGGGGAAGGATGCCAGGAGTCATCCTCATCTGAAAAGAGAGAAGTGGCAGAGCCCATCTGTGAGAGACTGACCACATCCCCCACTCCCTGCCCCCCTGAGCTGCTGAGGGGGGAGTAGGGAGAGATCTGGGGAGCAGTGAGCTGGGCCTGGGAAGAAAGGAGGGATGGGGAGGGAGATCTTAAAGTGCTGGGTGTAATTTTCTCATCATCCTGCTCCCTTTTTGCTCTTGTTCTTTTCTGGTTTTTGTAGAATAAACTTCCCTTATTTTCCTCTCTCAGTTGAGCACTGGAGGCTGTTTTGCCTGGAACTGTAATTGGCTGTGAGCCCTCCCTGCCCTTGTCTTAATTCCCAACAATCGTGGTGATCTTTTTCCTCCTATTTCACTGGGGCCTCTGCCATCCTAACGAGGGTGAGAGTGGATGAGGGGCACGGAGTGAGAGGCCGTTGTGGTGCTGCTGTGCTAGCTGGGAAAAACCATGACAGAAATTTATCCTTGTGAATATCACCTTTGCCAACCTCAAAGACTCCTCTTTCGTTTGCTATTTTATGACTGCTCAGGAAGGGCAAAACCAAGCCATTAGATTTTGAATAACTTTTCCCATTATTTTGCTTATAACTCCATTTATCAAGAAGTAATCTGTGCTGTCAGGGGGACAGCAGGTCTAATCTGAGCCTTTCCCAGGAAGTGCTGAGCAGCTTCTCTTGGGACGCCAGGCCATACTAGTGAACATCAAGCCATTAATGCCTGAGCATCAAACAATGGTGGCTAACAAAAGCGACAGCATCGATTCCTTCCCCTTGAAGACAAACTGTTTTGATTATAAAAGATGAATTGAAATGAATGTCCCTCAGCAAATTTTGTTGAACAGTCTGGTCTGAGAGTAAACAATTCAGTAGACTAAGCCACTACTGACGTATAAAACTCCCTGAAATCTCCTGCTGTTACTGTTTTCAACCTTCCCACAGAACTTTTAGGAGCTGCAACAATAGATGTCTCATTTAACTGTAAATCCATGAGTCAAGTTGCAACCTAATTCTAGGTAGGTGAGCCAACACGTCATAAGGGTCTGGTATAAGTAAAAGGAGATGAGAGTGAGTCAAAGGACTAGAGCACAAGACCAGCTAACTTGGGTTTTTATGATACACATACTTTCAGCTCTTTCCTACCCCAGGCAGAAAACAAGTATGGTACTTTTTGTTTGAACTAAACTTCTTTACCCATTTCATAAATCAAATCTTAACCTCTTAGTATTGAAAATAAAGAACAATGTGTTTGTTCTGCTTACTTTTTAACTCAGCAATTATACTGGTTTCATATCCTTCAGTACTTTCCTTAGCTTGGACAATAGAGATATGTTTCCTCCTGGCTTATCATTAGCTTCCAGGCAGCCGTACTTCATGTGCTAACAAAACGCTGCAACGTTTGGATCATTCCATCTATTTACAGGCTTGATGAGAAAACTATTTGATGAAGATTTTTTTGGCCTGTGTTTGCTAAACAGTTAGTCTAGGAGCTGATCCCCGTGGTCCTTTCAAGCCTTAAAGTCTGTAAATAAAAATGATGAATGGAAGATATTTGTTTAAAAGTCTCTCATACACACCCTCGTGCACGCCAGGATCTACAGATAGACAGATCCATTTCCTCTGTAATTAAAATATGCACACAGGAACCTTTCTAGTGATCTTAGAATAAAAGCTTATAATTTCTGAATATCAAGGTAGGGAGAAAAATTAACCTGACACTTGTATTTGACAAGTAAGTTAATGCTGTGCTAATCCCCTTTGGGATGCAGCAATTTTCACCTGTCAGAGATGTTGTAGTCCAAAGGGAATATAACTCTTATCCCTTTCTGCTCTATTTGAACTGAAGAAGGAAGGGAGTGGGGAAGAAAAATGCTCATTATCCTGCAAATGCAAAGGAAAATGGTAAGCTTGCCTCCAAAGGAGCCAGCAAAAGTGAGCATAGGTCTTTATATGGCTACGTGACAGCCACAAGCATCCAAACTTGAGGGCTGAATATCCAGTTGGTACCTGGGTGATTTTCTGAAGGTGACCAGAAACCACACATTGCAATGAGCTGTTTAAATGCTTTTACCATCTCCTTATCCATGATTTGAGAGAAGAGAGTGTGGAAGGATCTGGACAAACCAGTGAATATTTGAAGAGGGGACGACATCTGAATATAGCAAAGGTGGAATGCTGCAGAAGCTACACCTTGCCAAACACCAGGCTGAGAACTTTGCATCTCCAAAACTGGGGAGGTGGGGGAAGGGGACATATATTTACTCCTTTTTTTTTTAAACACAGATATAAATAAGTTTCACTTGAGACTCTTAATTGTTAATTAGTCCACTTTAAAACTAGATATGTTAAATTCATTACGGCCCTAACCCAGTTTGAAATGCATTAGTATTCATCTTCAATGCTTAATCACTACAGCATTCATTTAAAATTCTTTCTGTAATCTAGTCTGCAAAATTTCAAATTGATGTAAATGTCAAAAGCAAAAGACAGAAGCGTCTAATTAGCTAAGTACCTCGGTTGTTGCTGTTTCTTGGCAAATAATAAGTGAACTTATGTAAGGCTTGTTGCAGGAGGGTACAGTATTTGATGGGAGTCTTTGAAGGACACAAAGAATAGCTTGTGATGACTGATTGCCTTCACGTGACTTGTGGGCATTATTTCTGCCTAGTGGGTAGAAATGGAAAACCTCATACAGCCCATTCACAGAGTGATTCTATTAATCACATATCTGTTTGCAAGGGTGGGATTTCCATCCTCAGAAATCTTGAAAACTCAGCTGGATGAGCTCCAGAGCAATACGATTAATATGAAGCTGGCTCCTGCTCTGAGCAGGCTGTTGGACCAAATGACGTCCGGGAGTCTCTTCCAAAGTTACTCTAAGATTAGAATCAGAATTATACTCAAAGTGGGGCAAATCAGTTCAGATTGCTCAGGAACTCATCCAGGAAAGTTTTAATGGTCTCCAAAGAGAAATATCCCACTCTCTCTCTCTCCGGTCCTTCTTCCAGAGTCTGATTCTTTGGTTCTGGTGTTGTTTACCTCTTGCAGCTAGACCATTCATGGAGAGTAAGAAACCAACAGAATGTTTCGATTGCAAATTCCTCAAAAAAATGATACTTACAAAAAAACCCCCACAGTTTAACTGATAAAAGGGGGGAGGATTTTTTTGGTTGTAATTGGAAAGTGCAGTTATTTGTTTATATTATGGCCCAACTGACTGCAACAACATCCAGGTTAGTTTGTGTAACTATGCTTCTCACATCAGGTCTGTTCTTCCCTTCCTTGTGGCTAGCTTTAAACTTCAAGTGTAAATCACACCACTGTTTGAGCATATAAGATCTTCAGTCAGTAAATGCTGCATTTTTGTTTGGGGAGACACAAATTATTAATAAGTAGTAGTTAGTTCTATCAACTAAAGAATACGAGTTTCTCTCTTCTTGTTAAGTGTTGGTCAAAGTCTAAACCTCTTTTATTTTCCTTTAGTGAAATTACTAACCACACATTCCGGAGAAAGAAAATTCATGACCTCGTTAAGTGAGAGCCACGGACCTTTCCCAATTCCGTTTTTGTTCTGTCTGAAATTATGACGCCTGCCTTTAAAACGTCAACATTCACCATAAGTTACACTGGCACAGAGTGCAAGATGCTGCAATTATTTCCTCCTCTTGATCTAAGAAGTGCTGAGAAGTTTAAGATGCCATTGTAAATGATTTTTTAATGGCGACTGCTGTGCATCAGGGTAACATCAAATATCTACTAGCAGTGACACAGAGCCAGCAGGGCTAGGAAAATAAATGTTCGGGGCTTAATTTCAAGTTCCCAGAAGTACAAAAGAGTTTGAAAAATTGAGTCCCCACTGCAATCAGCTAGATTCCCATTCTGCTAGGGAATGGCTGGATGTTGAGCAAAGATATTGGAGTAGAAAATCAATGCAAGAAAAAGAGAAAAGAGAGATATCAGAAAAAAAGGTAAAGGATAATGAAAAGTTAAAGGAGAAACATGAATTAGCCAAGAAATAGAAGTGATTTTGGCTTGAAATGGCTTACCTGGGACCTGTTTTTCAAAGGCTATCTGGAATCTTTGTCTTGACTTTCAGAGTCACTCAAGGCTAAGGAGAGAATGCAAAACTTGGGATCTGATGGGATGCACCCAGGAGTGCTGAAGGACTTGGTGATATTATTGCTAAGCCTCACCCCATCAGTTTTTAAAGATCATGGAGGACAGGTGAGGTGCCTGAGGGCTGGAGAAAGGCCAATGTCACTGCAGGCTGCAACAAGGGCAGGAAGGACGACACAGGGAACTCCAGGCCAGTCAGCCTTACCTCCATCCCTGGAAAGGTGATGGAACAACTCATCCTGAATGTTATCACTGAACACATGAAGGAAAAGATGGTTATCAGGGGAGTCAATGTGGATTCACCAAAGGGAAATCCTGTCTGACCAACCTGATGCCTTTTAGGAGTGCATAACCGGCTGGCTAGAGGAGGGGAGAGCAGCAGATGGCATCTACCTTGACTTCAGCAAGGCTTTGGACACTGTCTCCCACAACATCCTCATCAGAGAGCTCAAGCAGTGTGGCTTGGATGAGTGGAGGTGAGGTGGATGGAGAGCTGCTGAATGACAGAGCCCAGAGGGTGATGATCAATGGCACAGAAAGGAGTTGGAGGCCTGTGGCCAGTTGAGATCCACAGGGATGGGTTCTGGGGCCAGTCTTGTTCAACATCTTCATCAACCACCTGGGTGAGGGCACAGAGGGACCCTCAGCAAGTTCCCTGCTGGCACTAGACTGGGAGCACTGGCTGATGCACCAGAGGCTGTGCTGCCATTCAGTGAGAGCTGGGCAGGCTGAGAGTTGGGCACAGAGGAACCTGCTGAGGTTCAACAAGGGCAAGGGCAGAGTCCTGCAGCTGGGGAGGAACAACCCAGAGGTGCAGGAGGTGCAGGGGGTTCCCTGCATCAGGCCAGGCTGGGGGTGACCTGCTGGAGAGCAGCTCTGCAGAGACAGACCTGGCAGTGCTGGCTGATAATAAACTGCCCATGAGCAGCAACGTGTCCTCGTGGGCAAGAAGCCAATGGCAGCCTGGGGGCAGCAAGAAGAGTGTGGGCAGCAGGTTGGAGGGAGGTTCTGCTCCCCCTCTGCTCTGCCACATCTGCTGAGGCCTCATCTGGTGTCCCGTGTCCAGCTGTGGGCTCCCCAGCTGCAGAGGAAACTAGTGAAGCAAGGCCAGTGCAGGGCCAGCAAGATGATCAGGGGACTGGAGCATCCTTCATATGAGGAAAGGCTGCTGGAACTGGGGCTGTTTAGCCTGGAGAAGAGGAGATTGCAAGGGGACCTTATTAATACTTTCAAGTATTTGACAGGTGTATGCCAAAAGGATGGGGCAACACATTTTTTGTAGTGTCCAGTGATAGGATTAGGAGTAATTAACAAAAGCTGGAGCACAAAAAGTTCTATTTAAACATAAAGAAAAACTCCCTTGGTGCTGAGGTGAGGGAGCCCTGGCCCAGGCTGCCCAGGAGGGTGTGGAAGCTCCTTCTCAAGAGGTTTTCAAACCCTTCTGGGCATATTCCTGTGGCCCCTGATCGAGGGGAATCTGCTTGAGCAGGAGGTTGGGCTGGATTATCTTTAGAGTTGTCTTCCAAGCCCCACTGTTCTATGATTCTGTGAAAACTTAAAATTTCCAGTCCCTTCTGTAAAGAACTATCTGGCTGCTTTGCAAAGTGTATCTGTTCATGGAAAAGGTGCTTCCATAACTCTTTTCCATTTTAGCTTGATGGATCCCTTGTGCCACTTCTTCTGCTTTTACAATCCTTTCATATCTTGTGTTTCTCCTGTGATTGTGGTGTCTATTTTGTATCTGAACCTTCAGTCAAATCCGTGGGGAAGTTCCCTGTTGGTTTGCAGATCTCCTGCTGTAGTTTTAGGGCATTAGACTGGAAGCTGTTAAGGAAACTGAACATCCCAATGTAATAAGTAACAGCAAACTTACAGAGCATTGTTCTGTCCTTTGCTAAAGAAAGCAGATCATACCCTGTTTGATTTAAAACAGAATGGTTTTGGAAAGTAAAAAAAAGAGTAAGATCTCGTTTGGTACAAACTTACTCAGTCCAAGCACTTCAGCAGTTTTACTGAATTAAGTCAAGAGAGTTCACAAAATTTGAAACCCTCTGAGACTCGTCTGACCAGATTAATCAAATTCTACTGCACTGATATTGGATCTCTTTGTGTATGCAATGATGGATTTATTATATCGCTGAATTAAAATTCAATGGCAGCCTTTAAAACCTGCTGCGTTGATCTCTGCATCAAGTGTCTCACTGCAAGTCACATTTAAATAATACCTTGTTAAATTTAAAAGAAAAATAACAAAAAAGGTAAGAAGTTTTGTGTTATTGTCCTTAGGGAGAGTTCTGAAAAGCAAAAGAAGAACCAAGAAGGCAGTGGTAATGTGCATAATATGAATAATTGCTTAAGGTAAAATGAGTGAGGAAAAAGTAGTTTTGTACTAGGAGAAGAAGGCTTTTCAGGAAATACAGTGCCAGAAACAGAGAAAGACAAATCTTTCATGATAGCTGAATAAAAACCTCTGGCTTAAGTTTAGAAACCAAAAGACTATCCCTGTGATCGCAGCTGTGGCAAAATTCTTGTTTATTCCTGCAGAAGTAGTTCCTCAGCTGAAGATATGAATCACTGCTAATGGCACTTACAGGAGGACTGAACACAGGAGAAGCAGGCTGTTCAGTCTAAACTGCTGATTAATGAGGGACAGTGAAACGTATGAATAAAATCTGTGTGCGCCTAAATGTCAGCTACTAGATAGGCAGGGAGAAAAAGAGCCTAAGAATCAGCTGGGAAAAATAACTGAGATCCAGTGAACAGTACAGACAGCCTCACAAAATGCTGTACTGAGAGAAGAATAGAGCAAAAGCTTGACTTCCAAAAAAGGGAACAATCTGAGTTGAAATACAATATTTTCCAGGCTTTTTCTATTTCTTAAAAGAACAGAAAATTGTAGCTGTAGCTAAGCAGTTTTGATTTTTACCTGAAATGCTCTATTTATGTCCTCTCCCTTTGTCCCCTGGAAGACCATTGCTTCTCAGACAGTCTCATGACAAGGAGTGAGTCAGTTTTCCAGAAAGCAGGATTAGATCTCTTTGGAGAGGTGCTCAACCACAGCTAATGGGCTCCAGCCACTGTCCTCCCTTTGCATCATGTGGCAGCAATGACAGAAGAAGCTTTAGGGAAGTAAAATCATGAAACACTTCCAGCTGCAGTTGGATACATTTTGGTAGCTGAAAAAATAGACAGTGTAGTAGGAATTAATACAATGGGATGCTCAATAATGCTTCTTAAAACCTTCAGGTCTATAGAACACATCCCCAGACACTTACTCTGTCTACTTCCCCTAACATTAGGGACAATTCCTGTGTCTGACCACTCTGAGCCCAGCCCATAGTTTTAAACAGAAACCCAAGCCCAACAAGAGCAATTTTTTTGAGCAGACCTGTAGAACTTTATTGCAGGGGATGTTGTTTGTATCAAACACTGCAGAGTGGCACAGAGTTCATGTGGATAATGTTTGGTTGCCGGTCTTTCCGTCCTATCCAGATCTGTTCTGAAAGGGAAAGAAGGAAGCATAAAAACTATAATTACAAAAAAAGAGGGGGTTGTGTGTACTGCTATGTATAAAGAGAGACAACAGAAATTCAAGGGGATCCACCATAATGAAATATTAGAGTGGTTAATCAAATAATGGCATTTGGCAAAAATAGGAAAACTAAAAGACTCAGATATTTTACAGGCTTAATATGTGCCATGAAGTTAGGAAGCTGTACAGCTTTTCTCAGGAAATCTCAGGGGGACATATAAAACCACCTAATACTGAAAAATAGGACAACAAGAGAAATAATAAAGATATATTAAGCTAGAGGTTAACTGAATAAATCAAAGAAATGACCCTCAGGGCTACTTTAAATTCAGAATATGAGGTTAGCAAAGGGGAAGGACACTAAAATTGACTCTGCACCTGTGTCAGAGGCACACACCAAAAATCCCTCTTGAGAAATTTTAATAAAAAGCTTATTAAACCCTAAAAAAAAAATGAGTACCACGACAGAGGAACTCTGGCTGTATATAAACAGGTCAATAATCATAACAAAAATCTCAGACCAGAAAGCATGGCTGGAAGGGAAAAGAGGGGAGAAAATAAAGAGGATGATTAGTTATTAGTTGACTGCCATTGGCATTTCCACAACTGGATGGTGTAAGTATCCCATTCCTCAGTCAAAATTCGGGAGGGAAGAGCAGCATCCTGAACTGAAACAGCTCCAAAGCCCTGTGTGTGATGTTTCCCACCTTGGATGGCAGCACCAGAGCAGGATTTCACAGGTCCCTTTGAAACCACTTACCCTTTGGTGGCCTGATTCTGGTAGTGACGACTTCCACTTACGTCCTTATACTAAGAGAGACATTTTACTACTGTTTTCCTTACAGGGAGAAGGGTCAGGGACCTCAGTGCTCACTGTAGTGCTATCACACTATTTCTCCAGCCCAAATGGGCTTCAAGAACAGTTTGGTAAAGTCCTTGTTAAACTATTGCTTTGATGAAATTTGCCAGAGAATGCTTTTTAAAAGAATAAAGGAAAGTCCTCAATGTGCACTAAAAAGGGAAGAGATGACTAAACCAGTGATCTCTTGGGCTTCCCATTCCCACTTGAGGACACGAGAAGGGGCAAAAGAAACAGAGAATGCATGGCAATATGCTGGGAATATGTCAGAGACCAGTTTGCTGAGATTTACGAGTGCACAACAACAGAATTTATCAACTTTTGGCACAGTCACCACTACGGAATAAGCCTACACAATACTCAGTCTGCTTTGTTTTACGGAGCTTTTTATAGCGCAGCGTGGTACCTGCACAGACGTGTCCATCTGTTTACTCCTCCTGCAGCACCAGCAAGAGAAACCAAGTTCAGAATGCAGAAGATTCACAGTTAAGCTGAATAACAAATATTTAAATGAAAAGATATCTCACTCTTTTTTTTTTCAAGACACTAGACTAAAAATATGATGGTGGTTAGGCTACTGGTGTGCTGACTGTGTTGACATCATTAGCATTTGTGTCAACTCATGCTTTTGTATGGCTTCCTAACTGCATCTACCCATCTGCTAAGCTCCTATATTTAGGTTGTAAACATCGGTTTGGATGCTTAGAGTGCTTGGATCTTTTGGTCTTGATCCATGACCAATACTCCGAGATGCTGTTGTAATATTAATGGTAAGTGTGCTGTAGAAAAACCAAAGCATAAGCAGTTTTCACACGTCTGAAAAGTCTCTTGCAAATTAAAGCAGCCATCTGTTGTAACACACAAAACTAAAATCTTTCCAAAACAGAAGAAAAATGTAACTTTGCTTGTATTTCCTCTCTGGTATTTTAAATGTGGTTAATATTAGGAGTTAATCGATGCTGAGCCCATTACGCCTTTAACGTCACTGTCAGTTAGCAGAAAGGCTTTTCTCCTGCTTATGCTGTTCAGTGGCCTGAGCTAGCAAGCACGTTTCCTAAGCCATTAAATATTGCCAAAAATCTCTCACCTATAATTCTCCAGAGTTCAGAGCCATAAAGTCTAAGAATAATATTGCACTTCTGAAGCTTTATAACTTGCCCCCATGTTCAGCACTGAGTTTATATGAATGAGAAATAACAATATTCTGATTATCTATTTTTTTCCTTACTTTCCATTGTAGAAGGCACTTAAGCCAAATAAGCAGAAGTTGCTCTATTTATCTACTATTGATATTCACAAGAGTAGCAGGCAACTATGTTGCAGGATTCAAACATCCATCTGTTTTCATCTCTGCACTAATTAGCTTTATTTGCTCATTGCTATACACAGGTCTGAGGTTGGTCTATGTAAAGCTCTGTCTGGCCCTTCAGGTGCACTGCAGAGGAGCCCTCAACAGAGTCCACTCTTGATATATAGGGTTAAATTGAGCTGCTGAGCAAAGGAATGAAGCATGTGAAATGCTGAGCACGTGAAATGTCTTTTGCCCATTCTTTCCTTTGCATGCTGTATTGCACATCAAGTGCTGCCATAAGAGTCAAAGTGCACATCTAAAGAGGAAAACCATTGGCACACGTTTGTGTGTCTCAGTTTGTCTCAATTCCTTAGGCATAGGGAATCTATTAAGTATTAAAACTGGTGAAGGGTCCACAGAAAAGGTCTTATAAGAAGCAGCTGAGGGAGCTGGGGACATTCAGCCTACAGAAGAGACATGATCATTCTCTACTGCTACCTGAAGGGGAGCTGTAGTGAGCTGGGGATCAATCTCTCCAATAATAAACAACAGAACATGAGGAAATGGATTTAAGTTGTGTCAGGGGAGGTTTAGGTTGGACATTAGAAAGAACTTTTTCATCAAGATCGTTAATAAGCATTGGAACAGGCTGCCCAGGGAGGTGGTGGTGTCCCCAGCCCTGGAGATATTCAGAAGACATGTAGGTGAAGCACTGAGGGATGTGGTTTAGTTTAATGGTGGGTCTGACAGTATGAGGTGAGGGGTTGGACTCAATAATCCTAAAGGTCTTTTCCAGCCATAAGAATTCTATGATTCATGAATATGAATAATGACAGTGTTGTAAATCCATCTCACTTGGATGGAAGTGAAACACCATCTTCATGTGGTAGCAGAGCTCTCTGCCACTCTTCTCTGATGTTACCTGAGGGACACACATCCCTCCTCTCCATTGCTGATCTTCCCTCCAAGGACCTTACCAGAGTGGCTCTCCTCTGTCTCAAGATCCAGGTTGTAAAGAACTCACAAATCACACTTCATGCTTAATAACAACACTGATTCATTCCTCTCAGGGCAGAGAATGAGAAAAGCTACCTTCAGACACTTCAGAAGCACGTTAACGTAAAATCTACCTCCTCTATCATAGAATCATAAAATCACAGAATGGTGGGGGTTGGAAAGGACCTTTAGAGCTCATCCAGTCCAACCCCCTGCAGAAGCAGCTCCCACCTAGATCAGGTCACACAGGAACATGTCCAGGTGGGTCTTGAAGCCCTCCAAGGAAGGAGCCTCCACACCCTCCCTGGGCAGCCTGGGCCAGGGCTCCCTCACTCAAACACTGACACAGTTTGTCCTGATGTTTAAATAGAGCTTCTTATGTTCCAGCTTCATCCCATCACCCCTTGTCCTATTGTTAGAAACAACAGAAAAAAAAGATGTCTCAACCTTCTGACACCAATCATTTAGATATTTGTCAATATTAATGAGATGCCCCCTCAGTCTCCTCTTCTCCAAACTAAACAGCCCCAGGTCCCGCAGCCTTTCCTCACAAGGAAGATGCTCCAGTGCCCTGAGCATCTTGCTGGCCCTGCACTGGCCTCTCTGCAGCAGTTCCCTGTCCCTCTGCAGCTGGGGAGCCCACAACTGGACACAGGACTCCAGATGAGGCCTCAGCAGATGTGGCAGAGCAGAGGGGGAGCAGAACCTCCCTGGCCCTGCTGCCCACACTCTGCTGGATGCCCCCAGGCTGCCATTGGCTTCTTGCCCACGAGGCCACGTTGCTGCTCATGGTCAGTTTATCATCAGCCAGCACTGCCAGGTCTGTCTCTGCAGAGCTGCTCTCCAGCAGGTCACCCCCAGCCTGGCCTGGGGCAGGGGGTTGTTCCTCCCCAGCTGCAGGACTCTGCCCTTGCCCTTGTTGAACCTCAGCAGATTCCTCTGTGCCCAACTCTCAGCCTGCCCAGCTCTCACTGAATGGCAGCACAGCCTCTGGTGCATCAGCCAGTGCTCGCAGTTTGGTGCCAGCAGGGAACTTGCTGAGGGTCCCACTGTCCCCTCACCCAGGTGGTTGATGAAGATGTTGAACCAGACTGGCCCCAGAACCCATCCCTGTGGAACTCCACTGGCCACAGGCCTCCAACTCCATTCTGTGCCATTGATCCCCACCCTCTGGGCTCTGTCATTCAGCCAGCTGTATGCTCTTTCAAATCTTTAAATTGAGCACATTGGCAGAAATGCACTGTACAGAGCATGAATATATGATAGGAGAAGGAGTAATGGCTTCAAAATGAAAGAAAGGAGATTTATATGAGATATTTGCAATACTTTTTTCCTTGTGAAGGTGATGAGGCCCTGGCACGGAGAGGCTGTGGCTGCCTCTTCCCTGGCAGTGTCCAAGCACAGGCTGCATGGGGCTTGGAGCATCCTGAGCTAGTGGAAGATGTCCCTGCCCATGGCAAGGGGTTGGAACCAGATGAGCTTTAAGGACTCTTCTAACCCAAACCATGCTGTGATCACATGTTGTCTAGAAGGAGGATTCTTCAATGTTTCATGCTTCTAGGTCTGGTAAAGTGATCCAGAGAAGCTAATATAGCACCAGCAAGTCTCTTCTCCTGCAGGATAGTGAGCTGGAAGATGGTAGGTCTAGATGAGAAGCAGTGGACAAGACAGTCCCGATTCATCACCTAATTGAATCTCCTGTGACAGAGCAGGGATCAGAGCACTTTCCATTTCTCTGACCAGAAGGAATCTGAAGCCCATCAGTAGTTCAGTCACCAAACAAACATGATCTGATGTAATTACTGTAATGCACACTGATGACAAACATTGCTAGAGGGATACTCATGGCTACATTAGGGATGCAAAAGAGGCAGGTTAATGCCTTCTGCTCAATACAACATACATGACCAAATCACAACAAACTTTTCACAACTGGTCCCTGCTCATCCACGCTCACAACACAACAGTCTCTGTGCTTCTGAAGAAAAGGATGAAGAGTGGATGTGGTTACACCCACTCTTCCCTTTACTCCGTGTTTCAGCTTTCTTTAATGTTATTGTTGCTGTTCTGAGAGTTTCCAATGTCATCTTGGCAGATCTTGGCTGGCTGGCTCACAGATGGCAAAGAAACCCATGTGGTTTGTGGGCAATGCAGCGCTCACTTTTGAAAACTATAACTAAAAGCAGGGGAGGAAAAATAGCTTATGTTGTGTCTTTGCAAGGCTAGATCCCTCAAAATCACCCTCTTTTATATCACCAAACACCAAACACGTTTTAAAGCTGGTAAAGGGAACTCTGATCTGCCTCCTGTTCTAAACCCAACAAATTCAAAAGAGGGACCAATTTAACAGAACAGTTGTTGCAAACAGCTGCTTCAAAATGTAGATGGCAATTTACATAAATTCATATTCAGATCCCTCAGCTTTCCTGTTCTATAAACAAGAAAGTTTTGTCAAGTGCCCAGGGATAGCTTTGTTGTGATGGGTGCTAAATAAATACAATTTGTTGTGGTGGTGATTGTTTGTTCCTCTCTCAAGGCTGCTGGAGGCTATTACATGGAGCTATTTCCTTCAGAAACTCGTTTTGACTGAAAGCTCCTTTTGAGCTAATCCTCCATAGTCTGAGAGCTGTAAGAAATAAGCAGTCAGGAAGAAAAGTTCCAAAACATGCACAAAGAATGCACTGGCGGAAACGAAAGACATCCAGGTCTCAGAGATGTCAGATTGGCAGGAGTTGTAAGGTTAGTTTACTCCTTAGACAGTGTCAGTTCTCAAGGAGGTTGTCACTGATAATAAGTGAGTCCTCTGCAGGGTCTGATTTGTAGAATATCTTGAGTTACTCTGCAAAAACTGCCTTTCAAGAAGTTTCATTGAAATACCTCTCTTGCAAAGCTGTGTTTCCTGATCAGGACTCTGTTTAGACACCTTCCTGACCATTAAAACACAGTAACATGTTGTTGAAGTGTCAGGTTTGAAAGAACACCATTTAGCTCTGTCTCTGGAAAACACAGCATAGACAGTAAAAAGCAAAATTAACATCAAGCAAAGCTGTAATCAATATATTCTTAAACTAAGTATTAACTGCAGGAAGTGTTTCACTGGAGTGCATTAAGCTGTTGGAGATTTTACCTGCCCAGCAATATATAAACCACAGCTACAAGAGCCCATGTTGAAGAGGGCATGGGCTCTGGGGAGGAAGAAGAGGAGGAAAAAGTACAGCCACTCTTTCTGCCTCTTGAATCAACAGCTGTTAAATTCTGCTTAATTAAGTCATCTCCATGTAACGAAATATCATCAATTACTTATTACAAGGAAGAGAAAGCCATTTAGGAATTAGGTCAGCTTAAATCTCTGGACCCTGGTCAAACAACTGAAGCTTTACAAATGAACAAGAATCTGTGGTCATTAGAAGTTATCATCAATCCTAGAATCCCAGACTGGTGAGAGTGGGTCCTGCAGAGCTTCTCCAGCCCAAGCTAAAGCAGGTTCCCCTGGCTCAGGGGGCACAGGAACGTGTCCAGGTTGGTTTGGAAACCTCCTGAGAAGGAGCCTCCACACCCTCCCTGGGCAGCCTGGGCCAGGGCTTCCTCACCACAACAGTAAAAAGGCTTTATTTATGTTTAAGTGGAAATGTTTGTGTTCCAGCTTATTTCCATCACACCTTGTCCTGTCACTGGCCACCACAGAAAAGAAACCGGTCCCATCCTCTCAGCACCCACCCTTTAGATATTTATCAGCATTGATGAGGTCCTCCCTCAGAGTTCTCCAGGCTAAAAAGCCCCAGGACTCACATTCTTTTGTCCTAATACGAAAGATGCTCCATTCTTCACAGCAACCTGCTGGCCCTGCACTGGCCTCTCTGCAGCAGTTCCCTGTCCCTCTGCAGCTGGGGAGCCCACAACTGGACACAGGACTCCAGATGAGGCCTCAGCAGATGTGGCAGAGCAGAGGGGGAGCAGAACCTCCCTGGCCCTGCTGCCCACACTCTGCTGGATGCCCCCAGGCTGCCATTGGCTTCTTGCCCACGAGGCCACGTTGCTGCTCATGGGCAGTTTATTATCAGCCAGCACTGCCAGGTCTGCCTCTGCAGAGCTGCTCTCCAGCAGGTCACCCCCAGCCTGGCCTGGTGCAGGGGGTTGTTCCTCCCCAGCTGCAGGACTCTGCCCTTGTCCTTGTTGAACCTCAGCAGGTTCCTCTGTGCCCAACTCTCAGCCTGCCCAGTTCTCACTGAGTGGCAGCACAGCCTTATGAGCCACTGCTCCCACTGGTAAGTGATATCACTCTGCCTTGGCCAGTAGATTATAAAGAGAGATCTGCATTGTTGCTATGACTCTTCAAACTCCACAGGACTCCTGTAACCAAAATCTGTGATACTTACTGTCTTCCCACTTTCAGACTGAAAATACATAACTTCTCCAAGGCAGAAGTGAAGCAGTTCTAGTGTTGGAGCTGTGACTCAGGCTATCTCAGCCTCTTGGGTTGTCTGTTCTTCCACATTTTCAGTCAGTGCTGTCACGACCAGTCTCGAGAATGAAAGACTAGTTTTGACCAAGAGATTCCAACTTCATCCAAGTACAACCCAAAGCACAAGTGCCTTCTAGAGTAAGGAAAATCAGAAAGGCCTTTCCATAACATCTTTTGGATCCCTTCTTCTTTGAGGGACAAAAATCTAGATTTTTCTACATTTTCTCCGACACTGTAATCTATGCTAGGAATAAAATCCCTGTGTTTTCACTGTGATAAAAATATTGCACATACATTGATGTTATTTTTACTCCTGCTTATAAGTCATTAAACAGAAAAAGTTCACAGCAGCATTCATTAAATTTCAAACTTGGGTCACATAAACTATTCTCCCACATATTCTTCCCTATTCTGACAGTATCTAAGAGTTAGAAAAGATCATTAATATTCTGAAATTATTTGATGGAGAAACGAAATTATCTCACCAAAAAAAAAAAGAAGCAGCCTTGCTTACTTATTATAGACCTTGTTTTGCATTCCTGCAAAGTGGGAAATGGAATGCCAAAGTACAAAAGAACGAAAGGAGCCCGGCGAGTTCTAAGACTAAGGCAGAAATTTACGACCTCACGAGTCCTTTCTGTACTAAAACTTTGAAGGAATTGTCTTTTTGGCTTCAAAAAATACCTGTGAGGATAAAATAAATGCAAAGTGATGTATAGATTGCTTCTTATTTGGACTGCTGCTGCTCTTATATTAATTTTCCCAGGTTCTGCTTTCTTCTTTCCCTCCAGCAGTCAGGGAACAATGGCATCATGAAACAGCCCAGCTCACAACGCTGTATAAAAAGGCTCATTAAGATGCAGCCTCATTAATTACTTTTGAAATTAAGTTATACTGGTTATCACTATCTCAGCGCTTCAGATTCTTCGGGCATACGTAAAAGAAAAGTTATTATCTCACCTCCAGAAAGTGTTTAAAGAATAATGAAAGGAAGAGGCTAATACCAAAGCCTGTATGAGATATAACATGGCACAGAACCAGTACATATATTTAAGTAAGTCCCACCTCATTTGCCATCCTAGTAATACAAAGTCTTATAGTACCATTCAAGCTTCAGGTTCTAGTGAGATGAATTTAACTGCAGGAGTGCTGAGCTTTGCATGGGCAGAGATTCCAAAGTAACAAACTACATCTAAGGCTCGGTTATTAGTACTGTTTAAACGCACCGGTCACTGCCTCCTTGGGTTCTTGGTGGTCTTGTAACTGATGATGTTCCCCTTCCTAGACACACGAATTTTACAAAATCAACTTGATGAAGCAAGGACCTTTCCTTTTTTTTCTCTTTAAAGTCCCTGAATCAAACCTCAGTAACAGTGTTACCTAGCTAGTTGTCCTGCTCTGCACGTTCCTGCTGGCAATAGAATTGCCACAGCGAGATCTTGACTGGTTTGAGAGTTGGGCACAGAGGAACCTGCTGAGGTTCAACAAGGACAAGGGCAGAGTCCTGCAGCTGAGGAGGAACAACCCAGGCTGGGGGTGACCTGCTGGAGAGCAGCTCTGCAGAGACAGACCTGGCAGTGCTGGCTGATAATAAACTGACCATGAGCCAGCAATGTGCCCTCGTGGGCAAGAAGCCAATGGCAGCCTGGGGGCATCCAGCAGAGTGTGGGCAGCAGGGCCAGGGAGGTTCTGCTCCCCCTCTTCTCTGCCACATCTGCTGAGGCCTCATCTGGAGTCCTGTGTCCAGTTGTGGGCTCCCCAGCTGCAGAAGGACAGGGAACTGCTGCAGAGAGGCCAGTGCAGGGCCAGCAAGATGCTCAGGGCACTGGAGCATCTTCCTTGTGAGGAAAGGCTGCGGGACCTGGGGCTGTTCAGTCTGGAGGAGACTGAGGGGGGAGCTCATTAATATTGACAAATATCTCACTGGTGGGTGTCAGGAGGTTGGGGCAGCACTTTTTTTCTATAGCAGCTAGCAATAGGACAAGGGGTGATGGGATGAGGCTGGAACACAAACAGTTCCACTTAAATATAAGAAAAAACTGTTTGAGTGTTTGAGTGAGGGAACCCTGGCCCAGGCTGCCCAGGGAGGGTGTGGAGGCTCCTTCCTTGGAGGGCTTCAAGACCCACCTGGACGCATTCCTGTGTGACCTGATCTAGGTGGGAGCTGCTTCTGCAGGGAGTTGGGCTGGATGAGCTCTAAGGATCCATTCCAACATCTGCTATTCTATGATTCTATGAATTGTAGCATTTAAAACTGGGAGAATAAGGACTCAGAAAAACTCACTCCCCTACAGTTCTATTTGTATCCAAAACGTTGGGCACAAGCACAAACTTTGGGATATATGCAGCATGGTTTTGGTTTCCAGCTTCAACATGTCACATTGACAGAGTTACCTTATTTCTGACATATTGGGGATATTCTCAGGCATCAATGTAGGCAGGCAGGTCGGTGAAAGATTCATTAGATTATTTTGTGCTGGTTTTAAAGACAGCTTCAGAGAGAAACTAACTTACTTACCAGGGGATGCTGATACTACAATTTAGTCATTCTGTGGACTTGCTATTTGACATAGTGACAATTCCTGTGTTCTAAGGGTTATTTAGATTTGCCTAGAACTGTTTTCAAAACCACATAAACCATCTGGGAATGCAAAGATCAGTGATTGCAGTAATACCAAGTAATACCAAGGTCCTTCGGAAGCTCCTTAACTTTCAGCAATAGCTGCAGGAGCACCCACAGGAGCCTCACTCTGAAATGAGACCGATGCAGAGTTTAACTAATGATTCCACCTCAGATTTCATCAGGTAAGTAACATAAGTAACAGCTCAGTTCTTATGTTCTTACACTGAAATGCATCACTGGAGTGACGGTACTTAGAAACGCACATCAGAGCAAATCCTTTCTGTGATGTACTGCACTGAACACTTTGCTCAATATTCTTCTGCAGCAGGGGAAAAATGTAGCTAAATCATAATTAAAAGTGAGGAAAATAACACACGTATTTAGATGTGACTGCAGGAGATAGGAAGGCTCACTGATCTTTTCAGGGAAAAAAAAAGTTACATTTCTGTTTTTATTGGAAGAAGCAAAACTGGCACAAGGATGCAGGACTTCAGCCAAACCTTTTAAAATGTATCAGTGTTAGGCTGCTTCTGAGGAACGGGAGAGTAGCTTGCAGACTTATCTCCATCTCCCTCATGTAATTTTATGTCAGTGCATGAGCCACACTAATTATTTAGCTTTTCTTGATAAGCTTCCAGCATATTCAGTATTTTGCCTCCTAGAAACTCTGAAGCTCCATTTCCCAAACCATATGTACAGAACCGGGCACCTGTTTTGCATGAGTGAGTATTTCTGTTTTACTTGCAGTGCAGGGAACTGCACCAGTCAGTACCTTCAACCTTATCATTCCAGCTTTGCACCAAATGAGGCGAGAGGGGATTTGTATGGAGAAGAACTCAGAAAAACACCCAAACATCTCAACTTGTTTTGTTCAGATGAGAGCTAACAAACAGGCTTATTTGCAGAAATGCTTAGTTTTATACCAGTTAAATCTTATCCACGTATCAGAGAAATTATAACTAAACCCCTCTGAAACGTCTTTATCTTAGCCTATCTGTTGTTATTGTGTCACCACTGCTATGAAGTCTCTTAAAACATAACGGTTGAAATTCTATCTCAGCTTTTTAACACAGTTGTGAGTTTTATCTGCAAAGCTGACAGCAGATCTTTCTGTAAATTGGGACAGAAGATCTCCATTTCTTCTGAGCTGGGTCTGTTTTACCTACTTGGAATCTAAGTTGTTCCGGACCAGAAATCTTTATTTTACTGGAAGCTATGCTTTTGGCTCCATCAGTTCTTTACGTCCCAAAGTTCCAGGAAGAAATAGTCCTGTTTAATATCTTTATTAATAATCTGGATGAGGGGATAGAGTGCACTCTCAATAAGTTTGCAGATGGCACCAAGTTGGGTGGAAGTGTTGAACTGCATGATGGGCTGCCCAGGGAGGTGCTGGAATCACCATCCCTGGAGTGGTTTCAGAGACAGGTAGATGTTGTACTTAAGGAAAGAGTCTAGTAGTTGATAGGGCTGAGACAAAGGCTGGACTCAATGATCTTAAAGGTTTCTTCCAGCTGAAACTCTTCTATGATTCTATGATAAATGTTTTGCTGTCAGAAGCTGGAGCAGATTTAGTTCTTTCCCTTACAATAAGCAGGGGGGCTGCTTGGATTTAGAGTCTACACAGCATCCAAGGAGAAAGACCTTCAAGAAGCGCTGGACACTGATGTCACAGAGATGTTTTTCATACAGTTGTACTTTTGATGAACAACATTGGTGGGGTTCTCGGATTGAGATATGCAGGATCTGTTTTTCTTAGATGGGAAATTTAAGTTGTCTCAATTGTTTCCACTAAAATTTATTCAAGCATATCATAATAAATCTCTTATAGGGAAAAAGACATCTAAATGTTAAGTGGTTTACAATTACAAAAATGTATTATTTGATTTTCTATCAATAATTTAACTGCCTGTAGTTTTAATTTCACACGCTATCAAGTTCTCTTGCAACACTCTGAATCTGCATCTTAATATATTACATGTAAGAGAAAAATGCTATAAAAGTATGTTTATACAATTATGTGAATTGTTTAAGGCCATTCTGCTCTGCTTGTTATTGTGTTAATTTTTAATTTCTGCCTTTTCCTCTACATAAAGAAAAAGAAGAAAAAGAAAAATATCTTCACACACTTCACTCTGGCCTTAATCAAATCTCAGTGCTATGTAATGAGCTAACAACTTCCTAGTGGGCAGAGACCCAGCATGACAACAGGAGCTGCTGAAGCTCTGAGGAGTGAAAATTGCTCATGAGGGGATGAGGGGACCTCCAACTGTTCTAGTATATTTCTGCATTAGTTACATCATAGTCGTATACATGTTTCTATAGCCTGAGAGAGAATCTGAGTATTTTCTCCTAAGGAAGATCTGAAAGGCCCCCATCGATTTTGATGGGCATCAGATCACAAAGAAAGCCAAATATGTCTCCTTAATAAGGCCAGCTGTTAAAGATGCCACCTTTTTCTTGCTTTCTGCACCCATCTGAAGTCAGTTAAAATCTATTTTATCCTCTTTACTGGCAGAGAACTCAATTGTTTACTTGTGCATTTCTCCATCTCCACAGTAACTGAAAAGCAGCTGAGAGTTCTCAGAGTCTGAGCCAACGCTAGCGAGAATCTCCCAGTTAACCTACATCCCCATTATTCTGAAGGCCATACATCTTCAGACACCAATCTCCCCCGACCCAGGTACATTTTTATGCTAGCAAGAGAATAATGAAAGCCATAATTATTCATGTCCATGTTCTTATTTGAACGATAATCAGGAAAACAAATCACTGCCATAATCTTAGAATGTCAGGGTCTCATCATATATTCTACCTCATGCAAATGTGATACTCAAAGGACAAAAAAAAATCAATAATCCTAAGGATCATTTGCCTTGAAATTTATTATTATCAAGTGTGGCTACAACGGTTCCTATAAATATACATCATATAACACAGGGGTTTATAGAGTTCACGAATTGGGCAATGGGTTCTCATTACAATCAGAACAGCCAAGGAACAGCAGCCAGCAAGCTTTTGAAGATCCATGTAAATGGATAGAGACACTGCTGAGTGCAAGATTTTCATAGAATCATAGAATCACACAATGATAGGGTTGGAAGAGACCTTTAGAGATCATCTCGTCCAACCTCCCTGTAGACGCAGCTCCCACCTAGATCAGGTCGCATAGGAACATGTCCAGGCTTGTCTTGAAGACCTCCAAGGAAGGAGACTCCACAACCCCTCTGGGCAGCCTGGGCCAGGGCTCCCTCACCCTCACAGTGAAATAGTGTTTTCTTACGTTTAAGTGGAACTTTTTGTGTTCCAGCTTCATCCCATCACCCCTTGTCCTGTTGCTGGATACAACAGAAAAGCAATTTTCAGCATTTTTTCAGTATATTGGTTTTAAAGGTACTGGTATAAAGATACAGGTAGCATATACAGACAGCATTTGCACTGGTATACAGATACCATCAGGCTCCAGCATCAGCACATTGAGCGTTGCCTGTGCTGTACAGATTCCAGACAAGGCAGATGTAGCTTGGGATTGTGAAGCACTTCAGATCTCTAGGACACTACAGCCGTGAATGATCAGCACAGAATGTGACCTTGGACAGTGGGAGCTTTTCAAAGCTATGAAAATACTCAGAGTCACACACAGAGCTCCAGTAGACATGTAAGAATCAATAGTCAAGTTCCTTCTGCCTGAGGGTAGGGAAGCACTACAGAGAGATCTAGACAGGCTGGATGGCTGGGCCAAGGCCAGAGCCACGAGTGTCAACAAGGACAAGGGCCAGGGCCTGCCCTTGGGCCACAACAACCCCCAGCAGCGCTACAGGCCTGGGGAGGAGTGGCTGGAAGCTGCCAGGCACAGAGGGACCTGCCAGTGTTGGGTGGCAGCGGCTCAACAGGAGCCAGCAGCGTGCCCAGGGGGGCAAGAAGGCCAAGGGCAGCCTGGCCTGCAGCAGGAACAGTGTTGGCAGCAGGAGCAGGGAGCTGATCATTGCCCTGGACTCGGCTTTGGGGAGGCTGCACCTCCACTACTGTGCCCAGTTCTGGGCCCCTCTCTACAAGGACATGGAGGTGCTGGAGAGGATCCAGAGGCAGCTCCAAGCTGGGAAAGCATTTGGAGCATATCTCAGATGAGGAAAGGCTGAGGAGTCTGGGGCTGGAGAAAAGAAGGCTCAGGGGAGACCTTCTCACTCCCTACAACTACCTGAAAGGCAGCTGTAGCCAGGTGGGGTTGGTCTGTTCTCCCCAGTAACAAGTGGAAATGGCCTCAAGCTGCACCAGGGGAGGTTGAGGCTGGATGTGAGGAGGAATTTCTTTGCTGCCAGGGCTGTGAGACATTGGAAGGGGCTGCCCAGGGAGCTGCTGGAGTCACCATCCCTGGAGGGTTTCAGAGCTGGTGGGTGTTGCTCTGAGAGACATGGGCTGATGGTTGATAGGGCTGGGACAGAGGCTGCACTCCATGAGCTTAAAGATCCCTGCCAACTGAAACCATTCTGTGATTCTGTGATTCTATAACATAGCTAGTATTGCAAAACAGAAATAGTTCTTGTATTGTCCTTCTCAAATAAGAAAAATGCATCAGCATTTTTCATTTCTTTTCCATTAAAGTCATAAAAAATAGGGATTGAAATGCTACATAATAAAGCTGCTAAAAGCAGTGTTAGCAGTGTGCTGTTAGATTAAACGTAAGGGAAATATATTTTCCAATTAATAAATAAAAAAAAACAATGTATTTTCGTTCAAACAGAAGACTGCTTAAACTTGTAGCAGTGGCACGGGGTTATCTGTAAGGACACCTTGGCATTTGGCCCTTTGTTGGAGTAACCATGTTCTCAGAGCAGTGGCATGACATGCAAAGCTGTTTTGTTCATACAAGGGGACACATGAGCTCCTAGTGCCTTAATTACACCTGGAGAGCAACCAAGCCATCAGACACTACTCATGGCATAAAATCATTTAGCCTGTGATTATTTTTCTTAAAAGCCTGGATAACAAACAATTTAGTAGGTTCCTTTTTGTGAATGACTAGGAGATACACAAGGAAATCTAGAAAGAAAATCAAGTTCTGTTGCCCAGCACCCCAATTTCTGAAGTTGATGCTTTTCAGTGGTGCACTTGCATGTAATGTTCTCAGCAGAGTGTGTCTTCACACTCTGTGCTGCCATTCGGCAGGATCTCGACTGGCTTGAGAGTTGGACAGAGAGGAACCTGCTGAGGTTCAACAAGGATGAGGGAAGAGTTCTGTAGCTGGGGAGGAACAACCCCCTGCCCCAGGCCAGGCTGGGGGTGACCTGCTGGAGAGCAGCTCTGCAGAGACAGACCTGGCAGTGCTGGCTGATAATAAACTGCCCATGAGCCAGCAACGTGCCCTCGTGGGCAAGAAGCCAATGGCAGCCTGGGGGCATCCAGCAGAGTGTGGGCAGCAGGGCCAGGGAGGTTCTGTTGCCCCTCTGCTCTGCCACATCTGCTGAGGCCTCATCTGGAGTCCTGTGTCCAGTTGTGGGCTCCCCAGCTGCAGAGGGACAGGGAACTGCTGCAGAGAGGCCAGTGCAGGGCCAGCAAGATGCTCAGGGCACTGGAGCATCTTTCATAGGAGGAAAGGCTGCAGGACCTGGGGCTGCCTTGTCTGGAGAAGAGGAGACTGAGGGAGGATCTCAATGATATTTACAAAGATCTCACTGGTGGGTGTCAGGAGGTTGGGACAGCACTTTTTTCTATAGTAGGTAGCAACAGGACAAGGGGTGATGGGATGAAGCTGGAATACAAACAGTTCCATTTAGACATAAGGAAAAACTCTTTCAGCGTGAGGTGAGGGAGCCCTGGCCCAGGCTGCCCAGGGAGGCTGTGGAGGCTCCTTCCTTGGAGGTTTTCAAGATCTGCCTGGACATGTTCCTGTGTGACCTGATCTAGGTGGGAGCTGCTTCTGCAGGGGGGTTGGACTGGATGAGCTCTTAAGGTCACTTCCAACACCTACCATTCTGTGATTCTGTGATATCTTCAGATGTTTAATATCTTGATTCGATTCTATAGATTTTGGTTAATCATTCAAGTAAGAGAATAAAGTTACTGATAGTATTATTCTTCAACATGCACTGGAATCCACGTAGGAGGACCGAATGTGGATCATTGACAAGAGGAGGTAGAGGCAGTGATGGAGCCATTCACGGAGATCAAAAGTGGTCAAAAATGTTAAAATTAAAACAAAAGTAACAGACAGAAGTCAAGAGCCATTGCTAAAAGAAAAAAAAAAAACAAACACACCAATGATCAGTAAAATGATCAGTAACATGAATTACAAGAGTGTCCCTCCTGAGGGTCAAAAAACAGTTTTCCTTACCTTGCCTTTTCTGAATCCAGACCAAATCTTTTCTGTGTTTGGTCTTAGAAAGCCAAAACTCAAGAACTACAGGAAGGAAAAAAGGGAGTTTTTCTGACAGTACTTCTAGAGCTTTGACTCAGGTGTAACTTTACATTAAGAGGAGACTCAGGATGAAAAGGCAAGGATTCAGTCTACCAATGGTCAGATGAACTGGATTTCCAGGTCAGGATTATCAAAGGTACCTTGGAAAACTGGATTATAACAAACTTGGATCCTTCTATCAGCAGTGCACACTGAGGAGATAAGAAAGAAGACAGACAGAAATGAGGAATTATGGAATACAGCTCAAGTTTATCCTTTCTAAAGAGAAAACTAGGAAAGTGGCTTTTGTAGTGTGGCTGTCAGGTGAAAGACCAGTGTACAGGGAAGCACGAACTGAATCTTGCTATGCAAGAGGATAAGACTTCAGATATTTTCATATTTGGAACCACATCAGACACTTCGTGCCATCAATTCCTTTCAAATACTCAAAAAAATCTGCCTTTAAAAATATTAATTCAACAAAATTACTGACTGTTAGGCTAAGAGTCAAAACAATTCAAATGGGTTGTTTCCTTACATAACCTGCTGAGTGATCTGGTCAACTATGGGCTTTAGAAATTTGTAGAAGAGTGGCATACAAATCAGAAGGGTTGCAATTTACGTGCAAATAGCGAAGGAAATTGTGCAAACAGCACTTACAAACATGCAGGACACTTGCTGGATTTTACAGGGTCAACAGCATTGTCTTGTATGACAAGGGCTTGATTTCTGCATCTCTTTATATCAGCTTCAGTCAGGTGGATCTGTTAAGGTATCATCTGATACTGAAATATTTCCTCAGGATCTTCCTGAACGTCTCAGGCGAAGCAGCAGGAATCATGCTGTTGACAGGTCTCAAAAAAGTTTTGAAGGCAGGCTGATTTTGCAGAATTATGGACATATGTTTAAGATACTTAAGCATTAGAGCCAAGTAAGATGTATATATTGAAAAACAGGATATTCAAGCATGCTGCTCTGCATTTCTCTCAGCTATTCTTTTAAATCACAGTCTGGTTTTGGCTTTTTTATTTGTCATTTATGATTATGTGCATATGAATGAAAGTTACTTCACAGAGATCTTTGAGAATGGCTGCTCCCCCAGCACTAATTCCCATGCAAGCCATGTGCTCAAAGAATTTCATTATTCATCAATCACTATCCATCATTTCTCTTCCTGTTTAAAAATGTTTTTCCTTATTTATTCAGAGAGAAAAAAATTTATGTGAGTGGTGACACCTCATAAAACATAAATAATGAATAGCTCTGCAAACCACCCCAGGCAGAAAATGCAGCTTTAGTTGGTCTGTAATACACATACACACACACTCCTGAAGATTGGTATGGATTCCTCTTAAATGCTTTGCAGAGGGGCAAATCCACAAGCAGGTTTAACAGCAAGGAAAAAAACCACCCTAGCTCTTCCCTTAAGGTTGGGCATCACAAAAGGAAGGTTTCCCTCCTATTCACAGCTTCCACATGCAACAGGAGTATTGAAATATCTTGGGCCATGTTTTATTTCAAGAGTCCACATATTCACCAAAAACATTTAAATCTATTTAGATAAAGGAACAGTGAAGAGGACCTGGAGTCTTTATCCATTCCTTACGCCCGCAGATCTCAACAAAGCAAAGGAATTAACTTCACTGGAAAGATTAATGAGGTGCAAAATGAATTGATGCTATCCAGTCTTCACGTTAGGCAGTGTCAGAGTTGAGAATGATAAGTTGCCAGTGACAGGTTCATATAAGATGAAGAGCTTGAAGGGACAGGTACACATTAGCCTGAACTGTATCTTGCAAAAACAAACTGAAAGTTTTAATACTGTTTCTGCTTCTCCCCAAGAAAGAGAACAGGTTTCACTGGAGGAAATCCAACAAGAAAAGGAAGCTGTAACTAGATAAAAACCACTTCTGATAAACAAGATACTAACTGAGCTTTTCAGTCTGGGTTGTGGGGAGGAAAAAACCCACAACCATATTGGGGATGGTTTGAGTTTTCTCTAATCTGGAATTGCAGCTATGTATCATGTTTAAAACCAGACAAATTGTCCAAAGAGTGCTTCCTGAAGCTCTTGAACTACAAAGTTTTCTCAAAGCTTCTCCATTTTGAATGGTCACTTTAAGATAGGACGGATTTAGTTGGTGGAGGTTTATAGCACAACATGACATCAAAGCTCTTTGAGTGACATTAAAGTTGCACAACAAAACAAAGCTAGACATTTCCAAGAGTCCATTGAAAATTAACATGGGGTAGTGAAATGATTTGTTTGTAAATAGTTCAGCACAACCTGTACCTAGTGAGTATTTTTCACCTGCACAAATTTCAGCAGCAACAAATGTACAGAAGTGACATCAGCAGAGATAGTGGAAGCTTAAAAGGCTATTAGCTCACCCAACCTCCTGCCTAAAG
Source organism: Colius striatus (assembly GCF_028858725.1). NCBI lineage: Eukaryota > Metazoa > Chordata > Aves > Coliiformes > Coliidae > Colius > Colius striatus. The sequence goes on from NC_084790.1 coordinate 87,025,680, forward strand.
TCTGATTTCATTTCTTAAAGGGGAATTTCTAATAAGTAAAACAAAACAACCCACAACCCTTGAGAAAGTAGAAAAACCCCAAAATGAGCTTCTTGCACTCAGGCATGCGATTCCAAGTTCCTGGCTACTTGTTTATGGGCATAGCCTGAACTGCAACCACCCAAGGGCTGAAAATGCCTGCTTGGTGTGTAAGAAGTCTGCACAAAGTGTATTTACACCCAACTGAGAACCCATGAGTTATCTTTCCAGGCAGGTGTGGAAGGATTGTCACTATTTACTGAGCGGTTCCACATGGGTTTCCTGCAGACTACTTGCAATTATATTGAAGGACTGTGGGAACACATTCATTTTCCTCCTTAGCAGGCAGTATCCCTCCCAATACATTATTAATTCTCAGGGACTGGTAAGATTTCCAAACTAACTTTAGGAACTTGGGTGGTCGCTATCCCACAAACAAACACAAAAGGGATTTTAAAATCAGTGAGGAATCTGAACACCTCACTTCTGCTCTGAAGAAACAAAAGCATTTAAAAAAACTCTAAAAAACAAAAGTCAAAAGAGCAAACATTTAATTGCTGAAAATATTGTCTCTTCTCTCTTACACATTTATGTGTTTTTCTGGTGTCTCTGGAGGAAAAAGGTAAAAAAAATCCAACAGGGCAATATCGATTCAACATCAGGCCAAAAGACAGAACTAACTGCTCTTTACAATCAATGGGAAGAAACTGGTACTGCCAGAGGGCAAATGGGCTGGATATCTGTAGCTAACTCAACCCTCCCCACGTGCTTGTTTCCTTACACTGACTCTAAAATGAGCAGAGTGTGACAAGACAAGACAAACAACTAATATGCCCAGAGTCAAAGTGAGATCCATCTCAAAAACTTGCAGCTTTGGAGAACTGAAGTTTCTGAGCAGCCACAGTGACAGGAATGCAGAGAAATGTCCATTTTTTATTCTGTGTCTCCAGTGACACTAACCTGTTCATGGTATGCAGCATGCATTTTGGTAGGTGGTGCTTGTAATAGAATTTAGAAAGCAAAGCCTAGCATTCTGGGAAGTCTGGATCATAAATACAAAGTTCTATGCCTTCCTGCTTATGCCTTCCCCCTAATTATCTGGAACTCAAGACAGAGTAAAAAGGAGAGCAAAGACAGAGAGTCACAGGCTGCTTATGATTCTGTGGGCATTCCCTTGCAATTCAGTATAGATAACAGCAGATGGACTTAATTACAGAGACTCACTAATGTGTATAAATTCTCACTGAAGAAGGCTTTCACAACATTTTCCAAACATTCCATGTCTAAATATACGTAATTCTGTTGCAAGAAAGAGTTATGGCTGGTCTAAAGCCATATGTACACAAACTCAAAATGTTGTACCTTCTGGTTACTCCCAACAAGCATATTCATTTCTTTTTCTCTGCATAAGGAAGGTGGATATGTATCAAACTCAGCAGCTTTCCTGAGTTTCCATGTGCACACTGACATTTTCTACTCTTCATTCTCCCATTGAGAGGTTCAGCAGTGACAAACTATGGACACAGTCCATGCTTTTAGATTCCTTTTTATCCTCATTAAAGGACACCCCAAACCATCCCATTGTTTTCAAGCTTTTGCTTAAGCATCTGTTTCCTCACACAGCTGCCTAAGACAAGTTTTCACTCTGTGTTTGAGCCTTCTGTACAAAGAAAACATGTGAAGTACCACAGGTGAGGATAGAATCACACAGTTACTGAGGTGACAAGAGACCTCTGGAGATCATCTAGCTTAATCTCCTTGGCTCCCCAGGTCCAAAACAGGTTGTTCAGGACTTCCCAGCTCATGTTTTTCACCTTAAATGCTCATAGACACCAGGAACCTCTGAAACACTTAATTATCACTCCCCCAGGACAATTAAGAAGGGCAAACAGCCACCAGACGGAACCCAGCCTATATTTATGCTATTTCTGAAGGGAGTTATGCCTTCCTAGTTGTTCACAAAGTTCAGTCCTCTGAGGTAGAGAGATCTTTACTAAGTATTGTCAAGCTTAGTTGCTTTGCAGTTTTCCAGTGACTTGGGTAAAAATGACAGAAAACCAAGTCACAACGTTCCATGCACTATATAGCATGGGCTACAGCAGGGAAAGTGGTCATGAACTGTATATCAAATGTCTATCCCACAAGAGAAAAAGCAATTATTCCCTAGGAAGTACATTTGGGTAAAAAAAACCCTTGTTTTCCTCATTTCAGAAGCAGCCAAGAATTGCGGGCATGCTCCACCACTCCTGTAAAGCAATGAAAAATGGACCATCTCAAACAATTTGGACAGCCTGTAGCTCTTGTTTAGGTTGGGATACCTTGATTCTAGCCCAGTCCATAAGATATAGGGGGGGAAAAAAAGGGATATATCATGAGAAAGTTAATTAGAGAAGTGTGCATATTCTATACAAAACTCCTTTCACTCTCTTAGTAATCTTATAAAAATATATATGTGCACAAACCCCCAGCAGAGACTCACAAGAATGCATTGTGAAATAAAATACAACTTGATTTCTGTTATCAACAGTGTCTCTGCAAAAGAAAGAACAGTGGAAATAAACATCTGCAGTTATGGGTAATTAGCAATATTTCCCAGACCTTTTTGCTACAGCGCGTGCTAACCGAGGGCTACTGGAATCTGGAACCATTGAACTCTGTGTCTGTTCCAAGAAATTAAATGTCTCCAGGCACAGGAACTTAATTGCCCATATGGTGAGCTGTTGGCAGAGTCCCTGGCTCAGCTCTATCCTGGGCTGACTACCACTTTCCCAAAAAACTTCCAGGCATAATCAGGGAGTTTACATCAGCCAAGGACCATTCCCAGCTTGCATGAAACTGTCTGGCTTTGGAAGCCAGAGTTTCACACCATGGCCATGTGCTGTTCCACACCATCTGATCAAAGACCAGGACCAGAGAATGGTTTCAAGCACTTTTAGTTTACTGGTGTAGACATAATGTGGACTTCTGATAATCTAGCTCCATAATCTGGTTGTGCAAATTGGGGTGAGAGATGCTCCTCCAGGGTTTAAATTGTCTGGGGCTATTAAAACTGGAGCTCCAGTGGAGATTTAGACTTTAGAAGTGTGGTATAATACCTCCTTGGTCTGCAAGGGAAGGGGGTAAACCCACGGAGATGATGCAGATCAAGTAAAAAGTGGACAGGGCAGAATGTAGCTCAGATCAGAGTAAAAGAGTGTGAAACACTCAATACAGCCAATGTGTTCCCAAATTCATAGAATCATAGAATGGTAGATGTTGGAAGGGACTTTTAGAGATCACAGAGTCCAACCCCCTGCAGAAGCAGCTCCCACCTAGATCAGGTCACACAGGAACGTGTCCAGGGGGGTCTTGAAGCCCTCCAAGGAAGGAGCCTCCACACCCTCCCTGGGCAGCCTGGGCCAGGGCTCCCTCACTCAAACACTCAAACAGTTTGTCCTGATGTTTCAATGGAACTGTTTGTGTTCCAGCTTCATCCCATCACCCCTTGTTCTACCACTGGATACAACAGAAAAGAGGGATGTCCCAACCTCCTGACACACACCAATGAGATATTTATAAATGTTAATAAGATCTCCCCTCAGTCTCCTCTTCTCCAGACTAAACAGCCCCAGGTCCTGCAGCCTTTCCTCACAAGGAAGATGCTCCAGTGCCCTGAGCATCTTGCTGGCCCTGCACTGGCCTCTCTGCAGCAGTTCCCTGTCCCTCTGCAGCTGGGGAGCCCACAACTGGACACAGGACTCCAGATGAGGCCTCAGCAGGGCAGAGCAGAGGGGGAGCAGAACCTCCCTGGCCCTGCTGCCCACACTCTGCTGGATGCCCCCAGGCTGCCATTGGCTTCTTGCCCACGAGGGCACGTTGCTGCTCATGGGCAGTTTATTATCAGCCAGCACTGCCAGGTCTGTCTCTGCAGAGCTGCTCTCCAGCAGGTCACCCCCAGCCTGGCCTGGCCCAGGGGGTTGTTCCTCCCCAGCTGCAGGACTCTGCCCTTGCCCTTGTTGAACCTCAGCAGGTTCCTCTGTGCCCAACTCTCAGCCTGCCCAGCTCTCACTGAATGGCAGCACAGCCTCTGGTGCATCAGCCAGTGCTCCCAGTTTGGTGCCAGCAGGGAACTTGCTGAGGGTCACTCTGTCCCCTCATCCAGGTTGTTGATGAAGATGTTGAAAATCAAACTCATAACTGTGTCACAAAGATACAGTCATTACTAGTTTAAAACACAGGTTAATTGATGACTCATCTACCTGGGACAACCTCTTGTCTGTTTTCCCACAATAATGGTTACAAATCTTTGACCTCTCTTTAAAACAATTAACTCAAATGCACATTATTAATTTAAACTGTGTTCCTTGAGCGAAACAGCTATCTGGATTGTAATGATGATATTCCTCTGCTAATGGGAAGGAGGAATCCTCTCAAAAATAAGACGGGTAATGTTTCGGAACTGGCACTTTCATAGATATGTTCTACTAGGGCTTCTTTTTTATACTAGTTTTGAAAGAAGACAAACGAAACTGGAGACTTTTAGTGGTTTCTCTTCAATACCTCCAACAATCGATTTGCATTCATCCTTAGCTGAAAAAAAAAAATCAAAGCTCCTTAAATGACCTAAAATTATCTTTTCAAAACATGGTGAAAAAGCTATTGATTCCACCCCTGTAGCACAGAAAGAGCAACTGGTGCAAACACAAGGCAGTACCAAAATGTTCTAAAATTACCTCTAATAAGAAGAACTTGTCTATTTTTCTTTGTTTACCAGGAAAGCTAGCAAAGAGGAGACAGAACTTCTGCCACCATCAATTGAAATTGCAAGGCTAATTTAGCAAGTCAGTCAAAAACAACCTACTCCTCCCCAGGGATCATAGAATAGTAGGGATTGGAAGGTACCTTTAGAAATTATCCAGTCCAACCCCCCTGCAGAAGCAGCTCCCACCTAGATCAGGTCACACAGGAACGTGTCCAGGAGGGTCATGAAGCCCTCCAAGGAAGGAGCCTCCACACCCTCCCTGGGCAGCCTGGGCCAGGGCTCCCTCACTCAAACACTCAAACAGCTTGTCCTTATGTTTCAATGGAACTATTTGTGTTCCAGCTCCATCCCATCACCCCTTGTCCTGTTGCCAGATACAATAGAAAAAAGGGATGTCCCAACCTCCTGACACCCACCAGTGAGATATTTGTCAATATTAATGACATCCCCCCTCAGTCTCCTCTTCTCCAGACTAAACAGCCCCAGGTCCCGCAGCCTTTCCTCACAAGGAAGATGCTCCAGTGCCCTGATCATCTTGCTGGCCCTGCACTGGCCTCTCTGCAGCACTTCCCTGTCCCTCTGCAGCTGGGGAGCCCACAACTGGACACAGGACTCCAGATGAGGCCTCAGCAGATGTGGCACAGCAGAGGGGGAACACAACCTCCCTGGCCCTGCTGCCCACACTCTGCTGGATGCAAAGAGATGTGTGAAAAATCTTGTGAACTCACCCATGTGAGGCTCATTGCATCTGTCCATATGAAAATGCCAAACACATGTAACCAGATTATTTTATAAAGGCTGGAAAAAATATTTTGATGAGCAGATAGACCCCTGAGAAACTCAGTTAATGGAAGGATCTCAGTTCAAAGAGGACATGCACCATTATATTTTATGTCTTGATTCTATGCAGTGCAGATATTGCCATAGTGTAATGATGGCCAATGATAGGACAAGGGGCAACGGGGACAAGCTGCAACAGAAGAGATTTCAAAGCAACACAAGGCAAAACTTGTTCCCTGTTGAGGTGAGGGAGCACTGGCAGGGGCTGCCCAGATGGGCTGTGGAGTTTCCTTCTCTGGAGACATTCAGCCCCAGCTGGATGAGTCCCTGTGTGCCCTGCTCTAGGTGGTGCTGCTCTGGCAGGGGGTTGCACTGGATGAACTTCCCAGGTCCCTTCCAGCCCTTGAGATTCTGTGATTCTGAGACACTTTGTGTTTGTAACTCAGACTGCTGTCTGTTTCTGGCAGTCGACTCATTTCTTACTCTGAATCTAATTAGGATTTTGTTCAAGTGCAACAAAGCAGATGAACCACTCTTTACTCAAAATCTAATTCTTCCCAAATAATAAATATCTTTTAGAGATGACGTAATATACCAAAATGCAATCAGGAGAAGCGGAATTATGCTGCCTCTTCCCTTTATACAACATAATTCAAAGGATTGGACCATTTGAATAATGTTCTGGGTGTCCTGTTCCTCTCACAGAGGATGAGTATACTTGAAAATAAGGCATGAGGTCAGCATAGCTCTAGCAGACTGAAAATGGGATGCTCTTTATCAAGCAGTTAGGATCCAGGTGACAGGAAATCAAGTGCTGCTTCATATAGCTGGACAGGACCAACACTGAAGATAGCTGAGCTTCCATTCACAAACTTTCTTCCAAATACACTCTTAATGGACTATGCAAGAGGCTAGAATTCTGGATGACTACAGGAAACAATCTAGGTCACTACTTGGCCACTACTTTATAACCCAGAGTCCATCCAGGCTAATCACATCAGCCAAGCATCCAGGAGAAAGGATTGCAGAGCAGGCCATGAGCAAGATGTCTGGAAAGTCCTTTGTTTAAGCCCTGCTGCTCTTGCACAGACTCTCCTGCCTATTCCCAGCAGGTGACCGTGGATCTACCAAGCAGTCAGTCATTGTCAAAGTTGGAATACATTTCTCAAAACACAGAGTCTTTGTGGTCAGCTCATTGCAGTCAATCAGGCAATCCAGCTGAAGTCACCACAGTCAGCATTTGAACTTTCCAGATCTAGAAGCCAAGCTGAACCCCGGTCAGATTCACACACGACTCTTCATGTACGAAATCTGTATGCCTCAGAGCATTAATTTTGTTACCCTCATTCTTTGCTGATATTAGTTTAGGTTTGAAATTCAGTCTGGGACATAAAACAGACTGGGAAGAGGGTAACTTCATCTGAGACCTCTTAAAACATACCAGCCTTTTGAGTACCAGGATAGAAGTGTTGGTATAGCACGGTTCGGGGTCCATTCACATGCTGAAGTGCACTGGCAGCTCTTCTCAGCCTCTTTTGAGTTAGGTAGCAACATTATGAGTTGGGTGAACCACACAATGTGTATATTGGTTGTGTAGCTCCCAAAGTGAGACGCAGTCCAGATGAAGTTTGGACTTGCAGGAAGTTTTACAGCAGCTTCTGAGAAAGTACATGGCATCCCTCAGCAGCAGATGCCAAGGAACAGCAAAATCTCAGTGCTCAGTACTTTTCCAAGGAGCTGCCACTGCTGTTAAATGACTGCCAGTAAGAGGAGGGGATTTCAACAGTTTAATTATCACTAGCTTTCTGTCAGATGGTTCATTAACCTTCCTCCACACATGCAAACCTAACAAATCATTCGGATTTAAAGGTTCCTCTCTTTTTCAGATCTCAAACAGCTTACCATAACTATTTGGAAGAGAGCATCTATTTTTAAGAACACAAATAACCCCGTTTCTGAGGAAAAAATAGCAGTTACAGAACTAAGTAATTAGCTAGAAACACTTATTTCTTCTAACAAACAGAAAATCACACAGCTTTTGTTTCTAGATCTAAATTACCTTCAGACTTGTGCCTGTTACTTAGACAATTAGGAATCAGTGCATCTCCTCTGTGTCTGTGGATTGCATTAAACAAACTGGAAGAGTGATTGTCATTCTTACCAATCATCCTAGGCTTGGCTGGGATAGGGTTAATTTTTTTACAAGGACCTAGGAAGGAGCATAGATAACACCCTGGGTTTGTCTCAGAGACCAAGAGAATAAGTAAGTGGTCTCATGGCTCTTTGTTCCAGCTGGATAAAGTCACCAGGGTTTTTAATGCCCACCGTGGGGTCTGCAGGGCTGAAATAAGGACAGAGTATGCTAAAACAAACTTGTGTACATTTCTTATATTAGTCAAATAGTTGCTAGTCAGAATGTTGGTTTACATGCTCACATGGTGGTGTTATAGAAACTCTTATATGCATGATGTATCCCCAGTGATGTTGTTTGTCATCTGTGGGAGAGGAATGAGGACCATCACTTTGCTATATTGGGTGATACAGACTTATTCTATGATTCTATCACTGGTCATGAAGTTAGGTTGGTACTTGTCATTATTGTCATTCCTGCACCCTGGGTGCTTCCTCTCAGAACTCATTAAGGATGACATCCAGCTCATAAGGAAGACAGAGGAACACACCTTCTCCCACTCCTCCACCTTCTCTTTCTCCTTCAAGTTAATTACAGCAGCTTCTGACCATTCCAAACACACTTGGAATGTTCCAGCCATCATTGTCTTATTGATGGGGTCATGTTTTGTTTAGGGTTGCAAAATTCTGGTGTCAGACAGAGATTCACCTCAAGGTTGAGTAGCTACAAGGGGAATGGCACGTGGGAGAATATGGGCAGATATTTGGAGAACTTTTCCCCTGCAATGGTTAGGAACTTCACCCTGGCAACAGCCACTGTAGCCACTCAAACCTTAGCAACAAAGCCCATGGCCACTCAAACCCAGGCAACCAGCACTGTTGCAACCCCAGCAACAGGCATTGCTGCTGAATCAGAGAATCAGCCTGTGCCAGTGTCAGGAAATGCACAAAGAAATCAATTTGCCATGTGAAGATGAACCAGGGTCATAACAAGAAGAAGAGGCAGAAATAATCACCCAGTCCCTGTCCCTGAGAGATCTGAGAGATGTGCAAAAGGCTTTCAGAGGCCAGCCTGGTGAGCACATTGTCAGCTGGCTGCTCTGATGCTGGGATAATGGGCCAGAAGCCTGGAATTAGAGGGCAGAGAAGCCAAGCAGCTGGTCTCCCTGTCTAGGGAAGAGCCCCTTGACAAGGAAATTGGGAAAAAAGACCCTACAAGACCTCAGCCTCTGGAGGAGACTTCTGTCTGGTGTGAGGAAACGGTATCCCTTCAAGGAAAGCATTGCATGTTACCCAGTAAGTGGATGACTGTGGAGAGAGGTATCCAGTACCTGAGGGAATTAGCCATGCTGGAGGTGATTTATAACAATCTAGATAAGGAGCAGATCCAGACAAAGTCCAGATTGAGAGCTGGACTTGACCATGGACGCTATTGCACAGGTTGTCCATAAATGTGAGATGTGCTGCAATCCAGTAAGCCGAGCAGCTGAATCCTCTGTGTTATGAAGGACAAAGGCTGAAACTGAAACATAGATATGGGGACACCTGGCAGATATCATGCTCCCACAAACCTGCCAAAGCAAGCACCATGTGCTCACCATGGTGGAGGCAACCACTGGATGGTTGGAAACATAGCCTGGGCTCCATGCCACAGCTCAGGACACTATCCAGGGCCTTGAAGAACAAGTCCTATGGTGATATGGCACCCCAGAAAGCATTGAGGCAGATGAGACTCCTTTCCAAAACAAACCTCGTAGATACCTGGGACAGAGAGCCTGGCATTGAGTTGGTCTATCATATCCCTCAGAATGCACCAACTTCTGGGAAAATCAAACAATACAATGGGCTGCTAAAAATCTACCCTGAGCAATGGGATGTGGGACCTTCAAACATTGGGGGACACACTTAGCAGAAGCCACCTGGCTAGTTAACACTAGAGAATCTACCAACCAAGCTGGTCCTCCCCAGTTAGAACTTCTACATGCTATAGAAGAGGATAAAGTCCCCCTAGTGCATGTGAAGAATATGTTAGGGAAGGCAAACTGAGTTACTCCTGCCCTGGGCAAAGGCAAACCAGTTGAAGGGACTGCTTTTGCTGAAGGACCTGAGTGCAGTTGGTGGGTGATGCAGAAGAATGGGGAAGTTCAATGAATACCTCAGAGGAGTTTGATTTTGTGTGAAAATCAAATTATGTGAGTAAATTAAAATGTATCATGTTAATTGCTCAGTAACCCTGCTATTGTATGTCATTACCACTACAGCTGCTACGTGTCATATCAATGGTATTAGAGTAAGAACCACCTAAATCACTGGAGGATGGACTTTGATTTAAACTGAGTGGACTGCAGAGGTGATAGAACTTGGGACTGGCTTCAACTGACACACAGCAGCTTCCTCAAGATCAACATTTTCAGCCTGCAGACTCTGGGGGTGGGTCACGCTGAATACACCAGCCTCTAGCTTCTGATGCAGCAACAATACACCACCACACAACACTTCTCCTGTCTTGAAAGACTGTTATGAAAGATGGACCCCTAAAGTCACAGACTAAATGAATTTAACAGACATGTTAGGGGGATGGCCCATAGACCAAGAGAATATCTCTGTGTGTTTATGTATCTCTCAATGGCAGGAAAGGTGGTGGTAAACAGTTGTACAGTGTGCATCTAGGCATGATGTAGCCGGTATAGAATACAGGGTAGATGATGTCCTGGGGTTAATTTTTTTACAAGGAGTTAGCAAGGGGCACAGGTAACATCCTGGGTTTGTCCAAGATAGGGTTAACATTTACAAGAAGGTAGGAAAGGACACAGCCAGGGCAGCTGACCCAGGCATTCCATATCTGGAGTACCTGTGTTGGGTGATGAGCAACTGTGTCACACAGGACTCTTTGCATATCTTTTCATTTATTGCTATTGTTCTTGATTTGCGTCTCATTCTGTTAAACTCTTCTTATTTCAACCCATGCAGTTTTCTCCCCGTTTTCCTATGATTGCCCTCCCTGTTCTACCGGGAGGGAGAGGAGTGAGCAAGCAGCCTTCTGGTTCTTTGTTACTGGCTGGGCAAAACCACAGCAGTAATAAACAGACAGTTACTTCCAAAGTAACTGTCTTGCAATTCCCCTTGTTATTCCCAGATAATCAGACCCTTATGTCTCTGTTCCGCCCTGAAGCTAACAAGGGGGTATATGTATCCATGAAGTAAAGGCTCAAATTTATGTCATCTTAGTTCACATAGTTTCAAAATACCTCCTCCAGCCCCCTGCACCCATCAGCTCTGATACATGTTTGTACTGCTGCTTACCACACTACTGTGGGACTTCATTTCACTCAAGGTATTTCCGTCTTGATCCAGGCTTTTAGAGTTCCCAGGTGCTAGGTATGCATTTAGCTAGCTCAGACCATGTGAAATCAGAAACACATCTGCATATGCATTCCTTCCCATAATCCATTGCTTCTATTGTAATTGTTTTACCAATACAAAGAACACATACACAGATACATAGTACATCTCATAACTAGTTACTGTAGGTCCCAGATTCTGTTCTCATCCGATGCATCAAGTAAAGTGTGGGCAGCAGGTCAAGGGAGGTTCTGCTCCCCCTCTGCTCTGCCACATCTGCTGAGGCCTCATCTGGAGTCCTGTGTCCAGTTGTGGGCTCCCCAGCTGCAGAGGGACAGGGAACTGCTGCAGAGAGGCCAGTGCAGGGCCACCAAGGTGATCAGGGCACTGGAGCATCTTCCTTGTGAGGAAAGGCTGCGGGACCTGGGGCTGCTTAGTCTGGAGGAGACTGTGGGGGGATCTCATTAATACTTAGCAAGTATTTAAAAGGCATATGTCAAGAGGATGGGGCAACACTTCTTTTGTGTAGTGTCCAGTGATACGACAAGGGGTAATGGACAAAAGCTGGAACACAAGAAGTTCCACTTAAACTCAAGGAAAAACTTCTTTACTGTGCAGGTTAAGGAGCCCTGGCCCAGGCTGCCCAGGGAGGGTGTGCAGGCTCCTTCTCAGGAGGTTTCCAAACCCACCTGGACACGTTCCTGTGCCCCTTGATTGAGGGGATCCTGCTTCTGCAGGGGGGATGGACTGGATGATCTTTAGAAGTCCCTCCCAACTGCTACCATGCTATGATTCTATGATTCAGCATGTAACTTTCTTTGTCCAGGTATCGTTTCTCTGTACAGCAGCAGCAAAGACAATTACTCTCTGCTGGAAAGCACATTGAGCCCAATGGTTGAAAAATACAAGAGCTAAATGCTTGTTTATTAGATATGTTCATACCTTGGTGACATTGCTGCCAGCATCCCATAAACCACAATTGTCTTAAAAAGACTATTATTTCTACACAATGACAGCTCAGTGAGAGCAAGCAATGCCATAAGGAAGGTGTACTGTACAAGTCAAGAAGAGAGCAAGACTTAATACAGAGTTCGTGTAATCAAGGGACAGACTCTCTCCTCTGCATGAGTACAGTCCATCCCACAGATGCTTGGAGAAAAATAATCACTAAAGCCTATTGCCATCAACTAAATGTAAATATAATCTTGTATTCTGCTTTATCACTCCAGCAGAGCTCATGTCCATTGTGTTGACAAATAGAGCTCTCTACCTATACAAATCAATCCACAGAGGGAGAAAAAGGATATCAGTAGTGGGCTTACTCCTATAAATTAGATAGAGATGTCTTAAAATTGTCTGAATTAATCAGCTCTGGGGCCATAATTAATCATTTACTGTTCTTTTCCATCCTTTAGAACAACATGCATGTCATTTACAATATCACTTTTCTAACTTCACTGTAGAAGAGGCAACACAGGTAATAACTCCAAGTATAATAAAGATTTACATCTGAGAGTCATAAAGCCAAAGAGCAAGGCTTTTTGCATGGTCATTTAGAAGGCAAGAGAGTATAAAGTGCCTTTGCTACTTGAAACTTACATAAAAGTCATCATTAATAGCAACACCTTTAATGTCTTATATCCTGAGCATAGAAAGCTGTAGCTTTTTGTGCCATGGAGGATAAGCAACCTGCAAAATTCAGTTCAAATGTCACTTAACTCATTAAACCATCAGCTTTCTGTGCTAGCACTGTTTGAGAGTCCATTTTGAGCAACTCTTGAGCAACCAGACCATGTGAAAGATGTCTCTGCCCATGGCAGGTGGATTGGACTTGGTGATGGCTAAGGGTCACTTCCAACCCAAACCACTCTGTGACTGTATGAAACTTCAAATTCCCAGTCACCACTGGATTCCTTTGGTACAATCTTTCTGTGCCTGTCATCTCATATGATGTAGTATCAGTCCTTCTACTGTTCCTGGAACATCCTACCAATCTTTAAGAGAGCCAGCAGAGGGGAGGAAGGACATCTTAGAGTTTTTGACCCTCTGAAGTGCTGCTCTAATTCTAGCTCAGACATGGGCATATTTCCTGGGTTATTTCAACTAGATCGTTTTAAAAGCCACAGAAATTTGTCAGGCACGTGTAAAAAAAGTTACATTAAAATGTAGGGGGAAAAAAAAGTAAGGAACATGAGCTTTACAGGAACTTTGAGAAGCAAAAAGCAACAAGATGAACGATGTATTCCTGTACCCTGTGACACTCAGGACACATTTAACTGCCTGCAAAACCTCCATAAAAATAATTAGCAAATATAAATGAAATGCAATACAATACAATAAATAAAATACTCAATTAGCAGAGTGCCTCCCTGTGCACTAGTAGAGATAGCAGCTAAAATGCAAAGGTTCAAGGCTGCCTATAGTGTTGGTATTTACAGTCGAGTGTCGACTTTACTGTCAGTTTGTTATAGGGATCTGCAGCATTGGCATTTGTAACTGGGTCCTGTATGCATATTGCAGCAATGACTTCTAGTGGTGACTGTTTGGAGATATAAGAAAGAGGGAGGAGAAAGAGGAAACAAAAAGAAATGACAATCAAAGTGAAAAGGTTCTGTACACCTCTGTGCCCATGCCTGTGCTCCCTGTCTGGAATGCATCAGTCTTGAGGTTTTTATTACACTGGAGGTGTTTTTTGATTCTGTATTTCCACCAAGGAACATAGTGATGCATCAGAATAAGCCCATACATAGCCATAAAAACCCCTCTTCTAAATAATGTGTTTTTATATACTCCTCCTTAAACATAAGAACTTTGTCTTCAGTACAGAAAGGAAGGTAAATTATCAGAGCTCTGCACAAAACCAAACGCAAAGCACAGAACTGTCAAAACCCTTTATAATGATGTGACAACACCAGAGGAGGATTAGCATAATTAGCAATGGGAGCTAATTATTTTCTTTATCAAAATGGCATTGTTTACTTGCTGCAGAGTGCATAGCAGCAGGCTGAAAATATAAATGGCTCAGAAGAATTTCTTTGCTGGCGTGTCTGTCCGCAGCCAATATGAAAGAACACTCTGAGAGAGAGACGCAGAGACCTATTCCACAGAAAACCACTTCAAAAACACAGTATGGAAACCAAGAGGTTTTACCACCTAGGGGGAAATTTTGATTATTTTTCCCCCCGTTTTGTAAGCATTGTAATCAGAATCCCTGAGGAGGAAAGCGCTCATGTAGACACCTGCTGTTAGAGGCAGAGGTCAGGCTGGGAAAGGTTCCTCAAGGAGCCCAACAGGCTGCAGCTCTGCTTGCAGGAAACGCACTGGCAACATCTCCAGGGAGAATGTAAGCAGCACTGGAGGAGCAAGCTTTGCTCAGGGAACTGAGATGGAGCAGGCAAGGTGGTTTATTAAGAATTAAATGACATTTTAGCGTAGCCAAACATTTGTTAACCAGAGACCTGAAGGTGAAAGCCTGAATGAAGAATTCTACCATGAAGGGTCAGTGTAGGAAGGCTGCTTAGACAAAGCCCAAAGGAAGCCTTGCTGCTTTGGTGGGATGACTCCATGCAAAGCTGCAGGGCTCATCCCAGGAGGGAGCCTGACAACATCCCTGTGCTGCATAAATTAGTTTCCTAGATCTCAGGAAGGAGTTCAGTTTAGCAGGACACAGCAGTTGCCAGGGTTAGTACTGTTTTCTCTTCACAATTTAATTTTTCAGACACGCTATTAAATATTGCAAAATAAAGAACTATATATTTAGGGACGTTTGACTTCAATTAAGGTGTTAAACACTGGGAAAGCAGGTCTCTCAGGGTGTGCTTTTACAAAACTCTGTTTTTGCATCAAAAAAAAATCACCTACACAGAAAAAAAGACTCATGCAATCTTACTAGAGGCATATGGAAGAGAGAATATCCACTGATAAACAAGGTGAACTAAAGGAGGAGGAAAAAAAAGTCATCTCACAACATCAGAGCAAAACAATACTGAGGTTTGTTTGCCAGCTGAACACTGCTAGCAAAACTCCAAGCTCAGGCTAGCAAGATGGAAAACCAATGCACTTGGCACAGCCAGATGTGACCTTCATTTGCGTAGCCCAAGAAGTCAAGTGTCATCACTACAGATCATATCTGTCCTGCTTTTAACCCGGCCTGAGCCATCACAGCTATGCTGCTGTGGGTAGTACCTTTCCTTTGGCCATTCCTGTGGTGGTTTTGATCCAGTTAAGCCCTCAGATGTCTTTCTAAGCAATTTTCCCTCACAGTATACGACTTCCTGGGCCCTAATTTGGTATTCCATTATAAATTAGAATTAATGAGGGGACGATTCCTTCTATGTGTACCTTCTCCATGGCCTAAGGGATTTGTTTCCACTTTCCCTGCACAGCTCCAGTCTCTGCTCCACAAATACTGCACAGCAGCAGCTAATCTACCATCTGCTCAGCATCCAGCTATTGAATGATTAATAATATAAGAAATTAAGGGCTATTGATTACGTTACAATAACATGAGTACACTTAGGAAAGTGGTAGAATAAGGCATGCAGTTAAGCTTGTAAGGAGATATTTTACTGAAGAATACATTCTTCTTGCCCACTCTTACTGTTTTTCTGCCCAATTATTTTTCCCCAACTCCAGCCCACAGCCTGCACAAAAGCAAAACTCAGTGCTAGCAAATATCCATCATAAGGTGCAAGGATAAATAATCCAGGGATCGTTACCAATCCACTTTATCAAAAGCTATACGAACATAACTGCTATTCAAACTAAGCAGCAACAAGGCAAACCGAGTCTACCTGATGTATTGATTCATACTGGCCTTGAATCCAGCACTCCTATTATTTCCACAGGTACTTTTATTCTCTACTTGTACATTCCCTTCAGTAGTTTGACAAGTACACAGCAACAGCGTGCTTTCTGTCTGACAGTGAGGAGAGACTGCTGCTGTTATACCAAGAATATGGTTTGGTTGGTTTAACAGGGGGCTAACAAACCACCACATAGCTGCTCCCAACGAAATTAATCTGTCAGTACTCTGTTCCACAATTTCACACCAACCACTCAACAGCAGGAAGTTGCCTAGACTTGAGCTTGACCTATTTACTGAGCAAGATAATCAGGAGCTCTGACACCTTGGAAATTAATGTATTTGTCCCAAAGTTTCAGTATTCTGCAAAGAAAGTGTTTTTCTACTAATTACTGGCTGTATTTAATTGAAAAAAACAAGAGCAAACCTTCAGGCCACTGAGCCTTGGCTACCATTTACAAATGTAAGCAGGGTTTAAGAGGCAAGTCTACCCAACATTTCACTCCTACTTTTGATACATCCCTACTTTTGACACCTCCCTTATGCTTAAAACCATAAGAAAAATAACAGCAGTTAGGACATAAACACAGTGTGCACATTCTCCTAAGGAACAGGTATTAAGAGGTTTTCATTTCTTTATTTTCCCGTCTCAAAGGATAGAAACACAACTGCAAAGACACTTTCAGTCCAGTCATGGAACTTCCCACTTCAGAAAAACTAGTGGAGCTCTGCAGCTGGAGCAATGTTGTGGTTTGGCTCAGCCAGCACAGCAGCACCACCACAGCCTCTCACTTGGTGCCCCTATTCACTCCTACCCTTGTTAGGATAGCAGAGGCCCCAGTGAAATGGGTGGAAAAAGAGAACAAAGGTTGTTGTGGATGGAGACAAGGGCAGGGAGGGCTGGCTGCCAATTATAGTTCCAGGCAAAACAGCCTCCAGTGCTCGACTGAGAGAGGAAAATAGGAAAGTTTATTCTACAAGAAACAGAACGGAACAAAAGCAAAAAGGGAGCAGGATGATGAGAAAATTACAGCCAGCACTTTAAGATCTCCCTCCCCATCCCTCCTTTCTTCCCGGGCCCAGCTCACTGCTCCCCAGATCTCTCCCTCCTCTCCCCTCAGCGGCTCAGGGGGGCAGGGAGTGGGGGATGTGGTCAGTCTCTCACAGATGGGCTCTGCTGTTTCTCTCTGCTCACAGGAGAACGACTCCCGGCATCCTTCCCCTGCTCCAACACAGGTTCCTCCCCCAGGACACAGTCTTGAAAGAACTTCTCAAATGAGTTGTTCGCAGCAGCTGCAGCTTCTGCCCATACAGGATCCCTCCCACGGGACACAGCCTCCTCCAGCCATAGTCACTGCCCCTGGCACAGGAGTCTTTGATTAATGAGTCTCTGCCCCTGATGTGGGGTCTTTAACTAAGTGCAAACAAATCTCAGCCTCATCAGTCCTCTTCTCAGGATACAGGGGAGTCTCTGCACCAGCACACCTCCTCCTCTCTTCCCTCACTGACCATGTGGTCCACATGGTTGCTTCTGTGTCTCTTCGCACTCCTTGCACCACCACCAGCTGGAAAAGAAGGGATAGAAGATGGAACAGGAAGAAGCCTCCTCTTCTGGCTTCTTCTAAAAAGTGATCATGGGGGCATCTAATTGTCTCAGCCCCAGCACTGGGTCTGGCTCAGAGCTGGGGAGAGTTTAAAACAACTCCTTACAGGAACCATCTTGACAGCGTCTTCCCCCTTACCAGAAACAGCTTGATGTCAAACCATGACAAGCAAGTATGACTGGGTCAGGAGGTGTAACTGGAAGGGTTTACAGTGTAACTGAAGCCAGGGAGAGACTTTAGGGAACAGATACACTTCTGAGTATCTTCAACAAAGTACATATCTCCTCCTGGGGACTTCCACACTGAAAGACTGCATGGCATGGTTTGCTTTGTTGAACATTTCCCCATGAGCTCAAAATGAAACCCAGAGCATACAGCTTATTCCTTTGACACATCAGAGCCACTTTTCTCTCATTCTCATTTTCCATCCTTAGGGAGATAAGAGAGACAGGTTTGTAGGCATAGGCTGAGCAAAAACTTGAGCCTGTATAACTTCAGAGGCTGTTGGCACCACTAGAAGTGACAACATTAGCATTAGGACTTATGGAAATGCTGAGTTTAAGTGCCAGCTTTCTCTCTGCATATATTTTTGCTACATGAAGATATATGGTGTGTGTTTCAGATATCCTAACATATTTTATGCTTAATGTTAAAAAATTTATTCAGGTATTTTTAGTATTGTATTGCTGCCTTTCCTTCTTGGGGAGGGATAATATACAAGATTTAACAACCAATATGGAAGAGATTCAGAGACAGCAGTAATTCTTGGGGTTCAGCTGACATTTGTGAACCTCTTGAGCTCAGCTGCTCTCATGGTTTATGACATGTGCAGAACCACTCGAGGGAATTAATAACCCACTACCTGTCTGGAATGAGAAAAACTCCTTTCTTCAATCTAAATAAAACATCTGTCTGTCTCTCCTTTTTTCCTCTTCCAAACATTTTTCCTTCTCTGTGGTTTGGGGAGGGGGGGCTAGATGAGAGGGGGTTTTTTTACCAGTTTTAATCAGGAGACGAGAAATTGTGGAGTACTTGAAAATTAATCCTAATAACAATCTAATTATGGGCTGTTGAGTTCTGTTTTAGGATGGAGTTCAAAACTGACTGATGGGATAAAGTGCTCAACTTAATGTAGAGATCTAGTTGGAATGCCCACAGAAATCAGTCTGTCTTTTAAAAATGGATGCAAAAATCTGTCTGTCTCTGTCAGAAGGGCAAAAACTGAAGACATTGATTAACCCTTCCAGCTCCATTTGTATCACCTGGGCTGATACAGTGAGAAGCCAAGTAGGCAGTGGGCATTTGGATCCATTCCCCTGAGATGCACATCATATCTGTCACCTGGGACCTCAGAGACTGTAAAGCAGACAGTTTGGGCACATCTGTAACGTTAATAAACCTTTCCACAATGTCATAATGCACACAAGTATCCCAGGCAGAAACAAGTATCTTATACCTGACCAGACACATCCAGAAATCACAAACAGCTATCTCAAACCAGTATTGCTGTCATGACCACAATAAAAAGCTTCACTGGAAGCTTTTTAACCATTTGATTTTGACAAATCTTATTTTAGGGCAAAGTATTTGGAGTAACATTAGAAAACTGCTATTCCATATTCATTAGATGAGACATTGAGTATATATTCCTTACATAGGAACGAAGGCTGCCAAGAGAAGTGTGGAAATGGACCTGGTGAATTTATGTTAAATGAGAAGGAATTGTCTCCTGGAGCTGTTAGTGTGGCAGAAAAGCTTTTACTGACAGCCTAGCCTCACTGTAACTCCTTAAAGTCCTTGTTTTCTCAGAAATCTCCACCTGAACATACTCTAAACTTCCTAGAAAGGAGTCTACAGTGGCAGAAAACTGTAAGAACGGGGATGTTTTTTGACCAGCTTGTACCCACTTGCTGGCAAACCTGTTGAAAGTTACATTGCATATCCCTCTTCATTTAAATACACACTTAAAATATATGAGGGAAGTGAATTGGTTAAACATGTATCATTACCATTTGAATCAGTGGCAAGTCATATGCCCTTCTGTTAGGAGTGGGAAATAAAGTGTAAGGTAAAAGAGAGTGACCCGACAACCAGTGGCTAGTGTTCCTTGACATTTAGCATGCCTCCTGGGGAAGTCAACATCCTCATTCAGGAGAGACATAACAAATGACTTCCTTAAGGAATTCCAGAGGAGGAGCTGGCGTGGTGAAGCACAGTCAGAATCAGTCTGTGTCCCTGGTTAGTCCATGCAGTAACTTTGCCTGAAAATAGTTCTGTTTAACAGAAAAGAATCACGGAATCACAGAATGGTGGGGGTTGGAAGGGACCTTTAGAGCTCATCCAGTCCAACCCCCTGCAGAAGCAGCTCCCACCTAGATCAGGTCTCATAGGAACGTGTCCAGGTGGGTCTTGAAGCCTTCCAAGGAAGGAGACTCCACACCCTCCCTGGGCAGCCTGGGCCAGGGCTCCCTCACCTCAACATTGAAACAGTTTGTCCTTATGTTTAAATGGAACTTTTTGTGCTCCAGCTTCATCCCATCACCCTTTGTCCTGTTACTATCTACTATAGAAAAAAAGGATGTCCCAACCTCCTGACACCCACCCTTTAGATATTTATAAATGTTAATAAGATCCCCCCTCAGTCTCCTCTTCTCCAGAGTAAACAGTCCCAGACATGTGGGGTAAACACAACTAGACCTGTCTCTACTATTCCAATGTGATGAACCTACAGGCCTTACCTTATGGCTACATGATGCAACACGGAGTGGTTCTATGCTTTGTACGAAACAGACTCATATCGTCTTAAATGTGCAGGCAATATAGTCCAAATCCTTAACAGGTGTGCTCAGCAGTCCAGGTATTCTGGACATTTCTCATAACAACATTCATCATAAGATCAAATTCAAAGCAACAAGAATCCCTAACACTTATCCTAGCTCCTGAACTGTCTATTTTTCTTTTACAATTGGTTGCTAAAGCTAGTGCTCAGCTCTAGGCGCTGAAACCAATGAATCAAACATAATGAGTCTGACATGTCACCTAGCAAAACATTGGGAAGCTTTAGCAAAAACACCCTTGGTTCCATGCCATTGCCTCCCTCAGATTCAGGGTTTGAGTTTTATTGTTTTGTTGCAATAGGCTTCACAGATGAATAGCTACATTGCTTCCAATAAATGCCTTTCTTCATACCTCTCTCTCATCTCCACAGCACGTTCTGACATGGAAGATACTCCAAGGCTATGTTAAGAGCTAGCAGAAGCAGGGAGTTTTGGAAGCAGGATTAGTTTAGTGTACTAAGTATGGGTATGAGTACATGGCTGTTCAGATTGAATATATGTAAACAAGTTGAAAATGAACAAAGAAGTGTGAGCAACTGTGATGCATTTGACAGCCTGCTGTTGTAGATTCTGACACGTGAAAACACAGTTTTGCTCTTCCAGGTGGAAATGGATCATGTGATCACTGGGAATCCTTATCCCTACTGGCTCCTACATCACACATCTCTCCTTTGGATAGCTTCAGTTTGACCAGTCCAGCCACATGGTCCCTTCGGAGCATGGGCAAAACACAATCATTTAAAACAGAGGAACCTCCTGAAAGCTTTGACAGGGAAAAACTGAAAACCAAGAATCATCCCAGACTAGAACTGGAAAGCTTTGGAGTGTCTCAGACTAAACCATTGCCTTATACTGCTTTGTCTGTCATGGGAATCTAACCATCTTCTGTTAAGCTATTGGACTTCTATGTCAGACATTAAAAGTATCTCATGCCTCTTCTCTAAGCCAAGTGGAAATATTTTTCCCCTTTCAGATTTTGATTAATTAGTACTTCTAATTCAAATAAAAAACAAATGGTGGAAGTTACTCTTAGGTTGTTGCACCCCCTTTGGAAATAAAGCATCTCATTTATTTGCATTTCACTCTGAGCCTGGAAACAGCGTCATTTTCACCAGAAAAATATGTTCTAGGTCTTTGCCATTACCATTTTCATACTAAGAAGCAAATTTCATTTGTTTTAACTGCCACCAAAAGTATAAACTACTACCTTTAATTGTGGGAACTCAACACTATCTGCCCAGTGCTGATGGGAAAGTCGGTTTACCTGCTTAGCCACCGTCTTGGGACTCAGGGAGAGTAGTGCAGACATCTTCTCTGCCATGTGACCCCGACAGCACCTTCATCAAAACAGATACTTGCTCTTTTAAATGCAAAGACTGAACATCAAGGCCACTAAAATTCACATTTTAGTGTTTGAATAGTACTAAGTACTAGTACAAGCACACACTTCTCTGTCCTATCTTCCCCAGGTTCTTTGGCTTTGCTGCCCCCTGACATTTTCCTTTGAAGCCAAGGTTCACATCTGGTATTTCCTCATTCCCCTTTGAAACCAAAGGGTAGGAACTCAAACAGGCTCTGCTCTTCAGTTACTTCTTTCCACAGAAAAAAATTAAACCTATGTATTATCAAATTAAACCAATGCTGTATCTTTCCCTGGGTTTCATCAGTAACTGTGTAGCCAGAGAGACTATATATGAAAACTGGATGCAGACATTCTTCTGCCCTTCACTGCTGCACTCTAAAAGTTTTCCAGATGTGCACTTCCAAAATCTCTCTTGAAAGAGTTTGGCAGAGTATGAAATCATGACTCACCACCTGATTTTGTTTTTCAGCATCTCACTAACAGCCCTCCAGTAGAGATAAACCAAGAGTATACTGTTATTACTACACAAGTATTAGATACCTCAAACCACAGCCAATTTAACTGGGGTAAAAACAAGCAGAACTGATCAAAACCAGTTCCACCATTTATACAGTAGCATTTAGTCGGTTCATGAAAGATTTACACACCCTGTTGCTGCCTACAGTGAGGCCTTAAACTCTTTCCAGGACTTCCCTCCCAGACAATGCCTTTGCTGTTTATGCTTTTTTCATTTTGTTATTCCACAAAATGGAACAACTTCAGATGTGGGCCTGGATAACTGGAAGCAGGACTGACCACACTGCTGATCCAACAGATCCCGCTTCTGCCTTTGGAGGACAGAAGAGCATTTGCTGCAGAGAAGCTAATCTGTGGTGTTGAACTCCCTCCAAGTACGCACTCTGCTACGAGACACGAGAAGAGATACTGAGAATTACACGGCAACCAAGAAAATCATTACCTTCATTATCACTGGATTAAAGCACCTTGCTAATAATAGAAGCAATTATAACTATGTTGCTTCTGCAGGCTTGCTAAAGAGCTCTTTATTCCTGTTAGCATGGAGGACTGTACATCAGTCACATTCAATTTGCTACCAATTTCGGAATAAAAGAATAGTTAGTTTGGTTATATTTAACTAATTAAGATTTATTCAAGAAGCTAAATCCCAGCATATGGCATATGTTACTCAGTATTTAGTATGCATAATCACTCTGTTCTTCTGTAGCTCCTTACAGCATCCCAGAAAAGAGAAAGTAAATAGAAGAGTGTCAACAGCTATTTTACATCTGAATAGCTGTGGTTAGGTTCACTAATTAGCAGCAGTGATAGCAGATAACTGAGTACCCAGAATATAGTCACGGTTAAGGCTGACATCTTACCCCTTCTAAGACCTTCTGCATGCAAATAACTCATTTGTGATTCATAACCTGGCTGTTGAGTTTCTCCAGTCCAGGGCACATGTCCAGCTGTAGGTTAACTCAGCTCCTCTTTTTAGACTGTTACGTCATGCAAAGGTGAGCAGCTCCAGCTGGAGCACCAGGGCTAGAATATCAGCTTTAGTCACAGGATGTAGGTCTGTGCTCAGTGCAAAGATTTGAACCTCAACCTCTCTCATTGCCTGACCTCAGAGCTGCTCTGCACTATGTGTGGGTATAAGCGATGGGTTAAATGTTCCTGTTTTCAAGATATTTCATCCAGTGCCTTTTTCTTCAATGCCTTTCTTCTAAATTGATACATTCCTCCAAAAACCCTGTAAGTCTGCAGTTATCTTTTAAACACAACTGTTTTGATAGAAATCTCCCTAAGATGCTCACACTGAATAGAGGAGGATGAGTGATAGACCAACAGAAAGAACCAAGCTTCTACAGAAACAGCTGTTTAAAGTTCTCTTGGACAGGTTCAACGCCATATGAATAAAGGATTCTCTGCAATCATTTCTAAAGGTATACATAAAACTTGTCTGTTTAGTTCATTATATCTAACTGCACCCAAGATAACAATAATATTTTCATCAATTATGGAGCTTAAAAAAATCACCGTGTTCATTGTCCAGGCCCTTTAACTCACGCTCTGCACTGCCACGTGCACAAGAGAGAAGGGAAGTTAAAGGAAAAATAGTTAAAGTTTTAGAGCCTGGAGAATACAATGAGAAAAGCAAGGAACTGGAACATGAAGTTATGATCTGAATTGTGTGTTTTCAGAAAAGCCAGTAAAGCCTGAGGGGGAAGTGAAAGCTTGAATAGGCTGGTACAACTTCTTGCAATGTTGTTTATGTATAGATCAGGTTTTCTAAACATGAAATGCCTCTTCTAGTTTTGATTTCCTTTTGATGAGGTGAGAACTTTGATACCAGGTACCACACTGGGTAAAATACTTCAAGCCACAGTACAGGAGGAAAGAGGATTTTTAGTAACTAATCAAAGAAAAACAAGGATAATGCACCCAACTCACCTAATTCCCAGACCTAATGCCTGCACAGTCAGCAAGCAAACACACAACTAATTTCACACTAGTAGTCTGTAAGGCAGAGATTTTCCAGTGGGCAGTCATCATCAGGGAATATCCTTGCAAGAAAGCCATGCCCCAGAGCTGGGATAGAAACAGCTCCAGAAACCATACTGGGCTCTAACCCATCTGGCACAGGCTGGGAGCCACAACAGTGGTTTCCTCATTTACATGTTTTAATTCTGATGTGCTAATAATTAAATTAATGCTTTTCTTACACCCTGGTCTCTTCTATAGCAGCTCAAAATCTGCATCTCAGGCTATTAAGTGAAATTCAGAGTTTGGTTTAGAGATGTTTTTTTGGTAGGATTCAGGAAGTGTAAATTCTGTTGTAAATGCAACCGTACATACACGTTATCCCCACCTCCTCCATCTGAGCCCACATCAACCCTTTCACACTTAGCACAAGCCTCATGTATATCAGCCTGGGCTGAAGCGACATAGCTCCTTTACCTACAAATGCTCACCTCCTTTATCTATAACACCACTATCTTAAGAGACAGCCCCCAACACACATTGCTGGTGCATGAAGCCGATGCCTCCTCAAAAATAACACCTGTATCAGAAGTACGTTTTCAATCCACAGTCTCATCACTCAGGCAACGGTGATTCAGATGCTTATATGCTGATTTCTCAGTTTCAGCACTCATTCTTCATCATTATCCAAGGCACAACTGATTGGCCCATCCCCACTGTCTCTGACAATAGCAGCTGTATTGCCTTTGACTCGGAGGGGAAGCAGAATGCGGCTTGTCATTAGTAAAACGCTTCTGCCGTGCCTTTCTGCTTGGTTAGTCATGAGTTCCATGTAGAGGTAGCCTCGTTTATGGTCACTTTCAAAGCCCTATTATTTTTTAATGATGAACCATAATATTTCCTTTCACAGGCTAAACTGGAGGTGAGAACCAGCTTCCTTCGCTAGCCAATGAGTTCTGAAGTGACACCCGAGCTGCTCTCCCAGTGCTGTAGGAACATATTACACACACCTAACAATACCATCTATATTCATCAGTTTCTACAAATGCTTTCCTTGCAAGTACTGCTGGAAACCCAAAACCTAGTGTATTTTGTCTGATCAAATGGTGGGGGAAAAAAAAAATCCCTACCATGAATAACACCATCTGTATTTGAACATAATGTTTACAGCTAAAAGGTTCTGAAATAACAGACATTTGGTAGTTTGAGAAAACTAATTGATATATTATGCAGATTAGAGTCTCAATTGTTGCACTAAGCCCAGAAAACGCTACACGCTGCGTTTATTTTTAAACACACTCTCTTTTCAGCAGGGTGAGGCTTTGTTTTTCATCTTTTAGTCTAGTATTGTATATGGAAGCACAAGAAGTTCCAAGCACTTAACCGAAGGACTGGAATAATGAGTTTGGAGTCTGAATTCTCCACGCTATAGGGCTCACCTCCTACACAACCTTGCTCACATAGAGAGGGCCTTTTAAGGTATTATATTCATTGCTTTAATTCAGTTCAGTGGTCAAAAAATGCTTTAAAAGTTTAAAAGAAATCAAGAGGCATCCAGAAGAATATCCAGTGTGTTACACAGCTGCAGTGACAGAAAGCCACACATTGTAATAGGAAGAGCCATAGGCACGACTACCCAAGAACTCAGACAGGAGAAACCAGCTGAATCAATACCATTCCTTTAGGGCAAACAGCTTATTATTCTGTGTCACTGCTTTTTTAACCTAAATTATTTGGAAGAATCTAATATAAAGTGGACAAACGAAAACCACAAAGGGAAAAGACTGCAAAATAAAATTTCAGCTCCTTTTTGGACTGCAAAAACACACTCAGAGTTCAATCTGGAGGAAAATTACATGTCAATGGCCTCAAAGTAAAAACACATATTAATTATGAGTTCAAATACATCCACGCAGAAGCTGATTCAAGTTGTGTACAGAATCAACTGCAGTCCACAAAAAGACCATTCTACAAATTAATTCAGGCCTATTCTTCATTAGTATATTTTGAGTAATATAGTAGCTGTAGGAATTCTGCCTCCTGACCATGTGTCCTGCTGACTTCAAGCAGTCACATCTTGAAGCCTCATTATCTATGCTCCTTGCCATATCCAGATTAAACTATTCAATGCCTTCTCAGATCACAGAATCATAGCATGGTAGGGGTTGGAAGGGACTTTTAGAGATCATCCAGTCCAACCCCCCCTGCAGAAGCAGGTTCACTTAGATCAGGTCGCATAGGAACGTGTCCAGGCGGGTCTTGAAGAGCTAGAAGGAAGGAGCCTCCACACCCTCCCTGGGCAGCCTGGGCCAGGGCTCCCTCACTGAAACACCGAAACAGTTTTCGCTTATGTTTAAGTGGAACCGTTTATGTTCCAGCCTCATCCCATCACCCTAGAAAAAAGTGCTGCCCCAATCTCCTGACACCCACCAGGGAGATATTTGTCAATATTAATGAGCTCCCCCCTCAGTCTCCTCTCCTCCAGACTGAGCAGCCCCAGGTCCCGCAGCCTTTCCTCACAAGGAAGATGCTCCAGTGCCCTGATCATCTTGCTGGCCCTGCACTGGCCTCTCTGCAGCAGTTCCCTGTCCCTCTGCAGCTGGGGAGCCCACAACTGGACACAGGACTCCAGATGAGGCCTCAGCAGATGTGGCAGAGCAGAGGGGCAGCACAACCTCCCTGGCCCTGCTGCCCACACTCTGCTGGATGCCCCCAGGCTGCCATCGGCTTCTTGCCCACGAGGGCACGTTGCTGCTCATGGGCAGTTTATTATCAGCCAGCACTGCCAGGTCTGTCTCTGCAGAGCTGCTCTCCAGCAGGTCACCCCCAGCCTGGCCTGGCCCAGGGGGTTGTTCCTCCCCAGCTGCAGGACTCTGCCCTTGCCCTTGTTGAACCTCAGCAGGTTCCTCTGTGCCCAACTCTCAGCCTGCCCAGCTCTCACTGAATGGCAGCACAGCCTCTGGTGCATCAGCCAGTGCTCCCAGTTTGGTGCCAGCAGGGAACTTGCTGAGGATCCCTCTGTGCCCTCACCCAGGTGGTTGATGAAGATGTTGAACAAGACTGGCCCCAGAACCCATCCCTGTGGAACTCCACTGGCCACAGGCCTCCAACTCCATTCTGTGCCACTGATCCCCACCCTCTGGGCTCTGTCATTCAGCAGCTCTCCATCCACCTCACCTCCACTCATGCAAACCACACTGCCTGAGCTTTCTGATGAGGATGTTGTGGGAGACAGTGTGCAAAGCCATGCTGAAGTCAAAGTAAATGACATCTGCTGCTCTCCCCTCATCCAGCCAGCCGGTTATGCACTCATAGAAAGCATCAGATTGGTCAGACGGGATTTCCAAGATATTTCAAGATATTCCTGAGTTTCTTGCCTTGCTTCTGGCTGCTGGCCCAGACAGCTACACTTCCTCCTCAGGCCTTGTCTCACATGTACCACATCTGTGGATGTCTCCAATGTATGTCAACCAGCACCAGGTACATGCTTACAAGCAGCTGGATTGAGCTAATTCCATCAGTGGGAGGTTGAGAGCTCTCCAGTTGAAAGAAGTTTACACTAACTAGAGCTGAAATAGCTCCCCAAGTTCCACTATAACCATCAAGGACAATGGA
This sequence comes from Colius striatus, assembly GCF_028858725.1. Classification (NCBI taxonomy): domain Eukaryota; kingdom Metazoa; phylum Chordata; class Aves; order Coliiformes; family Coliidae; genus Colius; species Colius striatus. The sequence continues at coordinate 87,053,395 of NC_084790.1, forward strand.
AGTTTAGATACTTAACTGCCACACACATACATTTTGATGTCTCTGTCTACAAACTGAAACACTTTTGGATTATTATTCCCTTTCACTGATGGAAGTTTATTTGTAATGATGCTATCCACAAACATTGATGAGATTTAACCTTTGTAACATATTCCACCAAGCAAATGAATATAAACAAAGATTTACAGGATCCCCAGATCTATAATTTCAGATTTAAACAGGTATTCCTCCTTACCTGCTCCACTCACACAGCTATGCAAACAGGAAAAGGGGTCCCTGCCCTTCATCTGGGAAACTGAGAGAAGGAATCTCCAGTTTCTGTGAAGAGTGGATGGATGGTAGCAGTGCAGAGGGTGTGATTTATCTCAGTTTCTGTAAAGCATGTGACATGATGTCCCACAGAATCCTCGTGGCAAAACTGAGACGGTGTGGGCTGGATGATCAGTAGTGAGGTGGGTTGTGAACTGGTTGAAGGGAAGAAGGCAGAGAGTGGTGATCGATGCATCAAGGTCTAGTTGGAGGCCTGTGTTTAGTGGAGTCCTTCAGGGTTCAGTGCTGGGACCAGGATTGTTCAATCTATTCATTAATGACCTTGCTGAGGGAACAAAGGCACTGGCAGCAAGTTTGCTGAGGATACTTAACTGTGGGGAGTGGCTGACACCCCAGAGGCTGTGCTGCCATCCAACAAGGTGTGGACAGGCTGGAGGGTTGGGCAGAGAAAAATCTAATGAAATTCACCAAGGGCAAGTGCAGAATCTTGCATCTGGGAAAGAACAACCCCATGTACCAGCACAGGCTGGGGAGTGAACTGTTAGAGAATTGTGTAGGGGAAAGGGAGCTGGGGGTGCTGGTGGGCAGCAGGATGAGCCTGAGCCAGCAACGTGCCCTCGTGGGCAAGAAGGCCAATGGCAGCCTGGGGTGGATGAGAAGGGCTGTGGGCAGTAGGTGCAGAGAGATTCTGCTCCCCCTCTGCTCTGCCCTGGTGAGACCACATCTGGAATATTGTGTCCAGTTCTGGGCCCCTCAGTTGCAGAAGGACAGGGAGCTGCTGGAGAGAGTTCAGTGCAGGGACACAGAGATGCTGAAGGGAGTGGAGCATCTCCCTTGTGCTGAAAGGCTGAGGGAGCTGGAGCTCTGCAGCTTGGAGAAGAGACTGAGGGGTGGCCTCATTCATATTTACAAATACATAAAGGGTGGGTGTCAGGAGGATGTAGCCAGGCTGTGCTCAGTGATGGTCAATGATAGGACAAGGGGCAACGGGTACAAGCTGGAACAGAAGAGGTTCCAAAGCAACACAAGGACAAACTTGTTCCCTGTTGAGGTGAGGGAGCCCTGGCAGGGGCTGCCCAGATGGGCTGTGGAGGCTCCTTCTCTGGAGACATTCAACCCCAGCTGGATGAGTCCCTGTGTGCCCTGCTCTAGGTGGTGCTGCTCTGGCAGGGGGTTGCACTGGATGAGCTTCCCAGGTCCCTTCCAACCCTTCAGAATCTGTGATTCTGTAAAGTCAGCTTCCTGGATAAAAGATACACCAGCATGACTAGTCATGAGATGAGAGAACATTCCCATCAGCTCACCAATAGTGCTTTGTCAGTGTCTGAGTGCTATCAGTTTCCTATAACACATTTACCCATCCAAGAATGGAAAACAAACAGCAAACCATAGCATTGCTAACAGTACGATAATGAAGTGTCTTACATGCTGCCAGTTAAGCAAAATCTCCATCTGCACAAAAAAAAACATGTTTCATTTTCTAGTTACGATGAACTGTCAATGTGGGAAAGAATCTGACTCCATCCTTCAGGACATTCTGCTGTTAACTGTACCAATAGCTTTAGCACTCTTGTCTCCAGCTGGATATTCCTACACTAGCAAAGAGAGATTGTAGGGGAAGTTCCTGGCCCCTAGGCTTTGAAACGTACTTACACAGAAGACAATCCCAACAGAGGCAGATGGAGTCAGCTGTGTGAACATTCAGCAGCAGATGTGGCCGATAAAGACTGCCCCATCTACCGCTGCTCATCCTGCAGCCCAGCCTAACAGCACTGTGACTGGAGAGAGGTTATGACACCTTCCCCTTCCTGCTTGTCTTTTATTTGCTTGTGCATCTCCTTCTTACTGACAAATACATCTATTAATTAAACACAACTTGGGGTTTCAAAGTGTGCTGGTTTAGCCTTGGCTGGGTGCCCAGTGCCCACCAAGTCATTCTATCACTCCCCTTCCTAAACTGGACAGGGGAGACAAATATAACGAGGGGTTTGTGAGTTAAGGACAGAGAGATCCGTCAGCAATGGCAAAACCAGACTAAACTTGAGAAGAAACGGTTTGAATTATTAATGAACGATAAAACTAAGCAGGGAAATGAGAAATAAAACCAAATGTTAACAGAGTTCCCCTCACCCCTCCTCTGCCCAGGTCTGTCCTTCCTTCCCCCCAGCAGCGCAGGGGATGGGGGACGGGAGTTACGGTCAGTTCATCACAGATGGGCTTTGCCGCTGCTGCTGCTCAGGGAGAGGCCTCCTCACACTTCCCACTGCTGCACTGTGGGGTCCCTCCCACGGGACACAGTCCCTCACCAACTGCTCCAGCGTGGCTCCAGCTCCTCACACCCTGCCCCAGCACGGGGCCTGTCACGGGGCAGCTCCTCACGCCCTGCCCCAGCGTGGGTCACCCACAGGAGAACAGTCCTTCAGGGACAGGCTGCTCCAGCCCGGGGCCCTCACGGCGTCACGAGCCCTGACAGCAACCCTGCTCTGGCCTGGGCTCCTCTCTCCCCACGGGCTCCCAGGCCCTGCCAGGAGCTCGCTCCAGGGTGAGCTTCCCACGCAGTCACAGCCTCCTTCAGGCACCCACCCGCTGCGGCGTGGGCTCCTCCACGGGCTGCCCGTGGGTCTCTGCTCCTCATGGCCTCCATGGGCTGCAGGGGCACAGCTGCCTCACCATGGGCTGCAGCACAGGGCACAGGGGAATCTCTCTGCCAGGGCCTGAGCACCCTCCTTCTCCTCTGAGGTCCTCACTTGGTGTGTGTGGAGATGTTTTCACAGTCTCACTCCCTGTTGCTGCTGCAGTTCAGCAACTGCCCAGCAGGTTCTTCCCCTTCTCCAGTATGTTAATCTCAGAGGGGTTACCTCAGTCACTAACTGGCCAGGCCTGGGTCAGTGTGGGTCCATCTTAGACTTGCCTGGCATGAGCCCTGTCAGCTACAGGGGAAGCTTCTGGCAGCTCTTTGTTTAAAGAAGTCATTCCTGTACCTCCCCCTTCTACCAAAAACCTGACACAGGCAAAACTTTTAAACAAAGCAAAGATGCAGGATGACTAATTATGCCATTCTACCTCTCTTAGTCGTTTGTTTGAGTAATCAATGTCCTTACTTGTAACATGTGGAGAGCATTAACAGCTTTGTTCATCTACTGTCACCACGTGCTGGAACCAGAGTTTGTAACTTGCCAAAGCCAGACAAATGTCTTACTGATTTCATTGGCTGCCAAATCATGAGTCACTTTCAAAGATAAATGATTATGGGGAATCAAACACTTACACAGCCACCTCTCTGGCATTATAATGCATTTGATATTAGTATGAAGCATAAGAGGACGTTCCCTGTGCTATGTCATTGCTCCCCAATGCTGAGAACTTGAAGACACTAACTCTCCCTGAAAATAATGTGATAACCTGGTATCTTAAAAGCCTTGCTCCCAGTGCTTGGGAATGCCAGAATCCAGCTTATGCCAATGATAATTCACATCAAACTCAAATTCACCAGGCAACACAACTGGCTGTCGATCTATTTCAGCAATAATACGTTTATTTCATGAGTGGGTATATTGCTGGAGACTAAAGATATATCACCTTGTCTGCTTGAGTAAACACTCTAGCTTTTGCACACTTCAATTCTTGAGCACAACCTTGCTGTTATGTTGTGCTGGGCTGCTGTGTGGGGTGGGGTTTTTTTTCAACAGAATAATACTTTAAAGTGATTTATTTCTTGAGTTACAGGATACAGATATCAGCAGGGCTGTAAATATTGTAATGTGCAGAGGACAGTAACTCAGGGAGATTCAGTCATCTGTATAAACAAGACATACTTTATTACTACCTTTGCTGAGAGTTTTGTGCCCCGATGTTGAAGCATATTTCCAAGCCTGCTATAAGTGAGTTAATGGATGGAGTCCTATTCCCCCAGTGAGATTTATTTAGGAAGGTATCTGGTGTTTGACCTGCATTTGGACAACTCTTCAAAAGTATCACATACGTGTCCAGAGCTGGCAGAGTATTAATATTTTATGTACATTGATGGACTGAACATAACATCATGGTTCACATCTTTAGCTGGTAGGAAGCAGTTTATCATCCTACTGACGTTCTGGCTTCTGCGCTGTGCAGCTGGGTAAATCATGTGTATCAAAGAAGTTCTTTTAGGGGAAAAAAAAAAAGTCATGGCTTTTTTTCTGTTTGCACATTGTACTTGAGCTCGTGGCAATTTTCTCCAGAGTATTTACTGTGTAGGATTATCCACATGCATTTGATGGAAAATGAAGTTACTGCCTATGTTGGAAACAAGTTACACACAGTCTTTCTGCAAATAGCATACACAGGGTTGATACTCATTCCTTCAACTAGTGATTCTTGAGGTCAAGATGCCACCATGTGATCTGTTACAAAAAAGGGTCACAGCTGCTCTGATCAGACGCTGCAGGTCACAGAGAGTTGTTCTGTTATCTCACTTTGTGGGTACGAGCCTGAATGAAGAGGCTCCAAAGAAAGGGGCTGGTAAACAAACAGGATGAAAAGAGGTGGAGATATAAAGTTGATAGAAGAGCAATAATGACTTTGCATTGTAAAGGAGAGAAAGTTGGGCTAAGAGAAAATGCAGAGTAAAGCAAAAATCACCATCTGGTAGTTACACTGGCAGTTATTTATCAGGTTTATTTTATGATCATGGAAAGAACACATTTTTCTTTATGATTACAAAAATAACTTGTCAGAAAACTAATAGATCCAAACATTGTCAACATACTCACCACATTTTAAATATCCCCCATCCCCTTAAAATTCCTTATCTCCAAGGAACTTTATACAGTCATTAAAGGTGCAGTACATTGTGGGGTTTCTAAATGTCCAGCTATGCAAGAAAAATGCATGTTTCATTATTAAAAAAGGATCTCCTACAGCACTTTCTCTTAGAATCAAGATTGCAGGATAAAAGGTTGTTGTGGAGGAAAAAGTCTGAAACAAATTCATTTCATTTTCACTTTTCCATATTAATCGTATTCATTCACATATCTGGAGGTAATTACAGGCAAAGAAGAGGAATCGGGAATTTAAATAATAACTATTAACTTTTTCACTAGGTACATTAATTTTATGACAAGTCATTTGCCTATGATAATTAGTTTGGTGATACTGATGTACTTTCTTAATAAATCATACAAAATAAATGGACTCGAAAGTCACATTATTTCCAATTAGAAATAAGGTTTTATATGTAAATGGTGAAAAACGGTGACTTCCACCAGATTAGTGGGAATGAGGATGGCGTGAAACATTAACAGGGAGGGTTTCACACTGTAGTAAAGTCTGTCTGACGTGAAGCACTGCATGCAATTCTGGGCTCCCCAGCTCAAGAGAGACGGGGAATTGTTGGAGAGAGCCCAGGGCAGGGCTACCAAGATGATCAGAGGACTGGAGCGTATGATATGAGGAAAGGCTGTGCCAACTGGGGTTGTTCAGCCCAGAGAAGAGAAGGCTGAGAGGGTACCTCATCAATTCTGATAAATACCTAAAGGGTGGGTGTCGAGAGGATGGGGCTAGTCTTTGTTCTGCGGTTCCATCCTGTATGAGCTTCACCCACACAGGAGCTGGGAGCACTGGCACCAGCACAGCAGGACTGGGGAGGGTAACCTCTGGGATGGTAAACTCGCTTATGCTTCAGCACTTTCTCATCAAACAACCTCTGAATTCACTTCGAATTCTTGGAGGAGGGATGTCAACTGAAGATAAAAGCAGGAAGAAAGTTAAAAACTTAAAGTAGGAGAAAGTTGGGAGGAGAAAGTTACTGCACCTTTATCCCACAAAAAGGGAAGTTTTATATCAGCCTGGAGAGGAGAGCTGTAAGTTTCTAGTGATAGAAAGTGCTCAAGTCAGAACCTCATCTAACAGGAGTTTGGTGGGCTTTTTTTGTTTTAATTTTTCCTGGGTTATTTTTATCTTATACCTACATAAGATATTTATAAATCATATAGTTCATATGCCCTAAGGAAAGCTTATGGGCTAGAAGTGTCTTTGCTGAATTTTACATTGCTTTTTGAGTTTCTTTTTTTTTTTTACCTGTGTGAGATCCATGAATAAAAATAAGGAAACTGGAAACAGACATTGAGGGAATGTGAACAATCCTGTTGATTCAATCTGCTGAAGCCCAGTTATCAGCCCATTGCATAAATAAAGACACTACGTGGAATCTCTCACTGGTTTACAAGTGTAATTAGGGGTTGATTTTTTACTTCTGACTCAGGTTTTATTTGTCATATTTGCATACTTAAATTTACAGATGGGTAAGAGACGTGGAAATTGTTCCCTTCTCTCTCTCACATACCTGTAATGAGAGTTCAGTTGGGCTGGTGCCGTGTGTGTTCTGTGACACACATACATTTTACTCTTGGAAATGTCCACACTGAAGAGTTTTAACCTCATGTGACCTTTTGCCACTTTTCCCTTGGTGAAAGATCACTAGAAAACAACCAGGTGATCAGGCTGAAATATAAACAGCGAATAGCTGTGGTGGCCTGAAAGCAACCAATCCCTGGGAGAAGGAGGGAAAAGGAATAGTAAAAATGTGCAAGGAAAAGGCGAAAAAAAAAGAACAAATAACTGGGGAAATTCTCCCTTTGGCAAGTTCTCCACATATGGCAAGGGGAATCTGTGTTTATCAACTGCTTGCTCATTTGTAGTTATTCACTTGGTCCTGCTTACTAAATAAAAATTGGCTGTTACAATTAAGATGTCTCCAACTGTATAGGTATAAAAATGCAAGTTCCATGACAAGCTTCTTTAAACCAAGCATCCATAACTAAAGGTGCAACACAATGCTACAGCTTGAACTGCCAGCCAGGGCTCACTAGGGCACACGAAGCGATGTGGGCAAGATGCTGGGTCCCGTGTATGCCACCGTATTTACTCCTATTGTAGGATATCAAAGAGTGTGAATTAATATGCCATTCAGCTGCCAAATGCCCGTGCTTTGAATTCCACAGTCAAAATTCTACCTTGACGAAAACAAAAAGCAAAATTTCCTGTTTAATTCAGAGTACAGGTGCAAGAAGAGAAATGCAGCAAGTGCACTTTCATATACCTCCCTCCCTTGAAGTTCAGCTTGAATATGAGCACAAGCATTTTTACTTAAAGTTAGGAAGCCTCATTTTGCATCCACAGATGGAAATAAATTGTCTTTGAACATGGAGGAGCAAATAAACCAAACGCTTCACACAACTGGAATAGCCTGTCTAGAGAAGCAAGCCTGGGCTGGCCCACAGATGAAAGCCGTGGAGAAGTAATTCCCAAGGTCAACAGGACAGATGCTCTTCCGATTTCCCTAGGAAATCACCATCCCTATGAAGGCAGCCAAAGGGCCTTTGTTTCAGAGAGTAAAATAGGATTTTAAAATGTAATTTTCATCTCTAAAGTGATATCTGTTTCTTTGTAGAACTGCTCAAATATCCCTGGTCTGGCCATGCTGGCACATTCAGTGCCATGCAAAGCCACTGGCTCGGAACAAGGAATGATGTAGTCACATTAGTGCAGCTTTTAATCCAGCTCTATAAACCGAGTCACAAATCCTTACTGCAGCTTTACTGTTTCTGGCTCTATATGAAATCATTCAGAAGTGGCCCAGGTACCTGCAAATTGGCAGCTTGGAGGTGTACCACAGATACCCCCAGCCCAAAACCAGCAGCAAGTAATCATAAGCATGTAATCTAAATCAAAATTAAACTGCAGCTAAAATTAAACTGCACCTTCACATAAAATAATTTTCCAGAACTTCCCTTGTCCCACAAGTGGAATTGGTGTAGAAAAACATTTTCCTAAGCTGCAGAGTAGAGGCCGCTGCTTTTACAGCATTCAAAGCCCTCTCTCAACAAATGTCCAACCAACAGGCAGGAGAGACACTCAGCTGCAGTACAGGATGACCAGCATCAGGTGTGGTCGATTTGTAGGTAGGATGCAAAACCAGGATGGAAAAGGTACAATAGACAGGTAGGTTGCCACTGTAAAGAAAACATCGGAGTCAAAATAGAAATGATCAGAACAACATATTGTGAAATAAACTGTGTAAACTGGATGTTATTTTGTTACAAATAGGTTCTTTTGTTTTCCAAGGTTACTTTGAAACGGGTTGTTTTGTTTTCAAAGCATGAGGATTAAACTTCTACATGTGACAGGAATAGAACATGCAGTCATAGAATCATGGAATCACAGAATGGTGAGGGTTGGAAGGGACATTAGAGCTCATCCAGCCCAACCCCTCTGCAGAAGCAGCTCCCACCTAGATCAGGTCACACAGGAACGTGTCCAGGAGGGTCTTGAAACCCTCCAAGGAAGGAGCCTCCACACCCTCCCTGGGCAGCCTGGGCCAGGGCTCCCTCACTCAAACAGTTTGTCCTGATGTTTCAATGCAACTGTTTGTGTTCCAGCTTCATCCCATCACCCCTTGTCCTGTTGCTGGCTACCATCAAAAAAGTGCTGCCCCAAGCTCCTGACACCCACCAGGGAGATATTTGTCAATATTAATGAGATCCCCCCTCAGTCTCCTCCAGACTAAACAGCCCCAGGTCCCGCAGCCTTTCCTCACAAGGAAGATGCTCCAGTGCCCTGAGCATCTTGCTGGCCCTGCACTGGCCTCTCTGCAGCAGTTCCCTGTCCCTCTGCAGCTGGGGAGCCCACAACTGGACACAGGACTCCAGATGAGGCCTCAGCAGATGTGGCAGAGCAGAGGAGGAGCACAACCTCCCTGGCCCTGCTGCCCACACTCTGCTGGATGCCCCCAGGCTGCCATTGGCTTCTTGCCCACAAGGGCACGTTGCTGCTCATGGGCAGTTTATCATCAGCCAGCACTGCCAGGTCTGTCTCTGCAGAGCTGCTCTCCAGCAGGTCACCCCCAGCCTGGCCTGGTGCAGGGGGTTGTTCCTCCCCAGCTGCAGGACTCTGCCCTTGTCCTTGTTGAGCCTCAGCAGGTTCTTCTCTTCCCAACTCTTAAGCCATTTGAGAACCTGCTGAATGGCAGGACATGAGAAAATAACTGAGCTGGGGAAAGAAGATTCTCAGTGCTTAGATGTGTATAATGTCATGTAGGCAGTATTTTCTCCTACTCCAACATATTGCTTTTGTTTTAAAGAATCACAATTAATGCTTTGTGTCAGCCTGAAAGAAATGAGTCTGAGAGCACCTGCCATTGGCACATAAATATCAGAGGCTGCACTCAAATGCAGCTCACTCCAGGCTAATGCACTGTTCTGCTAAAACTACTGTGTTTAGTTTTTCTTAAACCAGTTTGCTGCTGGTTTTTCCTGCAGAATATGCTGTTGCCTGGGCTCTGGATGCTCTTTAATTGACACTGAGAAGGTGGTTTCTCAGGGGAATAAGAGTTTTTTAACATCCTTTCCCTTTTTAGAACTGAGCAATAAAGACTTTATGGAAGAGAAGTGAAAAGTGGATCTTATTTTTTAATGCTGTTGAAAAACACCAACCCAACAGGCTGAAAACTGGGCTCCTGTTATCCCGTGCCAGGAGAGCCTGCAGTCAAGAAAACAAGTAGTGGCTCAGAGAGGTTGTTCACTCAGAAGAGGAGGTTATGGGGAGACCTTGTGGTCTTCAGTTACCTGATGGGAGTTGGTAGAGACTGCAGAAACAGGCTCCTCTCTGAGGTGTGCAGTGATAGGATATGAGGCCATGGACCCAAGTGGCAGAAAATTCCAATTAAATGTAGTGAGAAAAGTTTTCACCATGGTACTGAAATATGCAGTAGGGTGGTTGTGGGCTCTCTGTCTTTGGAGACACTTAAAAATTGCTGGACAAGGCTTTGAGCAACTGGATCTGCTTGGAACCCTCTTAGAACATGAGAGTTAAGGAGGTGAGCTCCAGAAGTGTCCAGCATAAGTTGTTTGATAATTCTCTGTTTTTTTCTGCCATCTACACTGTAGTGAGATTGGGACAAATGAGAGGATTCAAAAGTGCTTACAAGCTTAAAGACACAAATTTCAGCAGAGGAAGCAAAAGCCTTTCACCACCCAAGCTAAGGCCACACTGGGATGTAGATGTGGCAGAACTGCTGTCTCTGGTCTACAAGCAACACTTCCCTACCTCACCAAGCTCCTCACACAGCAGAAACAAGAACTTGTTGGGGAGCTGAAGCTGCTGCTCTCAAGTAACTTCAAAGGTGGTTTACAAGGAAATACCCTCAGGAAAATTCATCAGGATGGTTGATTAGCTGTGCAGTGCCATGGTAACATCTCTACAGCACTTCAGGTGCTGACCTGACGTAAAGCTGAGCTCTTAGCCCCACAAAAAATGCTTGCCACCCAAGATAAATGGCTGAAATTAGACAAAACAGAAATGTTTCTCCTCTTGAGATTAGGCTTGTGTAGGATTTAGATGTTTTTATTCATGAGCAAGTTATAAAGCAAAATTAAACATAATCTTAACCCTGCAGTCGTCACATTTCTTGGGCTCATCAGTTTGTGTTTTTATTTAACTCAGAACACCTGAATCTGAAGTTCCCAGGCAATCAGTGATGATAGGTGTCACCATTGCCTCTCATCCCAGCCCTTTCCACTCCACAAGACAACTGGAGTCTCCATCCCCTCATCCCCTCCATCCCCTCCTCCATCCCCTGTCCAACCTGACAGGGCAGGTTTTTTGGAGAACGAGTAGCCAAGATTCAAATCCATCTCTGGGCAGGCAGTACACAGGCAGCCTTAGCCTCACTGTTGTTATGTGACAAACAACACTGACATTTCCCTGTCCCTGTGTGTGTGGATGGTGAGGTGGGAGCTGCCGATTCAAACACAAACCCAACTTTGCTGAGCTGTGAAACATTCCCTTCCCTTTGCTCTTTTCCTGGTAAGAGGAGCTACCTTTGTTCTCTCCTGCTAGCAGAAAAGCTCACAATGTCTCCTTCCTCCCTCGATGCAAGGATTACTCTTTTTACTCTGTGTCCTGTTCCAATAGTCACTTCTCTCTTTCTTCAGCCTGTGGCAGAAGAGCCGGCCTGGCTGGTTTTATGTGAAGAACCCTGTTTGATATAGTTCTGTTTCCATAAACTTATGAATATTTGGTCATTTAAATTCCAGACAGGGCTCTGTTTCTATTTCTTTGTATTTAAAAGTGTCCCAAGAGTTATGATGCAAAGAAAAAAGAAAAATAAGCAAAGATGACACAAAGTCCAGTTGTTTTAAAACAGCAGCTGAGTACCAGGCACTATAAAATTTACCACTGGTCAGTCACCGCTTAGGTTCTGCTCCATCCCACCTCATGTACTCGAAATTCGTGCCTCAGCTATGGAGTAGGTGACATTTTCTTCCTCTGGGCCTTTTCTTATCCTCTTTTTGTAGTGCAAAAAAAACCAAAACAACTCATTGGCTCTCTTTGTGTTTTGACTTGGTCATAATTTTGCTGCAACTGGAGTAAAACTCCAAATGAGGAAGATCCTCAGCTATTCTCAGTGTCACAGAATCACGGAATGTTAAGGGTTGGAAGGGACCTGGGAAGCTCATCCAGTGCAACCCCCCTGCCAGAGCAGCACCACCTAGAGCAGGGCACACAGGGACTCATCCAGCTGGGGTTGAATGTCTCCAGAGAAGGAGCCTCCACAGCCCATCTGGGCAGCCCCTGCCAGTGCTCCCTCACCTCAACAGGGAACAAGTTTGTCCTTGTGTTTCCTTGGAACCTCTTCTGTCCCATTGCCCCTTGTCCTATCATTGGCCATCACTGAGAACAGCCTGGCTCCATCCTCCTCATATTTGGAAACATGAATGAGGTCACCCCTCAGTCTCCTCCAAACTGAAGAGCCCCAGCTCCCTCAGCCTTTCATCACAAAGGAGATGCTCCACTCCCTTCAGCATCTTTTTGGCCCTGACAACCTTCCATCACTCTCACTTCTCCCAGTATAACAGAAGTCACCAACTCCCTGCTTTGCCTTGTCCACAAGTGAGTTGTTTAGAAGCCAGTCATCACTTCTTCCAAGCATCAGCTGACTCACAGCATCTTCATTTTTGTAAAAAAAGTCACTTTTTAAAACCCTTTTCTCATCCGGAATTAAATCTGTGCCAATCATAACAAAAAAGACCTTGTATATGCCTGGCTGTCACAACAGAGAGCTCGATGACTCGTTATTGCTGCATCTCTCCCTGTTCTCCTGAGCTTCACTGGCATGGATGTGAAGATAAAAGCTCTTGGAAGCACACACTTTGCATTGTTTCCATTGCAAATCCCTATACTTGAAAAAAATCCAAGTAATAATAATGGGCTGTTTGTGAGTTTATTAATAAGCTGATGCAAAGCGTGTGTGTAATGAGTCATTTAGGTCCTGTTGCACTTGGATTAATAATCCAGATGCCCAAATTAAGATTTATATCATGAAACCTTAAGGGGCCTGTTACTGTCATTTCTGTTAAATAATTTTCTTCAAAGTCACACAAATAAACATGTTTTTTGCATACCAAAGCCTAATAGCTCCTGAGAAACCATTAGACTCATCTGTGAAATAATATGCATGTTTAAATGCATCTAAATACATTTTTAATGTATTTCTGCTGTTCCAGGGGAGACCATAATGTCTCTTGTGCCAGTATAATGTTTTATTATGTTGATTTTCTTATATACCAGCCCTTTTTTTCCTTCCTAGTACAAAAGCAGTAGGAAATTAAGCCATAAAATCTACACTCAGACAAAATTATAGATTTCACCTAATCCCACGAAATACAGGAAATTAAGACTATAAAATTACTGGGTTTGTGGGTTTTTTGTTTCTGGCTCAGCTCATTTTGCTTGTAATTAAAACAAAGTTCACTCAAGGAGATCATAGATTAGGAGACTTGTTATTAACTCTGATTAGGACAATTGGGATACAAGCCACAAGCCCTCGCCTTGACCCTGGAGATGGGTGAGCAACCAGCAGGCCAAGAAGAGTGACCTTTCACCTCTGCTCAACACTCCAGGGGCAATGTGTGTCCAGTTCTGGGCTCCTCAGGACAAGAGAGATGGGGATGTACTGGTGAGGACCCAATGAAGGGCCTCAAAGAGGATGATGGGGCTGGAGCACCTCTCCTACAAGTAAAGGATGAGTAAGCTGGGCCTGGAAAAGAGAATGTAGACAAATACCTGAAGGGAGGACGGAGCCAGGCTCTTCTTATTAGTGGCCAGTGACAGGATCAGAGGCGATGGGAACAAACTGAAACACACAAAGTGCGATCTGAACACCAGAAAACACTTGTTCACCGTGAGGGTGACTGAGCACTGTCACAAGTTGCTTAGGGATGTTGTAGAGTCCCTGTCCGTGTAGATATTCAACAGCTTTCTGGATATGATCCTGGGCAACTGTCTCTAGACAGTCCTACTTGAGCAGGGAGTTGAACCAAATGTCCCTGCCAACCACGACCAGCCAGTGATCAGCAGACTCCACTGGGTAACATGGGCATCCAATGTTAAACAGCATTGTCTCAGTTCTGACAAGTGTGTTGTAGGAGGGAGACTGTATTTTACAAACCCAAAGCCCCACTGTTTCTATTCCTGACTGAAAATGTCAAAGACAATGGCAGCATGCAGGGAGAGCCTCCAGGAGAGGACCACTGATAACTCATGCCATGACAAACTAGGATTTACAGTTCAGTGCAGTGACATCAATCTAGCAAGTGGGTGATTAAAACACAGTGGAGCTAAAGTCCAGTGAGCATTAAGCACCTCCATGAGCATTAAAACTCCTTGCTAACAATGTGGAACTGGAGGCTCCCCAGGCTCAGTGGCAGCGAGGTCACAGCTGTGGTGAGATGAGCTCAGTGACTTCTCACCTCAGGGAAGGGGGTTTTATAAATGGTAGCTTCCTAACTGATGAGCAGCCTGTCCAGTAAAAGCAGCTCATCAGCAAGCGATGAAGAACCCTGGAGCCACCATTCATGTGTTTTTTTGTGCGACTTGCTCTGCAGCCACATCAAGAAGAACCACATCTGCCTCCCACCTTCATTTGGACACTCCTTTGTCACACGGTGTTGATGCTCTGAAATGGGAATCTATTCATCTGCCTGATGTGTGTCTGTGACTGAACCACTCATTCCCATGGCTGGGCCATGGACAGTGATGCTGAGACAATAACACAGTCTTTGTGCCACCTGCAGCCCCAGACTGCCTCATCCCCTCTGCCAGGCTGCTGTTTCAAGATGATGTGGATGTAACTCCAAAGCCAACAAAAAGTCTCTATCCTCTGCAAAGGAAGAGCTTAGGCTGCCTGTGCCACAACTCACTTAGTTTAAAAGCTGGATGCTTTAAAGCACACTGTAAAGTAGGACAAAGTAGACCTCCACTTAACCAAGACACAACTTAATTGTGTAGTTCAAAGGCAAAAAGGTGTTTTGCTGTTAAGCCCACATTTATTGTTAAATCTGCTTGCTTATATTTTTCATGGAGAACAACCTGTTCTAAACACCGAGTTCCTAAGAGTTCAGGCTGGGAACGTGGTACATGAACGCAGCCTGACAGCTCCTGGTGTTCTTCATTCATAGAAACACAGAATGGTGGGGGTTGGAAGGGACCTTTAGAGACCATCCAGTCCAACCCCCTGCTAAAACAGGTCATCCTAGATAATTACCTAGATTACTGGGATACATCCGAGAGTGCTGAGGGAGCTGTGATGGATCAGTCTCCCTCCATCATTTCTGAACAATCATGGAGCACAGGTGAGGTGCCTGAGGGCTGGAGAAAGGCCAATGTCACTGCAGGCTGCAACAAGGGCAGGAAGGACGACCCAGGAAACTCCAGGCTGGTCAGTCTGACCTCCATCCCTGGAAAAGTGATAGAACAACTCATCCTGCATGTCGTCACTAACCATATGGAGGAAAAGATGGTTATCAGGGAGAGTCAACATGGATTCACCAAGGGGAAATCCTGTCTGACCAACCTGATGCCTTCTATGAGTGCAGAACCGGCTGACTAGAGGAGGGGAGAGCAGCAGATGTCATCTACCTTGACTTCAGCAAGGCTTTTGACCCTATCTCCCACAACGTCTTCATCAGAAAGCTCAGACAGTGTGGCTGGGATGAGTGGAGGTGAGGTGGATGGAGAGCTGCTGAATGACAGAGCCCAGAGGGTGGTGATCAATGGCACAGAATGGAGTTGGAGGCTTGTGGCCAGTGGAGTTCCACAGGGATGGGTTCTGGGGCCAGTCTTGTTCATCAACCACCTGGGTGAGGGCACAGAGGGACCCTCAGCAAGTTCCCTGCTGGCACCAAACTGCGAGCACTGGCTGATGCACCAGAGGCTGTGCTGCCATTCAGTGAGAGCTGGGCAGGCTGAGAGTTTGGCACAGAGGAACCTGCTGAGGTTCAACAAGGGCAAGGGCAGAGTCCTGCATCTGGGGAGGAACAACCCCCTGCCCCAGGCCAGGCTGGGGGTGACCTGCTGGAGAGCAGCTCTGCAGAGACAGACCTGGCAGTGCTGGCTGATAATAAACTGCCCATGAGCAGCAACATGCCCTCGTGGGCAAGAAGCCAACAGCAGCCTGGGGGCATCCAGCAGAGTGTGGGCAGCAGGGCCAGGGAGGTTGTGCTCCCCCTCTGCTCTGCCACATCTGCTGAGGCCTCATCTGGAGTCCTGTGTCCAGTTGTGGGCTCCCCAGCTGCAGCGGGACAGGGAAGTGCTGCAGAGAGGCCAGTGCAGGGCCAGCAAGATGCTCAGGGCACTGGAGCATCTTCCTTGTGAGGAAAGGCTGTGGGACCTGGGGCTGTTCAGTCTGGAGGAGACTGGTGGGGGGATCTCATTAATAGTTACAAATATCTCCCTGGTGGGTGTCAGGAGGTTGGGGCAGCACTTTTTTTGATGGTATCTAGCAACAGGACAAGGGGTAATGGGATGAAGCTGGAACACAAACAGTTCCATTGAAACATAAGGAGAAGCTGTTTGAGTGTTGGGGTGAGGGAGCCCTGGCCCAGGCTGCCCAGGGAGGGTGTGGAGGCTCCTTCCTTGGAGGGCTTCAAGACCCACCTGGACACGTTCCTGTGTGACCTGATCTAGGTGGGAGCTGCTTCTGCAGGGGGTTGAACTGGATGATCTGTAAAGGTCTCTTCTAACTCCACCATGCTGTGATTCGATGATTTCCTTGGTCCATTACAAGAAGATCACTGTGGTTTCCAATCAGGGACCTGAGGACTGGGCCGTGACATAACTGCAGTAATGTCACCAGCAGCAGATTCTCATACGTTTGCACATTTGTTAGTAATGTTACTTTTTGGTGCATTAAATAAAATCCACATCCTCTTTCATCACCTCATCTGCAGTACAGCTAATGTTGACTTTATTATTCCCTGTCAATAACTCACATCAGCCTGGTTACAGTAAAATTCTCCGTGCCAGTTTTGCTGCTGCTCCTTGCTCCCTCTTTCCTGCAGTCAGGACATGCTGGTTAGATTTCTGACATGGACTTAAAAGCACTAATTTGCAGAGCTTACTCACTGTGAAGCACCACACTCCTCCATGCTAAGGCAGCTTTGCTAATCACTGCTATTCAAGACCAGAACAATTAAGAAACCTTGAGGAAGCCGGAAAACACACGGGATATGAAGTGAATTACTGTGACCGTGTCTCACGCCTTTCATTTATTTTTAGGGTTGTCTTTAAGTAGAAATTATTGAAAATATCTGCTATTAATGATCCTAATCCCAGTTCTTACTTGCACTGAAATCCCAGAGCATCCTCACCAAGTTCCATGCCTAAATGAAGGAAAGTTTCTGAAGTATTTAACAAATGTGCTCAACTCACACTGCCTTTGTGGGATTGAACCAATGTAATTAAACTGAATACTCTACATCTAACCCCAAGCTCCTCAGGTGCTCCTCTGTGATTGTTATTGAATCTTCTTTCACCAGACCCGTACATGACCCTTCTGAAAAAAAGCTATGCTCACCTTGAAGGATAAAATCAGATGCACTACATATGAAGCCAATTCAAAGCTGCCATTACATGGTTTTCAAGTTGTTCTGTTGGATATTAACAAAAAACCAAGTTTGCCTCTCCTTCAGATACATTGTCTTCTGCTGCCCATCTTCATCTTTTAGTCAAGGTGTCCTTATCTCTGGTGAATTAAAGTGAAATAACAAGACTGAGTAATTGTGTCTGGGTGAGCCCTGGTCCTACTGCAATGGAAGAAAATTACAGGTATTCCAAATGTACACAGTATTCAGCTGAGCAGGAAAGCCATGCAATTAATCATAATGCCCCTTGTATTCCTGTTTCTGCTGCTGACTGTACCTAAGCACCACAGTCAAGCACGGGGAGTTGACATTCCAAAGGAATCCCTCCCTGTGGCCCAATAGAACAACACAGAATAAACCAAACGCACATTAACTCACCTCAGCAGCAGCTCATGTCAGTGAGAGCTAAATTATGGCCTGGCCCTTGGTTTTAGAGAAGAATTTCTCCCCTCACACCGGTGTAAGGCCATTGAGGGCAAACGTGTGTGTAAGAGCAAGGGTAAGGTGAGAACAGATCAAGATGTGCTCCTTTTCAACGAGGAGGCTGAGAGAAAAAATACATGTTGTAATAAACTAAGCAGCTGCTGATGACAAGCTGTTTCATCTTTGAGCTACCAGATCTAACTTTGCTTAATACTTATAAACCTTTACTTAAAAAATGTAAGCAATCACCAAAGAGATTTCACCTACATTTAGGTCAAGTGCTAGTTTTCATCTTTGATGTTTAAGCCTGGTTTTGTTTTCCTGGACTACTGGAAGAAGACAGAGCCACTAATGAAGAAATCAGAGGATGAGATGAATGCCACATGTGCAAGGGCTGAACTCCTTTAGTAGCTGTCTCTGATGACAAAAAAACACCACAATAAACAGTGAATGAACACTGAGGAAGGATGAGAAACCCTGAAAAATATCCTCAGGTAAGGAACAGGTGCCCTGGCAGAGATGAACTGTACCAGTCATGGAGCTGCAAGGTGTTCAACAGCACTGCAAAGGTGCAAGCTGCAAGGCACAGTGCTCACCCTGTGATACTAGTTGATTGATCCTGGATAGGCAGCATCCTAATTACGAAAACGTGAAGTTATTGCATAAATAGGAAAGTGCTGTTAGCAGCTTTTGGCACAAAGCATCCGGCATTACAGTGAATTGAGGGATATTTCTGCCAAAGGAGATAACGAACCTCCTTCTCAATATGGAAAATGACAACATAAAGGGCCATCATGGTTTAAAGGAACGGAACAGTACAGAAAATAGTGGCAAGACAGCTTTCTGCTGCTATAAACACACCCAGCAGAGCAAGACTCTTCCCCTAGAGAGTCCTGGTGCAGCCTCATCATTACTGTCTGCAGAATTTATCCCAATCCTCTTTGCAATTCACTACAAAAGTCACAGTTGCTGATTTCCACAGTTAACTCAGTCTTCCAGAGTAGACTTCCCCCAGTGAGCCCACTGTTCTCCACCACTGACATCTATTGACTTTTATTTAACTCTTGCTCTCTCCATGCTTTTACCTTTGCCACTTAAATCAGAGCAAAGAGACGGATACTTGTTGCCAGACCCAAATCTGCACAAAGCACATAGCAACCCAGAGAAGGAGACACTAATGTGTCCCCTCCCCACCTGACCTGCCTCACTCTTTCTCATAGTTTTTTGCAGGATATATTCATTTATTCAGATTAGATACTTGATAATGGCTACTTTGGGATGCATCAAGCAGAGTGTGGGCAGCAGGGCCAGGGAGGTTCTGCTCCCCCTCTGCTCTGCCACATCTGCTGAGGCCTCATCTGGAGTCCTGTGTCCAGTTGTGGGCTCCCCAGCTGCAGAGGAACAGGGAACTGCTGCAGAGAGGCCAGTGCAGGGCCAGTAAGATGCTCAGGGCACTGGAGCATCTTCCTTGTGAGGAAAGGCTGCGGGACCTGGGGCTGTTTGGTCTGGAGGAGACTGAGGGGGGAGCTCATTAATAATTACAAATATCTCACTGGTGGGTGTCAGGGGGTTGGGGCAGCACTTTTTTTGATGGTATCCAGCAATAGGAAAAGAGGTGATGGGATGAAGCTGGAACACAAACAGTTGCATTGAAACATCAGGACAAACTCTTTGAGTGTTTGAGTGAGGGAGCCCTGGCCCAGGCTGCCCAGGGAGGGTGTGGAGGCTCCTTCCTTGGAGGGCTTCAAGACCCACCTGGACACGTTCCTGTGTGACCTGATCTAGGTGGGAGCTGCTTCTGCAAGGGGGTTGGGCTGGAGGAGCTCTAAAGTCCCTTCCAACCCCCACCATTCTGTGATTCTATGATTCTACTAGCCCAAAGCTCACAAAGGCAACCAGTTATTTCAGATCTGTAGCATTTATCTTTCATCTGCCCCTCAACAGTCCAAATTCTAACAGCTATGCCAAACACCTTGTTAAAACTTTCAAAACTGCCATGGAAACTGTCAAGAGTGATAAACAATCCTCAAATCAGAAAATAGCTTCTTGCCTGCTATCTTATCAGCCAATGCCACCTACTTACAGAGCACACGTGTGCCTGCTCCACTGCTCCTGATGGGAACAGAGGGCCAGGAGCTCCCAGACCCTTCTTGAGGGTCTGTGTTTGTTTTGATGTGGGTTTATTTCTCCGATTCACAGCCTCATTCCACCAGCCTCTGCCCAAACTGATCGCTGTCACTTTAAAGCTAGAGGTGGCCACTGGGAGCCTTTGCAAATCTCTGCTTTGCACTGCCTGCAGCTCCTCCTTTTTGACATGAAAATTGCTTTGTGCTGCCAGGTATTTCTTCTAATCCTTACACACACTCCTCTGCTTTTTGTTTCTGGCATTGGTTTGGGGTTTTTGTTTTGGTTTTGGGGGTTTTTTTTCTGGTTCTGTTTGTTCTTTTCTCTTTGTTTTGCAAGGGCTTGTCTTTGGGGATAAATAAATAAATAAATGAATCCCTTACCCTAGTGTCGCTCGAATCTTCCTTCCCTCAAAGCTTGCTTTCTGGGGAAGGGAGTGCTTCTCTCTTCCTCTAACTGCAAATCGTGATGCTCATCATTTCCTAACTCCTGATTCAGGCTGTCTTTTGAAGAAATAACTGCTTGGCTGTCCATCAAAACAGCATCTGAGTCTGGAAGCTGCGGTGTAAACTGCTCTTGCTGGTAGGAGGAATATATCAAGCCCAGTCACACAAGTAGCAAGACCAAATGTGTATAAATAAATCATTCAATGCAAGGTTTTCATCCATCGCCGGTAGCAGAGAGAGTGTGAGCAGACAGAGGAAGGAATGTTTGCCAGCTGTGGAAAATAAGAGCAGACGTGCAAGAAGTCAGTGTTTTGAGATCTGCAGCCTTCTGAGGTGAGCTGGGTCACAGCTCTCAAGAGCAACTGGCGATTCTGAGCATCTAATACGTGACATTTTGGACATCACATTCCAACTCTTTGAGCCCCGTGCACTTCCACTCTCAGTGGATTACACAGCATCTTGGAAAAACACATTCAGAACTTCAGGAGCTTCAAGCTTGTGCTTGGAGAGGGTGAATAAACACCCCAAACCAGTAGCTGTTAAACCTCTGCATCCCTGTTCCTCTTCCACTGAGAAATGAAGAGCCCTCCTCTCCCTCCTGGTGTTGAGAGAGACAAAACTAGGGGAAAAAACCCACAGTTTTCTTCAGAAAACTCCATTGTCCAGTCCCTTATGTTTTCAGCACAGTTACAGGGAATTGGAGTGCCACCAGTGAGCAGAGGGAGTCGATTTCCACCAGCACCGACTTCTCTTTGAAGCCAGGAAGGTGCTGGAGCAGTGCTGGGCACCAAAACGCTCGTGTTGCCCCAAGTCTCTTTCAGCTCTGATGAAAACCTTTGCTTGTGGTGAAGAGAGATCCATTTCAGAGATGAACAAAGAGCAAAGACTGCATGGAAAGTCGGCAAATAGTAGTGTGGAAACAAAACACGGACAATTAGACAACGTGGTCTGATGATACACAGAGGAGTCAGAGGGATACAGGAATCAGCAGTGATGGCTGTGGTGTTAAAGGTTAAAGCATTTAGCTGTCAGAAATTGGAGGTAGGGAAACAGATATCTGGGCTACTCTTAGAAGGCAAATTTCTCATGATCTAGACAATTTTGAATAGTTCCTTGAAGAGCAGCAGAGCTACCAGAGTGGTGGGATCCTCTAACGAGGCTGGATTGTAGCTCTTAAATGTAACAGAGGACTCAGTCCAATAATATCAGCCAGATGACCTGACAGCCTGCCACCTCTGAGGGCTCTTCATTACAAACCAGTTCAATACCTGGCTGGATCACATCCAAAATCCTGCTGCAGGAGCAGCAGAACATCCACAGTCAAAAGACACGAGAAAGGGATTAATCTTGTTTCCCTTCCAGACACCACCTTCACTCTCTGCTGCTCTTTTCTTCCTTTGCTCTTTAAACATCTGGGACATGCCCAGCTCTCATGTATCTGTAAAGAAACTTTTTTTCCCACCCCCTTCTTTCCTTTTACAAAATGGCAAAACTTTCTGACAAGTTCTAAAGCACTTTAAAGCCCATAACCTTACAAAGTTAAAAGGTCCTCCCGTCCCTAAGCTATACTGTAAAATAAGTCCACTGCACAAGCTCGTTTCATTTTTAATAATTCTATAGTTATTGCCCCATAACTTTCCTGGTCATGAACTCCAGGCATAAAATTGAAAAGAACAGAAATCTGAAGGCTCGTTAATAAAACACTCTCACACCATTTCTTCACACTCCTTAATTCTGGGACAGACTCAGCCCTTGGATGGATGGGAACAGATCCTGTCAGTGAATAGCACCGTGGACATTGCAGCTGCATTTGAGATCCGAAAACTCAAGGTGAGGCATCTCTGCAGGGAGGTATTGTCTCCACTGCTCCTTTTAAGAGGACGCAGGTTTGCAGCCGCATCAGGCACACACACGGGGCCACTCTGGAGAATGCATCAAAGGGTAAAAAACCAGGCTGGGGAAATAAGATGCATTGTCATGGAAAAAAAAAAGGAGTGCTTTGGTGTAGGTTTAAATATAGAGAACGCTGTACAATTCAGTGCTGGGAGTCAGTCCTGCAA